>NC_084485.1:41083502-42333502 GCF_030035675.1 Rhineura floridana
AGACTCCTAGTTTCCTCTGTCATGGTAATCAAGTGCCAAGAAGGCTGCTTATAAAAAAGGGTTTTGAGGAAGTCCCCAGTTACACACCACTAGTTTATCTTATGTAATCCCAGCAGCAACATAACTGTGGCAGGAAGGAGGGTGGGACAATTCTGAGCTGCTTTGGTTAAGAAATTTAAATGAAGAAAAGAAAACATTATAGACTTTTACAAAAAGCCTGCCCAGACCACAGAATCCCCTACAGCAAGTGTGGGTTATTTAACAGTCTACAGTGAAGAAGTTGTATTGATGAACTGCTATCTTTCCTTGCAAGCTAAAAGCCTGGGGTTTGTTGGTTTTCTGGTTTCTTTTCAGTTGGCAGCTTGTGTCTTCTTCAAGGAACAAAGATAATGGAATAATGATAACAATTTAAAATTTCTAGCAGGAGAAGTGTAAGAGTTTTGATGCTTTAAAGCAGTGGTTCTTAACCTTTTCCACTGCCAGCACCCCTTGGATTTCCAAAATATGCTCTCACACCCCCTGAAAAAATACCGCTCTTTTTTAAAAAAAAATATTTTATTTTAATATGTGTCTTAGCTAAGATAAATGACGGTTTTCCAAAATCTTTGGTTGGGCCTCGCACCCCTAGAAAAAGTATCTTGCACCCCAGGGGGTGCGTGCACCCCAGGTTAAGAACCACTGCTCAAAGTATAACATCTTAGTCTTGGATGGAAACCAGCCCGTTTAGAGGCTTAGAAAGCATTTCTGAAAATCATGTTGGCGCTGAAAGTCTTTCTTATGCCTGCAGAGGAGACTAGGAGCAACGAGGAGGCCATGAAGGCTGCAACTTTATTATGTATTTCCAGCAAGATAAAGCATTGCTGTGTATTAGGCAAGCCCCCAGGAGTGTTTGCTTCAGCAACCCCTAGAATGACTTACAGGAGTGTAAAATGGAAGGTGAATGGCTCCAGGCAGAAGAAGACATTGGCCTATGTCATCTGCTATTATTAGCCCACTAGAGGTGCGGCTTCTAGACTTTCTGGCCATAAGTCTGTTCTCCAGAAAACAAGATATCCAAAGATGCTATGAAAATGTTTTCAATGAAATAACCCACAAGTCAGTTCCAAACTAGATGTTATAAGGCAGGTGCTTGTAGCCTCTTAGTTTTTTTTAAAAAAATGAAAAAAGCAACCATGGGAAGCTTTTAATGGGTGGAGGAATGATGGAGGCAGGGGCTGCTTAACTCTTTCTCATCTGGTTGTTTTCCCACTCAAAATCACCACCCTCCCAAACTGGCTTTCAATTCATGGGGCTAAAACACTTATCTTTTCCAGAATGACTGGGAAGCAGCTTGAATGAAAAGACAGGAAGAACGGTGGAAGGCACTAGGTTTATTTAGTTACTTAAAAGAACATTTAGAAACTGTAAAATCATAAAAATATCAAGATAGTTTACCATACAATAATTAAAACATTACAAAACTATAAAATCATAAAATACAGAAAAAATGACCAACACTGAATCAAGGTTAAGTAGCCCTTTTCTCCCACTGCCCCCAACTTCAATTTCCCACCACAGCTTTTTTCATTTAACTGAATATTATGACACTTTTACAAATTTCTGCTATGTAGGATCAAGGATTATTTGATCGGGGCAGGCAGTGGGGCAGTGCCATTCTGCCACTTTCCAACAGCAGCATTGCTGCCATTTGCCAAGATGGGGCGGGGCAGGGTGGCAGTGAAGCCAATCCAGCATTCCTGTGGTGCACCATGTGGGATTCTGCCATGCTGAGAAAACTGACATCAGTTCTATAGCTGTTGGAATGGTGTCCGTAACCATAAACATATTTTGGTTTTCTCCACAATGGAAGAAGCATTGATACAGGAAAGAGACAGGGTTTATTTAAAAAATACTCCTTTCAGAGGTTGTATCCAACATAGCACTAAGTAAAGGTCCCAAAATGCAAGGATTACAGCCGCCCTGTACCCCCTAAATTTGTTCTAGGAGTTCCCCAAGAAGATTTGGAGAGGATGCAGGGTGCATTGGGGTAGAGAGGGAAAGACCCATTGTACTTGTCGTAATTCTTGCATTGACTGGATGGGTCTATTTATTTAGTTATTTATAAAATATTTTTGTATACTGCTATTTTGTTAAAACCATCAAAGCAGTTTATAACACATTAAGAACAACAACCATAGAATAAAAAAAATGAAAAATACAAGAAAAACAAAGGTTAACTGTTGCAAAAAAGCATCTTCTTAATTGGCTGCATAAGCCTGGAGGAAAGGTTTTCAGCAGGCGCTTAAAACAGAAGGTGTCTGCTGAATCTCTGTTGGCAGAGCATTATAGAGAACTGAGCCAATGACACTGACAATTTTGTGTTTATGTCAATGTTGTGTTTATGACAATTTTGTGTTTATGACACATTACAATTATGTGTCTATGTTAAATAAGTCTCTCCAGCTACCTTGGACCTAAGTTGTTCAGGACTTTGTAAATTTTTACAAGGACCTTGTTGGTTGGATACTGCCTAAACACAACAAAATTTCCTCATTTTTACCTTAAGTTAGTTTAGGAAGTCCATTGGATTTTTATACGTCATCACCAAAAAGTGCATTGATATCCCCATCTAGGGTTGTGTATTGTCTGGTTAGCTGGGTTATACCCAGATTCTAGCCATGCTACCCAGAGCCCGCTTAACCCATTAGTTGGCCCAGATTCCCAGCTTTCATTTTTTTAAAAAGCAAGCCTGTAGCCCTTGTGGATCCAGAGATACAAGGCAAAATGTGGGAGCAGTTTTCTGCCCATTTTGGGAGAAATCAGCCTATTCCCGCCTTCCATTGTTCTTAGCCAATGAGGGACAACACAACTGTCCTGGGAAAATCAAGAATTTTAGTCTGCCTGCCTCCTGCATATGCAGAATCTAGGCTGAATCTAGCACATGCTCATTTATGAACACACGCAGCTCCACCCCTTATCCATAGACTTTCTGGCTGAGTCAGCAAGCAGAAGTAGCCTTCATCTCAGAGGCAGATGATCTTAAATCCCAGACAGGTACACATGGGTATAAGCGGTCCCTCAGGTACATTGGTCCAAGGCCATTTAGGGCTTTAAAGGTCAGAACCAGCACTTTGAATTAGGCTCAGAAACAAATTGGGAGCCAGTGGAGTCGATAAAGCACAGGGGTGATATGCTCCCTGCGCCGTGCTCCAGTTAACATTCTGGCTGCTGCATTTTGAACCAACTGCAATTTCCGAACCATTTTCAAAGGCAGCCCCACATAGAGTGTGTTACAGTTATCAAGCCTCGATGTCACCAATGCATGTGTCATTTTGTATGCTCAAAATACTCTGAAGTTCAGGCAAACCTTGCTGCACACCAAGGTTCTGCATATTAAATACTCTAAAGATAGAATATGTCATTCCTGTTTCCGTGCGGATCTTCATTTTACTACTCAGCATAAGCATAAGCTTGGGTGCCTTCAGGTACTTCACACTTGTGCAGGAGTATTGTCTGGTGTTGGAAAGGATTCTGTGACACTACTTACTTTGAAGCTAATTAGTTTTGTTGACAGAACTGATAATATTGAAATCTTGATTTCTATGTGTTATAGGTTGTAGCATTCATTTCACATTCCCTAATGGTTGTTAAGGCAATCTCTCAGTCACAATATTGCTTTTAATTGACTGATTATGTATTTTTTATTGTTTTTGAGGGCAGGATATAAATCCTCTAAATAAATAAATAAATATTCTAAAGTGTTGGAAACTAGAGTCTAGGCAGTTAAGGCTGAAAATGTAAGTTAAAAAAAAGATTCTTCACTTCCCGTTTTTAGGCACAAAATCAAAACAACTGGATGATGCAACCATTAATGTGCTTAATTTGCATAAAATGCAAATTAGGCAGGGCTGGAATATGGCAACTCTATCCCCATCACCTTTTGCTGTGTAATACAGTGTAATAGTGCTGTGTTCAGTATTATTTGTTTATTTATTACATGTATATACTGCCCCATAGCCGGAGCTCTCTGGGTGGTTTACAGCCATTAACAACATGGCATTCAACAACATACCACTCTCTGAATTCACTGCTTTTAGATATTTCTGCTTATAAAATGTATTGCTTATAATATTGCCAACAGCTAAACACATTGCAGTGTGCTATAGGCCCATTATGTCTTGGCTGTGGCTTGAAAAGCATTCATCTTTTTAAAAGGAAAGCTAACATCTGATGTGGCAGAGCTCCTCTTGAAGGATGTGGTTGTTTTGCTTGCCCAGTGCCACTGCAGTACCTGTCCCCTGAAAGCATTTTAAATGACAGAATAGTGCCTTCTGTTCAACAGCATTTGTGCTTCACACAAAATGCCCTGGAATGAATTGTGCTTTTTTTGCAGCCTACCAGATACCTAGCACTGTGAAATGGAATTTCAGTTTTAAATTAATACCGCAGTCCTAAATTAATCAAATCAGAAAAATGAGCTCTGCTGGCTGGAAGGTATTAGGATGGAACAGAGATGCATCTCAACTGGGAAGAGTGGTTTCCCCGATGGAAAGGCATGTCTGTCGCAAAGGCACTTGCTATGTCTGAAGTCAGCTCCACAAGCATAGAGCTACCATTGGTGGTTGTTTTGCCATCAGTAGCCAGTGTTGTGGCCTGAAATGGGAAATTCTTGAGGCAGGGCAGGACAGAGAGACCCCAGGATTGGGCCCTTCATCTTCATTACCTTGGTCCTGCTGTAACTAGTTCGTTCTCCACTGGAACCAATGGAGAACATTAAAAAAAAAAAACCACATCATCTGTGCAGCAAAAAAAAGATAAAAAGTAACTCTGCCCTGCACTCTGGCTGGCATCAGATGGCTGGGCTTTGGCAGTAGATCAACCACTACATCCTCTCTCCATTCTTCTTAGGATGGCACTCAAAGTCAGGAAATGTGGCTGATCAACTGGGATGTTTTATCTGCATTTGGTTTGAAAACCACGCTTGGGGGAAAAGGTTGTCATAATTCTGATGGTGTTTAATTTGAATCAAATATACTGGGATTGTGTATTGGTATTTACATCTCTTTCTGAGTTCTAAAATAACATTAATTATAGGGAGGAGTTTAAACCAATCTTCCTGTTTGGTTTGTTTTAGAGTCTATAGGCCAGGACATTGTACCTTGGGTAAATTAAGATGGTGGGTGTCCACCATCTTAATGGTATGGTAGCTTAGCTTGGCTCCTATTCAGAAGTGGCACTGTTCCCTGCTCACTACTAAAATGGGGCAAGGAGTGTTGTTGTTGGTATAATGGTAACAGCAGAAGAAAACATGTTGTCATGGTGTATGTGTTGTGAAGTGGGGCTCATGGGCAGCACCATGTTGAAGACACCTAAAAACTGATGATGGCCCTGGGCCAGGGAAGTCCAGTCCAGAGATTTGAGCTTCATAGCTCAAACTTAAGAGATATAGCTGTGGCTTTATATCCACTCAAATATCAGATTTTGCTAAAAGTGTGTGTGCGTGTGTACTTTCCTGTGATGCATTGGAATTTTTATTTTATTTTACTAATTTATTACATTTCTATCCCACCTTTCCTCCAAAGAGCTCAAGGTGGTGTACATGTTTCTCCCCTCCCCATTTGATCCTCACAATGACCCTGTGAGATAAGTTAGGCTGAGAGGCAGTGGCTATCTCAAGGTTACCCAGTGAGCTTCATGGCTGAGTGGTAATGCGAACCCTGGTTTCCCAGGTTGTAGTCCATCACCCTAACCACTGCACCACACTAGCTTTCATAGGATCAATTTGAGATATACTTTCAAAGTGTTTTCTGTCTTACACTTCTGAAAGCATCTTTCTTTCATTTTCTTTAAATAATAAATAAAAATCTGCAACTTGCATATAAGCAGAAAATGTCATTGTATGAAAGCAACTCTGCATGTTTGGAGTACCCTTTAATTAACTTTTTAAAAGGTGCCATGTGTAGGGAAAGTGTAACTTTAAAATAATCCTTCTTATTAGAGTAATTCCATGAAAATGTCAACCAACAGGCCCATTTTTCATTTTCATATATAGTTAACAAGTTCTATGTCATTTTAAAGACACTTTCCAAAGTTTCATTATCAGGCAACAGTTTTTCAAAATGGCCTTTTACACATGAGTAAAACAACCAGAATCGTGGCATGTAAGATGACTCAGAATGTTTCTATTTTTCCCAAATCTTCAATTACAGATGTCTCCAAAAAAATATTTATTGACCCTTTAATGACCCTTTATTTTATTGATAGTTTTGCTTTCTCATTCAGTAAACTGAGAATAAATTTTATGTTAGACAAAATCAGCTGAGCTTAGAACAATAAAATTTATGTTAGTTGAATGTGTTACCTTGGTCACATAAACACATACTATTTTCCCTTCCTCAACAAATGGAAAGAAAAATCTATAAGTTTTAACTTTATTCTCTTATTTAAGTTTATAAGCATTAAGAAAATGTGAACAGATGTTAACTGAAATATGTTTTACCTGCAACAGTTCTCGTGGCCAATGGAACACCACAATGTGCAACTTACATAAGCATAAATGTGTGTCATTTAAATCCTGTTTTAGGACTGTCATAATTCTTTCCCTGATAATTTAATAATAATTAGGCACATTATTTGCACCTTACAGAGTTTGTTAAAACAGGTCCCTGCCCTCAAGAAGCTGACAATTTAAAAGACAAGTAAGACAAGGGCAGGGAAGACATACCTTATTGCTTTTAGAAGAAAGATAATATAATTATATGTTAGTATATTTATTTATTTATTTATTGCACTTTTAAACCGCCCTTTAGCAACAGGCTCTCAGGGCGGTGTACAACAGAATAAAACCACATTTAAAAACCAGCGAATGTGGATTACAACATATAGGTATAAAAACACAATTAAAAACAGATTAAGACAAAATTAATAGAAATTACAATTAATTAACTATAAAATAAAATTAAAACTAGAATTAAAATGCCTGGGCAAAGAGGTAGGTCTTTACCTGGCACCGAAAAGATATCAAAGAAGGCGCCAGGCGTATCTCGTCAGGGAGGGCATTCCATAATTCGGGGGCCACCACCGAGAAGGCCCTAGATCTCGTTATTGCTTTCCGGGCCTCCTTGTGAGTTGGAACCCGGAGAAGGGCCTTCGACGTCGAGCGCAGCGAATGGGTAGGTTCATAGTGGGAGAGGCATTCCATCAGGTATTGTGGTCCGGTGCCATTATGGGCTTTATAGGTAAGAACCAACACTTTGAATATGGCCCAGAAACGTGTTGGTAGCTAGTGCGGTTGGGCCAGGACAGGTGTTATATGATCAGATCTTTTAGTCCGAGTGAGAACTCTGGCCGCAGCATTCTGCACCAGCTGAAGTTTCCGAACCGTCTTCAAAGGTAACCCTACGTAGAGTGCATTACAGTAGTCCAATCTAGAGGTTACCAGAGCATGGATAACTGAGGCAAGGTTCTCCCTGTCCAGATAGGGTCGTAGTTGGGCTACCAGCCGAAGCTGGTAGAACGCATTCCATGCCACCGAGGCTACCTGAGCCTCCAGAGACAGGAGCGGATCTAATAAGACCCCCAAACTACGGACCTGCTCCTTTAGGGGGAGTGTAACCCCATCTAGGGTAGGTCGGACATCAACCATCTGGGCAGAGGGCCCCCCCACCAACAGCATCTCAGTCTTGTCAGGATTGAGTCTCAGTTTATTAGCTCTCATCCAGACCATTATCGCGACCAGGCAGCGGTTTAGTACATTAACAGCCTCACCTGAAGAAGATGAAAAGGAGAAATAGAGCTGCGTATCATCAGCATATTGCTGAAAACACACTCCAAAACTCCTAATGACCTCACCCAGCGGCTTCATATAGATATTAAAGAGCATGGGGGACAGAACTGAGCCCTGCGGGACCCCATATTGGAGTACCCAGGGCCTCGAGTAATGCTCCCCAAGCACCACCTTCTGGAGACGGTTCTTGAGGTAGGAGCACAGCCACTGCCAAGCAGTGCCTCCAACTCCTAAATCCGCAAGTCACCCCAGAAGGATACCATGGTCGATGGTATCAAAAGCCGCTGAGAGATCAAGGAGACCCAACAGAGTTACACTCCCTCTGTCCTTCTCCCGACAGAGGTCATCATACAGGGCAACCAAGGCCGTTTCTGTACCAAACCCCAGCCGAAAGCCCGATTGAAATGGATCCAGATAATCAGTTTCATCCAAAAGAGCCTGGAGCTGGCGAGCGACCACACGCTCTAGGACCTTGCCCAGAAAAGGAACATTTGCTACCGGTCTATAGTTGTCAAGATTGTCGGGGTCCAAGGAGGATTTTTTTAGGAGTGGTCTCACCACCGCCTGCTTTAGGCAGAGTGGGACCACTCCCTCTCGTAAAGAGGCATTAATCACCTCCTTGGCCCAGCCGGCTGTTCCATTTCTGCTAGCTTTTATTAGCCACGAGGGGCAAGGATCCAGAGCAGAAGTGGTCGCCCGCACCTGTCCAAGCACCTTGTCCACATCCTCGAGCTGTACCAACTGAAATTCATCCAATAAAACTGGACAGGACTGTGCTCCAGACACCTCATTGGATTCAACTGCAACAATATTGGAGTCAAGGTCCCGGCGGATGTTCATGATCTTGTCTTGGAAGTGTCTCGCAAACTCGTTACAGCGGGCTATTGATGGTATCATTCCGTCCTGAGGATCAGAATGTAAAAGTCCCCGGACAATTTTATAAAGTTCTGCTGGGCGGTTAGAAGATGACTGAATGGAGGCAGCAAAGTACTGCTTCTTTGCTGCTCTCACCGCCTTCACATAGAGTTTGGTAGAGGCCTTCACAAGTGCATGATTACAGGCGTCGGGAGTTCGTCTCCATTTGCACTCAAGCCGTCTCCTATCTTGCTTCATCACTCTTAGCTCCGAGGTATACCAAGGAGCCAACTGAGCTCTGCAGAGGAGAGGGCGCACCGGGGCGATCGCGTCAGCTGCCCGGGTCATTTCCGTATTCCACAGAGTGACCAGGGTTTCGACAGGAGTGTCAGTTTTATCATCCGGAAAACTCCCTAGAGCCTTTTGAAAACCCTCAGGATCCATCAGTCTCCAGGGACGGACCATCTTAATTGGTCCTCCACCCTTGCAGACGGGAGAACACATTGTGAGTCTAAACCTCAATAGGCGGTGATCTGTCCATGACAAAGGAATAGATGTAAAATTCCTCACCCCCAGATCACCATCCCCTAATCCAGTGGCAAAAATCAAGTCTAGAGTGTGCCCCGATATATGCGTAGGGCCAGTAACAAATTGAGACAGCCCCATGGCTGTCATGGCGGTCATGAAGTCCTGAGCCACTCCAGACAAAGCGGTCTCAGCATGAATGTTGAGATCCCCCAATACCAAGAGTTTGGGGGATCGCAACAGTAAATCCGAGACCACCTCTGTCAGCTCAGTTAGGGAAGCTGTTGGGCAGCAGGGTGGACGGTACACCAACAGTATTCCCAATCTGTCTCACTGATCCAGCACAATATGAAGACACTCCAGACCATTAGCCACATGGATAGGGTGCCTAACAAGAGGGATGGAACTTCTATAGACCACAGCGATTCCCCCTCCCCGACCCTCGGATCTACCCAGATGCTGGACCGAGTACCCAGGTGGGCACAAGTGGGTGAGATTAATACCTCCCAGATCCCTCACCCAGGTCTCAGTAATAAATGCCAGATCGGCCACCTCATCCACAATTAAATCATGGATGAGGGAGGTTTTATTATTTACCGATCTGGCATTGAAAAGCAGCAACTGGAGATCTGAGAGTTGGCTGATAGAACTACCAGCAATCCTATGGGTGTGGGGAGGACCGGAACACGGCACAGCCACCAATTGTCTGGGCCGAGTTCCCCTAAGCTGGCATGTCCTCCTCACAGCGCCATACCTCCCATTACCCGTCACTACACTGACTGGGCCCCCCGCTGGTCCTCCCTCCCAATACACTATCCTCCCGCCCAGGCACATGATAAATAAAATAAATAACAAAACACAAAATCTATACACACTCACACACTCACTCATACAAACACTCATAGATCCAAACAATATAAGAGTAATAGCAACGCCTCAACAGTCAATTTAATAATTAGATAACTTTTTAGGTTAATTATCAGTAAACTCCAATCTAGGTGTAGTTTTCAAAAATGTACAACTGATATTTCTCTGCTAGACCCCCACTTCCTTGAAGCATATAGAAGTTTCTACCAGTGTCCTTTCAGACTTATCAAGGACCATGGTATCCTTCTGGGCTGACTTGGTAAGATGGGTGTTAGAGGCACTGTTTTAGAGTGGTTCCAATCTTATCTCCAGGGTCATTTTCAGAGAATAGCATTGTGAGATTGTCTCTCAGCCCCCTGGCAGTTGTGCTGTGGGGTGCCACAGGGAACCATCTTGTCCCCCATGTTTAACATCTATATGAAGTCCTTGGGAGCGGTCATCAGGAGATTTCGGGTGAGGTGTCAGCAGTACGCTGATGATACCCAGCTCTATTTCTCTTTAACATCTGAATTGGGAGAGGCCGTGCAAGCCCTGGACCACTGCCTGGACTTGGTGATGGGCTGGATGAGGGCCAATAAAGTGAATCCTAGCAAGATGGAGGTGCTGTGTGTTGGTGGTTCCCAAGTTAGGATAATTGGACCAGAAGACACATTTCAAATTTTCTGAGAGTACCTGCTTTGGATGGGGTTGTACTCCCTCTCAAAGAGCAGGTCCGTAGTCCTGGGGTGCTGTTGGATCCATCTTTGTCTACAGAGGCCCAGGTAACCTCAGTGGCTAGGAGTGCCTTTTACCAGCTTCAGTTTTGGGATTGGGATAGCCTGACCACTGTTGTCCATGCACTGGTAACTTCCAGGCTGGATTACTGTAATGCGCTATATGTGGGGCTGCCATTGAGATTGGTCTGGAAGCTGCAGCTGGTGCAAAATGCGGCAGTGAGACTGCTCACTGGGGCAGGGTATCGCCAACATGTCATCCCACTGCTGAATGCATTGCACTGGCTACCTATTAGCTATCAGGCTAAGTTCAAGGTGCTGGTTTTGGAATACAAAGCCCTATACAGCTTGGGACCATGCTACCTGATCCCTTTTATACCCAGTCAATCACTATCTTCTGCAAGTGAGTGCCTTCTGCAGATACCATCTTATCAGGAGGTCTGTTCTGCACAACAAAAGAAACCTACCTTTAGTGTAGTGGCACCTACCCTTTGGAATTCCCTCCTCTTAAATATTACACAAACACAATCTCTGTTATCTTTTTGGTGCCTACTGAAGACCTTCCACTTTCATCAAGCCTTTTAAGTTGAGACCTTATCCCAGTTTGCATCTGTGTTGGAATTGCTTTTTAATATGTTTTTAAAGCTTTTTTAAAAAAGTTGTTTTTAAAGCGTTTTTATTTTTATTTTTAAAAAGATGTTTTTAAGGATATTTTGTTGTTTGCCCCCCTGGGTTCCTACTGGGAGGAAGGGAGGGAATATAAATCTATAAATTTATTTATTTATTATTTGATTTAAATAAAAAATAAACAAACAAACAAGCATGCTAGCCTGTTCTGATTGGCTCTCCCTAGCTGTGCTGAATTGGTGGGGTCAGGGGGCTCTAACCTTTCTGGACCAGAAGGCACATTCCAAATTTTCAGAGAGTGCTGGGGGGACCAGTCACAAAGTGGCTGTCATGGGGATGTGACATAACACAAAATGGCCACCATGGGGTGTAGCATGGCACAAAATTAGAGAGCAGCCATGCTGAAGCTTTTCCCATAGATGTGTTTCCATACTAGGCTTTATTTGTTGAATTACTTTAAATTCAAATTGTTGAATTACTTGTTGAAGGCTTTACCCAGCACAGGAAAGATGCATTTTGGGTTGCAGTGAAAAAGGAAGGACAAAATTTGGAGATTCCAAGGACTAAAACAAAACAGTAACAAAAAAGACAGATGCAGGACAAGTGCACTGAAAGGGGAGGCAAAACAGCAGCTCTTTAGGATCCCAGGGATTCCTATTGCCTGGTGTCCAAACAATTCACTTAAATTCACTTACCAGCCACAGCTCTGACTTCACTTATTGGCTAATACTGACAGGCAGGAGCAGCCAGGCTAGCTCATTTCACATAAATCACATAGAAACATACATGCACATTTTTCTCCATAACTTTATTTCTAGGAGGGCTAGAGACTTACTTTTTAAAAGTGAAAGTCAGATTCTGTACTACCTGCTGGGCATGCCACAGAAGGCCTTCACGGGTACACAGGTACCCATAGCTAATGGGTTGGCAACCCCAGACGGGGTCAACTAGAGATACAAAAATTCATCTCAGGAGCTGAAGGTCTCTTGCATTGCATGAGAGAACAGTACAACCCTGTAGAAGGTTGAAGGCAGTCTTAAACAGAGCTTGGAAGATTACTTTTAAAAAGTAATAAATTACAGTTACAATTGCATGGCCCAAAAAATTAGTAATTACCATTACAATTACAATTGCGCTGAAAGTAACTGATCACTTTACTTTTTCTCAAAAGTAATTGCTACAATTACATTGCAGTTACTTTTTTGAAAAATGCCTACAAGGTGCTGGCCTTGGCTGCTGCACATCTAAGTAGCCTAAAACGACATTAAAAATAAGCACACACATACAGAGGTAGTAGAATAATTATTTTTATCCATAAGATAGCAATGGTGGTCTCTCCGCTGGTAAAGGAGGTGGGGAGGGAGGCAGAGGCCACAGCTCAGATTTTTGCATGTCAAACTAAGTGCAATCCTACCCAGAGCTTGGAAAAGTTACTTTTTTGAACTACAACTCCTATCAGCCCAGTCCAGTGGCCATGCTGGCTGGGGTTGATGGGAGTTGTAGTTTAAAAAAGTAACTTTTCCAAGCTCTGATCCTCCCCCCTCAGTCAGCAAGCATAATCTCTCTCACTTAACCACCTCCTCGACCCTGCCCTGACACCAACTAAAGGACGCTCGCCCAAGCAAACATTTTCCCCTGAAATGCAAAAAAAGCTAAAATATTGCAAATGTAGCATAGTAGCCAGAGAGGGAGGTGGAGGTCACTTTGTGTGCTAGGTGTAAACATAGCGCACGCGCACACACACACACACACTCACACGTTGTCATCTTTCACCTCCACAGTTCTTTATCTCCATTCTGCTGCTGCTTCCTTCCCTCCTTTATGCATGTTTTTGCCCTCCAACTCCTTTTTCCCTCCACTCCATTCTTCACCACCACCATCCATTTTTTAAAACAATTGTTTTCTCCACTCCACCACGTCTCACTCTCCGCCTCCTCCCTCGTCGCCTCCTACCCACCCACAGAGCATGAGGGAAGAGTGACAGTGCACAGAAGCCCAGTTTGAGGCACATGGTTTTCATCCACAAATCAGAGGAGCTGAAAACTTCCCCTGCTTCCCCTCCAAGTAATGCCCAAAAGTAATGCTGGAAGCGTTACAATTACTCCACAAAAGTAATAAATTACTCCTAGTTCTATTCAAATCAAAATGGAAAGGAATTACCCACTCGTTCCTCAAAAAAGTAATGAATTACAAGTAATTTGTTACTTGTAACTAAGTACTTCCAAGCTCTGGTCTTAAACACAAATTAATTTTTTCATATAATTTGAAATAAACACCAGAAATACAGGGAGTAATGCACTTATGGGAAATGTGATTATCCTGAAAGAAAGTGCAGAAGCAGAAACATCCATTGAGCTACTGGTATCAATTGGCAACTTTGTTACTGTTGAGACAGGGAAATTGAAAAGAGAATTTACTGGCAAAAATTTGTTGTGAAAATTTGTTTGATAATAATTAATATTAAATCCTCTTCTTTAAAAAGGGGAATTCTGTGACACTTGTCCTGCCTGCAAATGATGATAAATGTTAGGGTTTTGCCACAGCCAAGTGTGAATTCCCCTGAGCTTTACATCTTCCCACATGGACTTGATGCTGACCTGCAACTTGTGAATGCAAAGTAAAGTGACATATGCACAGAGTCTTGCTTTTGGAGGCATTTATTTTGGGGTGTCTGTCATTGAACTGCCGCATATTATATTGGTCACATTACGTTGGTCACAGGTCATTTGCCAGAAAAAATTTTTTCTGCAGTTTCCAATAAATGTTACCATAAGTTTGACATTTGCCCATGAAACATTTGCTTTTTATTTATGTTGCTGCTGATGGATTTTGTTTATTATTATTCATACTTTTAGAGAACATAATAATCTAAGTTACATATAAATTCTTCAGGTTGCAAAACCGTTACATTGATCACATCTTTTAAAACATAATTAAAAAAGGAAATATGTAAACTATCTCTGGCATACTTCATGATTTACTTTTGTAGGGAAGATCAACCCAGTTTTCAAACAGTTTAATGTCAATTGGAGTTCAAATAATATTAGCTAAGAGCTTGGAAAAGTTACTTTTTTAAACTGCAACTTCCATCAGCCCCAGCCAGCATGGCCACTGGATTGGGATGATGGGAGTTGTAGTTCATAAAAGTAACTTTTCCAAGCTCTGGCTAAAACACAAAATGTTATGTAAAGAAGCTTACAAATGTTATGTTGATCACTGTGGAATTACCCATTAAAATGGAATGTGAACTGATGTCACACTGGGAGTAGCAACCTATAGATGATATATCCCTATTTTTTGTTCTTTTAGAGTCAGTTTATAAGAAACATTCTCTAAAAGCAGTTTATTCGTAGATGAAACAATATGAATAATTTTAGTTCTATAAGTTAGGGTTGTCTTGTGTTACATCTGTACACCTCTAAATAGAGTAGCAATAAACTTATTACAGGATTTTAATATTTACTTTATTCAGATGCAGCCATCTTGGAATGTTGTCATAACATACCCTAATCATATGTATAAAATGGTCTGAAAGCTCCGTTGATAGTATAGTAAAATTAAAGAAATTGTTTGCAAAATTAGAGAAAAAAATAGAAATTCTTAAGTGCATAACATCTCTTATTTTTGACTAATAAATTACACTTGCAATATCATGATACTTTATTACTCTTGAAGCAAACAGCATCTTAAAATAAAGTTGGAGCCACAGTATTGCAGTAAAATTGATATATTACTTGAGAATTTTCAGTTCAGTGAAATATTAAATGTAGTTGAGCTTTGGCTAGTGGGTTTTTTTTGCTACTTTTAGTACTCTTGTTATTTTTCTTTTTAATGATAAGATGTTTAACCTGTGAAAAAACTACTCCAGAGTGGAGATTGTAATGATTCCAAGATGACTTACATAGAGCTATCTCACTTTTATCTTCGATGACATAGGTTAGGTTGGGATGGGATATAGTGATTTTTCCAGAAATACCCCCGAAGATTAATGATTGAGCAAAGATTTTACCAAGGTGTCTCACATTCAACCTAAGCACTGTAACCACTATGCCTCATTGGCACTGGTATCTCAGCAGTATTGATCAAAGATAGGTTATATGACATACAGGGTTCTCTCTCTCTGACCAGGAATACTACTTCAGTTGGGTTTCTAATAGAGAGTGAAAGCCCAGGGCCAGCGCCAGCACCAGCACCAGCAATGACTAGGCCCTTGGGCACCAGCCTGCCCCAGGACCTCAACGCCCACCCGCACATCCCATCTACCTCTCCCATTGCTCTGAATGCCATGCGCACTGCATGCACATGCCTACCATCAATCAAGATGGCAGTTGGGATGTCATCCCCTTAGGGAAGCTCTCACCACCATCTTGGTTGATAGCAGGCATGCATACACAGTGAACACAACATTCACAACAACGGAAGAAGTAGGTGGACCATGTGTGCAGGCTTATTGAAGGCTGAGCTATCTGTATGGGGGAGTGCCTGGGAGCTCCCTCTCCTCAACCCGTGGCAGGGTCGGGAGCCACCACTGCTGCAGATTGCAGAATGGAGTGCTACCCTCCTACCCTAAGGATGGGCCCCTCTAGGCTGCAAGGGCTATTGGCCAGGGCCCAACCTGGCCACCCTCTGTAGCCAGCCCTGTGAAAGCCTATATGCATGCCGTTGTACTCATGTAGGTTCATACAAAACCTATTATCACAGTGAACAAATGGAAGTAAGGAGCAAGAAGAACAGCATTCATGATCCTGCTGTTCCCTCTCTCCTCAGTGTATTCAGTGTGATGTGTGAAAAGGACTATGTCTTTCAACTAGTCCCTCAGTGCTTATCAATTGATAACAGATTCCCATCACTTCTTCAGGAGTTTACTTTTCCGTTCATGTAGACCCTTCTCCTACATGGATTAAAAGTGTGCATGACAAACTAGGTCTGTGTGTCAGCCACAGACAACCAAAGTCCTAAAACAATCTGTAGGATCACAGAATTCATACAGAATTTATCCCGCATCATTGTCATGCCAGTGTCTTGTGTGATGTGCACAATCAGTTTATTACCTATAGGGGGAAAATATGGCTGCACACACTGAGTTAAGCTCAATGACATGAATATTCCTAAACAGACTGGTTTGTGTCTGACGCTATCTCTCCAAAGACACAAGGCTCTTTGGTCCAGTGGAGGCTCTCTTCAGTGGAAGGAAAGGGAGGCTATTTTATGGACGCCTCCTGCAGCACCCTGAGCCATATCTCACTTTGTTCCAAAGCATTCTAATCCTTCCTGGAACAAATTTTGAGATGGTGATTGTTGCAGTGAGAGGGGAAAGGAAGATGAATGTGGGAAAATTGCCTTCTTTCTCCATTCCACCAGTTGAAGCCACCACTAGTTCAAACAGCCTTCCATCATCAGAGGAACCTTTTTTGGATAAAGCCCATGCCCTATTGAATGAAAGTATCAGCTCAGTACTAGGATCTAGATTCGTTCCCAATGGCCAGGAATGCAGAAACATTTCTGCCATAATTATCACCACTCTAACAAAAAACATTCAGAATATTTAATACTTTCCCATGCCAGTCATAGCAATGCAAGAAGTTTTAAATACAATGTAGAATAATTCTCAGTAGAAACTAATTACATGGCTAATAATGTTTATTTATTTATTTATTTATTATTTAATTTGTATCCCACCCTTCCAGCAGGAGCCCAGGGTGACAAACAAAGCACTTTAAAACATCATAAAAACAGATCTTAAAATACATTAAAACAAAACAGTGTAAAAAAAAAATTAAAAACAACTTTAAAAGGGTTAAAAACATTATTAAAAAACATATTAAGCAATTCTAACACAGACACAGACTGGGATAAGTCTCAACCTAAAAGGCTTGTTGAAAGAGGAAAGTCTTCAAAAGGCGCCAAAAAGATAGCAGAGACGGTGCCTGCCTAATATTCAAATGGAGGGAATTTCACAGGGCAGGTGCTGCCACACTAAAGGTCTGTTTCCTATATTGTGCAGAACAAACCTCCTGATAAGATGGTATCTGCAGGAGGCCTTCACCTGTGGAACGCAGTGATTGACTGGGTATATAAGGGATAAAACGGTCTTTCAGGTATCCTGGTCCCGAGCTGTATAGGGCTTTGTATGCCAAAACTAGAACCTTGAACTTGGCCCGGTAGCAAATGGGCAGCCAGTGCAATTCTTTCAGCAGCGGGGTGACAAGTTGGTGATACCCTGCCCCAGTGAGCAGTCTCGCCGCTGCATTTTGCACTAGCTGCAGCTTCCGGATCAACCTCAAGGGCAGCCCCATAATGTTCAAAGAAGGCTTGAATATGCATCCTTGATATTGAAGTACCAATAAATGTTGTTTTATGTAATAACTTTTCAAGAAAGAAGATATTTAAATACTCAATAAGTTAAAGTTGTTTTATCTTTTTAAATAAGAAGTTTGTAGAGCTATCAAAACACTCTCCAACAAGTCTTTGAAGCCTATCATTCCTACTCCTACCAAGAAATGTCCTTTCATGGACATTTCCTTCTAATTGCTTGCATTGTTTCCTCAAGCTTTTAGCTTGAAAATGTAGCTGCAATAAAACAAAATGTCAGAGAGACAAGCCACTACTGCGTAAGTGATCTCTTATCCCAGTTCTGATTTATTTTTGTACAGTAAATTGCATGCTTTGTTGATATTAGGTCATCTTTTATTCCTGTGAACAAAGCTATAGGATTTTTATCTGTTAACTATATTTTACAGCAGCCTTCCCCAACCTGGTGCCCTCTATATTTTTTGGATTACAACTCCCATCAACCCCAGCCATCATGGCTGTACTGGCTACAGCTGATGTGAGTTGTAGTTCAAAACATTTGGAGGGCACCAGGTTGGGGAAGGGTGCTTTAGAATCCCCCCCATGTTTGGTGTGTAATGGCTAAGGTTTTACATCTATCTGGTGCAGAAACCAAGGGTGGGATTGTTGTTTTGTATTTCATGATTATGGTTTAGCATGGTGTAGAATGCATACAAAAAGTGGTTTATCTTAGGTTGTGTACATACTGCATTTTAATGGGCATTCAGTGCAGGATGCAGGCACATTTTGGGGGGTGCCATATTCACAACACTATCTCCATGTCGTCTCTGTCCCATACTAGTCATTGATCTAAAGCATTTTTTTTCCTGGAATGGCTATAATCCATTTTGTCCTGAGAATGCACTTCCCAAGTGCTTGCTGCTTGAATGTGTACACAGAGAGTATTTCCTCAAGTGACCTCCTACTGGACTGGACCTTCTGATGTTCAGTTGTGTAGTGGCAAATTCAGAAGTACAGGGTCCCTTCATGTTAGCCATCCCTAGGAACCAATAAGCATGAAAGAGGAGATTCTTAGCTACTGAGTAGAGTTTTCTCTGTGGCTGACTCGCCTCCTTTCACTCTGAATGGCTCCAATCAGCAGGAAAGGACAAGGAAGCATGTTAGAAGACTCTTCTCAGTGGCTAACATACTCCCCTTTCATGCTGATGCTGGAGACATAGGGACCCTGCTGGGACCCTGTTCCCAAAAAAGTAAGGGATTTAAGACCCCCCGAGACCCTGGGTGACTACATCCCTGCAGATGTTACAGAGATGTGCAACATCCCCTCATTTCCATGCCCATTCACCTGGGAGTTACCTTTTCCTTTCCTTTTTTTGTAAAGCTGAGGGTTGCTGCTTTTGCAATGTTGGTAAATGGGAAGGAAAGAGGCATTTCATGGGGAAAACCAAAACTCCTCTATTTTGATATTTGCGGGGAGGAAAAGATTCAAGAATAGCTTAGAAGCATCCACACAATTATGGTACATTCGAGAAGAGGTTGGTCCGGATGTTGCAGCTGGTCCAAAATGCAGCGGCAAGACTGCTCACAGGGGCATGGTATCGCCAACATGTTATCCCATTGCTGAAAGAATTGCACTGGCATTTGCTACCGAGCTAAGTTCAAGGTTCTAGTTTTGGTGTACAAAGCCCTATACAGCTTGGGACTAGGATACCTGAAAAACCGTCTTATCCCTTATACCCAGTTGATCACTACGTTCTGCAGGTGAAGGTCTCCTGCAGATATCATCTTATCAGGAGGTTCGTTCTGCACAACGTAAAATGACCTTTAGTGTGGTGGCACCTACCCTATGGAATTCCCTCGCCTTAAATATTAGGCAGGCACCATCTCTTATATTTTCAGCGCATATTGAAGACCTTCCTCTTTCAACAAGCCTTTTAAGTTGAGACCTTGTCCCAGTCTGCTTCTTTGTTGGAATTGTTTTTTAATATGTTTTTAAATCTTTTTTAAAAATATATTTTTAACCATTTCTTAAAGATGTCTTCAAAGCTTTTTTAAAAAATGTTTTTAAAGTTGTTTTGTTTTAATGCATTTTAAAATCTGTTTTTATAATGTTTTAGTGCTTTTTTTTTGCTGCCCTGGGCTCCTGCTGGGAGGAAGGGTGGGATATAAATCAAATAATAAATAAATAAATAAATTTGACACAATACAGTCAGACTAATATCCATTCCATGTTGAAATTTGCTTTTTACATTTTTTTACACTGTCATGATTTCTTTTGTCATTCTGAGAACAACTTCATATTTGACTTTCATAAGTGTTAAAAAACCTCACGCTGGATCTACAAAAATGGCTTCTTGATATTTTCCACCCTGTTTGCAGGCAGCAATACTGAATGTACCATTTGGTGAATATTCTCCCATGGAAGAAAAAAAATCTAAGTTTCTTGGATCCACAGCATGGATCATTTCTGTTTCCCTAAGGTGCTTCTTCCCACCCCCTGCCTACTGCTAGCCAGACCTAGCATTGTTCCTGGACATCACCTCGTTCACATTACCAGTAAATCAAATTATGACTAAGCAAGGCCACGCAAGTGGGCAGGTTTCCTGGAAAGGAGCTCACAGCTGCTTAGCCTCTCCCAAGTTCTTTTCAAGCTGCCTTGAGACAAGATTTGTTCTTGGCTGCAACTAATGGTTAGTGAAGAAAAAGGCAGAGCTTGGAAAAGTTACTTTTTTGAACTACAACTCCCATCAGCCAATCCAGTGGCCATGCTGGCTGGAGCTGATGGGAGTTGTAGTTTTAAAAAGTAACTATTCCAAACTCTGGAAAAAGGTTAAGCATGAGTTCCAGTTCAGATGTCATGCTAAGCCAAACCTTGTACAACAGCAATAAAAGAGACTGGGAGGAGCAAAACAGTTGCAAACTCCTCTCTAGAAACCCACATATTTGTGTTGTCTTGCTAAGCCATAATTTGTCTTACCATGTTGTACAAATCAGCATGGTGTGTGGGTGTATGGAAATTTTGGTGCAGAATATTTGAAGAATATTCTTCAAAATTGTCCTCTTTTGGAGATCAGCTCTAAAAATTAATCTGATTTTACTCAGGGCAACAAATGCTTCCTTCACATAATGCTATAGCAGTTCAGTCCCCTATGGAGAGAAGTGGAAGTGTGGGAACAGCTTCCAGTTGTACTGTGAGGAGAGTTACTTAAGATGTGTGGTCCCTGTTCGTAAGTGGAATAGGGGCACTGCAGAGAAGAAGCAGAAAAGCTAACCCACAGAGAATGTGTGCATTACAACAAATACATTAAAGCCAAGGGAAATCATTTCTTCTTCACCGGGGAAATTGTCCAAATGTCTCCCTCTTTGGCTTTCCAATTTTCCTTTGCTAGTAAAGCTTAATGAGGTATAACTTTTAAGGAGCTGCCAAATCCTATCAAGATCAGTTTACTTCTGAGTTTCTCAGCATGAGAAGCTTGAGCCTACTTCCTCAGCAATTAACCTTGCTCACCTCCATACCTCTCATCATTTTAAAACACTTGGCTTCCTCTGTGGGCTGCTTACAAAGGTACAACTGTTTTTATACTCACCAATGTACAGAGGGTTTTTTTTAAATTTGTTCTTTGAAGAACGGAGCAATATTTCTGCAACCAATGGTATGGACAGCAATCAAGCTCCTATGGGGCAACAAAACAAAACAGTACTCTGCCTTCTTCAATATTTATTTATTTATTTATTTTTGTTATTTAAGGATTTTATACCCTGCTTTTCACTATATGTCTCAACTCTCAAAGCAGCTTACAGGAAAAACAACACACGCGATATACAAAATTTAAAACCTAGATTAAAACATGAGAAAACAGAAGCATTAGGACAGTGTTCATGGTGCAAAGGCCTCTTGAAATAAAACTTTTTAAATCTCACATCTGAAACAGCAGGGAGGGTGCCTGCCTGATTTCTAATGGGAAGGAGTTCCAGAAAGTTGGGCCCACTGCAATGAAGGCATGACTCCTCTGACATGACCAATGCTTCTGGTTCATGGGGAACAACTAATAGTACTCCCCCAGATGATCTCAGTAGAGCCAGTTAACTAGAAGAAGTGGAGAGAAGAGAGATGACTCATAATAGTTTCATAGTGCTAAAATGACAAACATGAAATATTCAAGGTTTGTTTGTTTTTTTCCTTATTGGACAGTTTTCTTTTCCATCCATAAATTAAGAGTTCTGGATGTTACAGACTTAAAGAGAGGGAGTCCATCAGTCTCATCTGGCAGCTTGGAGGTGGATTTTCCAGCTCATTAGTGAAAGGGCAAAAAACTGAATTTCCCCCAGGGGAAAATGTTAAAAACCATACATTTATATTCAGCTTGAATTTTATTCTTTTGGTCCCTAGATAATTGTGACTGGGTTAGATTGCATTAAAAGTAGGCTAGACTGCATTTTATAGGAACTCTTTAACTGGAAAAAATGTTTCAGGGATTTCTGAAATTGTTATTGCCTCAGTTTAAGAGGTCCTATAAAATTATCTAGTTGCGTGGTCAGTAGGTATTCCTTAGATGCCCTGTCCTAACATTTTCAGTTCAAGGAAATGGGTACAGGAAAACATTATACATAAAGATGATGCAGTCATGAGTATTTATTTATAAATAATTTCTACCCTGCCACTGAAGAGTACAAAATCATATTGCATATACATAACAATGTTCAGCATAGTTTAGGGCATGTAAGATGATATTTTTTAAAAGAAAATGAATCTGGTTTTGGAAGAAAGTTCTTCTTTACTTCTTTGTGACAGGCAAAACATACACTACCTGTTCCTAATTAATTTTGAATAGGATGAGTTTATGTGGTTCTCAAACTCTACATGGCCAGTTAGGCTATACTTTTAGGGAATTATTGCTAGGAGGGAAGTGTGTAGGTATTAATTTGGGGGGGAAATAGAAAGATGGGGTTGGGAAATTGCACAGGTTATTTCTCTTTTTCTCTTGGATTGAAACAGCTTCTTTTCAATCTTTCTTGGCAAGTAGTGCAGATTGACAGTGTAACTTGCAAAGGCACTTATACAAACAGCAATCAGAGTCATTGTTTAGAACAGACAATGACAGGAAATGATCACGTCTTCCACTTTTGTGCTTTTTTTGTCACTCCACCATCTTGGAGTAAACTCAGCAGTAAACTATAGGAGTATATAAAATGATTCTTTTCAGCCAGCAAGGCTCCTTGATTGGCTAAATCTACTTTTTCTTGAAAATACACATCAAGGATACTTCCTACATGGGAGAATCACATTTTTCATTTTCTCTCTCTAAGTCTGGAAGAAGATAGCTTCATGAATCCCAGTGAAATCAGCCTGGTGACTCTAACGTAAGGAATAGCATGAGACAAAAAATCTGTATAAGTACAATTTTGCTATAGACTATTTATTTAACACAAAGGTGGGAAACCTTTTTCAGTTCGAAGGCTATGTTCCTTCAAGGACAATCTTCCAGGGGCCACATGCTAGTGGTGGGCGAAAGCAGAAGCAAATGTGGTTTTGGCCAGAGGCAAAGCTGTGCAGAGCAGTGGACGTGACTCTTACCTTTGTACAGTAGGCTACATTCTAGTCACACACAACTCAGAGGGTTTTAGACACAGACATACACGTGCACATCACCCCATCTAAGGAAGTAAGAGACATTTTCACAATTCAAGAAAATGTTGCAGCCATGCAAATGCACTTGAAGAGTGAGTGGGAAAAGGACAATGTGGGTGTGATCTAAGGAGGGGATGTGGCCTGGGAAGAATCCTGAGATCTGGATGGAGAGTCCTGGATGGCTGCCTTTGGCTCTGGCCCTCAGGCCTGAGGTTCCCCAACCTGCCCTAATGCTAGGAAACTGAGGGCTAAACTAGACATGATGTCGCTATCTCTCTACCCCCTCACCTTCTAAAAGAGCAGTCGAGAGCCTCCTTGCCCCCATCTGCATTCCTATGTCCTTCCTGATATATTGGCTAAGGGACAGGCTCTCTGGACTGGCAGAGTTTCTCCTGCATTCTAGACTAGGTTCAAAGAAATCACTCAGGGTTTTTCGCTAGGGCAGCTACTCCAACTCCTTAAGCTATTGCAACATGTCATTATTTGGGGTGTGTTTGCATTCTCCCTAATGTGGAGTTCTAATTTTTAGCCAGATCTTGGGAGCATAATTAGCTCTCTTAATTCTATCACCTGTTTTCTTTATAATGACGAAACCACTGTGAGACCTACAACATCTATATGTCTTACAGTTGTTCTTGAGAAGTCTTTCCTTTCTCAAAGCCCTTTTGTTTAAGGGCATGGCTAGGTCTTTGATGGACTCAGAGCTCAACCCCATAACACAAAACTTGCCTCTGGGCAAATGAAGATGGCAAGTGGCTGGGTTTTTACTGGGAATGCACTTTGTAGAGCATCTAGCTACTCTGTAAGCAAAGAAAAAACAAAAACATTTAAAAAGTGGGCTTGGACCATCAACTGACAACGCCCCCTACTTCTCCCACAGACGTGTGGTCTATTGTGAACTGATCACCTTTGAAAGTCCAGTTATTATAGTTGTTTTGTCACCTTTTGTTTGTTTGTTACAATAGATAACAAGCCTATGCAGAAATGAGACTCTAAACAGAGTGGGAAACCCTTTTCAGCCCAAGGACTGCATTCCCTTCTTCAGGGCTGGTTCTAAATGGCGGCCAGGTGGGGCACCGGCCTGAGGGCCCCGGAACTACAGGGATCCCTGGCCCTCCACTCCCCTTCCGCGATCCATGGCACCATCCGCCTGCCCGCCATTCCCTTGCCTCACCTACCTGTCTCCTGTCTTTTACCATTGCCCTTAATGAAGATGGCGGCTGCTGTTTCCCTAAGGTACTGAAGCTGCGGCCGCCATCTTAGTTGATGGCAGAGATGCGTGCGTGTAGCATGCACAAGTGCCGTCAACAAAGATGGCGGTGGAGGCTTCATCCCCTTAGGGAAACCACCATCTTCATTAAGTGCAATGGTAAAAGACAGGAGACAGGTAGGTGGGGGCATGGGGGGCGTGCACGAACAGCTTGCGTTCGCGCTCATGTGCACACGCCAGGCCCCGGGCAAGCTGATGCCCAAGGGCCCCGGCATACCTGGAGCTGTCCCTGTCCTCCTTGGCTCCATTCTGGGGGCCACATGTCAGTGGTGAGCTGGGGTTAGAGGTAAAGTGCGTGGAGGAATGGATGTCAATTTTACTGTTGTACAATTGGCTATTTTCTCCACACATCTCTCTATATCCAGGCAAGCAAGAGACATTGTCAGAGTTCAAGGGCACATTCCAGCCAGGAGAGAACAGTGGAGCAGGCCGCAGAGCACGGTCGGTCAGGGGTGTGGCTGGGGAGGGCATGTGCCCTGGGGAGAGTCCCAAGGGCCAGAGAGAACCCTGGAGAGCCACATTTGGCCCCCAGGCCTGACGGTCCCTACCCCTGCACTAAATCATGGAAGAAGAAGAACAGTAGACTCAATTCAATCCTAGGGCAGAGTGGCTTCACTGCTAGGGCTAATCTGCATGTTATGTATATCCAACACTTGCTATGAAATGCTCCAGGTTGCTTAAAATAACACAATATAAAAAGAGGGGCAGACAACCATTGTTTAGCTTAAAGGCTGCATTCTTTGCAGGAAATCTTCTGGCTGCATCCCACTGGTAAGTGGGGTCAGAGGCAAATGTAGGTGGAACAATGGATGTGATTCTTGCCTTTTTACAGTAGGCTACATTCCAGCCATGCAGCGATCTCTACAGGCACCTCTCCATCCTCCATCCAGGGATGCAAGAGGCATTATCACAGTTCAAGGACACATCCCATGCAAGCAAAAGCACTTGGAGTGGCTGCAGGGCAAGGCAAGTGAGGGGTGAGGCCTATGGAGGGATCACAGCCCAGGGAGCATCCCAAGGGGAGGACAGCGAGGCCTGTAGGGGCTGCATTTTACATCTGACTCTGAGATTTATCCTACTCCAATTTAAAAATATGTATGCAAAAAAAATGTAACCAAAAGCAATCAGGAGTGGCCAGTGGAGTAGGGTAGTATTGCACTGCTGCCCTCTTGACAGTGCTATCACTGCCATTTACCAGGATGGTGCAGGGAGGGATGAGGTGAGGGATGCACTGAGACATAGCCAATCCAGTACTTGTGCTCACACATCCCTGACCTTGCCACTGCACTGGCTGTTCCTGGAGGAGGCCCGAATCTCCCAAACTAAACTGCTCTCTCCTCATTTAGACCCAAAGCTACCATATGTATTGCCTGAAGCTAGAATGCATGCTTAGCTCAGTGCATTCTGGTAGTCTTGAGGGGGAACATGAAGTCAGCTCCTCCTCCTCCTTCTGCTGTTGTTGTCGTCGTCATCATCAAGTGTAGACCTTGTTTTGCTTCCTAGCATGCAGTGTGATCTGCATGCAATTTTATTTATTTATTTATAAATATATTTGTATGCAGCTGTTTCATTTTTTAAAAAAATCAAAGTGGCTTACAACAGACAAAAACCGTACACTAAAAACCAATTTAAAAAATACAGTAGAAAACATTTCATTGGCATGCTCAGCTGTTCCATATTATCTTCTAATGAACTTTAACTTCACGCTTCACTTCATGAACAGCTCAAAACAGTGCTTGGTAGAAATCCCTGAGAATTGAACGAATAAATAAATAAATAAATGATCTGGGATTTAGCAGTTTGATCCAGCTGTGTCTGCCTTCTGTCGCTCCTTGTAGGGTGCTCTGTGATGGCTACAAAAATATGTTTTGTATGCAGATGAGCTCAAATATTTTGCATTTAATGTCACATCACATGGGGGAAGTAGTAAAAACTGACAGGTACGTTGAAGCATTGAACTCTAGGAAGGCTGGAAGTGTTGTATTCTCCTAAGACCGACCTCCCCTGTCAAAGACAAGAATTGAAATCAAAGAGAACACTTCCTTCCCAAAGCACCATGAACTCTAAATCTAGTTAGGGTTTCACTTTGAGATAGAAGTGAGTTAGCAACACTGTGCAAGCAACTTGGCAGGAACATGTCAGACTCCTGGCAAAACAGGCTGTGGGCAAAGCAGGCTGTTTCAGTGTCAGGCGACCTTAAATCTATTTCTTTTTATTTTGAAAATGGAAAATCATCTTGATACAGGGAGCTTTTATTAAGAAGCAAGGTTATGAGGGTTTGTTTGCTTGCTAAGTGGAACCAGGAAATCAAGACTGTAGCTGAAGTATTTTCATTTAAGGTCATTTACATAATTGTTTCACCAGTTTTATAAAATACATTTTGGACTATGCATGAAGTGGGAAGGAGCCCCCTAATAAAGATAATTTTAAATTTTATTTTAGACTTTTATTCACAAAGCCTTAATATTTGGAATATAAGGCCAAAGTATTGGTCCCTGATTTTATATTGGTTTTGTTAGTCATAGCCATGGATGCTATAGTTGATACAGTCTCAGTGGATGTAACTTTGGCTCCTGCCTGTCCAATAATAATGGATTCTTTTCCATTTGTACAGCCCGAGGATGTGGACAGGATCCTTGGAGAGGTGAGAGCCACCACATGTCTTCTAGACCCCTGCCCTTCCTGGCTCATTAAAAGCGCCAGAGAGGGACTGGCTGAGTGGGTGAAGGGAGTGATCAATGCCTCCTTAAACAAGACAGAGTTCCAGTGTGCCTAAAGGAGGCAGTTGTAAGGCCTTTGTTGAAAAAGCCCTCCCTGGATCCCTCCATAATGGATAATTATCGTCCAGTGTCCAATATCCCATTTTTGGGCAAGGTAATAGAGTGTGTGGTGGCCTCCCAGCTCCAGGGATTCCTGGATGAAACGGAGTATCTAGATCAATTTCAGTCTGGTTTCAGGCCTGGTTATGGGACGGAGACGGCTTTGGTCGCCTTGGTGGACGACCTACGCAGAGAACTGGACAGGGGGAGTGTGTCCCTGTTGGTTCTGCTGGACCTCTCAGTGGCTTTCGATACCATCGACCATGGTATCCTTCTGGGCCGCCTTGCTGGGATGGGACTTGGGGGCATTGTTACTTCCAAGCTACACAGCAAGTGGATTGGACTGTGAAAGACCAACCCAAATTGTGTTTGCATTTTGACAACTTTGTAGGGCAGTACAATATCTCAGAGAGGAGTTCAGGTCTCCTGCTCCCCTGGTGCATTCACTATAGCTGCCCAATTTCCCTGCTTTTTAAAGTTTGGTAGAAATATCTGTGGGCTATAGGTACATTCTTAAACCGCAAGGTTTTTTGCATATTAGTGAATTAATTAATAGAACATGGAAGCAAACTAGTAAAGGTGCAGCTGTCACAGGATTGGTATAATGTGATTTTCATGGATGGATGCCCACCATCTTTTCAGTTGCATTCTGGACCAATTGAAGGTTCTGAAGACTCTGCAAAGGGAGTTCCATGTAAAGTGTGTTGCAGTAATCCAACCTGAATGTAACTAAGGAATGTATCCCATCTCTTTTTATCTCTGACATTCTTCTCCATGAGAATAATGCTGTCATGCTTGAGGAAGCAGACAACCCTTCTTCCTTTGGTACAACACAGTTAGAGTATTTATTCCTCAATCAAGGTCATTAATGTGGGGAAAGATTTCTTTCTCTTTTCCAAAGTTGAGCCCAACTGGTCTCTAGTACATTTTTGAAGACTAGTAGGTCACAACAGATATAACACAAAGTTGGCTTCCCTCAAGTAGTGATTCTGCAATATTAGACATGAATGGCCCCAGAACACAGTTTCTGAGCTTGTAGTACTGAAATGTATTCAAATTATCTCAAATAAATTGATATTAGGTTTTTTATATTGTTGAGATTTTAATGTTTTAACGTATTTGTATGTTTTTATCCTGTATGTCGCCCAGAGTGGCTGGACAACCAGCCAGATGGGTGACTAATAAATCTAATAAATAAATAAATAAATATTATTTTGAGCATATGTACTGATTTTGTGTCTGTACAATGTGCATTCATCAGATAGAGTAGGCCTTCAGACTTGAAAGCTGTAGTTGACATACGCTCAGATTGCTTTAACCCCTTACTTTCAATTAAACTATGGTTGATTGATTTACTTGAGCTTTTTACCAAAATGGAAATGCAATTTACAAAACTACAACTTTGTTCCACGTAATCAAATTTGGCAGGGAAAGTTTGACAAATGCAGGTATGCCCGAAAAGATGTGCAGCATGTAAATAGGTTTTTGATTCAACAACTACATTGTTCCTGGATGGGTTTAAAAATTCAAATAAATTAATAGTGATCTATTATTGCTGAGTATCAATTTATTATAAAGTAATTATAAACAATCAATGAACAAGATGGATTACCCTTATTTCATTTAGAATTCTATAGTGTCTTGGAACACCATATCATATGTATGGAAGCTCAACCATTATCTTTCCTTTTATACATTTTGATCTAGTGACCTTAATTACCCCTATGTACTGGACTACTAAAAGAGCTGCAATGGGCAAAGAATTGTTAACTGATTCTGAATAACAGCAGCCATAATCAAGGCTTCAAAATGATAAATGCTTTAAAAATCAATCAGTAACAGGAAAATGAGCTGTCATTTAATTAGCAGAATGGGAGGGGGCTGTCAAGTGATCAAATCTGTTGCCTTCATTTTAATCTTGCCAGGTTCATCAGCTCTATCCACATACAGCAGGATTATGCATGGTTCTGCAGGTGCGTTTGGAAAGTATTCATAATTCTGTATTCACATTTGTCTCAAAGTAACTGAATCGATGGGTGCTTCCAGATGAGTATTGTGGGCATCAGTCTTCCTCTTGCATCCAAGATTTTCATAGCATCCACAGTGTCATTGATGTTGAAATGTCAGTCCATATTTTTTCATCATTTAATTCAAATTTACCCTTTTTGCAGAATATTTATTTTTTTAAAAAAAACTTATTATTAATGACCTTTTTGTGATGGCTGGACAGCAATATTAAGCTCTGGTCTGGAAGCACCTAGTGTTTTTAATGCTGGTTGAGGTGTATGGCCTTGTAAGTTTCCAACTAAATGAATGAGCATGGTTTTTTTATTTTTGCTTTAAATTGTTTAGCAATCAAGTTCATTCCTGTAGCAGCCACCCAAGGATCCTTAGTTTATTCTCTCATCTGGTCTGCCCCAGCTACGCGTACAATGATGTGACAAGCCTCAATATATAAATAGCTCTGTTTACAGGGCTCTGACTCCCAGAAGGAGTCAAGAATTGTTTAAAAAAATAAAAACAAATACAAAAAGTGAGAGACACATTCCCTAGAGTCCCAAAGTTCAGATCCTGGCAAGGTCATGAGTGCTGTGATTTCTTCATTCTCCCCTGCCCCTGCTCCTCACTTGTCAATGTCACAACACCATTTTGGATATTGTGGCATTAATGAACAAGTGCAGCTTGTTGACTCAAGACAGTATTAAAATTGGGGCAGAAAGGTTAGCCCAGCTGTATTTTATGATGGAATGTACACAGAATTGCAATGGAAATGCAGGAGAACAATGTGATGGGGCTTATGTTGGAGTTACCATAATAATTTGCATGCACTATAGCCAAAATTATGTCTTTCCTGCACCAAAAAAATCCAGTTTCAATGTGGATAACACAAATGGCTGCCCTTGGCTCCTACTGGGAGGAAGGGCAGAATATAAACCTAATAAATAAATAAATAAACAAAGGATACAGTAGCACATGCATACTGTGGAAAAAATATTCTGCATCTAAGATAGTTCTCTTTCTTCTTTCTCACTTCTTTCTCACCTGAAAGGAGGCCAGGGTGGCAAACAAAAAGACTAAAAACACTTTAACACATATTAAAACAAAGCATCTTTAAAAACATCTTTTAAAAAAGCTTTAAAAAATCTAAAAAAGTAATTCTGCATTTTGCACCAGCTGCAGATTCCGGACCAGCTTCAAGAGTAGCCCCACACAGAGTGCAGTACAGTAATCTAATCTGGAGGTTACCAGTGCATGGTGTTACAATATGTGCTCTTGGGAACCTGAGTGTGTGAACTTGCCACCTTCATGTCCCATGAAACACACCTCCTTGAGAGGAGGGGATCTTTTGCTAGGGATAAGAACAAGCACTTTGCCCTGAAATGTGCCTAAATGGTGTATCTATTTAACCCAAGAAATGCAGGTCCAAACCAAAATAAAGCAAAGCTTTCTTTTATTGAGAGAAAGAGTAGAAAAGCATAACATAATTACTTGGGTGCGTGGCAGCATTAATCATTAATATCCAACCCATTCATAACTTCAAACTAAAGAGATTAAAGGACCCTATTACTATAAGAGGTGAAAGGTAGGAGAGGTTACCTATCCTATGCCCGGAGTGGGTGGTTGAATACAGCTGAAGCTATGTGGAAGAGCTCTGATCCAAACCCAGGAAGGAAGCTCTTGGTCTCAAGGCTTTGCACCGAGACCCAGAGTCTCCCCGGTTCTGTCCCTGCAGTCCTTGATGCGTTCCTTGAGAGTGTTGTACACGTATGTGGGAGCTCTGATGTTCCTCGCCCCCCCTTCCTCTCCCTCTCCTTACTGGATTCAAGCCTTGGTTTTAAAAGACTTTTTACTCTCTCCCCCTCCTGCGAAGGAGGGGTCTGAAAGTCTGGTGATTTTGTGTGTTTGTGTGTATCTGCATTTATATTTCTGACCCTGAAAAACTAAGGCTCCTAACGAACAATGGGATTCACTGTGGGTGAGGGAAATCTGCCAAAGGAAGAGATAACATTTATGCCCAACATTTATGCAGTTAGTTACGTTTTGTGTCTCAACAGCTGTCCTTGTTACCCCTCTGGAACACATCACCAGCCATATCATTAGGTGTGTGTGTGTTAGAGTGGGGGTGGGAGTATAGTTCCTGGCCTTGCACCTCCTGGGTTCCACTTGAACCAAAATGGGGTTAGCCAAGCAATCGTAACACTCAGTAATCCAATCTGGAGGTTACCAGTGCATGGACAACAGTAGTCAGGCTACCGCAGCTGTCTTACCAGCCGAAGTTGTTAAAAGGCACTCCTAACCACTGAAGTCACCTGGGCCTCTAGCAACAAAGATGGATCCAGGAGCACCCCGAGACAACAAACCTGCTCTTTCAGAGGGAATACAACCCCATCCAAAGCAGGCAACTGACCAATTATCTGAACTCAGGAACCACCGACCCAAAGAACGTCCATCTTGCTAGAATTCAGACTCAGTTTATTGGCCCTCATCCAGCCCCTACCAAGTCCAGGTACTGATCCAGGGCTTGCACGGCCTCTCCCAATTCAGATGTTACAGAGAAATAGAACTGGGTATCATCAGCGTACTGCTGATACCTCACCCCAAATTTCCTAATGACCTCTCCCAAGGGCTTCATATAGATGTTAAACAGTATTGGGGATAAGATGGTACCCTGCGGCATCCCACACCACAACTGCCAGGGGGCAAAAAGACAATCATCCATTGCTGTTCCCTGAAAATGACCCTGGAGGTAGGATTGGAACCACTGTTAAACAGTGCTTCCGATATCCATCTTACCAAGTCAGCCTAGAAGGATACCATGGTCAATTGAATCAAAAGCCACTGAGAGATCAAGTAAGAATAACAGGGTCATGCCCCCCCCATCCTTCTCCAGATAAAAGTCATCCATCAGGGCGGCCATGGCTGATTCAGTCCCATAACCAGGCCTGAACCCAGACTTGAATGGGTCAGGATAATCTGTTTTATCCAAGAGTATTTGCAATTGCTGCACCACAACCCTCTCAATCATCTTCCCTAAAAGGGACCAGGCGGTAGTTGTCACACACCAATGGCTCCATGGTGGGCTGCTTCAGGAGTGGTCAGATGCCTATGATGTTTTATTTGCCCCCGATCAGCCTCACAGCACTTTTTTCACCATTTGTCATCCAGCCTGTTTCATTTCCCTTAGTTCACTGGCATTCTCTTGTTCATTTTTCATTCAAACAAAGTTACATTTGGTTATATTTCACATTATAATGAACAGGATTTGCACTCATGAAATGCATTAATCATATTTCAAGAGGATTTAGGCCTTCCTAACTTTTCTAACCCATGGCATATGAGATGAATAGAGTGCTGTTCAAGATTCTGAAGTCCTGCTTCATTATGGTTTTTAATTTAATTTAATTGTTGTACACCATCTCAAGACTTCAAGTAGAAGACGGTATATATGTGTTTGAAAAAATAAATCAATAAATATATTTAAGTCCATTTCATATGGATTTCAGTGCAATCCTAACTCCCAGTCTGTGGCACTGGAGAGATTAGCATAAGCTTGGGGTGATTCTCCACTGGGCTTGGTCAGCCTCTGTAGAAGCCCCCACTACAGTGGAGTGGGAAGCTACAGCTGGTGGTTCTTATGACCCTCTTTAGCAGATAAGGTCAGGAATTTGTATTGGGAGAGGAAATTGCCCCTAGGGTCAGCTTCAGATGTAACCAACCAACCAGATGCACTTGCACAAGAGGATCCCATTGTTTCAATGTCTCCCCAGCCTGATGACATTATGTTGCCCTCCTCTGACTCAGAGGACTCTAGTTCAGAAGCTCTAGTGGAACCACTGTCTCCCCTGCTCTGTTGGAGACAATCATTGCTAAAGCAGACTGGAGCCATTTAAAAGAAGAGACTGCTGTCACCAAAGGTGGAAACAAATGAAATGGAGCTCCTATTTAAAGCTCGGTCTGAGGATGTCTTCTGCTGAAGCAACATCTGAACTCTGCTCTTATTATGGTACCTCCATACTTAGCCTTTCATGGAGCTGTCCAGCATACCATTGAAGCCTTCCCTCATTTCTGAACTGCTGGGCAGATTGCTCATAACAGAACAGTGGTTCTTCTGTGGGCAATAGCCTGTGGAAATATTCTGAAATGGGATGGTTTTTGTGGAGTGCTGGTGGCTTTAGAACTGTTAGATCCAAAGCCCCACGAAAACTCTGAAGGGCATGATTCTGTTGCTGACACAACAAAAACAAAAACCACTCCCGCACCCCTGCCCTGGCCAGTGCCAGACTTTGCTTGTGGAGGTGGAGCTCTTGCTCCACTTGGCTGCTCTCTGAATGGGGTTCATATTGCTCTGTTGTTTCTCTTTGATCATCCTGTGATACTTTCACTCTTTGTTGCAAAAGGGTAGGATTTTTTTTCCCTTTCAGTGCACGTGACTAGTCACTCAAAAATGTAGCTGCTAGATGGTTGAAGCACATTCATTTATTGCTAAAATTGACTTAAACTTTAAAAAATGGGCCCTATGTAATTTACAGTACAACACTGTGTCTCCTCACATATGTCCTGAGGGCAGAGCATATATCATGTAAGTGTGACCTTTACAAACGCACATAATGCAAGTCTGGCTGTTGTAAATAAAAAAGCTGTCAATCATTTGAGAGAAAGATAGTAAAAAGCATACAAACTCTAGTTTGGAAAGAAAAACAAGCAATTTTTGGGGAACCACAATATGACTTATGGGATCAAAACATATCATAGCTGCCAGTGTTAGGGCAGGACATTGTGGACCATGTATGATGCATGACATCCATAGAAGGAAGAGGAATGCTGCACAGTTGCCAAGGCAATGCATGATCACCACACTGTAATTCCCAAGAATCAATAGAAAAATGCACATCCACAAAAAAGAGCATAAATTTAGAATGCTCCCCCATCATCCCCCCAAGCATATACAGATTATATTCATAACTGGTGACCCAGCTATGATTGAGGCCTAAGAATAATTTGAACTAGGAATGGGTAGATCAGTCTGTTTCGAATCCATTTCACTTTTACATGTGTTTGCCCTTAAGACAATTCTGTCTCATTTCTATATGGAAATTACATTTACATATTTAGAAATATATAGAAAATAATGCATTTTGGGCAAAACAATTCTGTGGGTAGTGAGATTCTGTGGCAGAGCCACGGTGACATCCAAAGTCTTGCTGCTTGCTGTGGCCAGTGTAGAAGGCTGTGGTGGCTTCCCCTCTCACTCTAGTCAGTGGGTTGGAATTAACTACACCAGCTCTAGGACAGGTGTAGTTTAGGGCCCAGTTCTGAGGCATGTTGGAAAAACAAGAGGGCATAGGGCATTGCTGATCTTTGGCTGCCATGACGCACCCCTAAAATGCCCCACTTTGGCCACCACCAGTGGACATTATGTCTGTGGTGTTTTCCATGTGCAATGGGCAGAGCTTGGAAGTAACTAGTTACAAGTAATGAATTACTTGTAATTCATTATTTTTTTGAGTAACGAGTGGGTAATTCCTTTACATTTTGATTGTAATAGAACTAGGAGTAATTTTACTACTTTTGTGGAGTAATTGTAACATTTCCAGAATTACTTTTGGGCATTACTTGGGGAGGGGGAGCAGGGGAAGTCTTCTGCTCCTCTGATTTGTGGATGAAAATCATGTGCCTCAAACTGGGCTTCTGTCGCTCTTTCCTCATGCTCTGTGGATGGGTAGGAGGAGACGAGGGAGGAGGCAGAGAGTGAGACGAGGTGGAGTGGAGAAAACAATTATTTTAAAAAATGGATAGTGGTGGTGAAGAATGGAGTGGAGGGAAAAAGGATCCAGAGGTCAAAAACATGGATAAAGGAGAAGGAGGCAGCAGGAATGGAGATAAAGAACTGTGGAGGTGAAAGATGACACGTGTGTGTGTGTGTGTGTGTGTGTGTGTGTGTGTGTGTGAGAGAGAGAGAGAGAGAGAGAGAGAGAGAGAGAGAGAATACTGTGTTTGCACTTGGCACACAAAGTGGCCTCCACCACCCTCTGCCTACTGTGCTGCATTTGCAGTATTTTAACCTTTTTGCATCTCAGGGGAAAATGTTTGCTTGCGTGAGTGTCCCTTAGTTGGTGGCAGGGCAGGGTCTGGGAGATGGTTAAGTGAGAGATTATGCTGGGTGGCTGAGTGGGGGGGTTGCACTTGGTTTGACGTGCAAAGATCTGAGTAGTGGCCTCTGCCTCCCTTCCCACACCCTTACCAGCGGAGAGACCACCATTGCTATCTTATGAATAAAAATAATTATTCTACTACCTGTTTATTTTTAATGTTGTTTTAGGCTACTTAGATGTGCAGCAGCCAAGGCCAGCACCTTGTAGGCATTTTTTTTAAAAGTAACTGAAATGTAATTGTAGCGATTACTTTGGAGGGAAAGTAAAGTAATCAGTTACTTTCAGAGCAATTGTAACTGTAACGGTAATTACTACTTTTTGGGACCATGTAACTGTAACTGTAATTTATTACTTTTTAAAAGTAATCTTCCAAGATCTGGCAATGGGGGAGGGCTTTGGTGGGGTAACTGTCATCCTGAACAAAACAACAACAAAAGGAGAAATATACCCAATGGAACTACCAAAGAAAGAAAGAAAAGGAATCAAAGGTGCCCAAATTCCTAAAGCTGTAAGAACAACAAATATGGATAGAAAACTTAACAATATCCAAAAGCACAATTTATTATAAAGAAATAAGTAAAACCTAATAATAGAAGAATAGATGATACAAAAATGATGATACTCAACATGAACAGAAAATATACAGTATGGGATATAATATTCAAAATCTGAACAGAAAAAGGCTAAACAAGAACCATGTGTGAATCCAATGGAGATAAGGCCTATGTGTAGCACATGAAAATGTGCTGGTTGTGCATATAGTCCAATTAATGTTGTTTGCACAGCTGTTGTTACCACTAGGGATGAGATCTGTTGGCCAGAACTGGTTTGAAAGCATTCCATCAACCTCACATATTGGTATAATTTGAGTTCTTTGTTCAGTAGCCACTGCTTTTACCGATCTGTTTTTTCCCTCACAAAAAAATTGATATTAATATTGATATTTTGAAAGGAAATATCAATAAATGGAGAAAATATTGATAAAGTTATTCTTAATAACAATATTTAGAGGCAGATTTTCTTTTCAAAAATCTGCTTTTGAAAATGGCAGCAGAAAATTGCTACATGAAAATACAATCCACAATGATACAGAATAAGCAAATTAATGGAAAATTATGTACCAAATCCAAACTGGGCAGAATTCTAGCAGATCCCTAATAATCACATTGGTTATTTCTCAGTAGATTATCTGGATTATTCCACAGTAGATTATCTGGATAGATACTGTACATGTCAAACACGTTTCGGCTTCTTAGCCTTCTTCAGTGGTATATACATTGTATATTTTTTTCTTTATGTTGTGAAACGTATGAATTTTTGTGTAATTAATATTTATTAGGTTTTATTTACTTCTTTATAATAAATTGTGTTTTTAGACATTGTTGGTTTTCTATCCATATTTGTTTGTCTAATAGATAATGCCTTGTAGAAAATTGGGCAGCCTTGACTCCTTTTTTTGTAGTAAGTGCCATCCTGCCAGTGGGCATCCTTCTCCATCAGTGAGTAGCCCTGTCGTATTGTGGTGTAGTGGTTAGAGTGTTAGACTAGGACCTGGAAGACATGGGTTCAAATCTCCATTTAGACATGAAACTCACTGAGTGTCCTTGGGACACTTATTGTCTCTCAACCTAAACCATTTCACTGGATTATTGTGATGATAACATTGAGAAGATGAGAACCATATTACTCCCTAGTCTATTTTCTCTCAAAATACAGCTGCAGCACTGGGGGACTGGAGAACACCTGCCCTGGGAGTGAGTACTTCAGTATCTGGGTGCTTGCTTGCTTGCTCCTGTCCTGGGTCGCTGTCTCTTGAGACAGATGAAGTCCCTGGTAGCTGCTGTAAGGACTGCAACCCCTCTACCTGACCCTGACTCCCGAAAAGGCTGCAGTCAATCTTGCAGCCTCTTGTATCAGCTCCTGGCTGGGTCAGGGGACATAAAAGTCCAGCAGCCCTTGGGCAGCAGGGCAGTGACCAAAGGAGAGACACCAAAGGGAGTCATCCCTTGGGGGATTCCCAAGGGTGAGGGTGCTACCCCTTCTACATTTTAAAAAACCAATCTAGAAGAGATTGGTAGTGGGGAGCGTGCAAGATGCATGTGTGGTTCCTGCGCAGGGTGAGAGTCTGTGCAGTGAACTGAACAACAGGAGGAAGTCACTAGATGCCTTCAGAGTGAGAGTCTGCAAATGACAGAAGGCTGGCCCTCCCTGGTGTGAGACGGGGGAGGGGAGTAGATGTGCCCTGTGTGAAAGATATTGAGTGGGTCTGATTGTTCCCAATTCTCTCAGACGTATTGGAACAACTGGTTCTGGTAGGATTTGTTGGTGGGCTCTTGTGTTTAGTTGGACGCTTGGTAAGGAGGGGCATGGATGATGCCAGCCTAGTTTCAGTGATCATGGGCAGAAGGAGGTATGGCCATGGGGGGGTGATGAGCTACCATAAAAGACAAGAGCAAGGCTATTGTGCCTTGTGCCTTGCTCCCACTTCTCCCATGGATGAGTTTCTGATTGCTGATTTGCTGTGCCCACTGGCTTGTGTGTGCTGTTGTTGTTTAACACCAGATCAGTACACAATAAGACCATACTCATCCATGATTTGCCAATTTGGTATGTATTGCCAAGATCTGGGTGAGTGTGCTGGGAGGAGTTTATCTGACCCAACTTTGCCCACCTGCATATTCGATGCAACACCAGCACAGGCTGTCTCAAGTTGTCACCAGTTCAATACATAGGGAAAGGCACACCTTGACTTGGTTTTTGCTCCAAATGGAAGAAGACATGTTCTGGCGATGGGGGGGCATGTCACCCCATTGTCATAGTCAAACCACTTCCTAGTGAAGTTTAGACTTACAGCTCCAATCTTCCCCTGCAGGAGTGGTGGACTGTGATGTTCCTATACATTAGTGTATATATGGTAAGTGCTGGTTGTTTAGAGTATACATGGTAAGTAGTGAAAGAGGAGGGGGAGTGAATGGGCAATAGAATGCTTGATGATTGGCTGAGTGTTTAAAATGGCTGACAGTATAAATGAAAGGATGACAGGTAAATCTGGGTGAATGTGAGGTGGTGAATTGTGGAATCTGGGGGAAGAAGAGAAAGAGTGGATTGCTTGGTGGGGTTTAGAGAGTTGTTTACCAGGAGGGAGGTGGAGTTCGGATTAGTATTGAGTAAAACCATATGCTTATGTGCCTTAAGAAGAAATCTTGTTAATCTTGTTAGCTTTGTTATCTGTAATAAATACTTAATTTGGTTTACCAAAGGCCTGATCCTTGGCTGGGGTTTCACAGACCAGAAGGGAGGGTAAGGTAATGACCAAGGCTGAAGGAACTGTAACAAATGGTGGCAGCGGTGAAGAGAATAACAATACCAGTATTCAGAGTCTCTGGGAATACTAGTATTGGGACGTGACTGGTGGTTGCCTAGCAGGGGGATCTGTTGAGATCTGTGCTAGAGCGGGGAGAGAAATCATAAGAGAGAGCGGTCCGGACTGGTGGAGTCCCTGGTGGTGCCTAGAGACAGGCAGTAACCACAAGCAGGTAGGAACCTGACAGGGAGAGCCAGGGAAGGACGCATCACATGTGGTGTCAGTAGCGGTGGGATACGAACAACAGAGAATCCAGATACGAATACTAGAGAATCCCTAACAGTGGTGTGGCAAACAGAAATAACAAAACAAGATTACTTGTGAGAGTGACTGGCAAAGATTGTGTGGCAAAGAGTGAGTGACCATGGCTGAATACATAAAAATGAAAAGAGAGGAGCTGATGGAGAAGTGCATAACATTCAATTTACCTCATGAGGGTAAAGGGGTAGATGAATTGAGGGTAGCACTTATAGGATTTGCAACTGCCCAGCAAAAACAACCTGTCAGAGAAGAGACCCCAGAAGGATATTTAAGCAATCCCGCTTATATAGAGCACTTGAGAGAGAAGTTGAGGATGGAAGGTGCAGAGAAGGAAAAACAGAGAGAGTTGGAAGCTGAGAGATTGAGGATGGAGGCTGAGGAAAAAGACAAGCTGAGAGAGTTGGAAGCTGAGAGATTGAGGATGGAGGCTGAGGAAAAAGACAAGCAGAGAGAGTTGGAAGCTGAGAGATTGAGGATGGAGGCTGAGGAAAAAGATAAACAGCGAGAGTTGGAAGCTGAGAGATTGAGGATGGAAGCTGAGAAAATGAGAATGGGGTTTGAGGAGAGGGAGAAACAACGAGCAGTGGATGCCGAATTACAAGTAGAAAAGTTAAAATTTGAAAGAGAGAAGTTTCATTCTAATGAAACAAGAAAGGACAGAGATGGAGCAAGAATAAAAATTACTCCAAAGGACTTTGCTGTCTATGAGCCTGGTCAAGATCCTCAAATTTACCTCAGTACCTTTGAAAAAGCAGCTCAGTTGTGGGGGCTACCTGAAGATAAATACATGCAGTATTTATCAAACCTGATTAAAGGGGAATTGGCTGAGGTATACCAATATTTCCCCTCAGACAAGCCCATCACCTATGCTGAATTCAAAGAAGCAGTGTTTAAAAGATTCAGACTGGGGCCTGATTATTTTAGAAAGCTTTTCAGAAATTGCCAGATACAGACAGGGGGGTCTTTTGTGGAACTGGGAGCAAAGTTGATGGATATATTTGGAAAGTGGATGAGTAGTGCCAAAGCTCAGTCAGTGGAAGAGGTGAAAAGCCTCATGATACTGGATCAATTATACCATCAGTTACCACCAGAAATAAGGCTCCTGGTCAAAGACCGTTCCCCTACATTGGTGCAGGAGGCCGCAGAGCTGGCGGATCACTTCGCCTCCAATAGAACTGGCTGGGTGGGGAAAACATCAAGAGAGTTTAAACCCAGACCATATAGTGCTGGCAGAAGGGATGTGGTACCACAGCGAGTGAGTCCTCCATTAAAATCTGAAGGGCACAGGACACCCCAGAGTGGATCTGTGTACCCTAAAAGTGAGGAGAAATTATGCTACAAATGTGGTAGACCGGGGCACCTACGTTTTCAATGTGAGGTTGCCAACCCCATTAGTAATCCTGCTCAGACAAGGGCAGTGAAAACAGAGCCCAAGGCTTTAGAAACAGCGAAAAAGGTTCAGTTTTGCCAGATAAACTGGACAGAAGTAACAGACCTTGATTCAAGTCTGAGAGAGGAAGTGAGTGTACAAGGGGCAAATTATTGGGCATTGCTTGACACTGGTGCCGCTCAGACATTACTGAGGCCAGATTTAATAAAATCTGAGGTAATATTACCTCAGGAAACTGTGACTATCCAAGGAGTGAGGGGTCAACCAGAAAGTTTGCCTGTGGCCCTGGTGGAAATGACTTGGAGAGGCCGAGAGGGCCGATATAAAGTAGGCATTAATGCCCAGCAACAAGAACCAGTAATACTGGGAAGGGATGTAATGGGCGCCCAAGGAAAGATCTATGTAGTGACCAGACAGCAAACTTGGCAGAGAAAAAGAAGCCATATTAAGGGGGGCTGAAACAAACAGGGTGGAATCTGTTAGCCAGACTCAGGTCACCATAGCAACTACTAGCAGGCCTGGTGAAGGAGACAGACTGTATCAAGTGGTCTCTGGGGAAGAAGCAGAGCAATTCAGGGAAGAGCTGCATCAAGATATAAGTCTGAAGCAGATAAAGGAACAAGCTCTGACCCAACAGATTCCTTTCACTGACAAACTGAGGAATCAAGTTGTGTGTGAGAATGGGATTTTATATAGACTGTGGATGCCTGCTGAGAGAAAGGATGAATGTGAACCAGTGAAGCAATTGATAGTACCTAGCAAATACAGAACCAGATTGCTAGAGGTAGCCCACGATGTCCCATGTGCAGGACATCTGGGAATAAAAAAGACCAAGAGGAGATTGGCTGCACATTATTATTGGCCAAATATCTCCAAGGATGAAAAACAACATTGTCTATCTTGTGGAATATGCCAAAAGGTGGGAAAGAGTGGAGTAAAGACCAAGGCACCCTTAAAGCCCCTTCCTATAATTGGACAACCCTTTTATAGAGTGGGAATAGATTTGGTGGGCCCTTTTTCCAAACCCACAAGGCATGGCAAGAAATATCTAGTGGTGGTGGTGGATTTTGCCACCAGGTACCCAGACGCAGAAGCACTGAGATCTGTAGAAGCCCCTGTAGTGGCAGAGGCTTTATTAAAAATCTTTATGAGGCTGGGTTTCCCTCATGAAGTGCTGACGGATCAAGGCAGTGTATTCATGGGAGAAGTGATGCAATGTATGTGGAAATGTTGTGGTCTAAAACATCTAAAGACCACTACTTACCATCCCGCCACTAATGGGCTAACTGAGAGATTCAATGGAGTTTTGAAGGGCATGATCAGAAGCTATGTTCAAGATCACCCACAAGACTGGGATGAACGTTTGGGATCCTTCTTATTTGCATACAGAGAAGTCCCTCAGGAGTCAACAGGCTTCTCACCCTTTGAACTAATGTTTACTAGAAAAGTGAGGGGACCTTTGGAACTGCTAAAAAATTCATGGGAAGGAACTCTGGGAGAGTACAAAACTTCTGTAGTAGATTTTGTATTGGAATTCCGCAATAAATTAACATCAATGATGGAAGTAGTGAAAGAGAATTTGAGTCATGCACAGGAGAAGCAAAGTTACTGGTATGACAGAACAGCCAGGGAACGTGTGTATGATGTGGGAGATATGGTTATGGCGTTCATACCCAGGAAACATGACAAATTACAGGCTAACTGGGAAGGACCATATACCATCAGAGAAAGGCTTGACACAGTGACGTATGTAATCACCACAGACCAAATAAACAAAAGCAAAGTGGTTCATGTAAATATGTTAAAGCCTTACCGTACCAGGGATGCAAAGGTATTGCAAGTTACCTTATTCCCTGAGGGAAGTGGGCCTGAACTTCCAGATTTGGTACAGGAAAGCAAAGACAAAGGAGGGGTAGATCAAGTGGAATGGTCAGAGGAGGTGAAGGAGGAAGTAAAAGAAGAGATTCTGAGAGTTTTGAAAACCTATAGGAATCTCTTTAGCAACAAACCTGGCCGAACCAGTATAGTTATACATTCCATTGATACTGGAGATCATGCCCCAATCAGATCTGTTCCGTACCGTGTGAATGGGAAAGTTTTGAATGAGATCAAAAAGGAGTTGGAAGAGATGCTGGAATTAGGAGTGATCAGGGAATCCATCAGTCCCTGGGCCTCAAGTATTGTCCTGGTTCCGAAAAAAGATGGAACGACAAGGTTTTGCATTGATTATCGGCTAATCAATAAAATTACTGTCCCAGATGCGTATGCCTAGGGTAGACGCAATGTTAGAGTTATTGGGGGCAGCAACCATTATCTCTACACTAGATCTCTGTAAAGGATTTTGGCAAATGGAACTAGACGAGCAATCCAGAGTCAAAACTGCCTTCAGTACACCAGATGGGTTATATGAGTTTGTGACCTTACCCATGGGACTAAGGAACTCACCAAGTTCATTTCAGAGGCTAATCAATACTGTGTTGCGAGGCATGTCAGATTTTGCAGTGGCCTATATCGATGACGTGGCCATTTTTAGCAAGTCGGTGTCTGAGCATGTCCAACACCTGACAACAGTATTGGAGGCCTTAAGAAAAGCAGGCCTCACAATAAAAGCTAAGAAATGCCAGTTTGGACTAAAGGAAGTAATCTATTTAGGACATAAGGTGGGGAGTGGGAAAATCACCCCCTTATGGAGCAAGGTGGAGGCAATACAAGCGTGGCCAATCCCCTTAACCAAAAAACAAGTAAGGGCATTTCTGGGTGTGGCTGGATTTTATAGGAAGTTTGTGAGAAATTTTGGGGAAATAGCAACCCCCTTGCATGAATTAACAAAGAAGAAGTGTTCTGAGCGTGTGGTATGGACGGATGAATGTCAGAAGGCTTTTGATCTACTGAAGCAAGCCTTGTGCCAAGGACCCATATTAATAGCGCCAGACTATGAGAAACCATTCATCGTGGCTACAGATGCGTCGGACCTGGCGCTGGGAGTCGTCTTGCTACAGGAGAGAGAAGGCACCAGACATCCAGTGGCGTACCTGAGTCACAAGCTGACGCCGAGGGAGAAAAACTATTCGTCGGTCCAGAAGGAGTGCTTAGCGGTCGTGTGGGGACTGAACAAGTTGCGCCCATACGTGTGGGGACGAAGATTCACAGTGACTACGGATCATCGGGCCTTGTTATGGTTGCAGACTATGAAAAACCATAACACTATGCTGCAGAGGTGGTCCTGGGCCCTACAGGACTATCAAGTGGACTTCCAGTTCATCAAAGGCAAGGACAATGTACTGGCCGATGGACTTTCCAGGCAAGTGGCTGGGACTGCAGTGACGTGACCAGACAGAGGAACAAAGAAAGACATTTTCCCCATAGAGACTTTTATTTGTTAACGCAACGTATAAATCCTGGAACAGGAATAATACTCTGCCGTTGTTTAAGGGGGGGGGGAAATGTGATGTTCCTATATATTAGTGTATATATGGTAAGTGCTGGTTGTTTAGAGTATACATGGTAAGTAGTGAAAGAGGAGGGGGAGTGAATGGGCAATAGAATGCTTGATGATTGGCTGAATGTTTAAAATGGCTGACAGTATAAATGAAAGGATGACAGGTAAATCTGGGTGAATGTGAGGTGGTGAATTGTGGAATCTGGGGGGAGAAGAGAAAGAGTGGATTGCTTGGTGGGGTTTAGAGAGTTGTTTACCAGGAGGGAGGTGGAGTTCGGATTAGTATTGAGTAAAACCATATGCTTATGTGCCTTAAGAAGAAATCTTGTTAATCTTGTTAGCTTTGTTATCTGTAATAAATACTTAATTTGGTTTACCAAAGGCCTGATCCTTGGCTGGGGTTTCACAGACCAGAAGGGAGGGTAAGGTAATGACCAAGGCTGAAGGGGAACTGTAACAAATGGTGGCAGCGGTGAAGAGAATAACAATACCAGTATTCAGAGTCTCTGGGAATACTAGTATTGGGACGTGACTGGTGGTTGCCTAGCAGGGGGATCTGTTGAGATCTGTGCTAGAGCAGGGAGAGAAATCATAAGAGAGAGCGGTCCGGACTGGTGGAGTCCCTGGTGGTGCCTAGAGACAGGCAGTAACCACGAGCAGGTAGGAACCTGACAGGGAGAGCCAGGGAAGGACGCATCACATGGACATATTAAGATGGTCTGCCCTCGGAGACTAATGGAATCCACTGAATTCCTGAATCCCCTGGAGGAGTTCCCAGTAGATTGAGCAGGTGACCATACTGAAGCACTTGCTACGCTGAGGAACAATGAGATGTGTCAGGCTCTTAACATGATTGCGCCTGAGCGCCCTCTCCAGCATTGTGAAGCCCAGTTTGCTTCTTGATACGCTAGTGAACTAAGGGCAGTGAAACAGGCTGGACGATGGTTAGAGCACAAGTGGCGAAAGGTGCACTGTGAGGTTGATCAGGCACGAAGTAAAACATCATAACCATGCCTACTGTGTGGCTCTGAGGATGGCAAAGAAGGTCCACTTCTCTGCCTCCATCGCATCCTCAAGTAGCCTTCCAGTGGAGGTTTTCCATATTGTCAGTGGTCTGTTGACATTAACTCCAGGAAATAGAGTTTTAGACCCTTTGGAGGCCCACTGTGAATTTTTGCAAGGCACTTTGAGGTTAAAGTTGCTCATCTCCATTTTTAATGTGTTTTAGAGAGTTTTTAGTGTTTTTGTTTGCCACCCTGGGATTCTCCTGGGGGGAAGGGTGGGATATACATTTAATAATAATAATTTAAATGTATTTTGATTAAAAAATAATCTGAGAACTGTGTCAGAAAGTATGGAAAGTGTGAAAGCCAGCGGATAAATTTCAATGCTCACATTAGTTCAAGAGATGTATATCAATTCAGTTCATTTTGGAATTCCCAAGGATCAAATTCCTCATGCATCCCTTATTTGACAATCACTATTAATGACCCTTTTGGTGCTGGAATTGTATTTGGGGATAAAACTCAAGAACCTAAACATTTGATTTTAATACCTTCATTTTCTTTGCAAAATTCTTACGGCAGGGAATAAATTTTGTCAGAGGAAATAAAATCCCAAATGTATTTTCATTAGCATAGTTATTTCCTGGACCACACAGGTGAGTTTATTTTTTATGTAAGGTTGTAAAATTTCATGACAGTTATTGTAGGCTTTTTCTAAGGGGCCTTGACAAACCAAGGAATTATAAGCCACATTTGAGCACTTTTAGATATCATTGATTTCAATTGGAGATTGAAGCCTTTACATAACCTCCTCATTGATATGAATAGGACGTAAAACTGCTTAACTTTAGCTGGATCATGCCACTTGGTGTATTTCTTACCAGCAGAATATAAAAAATATCAAAAAGGAATATTGTTTTGCATTGATCAATTGTAGCACATGTTCTGATTAAATAAAATTCTTTTAGATAATAGAATCCACCATATTCCATGACCTTTCCCTATTCTTATGCTAGACATGCACATTATTGAACATTTAATACTTTCAAATTCAAAGGATTGTGTTTTGCTGTTTGTGTGGCGTGCAGTATTTTCTTTCCAGTATAAAATAATGGTTTCATTCCTCTCCAAAAGTCTTTCACAAAACCTGTGAAATTTAATTTTTGTGAAGCCCTTCATAAAAATTTGAAGATGTGTGTATATTAACATACATTGATTTATTCACAGTGTTATATTACACATAAGTGAGGATCCTGTAATATCAGGAAAGGTTAAGGGAACAGTAGAGCATAGGATATTTTATTGACAGTTCCACTGAAAATGAGCCACCTTTAGATTGGATTTAGAACACAGAGAAGAAATTAGTTGGTAAATAAGTCATGAGCTTTACCTCAGAATATCTGTGTACATCTGCACAGTTGCTATTGATAAGCATAATGGAACTCAGACAGAATTTCAAAAGGTATTCTTCAAGCTTGTAGCTCTCTAAAGGCATGTTAGTAGTTGTGGCAATTTATTCATGAATATTTGCTTGGGTTTGTACTAAAGCACCAGCTTTCTGAGATGAAATTGTATAGAATCTCTGAAAGCCAAGGACAGTGATCAGAGGAGGAAGGAGAATCAAGGAGAATTGAATAAATGGTCTCGGGTTTGCAGCCAGTTCTTCTCAATATAGAACAGTGATATTCATAACAAAGATTTATAAAACTTTCACTTACTTATATTTGAGAAGCACTGACTGCAAGCCAGAGGCCATTTACTCCAGAAGATCCACAGTGATGTTAGGGATTTTTCATATGTCCACATCAAATTCCCAGCATTGTCAGTATCACCAGCAAAAGATCAGCCATGAAAGGTATCCTCCTCTGGCTGCAAAAGTGAGAAGATACTGTCCCTATGTTGCCACATTGGTTGGAAGGATTGGGATCCACATGCAGAAAGAATATAAACAAACCCTTTCTAAACCTAAGTTTTAGCTCATTTGAGTTGGGGAGCTTCCTCAAGCTTGGTCAGGCAAGTGTAGTGATTGCACATCTTCTTTGCTCCTTAGACTCAAGAGCTTTCCTGTGCTATGGCCTTGTCAGTAATTCAGGGACTGCATCGTTCTCCAGAGACTTAAAAATCAGTGTTTGGATGAGCTGTGATTAGTACTGAAAACTTAGATGGAAAAAAGAAAACAACATTTTGAGGGGCAGTGTAAAATTCTCTGATTGCACAAGTGCAGATCTTGTTTTATAGTTCCAGTCAGATGAAAACTTTTTAGAGAAATAATTTTAAATTCATATATGCAAGCATTATGAACTGGAAAATTTGCTTTCTATTTATGAACAATGGCAAGATCACATGTTACCAGACCAAAATTGTCTTGGATATCAATCAGGTAGTAACCGTTGTCAATTTACCAATAGTTCATAATAATGAAGATGAAATTTAGCCAAAAGCTTTTAATTGATCTTCATATTTATTAATAAATGTTAGTTTTCTGATGTTTCTCACTAGTCTCCTAATTATTAGCAAATAACAAAAATGTTCTAATTTTCTAAAGCATATACAAAATATATGTTCTATGGTGAGAAAAGCCACTAGATGTAAGCACAGTAATGGTAAATACAAACTTGTTTACTTCTGCTATTTAGATTTCTCCAGTCATTCTAACTGAAAGCTAGATCTTTATAGGAATAGAAAAAGGAATTACTAAATCATTACAAATTACACAAAACCCTTGATTTTCTCTTTCCTTCATTTCAGATTACATACAAGGCTGTTGGGTCCCTAGATCCCACTGCTGACCTGTCTAACCAGAGAGGAAAAGTCTTCAAACTAAGGAATGAAACTCATCACCTTTTTGTAGGGCTATATCCAGGAACTACCTACTCATTCACCATCAAAGCCAGCACAGTGAAGGGTTTCGGACCCCCAATCACCACACGAATTGCAACTAAAATTTCAGGTACTACACTGCAGGGGAAAGAGAGAGTATTGACAAGGATACAGCAAGGGCATTGTGTGCCAGACGGATAATCCCTTATCATCTGAAAGCTCAGGAGTCGATTTCAAGTGAGGATAATTCTGGAGAAACTCATTTTTTTTCAGATCTGCTCTAGCATTGAAACAACTGGTAGAACCAATCATCTCACACTGTCAACTGTTAACAAGTAAGGGAAGCTCTTCTAGATTTATGGGACATGGTGCTTTTGTCCAGTCAAGCACTGCTTGGATCCATTTACCAAAAGGCAGGAGGTGATCTTGAAAGTTGCAAAGTATACACTCTGTCACTGAGCTTTGTCTAATCTCGGTTTTCACCTCCCGAAGTTCTTGGCAGTAAATGTCTTTGAGATTTATGACTAAATTATGCTATTAGATTGAAAATGTCTGCATTTTCACCCAGAGAGGCGGTATAGTACTACCACCCCCCAAAACATTAGATGTTCTGAATTATAAATGACTGCCATACAAAACCTGTTGCCCATGCCCAGCCACTTTCTGCTTATTAAATTTTGTGAATGGGGTTGTTGGATGCTTTTGTTCTTCGGTATAAATAAAAGCATGAACATGCTCTTTCTTGCCACTAAGAAGGATTATTCCTGGTTATGGTCTTTGTAAAGATCTAATGCTAACATGGTTCCAAACAGAACCATTCAGTACATGTGTGGCTTGCTAAACACACAGGTAGAGGAGGTTCGTGGGCAGAAGCCTATGCATGGATCCCATACAGTAAGGGAGCAACCACACTTCTTAGGATACATGTAAAGGTTAGTCATTTGAGTTCAAATCTGATCCATGTTCAAAGCTCCAGCAAGCTCTCTTAATCATATCACTCTACTACTGCTATTTAACATTTATATAGCACTGTGAAACCATAGATAGATAGATAGATAGATAGATAGATAGATAGATAGATAGATAGATAGATAGATAGATAGATAGATAGATAGATAGATAGATAGATAGATAGATAGATAGATAGATAGATAGATAGATAGATAGATAGATATGTATATGTACTGCCTTCAAGTTGATTCCGACTTATGGCGACCCTATGAATAGGGTTTTCATGAGGCTGAGAGGCAGTGACTGGCCCGAGGTCACCCAGTGAGCTTCATGGCTGTGTGGGGATTCGAACCCTGGTCTCCCAGGTCATAGTCCAACACCTTAACCACTACACTAGATAGATAGATAGATAGATAGATAGATAGATAGATAGATAGATAGATAGATAGATAGATAGATAGATAGATAGATAGATAGATAGATGTAATTGTGATTAACAAAACAGAGGTTTTTGTTGAGCCTCGGCTCTCCCTTCAGGGGCAGGAAGGGGGGAGGCATGAGTTGCAGGCACCTCAACTGTCTGAGGGCGCGGAAGAACCAGCAATTATTGAGTCTGAGCAGGACCTTGGGAGGGGAAGCGAGCCTGAACTTGAGCCAATTCCCACTGATAGCGCGATCTCAGAAGCAGAGAGTGCATCGCCCCCAGTTGTCACAGAGGAGCCATTGGGGGAAGTTCAGGAGACTCTGCCAACTTCTCCCCAGCCAAGCAGTTCTCAGGATGCCAACAGCATGACGCAGCCTCCTGACCTCGAGCCTACTCCGGAGCAGGTGTCTTCTGATGAACTGTTGGAAACATGCCCCCCGTCGCCTCACTCCTGCCGCCTTGAGAAGGGGACAGGGCAGAGACAGGACTTGCGAAGGAGTCAGAGATTACGCTCGAAAACGTTCCTTACTTAAGCTGGCAGTGCACGGGGGGGGGTTGCTGAGTCAACTTTCTTCACACGTCGTAGAGCATGTGTAGAGTGTAGTTAGGGATTCAAGTGAGCCAGTATAGGTGTTTCTTATGAAGCGCAATGCCTTTGACGTATCCATTACTTTAATAAAACGAGATTTAATTGCACCAGAGTCTCAGTCTCTTGGTTCCGGCTCTGGACGGGACAGTTTTCATTGTATTAACAAAACGTTTCAGCTTCCGCCTTCATCAGCTGCTAACATTCAAATGCTGTTACCAAGGTGGCAGTTATAGAGCTTTGCGGAGGGAATGCTCAGAGGGGCTTCATTTGCAGAAGTTAAGTAGTGATGGTACTGTCCTCCAGGTTCAGGCCATGTGGTGCCAATGTGTCCAGTGTGTGTGTGTGTGTGTGTATTAACAAGAGGTTGAGATAGTTTTAAGAGATTAGTGAGTAGATCAGTCCCAAGGTTCTCTATACATTAATGGCCATAATCCATTGCTATGTGCCCCAATAATTTGTACCTCCAAAAAAATTCCTCAAGATGATCTTTCCATTCTTCCAAGTTCAGCAAGCTGTCTTGGAATTTTCTATGAGGATTTGCAGAATAATAGCATCTGCATGCACTGGTTCCCTTTTGTTTGGTAAAAAGGCTTTGGCAAGAGATCAGCTCTAAGTCAAATTCTGAAACTGGAGAGAAAGCAAAACAAATAACCTTTCTTCTATATCCCTTAAAAACAGTATATATAGGAAACTGATCAGAATTCATGCAAAACATGGTTTGGATCCTAATTACTTTCATTCACAAATATGACCAAAATCCAGCAGAAGATCCCACCAGTGAAGGGAAGGGAGGCAATTTTTGCTGATTTCCACCTCACCTTGCAGACTCCCAGCTCTTTGAAGGGCTGCTTCAGCCCTGTGAAACATATTTTCAGGGGGCACAGCAAGGGGCTTAGATAGAAGAGGGAACTGTCCAAATGTTGCCTGTCCACTTAGGACAGGAGGAAACTCAGAATCCCAGCCATTTTCTTTTGGATCCTGAAATACATCCAAAGCTATACAAAGATATCCTACAGTAATGAGGTTGAGATCAAGAGTTGCTAAGGATAGCTGAATGTCCAGTTCTTGCTTATTTGAAAGCAATAGCAAGCAGGAATCCAATTCTTTGCCATCCAAGAATTAAAAGTGCAATGTTGTTTCTGAAATGTTGTCAATGTACCATGGATAGCTTCAGAACTCATGACAGAGATCATGTCTAACCTATGGATCTCTCTGTTTCTCCACAGCACCATCAATGCCTGAATATGATACAGACTCCCCTCTGAATGAAACGGAGACCACCATCACAGTCATGCTGAAACCGGCGCAGTCTCGTGGAGCACCTGTCAGGTAAAATGCCCCTCTCTTCTCATTTGCTCTCTTCTTCCTTATTTTACAAACATGCCTTTTAAAACAAGACTTTTTCAAAAAAGATACTGTTTAAACATGGTTTATTTCCCCCCAAATTTTCATTTTCAATGTGGCAAACAACAAGAATTATGATGATATAATAAAAAAGAATTAGACTCTACAATAAAACCACTACTAAAACAACACATAACTAGAGTAAAAGAGCAGCAAGACAGCAAAGGCAGAAGTACTATTAATCCATGAAAAGCTTGGAAGAATAAAGTAGTCTTCACCTGGCATCTAAAAGCTAGCAGAGTAGACATTAAACAAGTGCCCTTAAGGAGAGGTTAGTTTGAGGAGGGCCCAGTCCAGTGCTTGATCAGACAAGCTTGGGGATTGCACAGTTCTGTTTCTTCTGAGGGTCTGAAACTACCTGGATTTTGTCTTTAATGCCCTAAAAACTTAAAGTTCTGCTTTGGAGGCATGTGCTTAGCTCTCTCTGGATAGCAATGTGTCTGGAACTTGGACCAAAAATGACTTTTTTGAAGGGAAACACATATATGCAGAACCCTATATTATATTCCCCATTGAAGAGTCCTTCCCTCAGAGAATGTTCTGAGCTAGGCAAATTTGCATTCTGAACCATGAAATTAAGCAGAAAGTTTAGAGATATCACTAATCTGCGCTGATGTTTTAGCTAACCATACCTAGCACCAAAACACAGTTTGTAGTTGTGGATGGGATTTTGTAGTTATAGATGGGATTCAAAAAGATACTTAAGCATGCTTAAGGACTTAGGTTTTCCCAGTGGATTTTAAAAAAACTTTTTCTTTCTTTCTTTGAATAGCAGATCCCCGTGCCATGTCACAAACTGTTATGAAAGTTTAAAAACAAGTTTCTCTTATGAGTTGGAGGGATTCTTTTGGGAGAAAAAAAGGCAAAATCCTCTTTGGGCATGTAGGACTACTTGCTTGGTTCCCAGCCAAAGGTTACAAGTAGGATTGCAGACTATGGGTTGGTAAAAACTATGGACTGCATATATTCAACACAGCACTAAAGCAAATGTTCCATCAGTGCAACAATTTCTCTGTGTGCATTGGAATGTTCTCCTCTCATCCCCCTGAACACCCTTTAGATCTGTGCTGGGGGTTCCCCAGCCCTACAGTGCAGATTTGGGGATGATCAATAATTAGAGATGTTGGGAGTTTTATACCAAAATGTCTACAGGGAACCAGGTTAGGGAAGGCTGGGATATAAAAAGTTACTCCTTTGTGTTTGTTTTGTTTAGAACGGGAAACCTGTAGCTCTTAAAGGTAAAAATCCCTAGTATTCTGGATACACTATTGCAGGTGTTGGGAACCTTTGCCCTTTTTGATATTGAAGAACTACAACTCCCATAAATGCTGGCCATTGGCCATGCTTGCAGGGGCTGATGGGAGCTGGAGTCCAATAGTATATGGGTGCCAAAGGTTCCCCATGCCTGCAGTATGGGATGCAAAGTTTCCTTTACCTGTCTTTGAATGAATATAGTATGCTGTTGGACAACAGAACATTTCAAAATAACAAGAAACATTTATTTAAGGCTATTGTTTTCATTTTACCACCTGCTATTATAAATGTTGCTATTTTCTTTCTTTTTTATTGAACAATCTTTTCTCTCTCTCTTTTAAAGCCTAATTTATCACACTTTTCCTATAGTCAATAAATATGTTTGTGGACAAATGAGACCATTATGAAAACCTTTCTGAGATTTTTTTTTTTTGCAAAATTATAGTGTGACTTATTCCACTGCAGTATATGGAGGTAACTGAAATGTCACAAATATTGTACACATTGTTTCCAGTGTTCAATATTCCTATTATAATTATCATATTTTCTTCACAGACAGGGCTTAGGTTGTTTGAAAAGTTAACAAGGATCATGTTAACAAGAGACCTCTTCTTTCCCAAACCCTGACAAAAAATTATGTATACCTGAAAATATGCCTTTAAGGAGTGGAATGGGGTAGATCATTTTTGTTTGGCGGTGGTGGTATCATTTATAATTCATCATTTAGAAAGTGTCTAAAAACACTGTACACATATTATTATTTATTTATTTATTCATCACTTAATTGCCAAGGTGGCTTCTAAGTGGTTTGTAAGTGTAAAAATAATTCCAAAAATGAATGAATGAATGAATGAGGTTTTTATTGATCAAAGCCATAGGCTACCACAGTTAAACAGATATAAAAGAAGATACAAAATAGATAATAAAAAACAGATCATATTACAATAAAACATAGTTCAACAACATAGAGTGGAAAAGCAGTTCAAATAAAAGTTTCCTCTTGTGAGAGGGAGATACCCTGACCCACCCCATGTCTTAGTGTGTAGATACTACGGTCAGACTAGTGCAGGGGCACATCCCTCTGATCGCACAAGGTGTTTTAGGTAATTTACTCTTACTTTTCCTGCAGCTAGAGCAAATTTTGCCACCTGAGTGGTTATAAATATATCATTGCCTGCTAACAGGATGCATATCTGCTCCAGGGGAGGTCTATTTGACCAGGAGCAAAGGATGCAGGAAATTTTAATCTTGGGGACTTATATAGGGGGCATCTTAGTAGGTAATGTATAATGTCCTCAACTTCACCACAGATACAAAGTCTTTGTTGGGTCGGAATGTTAGAAAACCTCCCATCCAGAAAAGCAGAGGGCATAGTCTGGAGTCATAAAGCTGTGAATGATTTTCTCAATGGTGTCACTGTTAGAAAAGTAAAGTAGTGCTCCATGCCAAATGTTGTTTTATATAATGGGTACCAAATAGAAAATGACATTTGGGTAACTGAAGAAAGGTCCCACCGTTTAGTATAAAGATAAATTCTGTCTTTGAACAGCTGTTTAACAGAAGTAAAAGTAGGTAAAACTTCTGTGCTAATCCCATAAGCATACCGTCCTATTAACCTCCTTGACATTGCTGCTAAATTGTACTCTAAATATCTCCTAACGAAATTAGAAGAGTGGGAATCTGCCAACAATGTCATCTTCCCTGAGCAAGCTGGTTTCCGTAAAGGACAAAGTACGGTAGACCATTGCGTAACTCTTTATTTTATTGCAAGGCAATGTATGTTAGGCCCCACTAAACACTTATACGCTGTATTCATAGATCTGGCGGCGGTGTTTGACTCCATCGATAGGACAGTGCTATGGTCCAAGCTAGCCAACACGAATATTGATAGACGACTCTTATTCCTTATAAAGGAACTGTATACTGGCAATAAAGCTAGAGTAAGGGTGGGTTACATGGGCTCACTAACAGACCCCATCGACTCCAACAAGGGAGTGAAACAAGGATGCTTGTTGGCGCCCTTTCTTTTTAATTTTTATCTCAACGATGTAGTCACTGAACTGACAGGCTCAGAAAATTTTCCCCCAGCAGTTGGGTTCAGGAAAGTCCCGATCCTTTTATACGCAGACGACATTATTATTATTATTTATTATTATTATTATTTATTAAATTTATATACCGCCCAACTAGCAATAGCTCTCTGGGCGGTGAACATTCTTCTTTCTATGACGCGTAATGGGCTAAAGAGATTACTTTTGAAATGTAGTGCCTTTTGCCTAAAAGAAAAGCTACAGATCAACCATGCTAAAACAAAAGTCATGGTTTTTGGTAAAAGGCACCGTAATTTTCTTTGGTCAATGGATGGTCAACCAATTGAACAATGTCGTTCTTTTAAATACCTCAGCGTATTTTTTCAGGATAATCTTTCCTGGAAAAAACACATTGAATACACCAAAGCCATTGCCCTGAAAACATGTGGAGCTATCCTGAGCTTTTATAGATCAACAAGAGGTAACCTCATCCCCCCAGCCCTGAAAATTTATTACAGCAAAGTCATACCACAGATCTTGTATGGTGCCCCAGTTTGGGGCTGGGAGGGTCCTCTTCTTCATAATCTCGAGGTGGTGCAGAACAGCTTTGCAAAAAAACTCCTGTGCTTGCCGGTAGGCATCCCAGTGGCTTTACTGCACGCTGGGTTGGGCATTCCACCTGTAAGCGCTCTTATTCATTGTGCTCTACTTAAATTTTGGGATTCAATTAAAAATTGACATGCTAAGATTGTTTTGAAACTATGCGGCGAGCAGGCCTTCAGAGATAGACTCTGGGGCGAAAAGATCTCTGGCATTTACCATCTGTACCACATCTCCCCAGCCGACTCAGTTGCCCACAACAGAACAAGGCTGAAAGAGTCCATTCTCTTGCACTGTCACTGGCTGGATAGACTGGCGATTACCAATTCCAAATCTTTAGGATGGTTTGGGGTTATAAAAAAAGACCATCAAAGGGCAAATTATCTGGCCCACCCAATGACACCAAATCTCAGACAAGCTTTTACCGCACTCCGGTTCCAGTCAATGCCAAACGCCGTTCTGATGGGACGTTATAATCAGATTCCGTGGAGTCAGCGACTCTGCATATGTGGGGCTAATAAGGTGGAGGACCTCCTGCACTATTTACTAGAATGCCCCCTATATGCACATCCGCGGACCAATATACTGAGCGAATTGATGGCAAGGGGGAGGTCTTTGCAGGATACCATTGTCTTTCTCTTAGCCGATGAAGACCCTATGGTCACATACAGGGTTGCTCTTTTCGCCTGTGTGGCGCAAAAGATTCGGGCGACACAGGTAGCCCAACTGCTCGAGTAATCTTTAGGGGAGTTTTAAGACAGCCATCTTGTATATCTCATGAAACTTATCATTGTATGTTTTAAATCATTGTTTTATATAACTTTTGTAATTGTGCAAATTGCAATGGCCTATGGCTAGGCAATAAAGATTGATTGATTGATTGATTGAGTAGATTTAACAGAATTTACACGGCAGCTTTGGGTTGGAGTTTGCAGTTGTTCTAGAAAACATTTTTTTGGCAGGCACAAATCATTCATACAAGACAACTTCAGCCAATACAGGACAAGTGAAGCATGAGCACAGGATTCTACAGAATAGAGCCCTGTCTCTGCTCTCAAAAGAGATGCAGGTGTACTTTGAGGGACAGCTAACAGGGATCTCATGAAGGAATTCTGCACTACCTCCAGAGCAGAGACATTTGTATACCCCCAAAGCTGTGCACCATACAGCAATTGTGGGACTATCTTCTTCCAAAACACCTCAACTGCAGGTGCAACCAAGCTCCCCCCTTGGAACTTAGAAAAAAGCATCAAAGATTGTATAGAATGGGAGGACTTCAGCTTAACTGTATCCAGATGTAACTTCCATGAAAGTTGGGCGTTAAACCCAAGTCCCAAGTATCTGAAATTACGTTGTTGTTCAATGGGTTTATCATTCCACTTCCAAACATGGGTTTTTTTCTTTCTCCCAAAGACCACCACTTTTGTTTTGGCATGATTGATAAATATATACTCCTTTGAACAAAACGAACTAAGACTTCTTAATAGCCTTCGCATCCCAATTAATGTAGTGGAAATCATAGCTATGTCATCAGCATACAAGAGGACAGAGAGCTTGGCATCTAAAACTGAAAATGGGAAATATTCTGAACGACTCAAATAATGGACAGTGTTGTTGATATAAAAAGGAAGGGAGCCAAGAGGCATCCCTGGCATACACCTCTTCTGGTTGGTATATTTTCTGATAGTAATCCATTTGCCCCAAGCCTTACCCTGAGAGAAGTGTTAGCGTGCAGCATTTGTATTAAATACAATAACCTTCTGTCAATATTGGTGGCGGATAACTTTTGCCACAACCGGCCTCTGTCAATAAGATCAAAAGCAGAAGTAAAATCCACAAAGGCAACAAAAAGCTCTTTTTTATTTGATTTGATTTTAATATTTCTACCCCGCCTTCCGGCCAAAAGGCCCTCAAGGCGGCTTACAAAAAATATAAAAATACACCAATAAAACATCAATAATATATCAATAAAACATCAATAAAACAATAAACAATAACAATAAAAACAATACAATTTGTAATACTATTCAAAGTTAACACAAACTACCTCCCCCTTCACTTTGGCAAAATAGGTATTATAGACATTGGGCTACTTCGCAAGGCTAGCCACACTCTCTCAGTCATAGTCCTATCCCCATAATTCTGGGTGTGGCACGGCCCTCTCAGCCCGCGGAAGCCGGGGCTCCCGCTTATGATGGTGGCGGGATGGCGGTTCTGGCCCTGGAGCCGCTGGTTCGCCTTGCAAGGGTCCAAAAGGTGGAGCCCGATGGGGGGAAGGAGGGAGAGCGAGAAGCCACCGGAGGCCTTTCCTCGCCGCGGCCTTCCTGCATCTTGGGCCGCAGCATCATCCCCAGACAAGAAGCGAGCAGCCTATGAGAGGAGACAGGCACCAGAATAGCTGTCTTGAACTGGAGCACGGGGTCTTCCCCCCCAACGTCCTCTTGCAGCAAGACGTAGAGCATCCCGATGGAGTTCTTGCCTGCAATTCACTGAGAGAGGAAAGCCAGCCCACGATCTTGCACCTCTCCCCCAAGCCTCTCAGAGCTCTAAAATATTCCCAGCCGAAGCACGAATCCCCAAAGAGTCGTTGGCACGTGTGAGGGCAGGTGGACGTCCAAATGCCCTGAGAGGCTTTGCCACTTTGGGAATATTTCTGAATCAGGTGATGAAGAATAAAGCACTGATCTATTGTGGACTTTCCCTTTATAAACCCTGCCTACTCTTTGGTGATGACTGAGTTCTTGGTAGCCCAAGCTTCCAATTTGCATAGCAAGTATTTAGAATACAATTTTGCAACAACATTGAGCAGGCTAATCGGTCTAAAAAATTTTGGATCTGCCTTAGAACCTCTTTATCAGAACATTAAAATAAACACCCACAATTAAAATGTACAAGAAAATATGCCCATTAAAACAGCACAGCAATCAAAACAGTTAAAACATCCACTGAAACAGGAGGTTCCTATCAGGAGTTCAGAGGAATGCTTACCTAAACAGGTGTGTCTTCAAGAGCTGGCAGAATATCAATACCTCTGAGGCCTCTCATATTTCAGCAGGAAGAACATTCTACAACACTGGTGCCACCAATGAAAAAGCCTGCCTCCATGTTACCACAAGCTGATAATCAACAGGCAGTAGCAAAACTACCTGGTTTCCATTTGTTGATCTTAATGCCCTTGCCAAGCAATTAAGTGGAAGGTGGTCTTTCAGGTAACTTGGTCGAGAGTTGTTTAGGTCTTTATATGCAAGTAGGCAGAATAAAATAGTCTCTGCTTAAAGATGTAGGCTAATAGGCATGATATAATAAGAAAACGAAATAGGGAAGGAGGAGGAAAGCAAGCATGGAGCAGTTTCTCCTTCACTGCCCGATTGATTGGGTCAGGGCAGTGTCCCTCTTGCCATGATGTTCTTCCTGAGAGGCAAGTGATGCAGTCTTCCTGTGATCCTAAATCCCTTGGCCAATGGCAAAGGCCAACATGTGCTTATCTTCAGGTCTGTACTCCAGCTAACTGGCAACTGGAGTAGAGTGCTCTTCCATGCAGGGATGGAGGAAGCAAGCTCCAGGCAGCTGCTGCTTCTCTGACTGATGGATGGGGCCAAGTTGGTCTCCCATGTGTCGTGATGAGCTTCCTGGGAGACCAGGGGTGCAGTCTCCTAGTGGATCTTTAGCACTCTGGCTGGTGACAATGGCCAGAGTATGCCTCCTTTAATCTCTGCAGTCCAAGGACTACTAATAGTTCGAGAAGAGTGTTCTTTTTTGCAGGGTGGCCGGAAGCAAAGTCCCTGAAGTTCTTTCTCTGGTTGATGGATGAGGCCAGGTTGGTCTCCCCCTTGTTATAATGATCTACCACGGAGGCAAGGAGTACAGCTAGGGATGGAGGAGAAATGTGGTTCGTCTCTTTTTGCAGAAGACTGACCCGATTCAGCATTTCCAAACTTGCTTGCAGATCAGAACACAACTGTCAGTCCAGTTATGCACTTCTCTGGATTTTGCAATGCAGTTTTGGCCCCAAAAAGTGCACATACAAAATACATATTTTATATTACAAATGCATACAAAATTCATATTTTATGGAGGAAAAGCGTTGAAAATGTGTATTTGATGAAATACGTATGTACAAAATGTGTACAATTTACATGCATATTTTTGTGTGTGGACAATCTGAAAGAACACATGAGGAGGACAGAGTGGGCTTATGATTGACCCCGGGCAAAACTGACACACACACAAAATTAGTCTATTCTATCCATCCCTAGGTGCATCCCCTGTTAGAATTACCAATGTTTTTTCTTCATAGCTAAAGTCTACTTAATGCACACTTCCGTTGTATCTATTCTGTACAATACACCTATTATTCTGAATTTAGAAGTTATTTAGATCACTTCAGAGTAGGGATAAGCAGGCCTTCTCAGATTTGCTCCAGAACTGGTCCAGAGCAGCCAAATTAATTTTGGATAGGCCATCTATGGAAATTAATCTATAGTCTGATCTAAGGTCCTTGCATGTAGTAGTTGACATCATTGCTATGGTATGCACCAAAACCTAGAGGCCTCTGTCATTGCTCCAGTACAATGAAGACTATTACAAAGACTGCATGCGGACTTCCGGGAAGGGTTGCTTTGCCTGTGCTGCCTCTGAGTCGAGCTCTCGTCTCAGAAGAAGCTTCTTCAGCTTTAAAATCAGTCAAAACGTTATTTTTGACTGGTAAAGATTTTCTCCCGGACAGGGAGAAACGTAGAGATTAACCACAAAGCCTGTTTTTGTGGGGAGGACTGGATTTCATTTATTTATGAGAGAAGGTTCAAACTTCAATGCCGGATGGACTTTCATCGAGCTCTAGCTGATTACAGCGACACGTTTATCTTTTCTTCAAAGAAAAACGGACTCTAACAGGCAGATAAGCATCCTTCTTTCTATTGTCTTTTTTCACTTGGTTTAAATTGTTGCAGCAAAAAAGAGATTTGTCAATGAATCAGCTGTGAAGAACTTCTGGGTGAGTTATGGCTTTTCTCTTTCACTCACGAAATTAAGGAGGAAAGAAATCGAAAAAGCTTATATTTGTTTTTATTGCAAAAAGCTGTCCTGGAGGTGCATTCTAAAGATACCAACGGAAGAGGGATTTCTATTTCGAGGAGGGGAAAAAAATATTTTTTTTTTGAGTCTATTTCATTTTGATGAATCTGCTTGTTCATGATGCCACTAATTGTTTTGATGTTGGGAACTAAGTTTGTTTTGTATTCCTGAACACATAAAAGATAAGGCAGGCTGTATTGTCTACACTGATGTCAGCAAGCCTGTAATATTAACCCAATTGTGGCTGAAATAATTTTTGTTTCTGTGGTTTTAAGAATGACAACCAGGAAAGTGATTGAGACCATGGAAGAAATTATGTTTCAGAAAATAATGGGTGAGATTGAGATAACGAAACAAACCCTGAGACAGGGTAGACAGGAGATGAAAACTGAATTTAACAAAATGACGCAGGAGCTTAAAGAAATAGGAGATTCTGTGAGAGAGGTGTTTGATGAGATTAGAGATGAGAAAAGAAAAATTAAAGGGAAGCTACAAGCCCTGGAGATTGGAACAAATGTGAAATTGGAAAAAGATTTGGAGTTTATGGATGTTAGAAATAAAGTTTACTGTTTGGAATTCAACGTTGTCTCTGAAGAAATTAATGAAGATTTTGGTGGTAAAGTTATCAATGTCTTGGATAATTTTCTGGACTGGAATGATGTGATGGAGCTTGACATAGAAAAAATCTATGGAGTTGGCTACAGATATGTGACAGTGGAGAAACTCTTAAGAGATGAGCCAGTGCATTTTGTAAAAAAGAAGAACAGAGATATGACTTTGCAGCAATATTTCAGCAACATATTCAGAATTCTTGACTGGAATGATGTGGTGGGGCTTGACATAGAAAAAATTTATGGAATTAACTACAAATATGTGACAATGGAAAAACTTTTAAGAGATGAGCCAGTGCATTTTGTAAAAAAGAAGAGCAGAGATGTGACTTTACAACAATATTTCAGCAACATATTCAGAACTGATGGCAAGGACATATTTGTGAAGGGGGAAATTCCCATCAGACTCTTGTTATATGACTATGGCTATGACAGCAAGATCATTATGAGATACTGATAATGGATGAGTGGATACTGAAACCACTGGATTTAACAGGACTATTGAAGATGGAAGATGGAATTAATATTGATAATGGAAGAATGGTTATGGAAATTATTGGACCTAACAGATTTGACGAGATGGATTAATCAATATGTTTATTTGGACTATGGCTATGACAACAAGATTATTATGGGATACTGATAATGGAAGAATGGCTACTGAAATTACTGGACTTAACAGGATTATTGAAGATGGAAGATGGAATTAATACAGATAATGGAAGAATGGCTATTGAAATTATTGGGCCTAACAGATTTGAATCAGATGGATTAAGCGACATGTTTATTTGGAGAAAAATTGAAAGATATATCTCTCAAGGAATTGAAACCTCTCTTTGACTTTTTGTGGAAAGAATAAAGTAATGTTTATGAGATTTGATGATTAATTAAGATAACTACTGGAGGAAAGTGATTTTATAATATAATTTTAGAGACAGGATTGTTATATATTGTAGACCTATAACTGATCTGCGACAAATCGGAAGTCAACATTTTATTTTATTGTTTAATTGTTTTTGTTTTGTTTTGTTTTTTGTCTTTGAAAATTTGAATAAAAATTAATGATAAAAAAAAAAACAAAGACTGCATGCAAGATTTTGACAACAATGAAAACTGAATTTGTTTATGATTCTCAGGACCTCTGCATGCACATATGTGACAGCTTCTAGGGCTTCTGTCCTATGTCCTTTTTTTCTAGGAATAGAGCTCTCCTTGCCACTACAAGCCTTCTAGTAGGTAGGTGTAGGGGGCAATACAGAGAGTCCCTTCTGGAAAGTCTGTGACAGGGTTTAAGAGAACAATTGTTTGGCATGTGGTGATGCCATTGCCACATGGCAGACCATGTGAGCATTAGAAACCCTGATACAGTTTTATTTATTGTATCAGACCCAGACTTCCAACAGTGTGACACCCAATCTAAAATGTATTCGTTTGCAGTCAGGGCACCAAATAATTTTTGAAAATTCATTTGGAGGGGTTTGGTACCATGTCTGATTTGGACTTGAACACTCTTAACAAGTATTTCATTGGTAGAAAGCTCTGACTTATGATTGCCATATAAAACCAGCTCACAAACTCCCATTTCATCATGCCATAATGTATCATATAGGGTAGTAGCATCAAGTATCTTATTCCTAAGTTCTGAATGCATAATGAACAATCCAAGGAGTTGATAACTCCTGCTAAATAACATTTTGGAGGCAAGTTCATTATCTCCATGAGGTAATTTTAGTGTCAGATGTTGATCTTCTAACTACAGCTGTAGAACAATTCCTTTGTCATGGTCAGATCACCGCCTATTAAGGTTTAGACTCACATTGTCTTCTCCCCTCTGCAAGGGTGGAGGACCAATTAAGATGGTCCGTCCCCAGAGACTAATGAATCCTGAGGGTTTTCTGATGGCTCTAGGGAATTTTCCGGCTGATAGAATTGACGGTCCTGTCGAAACCCTGGCCACGCTGTGGAATACAGAAATGGCCCGGGCAGTTGACACCATCGCCCCGGTGCGCCCTCTCCATTGCAGAGCTCAATTGGCTCCCTGGTTTACCCTGGAGCTAAGAGTGATGAAGCAAGAAAGGAGACGGCTTGAGTGCAAATGGAGGCGAACTCCCGACGGCTGTAATCATGCACTTGTGAGGGTCTCTACCAAACTCTATGTGAAGGCAGTGAGAGCAGCAAAGAAGCAATACTTTGCTGTCTCTATTCAGTCATCTCTTAACCGCCCAGCGGAACTTTATAAAGTTGTCCGGGGACTTTTACACTCTGGTCCCCAGGACGCAATAACACCATCAATTGCCCGCTGTAAAGAGTTTGTGCGACACTTTCGTGATAAGATCATGAACATCCGCCGGGACCTTGACTCCATTATTGTAGCAGTTGATCCTAATGAGGTGTCCAGAGCACAGTCTTGTCCTGTTTTACTGGATGAGTTTCAGTTGGTACAGCTCGAGGATGTGGACAAGGTGCTTGGACAGGTGCGGGCGACCACTTCTGCTCTGGATCCTTGCCCCTCATGGCTAATAAAAGCTAGCAGGAATGGAACAGCTGGCTGGGCCAAGGAGGTGATTAATGCCTCTTTACGAGAGGGAGTGGTCCCACCCTGCCTGAAACAGGCGGTGGTGAGACCACTCCTAAAAAAACCCTCCTTGGACCCTGATAATTTGGACAACTATAGGCCGGTAGCAAATGTTCCATTCCTGGGCAAGGTCCTAGAGCGTGTGGTCGCTCGCCAACTCCAGGCTCTCTTGGATGAAACTGATTATCTGGACCCATTTCAATCGGGCTTTCGGCCGGGGTTTGGTACAGAAACAGCCTTGGTTGCCCTGTATGATGACCTCTGTCGGGAGAAAGACAGAGGGAGTGTAACTCTGTTGGTTCTCCTTGATCTCTCAGCGGCGTTTGATACCATCGACCATGGTATCCTTCTGGAGCGACTTACGGATTTAGGAGTGGGAGGCACTGCTTGGCGGTGGCTCTGCTCCTATCTCGGGAATCGTCTCCAGAAGGTGATGCTGGGGGAACATTACTCGAGTCCCTGGGTACTCCAATATGGAGTCCCGCAGGGTTCAGTTCTGTCCCCCATGCTTTTCAATATCTATATGAAGCCGCTGGGTGAGGTCATTAGGAGTTTTGGAGTGCGTTTCCAGCAATATGCTGATGATACGCAGCTCTACTACTCCTTTTCATCTTCGTCAGGTGAGGCTGTTGATGTACTAGACCGCTGCCTGGCCGCGATAATGGGCTGGATGAGAGCTAATAAACTGAAACTCAATCCTAACAAGACTGAGATGCTGTTGGTGGGAGGGCCCTCTGCCCAGATGTTTGATGTTCGACCTGCCCTAGATGGGGTTACACTCCCCCTAAAGGAGCAGGTACGTAGTTTGGGGGTCTTATTAGACCCGCTCCTGTCACTTGAGGCTCAGGTAGCCTCGGTGGCACGGAATGCATTCTACCAGCTTCGGCTGGTAGCCCAACTACGACCCTATCTGGACAGGGAGAATCTCGCCTCAGTTATCCATGCTATGGTAACCTCTAGATTGGACTACTGTAATGCACTCTACGTGGGGCTACCTGTGAAGACGGTTCGGAAACTTCAGCTAGTGCAAAATGGTGCGGCCAGAGTTCTCACTGGGACAAAGAAATTTGACCATATAACACCTGTCCTGGCGCAGCTGCACTGGCTACCGATATGTTTCCGGGCCAGATTCAAAGTGTTGGTTCTTACCTATAAAGCCCTAAACGGCATCGGACCGCAATACCTGGTGGAAAGCCTCTCTCGCTATGTACCTACCCGTTCACTACGCTCGACGTCAAAGGCCCTTCTCCGGGTCCCAACTCATAAAGAGGCCCGGAGATCAACAACTAGATCTAGGGCCTTCTCGGTGGTGGCCCCCGAACTATGGAATGCCCTCCCAGACGAGATACGCCTGGCGCCTTCTTTGTTATCTTTTCGGCGCCAGGTAAAAACCTACCTTTTTGCCCAGGCTTTTTAAACATTTTAAATTTAATTTTAAACCTAATATGGATTTTAATTTATAAACTCAATGGCAATTCTATTTCGGATTTTTATCATGTTATATTTTTCACACTTGCTCATATTTTAATTGTGATTTTATTTGTTGTACACTGCCCTGAGAGCTTTCTGCTATAGGGCGGTCTAGAAATGTAATTAAATAAATAAATAAGACGGAAGCCAAGAATGCATTGTTGAGGTTTCTGTCCAAAATGAATTTGCCATTCACCACTGATGAGGCATGCAGAAAAGAGTTTAGTGCCGGAGCAGGTTCATTGTACAGCTCTCCATTAATTTTGAATGGCTGCTTTATTCTGTATTCGTCTTCTCTAGGGGGAAAAAAAGTACATTTGCTCTGTACAACCATTAAACAAATGCAGGGAAAATATGTTTGCAGAGAACAGGTAGAAATTGGCAACAAAAATGAGCAGGTGCTTAAGGACAAAGTAAATTTTATCTTGGTCTGCATACGTCTGGTACCATCTATCTATATAACGGCATCCTTATCTTTGTTGCATGCTGATATCTCTAAAAAAAAGTGGAATCTAAAGCATAGTTATGCAGGTAGGAGGAAGCTCGATTCTAAAATGCTTCCAGTAAGATCCAACAGACATAGTTAATGGACTGCAACTAGGAAGACTGTAGGAGAGAGGGGCAAGAAATTGTGGTCACCAGAGGGGCAAACACTCTTCCCATGGTCCATCTTGCTAGTCATACTGCTTCTGTCTAGCCAGGGATAAGTGTCCCAAACTGTCTCCTGCAGGGGCTTTCTGCAGTTAGTCCTTCTGTTGAGGAGAATTTCACAAAAAGAGCCCTGCTGGATCAGATCAAGGGTCCACCTAGTTAAGCATTTTGACCACCACACTGGCCAGCCAGATACCTTGAAGACATCCAAAAGCAGGGCATGAAGGTAACAGCCCGCTCACCCCTATAACTGGAATTCAATAGAACACACTCGGAGAGCCTGAAGGTTTCTGGTAACTATAATAGCTCATAGCTGTTAATAGGCAGAGCCTCCGTGAATTTGTCTAATTTCCATTTTAAATCCAGTGGCTGTAACCCCATCTTGTGGCTGTTAGTTCCATATGCTCATTATGGGTCCTTTTTCCTGTCCTCTGTCAACTGCCCATCAGTAGCATTGGTTGATCCTGGATTTTAGTATTATGAAATGTGAAGGGGGGGTTGCTTTTGCTATATCATGTATAACTTTACAAACTTCTATCACTTCTCCCCTTACTCAGTATTTTCTTCTCCTAAACTACAAAGTCCAAATGCATTTAGCTTCTCTTTATAAGGAAAATGTTTCATTCATTTGATTGTTTGGGTAGACTTTTCTGTACCATCTTCAGATCTAGGATGTTATTATTTTTTGAACTTGGATTACTAGAACCTGTGCATAGCATTCTGAATGTGGATGCGCTATAGATTTATATAATATAAATAAAAGTATACAATCCCTTTCCTAATAATACCTATAATGAAATTCAGCTTTTTAACTGCAACCCCACACATAGTTTTTGTTTTCACTTTGCTATCCATTACAGCTCCAGGATTTCTTTCCGGGTTGCTACCATCTTAGGCCCCATCATTTTATGTAAGGTTAGGATTTTTTGCCCCGGTCTGCATCACTTCCAGTTACTTACATGAATATTATTGAACTGGTTTGTATATACTGTTAAACCATAGTTTTGAATAAACAGTGGTTTAATGTGCGCATGCACTTAGCTTCTCCCCCACTCCTGACTGTGCCATGCAGGCTCATGGTTTGTTTCCTCTAAGCCTTGGTTTCTGCTCATGGTTTGGAGAGAAGCAAACTACGAGCCTAGATGTGATTCTGGCTTATTCCTGGCTTGTTTCCTCTCCCATGAACCACAGTTAGGAGCACAGGAAGAGCAAAATACTTCTGCACATTAAACCATCATTTATTTTTTAACTGTGTTGCAAGTAACTGAGCAGGGCCAGCTCCAGGCATGCCAGGGCCCTTAGGCATCAGCTTGCCCTGGGATGGGTGCATGCGCACGTGCACGCACACAGGCCCCCCACGCCCCCACCTACCTGTCTCCTATCTTTTACCATTGCCCTTAATGAAGATTGCGGCTGCAGTTTCCCTAAGAGGATGAAGCCTCCGTCGCCATCTTTGTTGATGGCACGCGTGCGTGCTACGCACGTCATCTCTACCATCAACTAAGATGGCAGCAGCAGCTTCAGTACCTTAGGGAAGCCGTGGCCACCATCTTCATTAAGGGCAATGCTAAAAGGCAGGAGACAGGTAGGTGGAGCAAGGGAATGGCAGGCAGGCGGAAGCTCTTGCCCTGCGATTCACTGATGGTGCCACGGATTGCGGAAGGGGAGCAGAGGGGCCGCTGAGGGGTCCCCTGTAGCTCCAGGGGCCCTCGGGCCAGTGCCCCACCTGACCACCCTTTAGAACAGGCCCTGCAACTGAGCCATTGGCTACTTTGTAGGCCATGCACTGAATTTGGAGAAATTATTTTGCAACTTTTCGCAGCTTGGATTTTAACAAGATTGAATGGCTTTGTGTCACCCCTGACTCCAGGTCATTTATGAAAAGTTAATATGAATATTCTTCTGGGATCCCAGTGCAGATTTCTTAGATCAGGTTGACAGCCAAGTCTGTGATTAGACAGAGAGTTAGCTATATGCATCTTTTCATTCCTCACATGCAGGCCACCTCGTTCACAATGTACTGTATGCATTTGCACCTAAATACAAAGAAAAGGGAGATGACTAAGCTCCACTTTTGCTGCTGTAGACTGAGGCATTTCAGGACTTAATTATACCACAGGTATATAAATTACAGAAACATGTTAATGTTCCCATGATTAAAATTATAGAGGGCCTAATTGAAAAAGCATAAACTGAATTGAAGAATTCCTAATTATAGTTTGCTTTGCAGTGTTAATTTTCCACTATAATGAATGCATAATTTCTTGGAACTAGAAAAGGGGGCTGTTGCATTAATGCGTGGGCTGCAGATGGAATGAAGGGATTATCATAAATGCACAGCAAATATACAAAGGAAACCACAGCAGCAATTATGGCATTTCAACCAAAAATTCTTCATTAGTTCCCCAAAGGTAAAAGCTAGACTTCATAGAAAGAGTGGGATGGTTCACATATACAAAGCCAAAGCCAAATGGTAGAATTTTTATATTTGCCATTTTTTCCTCATTTGGGCTTTTGGTAGGAAAACTGAAAATAGGTAGAGTATTTCAGAAAAATCAATGAATGTTTTAGAAGGGATTAAGAGTAGAATCACATATATAAAATACAGAATTATATTTGCCTATTTGTGTTTTGGGGAGTGGGGAGGAGCTTATGGTGGGGAAATTTTAAATATGTAGAATAGGATGTAGATGTAGTTTTTGTTAGTATTCAAGGTGCCACAAGACTCTTTGTTGTTTTTGTTGCAACAGGCTAACATGGCAACCTTTCTAGAAATCATGCCAATGCCTGTGTAAGAAGACCTCTTTCTCCAATATGGGGAATTGGTCCACCCCCTGTACTTCGTCAGAACCAGGTGGGGGGACATCTTATACAAAATGCATATACGAAACAATCTGGGAGGGGCAGAAAACTAGCAGAGTCATGTGCTCCATTCTAAACCTGCTCCACAGCTCCTAATGCTGATGTAGACTTTTGCCAGGAAGTGTATTTTTCCTTGTGCATAGAGGTAAGCTTGGAGCCTTATACAGGATACCATGGTGCCTGTGAACTATTTTAGTTATTCATTCGTCAGTTCAGAAAATGGATACTCCATCCCTACTATGCAAATTAATGAGGTATAAGACTGAACCACCAAATTGTTGTTGTTGTTGTTTCAATGCATATTGTTCCCTTTCTCCCAATGGATCCCAGGGCAGCAATAATGCTATCATTAAGAATGCTTCCAAAAATAAATTCATCCAGGATTTTGGAATTCAGAATTATATGCTCTTGTAATTTCCTGGTCTTGTTTCAAAGTGGCCCAGATGCATTAGGGTGCAGTGTGTTCCAAATTTTGTACAATCTGTAACAGAATTAAATTCCTTGAAATCAAAGGGTTTAGGCAGTCTGTGCTGGATACAATCAGACATTTGACATCTCTCCTCATAAGCTTTGCACATGTAGGATAAGTTCTGGAATTTCCGTGGATAGGTATACGTCATGTATACATGTTTTACAGTGGCTCTAATCCTACCTCCAGAGTTGTTTTCAGAGAATATCATTGGGTGATTGTCTTTCGTCCCCCTGGCAGTTGTGCTGTGAAGTACCGCAGGGTACCATCTTGTCCCCAATGCTGTTTAATATCTATATAAAGCCCTTGGGAGAGGTCATTGGGAGATTTGGGGTGAGGTGTCACCTGTACAGTGATGATATTCAGCTCTATTTCTCTGTAACATCTGAATTGGGAGAGACCATGCAAGCCCTGGACCGCTGCCTGGACTTGGTGGTAGGCTGGATGAGAGCCAGTAAGCTGAGTCTGAATCCTAGCAAGATGTAGGTGCTGTGGGCTGGTGGTTCCTGAGTTCAAATAATTGGTCAATTTCCTACTATGGAAGGGGTTGTACTCCCTCTGAAAGAGCAGGTTTGTCATCTGGGGGTGCTGTTGGATCCATTTTTGTTGCTAGAGGCCAAGGTGACCTCAGTGGCTAGGAACTTCTGCTGGTAAGACAGCTGTGGTCATTTCTGGTCCAAGATAGCTTGACCAGTGTTGTCCATGCACTTCTAACCTCCGGGTTGAATTACTGTAATGCACTCTTTGTGGGCTGCCCTTGAGGTTGGTGCAAAATGTGCCGGCACTGTTCACTGGGGCAGGGTATTACCAACATGTTACCCCACTGCTGAAAGAATTGCAGTAGCTGCCTATTAGCTACCAGGCCAAGTTCAAGGTTCTGGTTTTGATGAACAAAACCCTATGCAGTTTGGGACCAGGATACCTAAAAGATTGTCTTACATTATATACCCAGTTGATCACTGAGCTCTCCAGGTGAGGGCCTCCTGCAAATAACATCTTATGAGGCGGTCTACTCCACACAACATAGGAAGCAGACGTTTAGTATTGTGGCACCTACTCTTTGGAATTCCCTCCCCTTAAATATTGAACAGACACCATCTCTGTTAACTTTTTGGCGCCTACTGAAGACCTTCTGCTCTCAACAAACCTTTTGAGTAGAGACCTTATCCCAGTCTGTGTCTGTGTTGGAATTATTTTTTAAATATGTTTTTAAAGCTTTTTTGTTTTAAATATGTTTTTAAATATGTTGTGTTTTAATACGTTCTAAAGTATTTGTTTTTAAAATGTATTAGAGTATTTTTAGTGTTTTTGTTTGCAACCCTGGGCTTCTTCTAGGAGGAAGGGCGGGATATATATAAATAAATAAAGGGCTCTTCTAGATGACCTTGATGTGTTTTGAGGATTCATCCTGATTTGCTTGTACAAAGGTTATGCGAAGGTTAGGCTATGTTTTCATTGAGCATTTGCTCTGATTTGTTTGTGGGGACATTATACAACAATTAGTATTCAACAATTGGAATCATCCTGTTTTGCTTGCACAGTGGTTATAATTCTTTCTGTTAATCATTCATTCACCCCACACTTTTCAGTGCATTTCCCAGTCATTTTCCTAACTGCTTTAGGAATGTTTGAGCACTTTAATTGTGCAAAGTTAAATTTCTGATATGTGCTTCAATCCCTCCCACAGTTGTCTGTATACAACTGTTTTGTCAAAATGTGTCATCAACAAAATTTACTGAATGATGATGTGAGCTATATTCCATATTCCTGGTAATGCAGGCTATGTGATCATAATTTAACACGCTGCATGAATGACACATTCCAATGTAGCATTTCCATGTGTATTGATCCATATGAATCATAACATAATGTAGTTTTAGGGGTTTGGTGTATTGCAGGCATAGCAGTTCTTGTCCTTGGATCTTTCCTTGTCACTCTGAAATAAAGCACTAAGCACCAGAAATGACTAGAAGATCTCAGCCAGCAAAAATCTACTTAACATTCAATGACAAAAACACCTTTTTGTTGCTCTGTTTTGCAGATCAAATGCATAACAGATGGTTCATAAGGGAAAAGGCACCTCCAAACCCACGAACATAGTTTTTCTCATAGCAGGTCATAGCTGTAGACAGGTTATCTTTAATCTGCCAGCAAGCAATAACATTGAATTGGAAAGATATGGGCCATGGAGACAATAGCTATTATGCCTAATCTGTGTTACAAGGCAGGTCAGGTTTATGGAGATCACTGTGATATGAGAATATACAAATTTGAAATGTCCACTGCTACGTCTCACTTCTGTTCAGGTGATTTTGATGTAGAAAAGCACATATAGCCAGACAATTTCTCCTAGGTCATGTGTACTTTGAGCCATGTAGTACACATGCTCATGTGAAATAAATGCGTGGATGGGGATATCAGGAATCAAGTCCACTGGCCCTGCTGGTTCACCTGCTGAGGGCTGGTTCACACAGAGATTTCGTATAGGTCTGGCGCTACTCACAGTCCCTTTTAATTTGCATGGTTCACATGACGTGACTAGCAATCAGCAGCTAAACACAGTTTTCCCCTTTAAATCCAAAGTAAAAAACATGCTGTTTTAATCCAAAAAGGGAAGGTTAAAAATGTCTCCACTTCTGTATCTCTAGGGGTTTGTAGACACTGTAATCCGATGCTTCCCCTCTCCACGCCCACTCCCTCCTCCTCCCTTTGTTCAGCTGGCTTTGAGCCCCCTATGTGGACTGTGTAAACAGAAAACGAAGGTAAAAGCAGCATTTTTACTACAAAGTTTTGCTCCCATGTGGATAAGCCTTCACAGACTCCCACTCCATTTGATTTCAGGTGATTCTAAACCTCCCCCAATGCAGTCCCACATGACACAGTCTGCAATATTCATTAGGTCAGCTCCTCGCTCTACAAACGTTTTGTAGGAGGGGAGGAGAAGAGAAAGATCTGTCACATGAGTTGCCTTCTGCTTGCACAACATTGGACAGAACTCTTTATTTTCACATCTTTTGTTTGCATTAGTAATCTCACCTGATCCTAATTTTCATCCCCCATTAATCTGTACTGCCACTTTATTATGATAAATCAAAATTGCTTTGTGTTAACTTGACTGTACAGGTTTCTTTGGAAGGATTCCACATCCCCCTTTATTAACTGAAAATCCCTGGGCAGATCAATTAAAGATAGCAAAAGAGTTAGAAAATTGCATAAATGCAATTTCTCTAAATACTTTGCCACAATTTTAGAAATAGGAGTATGAGAAGCATTGCTGATCATTTCAGTAAAATAGTTGTTGCATTTATAACGATTTCTGACATAATCCAGGTTTTGAAAAGTGGAAAGTTCTTTATGATTACCCATATTCACAACCTCTTTTAACTTGAAAGCTTCTTGTTTGATTCTTGATAGATTAATTTTATTCTTGGGAGGAATAAAGGTTGCCTGAATTAGAAGAGCGTTTGCACTCTCTCTCTCTTTCTCTCTCTCTCTGTTTTCCACTGAGAAATATAAGTTTTAAAAACAAATGTTTCTGCCAAACACTTCTGCTTTAACTCCATTGGGGTTCTCTTTAGTTTTCATGTGTTCTTAGTGGCTCCATCATGCAGTTTCTTTCAATATTTTAAAGAATGCTGCATGCCTAGTTAAACAGTTATATCTGAAAAGTGTAAGCTTATCATCTGAAGACTAAGAGTCTGTAAAACCTGTAGAGGTTTGTTTGAAAGGGACTTCAGTTCCATACAGTTAGCCCTGAAGGCTGCTTAACTTTCAGAGTCAAACTAATTTGTCCAAATTGAAGGATTACTGTTGGAGTATTTCTTACAAGCAGGAAGCCAAGATTCATTTAGTAAAACATTAATGAATTGGAATTGTTGTTTGTACTATATCCATGGGCCTGTTTAACACTGGTAAGGATATGCACATTAGCAATTGTTTTTGGAGCAATTGTACTTGGCTCCTTGGTAATTAGGACATAGGCTGTGTTCAAACGTCACATTAAAGCATAGCACAGAATGACATAAGGAGGCCTAGACAAGCTATGGGCTCCTGGGCTCCCCCTCCCCTCTCCTCATGTTCAACTGGGAAGAGAAATATAGAAGCTTTCACTTCCACCTTTGCTTAATTGCAGATTGTAATTTTGGTTTGTTTAAAACATGCCACCTTGAAGCCACCAACTGCACTTAAGCGGAAGCTTCCAAACTCCTCCCAGATACAGAGGAGGAGGAGGAGACAGCATGCAAGCCCATTGCTCTTCTAGGCTATTCTCATCACATTAAACCAGTAGCATAGTGGCAAATTCAGAAATGCAGGGTCCCTTCATAATAGTCATGCCACGCTCCCTTCTAAGATTATACAATAATCTCACAGCCCCTCCTGCCCCTCCCTTTCCCCTCACACCCCTCCTACCCCATTTTCTTTCTCTCTCAAAAGTTCCTCACTCCTTCCCCTACTCCCAATTTTCCCTGAATCCAACCCCGAGTCCTAACTCATGCCATTCTTCTTTCTCTTTTCAACCCCTCCTACTACCCTCTAACCCTCCTACTCCTAATTTCCTCCTCACACATCTGTCTTTTGGCTCACTTGCATGCCCTCTCCCCCTTCTCTCCCATCCCCTCACAGATCTCTCTAGGACCCCCTTTCCTTGCAACCCATTCCTTGGTGGGGGCTGCTGCTGCTGCTGCTCTTGCAACTCTCTGGGATGGAGGGGAGGAGCTGTGGGGAAGCATCTGAGGCAGGAAAAGGAGAGGTGGGGAGGAGGGAGGCTTTCACTTGTGCACACACCTCAGGAGAAGGAAGAGGCGCCACCGCTGCTGCTGCCACTGCCTGGCATAGTGTGACTTGACTGTGTGAGTGACTTGAGGCAAAGGAGGCAGGCACTCATCCCATGCCAGGCGGCAGCAGCGGCGGCAGCACCACTCCCTATTCTTGAATTGTGTGTGCCTTCCTTCTTCCCACCCCTTCCTTTCTCGCCGTAGAGGCCTGCCACCCGCTGGCAACTCCTGCAGCCCAGCAAGCATGGCCAACAGCGTGGCAGGCATTTCCTGGGTACCCCAAAGGGTCAAACCAGGCCAAAGGAAAGGGACCTAGCTGAGATGCACCTCCCAAAAAACTAATGGGACAGTGACCCTCTGTGACCAGGCACCAATACACCACTGCATTAAACTATGGTTTAGCAACATCCAAAGTAGGGACTTTATTGTGGATCTACCCAATTTGCACTTTCTGAAACAATATGTGAACCAAAACACAGCTGTCCTTCAAAATTCACACTTTTTTGAATCTTGTGATGCAGTTTTCCAACCAAATTATGTGTAGAAAAATGTGTATAGTAGAAGAGAGTATGCATAAAATGCATATATTAGTGAAAGTAACATAAAATGCATTATATTAGGAAAAATTGCTTGCAGAAATAAGTATATCAGGCAGATTTGTGTACAAAAATGTACAAGGAGAAATTGGCATTAAAATGCTGACAAATTTCCATGACAACTTCTTTTTTTAATGTGAACTGATGCAGAAATGTAGAAAACTGAACTTTAGACTGGAAAATAATGGAAACTGAGAGAAACCAAAATTAACAGATTCATTCATCCCTAATCCAAACATGACCATAGAATCTGCCAAACCTCAAGAGGAGCATAGACACTTCCATCTACAGATCTACTCAATGAATAACAAGATCATAGCAAGGTCGCAGTAAGAAGAGTCAGCTATTACAGGCGGGCCCTGCTTATACGGCAGGTTCCGTTCTGGACTGCCGCTGCAAAGCAGTAATCACCATAAAGCGGAACTCCTTGAGCATAATGGGGCACGTCACGCGAAAATGCCGCAAAAGCGCAAAAATGGCTTTAAAATGGGGAATTTTCCCTAATTGAAAGCCGCCATATTAGCGGAACGCCAGAATGCGAAGTGCCGGTAAGCAGGGCCCTACTGTAGCTGGTTTGTTGTGTGAGCTTTGGGACAGTTGCCATCATGTGTCCCAGTTTATGTGTATGTAATTACCTAAAACTTTCACAGTATTTTCTCTGTGTTTGATCAAGCAGACACTTGCCTTAAATTCATGAGATTTGTAGGAGTTATCCATGAATGCATGGGTTCTAAGCCTATGTATATTTGAATGTATGTGCATAGATCCCTGTACAAACATTACCTTGAATGCATGAAGGTCATGGGTTGAGTGCACAAAGAGCAATCATTACACACACACACTTATTTATTTATTTATAAAAATATTTGTATACTGCTATTTCATTAAAAACATCAGAGTGGTTTACAACATGTTTAAAACAACAACCATATAATTTAAAAAAACAATTGTTGCAAAAAAAGCATTTTCTTAATTGCCTGCATAAGCCTGGCGAAACAGAAAGGTTTTCAGCCAGTGCTTAAAAGTTAAAACAGAAGGTGCCTGCTGAATCTCTGTTGGCAGAGCATCCCAGAGAACTGGGCTGACGAAACTGAAGGCTCAATTTCGTGTCGATGTAAAGTGCGCCTTGCCAACTCAGGGGAGGACCAAAGCCGCTACTGCAGAAGATCTCAGTGATCAAGCTGGGATATAAGGGTTCAGGCAGTCCCTAAGATACCCTGGACCTAAGTTGTTTAGGTCTTAATTGAATCTGGCTCGGCAGCAGATGGGCAGCCAGTGCATTTTAAAAATGATGTCACATGTTGTCGGCCATATACATGTAGGACATATGCACACAGGCCTACAGATATTCTGCAACAGAAGATATGTTGACCTCAATGTAACTGGTAATTGGTTAAAGAGCTCCAGGAAATGGAGAATGGGAATACATGACAATTCTCACAATGGGGAGATGTGAAAAATGAGGTCCCCCAAGTATTGGAATTGGTGCTTTTTAATTCATTCATAAATTATCTGGAACTAGAGGTGAGCAGTGTGGTGCCCAAGCTTGCTAATGAAACCAAATAGTTCAGGGCTGTAGAAACAACAAAAAGATTGTGAGGCACTCCAAAAGGATCTCTTCAGAATGGTGTGATTCAACATAAACAAGTATAGGAACATAGGAAGCTGCCTTATACTGAGTCAGACCATTAGCCCATCTAGCCCAGTACACAGAGTGTCAGTGGTTCTCCAGGGTTTTAGGCAACAGTCTCTCCCAGTCCTGGGGATTGAACCAGGGACCTTTTGCATGCAAGGCAGCTGCTCTTCTACTGAATTACTTAGGACAAATAATCCTAACTTCATACATATGGTAAAGGTGTCTGAATTGGAGGTGACTGACCAGGAAAGAGATCTTGGAGTCGTGGTGGACAGTTCAATGTAAATGTTGGCCCAGTGTACAACTGTGAAAAGGGTGAATTCCATGTTAGGCATATTTAGGAAAGGGATTAGGAGAGAAAGTTGTCAATATCATGATTCTGTTACACTAATCTATGGTGTGAGGCAGAGCTTGGAAAAGTTACTTTTTTGAACTACAACTCCCATCAGCCCAATTCAGTGGCCATGCTGGCTGGGGCTGATGGGAGTTGTAGTTCAAAAAAGTAACTTTTCCAAGCTCTGGTACAGTTCTGGTTACAGCACCTCAAAAAGAATATTGTGGAACTGGAGAAGGTTCAGAAAGGGGCAACTAAAACGATCAAGGCACTGCAGGAACTCCTTTTTGGGGAAAGGTTAGAATGTCTTGGGTTTTTAGTTTAGAAAAAAGGCATGTAAGGGGGACATGATACTGATGTTTAAAATTGTGCATGGTGTGGAGAAAGTAGATAGAGACAATTTTGATGGCCACCAACTTCGATGGCTTTAAAAGAGGATTAGACAACTCCATGGAGGAGAAAGCTATTTTTAAATTTATTTTATTTATTATTTGATTTCTATCCCGCCCTTCCTCCCAGCAGCAGCCCAGGGCAGCAATGATTATTAGTCACAACAGCTATATTAACTACAGTACCAGAGATATTGGGCCTCTGATTACTAGGCACTGGGGATCACTAATAGGAGGGTGCTATTCTGCTCATGTCCTGTTCATGGGCTTCCAAAAGGCATGTGGCTAGCCCCTGTGAGAACAGAATGCTGGACTAGATGAACCTTTAGTCTGTCCCAGCAGGGTTTTTCTGACAATCACTCATTATTTCTATTATTTATTTATTTTAAAATGTTCTTTTTTAAAACAAAAATATCCTTTTTTTTAGAAGAGTATGTCATGCAATCATAACAAGAGACAATGATTATTCCAACATGTTTGGGTTCTTTTTTCTTGCGTTAGCTGCCATTCCATTGTTTCTTACAGTAACATTGGTGAGGCGTTACTAGAAATGTTTTAGGCCCATCTTTCTGCCACAACAAGCTTCTGAAAGCAGCTAGAATGATGAGTTACTGGCTCTTCCCAGGCCTTTCATCGATCTTTCCTGTCTAACGAGACAAAGAACCAGCCTCATATAGACAGCTGAGGGCAGCATATATGAATACCCTGGTGAGAAAAGAAGCGAGTTGCAGTGATACCTTTCTCTTTGTCAAATAGGTGACTAGTGTTAAGACTCAAGCATGTCTACATCCGCTGTAACACTGCCAAGCCTGAGAGCTTTAGGAATGACAGAGAGAACAAGACACTCTGTATCTGGATGCTAAACAGCCTTCTCTTGAACATGAAGAGCTGAAGGTGAAATCCTAGCAGCTGGTGTCTGATATCACTAAGACGTAAAAAAAAATCAAAGAGATTAAACAGGCACACAAAAAAGGTGTCCAGGATTATAACAATCATGGAATTTGATGTCCTTCCAGTCTTTTTAGCTCCAAGATAGGCACCACTTGAGTTTTATTTAGTTATTTAGCTTTCTGTCCCACTTTCTTTATAGAATTATCAGGTCATCAAAGCTGCTTACAATATTTTAACATCACATTTTAAATTCTTGGTTAACTAGTACTCACCTTTTGAGCTCCCTCTTGACTCTGCTACTGTGCCTCTTTTTCACAACACCCAGGCTTTGTTAACCCCCAAGTACATCTCTAGAATGGAGCCTCCATGCTCCTTTTAAAGCCTGGCAGATTTTGTAAGAGCCCAAGTAGTTGGTGTCTTTAGGCATCACCCTTTGGCATGTACCTGAAGACAGCTGTTTCCTGAGTCTCAAGGGTGTTTTTATGTCTAGGAGCCAAAGAAGAATCAGGTAGAATTCTGTCTTTGTGTGTGTTGCACTGGCAGTTTGGTGATAACTGTTGCCTTGGCAGTGCATTCTCTATTCTCTTTAAAAAGATGTAGATGTTTTTTTTAATATTGTGTGAGCCAAAACAGGGACTTAGGCTGAGTCTTTTCCACAGGTAATCATGAGATCAACCCTTTTCCTTGTTTGTTTGCCTCATGGTTAGGTTAGTAGTGACGGATGTGGAGGCCTTTCCAAAGCCAGTGTCACTGCAGCTGACATGGATGAAATAGGGCAGCAGCAAGTCTGGGGATTTGTAAGTGCACCAGCAAGAGTGCCATATTGGCTCTGCTGAGATGTCCGTGCCGTCCTGTCTTTGCTGATACCCTGCCCCATCCCAGCTCTGTCCAGGTTAGCTGCAGCAATGCAAGTGTGAGTAGGGTGGTTCCACAGCTCCACCTCACTTCATGGGCCATTCCTGGGTTGGGTAAGCATCACATTTAAACAATGTTAAATCGTTTGTGATGGGGCTAACAACTTTATTATGGGGCATAACCTTTGGTGGACTACAGTCCACTTTATCAGATGCATGAAGCGTTATCCTGAGAACCTGCTAGATATATTACAGCACATCGAGATTTAAATTCTATCACTTGTGCATAGGGTTGGCAGGCTCAGGCCCTGAGACTGATCCTGTATCTTTAGGAGAAGAGAAAGTCAGCTAAGTGCAGGTGTTCTTGCAACACTGTAATGGGAAAAACCACAAGGTGGAATTCTCCGTTCCTCCTGCACAGCTGTTAAAGATACAGAAGACCTCTTAGTTGCCAGACCTAGCCTCCAAGAGGTATTCTGTATCTTTAAAAGTTGTGCAGGGGGAAGGGAGAATTCCACTTTGTGTTTTTTCCCCATTACAGTGTTGCAAGAACACCTGCATTTGGCTGACTTTCTCTTCTCCTAAAGATACAGGATCAGTCTCAGGCCCTGAACTTGGCAACCCTACTTGTGGATGAGTCACGATGTATTTTTGTATCACACTATATGTTTTAATTGGCTTACCAATGGCAGGATTTCTGTTCTGTCAAATACTGTTTTGTTTTAATTTTACTTACTTACTTTGTGCATTCCATTTCCTTCTGATATCACTGTTTACAATCTCCATCACTTTGTATATGTGTACCTGCAACTCAGGAAAACAATGCATATGGTAAACTGGACTATAGCCAACAAAATTTTATGCCATAAGAAATGTGTAGTCTTTAAAGTGCCATAAGACTCTTAATTGTTTTTGCTTCAAGAGAGTAGCATGCCTCGACTGCCTTCAAGTCGATTCCGACTTATGGCGACCCTATGAATAGTGTTTTTATGGTAACGGGTTCCTATTTGTTTCCGGGCTAAATTCAAAGTGCTGGTTTTGACCTATAAAGCCCTACACGGCATGGGACCGCAATACCTGGTGGAACGCCTCTCCCAATATGAACCTACCCATACACTGCGCTCAACATCTAAGGCCCTCCTCCGGGTGCCATCCCATCGAGAAGCCCGGAGGGTTGTGACTAGAACTAGGGCCTTTTCGGTAGTGGCCCCCGAACTGTGGAATAGTCTCCCCGATGAGGTACGCCTGGCGCCGACGCTGCTGTCCTTTCGGTGCCAGGTGAAAACCTTTTTATATTCCCAGGCATTTTAAAGTGTATTTTAAATTGTATTTTATAGTTTATTTTATCAGTATTTTCATTATTGTTGTATTTTGACGTTGTTGGTTCTTTGTTATTGTTTGTTTTGATCTTTGATTTTGTTATACTTATTGTATTTATATATTGTGCTTGTTTTATCTCTTATGTACACCGCCCAGAGAGCCTTTTTGGGTTAGGGCGGTATATAAATTAAATTAAATAAATAAATAAAATAAATTTACCATTGCCTCTATCTGAGGCTGAGAGGCAGTGACTGGCCCAAGATCACCCAGTGAGCTTCATGGCTGTGTTGGGATTCGAACTCTGGTCTCCCAGATCATAGTCCAACACTCTAACCACTACACCACACTGGCTACCCTTCTGGAAATTATATTAGGGCTATCAACTGACTCAAGTATTTGGCCTTCAAGACGCAATCCATGTATTCTCCAGTGAACCTACACCTGGTAGTGAATGTGTGCAGGTTTTGACGCTTTTCTAGTTGTTTTTCACCATGATGAAGTTATCACACATGCCAACTACAAATGCAAATTGTCTGCTGATGAGATAGAGGACATTTACACACAAGGAGCATGTGTGTGTGTCTTTCTGCAGTGCAGTTGTAAAATCTACATTGGCAAAATCGTGTTTTTGCATTGTTTGCTGTATTAATAATGTTCACATTTGACAAAACAAAATACTGAGACACACAAATATGCTTTGATGTGAAATAAACATTTAAATTGATGGGTGCTCTTTTGAAATTTGACATGGCTGCTTACCTCTTTATAGTTGTGTTATTGAATAATTACTCTATTTGCTGGCAACATGCAATAGTTAATAAAAGTTAATTTGAGTTATTTTTATAGCTACTAGCATGTCTGCACTGGCAATTTGCCTCTGGCTTTCTGCTGCAGCTATCACTCATATCATGTTTGACTACTGATATTTGTAAGCCGTTCCATGAGCCTTTTGGTTAAAGAGCAAAGTAAAAATCCTTTACGTAAATAAATGAATATCACTGAAAGTTGGCAGTTGTAAGTAGTAGTTAGGTGCTAAATTTATCAGTTGACTAAGATTTATCTTGAGGTTAGGGATACTATAAAATTCTATCCAACCAGGAATGCAGTGTTCATTGTGGGCTATGCCTGGGTAGAACCCACTGAGGGCTTTCAAGTGGGTGCACATGATTCTGGTAACCTCTTATTACACCAGGCTGAACTAGGACTATCTATTAGGGTTGGCAGGTCAGAAGCATCCCAAACACTGAGATTTCAGGGGCAGGCCCTAGTGATGTCACGGGGCAGATTGTAGTGATGTCATGAGGATGGGCCATAGTGATATCATAGGGGCAGGCCCAGGTGACCCCATAGGGGCAGGCCCTAGTGATGTCATTAAGCATGATACATTAAGCATCAGCCACAGTTGCTTGGAGCATACAGTTCCAACAAAAACATTTCTCTGATTGGAAATTAAGTCAGAAGTCTTAGCTACAAGATGGAGCCTGGGTAGGGAACATTTAATATTGCCTACATGTTTCTGGCAAGAAGGATTTAAGTGCCCTCAAGCCAGCCCAGCCATTGTAGGAAGAAAGAAGCCCAGTATCATGGAGATGTTAGGAGCACTCAGGAATAAAGATGGATGCCCCTGAAGGTTACAATTCTAAACATACTTACTAAGCCCCATAGAACTCAATAGGACTTAGTTCTGAGTAGATATGGTTTGAATTGTGCTGTTGGTAAAGCTTGACTAGGGATGGGTTGGCAACCACCTGCCTGGAATGCCCTACCTGTGCTTTTTAATATGGCTGCTCCAAACATCTTTACAGATTTGACTCTTCATTTCAGAAAGAGGTTTGAGAAATGAATATGAGTAAGAAGATTCTCTCCCCTTTTCTGTCTACCTTGTGGGCTGCTGTAAACTCACTTTGCCAGCCAACCCAATTACAGTGAGTAATTGACAGAGAGAAAACACACATGGTTTGATCTACCTTCACAGGCAGCAGCTTGGAAACAATTGCAGCCACATTTCCCAGTATGTGAATTCTCTTTTGGGCACTATTGGGCAAGAAACAAACCTTCATACAACCAACAAGGTACATTATCAGTGGGTTTAATGGGGGTCAGCTGAGGGCATGTAACCACTGTTGTTGCTTCTATGGATATAAGGGAGTGAGGTTAAAGGTAAATGAAATGGAAACAGAAAAAAAACATAGTGATAATTTCCTAAATGTAATACCATACCAACCACAACAATATTCCTATGAGTGAGGCAGAAAACTCAGCAACCCACAACCAGTCAGGATTCATAACCAAAAACCAAAACTAAAAAAATCCAGGCCTCCGATCAGCCAAGGTCACAGAAATCCCCATTCAGCACAGCCTGACTTGGGGGCTGCAGTCAGGGCAGAATGCTGGGGCACAATTGCTGACAAGAGTGAGACCCTATCAGCAAATAATACCTCTACTCTGAAATCTGCACTGGTTGCTGATTTGCTACCAGGCCAAGGTGTGCTTTCCATGTTACCTGTACCACGTAGTTTTTGCCAATCATTTTATTATTTTAATTCCTTTTGTAAACCCCTTTGAGTTTTTTTTTACAATAAAGTGGAATATAAATGTTGTAAATGAAATACATAAACAAATTTTGGAGTCAATGTGATCCTTGGGTCTCTTTCCACTTTTAGGAACAAAGAAATCTACCTTACAGCAACACAGGCCATTTGATACCATCTAGGTCATTACTGATCACATGGATTAGCATTGGCTATCCAGGATTCCAGGCAATTGTCTTTTCCATAAATTGAATTTTGGACCTTTGCATCCAAAGCATATGCCCTGCCACTGACCTACAACCTTCCGCCGATTGAAAAAGTGTTTTTTAAAATTGTTCTTTTCAATTCCGTAATGAATGCACAGCATACCTAGGGCACATCCACATCATTCATTTCAAGCACATTAAATGTACATTTCATAGAATCACAGAATAGAAGAGTTGAAGAGGACTATAAGGCCATCAAGTCCAACCTCCTGCTCAATGCAGGAATCTAAATCAAAACATTCCTGACAGATGGCTATCCAGCTGCCTCTTGAATGCCTCCAGTGTTGGAGAGCCCACTAGCTCTCTAGGTAATTGGTTCCATTGTCGTATGGCTCTAACAGGAAGTTTTTCCATATGTTCAGTCAAAATCTGGCTTCCTGCAACCTGAGCCCATTATTCCTTGTCCTGCACTCTGGGATGATTGAGAAGAAATCCCCGCCCTCCACTGTGTGACAACCTTTCATATATTTGAAGAGTGCTATCATATCTCCCTTCAGTCTTCTCTTCTCCAGGCTAAACATGCCCAGTTCTTTCAGTCTTTCCTCATAGGGCTTTGTTTCCAGTCCCCTGATCATCCTTGTTGCCCACCTCTGAACCTGTTGCAGTTTGTCAGCATCCTTCTTGAAGTCTGGAGACCAGAACTGGACGCAGTACTCAAGATGAAGCCTAACCAGTGCTGAATAGAGGGGAACTAATACTTCACACGATTTGGAAACTATACTTCTGTTAATGCAGCCTAATATAGCATTTGCCTTTTTTGCAGTCACATCGCACTGTTGACTCATATTCAGCTTATGATCAATTAGAATTCCAAGATTCTCACATGTCGTATTGTTGAGCCAAGTATCCCACATCTTATAACTGTGCATTTGGTTTCTTTTTCCTAAGTGTAGAACTTTGCATTTGTCCCTGTTGAATTTCATTCTGTTGTTTTCAGCCCAATGCTCCAGCCTATCAAAGTCCCTTTGAATTTTGTTTCTGTGTTCCACGGTATTAGCTATGCCCCCCAATTTTGTATCCTCTGCAAATTTGATAAGCATGCTCTGTACCTCCTCATCCACGTAGTTAATAAAAATGTTGAAGAGCACTGGGCCCAGGACCGAATCCTGTGGTACCCCACTCGTTACTTCCACGCAGTTTGAGAAGGAACCATTGATAAGCACTCTTTGAGTATGATTCTGGAGCCAACTGTGGATCCACCTGATAGTTGTTCCATCCAGCCCACATTTAGCTACCTTGCTAATCAGAATATCATGGGGCACTTTGTCAATCCTGCCCCTTCCACTTCATGTTTCCCAGGAGGGTCATAGACCCTTTTTTGGGAGAAGACTGAACCAAAGTAGGAATTGAGCACTTCTGCCTTTTCTTTGTCATCTGTTATCATTTTGCCATCCTCACTGAGTAGCTGTGCCACCATTTCTTTTCTCTGTCTTTTACTATGGCCATACCTGAAGAAAGCTTTTTTGTTGCTTTTAGCATCTCTCACTAACCTCAGCTCATTCTCAGCTTTAGCCTTCCTGATGCCATCCCTGCAATTCTGTGATACCTGTCTGTACTCTTCCTTTGTGGTCTGGCCTTCTTTCCACTTCCTGTATGTGTCCTTTTTTTGTTTTCAGGTCATCTCTAAGCCTTTTGTGAAGCCACATTGGCTTCTTCTGCTGTTTCTCCTTTTTTTCCTTGTTGGAATTGCTTGCCATTGTGCTTTTAGAATTTCCTTTATAGAAACCCCCACACATCTTCGACTCCTTTTCTCATTAGGGTCGCTTGCCATGGAACTGTACTTACAATTGTTCTGAGTTTATTAAAGTCAGCTTTCCTGAAGTCCAGGGTGCGTGTATGGCTACTCTCAGCTTTTGCTTCTGTTAAAATCAAGAATTGAAGTGTGGTGTGGTCACTTTCTCCCAGAGTTCCTGTAACTGCCACTTCATCCACCAAATCATCTCTATTGGTTAGAATCAAGTCCAGGATAGCTAATCCTCTGGTTGCTTCCTCCACTTTCTGTGAGAAAGTTATCTCCAATACAAGTCAGAAATTTCTTGGAGGGGCTGTGTTTGGCAGAATTTGTCTCCCAACAGATATCAGGATAATTGAAGTCCCCCATTACTACTACATCATGCCTCCTCGAAACATTGGCAATTTGCTTTTCAAAAGTTACATTCTCGTCTTCTCCTTGATTGGGTGGTCTGTAATAGACTCCAATCACCACATTCCTTTTATTCCTTGCCCCATTAATTTTAATCCAGATACTCTCTGTGGAGCCACCAAGCTCATCTTCCTATATTTCTGTGCAGGGATATATATTTTTAACATATAGCGTGACTCCACCTCCCTTTTTATTCCTTCTGTTCTTTTTGAACAAGTTATATCCTTCAATTGCTGTATTCCAGTCATGGAAGTCATCCCACCAAGTTTTTGATATCCCTATCAAGTCGTAATTGCCCTCCTGTATTAAGAGTTCAAGTTCATCCTGCTTGTTTCCTATGCTCTGCACATTAGTATACAGACATCGAAGACCATGTGATTTATGGCTTGGCTTCCTTACTACATTTTCTGAGGAGTGTTACTGGGCTTATTAGAGCCGATCTCTCTATTTATTTAATTTAATTTATTTATTTAAAATATTTCTATCCCACCCTTCTACCCTATAACAGGGCACTCAGGGCAGCTTATAAAAATAAAATCAAACATGGACATAATAAAATGGTAAACAGTAAAACATTAAAATAAATTAAAATATATAAAATAAATTAAAATACATAAAATAAATTAAAATACATAAAATACAATATATATATATATAGTCACCTATGAAGGCAGAAGCTGAAACGTTTATTTAATATAATAAAAACCTCTGTTTGGTTAATCACAATTACATTTATATATATATATTTTAGGTGATTAACGGAATCCTTATAGGGATCCAGAGCAAGCTTGAGTGAAGTTCTGTTTGTTGCTTTCAAAACTGTCTTATATATATATATATAAAAGTAATTGTGATTAACCAAACAGAGGTTTTTATTATATTAACAAAACGTTTCAGCTTCCGCCTTCATCAGCGGCTAAAATACAAATGCTGTTACCAAGGTGGCAGTTATAGAGCTTTGAGGATGGAATGCTCAGAGGGGCTTCATTTGCAGAAGCTAAGTAGTGGTGGTACTGTCCTCCAGGTTAGGCCATGTGGTGCCAATGTGTGCAGAGAGTATATCCAAAAGTTCTCCCTTTTGGTCAGTGCTGATGGATCTGCTGGCATCTCTATCGCTGTTATGGAAAAGTCCAACAGGCTGTGACCCTCGATATTAAAATGCTATAAATACACACACACACACACACACACACACACACACACACACACACACAGGGATCGGTACTAAAGGGACTACAAAGGTAAAATTTAACGTAGAAGGCATGAAATCAGTGTCAGGCTCTACCTTCAGTCCCTCCCAAAGGCTCTCTGGAACAAGATCATTTTCAGAAGTCTCCGGAAAACTAACAGGGAGGGAACAGAGCGAACATCTTGGGGTAGAGTATTCCAAAGCTTGGGGGCCACAGCTGAGAAAGCTCTCTCCCGCGTGCCTGTAAATCTAACATATTTATTTATTTATTTATTTATTTATTGCACTTGTATACCGCCCCATAGCCGAAGCTCTCTGGGCGGTTTACAGCAATCAAAAACATTAAAACAAATATACAATTTAAAACACATATTTTAAAAACAATTTAAAACACAATTTTAAAATTTATAACAATATAAAAACAATTTAAAACATCTTTCACTCCAGGCACGCAGAGGAGACCAGAGGCAGATGATCTTAAATCCCAGGCAGGTACATATGGACATAAGCAATCCCTCAGGTACATTGGTCCAAGGCCATTTAGGACTTTAAAGGTCAGAACCAGCACTTTGAATTGGGCCTGGAAACACTGAGAGCCAGTGGAGTCGATAAAGCACAGAGGTAATATGCTCTCTGCACCATGCTCTGTTCCCATTACTGTGCATGAGCCTTCATCAGTCGTTACCACCAAGTTTACGTCTCCCTCCCCCATAGGATTCAGTTTAAAGCCCTCCTGATGAACTTCTCCATGCTGTGGCCAAACACATTCTTCCCAGTCCTTGTGAGATGCAACCCATCACTTGCCAGCAGTCCATCTTCCAGGAAGCATAGCCTGTGACCCCAGAATCCAAATCTCTCATGCTGGTCCCACCTTTATAGCCATTCATTCACACAGAGTATTTTTCCTTCCCTTTCTACTCCTCTTCTAAGTACTGGAAGGATGGATGAAAAAACTATCTGGGCCCCCAAAGTCCTTCCTTCCCAGAGCTTCAAAGTCTGATGTGATTTCTTCATAGCTCCATTTGGCAGTATCATTTGTTCCCACATGGATGAGGAGAAAGGGATACCTGTCGGTGGGCTTGATGAGTGATGGCAACCCTTCCATCACATCTCTACTCCATCCTTCTTTGAAGCACATGAATCCCACCACACAATTATGGGAACTGGAGTTTGTTAAGGGTGGTGGGAACAATAACTATGAGGGGGAAACTACACTTCCCAGGATTCTTTAGGGGAAGTCATGTGCTTTAAATGTGAGTTGGATGTTCTTTAAATGTATTGTGTGGATCTACTTAATAAATTTTGCCTGTATGTATATTGTTTTAATTATTTTTAAAAAATAAATAAAAATGAGCTATAAAGTTTACTGGGTGACTATGGGCTACTCACCATGTCTCAGCCTAATGAGGATGAAGTCAATGGAGGGGAACCATGAACACCCCAAGAAAGGACACACTTAAAATGTAGAGGAAATAATAATGTACAACGATAGTGTGAAATCAAACACTTATTGGGACATAGTATGAAGAAATATTTATATAAGCCTGACTGTCAAAGATGTTTATTATTTACACAACCTGTAAAGATATTTGTAGTGCAATCCTATGTTTGCTTACTCAGAAGCAATCCCAATGTATTCAATGGGGCTTACTCAAACAGGGAAGCGTGCACAGAACTGTAGCCTCAAGTGATAAGGAACACTCACCCAACCCAAAATTCAGAATCATACCACTTTAAGCTGTTTTGTAACTGTTTATACTTTTTATGGTTATTGGATTTTAAAGGGATTTATTTCTTGTTGTGAGCTGCCTTGATCTCCCATTGGCATTCCTACCTCACAGGTTTGTTGGGAGGATTCCATATACACACACAAACTGGAGATGTAAAAATACATAGACACCATATAATAGTTTATTGTCAAAACCAGTTCGTCATTGCAGAACATTTTTTTAAATAAAACCAGTGTTAGTTTCCTGCTAATAGAACCAGTGATATCTATGTAAACCCTGCCTAATTGCTTTAAAAAATAGGATTGGAGTGGAAGAGAAAGATTTAGAACACAAACACATTTCTTTGCTATGTTCACTCAAAAGTCCCATCAATTTACAGAACAATCCTAACCATGTCTACTCAAAAGTCAGTCCTATTGAATTCAGTGGGGTTTACTCTGGGTATGTGGGATTAGCATTGCAGCTTTACTCTCAGTACAGAAAGTATTGGATTAAAGCTTCATATTGGGAAGGTTTTCAAAACACTCCCCTCTTCCACAACCCAGGAAAATTTAAACTTGTTTGACTCCTGCACAAAAGAGAGGAAAAACTCTGAAAGCTATAAACTTATTCAGTTCATGATATTTTCAGATTATGCAGGAAAAAATAACAGTTTTCTACCTTTGCAATGGAGTCTAGGTACTGCCTGGAGGCCCAGAAATCCCTTGTCATTCACAACCCTGACTTCACTATTGGCTACAAACCTGAAAGGGTGGGGTTAGAGTAGCCAGCTAGGAGATCATTTCACAGAATTTGTGGGGGGCCCTGATGTTTTGGTATAATTTTGTGAACCAAACCACCTAGAAACTTACTTTTTTTAAAAAGAAAAAATGAAAGCGGAGAGACCAGAGATTAAGATGACTCACCCAGACACCTGGAGAAGACCCCAAAAATCCAAAATCTCCAGGTGAAAACCAGACACTTTGCAACCCTACTATCTATGCTTCTCTTGTGATTCATGCCTTGGACCTGGGTTATGGAAGCAAGCTTGAATCAGTTTTTGCCCTTTTGCCCTTCTTCTCTGAATTTTTCATTTTGTACCCATCCCTATTCTTGGAATAAGCAAAAGTCTTTAATTAGTATCCACTGTACTGAGAGAAAAAGCCACTAAGGCTGCAATCCAGTGCATGTCTATTCAGAAGTAAGCTCCATTGGGTTCAACGTACTCCCAGGTAAGTGTGTATTGGCTTGGATTGCACCTAAATGGTTAATGTATCTAGGCCCAGAAAGCTAAGTGCTCTTCCTGAGTTTAGTTTCTCTTTTACCTTTCTTCCTTGCTTCTTCTGTAAGGAGTAATGGTTGCTTATTGTACAAGTGTCAGGCATTATTATTTTGCAAGTGCCTTTAGTGAAAAAGGGAAAAGCAACATAAAACAAAATTCAAAGCTGCATCACCCTGCATACAATTGTTCTGGCTGGTATTGGGGGAAACAAAACAGAGATTGGTGTTTATATTATCCCCTATCACGTATGAGATCAGCAACAAGTTTTGAAGGATCTCTAAGATTCCAGAGGCTGCAGCAGGTTTTGTGTACTATCAGGATTAGTGGAGAGAAACAAATTATGTGAGAGGAAACACACACACACACTTGAGAAATCTCCACACACACACATTCCAACTCCTGACTGGTTAGAAATTACTTCATTTCTAGTCTCTAGTGAATATTTCTGGAATTTGCTCAGCTTTTTGGTATGAGGAACCAGAGGACTCTTGCTCACAGTGCTACATTGACCATATTATAACCATTTGCCCTGTGATCCTTGTTTTTTCTCTTATGCTCTTAGGAATACAGGAAGCTGCCATATACCAAGTCAGACAAATGGTCCAACTAGTTCAGTACAGTCTAAACTGACAAGTGGCAGCTCTCCAAGGTTTGAGGCAGGAGACATTCTGCTTGTTTCTACCTAGAGATGCCGAAGACTGAATCTGGGACCTTCTGCATGCAAAGCAGATACCCCGTCACTGAGCTACGGGCCTCCTTCTTGTGCTATCTGAATGAATTCTTTTAACATTAACTATTCAGTCTTGCTTCCATTTGTTTTGAGGTTCCTCTTCCGCCTTTCCCAACCTTTGGGTGTCCAGATGTTGCTGGACCTCAGTTCCCATCATTCCTGACCATTCGCCATGCTGGCTGGACCTGATGGCACTGTAGGCCAACAACATCTGGGGATCCAAAGGTTGGGAAAGGCTGTGATGGCTGCAGCCTTATTATTTTAATTTCTTGTGCTTTTAAAATTTGTTTACTGGATCATTAAGTGTTCTCCTGGATCAGAGTTTCTTGTTTTTTTGATGTAACTTTTGCTTTGCTTACTTACAGGGTCAATTTATCCTCAACCAGTTGAATTTTTTTGCTGTTTCTCTTTCAGTGTGTATCAGCTTGTTGTGAAAGAAGAGAGGCCACAGAAGTCACGAAGAGCTGCAGACATTATCGAGTGCTTCTCTGTTCCAGTGAGCTACAAAAATGCTTCAAATTTTGACACTCCGCATTACTTTGCAGCAGAGTTGAAACCAGTCAACCTTCCTGTCACACAGCCCTTCACAGTGGGAGACAACAAAACGTATAATGGCTACTGGAATGCTCCACTTTCACCACTAAAAAGCTACAGCATTTATTTTCAGGCCCTCAGTAAAGCAAATGGGGTAAGTGTAGCAAGAACAAGTTTAACTTTCTGGCTTAGGCATCCTTGTAATTGTGATCTCTGGCTTGGTTGGAAGAACTTCAGTTCAACATTTTGTTAAAAATAGATGCTCTTGAGTTCTAAAACCCCATGTCAATATTTCTCAAGTGTTGTTTCATTATTAAAATAACAGAGTTTTTGGGGACCTTAAATTTATGCCTGCCAGTTTAGGGTTATACTTCATACATCTGATGCAGTGGATGAAAGGCCTCTGCCAAAATAGCCTTATTAATTTTTAAGGTGCCACTGTTGTTTTTTGCTACAACAGACTAAAATAGTTATCCTTCTAGAAAATGTTACAGTGGAAGATTTCATATTAAGATAACTATAGCACATGGATGTGAAAAGACATTGTTTTCCTTTCCACCCTGTATCTGAAGTATGTTGCACCATTTCCTTTTCGCTGCAGTTCATTCTCTGCAAAAACAGTGTTATTTAGCTCGCTGTTCATGGTGGACAAATTTAATAATGTAATTGATTACACTGTTGATATGTGATTCCACATAATTCAATTGGGGGACATAATCAATAAGGTACTAAAAAATAGTGACAGCCCCAATTGTAAACTGAAAAAATAATGACAGTGAATACTGATTGCATTTGCCTGCCTGATTTGCATTCCAGCTTGCAGTTGGACATGCAAACTGATGCAATTTCCAGTACCACTTTCCATTTTGATGGAATTCTCCAACATCTCTACTGTAGCAAGAGTGCAAGGTGCCAGCCAATTATTGCTAGCAAGGGGTTTATGATAGAATGTGTCTATAACTGTTCATTTGAACAATTATATGCACTTCTATAATTATGCTAAATAAAAGTATGTGACCTCAGTGGAACCCTCTATTATTTATGTTGGTACACTATATGCTGAGTATGTTTCCTACCTCAGCCCTCAGTGATATTGTTCATTTAATTTAGATTTCTGATGCCTCTATACAGAGACATGGCTGTTTGGTTTGGTGTATCATCCTGAAAATTAGACTTAACCTTCCCTTGTGGATGTGTGTCTTACTAAATTATTTATTTCTTACATTTGAGTTCCTTCTTTCTATCAAATGGTGGCACAATGCAAACTACAATAAAATACATTGTCATATACATAGATATACACATGTCATATACACATGCATACACACACACACACACACGTGTCTAGCTAGTATCCCTTTATGGAGTAGTTACTGAGGAATGAAAATTTTATTTATTCAAATTCAATATAATATGCCATATACATAGATAATATGATTGCAAAGAATAGGTTGGTTTGTTATGGTTTTCTCAGCAACAGAATCTGGTAGAAATGGAAGCCCTTCTCGTGGGCTTGTTTCTAACATTTGGTTTCTGCTCCAGAGTTTTACCCTCACTGGAGGTTGTCCTTGAGTTTCTCCTGAGATCCCCCCCCCAGCTCCTATTCCCCACTTGCTTCTATGTCCCATCCAGGAATGGCCAGGGTTCCATTCAGGTCATTGGTTCCTATATTCTTCCGAGGCAAGAAAGGTTTGCATATGATGACAGTTGATTTAGGGTAGCTTATCATTATTTTCTCAGCAACAGTTGATTTAGACCCCAGAACAAGAAAGGAGTAGCAGTTCATACAGTTGACATCCACGCTATTACCTATTGAATCATACACCATGAGGCTGCAGTTCACATCTTCCTGTTTCAGGAAGATTGTTTGAAAGTAAAGCCTACACTTCTAATATGAAGTAATATTCTGCAGCAATTAAATCTATATCCACCATGACAATCCATGTGCCAGTGTGTATCTTGGCCTTTTGGGTATGTTTTGAGCAATTATATATCATCCAGTTTAGTTTTAAACAAGAATGAATGAAGAGACGAATGTAGAAAAGTTACCATGGTTTTGCCAAGCTGCATTGTCTGCATTTGGTATATATGTGAGGGTGCTGTGGATCTGGGTGGGAAATTAATATGAGAGAATGTGACTGTTTGGGGGAAAGAATTGATCATATTTCTCCTTCTCCAACAAGTATGAAGCTTGGTTTAGCATTTTGTTTTGTTGCTTTTCCTTTATATCAAACTCTGACTTATTTCAGTTAAGCATCTGGCTTTTAGCAAGCCCATGGAACAAATTTCACACCATTCAGAAAGCAGGTGATTTGAATAACAAAGCCAAAGAATATTCTGTTTCACACATGTTCTATTTAGATTACCTTCTGGAACAAACACCAGATAATCCAGCTCCCCTGTGACACCCCACAATAAGAACTCAAATGAGCATCTGTCCTACACACACACAGACACACACAGTGTTGCGTAACAAAAGGAAAGGAAGCTCATGATCTAAACAAGTTGCAATTTGCCACACTTTTTATATAACTGGCAATTAATTACGCTATTTTTCAATGCAACACTACAGCTAATGGTAGCAGAGACTATGAGAGCTTGGAGCTGAACTCACTCTGCTACAGAATGAAGCTGCATCATTGCAAAGATCCTGCCCTGTTTATTGCTTTTTAATCTAGTAGCTTTTTGACTATGCTCAGTAAATTTATTTCAAAGGAAATTTTAGCAAAGTTTTAGGGTAAAACATAAATTGGATGTGCTTAGAAATGATGTTGAAATCATTGTTATCCAAACCTTGACCTGTATAGGAAAGAATCACATGACAAGCAGACATACTCCAAATTGGCCATATAACAGAACTTCATTGGCTGTAATTGATACTTGACAGGCACAACCCATTTCAGCAGCTCACAGGGCTTACCTAAACCTATGTTTGCACACTTTTTAAATTTCCTATTGGCTACTGGGTGACCTTGGGCCAGTCACTGCCTCTCAGCCTCAGAGGAAGGCAATGGTAAACCACTTCTGAATACCGCTTACCATGAACACTCTATTCATAGGGTCGCCATAAGTCGGAATCGACTTGAAGGCAGTCCATTTCCATTTTACCCCTGATGTAGGGTGTAGGAGCCTGATCAGCGACTAGACTTCCTCAATGGCCACTTTAAGAGTAGAGACAGGGGGTTAGGGCTCTTGCACTGAGCACCCAAAGTGTCCTGCCAGGACATTTTACCAGATATTCCACTATTCCACAACCCTCTTTGCCCTTTGGTTTCCTATTGGTGGGTTACATGACCATATACATGACCACCACCCCCACAGAGATGGAAGGCATCCAATGGAAAAGACAAATAAGAAGAACCAGCCTCAAGATGCTGCAGACTATTGTATGTTTTCTTAATGTCCTCTGTGTTTCATCTAGGACAGACCTTTCTCAGGGGCTTTTCTGTTGGAGGGTTAGCTATTATCCCTTACCTCTGAGAGCGATACATTAGTCTGAAGTCTTTCAGTTGCTGATTCCTAGTGTAGAGATCTAAAATATTCCTAAACCTTGCACAAGATGTGCTTTAGGGGGAGAAACTGTAAGAATCCATGCCTTGAGATGCAGGCTTTTCACACTGCACTTTATTCCATTATTCCGATGATTTCTTACCTAGTAATTGCATATTATATTTGACCTTTCACATGACGTAAAATCTAGGTCCTGAAATCTATTGGAATATAGTGGAAGATTAGTGCTAATTTTCATGACAAATAATACCAGAAATAATCCGTTTGCAAACCTGGAAGATCACAGGAGCTTTGTACTAGCTGCTCACATGACAGGCATGCAGGCATGCAATGCATTCCTGCCCTTTAGGTGCACACCTTTTGTTTTTTAACCTGACCAAAATTGTACCGGTATTCGGTATAGGCACAGATAGTAGCATTCCTTTCCTCCTTTTACCGTACACACCTCTGTCCAAACACTAACTTGAGCAGTGAATTATGGGGAACTACAGTTTGCATGTGAATAATGGGTTAGGGATGACAACAAAGTGCTGTTTGTTGCAACAGTGTGAAAGATAGTTGTGTGAAATGTTGGTATATTGGCTGAAAAAGCCACGATTCCTTAATGCAACAGGTACTACAACGTGAAAGGAATTTTAGAAATTGGGACAGAAGTGCTACCATTTTAATCCATTAAACCAATGCAATAAGTCCCATGTCTGAATGCAGCCATAGTAAAAAAAAAAATTGCTACTTTAGCCCATAGAGAACATACTTGCCAGAACGAGGTGTTATGGAAACTGAACAATATTTTAGTCCTTTAAAATATTCAGATATGATGAGAAGTTCCACACTGCAATGCCATGCTGATGCTTGCAAAGTGCGCACAAAGTGTACCAAGTGAATGGGCCCCTGCTACATACGGTAATTTATGCAACATTAATTCCACCAGAGACCTGTACATGACAGTATCAAAACATAAGTGGAAAGAAAAGCCCGAAGAATATTACTGCCTGACAGAGTAATTTTACAGAACCACAAAGACATTTTATGATGTGCAACATGATCATGTGCAGTATGGGTGTGATCTGTATCAATAAATAATTCAGAGGGAGAAAGAAAGATTCTGAACACTGGTGGTAGCACACATTTGCTGTTGATGGGGTGGATAATAAGTTTTCTGCAGATCCAGAATCAAGGCAGGGAGTAAGCATAATCTAAATATATGTCAGGGGTCTTGGGTCTGAAATCAGGGCTTGCTGTAGGTGTAGCCTGGCTCCTTGCCTGGACAGCCCCATCTCCCACAATGGACGTACTTCCTCAGGACCTTTTGATCTCCTCTCACTGAGTTTCGGGGCCGTATGGCAGAAACCTCCAAACAAGCCCTGCAAATAGTGTCAAATGATAGGGATGGCAGCAAATTAGCCCTGCACCAGTATCCAGCATGTGAAGGGGGAGTGACATCATTCTGTGCAACATCCCTTTTCTTTCCTTTTAAAGAAACTTTTTACAAAGGCTGTGCAGTTGTGCTCTACACAGCAAAGCTGTCCAAAAGTATTTCGAGGAAATGAAGATGGCAGGCGCAGCTGGGACTTCACTGTGCAGCACATGTTGCCCAATGTCTGTAAAATAAAAAATGTGTGTGTGTTTTAAAGGAAGGATGGAAGGAGAAGAGATAATTCCCTTCCTCTCAGGTAAACTGGGAAGGAGAAAGTGTGGTCTTAGGACTGCTTCTTGCAGTGGGGAGAAAGCAATAGACCAGGGGTGGAGACTTACTGGCCCATGGGCCTAATTAGTCCCACCAGGTCTCAGGCCATTTTGGGCAAACCACACCCACCTTTTCCATGCCTGACATCCTCTATGTCATCAGGTGCAGGAAACTCCACGCCGTGGCTTGATGCTTCAAGCTGCAGCTAAAATGCAGGAAAAATTGGGAGTGCATTCTTAGTGCACTCTCGATTCTTGCTTTGAAACATCAAATTCAAGCTAGCGATGCAAAGGATGCTCCTGTGTCAATTCAAACCTCACCTGCAAAGGAAAAATGCTCACTGGGTTAGCTGACATCAGATGATTGACAGGTGGGTGGCCTGTGATGGGTGGGAATTGTGTTTTTCACCCCTGCAGTAGACCAGTCAAGGTGGTGGGGAGAAGAGAGAAAGTGAAGCAGTGGTGTCAAGGGGAGGGGGGGGAAAGCAGCTGTGTGCCCACATCTCGTGCAACACGGACTCAGGGCACCTAGCTCAGGGCACTCTCAAACCTAGTTGCACTTCTGTTCCCACTCTCCATCCCCAGTGTTGTTGGGGGGGGGAGGAGAGACTCTTTGATATTTCCACATGTAAATTAGGGATGGGTGAGAAATTCAAGTCAGCTCACTTTTAAAGCTGAATTTATCAAATCCACACTTTCCAAAACAACTTGAGAACCAAAACACACCCATCCTTCAAAATTCTCACTTATTGTGATGTATTTCTCCAACTTAGCAATGTTTGCAATAATGCATATATTAGGGGAAAGTGTGCATAAAAATGAACATATTGGTGAAAATAACATACAAAAATGCATTACATTCAGATGAATTGTTTGCAAAAATGTGTATATTAGTCAAAACCACAGAAAAGAATGTGTTTAGTAGAAGAAAATCGCATTAAAATGTTGGAGAATTTTCATGAAGATTTTTTTTTAAAAAATGCAGGTTGCTGCAGAAATGTGGAGAACCGAATTTAAGACTGGAAAAAAATGATAAACTGAGAACCAAACTTGACTGTTCCTTCCATCCCTAATGTAAATATAATTTTCTCTTAAGGACTTGCTGTGTGGGCAACATGCTTGCAGTGAGTTTATGCATTTGGTTCCTGTCCACTCCAGCCTGTATTCCTAAATCCTACCTAGTTCCCTCTAAGATTAAAGACTGCCTTATACCATTCAAATCTGGCCAGATGCTTCATCCGGTAACTGAGGACCTGCTGCCTTTTCCTTCACCCTGCCATCTCAAGAGTGGCAGATGAATGAAAGGCATGGCAGGGCCTTTTTCACTGCACCTTCTAAGTTATGGAACATATTCCCAAAGTGGTCTGCCTACCTGTCTTGTTACTAGCTTTTTGGTGGCTAGCCATAACATGGCTTGTTAGGAAAGCCTTTGAAATATTTTGGATTGGGCTGAACAATTATTTTTGGCTATTTACTTCCAGCACTCTCTTTTACTCCCATCTGTCCATTCTGTCAGCTCCCCATGGACAACTTCAGTGGATTTGTCCAGTCTCTGAACTTTGGAATATAAACTTGCCTTTCCTCCTCTGTATGTATTTTATCACTGATCCTAGTCTTGCATAGAAAACTTTGATTCTTGCTTTGAATCATCAAGATTCCAGCAATCTGGAAATGTCCAATAATCTTAAGAATCCATTCAAAGTAGGTCATTTGAGTTTCATTACATATGAATAGTGGACTTCCTTACTCTGCATACAGGACTGCTTAAATCTACGCGTGCACACGAACATGCAAACACACATACACACTCAGAAGCACTCTTCGGAGAAAACAGGGAACAGTTGTGTTATAATTCCTTAACCTTCTGTAATGAACCATTTTGAATATTCCAGTAGAATGTCTAGAAATAAATAAATATTACTGATTTTGCATGTTAGTATATTGGGGGGGGGGTCATGGCTACGTGTAAATATATATTATACAGCCGTGAGAGTGGCTGTATACTATAGCCACCATGGATTTTTCACATTCCACAATGTTAAATTGAAAATAACCCCATCCTATTCTGATGCTTCCCATAAGCTCATTTCCAAACAAAACCTTACAAAACTTATAGTCCTGAATTCAAAAATGCTTGCTTAACAACCCTCTAAATTTTCATGGTGATACACAAAAGAGTCAGAGAGAATAGAGAGTTCAAAGTCTAAAAAGAGGGGGGGGGAACCAGAACTCTTTTGGACTTGTTTCTGTCAGAGTTCTCATAATCTGTTGAAATTCATTAAAAACCAGCCATGTTCACAGAGTACCTGTAATCCTATTACCGACCTTGCCCCATTCTCTGACCTTCATCTTCTGCAGTTTAACAGTTAGAAGTCTGTGATGCAATTGGAACAGCAGCAGTGGACACAACTCATTATTTTTGAAAGAAAGTTATATACTTTATTTTGTTCATAAATGGTACAATAAAACATAAACACCCAATATTTCTGTAACATATGAATACACAGAGTCTTTTGGATTAGAGTAGTAAAGGAATGGTAAGTTCCTGGTTGAAAAACAGCTCATGCTGGTACATAAATCATTGAAGAATATGGATACTAAGGGGAGACTTTTGTCTGTTTCTGATAGTATCTGGAAAACATCATCCATGCTAATAAGATACTATTGCTTTCATGTGTCTGGCAGTGAACGTTTTAATAGACTGTTTTGGCTTTTTAATGTGAATCTGGTAAGTGCTTATTCCTACTTTTCCGATAAATATTTGATGAGTTATTCAGAAGCATCGTTTTCAGAACAATTGGTATGTGAACAGGCACCCATCAATTGACATGATACTTAAAGCCATATTCCACACGGTGACTGCAGTAGCTATGGATGTTATCAAATTAGTGGACACTGTCATATTTTTCAGGTATGAAATGCTGCTGTTTCAACTGCAGTGATAAGGCTGTGTGATACAAAATGCGGCGGCTCGACTACTTACGAATAGTCGCCACCGAGATCACATCACACCAGTGTTGTTCGACCTACACTGGCTTCCAGTTGTTTTCCGAGCCCAGTTCAAGGTGTTGGTATTGACCTTTAAATCCCTATACGGTTTCAGCCCAGTTTATCTCACAGAGCGCCTTCAACGCCACCAATTATGCCGCCCGACAAGATCGGCCACACAGGGCCTTCTCTCAATCCCGCCAACAAAAACAGCCAGATTGGCGGGTACAAGAGAGAGGGCATTCTCAGTGGCGGCCCCCACTCTTTGGAACTCCCTCCCACAAGATCTCCAGCATGCCTCTTCCCTAAATGTATTTCGGAAAGCCTTAAAGACCTGGCTTTTTCAGCAGGCCTTCGGGGTATCCGGGGAGGGTTAATCGATATAATTGTAATGCCTCCTACCCAGTTTTAATATTGTTGTTGTAGATCTATTGTTTTTATTGTATTACTGTATTTTATTAATTGTATTTTAATAATTTTGTAAGTCGCCTAGAGTGGCCATTGGCCAGATAGGCGACGAAGAAATTAAATTTATTATTATTATTATTATTATATCCCTTCAACAGAGGCACAACATCTGAATTCTGCACGACAGTTGTTCGTTTATTATGCTAAACATTCAACCTGTAGTTCAGAAAGGTTTTGTGTGCCTCATTGCGGCTCAAGAACATGCTACTACTTAAACTGTTCATAAGCAGAGAAACAGTTGCACCTCATACTCTTCCATGTTCTGTCATTTACAGGAGACCAAAATCAACTGTGTCCGGCTGGCAACAAAAGGTATGTTGAAGATCTTTTTTTTCTCCTGTTTCTAAGCAGGAAACTATTTTTGTTGTGATAGAAAATACAGCTACCATCTTATCTTTAAGATGCCAAAGGACAGGTTATAGTTCTCCTGTGGTGGAATTACTCTTGTCATTTAAACCATATGTGGTACATTCAGGAAAAGAGAGTTATACATGTGTGGCATATGGGGTGAGATCTACATTTATTTGTTTAAGTCAGATAGTCCATGAGTGGTGGTGGTGGTTTTAATTCCCCAAAGTTTATCTTTGGTCTCTCTCTAGCTTCCTTTACACAGTCTTTATTATCCTTGTGAGAATATAATATCCCAGGCAGAGTTCTTCGTCTTCATTACTGGTATGGGAAGTCAGGATGGGATATTCAGATTGGCAAAGTTTAAACATAGCCATGCACCTTTTCTTCCTATTGGTTGATAGTTGTTGCTACTTTATCTCCAGTGACCTTGACAAGAAGGACTTCAGATTAACACTAATATGAGATGAGGAATCAAACCACTGGCCACATACTAGCGTCTAGCTTGATTCAAGTGAAATGGCAATGAATTGTTAAAATAATGCATTCGACACCCCTCAGTCTATATGACAGGGTTGTGACTCCTGTATTATAGGCATTCTAATATATTATTATTAGAATTTATATCCTGCTCTTCTTCCCGAAGTAGCCTAGGGCGGCAAACAGAAACAAAACCACTTAAAAAGAAAAAAAATACTAACAATAGTTAAAATCATTGCAAAGCACAATTACAATTGAAAACATTCTAAAACATGGTTAAACGTTTTATAAAACACAGTTAAAATATTCTAAAACACAACTTAAAAACAGTCTTTCGTTAGTGATGTCCAGGTTGGCAGGATCAGTCCTCTTCATCCATCAAATGCCTGGGTAGAGAAATATTTTCAAATTCATCCTGAAAGTTAATAGTGATGGAGACAAACACACCTCAATGGGGAGGGCATTCCACAAATGGGGAGCCACCACTGAAAAGGCCCTGTCACTGGGCATGGCCAACCAGGCAGCACTTGATGGCAGCAACTCCAGCAAGGCCTCAGCTGTAGGGTCAGAGATAGTTGATACTGGGGAAAATGCTCTTTTAGATACTTGGGTCACAAGCCATTTAGGGCTTTATATGCTAGTACTAACACCTTGAATTGGGCACTGGCAGCCAGTGTAGCACTTTCAGGACTGATGACACATAATCCCATCAGGCTGCCTCACTTACCAGCCTTGCAGGTGCATTCTGCACTAGCTGCAGGCTCTGGATCATCTTCAAGGGCAGCCCCACATAGAGCACATTACAGTAGTCCAGATGGAAAGTCACCAGAGCATCAACAACTGAGGCCAGGCTATCTCAGACTAGGAACTGTCATAGTTGGTGAATTAGCCTAAGCACTACTAGCCACAGAACGACTTGGGACTCTAGTGACAAGTTGGAATCCAGGAGTACTCCCAGACTACAAACCTATTCCTTCAGGGGGGATAAAACCTCTCCCAGAACAGGTCATACACCTGATTCCTGGACACAGGAATCACCCACCCACCCACAGCACTTCTGCCTTATCAGGAATCAGTATCAGTTTGTTGGCTCCCATCTAGTCCATCACTGTCTCCAGACACCTGTCCAACACCTTCACAGCCTCTCCTTATTTAGATGGAATGGAGAGATAGAGCTGTGTGTCATCAGTGAAGGAAGGAAGGAAACCATGGTCAATGGTGTCAAAAGCTGCTGAGAGATCAAGGAGAACCAACAGGGTTTCATTGCCCCCATCTCTCTCCCAATAAAGGTCATCAATCAGGACAACCAAGGCTATTTATGTGCCAAAATCATTCCAGAAGCCAGACTGGAATGGATCTAGATAATGTGCGTCCTCCAGTCATGCCTTCACCTGGCCAGCCAGCACCCTCTTGATCACCTTGCCCAGGAAGGGAATAGTAGAGACTGGACAGTAGTTTTCTAAAACCTCTGGCTCCAGGGAGGACCTCTTTAAGAGGGTTTGCACCACTGCCTCTTTCAAGGCACTGGGCATAACTCCTTCCTGTTATTGGCAGACTGCACCCTGGACCCATCCAGTCAATCCCTTCTTATTAGATTTTGCCAGCCATCATGGGCAGGGATCACGAGGGCACACAATTGGCTTCATGCCCATAGCCAGCCTCAAAGTTCAGGGGGGCACCAAAAAAAGTGTTTGTGTGTGGAAACATGTAAAATATGTAATAATATGTAATAAATTTAATTTATATAATTCAACAGTACTTTAGGCACCTCCTACAAGCCTGAACCAATTGTGGCATCAAGCTCAGCATGAATTTGGGTAATTTTTCCCTCAAAATGATTTGCAAATCTCTCACAACAGGCAATTGAGTGGTCTGTTGTAGATGATCCCTCCTTGGTCTGGACCAGCTGGTTTACCACTCTAAACAATTCTGCTGGGCAATTCACTGAGGATGCAATAGAGGCTGAGAAATATGTTCTCTTCAATCAGATTTGCACAGGAACCTGAGCCACCTGTGCTCTAGCCAACATCTCTGATGGGGGAAGTTGAGCGGGGCAAAAGGTGTTACTCCCCAGTCTTTTAAGATAACTAGGGACTCAGCCCCTGCTCAGTTCATCACCAACCCTGCCTCCCATTGCTAACCTCCTTCCCCCAGGTCACCAAAGCCCCCCACCCCATGCTTCACCATAGCTCTCCCCCTTCCCCTCAGGTGTCATCAGAGCTCTTTTCCCCTTTCCCCACTCCACCCCAGGGTTTTCCAGAGCCCCCCTCCCTCTTCTCCCTCCCCACCATGCAAGGGCTTGCCAGAACTCCCTTCCCCTTCTCCCTCCTTATCACCCCCTGGGATGCCACAACTCCCCTCCCCTTTCTCCCCCCCCAGTGGGTACCAGACCTACCCTCTCTTGGCCAGCTTCCCATCTACCTGGTGAGGCTGAGCTCCAGGCCTAGGTGCATAGGCCTGCTGTCCCTCTGGGTCTTACCGTGCAGGCCCACCTCAGCTCTGGGCCTTGCAGCTTGTCCTTGTCTGCCTCACTTGTAAGCATCACATTACCTGTGAATGCTTACAAAAATATAATAGAGGTAGATATTGCCTACCCCCCATTCCATACCTCCCCATTCCCAGGACCCTGTAATAGCACCTTCCCGAATCTCCCCTGCCTGCTTCCTCTGACCCAGGCACGTGATGCTGTTATTGATTTTCCCCTGTCTCCCAAGACAACTGCTCAATCCTGAACAGGAAAGTTCATGATCCCATTAACCACCCTCCAAATATCCTGTGTACATGCCCATGAATGGTTCCCTGCTCTCATCAGTCCACAATTCCCCAGCACTCCTCTCACCAAGAGCCTTAGTTAGGCATATACACCCTTCTATTCGTTCCTGGCTGTCATTCAGGAACCAACCCAATCAGCAATCACAGGGGTGTAGTACCCTTACCCAAGTGGCTACCAAAGGAACTACCAAAGTGGCCATTCCCTTTGGTGTTGCCCCTTTGGTAGCAACCCTGCCTGTGGGTCTGCTTCCCAAGGCAGCGTTCCTTATAAGCCCCAGTGGAACGGGTGGTAGAGGCAGGCACAGGTGCCTGCAATCAAGAACTGCTGAGTTCCCTGGCTGGCCCCTCTAGGAAGTCAAATTCTCTTGCTGAGCTAACTGCCCTGCAAGAGGAACACAGATGGGATGGGGTTCAGTAACTGGCTCCTATACGTTTGGATTCTGACTGTCCAGCTTTCAGTACCAATCCCTCATTTTTTTTTATTCCTGATTGTCTGCACAATTGCCGATTTGTGGTTTTTATCTCAGTGAAAAGATAACATAATTGTTAAAAAAAAATGCTAATGAAAATGCTTATGCTGTAGGCACTAGTTCCACTGAGTTAAGTTAAGAATACATCAGCTTAGAGGAAAGCTGATTACAAAGTCAATAAGGTAAAATCTGGAGCATTTTTTTTTAAAGTGCCGATGACAGCCTTGACCCACCACAGAAAATCAATATTGGTCCAAAAACAATGCAGATTGTAGCATTATGTTAATAACCACTAATAAATCCAATTTTATTCTTCCCCACCCCATATATATATTTCTGCAAGCCTATTCTACATCCTTAATAAACATGTCCTTGAATGTGGTGTAGTGGTCAAGGTGTTGGACTATGACCTGGGAGACCAGGGTTCGAATCCCCACATAGCCATGAGGCTCACTGGGTGACCTTGGGCCAGTCACTGCCTCTCAGCCTCATGAAAACCCTATTCATAGGGTTGCCATAAGACGGAATCGACTTGAAGGCAGTACATTTACATTTTTGAAAGCTACTGCATATATATCTGCCTCGCAAGCAGTTTCGTGTTGTCAACATTTTGCCCAAACACTACTCTGATATGATGCTGATCAGATTATCCCAATAATTGGCAGTGGCCTTCTTCTGCCTCTTTTCTAGTAGTAACATGTAAAATGAATATGAATGTAATACTCTTTTATTGCACTAGTTCCTCTCTCTCTCACACACACACACATACACACTGAAATCAATAGAAAACCCCAAAGCACCAATTGAGAAAGATATTTTTTGCATAGGCTATTGAAGTAGCCATCTAAGATCTGCAAGTAAAATTATAGGGGAGTAGCTAGTTTTCCCAAGCTGGACTTGAAGTCTGATCTTCAGGCTCCTAAAGTCCACCTCAAAAAGGAGAAGGAAAATTCTTGTCTGGCTAAAATTGAAATTAGAACCAGACAGGAATTCATAGCTCTTCCCCTCAACCTGTCTTCCCCATCCCAAAGGCTTTTTCCACCAGTCCATGCAACACTCTCCCTCTTTTCTTCATTTTCCTCGCAAGTGGCAGCAAGAGAAGCAGCATCAGCAGCATGCATGGAGAAGTGAGAGAGGAGTGTTTTTCACATCTGGAAGCAAAGTCTGATGGCTGAGAACTTTGTGTCCCATCAGCCACCTGGCTTTGTTCATTGATACGATGCTAATCAGGATATCAGGAAGAGAAAGAAACAGGGAAAATTCCTGCATGCTCTTATTGCTTGTCTCACCACCACTGACATCTGGAAAGAAAGTGTAAGGAAGGGTGTCTTAGGGGGCTAGGGCCAGTGGGGGCAACTTTTAAGGATGGGGAGAGTTGAGAGTGATGAGAGGGAACATGTTTCTGAACACCTTGTTTTGGCCTTCAATTTTTTAAGGACCTGGGGCCATTTCTCTATTAAAAAGGGAAAGAGAGCTTTTAAAAAATAAAGTTAAAGCTAAAGAAAAATTCATAGATAATTATTTACGTAAATATATTACAATAAACAAACTATATGGGTGCGCATTATATCGAAATTCATTGTTCCAATATATCAAAAAGTAATCAAATGTTTCAAAAACTGATTCACCTGTCCATACTTCTCTCTTCTGTAATAACTCAATTTAGATAATATTACGATGTCCGAAAAGGAAGAGAGCTTTTTTTGAGCTCACCAATCTCTCGTAGTAGCACATAGCAGCTCTTCCGCACCTAACAAATAGTACAGAACCTGGCAGAGGTCTTTGTGCTGGCATCATAAACCTGTTAATATGTGATGCTGTGAATGAGTTGTGTCATACCTGTATATCAGACAAACTGTGTGTTCATTTTCCTTGCTTGCTTGCTACTGTGTTGTGGAGCTGCTTTAGTATATTGCTCATGCTTCTTCCTTGTTTTTCTCTGTACAAATTCTTTGTCAATCAGTCCCCTTAATTCCTAAGAGTGGATTAACAATAACAAAAACAAAATGTGTTTCACAGAGTTTATTTTATCATGACCTTACATTCAAAATTAAAGAAGCACTGCGAGTTAAAATAATGCCATTAAAATTATATAGACAAGTGCTTTTTTTTCCTACTGGAATTTACAATGATGGGACTATTTTTCTCAAAGTGAGTATACAGTGTCCATAGAGGGAAAACTGCCTGTCTCGACTCCCAGTTTTATCGAGCGGATGACAGGGTGAGCAATTAAGCATCGCTCGAAAAGAGGAAGTTTGTTAACAAAACAGTGGGCAAGAGGACACAGCTTTGCATAAAGTTCCATGGCCCCTCCTGCCATTGCCGTTTTCATCATAACTTCTGCAGAGGCTCCCTGTCCGATTTAGAGCCCTGATCACCCAGAGTTCTCCATCACAGAGGTGAACTCCACACATAGAACAGGTTCCCTACTGCAGACATTATGACAAACCCAGTGATGGTGGGGGGGGCGAAGAGCCATGTGACTTTAGGGATGGGACAAAATATGCAGCTTCATAGCCCCTCTCACAGGAGCACACAGCAAGGAGGGGCACCACTTCCTGGCAGCAGCACCACAACAGTTTACCAGGATGGTGTAGGGGCAAGTTAGAATTGAAGTCAGGGTGATGCAGGTGTACCAGCAAGAGCATCAGATTGGCTGTGGCAGTGCACCTACATCACTCTGATCTCACCACCGCCCCACCCCATTTTGGCAAGTAGCAGTAATGCTGCTGCCAGGAGGCCAGATATGCTGCAGCACCCCTCCCACCCTCCCCACAGCTCCTGCCCTGTCATCATGCTTATCCTCGTCACATGAGCAATATGCAAAAAGGGCTGAAATATTATTCAATACATGAGGATACATATAGGCAATCTGGATACCTCTATCTTTAATACAATTGTCTCTGATAACCTGCATAAGGGAAGAGATTTCACTATTGTTTGTGACTAGAAAAATGTAGGTGTAGCAGAAAAAAATTAATGGCATCTTTCAAATAGGAGGTGAGCATGAGCAGTTGTTATATGGTTTCATGAAGGATAAGGCTATCAGTGGTTCTAAGCAGCGGTGTCACTAGCGGGAGTGTGGGGGGGTGCAGACCTCCAGTGCGCGCCCTCCCAGGGGCATGGACGAGGTGGCTGGGCTTGTGTGCACACGCGCACTCGAGGCCAGCCACCCCGTCCATGCCCCTGGGAGGGCGTGCGCCAGAGGGGCACCCAGCCGGAGAAGGCCTGGGAATGCCGGCGTGCCTCCCTCGCCCCGCCAACTCTGCTCCCGGTCTCACCCGCCCACCTGCCTGCCTCCGAGGAGTTGGAGCAGCCTGGCTGGGCAACGGTGTGGGGCGGGGCAGCTCTGGGTGTCACTCCCCTCATGGTGACACCCGGGTGCGGGCCGCACCCTCCGCACCCCGATAGTGACGTCCCTGGTTCCAAGGCATGATGGCTTCTTCTTCTTCTAACATATCTAACATTAGATTATCCCAAGAGTGCTTCCCTGTCTTTCATAGGTGACTGGTGAAGCAATCCCTTATAGGCCCTTATAGACACTTGTCAGGGAGTTGGGATTGACTGTGGCTCCCTCTGAAGTGTATAGTTGGTGGCAGCCCCAAGTTTGTTGTTGTGTAACATTTGACAGAACTCTAGTTATCAGGGTTTGATTATGAACACTCATTTTAACACTGTTCATGAGTGAGTGACAAAGGTTTAGAACCTGCAGAAGTGGTAGTGTTTCTGTCTTATATTTTGGTAGCTATATTTTTTACTTGCATTACTGGTGTGTGTGTGTATACATGTAAACACATCTGCAATTTTAAATGATAATCTTCCTCCCTGTCTTTCCCTCTCTCGCTTTGCATGAATTTGTCACAACACTTGTATGTTTGACCATGAACAAGGGAACTAAAATATCACATGTGGATGATCTTTCCTAGGATAATTCATTTCTTTGTTTCCTCAAATGACCCACCCCAAATCAGACAAAATGATTATCCAATGCCAACAATTTGATAAGCTAGTTACCTATTACCACATTATAACTTCTTCCTGCTGTATTTAGATAAAATTCATATTCATATAAAACTCTTTCCTTATCCCAGAGCCTGTGGAGAATTTGCAGCATTTAAAAAAAAGGAAAAAGAAAAGAAAATTGAAATAGAAGTAATTCAGAATGGGAAAGGATACTGGACTCACCTTCTAGGGATTACTGTGTAATTGGCTGTTATTACACAGGGGCTCCATTAGACTATGGTTCTCATGACAGTCTTGAAAGCCACTTTTCTTCTCATCCCTTTCAGGATAGGAACATGATTTTGTACAGAATAGTACAGAAAGGAATTACATAGTAGTTAGAGTTTTTAAGGTTCTCCAAAAGGTACAGTCCTTTTCGTCACAGGTTCTCCCCTTCATGTTGTATGCATTCTGTTTCTTATAGAGCAATCCGAAATATAGGAAGCTGGAGGACTTAATGCTGGTTTAAATTAAGATGGCACAGATTACCCCTATTCCAAGCTCTGTTCATGAATGGGGCTACTGCCAGCTGAGCCAGCCTGAGCCTGGCAGAGCAAAAACAGAGTTTTAAACTAAAATAGAACTTTGACTTATACTACCCTTTTTGCCAGCATAAATTCCACTGGATTGCCAAGTAACATGAATGAGCTGAAAGAGGTTTGGAACAGGAACAAGTGTCTCCTTGCCCTGCCCCTGTCCCACTCCTCTTTGAGTACTTACCACAGCATAAGTTCTTCCATCTTAAAGTTCTACCAGATGAACCTTGGCTGAGACATTATGGCCCTGGCTTAGTCAGGTTGAGAAAATTTGAATGAGTTTATTTATACTGATTTGAGTTTATTTATATGCTGCCTTTCCACAGCAAGCTGTGCCCAAAGCAGCTTCCAACAAACATTCAAAATATCAAAATACAAATCACTGGGGGTAGGGGAGAGAGGTCAGTTTACAAAACATAATAAATTCAAATAGGCCAAAATCCAACAATCTAACAAACATATTCAATATTACAAAAGAAATGATCTAGATTTAAATACCTAAGTACAAAGCAAGAAAAAAGAAAGCTAAGAGTCCATAGAGCTTCAGGTGCCTGTCTCCAAGGAGCCTCAGTAGCCTGGCTTAAAAACAGTTCATAGGGGAGGGGTCATCTCACTAGCAGGGCCAGCACCAGGCCTGACTGGGCCCCTGGGCACCAGCCTGTCCCAGGCCCGGAGTACTGTAGGGCCAAACACCCTTGCCTGATGCAGGTAGCATGGGCCTTAAATAAGCCCACCTGTCCAACCTACCTGTTGCGTTCGCACAGCTGTGCGCACATGCTGCACCCTGTGCACACACATTTGCCATCACCCAAGATGGTGGTGGAGGTGTCAACCCCTTAGGGACACCACCATCACCACCATCTTGGGTGATGGCAGACCTGCGCATGCAGCACATGGGAAATGTCACTAATATGACAGGCAGATGGGGCAGGCAGACTTATTTACCATTTACCATTTACTTATTTGCCACCTGTATTGGGGATGGGGGTCCATGGGAGCTCCCACTTTGTGATCCACAGCAGTGTTGGGTCACTGAGTCTTGCAACCCGATGCTGCCGTGCCTGATGCTGCAGTGGATCGCCAAGCAGCAGCTTCACCATCCCACCCTAAGGAGGGACCCCTCGGGGCCCTCAGTCAGGGACTAACCTGGCCACCCACTGGCAAGAGCCCTGCTCACCAGACTAGGTGACCTACAGCTGGCTCCCTCTTCTTTCCTCCAGAGGAGGCCAACATCAGCAAAAAGGAAAATGCTGTGGAGAACAATGATGAAAAGTCTTCTTTCCCAGCCTCCTGGAAGTTCGAGCTGCAAGTGCAGGTCTTATTGAACTCTTATTGTATTGTGACACTGAAGTATCTCCAGCTGAGCTGAGCTGAGCTGAGGAAGTTATGTCAGTGTAACCCTTGCTCGGCCCCAGTTCAGCTGCGCCAACTCAAGAACCACCTATTCCAAACTTGCTCATCCCAGTGGAGTTTGGATTGCACTGTTAGAGTGAGTTTCTTCATTCTGTGCTCTGAAATAGTCAGGCCACCTGCTGTCTGTGTGAGGTGTTTGTGACTTCAGCTGGAGATGGCCTGGGAAACTGAAATGGCACCTTGTTTCTTGAGCCACTGCTTTCCCCTTGGAAAACCACAGATCTACTTGGTCCAAAGCAGGCTGACCAATCTGCTTTGCTCCACCCTTTCCTTTGCATGATTGCTCACCCTTCCCTTCCTACATACATTGGGAATATCCCTGCATACTCTGCTTTGTGAGCACTGGGGGCCCTGTTGCTTTTTCTCCCTGCCCAAATAATAAATTGAAATTGGTGCCTGCCATCAATAACGGATATGTTAATGGTATCCTACATGAAACTCCATAACAGTTTTTAAAGAATGTAAGAACAAGCTCATTTCATTTCACTTGGGCAATTCAGTCAAACTTGGGGTGGCATTTTAGCTGAATCCCCAAAGTGAAAGTGAAAGGGACCAAAAGGGTTTGGGTAGGGAAGGAGGCTCATTTCAGCACATGGGACTGGAGATTACCTTTTTACATTTCCTTTAAATACTTTTTCTTTCTTTTTACTTTTATTTAAAAAAATGCATGGGCTTCGGTGGTATGACAGCAGCAGCAGAACTCTGGCCACCACACCCACTGTTTGTCCCTCCCAATTCAGGCATTTGGTATCCATGAGTACTGAATACATGAAGCACTCTGACATACCTGCCCCAATTTGTTACCTGTGAATGGGTGGTAAACTGGGGCTGAGGCACAATTTACAGTCCACCTCTGATAAGGGCATAATAAAGAAAATTACAAAATCAGTCCAAAATTCCATCTGTTGTGGTGGTGGTGTACATCATTTTGAGAACTCAGTAGACCTCTTCAGGCATTCTAGATATGCATTCAGTACACACCCAACTGGAGTGGGGATGTCATGGGTTAAGCACACTAGCTCTGCCTCCCCTCGCTGTTTTAATTACTGTTAATGAGTTGGCAGGAAGCCTCCCATATGCATTTTAGAACTCTGGAAAATCAGGGTTCTAAAGCAGGTGGGAAACTTCCATGAGTACAGGAGGCTTTCCCCTTAATATATTCACTCTCCAACTCATGGTGAGATATCCTAATGATGGTGGGGGTGGAACCCACATGCTCATCTTTGCAGACACTTCTTGCATGCTTCCTGGTCTCATTTTTAGAACAGCTGGAAAGAGCTACTTTTGTGTGGTAAGGTTATTCACAAACATTTCTCGGTGAGCTAAACTGAAAGGTAAAAGCTAAGTACACGCATCTGCTGTTTGTGCACCTCCTTCTGGCCTTGTGACCATTATTTCCAAAAGACAAATATACATTAACATTGGCATGTTTACATTAGCGATATCTGTGTTTTGTCCATTCTTTTATAATTACTTTACATTTCAGTTACATAGTCTGCCATTAAATACAAAACTATTTCCCTTCTTTCTTTTATTTACTGACAGTATTGTCTGCCTTGTGTCTTTTGCCTTGTTCATCCATAAACTGATATCAACCAACAGACTAGCTGTGTTTAAATTAGAAGGAGATGGGAGTCTACTGAGGAAAAAAAAATTAACTTATTTGTGAACCTGAATGTATATCATTTATATAATAGGAACCCCTTTCAAATGAGCCCATAATTAAATCCCAATTTGAAGTTCTCTGCCACAGAATTTTAATTCAAAAAGGATTTTTAATCAGTTTTTGCCCCTTTAGTTTCCTTAATGATATGTGTTTTTTGTTCTTATTTTAATTTGAGCTGTTATTTTGGCATGAACGGATTTCCCCCCCCCCTTTTCCCCAAACAATATATGTTAGTATTGACACTTTATTAGTGAAAATTGCATTCTCTTGTTAAGGGGGAAACAATTACCTCCTGTGTTCTCAGAGCGTATTTCATTAATTTCACCACCTAATTGAAACTAAGGCAGAGGGCTCATAAATGGTTCCGTATCTCTAAAGGTTCATTTTTTTTTCTGAGTACAAGTTCTTGGAATTAAAATGCAGTTTTATTAAGTGGCACATTTTTATTTTTATTTTCCTTTTTTTCTTTTCTCTCTTGTGCATGCTGCCTGGGGATCGTTTTCCTTGTTCTTAGCAGTAATAAGTAGGCAACAGGTGACCACCCGAAACCCACCCAGCCTCATGAGCACAGGTGATTATCAGTTCAGGAAAGGGAATGTCATAAAAATGAAAACTGTTTTGACAGCTGCAAGATTGTCATGTCATGTTTTGCCTGCATGTCGAAACAAGTATGATGTCAGCCTGATTTACTTACAGGAGATTTTAAAATACTTTCTGTACTAGGCCATCTCAAATCCAGTTTGAATGTCTACAGGTAGTATTTAAGTGATAACTTGATGTTGGATGGCTACAATTAGAATGACACCCAGAACTGTCTGGAGATAACTTGATATTGCCAAACTAGCCTTGAAACTTCAGTTATGGTTCAAGTCCTAACGCTGAGAGAAGGTGACTCATATTTTCCTTGGTTCCAATTCTGGGTATGTTTCTAGTAGAAAATTAAAACACGAAAGCCATTGGTACTACTATTCCTATATATGTATTTTACATCAGAGAAGTGGCAGAGGGAAAGGTCAGGAGTGGTTTATGAAATTGGTTGGTACTAGAAGATATCCTTTCAGGATACCTGCTGAAATGTTTGGAAATATTATACCAGCAGATCTGCAGTCCAATTTTCCACTTACACTTACAAACAACTATCTTGTTAAAACTGTTTTCCCCTAGATATTTCCACAACCACGTCTATGCACACAGCAATGCATACTGAGCTGTCACACAACATGGAAGCAAGTGAGGTAGCCCTTGAAACCATAAGAGTGATTTGCTGAAGGGCTAAAACTTCATAAATATATAAATGCATAAAACTTGCCAGTATTGTATTAGAATTCTGGAGAAAGGCATGAAGCCCACATTCTGTCCAGAGTTCTAAAACAATGGCAAATTTAATCAGTTTATAGAAATTTGCTACTTTTCAGCTAGTTGAGATAACTCTAAATTAATTCCAGCACCTGCATCTTAAAGTTTCTAAAACTGTGAAAGGAGGAACATATTGGTGCTTCTTGTTTTACTCTAAAAAAAAAAAGTGAGAAACCTGAACTCCATCCCTACCTATGAAATCTTCAAGAGCCGATTCCCAGTGTCACAATCCAAGACTTTTTTGTCTTGACTGCCATTCTGAAACAGTGTCATTCCACAGGTTCTTTTTTCTGAATTAGCTGAATATAGTGTTGTACAACATGAAGTGGTGAAAGAATTCAAATATTTTGATTAGGGGATATTAGCTATATTCACATGTAAGTTGAATGTGCTGTGGGTGGGGAATCGGGGCAGGTTGCTATGTTCCCCTGCAAATATTGGAAAGTGCTTTCCCAGGCAGTGGAAAGAACCCTATGAGTGTTGCATGTAGACTCTATGAAATTTATTCATTAAACTAATAATATGTAGATAGAGAGTGTAGACAGCACATGTAATTCTTCTTTCCCTCATTCCATGTGCCTTGTGATAGCAATAAACCTACTTAGAGCATGGGAGAAATAACTATTTCACCATGCCTTGGAAGAGTTGGAGGTAGATGAATCGTGGTGTGGTTGATAATTTGCAACCCATTTTTGTGGAATGCAATGTGACAGTGCTATTTGACTGTGAACTAGACAGGAGAACTGGGAAGAATTTTGTACTCATTTTGGTTGAGATGCTATCCCTGTAAAAAAATATTCAGCAACAGTGGCTCTGGTAGATAAGTGAAGTGCTACCTAATGAATTCCTTGAAATATTTCTTGAAATGTTTCTTAGTGCTTTATGAACAAATAGTTGTTCAGTGCAATAGCTGCTGGGGAATTTTGATGCATAGTACTAGCAGCTAGGTCTTGATGCTCTTGTTCTCAAAGGTCTTTCCCATTTACTTTTATCTTTTGGGGCAGCTCTGTACATGTATTCTTCCTATGTGCACATGGCAGTGTTTGTGAAAAGCCAAGTGACCCAGAAAGTTCATGTGCTATACACTTAGTGCACACTAAATCAGAGACAAAAGCTCAAAAATGCACATAAACCTTAATGTACTAATGGCAATAATATAGACAATAATTGCCTATAAAATAAAGAATAAAAAAGGTTGAACTCCCTCCTTAATCAATACTTGAATAGCTTTGTAACATCAGAAACCTGTTCTTTAGAAAGGTTGCTCATTTAATAGGATTTGTTCTTTCAGATTAATTTAGAGCAGCTTCATTGTTTTTAAAAATGTATTCTAGCTTCGTAGATAATGCATCTTTAAAACACAGACCTAATCTCATGTCAAATTTATTATTGCAATTTATCTTTTTACACTTTTTACACTTTGACAAGTTTATTCCATTATGTACTGTCATGATCAAATGGCTTTGCTGCATTTCTTCCTAGGTTTGATCCATGAATATTTTCCTTGCATCACTTTTGTTCTTTCCAAAAGATGTTTTGAGTGTAAGTTCATGTGTCACCATGATGAAGTATTAGCAGCAACAATGATTTATAGAACTCTTACTGAATGATACCCCATCTTAGGAAAATAAATTTTCTGAAATCTGCATATCTGTTTAGCTTATGAGGGCACTTTTCTCCTGAAATCCAGTGTTGTGCCTTTCCAACTTGTTATAAAAGTACTCATCAAGAGCTTGCTGTTTCAGTAGCCTAATGTGGTGTCATTAAGTTTAATTCCATGTGGACAATTCTCTATACCATCCAGCCCACTTGGCATGATAACAGAACTGAATAATGGAAATACAGGTTTACTCATAATCATGGAAGCGAAAATATCCTAGAATAAACTTTTAATGATGAGAAATGGGGGGAGGGGCTGGAGCCATTCTGACATCACCCCAATGAGAAGTGGGAGATTGGCTATAGGAGTATGTTTGAACATTATACAGACAACAAAGTCTTCCTTCAGAAAATGGAAGTCTTGTCCGAATGAAGAAAATAAAAAAGAACACAAACTCTGGCAAAAGAAATGCAAGAAGACAATAAGGGATGCTAAAAAAGTATTTGAGGAGCACATTGCTAAGAACATAAAAACGAACAACAAAAAAATCTATAAATACATTCAAAGCAGAAGACCATCTAGGGAGACAATTGGACCCTTGGATGATAAGGGAGTCAAAGGTGTACTAAAGAACGATAAGGAGATTGCAGAGAAGCTAAATGAATTCTTTGCATCTGTCTTCACAGTGGAAGATATAGGGCAGATCCCTGAACCTGAACTAACATTTGCAGGAAGGGATTCTGAGGAACTGAGACAAATAGTGGTAACGAGAGAGGAAGTTCTAAGCTTAATGGACAATATAAAAACTGACAAATCACCGGGCCCGGATGGCATCCACCCAAGAGTTCTCAAAGAACTCAAATATGAAATTGCTGATCTGCTAACTAAAATATGTAACTTGTCCCTCGGGTCCTCCTCCGTGCCTGAGGACTGGAAAGTGGCAAATGTAACTCCAATCTTCAAAAAGGGATCCAGAGGGGATCCCGGAAATTACAGGCCAGTTAGCTTAACTTCTGTCCCTGGAAAACTGGTAGAAAGTATTATTAAAGCTAGATTAAATAATAATAATAATAATAAATTTTATTTCTAGGCCGCCTATCTGGCCGCACAAGCGGCCACTCTAGGCGGCGTACAAGATAAAGTAAAATACAACATACAAACTACATAAAAACCCAAGAACTACAATATAAAATGAAACCGAACCCACCCATAGCTAAAACCAATGGCACCCAAAAGAAAACAAAAACAAAAACAAAAAAACAAAACAAAAGACAAAAACCCAGGCCACCTCAGCCAGCCGGCTTATGTATCCCTCCAAAGAGGGACAGGTGATGGAAATTAGTCACAGCTGGCTGGGTACCTGGGACCTGGTCCTGCAGGAGGCACGTCTGCCAGGCAGCAGTCCCACTGGGAAGGGTGGTGGAGGTGGTGTTCCAACAGCAGCAGCAACAGCAGGCTCTCCTTCCCTGGGTGGCGATGTTCTCCTTCTTCCTGCAGGCACTGGGTCTCCCAGGCCACCTCAGCCAGCCGGCTTATGTATCCTTCCAAAGAGGGACAGGTGATGGAAATTAGTCACAGCTGGCTGGGTACCTGGGACCTGGTCCTGCAGGAGGCACATCTGCCAGGCAGCAGTTCCACTGGGAAGGGTGGTGGAGGTGGTGTTCCAACAGCAGCAGCAACAGCAGGCTCTCCTTCCCTGGGTGGCGATGTTCTCCTTCTTCCTGCAGGCACTGGGTCTCATAGAAGCACATAGAAGAACAAGCCTTGCTGAAGCAGAGCCAGCATGGCTTCTGCAAGGGAAAGTCCTGTCTCAGTAACCTATTAGAATTCTTTGAGAGTGTCAACAAGCATATAGATAGAGGTGATCCAGTGGTCATAGTGTACTTAGACTTTCAAAAAGCGTTTGACAAGGTACCTCACCAAAGACTTCTGAGGAAGCTTAGCAGTCATGGAATAAGAGGAGAGGTCCTCTTGTGGGTAAGGAATTGGTTAAGAAGCAGAAAGCAGAGAGTAGGAATAAACGGACAGTTCTCCCAATGGAGAGCTGTAGAAAGTGGAGTCCCTCAAGGATCGGTATTGGGACCTGTACTTTTCAACTTGTTCATTAATGACCTAGTAGGAGTGAGCAGTGAAGTGGCCAAGTTTGCTGACGACACTAAATTGTTCAGGGTTGTTAAAACAAAAAGGGATTGTGAAGAGCTCCAAAAAGACCTCTCCAAACTGAGTGAATGGGCGGAAAAATGGCAAATGCAATTCAATATAAACAAGTGTAAAATTATGCATATTGGAGCAAAAAATCTGAATTTCACATATACGCTCATGGGGTCTGAACTGGCGGTGACCGACCAGGAGAGAGACCTCGGGGTTGTGGTGGACAGCACGATGAAAATGTCGACCCAGTGTGCGGCAGCTGTGAAAAAGGCAAATTCCATGCTAGCAATAATTAGGAAATGTATTGAAAATAAAACAGCCGATATCATAATGCCGTTGTATAAATCTATGGTGCGACCGCATTTGGAATACTGTGTACAGTTCTGGTCGCCTCATCTCAGAAAGGATATTATAGAGTTGGAAAAGGTTCAGAAGAAGGCAACCAGAATGATCAAGGGGATGGAGCGACTCCCTTACGAGGAAAGGTTGCAGCATTTGGGGCTTTTTAGTTTAGAGAAAAGGCGGGTCAGAGGAGACATGATAGAAGTGTATAAAATTATGCATGGCATTGAGAAAGTGGATAGAGAAAAGTTCTTCTCCCTCTCTCATAATACTAGAACTCGTGGACATTCAAAGAAGCTGAATGTTGGAAGATTCAGGACAGACAAAGGGAAGTACTTCTTTACTCAGCGCATAGTTAAACTATGGAATTTGCTCCCACAAGATGCAGTAATGGCCACCAGCTTGGATGGCTTTAAAAGAAGATTAGACAAATTCATGGAGGACAGGGCTATCAATGGCTACTAGCCATGATGGCTGTGCTCTGCCACCCTAGTCAGAGGCAGCATGCTTCTGAAAACCAGTTGCCGGAAGCCTCAGGAGGGGAGAGTGTTCTTGCACTCGGGTCCTGCTTGCGGGCTTCCCCCAGGCACCTGGTTGGCCACTGTGAGAACAGGATGCTGGACTAGATGGGCCACTGGCCTGATCCAGCAGGCTCTTCTTGTGTTCTTATGTTCTTTAACGTCTCCCTTTTTTATAACAAATGGAGCATGTGAAAAAGATTTGCAAGTCAGACAATCTACCTAGTTGCTTTGCGCATTGCACAAGCCATCATTTGGATGACTGCCATAAGAATCAAGAGATAAAGGTATATCAAACCAGAAGGTGACGGTGACCAGATTGACATTCTGTTAATAATTATTTTGCCTTTGGCCATTTGCATGAGGCATGCTAGCTTGGTCCCTAAGGAGCAGAGGTGTTTCACTGGAGCAACATAAATCACAGTTGTACATTCTCTCTGGGTTGCTTCAAAAGGTTACCATGAAAGGTTACCATGATTGTCATTACATGTCCAAAAAGCTAAGCTTCCAAAGGTATATCAAGCCCAAAGCTATTATTTTTAATACATGATACCTTAGTTTCTTAAATAGATTTCTCTGGGAGCCCATCACCTGATGCAGCCATTATTGTTATGAATGCATTAAGGTTCTTATTTTAGGTTCTTATTTCCAAAACTCTGTAAGAGCAATAGACTTTCAATAATGACACAAGAAAGAGGCAGCTGTTGAGAAAAGAGGGCTGTTCACATTTGTCAGAATCCCTTCCCCTCAACAACAGCAGCAGCAGCAACAACAACACACACACACACACTTTAGGAATGCATGGGATTGCCGCTGACTATGGTCAGGAAGCGTTCACATGGAGGATCCATTTGTTTGAATTCAGGCCTCCACTTATAGATCAAATATGTTTCTGTTGTAGTTTGTGCAACTGCTGATCAGATGCTTTCCTGGGGCCTAAGGAAAAAAGGGAGACATAATCAAAACCTCAGAGAAGCGAAAGAGGTGGGACTTCAAAATGGTGCAAAAAAACAATTTCTATAAAATATAGATCTTCTAATATTATTGTATATCATATTATTTATTAGTTTTATATCCCACTGTTTTCTCCAGAGGAGAACAGGGCCCAGCATGTTTCATTTGCTTTCTGCCCATTGAACTCACAGCTCACCTGTAACATGATCAGATATCATTTTAAACTCCATCGCTCTATGGAACACTTACTGAAGTTATTTGTTATGCAGGATCCAGCATAGAGTATTTCCCATCTGGGTTGGTGAGAAGGAAAGCATGTCCATGCTTGGAGCCCTTTGATATGCAAACCAAACACTATTGAGATGAAATGGTTTCCTTTTGACTCCAGGGATGATGACAGGATTTTTAGTGCCAACGGCTGTACTAAAGTAGGCATTGCTTCCACCTCCCTGGAGTGAGGAGGATTAGAAAGAAGTACCTTTCCAACATATTTTGTCATCTGAAACAGACAGGTTGTGCATGACAGACAAGAACATTTTCAACAAAATTCATCATAACAATCAACCAAAATATGTAATTATGACATCAGGATTTATGCAGTGCCAAACTCCAGCCCCCCCCCCCAATTTATGAACTTGGGTTGCTATGGTGATGCCAGAACTTTCATTAATTTTCTCTTTTGACATAGGAACAAGGTACAACTTTTTCTCTGCTCTCTGTATTGTATAGATTCTTACTAATTCACCCCCCACCAGTTCATAATTGCAATTTTAGTAGAGAATTCTTTGCCACATTGTCTAAATGGCATGCCTTAATATCCTAAGGGTTTTTTCTCTCCAGTCATTTCTGTGTAATACACTGAGCTATTTTTAAAAGAAATTCATCTTACATATTATGACTTCTTCTGAGAAGACAGATACTTAACCTGCCAGTTTTTTATTTCTAGATTTTATTCCAGTCCCTTAACTCTCCAGCTGAAAAGCTGATTCCAGTCTAGCATCTTCTCTTCTACTTTATGAATGGATACCCCACTCTACTTTCTTCTACTGCCACAGCCAAATATGCATTGGATTGAGCAGGAAGCACAGGCTGCTCATTTTCCCTAGGCCAAGCTAAGATCACAAAAACCTCATATATATCCATTTTATTATCTGTGATTATGAAAATAAAATCTTGGGGGGTGTCAGATGGCTACCTCAGCTCTTGCAATTCTGCTGGGAATCCCTGCAAGAGAAGATCATTTGTGTTTCCCTTTCTCAAGAACCTTCCGCAAGGGCTGGGTGTCCTTAGGGTTTGCACATATGCTCCAGGATTAGATTTTGCTCTTCATCTTTTCTCCCTATTTCCCCATTCAATTACTTTGTGGTTAAGAAATTTGATTGTTAGTGCCTGATTATCATTTTTTGAATGTATAGTGTAGTAATTACAGGAAAGTGTTAAATGGAATCTTCACAAAATGAATTTCAGCAATAAATAAATAAATAAATAAATCATCTATCTATCTATCTATCTATCTATCTATCTATCTATCTATCTATCTATCTATCTATCTATCTATCTATCTATCTATCTATCTATCTATCTATCATTGTTCCAGGAATACTATTGGATCCTCCCTGCCATTTCTTTAAATTCTTGCTAACTTGTTGTTATATGCCTTTAAGTCGATTACGATTTATAGCGACCCTATGAATCAGCGAGCTCCCATAGCTATAACAGATCTTGTAAGTTCAAGTCTGTGGCTTCCTTTATGGAATCAAGCCATTTATTGTTTGGTCTTCCTCTTTTTCTACTCCTTTCTGTTTTTCCCAGCAGTACTGTCTTTTCTAGGGAATCAGGTCTTCTCATTATGTGTCCAAAGTATGATCATTTTAGCTTCTGGTGATAGTTCTGGTTTAATTTGTTCTATCACCCAATTATTTGTCTTTTTCGCAGTCCATGGTATGTGCAAAGCTCTCCTCCAACACCACAGTTCAAATGAGTTGATTTGTCTCTTACGTGCTTTTTTCACTGTCCAACTTTCACATCCAAGCGTAGAGATCAGGAATATCATGGTCTGAATTATCCTGACTTTAGTGTTCAGTGATACATCTTTGCATTTGAGGACCTTTTCTAGTGCTCTCATAGCTGCCCGCCCCAGTCCTAGCCTTCTTCTGATTTCTTGACTATTGTCTCCATTTTGGTTAATGACTGCTCCAAGGTATTGATAATCCTTGACAAGTTCAATGTCCTCATTGTCAACTTTAAAGTTACATAAATCTTCTGTTGTCATTACTTACACCATTTCTTTTCTCTGTCTTTTACTATGGACGTACCTAAAGAAAGATTTTTTATTGTTTTTAGCATCTCTCGCTAACCTCAGCTCATTCTCAGCTTTAGCCTTCCTGACACCATCCCTGCAATTCTGTGATACCTGTCTGTACTCTTCCTTTGTGGCCTGGCCTTCTTTCCACTACCTGCATGTGTCCTTTTTTGTTTTCAGGTCATCTCTAAGCTTTTTGTGAAGCCACATTGGCTTCTTCTGCTCACCCCCCTTTTTTTCTTGTTGGAATTGCTTGCCATTGTGCTTTTAGAATTTCCTTTTTCCTTTTTTAGAAACTCCCACCCATCTTGGACTCCTTTTCTCATTAGGGTGGCTTACTATGGAACCATACTTACAATTGTTCTGAGTTTATTAAAATCTGCTTTCCTGAAGTCCAGGGTGTGCATATGGCTACTCTCAGCTTTTGCTTCTGTTAAAATCAAGAATTCAAGTATGGTGTGGTCACTTTCCCCCAGAGTTCCCGTAACTGCCACTTCATCCACCAAATCATCTCTATTGGTTAGAATCAAGCCCAGGATAGCTGATCCATTGGTTGCTTCCTCTACTTTCTGTAGGAGAAAGTTATCTCCAACACAAGTCAGAAATTTATTGGAGGGGCTGTGTTTGGCAGAATTTGTCTCCCAACAGATATTGAGATAATTGAAGTTCCCCATTACTACTGCATCATGCCTCCTTGAAACATTGGCAATTTGCTTTTCAAAAATTACATTCTTGTCTTCTCCTTGATTGGGTGGTCGGTAGTAGACTCCAAGCACCACATTCCTTTTATTACTTGCCCCATTAATTTTAATCCAGATAATCTCTGTGAAGCTACTAAGCTCATCTTCCTGTATTTCTGTGCAGGGATATAGTGCGACTCCACCTCCCTTTTTATTCCTTCTGTTCTTTTTGAACAAGTTATATCCTTCAATTGCTGTATTCCAGTCATGGGAGTCATCCCACCAAGTTTCGGTTATACCAATCAAGTCGTAATTACCCTCCGATATTAAGAATTCAAGTTTGTCCTGCTTGTTTCCCATGCTCTGAGCATTAGTATACAGAGATCGAAGACCATGTGATTTATGGCTTGGCTTCCTTACTACATTTTTATGAGGGCTGTTACTGGGCCCTATTAGAGCCGATCTCTCTGTTCCCGTTACTGTGCACAAGCCTCCATCAGTTGTTACCACCAAGTTTATGTCTCCCTCCCCCTTAGGATTCAGTTTAAAGCCCTCCTGATGAACTTCTCCATGCTGTGGCCAAACACTTTTTTCCCAGTCTTTGTGAGATGCAACCCATCATTTAACAGCAGTCTATCTTCCAGGAAGCATAGCCTGTGGTCCCAGAATCTGTGGGCCATTGTTTAGTTTTCCATATTTGTTGAGAAATTTTTGTCAAAATTTGGACAGATTCAGTCTCAGTAACTTGTAGATACTCTGTTGGTATGCCATCTGTTCCTGGTGATTTTTTTCTTCTGAGTATTTTAAGAGCAGCTTTCACCTCACATTCTACAACGTCTGGTTCTTCATCATATGGTTCCTCCATGAATGAATCTGTCGTCCTTGCATCTCTTTTATGGAGTTCTTCCATCCCTATTCTTGGTTTAAATTTCCCTTTCATTTCTCTAATCTTTTGGAATAGGGCTCTTGTTCGACCCTTTTTGTTGTCCTTTTCTATTTCTATACAATAACTATTGTAATAGTTCTCTTTTTTCCTAAGTACTAGTCGCTGTATTGTTGCAGTCTCTTAAGAAAACTTCTTGTTTTCAGATCCTAAAATAAGAATCATTAATTAAATATTTAATTCTCCAAAGCCACCATTAGGATTTAGCTGCTTTCATTTTCTCAGCATCTCAAGGATCAGCTTGACAACTTCTAAGCATCTTTGCAGAATTCTCTTGATCACGTTAGCATGAATAAAACTCAGTATTAAATAGTAGAATAGAATGTAGTCAGTTGTGATAAAACCTACTGCATAGGTTTCAAACATCCTTAGTACAACATAATAGGCTAAGGAATGAAGAATAAATGTAGGAAGCCAGCTTATACCAAGTCAGAGCACTGGGCGATCTACCTGAGCATTGTCTACACTGGCTGGCAGCTGCTCTCCAGTGTTTTAAACAAGAGTCTGTGTTAATAGCAGGGCCTGAACATGGGACCTCTTGCATGTAAAGCATGTGCCCTATCTTTAAACTATGGCCCTTTCCCAGGAACAAGTGAGGAACATTTCATTGCTCCTTACATTTGAAATTTATCTATGAATTGATTTATATTTGAAACATTTCTATTGGGCCTTTCAATTCTATAATGACAAAAACAGCTTACAAGAATTTATAATTAGTTAATACAATGAAAAGCTTCAGGAAAATATGTATCAGTTAAGAACACCAGAACAAATAAATAAATAATCCCTGATGCTAAAAACCAATAAAGAAGCAATCAGAAATTGAAAAAGGGTTTTGAGTAAAGTGGTGTATACTCCTTATCCCCACCACCCAGAGATACCAGTAATCTAGACTGTGACAAATCAGAGTAAGAACATAAGAGCCTGCTGGATCAGGTCAATGGCCCATCTAGTCCAGCATCCTGTTCTCACAGTGCCCAACAAGAGTGGGAAAGGACAGACATGCTTTCCTATCAATGGTAATGGAGCTTTGAAGAAAAATATAGGAGGGTTAGAATCTGTCCTCATGAGACCAGGGAGTCCTGGCAGCAGACAGAAGTATGCAAGGATAAGATGTACGTTTGATAGGCTAAATGGAAGCTTTGTAATTGTTTCCTGGGACCTAAAGAAGGGCAGGAAACCGGACTCAGAACCTTGGCTTCTCTGCTGCTGAAATAATCTAGGGAGGCAAGGAGGGAGTATTTTCCTTGCAGCACAATTGCTCTCCCCAGAGATTTCTTTCAGTTGGCAAAATGAACACCTTTTCACAGTTGAAAAGTTATGGGGTGAAAATTGGCATCATCAGAGTGAATTACAAATCTTTCAGTAGTGAAGGGACACGCACACACACACACAATTTGATTGTAATTAATTGCTTGTTTTATTTTTCTCTTTAAAAAAGTCAAATTACATGACAAGCAATGAATATCTTCTGGAAAATTTAAGTTAGATGAAGCCAGATAAAGCAAAATTTATTTCACATTTGAAGTTCATTTTCTCAAGAAACATATTGTTAACTTATTATTCATTACAGTGCCAGCTATGTTCATGGTCTAAATCAGAAGAATGAGTTAGAAAGGTTGAAAGCTCCAGAGAGTTTTGAAACCTAACATCCTGACAGCTGAAATAAAGTTGCATGTTAGATCTGTGTGCTAGTTTGATGAGTCGTGAGATTTCATGGATATGTTCATTCCAATGTACATTCGTTTCCTGTGGTTACATGATCTATCACATTTTTTTCTGGGTTAATATGATTTCTGGCTTTTATATATATATATATATATATTTATATAAATGACTGATTGATTGATTGATTGATTGATGACAATTATTAATTGGCCTCTTAAATGTGTCCTGCACTGCACATGAGGGGTTGGCGCAGAAGAAGGAACCATGAGAATTAGGGGGGGGTATTGTAAAGGAAAATCCATTTTTCATTCTGTTGGGACTGAGATTGTTGAGATCATGAATTAGATAGAGACACAATGCTGAGAATTCCTCTGTAAAATTCATAAAATATTGTTGGCTGGCTACTACAATAGATCCCCAAAGTCTGTGAAGCCTAACCTATAGATTCACAGTCACATCTTCCTTGTGACATGCTTTCTTATGAGGACAGAGGAACCTGAATCTTGTGTTTGTTGAAGTGTTTCAGTAACTATTGCTCATTCAAGCTGAGGCCAAATAACAATTACATATAAAATACTTTGGTTTCTGATACATCCTGCATCCTTCCTCTCTCCTTAACCAGGCACCCCACAGGGGAGATCACTAGGTAAGTCAAATTAAAGAGATCCCAAACTTTGCCACTGGGCCCAAATCTACCCTAAAATACCCTGGCAAGCAAATAGCTTCTCCTTCCTTCTGAATTAGCAGCTCAGAATAGGTCTTGAAAGTATTATACAGGGAGAGACCTTACTGGGATACTGAGTAGTACTGCTCTGTCAGCTCTCAGTCTTTATCCACATGACTCCATAAATTTATGCCTATGCAGCAGCTTATCCAAAACAAAGGCATTAACAAGGTGTGAGATATAAAGGTTTAGAACTAGGGATGGAATGATCTGTCTGTTTTTGTTCTCTCAGTTTCTCATTTTTCTAATTTCAAATCTGGTTCTTCACATTTCTGCAGCAATTTGCATTTTTTAAAAATCTCATGAAAACGTTTCAGCATTTTAGTGTGAATTTTTCCTAATAAATGCATTTTTGTATGCAGTTTTGACTAATGTACACATTTTTGCAAGCAATTTCTCCTAATACAATTTTCACTAATATATTTATTTTGTGCACACTTTCCCCTAATATATGCATTTCTGTAAACACTGCTTGGTTGGAGAACCACACTACAAAATTCTGATAGGAGCAAATTTCAAAGGATGGCTGTGTTTTGTTCTCATATTGTTTCGGAAAGTGCAAGTGTCTGCTGTAGAATAAAAAGGTAGGGCAATACAGTATCTCAGAGAGAAGGTCACACCTACTGTTCCCCTGGTGCATTCGTTATAGCTGCCCAATTTCCCTGCTTTTTAAAGTTTGATAGAAATATCTGTTGGTTATAGGTATGTTCTTAAACCACAAGGGTTTTTTGTCTATTAGTGAATATATAGAAAGGTGAGATGATGTTACAGTTCATAGTGAGGAACCTTACACAAAACACATAAAGGTTTTTAGACTAAGGTTGAGATTTGCTCCTCACCACTGAAACCTCCCCAGCGGGACCAGGCTGGAGAGGAGAAAGAAGAACAGGAAGATGAGGCACCACACCACAGGGCAAGTGACAGGCTGCAGGCAGCAATGGGTGAATATCTGCTCAAGTTTGACCCCCCTCTGGGCAGAATTGAGTGGATTTTTCACCCATCCTTGCCTGCACTCCTGCGGTATGGCACCTCCTCTTCCTCCTCCTCCATGATATGGCCCTGCTCAGGGTAGCTTTTGCCATGGCTGCCGCTCTGTCCTTTCACCCGGGACAGCCTTTTCTCTCCTGCCTTCTCCTTTTCTGTGTTGCTGGGGGTGAGCGGGGCAGATCAGCAGCAGGCTAATTCCATCCCTACTGTAGACAGTGTATGATTCCTCAATGATTCATCAAAAAGTGCATGACTGGAGGCGGTGAATATCTTCCTGATTCATTAGAACCAGTGAGAATTTTAAAACATATGGACTAAGAATGATCTTTGTTGCAGTTCTGCTTATCATTTTTCTCCAGTAAGGCAGGTTCTCCTTTGCATCTGGAATATATATACATCCTGTGATGTGTGATAAACCTTTATTGATCAACCTGATAAAAAATTACTAGTACACTACACATTTATGGGATGTTATATATGCCCTAAGTTTATTGCAATTTTTTATTTTGATATTCCACAGTTGCTGTATCTTCTTTCCTTGACTTTGCTGGTAGCTTCACTTCATTTTGTTTTAATGCCTCCAGAGCATAAGAATCCAGTTTTGCCAATTACATCAGAGTTCCCCATGATTTATTGGAATCTCAAAAGCCATGAGAAACTCCACTGATATTACAAATTGTTCCTGGACAATTGTAGCAGATGGATGAAATTCATTTTACTCAACTATTCCTCCAATGACCAGTGATTGGAGGCAGTAATCTGTGGGGCATTAGGCTCTTCAGAAGAAGTTCTACTGGCCAGCTGGAAGTCTGGGTAGAATCGGGGCAGTGTTGAAATTTCTGGCAGGCAGAGCCAGACTGATATTCCCCACTCTGTTTTGACTACTGAGACCTGGCAGTTAAATTGAAAGTAGGGATAGGAGAGAAATTTGTTTAGTTTGCATTTTAATGAAAACCTACCAAATGTGCTCTTCCTACTTGAACTGAAATGCAGCTTTTCTTTGAAAGCCACAGTCCTGTGAATTTTGTAATATAGTTTTCCAACCAAAGCATGCACACCAAATGTATATATTAGTAAAAAATGCTTGCAAAAATGCATATATAAGTGAAATAATGTACAAAATATGCATTCTGCTAGGGATAAACAGCTGGCAAAAATGCACATACTAGACAAAATTGCACACAAAATGCATATATTAGGAGAAATGCTCACAAAAATGTGTACATATTTCCGTGAGGACTTTTTTTAAAGAAATGTATATTAAAATGGGATAACCAAATTTAGGACTGGGAACACGAGAAACAGAAATCAAAATTGGGAGATTTGTCTATCCCTAGTTGAAGGATTTGCTGGTTTAAAAAAGAGGGGTGCATATTTAGGGCAGCTGTTGAAATCCTAGTCAGCAGGCAGGGCTAGGATGATATCATCCCACTTTCCAACCACTAAGCCTTGGAAATTAACATGGTGTTCTATGATGGATGGATGGTGATGATGAAGAGATAGGACAATTGTTGAAGCCCTTGGAATGTGGAAATGTCAACCTGGCTCTTAATCATAACAGTTTTATAGAAACTAGTTGAGGCAAATCTTCTCATAAGTGCATGTTACAGACTTTAGAGTATAAGAAAACAAAACTTTTACAATTCAATCATCACTCAATATTCCATAGTTCTGATATCTACATTCTCAGGATAGAAATTCCATAATACCTGTGTATGTGTGTGATGGTTGTGACGAATTATAACAAGTGAGTCTGAGAATCTAGAAAATGGCAGTAATAGGACTAAAACTGATGAGATTACCTTGGGAAGAGGAGCTGTACAACTGTTTTGATACATACCTTTGCAGCATTGGCTAAGTTATCTGAAAAGTCTGTTCACTATTTAGCTTCTTGTGTTAGTGTGTATTTGAATACCATCTAAGAAAAAAATGCCTCATATATGTTACATCATACTTAAGTTTAGAGTTACACCTTCCTTTCTCTCATGATTGGACACCAGATTTGTCTTTTGAAATGTTGCTGTGAATTTGTTGTGTTCAAACTGTTGTTGAAATCTAAATTGCCTGGGATATTTCAACAATACTTTTTATTATTATTGTTTCCCTCTTTTCTACAACTTCTTAAGGAGCTTCTACACAGAATTCCAATGCAGTGGAGCCAGAAAAGCAGGTTGACAACACTGTGAAAATGGCAGGAGTTATAGCTGGCCTTCTGATGTTTGTAATTATCCTTTTGGGAGCAATGCTTACCATAAAGAGAAGGTAAGTCTCTTCAGATTTCTAATTTGTTATGCTTTGGGAATGGTTATTATTACATTTGTCTTTTGTTTAAAATGTTAGTGCTTCATTGGAGCATAATTTATGCTCATTTGGGGGAGCAGAGGCATAGGTAGTTTAGAGCTGTTGCTGTTTCTTAATGGAGTTTTAGATACATGCCCTAAAAGCTAGTCTGCCCTTCATGTACTCACGGAGTATATAGAAATCAATTTTCTGCGGTTCTCTCTCTTATGCCTGTGATGTGTGTGTCTTTGTGTGTGTGCTTGTACTTCTTCTGTGTACTATAACAATTGAGTGAAGGCAATCATTTGGCCATTGACACCTATCTTTCTGGCTTGATGACTGTGTGAAGAGGTTAGAACATTTTGGATTTTCATTTACCAATATGGGATGTACAAACATGTAAGCATATATATTTAAAAAGTCCAGTTGGAAGTCCTGAGTTCTAGACCCAATTCTGTCACTAGGCATATCCATACTACAGACTTATATTGGTTATGTACTCTATTCCCTTTACCAGCAAATTCTGGGAATTGTAGTTTTGATTGCAGCAGGGTGGGAGGGTGAACCCATGATCTCTATCAGAAGTTTCAACACATCATAAACTGCACTTCCCAGAATTCTTTGATGAAGCCATTAAAGTGGTATTCTAATAACAAAACCAATGCAAGTTTATAGTTTAGATAGGGCCATATTGTACCATCTGAGCAAGTCATTTCACTTAGCTATGAGAAGGAAACAGTGCCTCATGGAGGTGTTGAGGAGGGTAATTATTAAGCACTTCCACTCCCTCAGATGATCAGTAATATTTATGCATATACACTAACAACGTTTTTAAAGCTGAATTTCTGCTACTTTTATTCTAAATTTTATACTGCAATAGTAAATTATGAGGACATATTCTGCAAACTTTACTTTCTATTTGTGTGTGTTGTACTAAAAAGGTGTTTAGAGAAAAGACAAAACATGCAATTTGTATGTGTGTGGTGTTCCTATCTGATTTCAATATTACAAGCTGTGAAATGTGTAGGATGCTTCCCAAAACTGCCTTTCTATTCTTTTTTGAAGGAGCGGTGCAGTAGATCCAAGGTGATTATTAACCTTCTAAACGTGGCTTGACTGTGCATGCTCACTGGCAGCCATTTCCTCTGGACCATCCATTCAGATGGACAAAAGTTATTAAAAACTTGCCTGGGGAAGACAGGTTGTCTGAGGATTTGTTTCAATTCATATACGAGCACTACTTTATGAAATTGTTGCTGGCATGTGTTGGGAACAAAGTTATGAAGCAGTTTAACCTTTTTTGCATCTGTATATGCTTTCTATGTGAACCACTGGCTCTCACACCTTGAACCAGCATGGCATGTTAGCTGAGTCCCTTGCTCTCATTTTCTGACCACCACACCCACTACATACTGTGAAGTAGTAATTCAGTTAAGCCAGTAGTTTAAAAGAAGGTATTTTTGTACTTGTTTCACACTGTAATTTTTTGGCATTATACTCATATTTTTCAAAACACAGTTTTAAAGAAAGCCCATGGTTTGCTACATCCCAGCACTGTGATGGGAATGTGAGTTTGCACATGCAAGTAGCTCATGTTTTCCATCTTTAGTTACCCTAATTATAGTTTTTTTTAACTGTAGAAGTATCACTGCTTAATAATGATTGTACTTATATTTGTGAGGTAATTGTAGTATAAAACCTGTCCTGTGAGAGACATTATGTCAGAGGTAGCCTATATGGTACCCTCCAGATTTTGCTGGACTACAATTCCCATCATCCCTGACCATTAGCCGTGCTAGATGGGGCTGATGGGAACTGTAGCTTCACAACATCTGAAGGGCAACTCATTTGCTCCCTATGTGTGATGGTCTTACAAAAGTAATTTCTAGAACCGGTTCAACACACTTGTTCTTATTTTTGCTAAGTTCATTTTCTGAGCGTTGCACCTTCAGAGTTGCAAAAGCAACCACTCCCATGTAGAACCATGTATAAAATAAATGCTGATGCACTAAAGTTGCCCTCAGCTTCCATTTGCTTCAGTAAATGTTGAGAATGCTGAGGAACTCTTAAGATAATATCTGCAAATGCTACTTTGTACCTAAGGAGTAGGAGTAATGTTGTATCCTGCATGCATTTTCTTGTAGTTGTATTTAAAATTCAGCCTGGGGTGCTCTAAATATCTTACACTGTTCTGCCTATTTAGCAGCTTTTCTAATCCAAGAGGGAGAAAAATAATAATTCCCTTTATTGTGAGAGGAAATTTTACATAGCCCTATGCGCTTGTCAGTTTACCACAGCTTTTGAAATCTGATAACATATCTCTGTGCTCATGATCACTGTCTCATTGTTTTAAATTATCCCCATTCCTGTGAGAGAAGATGCCCTTTTTTGTGGAGTGGGGGGAGTTTGTACTTTTCATATCCAAACCACATAGAATGTAAAGAGTCTAGAATAAAAGTTCAGGTAACAAGGAGATTATATTTTTCTAATACTTTTGTTTTACATTTTAGTACAAATTTATAATAATTCATTAAAAGTACTGATTGAATCTGGAACCTTCTGTATCCAAAGCAGCTGTTCTTCCACTGAGCTATGGCCTGGGATGGTGTTCCAAAGAGCATTTGAGGGTGATGAGAAAGATGGATTAAAATGAAAAGGCCAATTTTTCACTGCTGGCCTCTTTTTATTTTATTTATGAAATTTGTATCTGCCCTTCCTCCCAGAAGAAACCCAGGGTGGCAAACAAAACACTAAAAACTTGTGAGTTTTAACACTGGACAAACATGTTACACATTTAAGTTTTGAAAGTCTTTCTAGAGTATGGGTGGGGAACCTCAGGACCAGGGCCAAATTTGGCCATCCAGGTCTCTCTGTCTAGCTCTCAGATATCTCCCCATGCCACACACCCTTCCGAGCCACATCTCCTCTCCCCAAGACACACCCTTCACCAACCCTGCTTTGCATCCTCCTTGAGTGTTTTTGGCTAGCTGGAACATGTCCTTGAACTCTGATTGTGCCTCTTGCTTGCCTGGATGGAGGACAGAGAGGGGTGTGAGTGTATGTAGAATGAACCTATTGTACAAAGGTCAAATTTACACTCTCTGCTCTGCCCACCTTTTCCTGTTGTCCTACCCACTGCTGACATAAGAACATAAGAAGAGCCTGCTGGATCAGGCCAGTGGCCCATCTAGTCCAGCATCCTGTTCTCACAGTGGCCAACTGGGTGCCTGGGGGAAGCCCGCAAGCAGGACCTGAGTGCAAGAACACTCTCCCCTCCTGAGGCTTCCGGCAACTGGTTTTCAGAAGCATGCTGCCTCTGACATGTGCCCTCCCCCACTGAAGTTTGGCCAGAAAGGAATGTGCCCCTTGTTGCTGGACTACAACTTCCATCATCCCTAAACATTGGCTATGCTGGCTGTGGCTGATGGGAGTTGGAGTCCAACAACATCTGGAGGGCACCACGTTGGCTAGTTCTGTCTAGTCTCTCATACAGTCATGCCTGTGACATTTTTGCACTGGAATATCTTATCAGCTTGAACAAACTACCTTAGCAGAAAATGTCTGGCCCCATCAGCCATGTAGATCAGCAAAAGCCAGTATAGGCTGAAGCAGCTTGCACTACTGGACTGCAGGGATCAGAAATGCTAAAATTGCAACCCCTTATCCTTAAAATTAGAATTATGTGGACAAGCCCAAGCAGGTTAACTTTTGCTCTTTCTAGAACCCTGAACCTTCAGATTATTCAGTATGTGTAATCCCCACAAAGGAAAATGTGGGGAAAGTATTGATTTTTATTTTTTTAAGAATAGGGCCTTTTATCCTGCTTGCTTCGCTCTCCAACCCTACCTACCATCACCAAAGCCTCCTTCCCCCCATGGTTCACTGTAGCTCCCCCCGTTCCCCTCCCCTTTCCCCACCTCAGGGGTCGCCAGAACTCCCCTTCTCCCCTGACCCCCCAAGGAGTCACTAGAACACCCCTTCTTCCCCCCACAACCCCAGGGTTGCCAGACCTCCCCTTCCTTGGCTTGCCTCCCACCTACCTGGTAAGGCCAAGCTCTGGGCCTCACCACCACCCCGTAGGCTTTGACGCCAGATGGGCCTGCCTCCACTCCAGACTTTGTCACTGTACAGGCCTGCTGCCATTCCAGGCCTCACTGCTGCCACTCTGGGCCTTGCAGTTTGTCCTTGCCTGCCTCACCTGTAATTACACCTTCAGAATAACAGATTACACACAAAATAGTTTCTACCAAACACTCACACATTCCTTCCCTCCCTACAGAGGTATGTCTGGCACCTTCTTTGTACAGCTTTTGGTGAATGCCACAGATGCCCTTCTTTACCCTGGCCTTTGGCACTTGACATATATGTTTTAGGACCCACCCGACTTTTGTGAATGTAATTGTTTTTAACTGTTTTTAATACTGTGTTTTAAATTTCTGTAACCCATCCTGGCACTTACTGGTGAAGGACAAATGATGATGATGTTGATGGTGGTGGTGGTGGTGGTGGTGATGATGATGATGATGCCGGCAATACTAAAAAAAAGCACGTTTTGAACCTGGAATGTAATACACACTTTCAACAAAGCCATCAGTTAAAAAGAGCACTGTAATATCACTCCTGCATAGGACACCTGAAACAAATAGATCTTCATTGTGTGCTTAATAGAAAGACAAAGGTTATCTATCATTATAAAAGGAGAACATCAATTTAAGAATTTAATTTCTTAGCACACACATCTGTGCACCCAATTCGGAACAAAAGCTGTTTTGAGACTCTTGTTAAATATTAATAGAATTAATAGATGGAGAAATCATTTTAGGTGAAGATATGAATGTAGTTATGGATAATTTTCTTGATAAAATAAGAAGAAACAGAAATTCTTAAGCCTTTGAACACATTATTTAATAAAGAGAATTAGATATTTTTAACAGATATATGTCAGCCCATAGGAAATAATAACATACTTTTTCCCAAGGCAAGAAACAGTTATTCCAAAATCAATACATTCTTCATTTCACAAGCATTAGGTAATAAGATCACCAAGAGATTTTATCACAGAGATTTACCTATGTAAAATATTGGAGGGCACCATCTCTTCCTTCAATAAGTGAATGGAATTACATTCTGTGAATATACCTGCATATGAAAATTCACATATTAGGATGGAGGAAAATAGTCAAGGTTATAACAGCTTTGCCTGGAATTTGTTTTAGTTTATTAATATTAGCATCAATACTCAAACTACTAATTCTATATGCGCAGATCATAATCCAGCATACATGGAACTGAAGCTTTTTAAGGAGAAGGTATATAAAATATGGTCTTGGAGACAATGAACTGTTAAAGTAAGGGGAAGACGCATTTGTACTGTTCTGTGAACTCTTGCACAAGCTAGCAGAAAGCTACTTGCAGGAAGCTTAGTGCAACAGCGTATTCAGGGTATCTTAGAGTAAGAAAAATTTGGTGAATTGCTGTTTCTAGTTGTTTTTAAATGTCATTTGTTTTATTTTTAACCAAGTGAGGCACTAGTGAGAAGTTAGAATATAAAGGAGCCCAAGAAGCATGGGAGTTCATGAAGAACGTATTACAAAAAGCGCAATCGCAAACAATTCCAAAGAGGAAGAAAAATGGAAGACATCGGAAAAAGCCAATGTGGCTACACAGAAGACTGGTGGAGGAGGTAAAAGTAAAAAAGAGCATGTATAAAGAATGGAAGGAAGGACGCATCACCAAGGAAGAGTACCGACGAGTGGCTCGGGCTTGCAGGAATAGCGTAAGGAAAGCTAAAACCCAGAATGAGCTGAGGCTGGCGAGGGAAGCGAGGAACAACAAAAAGGGGTTTTACATATATGTTCGAAGCAAGAGAAAGACCAAGGAAATGGTGGGACTGCTGCTCAGTGAGGATGGCAAAATGGTGACAGATAACGAGGAAAAAGCAGAACTGCTCAACGCCTATTTTGCCTCCATTTTCTCCCAAAAAGGGAACAGTGTGCAACTTTGCATTGGTAGCAATCTCAGTAAGGGGTCGGGATTGCAGTTCGAGATTGATAAGGAGATAGTCAGGAAATGCCTAGTTAACCTAAATGAGTTCAAATCTCCAGGGCCTGATGAACTGCATCCCAGAGTATTGAAGGAACTTGCGGATGTACTCTCAGAACCTCTTGCCATCATCTTTGAGAAATCCTGGAGAACAGGAGAGGTGCCGGAGGATTGGAGACGGGCAAATGTCGTCCCGCTCTTTAAAAAGGGTAAAAAAGAAGATCCGGGGAATTACAGGCCGGTCAGTCTGACTTCAATACCGGGAAATATATTAGAACGGGTAATAAAAGAGTCCATTGGCAACTATCTAGATGACAATGCTGTGATTAGAAGGAGCCAGCATGTGTTTGTCAAGAAAAAATCCTGTCAAACTAATCCCATCTCTTTTTTTGATCGGGTCACTAGCTTAGTAGATGGTAGAAATGCTGTAGATGTCATCTATCTAGATTTCAGCAAGGCGTTTGACAAAGTCCCCCATGACCTTTTGATTAGCAAACTAGTCAAATGCAACTACATGGAAATACTGTCAGGTGGATTCACAACTGGTTGGAAAACCGTACTCAAAGAGTGATTGTCAGTGGCTCTGCTTCGGACTGGAAGGAGGTCTCGAATGGAGCGCCACAGGGTTCTGTCCTGGGGTCGATACTCTTCAACATTTTTATCAATGACTTAGATGATGGAGTGGAGGGAAGCCTTATGAAGTTTGCGGATGATACGAAACTGGGAGGGATAGCTAACACAATGGAAGACAGGAATAAAATCCAAAGGGACCTGGATAGACTAGAAAATTGGGCTGAAATTAATAAAATGACATTCAATAAAGACAAATGCAGGATTCTGCATTTAGGCCACAAAAACAAAATGCACGGGTACAGGATGGGAAATACCCGGCTTAGCAGTAGTGCGTGTGAGAAGGACCTTGGAATTGTAGTGGATCTCAAGTTGAACATGACCCAGCAGTGTGATGCTGCGGCAAAAAAGGCAAACGTGGTTTTGGGCTGCATAAACAGAGCTATAGTTTCCAGGTCGAGGGAAGTAATAGTCCCACTATATTCTGCATTAGTCAGGCCTCATCTGGAATACTGTGTTCAGTTCTGGGCGCCTCATTTTAAGAAAAATATAGACAAGTTGGAGCGGGTTCAGAAGAGGGCGACGAGGATGATAGCCGGTATGGAGAACAAGTCTTATGAGGAAAGGTTGAAGGAACTTGGCATGTTCAGTCTGGTGAAGAGAAGGCTGAGGGGTGACATGATTGCACTCTTTAAGTACCTGAAGGGCTGTCACATAGAGGAGGGTACAGATTTGTTCACTGCTGCCCCAGAGGGTAGGACCAGGTCTAATGGTTTTAAGTTGCAGGAGCGTAGATTCAGATTGGACATTAGAAGGAACTTCTTGACAGTAAGGGCAGTTCGGCAATGGAACCGACTGCCTAGGGAGGTGGTGGGATCCCCTTCGCTGGATGTCTTCAAGCAGAGGCTGGACAGCTATCTGCGGGAGATGCTCTAGCTGTGGATTTCCTGCTGTGAGCAGGGGGTTGGACTTGATGGCCTACAAGGCCCCTTCCAACTCTATGATTCTATGATTCTATGATTCTGAAAATCAATAAATAAAATGAATGAATAAGTAAGATACAGGTTGTAGCATATCACATCTAGTGGACTATAGAAGGTCATGAGGAGCAGCTTGCAAAAGCTTTCTGTGTAGCAACCTCTCTGGATTTGGAGGGAGGAGGTGTCACTTTACTGATAAAGCACTCTTCTGCTAGGCTGGAAATCCACCTTCAGTGAAAAGAGGCTTTCTGCCCAAGGAACCATTCTTCATACCTTTCCGTATTGTCCATGTACAATAGGATACATGCAAGGGTCTGCCGGTTATTATCCCAGGACATCTTGTTACATCCACCTCTCTTCTCTCCCTCTGCTTCAGGCAGCCTGCCAGCAAGTCACATCACCATTGTTCTGGATCATTGCAGGAAAACATTGAGCTGCTGTGTTCCCACCACCACTGCCCTTGAGTAGAAAGTGAGGTTTCTGTAGTTTAAACAGGTTGTTTTAGTTATGAGTTTATCTGTTTTCGTTGTTTTTGTATGGATGGCTACTATTTAACTAAATTGAGTTATTGTACCACATCCTGGGATTGTTAGCTATGAAGGGTGGGTTTAAAATATTTGAAATTAAAATGTTATGGTGAAAGACCCATTGCACCCATCCCAAGTGAAACATAATAATTTTGTTGTTGTTGAACTACACATTTTTATGTAACAAAAGTGATGAAGTAATTGCATATTTTGCAATTCTTCCTTTTTTGCTAATTTAGTCATGATATATTTTGTTCTTCATGAAATGGTATTTGCCATTTTCTTTTCTTAAGGAAGTATAATAAAATGTTTTAAAAGGAAGACAAAGCCAATATAAATTATATGGGGCTTATTTGTGCAAAACTGCTATAGCATTGCTTAAAAAGTAGAGTATGAATATTTCTAGGTCTCTCATGCTAACAGTTGTCATTGGTAGATTCTTTGGCTAAGCAATACGACATGTGAGAAGGATTTTGGAATTGTCGTTGATCGTAAGCTGAATATGAGCCAACAGTGCGATGTGGCTGCAAAAAAGGCAAATGCTATTTTAGGCTGCATTAACAGAAGTATAGTTTCCAAATCATGTGAAGTATTAGTTCCCCTCTATTCAGCACTGGTTAGGCCTCATCTTGAGTACTGCATCCAGTTCTGGACACCGCACTTCAAGAAGGATGCAGACAAAGTGGAACAGGTTCAGAGGAGGGCAACAAGAATGATCATGGGACTGGAAACAAAGCCCTATGAGAGACTGAAAGAACTGGGCATGTTTAGCTGGGAGAAGAGAAGACTGAGGGGATATGAGAACACTCTTCAAGTACATGAAAGGTTGTCACACAGAGGAGGGCCGGGATCTCTTCTCGATCATCCCAGAGTGCAGGACAGGGAATAATGGACTCAAGTTGCAGGAAGCCAGATTTTGACTGACCATCAGGAAAAAGTCCTAACTGTTAGAGCCATACAACAATGGAACCAATTACCTAGAGAGGTAGTGGGCTCTCCGACACTGGAGGCATTCAAGAGTCAGCTGGACAGCCATCTGTTGGGAATGCTTTGATTTGGATTCCTGCATTGAGCAGGGGGTTGGACTTGATGGTCTTATAAGCCCCTTCCAACTCTAGTATTCTATGCCTAGCCACTACAAAATGGAGGAGAGATGAAATGGCTTCTCTCAGTGTGAATTCAGCAAGTCAACTGAATTCTACTCAAAACCTGAGACATAAGAAAATGTCTCATCATCCCTGCCTGGAATCAGTGCGTTAGGAAATCCTCTACAGTGCCGTGGTTTCTTTGTTAAATTTTCAGAGCATTGGGCAGCCCATAAAGACTTCTGGTACCTTCAGGTCATTCACATTTTTCTTCCATTTCTGCATTTCTGATGCATTCATTGCAAAAAATAGCAGTGTCTAACTACATGTATGATTGCACCATGATTCTTTTCATGTGATGTTTTAACAATGCATATGTGAACTTGTATGCACTGATAAAGCACTACAAAAAAAAAGAATCTTATACATATTTTATATAAAGATTCCTTTTATCTGGTATTTTACCAATATTCAGGAATGCATGGGTGTATCAGCAAAACACTCCACATTGGTAAATCATGGACATGCTCACATCAAGATCTCTTTGTTCCAGTGTTGTATTGATGCGTAATGCACGCTGAAAACATAGAAAGGGGTAAAGATGCAAACCTTATGCAATTCAATTCCAGCTAGTTACATGGGAATTCAAGAGGAATTGAACACAGAACAGAGTAAATCTGTGAAATAATTGAGGGTTGGAATCAGGGAAATCTTATCCCTCTTTTCAAAGGGCCCATGTTGCTAATTGTAACCTATACTAGTACAAGTGCATTGCTGATTGCAGACAAAACAGTTCCGATTGTAATAGTCATCAAAGCAACTTTTGCTAGTGGCAGTGTTCAAGAATTGCCAACCTCCTCCATTATCTTGGACAGAGAAAGCTATTACAATCTTTTCAAGACATTCAGTGTTAAGCTGAAGTTCACTGTGTTCAGTGTACTGTTCTTTCTCTTGTCTCTTCTCTTATGACAGTATGTGATTGTCATATTTGTGAAGACAGGACAACGTCTACCTTAATGTGTTGTTTCACAGGTATATGTCTTGGCCCAGCTCTCAAATGTCTGCTGCAAAAGGACATCCTAAAATGTATCATCAGCTCTTTTGAAGTTCAGAGGAAGGACATTTTATAGAATATACATACATACTATAGGATAGTTTTAATAAAATACATAAAAATGGAATACCTCTCATAGTGAGGAATATTTGAGAGATATGGTCATAAGAAGCCATTATTTCTAAAGGAGACAATTATATTATGTACTCTCTTCCTTGACTAAAATTGGGTGCAGTCCCAGAGTTTGTGTGCACCGCTGTCAGGGCTGTACATATCTAGTTCTGTTAAACAATTGGCACTCACGGCAGGTGCCACTTGGCCAAGAGGATAGAAGGAACAAATTGTGTCCCCCAAACAACTTATAGCCATGATCACTGATTTTGTAACTGGACTATATATGTGAGCTCCAGCACAATGAGAAATCTGGGGGGGCAGTACTCTTTTGTGTATCTCCGTAGCTGGTTTGGGGCAGATGTATAATAATTATAATTGATAATATCTCAATATTGAAATTAGACAGTGCATAAGTGAGATTGTAGAATTGTACAAGTAGTATACACACGTGTGACTATGATGCATGAAAATCTACATGTAGGTTTAATTCTCTTTCCTGTGAACAGGAGATTTCTCAAGAAGAACACAGATTAAGCATATTTGTGTATTATGCAACTAGGTATTATTAGTGGTTTGGGTGTTTTAAGAATCCTTTTTAAGGCAATAGTCTTTTAAATAAATCATTTTAAAGCAAAATATTCATAGGGATATCATTTACGTGTCAAATACATAATTATGAGTTGTGACATACGCAGGTTTTGTTTGTTACATTTTCATATGCAGAAGCAATTCCATCACCAGAAAATATATGGAATGAATTGAGCTATCAATATACGTTTAGTAGATCTGAACCAAAATGCCCTGCTTCTTCATCTACACTGTTTGCACACTGCAAACAGGGGTGTCCCCTCTGAGTAATTTTTGCGACAGCCCTGCAAACAGGACAGTGTGTTTTCCCCATTCATTCTGGTGACACTGCTTTGGGCCACTGTTCTCTCTCTCTCCCTCCCTCAGAGTGAGGACAGAAAGCATTGCCTTTACTCTGATTTGGCTTCAAATGTCATGTAGCCAAATATCATTGTGCACATTGGAATGAGATTTGGCTATTTAGGGACATTTGAGGCCAAATCAGAGTAAGGGCAGAACATCCTGGCCTCACTCAGCTGGAAATCTTGTCTGCAAGTAATAGATGGAGAAAATTATGTTGCACAGCAGCAAGGAAAATGATTCACTGCTGCTGTCAGGACCATAAATAGATAACCAGTGAAGTGAGCAATGAGGGCCTTGTGAAATCTTTTGGGCCCTGAAAGCCCCCTCTTCAGGCCTAAAATGTCCACTAGTCAACTTTTAGTTTTTTAGTTACCCCAGGGTTTAGTTACATCCTTCTACTCCTGGTATTATAGCACTAAGCTTTTTTTCTTCATGCTTTTCATTGATAGACTTAAACTGCTTTACAGAGGGTTTGGTGCTACTGTTTTGTGAGGAACTCAAACCACAGTGAAGTGACTTGCCCAGGACCATGCAATGCATTAGTGGCAGTTACAGTTGTAGAACCCAGGAATTCCTGCTCTAGGAGATTGCCTATCAGACCTTATAATATCAGTGCTCAGACATTATAAGAGATAAAAGCAAACTGGGTCGTAGAGGAAGCACTACAATACTGTGTACATTTCAAACTTAACATAATGGATATAAAGTCTAATCATGCTTTTTTCCTTCTTCCCCACTTTTGGACATTTTCTTCATCTGACTGCATATTTAGAAGAAATGCATATTCGTACTCCTATTACTTGTAAGTACCTAGCTGAATATGACTTTTCTTGAGCATGTTCATTAGAGTTGCAGGATATACATATTTGATTTTTTTTACCAATTACTTTTTCTTTTAGCCATTACTTTTCCTTTTTCCTTTTTGCCATTTATTGGTTTTGGTTTTTTGCAATACACTACACTTTTAAAGTACACAATCTGTCCAAAATACCCACTGCCACACTTTTGAAACAGTTGTGCGTAGGAAAAAAAAAAGTAGTGGGGACTCAACATGGTTATTTTCTTTGGCAATCAAAATCCATGCCTTCATATCCCACTCATCCCTTTCAGTCTTGTTGATTATAATCTATTTCTGGTACAGGCTAATAGGAAATTAATGGGCTAAACACCAAGTTACTCCCCTTCCTGTGAAAAATAATGTTTTAAAGCACATGGTCAGCATCTAGGGCGTTCACTGTCTTCGCTGGAACCACTCAAGAATTTTCTAGTTAGTGGGAGAATGGTTGAGACTTGTGTATTCAGCAGCAATATCAAGGGTTGTACTCAACATATTACTAAGCAGATAATCCATCAGTGCAAGGATTTTTCCTTGCACAACAGAACTATCCCCCCTTCCTCCCCCCGCACATCCTCTGAATCTGTTTTGGGGTTTTCCCCAATGCTTCACAACAGATTTGGGGGCAGTGTGAAGGGTGAGCAGGAGGAGAAGAGGGGGGAAATCTCATTGAGCTAACACTTTTTAGTTGAATAATGACACAATAGATCCAAACTAGATGTGTTGAGGGACATCCATGATTAGGATTTCTTGCATTAAAATAAAAATGAATAACATCCATGGGGTTGGGAGGATCAAATCAAAATTATGGTGGGGGAAGAGGGGAAGTTTTCTAAACATTCCCTGACACTATTTTCTTGGTTACAAAATCTCTCCCAGTATCGCTAATCTGATTGGATTCTTCTTCCTGTAGCTGCTATTTTGTAAAAACGATGGGAGAATATAAATGCAGATTTCCTGCATCACATCTAGTTGTTCCCTTAAAACAGTGTTTTAACTGCTCTACTGAGGCTGTCTGTGAAGGTAGAAGAGATGCAGAAGGCGAGTGTGTATGTGTGAAGTCTGTCTGAGAAACTGATGTTTTCTATTTGTGAAACTGCTGTTTCCTAATCTCAGATATATGGGAGACTGCGGTTATTCAGTGGATGGGAAAACATGTATGGTGCATCCTCAGAGACACAGTCTTGTATCTGAGGAATTTGTTTAAATAGCGGAACAGATGAAGTAATGCAGAAGGAGAAGGAGAAAGTGGTATGGAATAGCAAAACTTCAGTCTTGCGCTCAAATAACAAAAACCCTCCAACAAATAGCATAGCTCTTCTGTCTTGCTCTCAAATATATCGGGGGTTGTTTGGCAAATACTCAGTGAGGGCAAAGTAAAAGGATACCCTGCAGGTGTTCTGGGACAGTATTTGTAGAACTGAAATGGGTTGAAGTGATATCCGAAACAGAAGCTTATTTCTTGGGGGAAGAAAACTTTCAAGACACTGGAGGAGAGGTTTCAGCACAGCACTAGATAAATTAATGGGGAATGGATGAACCACACAGGAAATGTCCTACCTCATCACTTCTAGAGTTGCAGGATCAACACAGGATCTTCCCAAGTAACCCATTAGTTTCAATTTCCCCCATCATTCAAATATTACCAATACGGAATGGATCCAGAGGCCAAGAGCTGGCAACCTTGTTGAAATCTACAATTTGTAAGTGAAGTGTGATCGCCTTGTGTGTTAAGGGGAAGGCAGTCCTGCAGGATGTCTAAAATCCTTTTTCTCTTCAGGATAATTAATAAGGTATAACTTATTGCACAGAAAATTCCTATGTGTAATCCCTCCTTACTGAAATTGTATGTATGTATGTATGTTTTTTATATACTGCTCTTCCCCCAGAAGGAGCCTACTGAAAGTGTCAGACATCAGGGCTGCTTTATGTGTTAACTGAAGCACATGTTTGCTATGACTTCTATGATTGCTGTCATGCTGCTCTGGGAACGTAAATTTTCCACTCACGTTGTTCAGCTGTACTTGTATGTTTATATAACATGCCAGTGAATCCCTGGGGTGGTGTTAGTTTCTGGTGTATTTCAAAAACACCCAAGACAAATACAACCAAAATATGTGGGCTTGAAGATTTATTATACTTCTCAGAGTGTCACAGGAGCAATCACCGATATGGTAGCAACCATAGTATGCCGGGCAATGTGCCAAGTGGGCCAAAGGTAGAAATGCTGGTTAATGTCTCTGTGTTCAAGATGAGTTACAAATTTCAGTGGCTCATAAAGATTGCATACAAAGAAGACAAGGGCTTTAGAAAACCTTGAAATTCTCACCCAGCTCAGACTAATATCTGAGTCAGAGAAGAATTCACAACTCATCTTTACTGATCATCCAAGCACACCTTTTCCTTTCCTTACTTCTTGGTGGGTAGTGGCAGCAGCAAGAAGAGAAACAGCATCTGCATGTGGAAAAGAGAGAAGCTTATCTGTCTGTGGGAGATGTACTTCTCTCAAGGGTTGAATACAATTCTTAGCTTCTGGTATCACTGTGCCAGTGCAGTTACCGGACTACAAAATGTGCTAAAACCTCATTTTGTTACTGCATTTGGGTATCTTTGTGAGTGTGAGAAGGAGCTTATGAGAGACTTTTGCATGCCACATGTACATAAATTTGGGTTGCCCCCATTAAAGATGAAAAACACCCTTTCACTTTGATCTCTGCACATCTTTTAAAATAAACGGATTTACAAGATTTTAAAAAGTGTTACTCAGCTTAGATGCAAATTCAAAACATTCAGAAGATAATTAAAATGAACAGTAAGCTAAAAAAGATATGTTTATCTTTGGGGTGTTTTTAAATGCCTGTTTGAAATGGTTTTTATTGATATTTTTAATGTTTTATTTTTAATTTTTGTAAACCACTTAGAGGATTTATAAAATCAAGCGGTATATAAATTTTGTTAAATCAAAATAAATTTATCTGGTTTCCACACTGCTGCATTCAGATCACACAACATCAGTATTTTCTAACCCTCCTTTGGCTAACTGACTATGAAAAAGAGCCAAATGTGGCTTATAGAGCAATCATAACTGGGAAGGAAGGCAGGGAGAGGAGTGAAATGATGGACAAAATGCCATTTCCAAATAGGGTGACGGTGGTGTTTTTCTTCTTTTTTCCTTGTATATTCTTTATTTTAAAAAAATTACCTCCCCCTTTAGTTTCTGTGGGGGGAAACTAACTGCACTTGCTCTAGGGCTAGGACCTCTCAGGAACTGTTCATTCAGATGATCCAAGGCTGCCTCCAAATCACCCCCAGAATTGCTAGAGGTAGATCTATGCCAGGGGTGGCCAAACTTGCTTAACGTAAGAGCCACATACGATAAACTTCAGATGTCTGAGAGCCGCAAGACATGAACAAATATTACACACACGTTTTTATTGTTACATGCACATTTTGTTACAAAAATTTTATATAAATATTAAGAAATATATGTACGTGATAATATTTATTCATGTATGTAGTTTTTAAACTGTTAATTTGTATTAGTTTCAATAATCACAAAGTACACATATATATACAAAATGTTTTCAAAATCCTGAATGATTATTGTTTTAACTATATTGAGCATATTTAATACAGTAATGAACTACGGAAACATCTAAGAAAAATATGTAAATTTGCATTTCATTAACATGAGACCACCAAAAATAAAAATAAAAGGGGTAAAAACAGATTTTAATGATATTTATTTGTCTTATAATTATAAAGCTTGAAATTTTTTATTTACCTTTTATATTAATTGTGATGCAAAAAGGAATTCAGCCAACATATTTCTGCGAGCCACACATTATATGTCAAAGAGCCGCATGTGGCTCACGAACCGTGGTTTGGCCACCCCTGATCTATGCTGACAGAGCTTTCTGCAGACATAACCAGTCTCTAGGGAGGATGTGCAGCCCCCTATTGGTGGAGCTCCTCCAGTGGTGGAGAGGCATCACCATCATATCCAAACTCCCTATTGCTCGTGGATCTGAGGTTTAGGTTTGCTCTCTTAGTTAAAAATGAATCATAATTGTGTTTGTTTGGCTTCTTTAATTCTACTTTAATCCAGTTTTTGCACTTAGCAGGCAACTGTTCATGCATCTTAGATTATTATCTTTCTTGAAATATTTCCCAATTAGTAAAAGGCAGGAACAGATATGTCTTCTCCTCTCTCTTTTGCTAATTGCATTAATTCTGTTGCTGCCTAAAAACTGATTCTCATTGTGGATTTCTCTCTCTCTCTCTCACACACACACAAAATTAATAGCACCCTAACCCTGATTCCCAGTGGGAGAAAAAGAAACATAATATGTGAAATATAATTCTGCATCAAAATCCCAGATATCCCATCTGTTTCTTTGAGGAATTCACACTGCCTTCCCCAGCAAACTTATCTTCTATCTCATCTGCCACAATCTATCCATAACATGTCAGAGAGTGGTGAAACTGGGAATGGAGAGACTGAGTGACCCTTCATGTGTGTTTGAATCTTTGCTAAAGATTATACCTTCCCTGAAAATTAGTCAGGCAGAGATTTTAAGCTTTAAAAATAAGAAATAACTGCTTTATTCTGGAAGTACATACTTGATAGGAAAGAGTTCTACATCTAGCTAACTAGCTAAGTTGGAGATGCAAACACCAAGCCTAGTGTTTGCCCTCATGCTTGGAGGAGAGGGAGAGACAAAGAGAATATGTCTGCTCTCCCTCTCAAGAGAAAGAAGAAGGAAGGAGGGAAGGAGATGTGGTCAACATCCTATGCATATCAGTCTAGCAGGAAGGGAGAGACAGCAGGAGATCAAAGGATAGGTATCAGCCCAGCAATCAGGAGGTCTCCTCTCTAGCTACCCTTTTTAACCCCATGCAGCCTCAACCCACAAGTTGGAGTTGAACCACATATTCCAACATAACACAGCTCAGTAATTTTCCTACTGTGGCTAGCTGCAGAAAGATTCAGATCCCTCAAACCTATCAGAAAAAAGTTAAGGAGTAGACATCTGTACCCAAATCCAGACTTTGAGAGTGCAGATTCCAGTTCAGGATCCCTAAAGTCAGTGGCTCAGTTTGGAAGAACTAGGACTGTGACTGTCATGAACTCTGTGGAGCAGTCCTGGAGTGATGAAGAGGAAGAGGACGAAGCTACAGAATAGGACCCAGAGGAGGGTCCTAGCAACTTGCGGCCAGGAAGTACTGAGACAGTAGGCTTCAATACTTTTGACAGGGACAGCTCCTTCCCCTTAGCTCACAACACAAGGAATGCTGGCCGATCAGGACCCATCCCTTCTCCTCCCCTCCACCCCCTCTTCTCCCAAGTTGCTGCTGCTGCGCACACCTCCTCTAGAGGAGGAGGATCTCGATGAAGTGCCACCACTGCATTTCCCCAGATCCTTCAGATCCTGTCAGCCAATACAGAGGCTCTATGCATCTAGGATCAGAGGCAATTTGCCTATGAATACCAGTTGCTTGGAAGTACAGGTTTAGTTCACTGGATTAGGTCTCATCTTCATATCCTAAGGTTCTTGATTCACGTGTGGCTTTATATATTTTGATATCTTCATCTAAGATATTTGAAGACTTCCACAACCCCAATATGAATTCCCAGCCACAATTTCCAACTCACTCTCTGCACACTTAACAGCTAATGTAGAGAACTGGTGTTGTGCAGGGAATACTTTAATTCCCACTGCAATCTCATACACAAGGTAATAGATGGAGTTGTTCTTAAAATACTTTATTCACGTAGAATTATTTGGATAAATTTATATTGGCAGTTTTGGAAAATGACACTATTTATATGCTGAAGCTATTCCTGTTTTCTTGGGATGCATGTAAATAAATAAAACATCAATTCTCTTTTAAAATGTACAATGAAAGTGAAGCAGAACAGATGCCTTCAGAGACAGAGAGGCTATTATATCCAGGGCTCATCTTCTCACAGGCTCCAGACCCCAAGTTCCACCGACCCCTGCATTCTTTTAAGGTTGTCCAGCCTCACTGTTCCCCCCTATCTTTTCTCACCCTATCTAACCATTTAAATTAAGGTCATGATTTTATTTATTCCATTAATATATTGCTATATTCCATCAAGGTGGTCTACATGTGGTTCCCAGGTGATCACCTTCCATCCATCTAGACACAGACCAGACACAGTCACAGTCACAGACCTGCTTATCTTCAGCAAGGTGGTGGCCTCATGTGCTTTCATGGCATACCCTGGGACATGAAACAGGCATAATCTTGCTGTACTATGTCAGTGAGAAGACAATACCACAAGACTTTCTAAATATTTGAATTGGCTCTGTGTTTCTCTATGATATGTTGTTGCTGTTGTATCCTTCCTTCATTCTTAGGAGCAGTATATGTGGGATTCCCCCTCACAACAACTGAATGAAATAGACTATGCTATGAGACAGTGATTGGCCTAAGATCATTCATGCAGATGTTTGAATCCACATCTCCCTGATTCAGGTCTGATGCTTTAACCACTGTACAAGACTGTCTCAAAATATAAGCCCCACCGACCAGAGAGAACAATCTTCTTGTATACATGATCACTTATTCCAGAAGCAGATCTGAAGCCCCTGACTTTTGCTACAATCCGTCAACTATCTTTCCACTGGATTCATCTGATTCGTTCTTTGAATGCATGATGAAATAAGGGACTGAAGAGAGGTCAAGGATTGTTTATCCCCACATACTCTAATTTATTACATAAACGGGTCAATAGCCATTGCCCATCCTAATTGAAATCCAATCCTTGTTAGGTGCCAGTCAGAAAGATATTCTTCCCTGTTGCCTAGAAAGCATTCTAATAAACGGCATCCTCATGTTCTTGTTTTGCTCATAGACAAGTGAAAGCAACACATGCGTAAATTCTTTGTTGATGTCAAATTTATGTCAGCACATATCAGTTACTTCTGTTACATTCTTCTTTGAAATATCCATCCAGAAGCTGTTTTTTTATTCACCTTTCCATTTACATAATGAATGAAACATACACATACAATAGTGAGTTTCCTGCTAGTTTTGCACTTTATGCAGCCTGTACTCTGTGATTGACATTAATGTGATGAAAGCCACTTCCCCTGGATGTTCCAGTTGTTTTTACGGGAAGCTGGTCAGATAAGAGCGCAAGAGTTGTCACTGATATGGTTTGTCAGGACTTCAGAGATAGCATTTCAATTGCCTTATTTGTAGAAGGGAAGTATTTTCAGATAACGCTACTGTCATTCTGAAGACAGCTCAACACACGGGTAAGCTATCCTTTGCCTTGGTTCATTATGTTAGTTAGAGCTCAAGGTCCATCAATGTTAGATGCTTTAACCTTTTTGATAATTTTATTCTCCCCCTCCCTAAGAAGGATCCCCTGTGCTTTCAACGGCTTGAAAAGCAGCAAATTAATTGTCCACGGGTTGTGTTTGACTTTTTTGGTGGGGTGATGGTGATTGAAGATGTGTCTCTAGATACAGTACCCTCCTTTGAATTAATGGCCATTTTTAGACAAATGTTTCTGCCTTTGAATGCTGTTTTTTCCTCTTGAAATATCTCTGCATCTTGAATTACGAATGCTCACTCCAGTCTACCAATCTTATATTGGCAGTTTGGATTTACCTTTTGTATTGCTGTGCTGCAGCCACAGTGGGGTGGAAGAGGGAAGCTCCTTCAGTGTCCATTAATTCTTCTTCAAGAGCTATCAACACCTCACCTACATATGGAAAATATATCTATAAAAACTCACATGAAAGCATTGTGCGGTTTTGAGTAAAGTACACTAGAATTAATTGAATAGTTAATGTAGAGTCACTTTAGAATGGTAAGGATGTTGACTTAACTATGCTGCACTGAGCACACACTGTGAAGAAGTTGACTGTTTACCATGTGCCTTAATCCAGGATGGTTCTACCCATGTCCTGCTACCCTAAAGGGACTGTGTGAAATGGCTTTCAATTAAGCAAGAACAGAGGCTATTAATCTTCACTGAAGTGCCTTCTATATGCTAGTATATTATGAACTTGTTTTAGGAAGGTCTGTAGCTGACGTGGTAGAGCACATGCTTTGCATACAGAAGGGTCCAGGTTTGATCCCTTGGCCTCTCCAGAAAGGGCTTGGAAAGACAGTCTGAAACCCCAGAGAGCCACTGCCAATCATTGCAGACAATACCGGACTAGATGGAACAATGGTCTGGCTTAGTATAAGACAGCTTCCTATGTTCTTAGAATTCTCCACCACTGTTACATGTAGTAGAACATACATTTAAAACTCTGTTACTCTGAAATGTTGATCTGATGTTCTTATGATAAACATATGCAGGAAGGAATGGAGTACTGCTCAAAGAATGACTTTTGCACAAATCTGTAAAGGAATAAACAGGCTACTATTTTGTTTTTCTTCATGAGCGAGGTGAATGACACTGAACCCTACCAAACCTTCCTGTCTAAGCATCCAAGTCTAGGCTAGTGTTTCCAAATCCCAAGTGTCCTCTGCAAGAAAGAGGATCTCTTGGAATTGCTTTGGTGCAGATGTGTCTTTGAAGCCTAAGTATTCCATTTTGTGGGGACCATTCAAAATCAAAACAGTATTGTTCATTTTCTGAAAAGCAAACTAAGCTTGCCAGATCCAGTCCTTTGTCATTTATTATCATTTTAAAGAAACCAAAGCATCAGAGCATCCAGCCACTTATTGCCAGAAATAATTTAAGCTGAATTTAATAAGCAATCCTCACCTTTGTTTACAAACCCTTTTAAAGCATCAATAGTGGTCAAGAGCGCATTCATTTTAGATTAGCATTTCCCACTGAAAAAATTGAGAAACAGTTGGTGCCAAGCAATTAATGTAGTTCTGTTAGCAAATCCAGAAAATTGCTCCAGATCACACAGACAGAAATACTGGCCTTATAGGCCCCTTCCAACTCTATGATTCTGTGAACTCATTAGTGTGTGTGATCTGTAGGGGTTAAATCTCGAACTCCCCTGTCAAAACAGTAACATATTAACCACCTAGGGTTTTAGTACTGTGTACACCTTTCTGGGAGTGAAACCTTTGAACTCATTGGGTCTTACATCAGAGTAGACTTGCATAGGATTGGGCTGCACATATGAAGACTGATATGTCATCCTAAGGCCTGTTCTTGAGCCTATAAACACTGGTAGGAAATGGTTGGTGATGAGTAGTTTTTGTCACTAAATAGCTGGATTAGAGTGTAGGAGTGGCACGTGGCTGTTTCCTTCTTCGCTGCAAATAATGGAAATGTTCAGAATCCTGTAATAAGATTGTGATAATGTTCATTAAAACACACTAAAGAACCTAGAGATGTTTCACTGACCCAGAGTACCATATAACAATAGAGTGCCTGCCTGAGCTCCATTAATTTCAAAATCAGCTCACATACAAAAGCAGGGTGCTATAGGTGTTTGATGCCAAAAATGCCCAAACAAAAACACTGTAGCTCCACTGATTTACAGACACAGCCTCAGCAACTGTGGGTTTTCCCATTTGCTGCAGTTTCAGGAACTCCTTGATACATGTATATGTTCACCTCAAGATGTCTATTCCATTGCAATAAATAAAGAAGCTCACATTCAACATAAGCTCCTCATATGTGCTCTTGAGCTTGATTGGGTACGACTAACCCCTAAGATTGGCGGTATACATCCTGTGCTGCTAGGTAGTGTTGCATGGCTTCCATCCATTTCAGCAGGGTTTTAACATAACATCAACTGCAAACTCTTTAGGTATTGATGTTGTTTATATTATTTATAGCCTGGTTTTGGCTCAAGGCAGCTTGCAAAAATTATGGCTGCAGTTTACAGAGCTAGTTTTGGTTCTGACTGCCCATATTTGATAAATAAGAAGCATAATTCAGGCTTTAAAACTTTCGTGTCAGTACCCAACTTCCTGTCAATTGCGATTAACTGCAAAACTACCTACTGCAATTCTGTACCTACTTCCTTCTGAGTAAACATGAATTGGATTGGCAAACACATCTAGTGCATTTTTTCTCATTCCAGCATTTTGAAATAAATTGATTTGCATTTTAATAATTTTCCTTACTTTTTTTTCAAAATACAGAAGTTTAGTTACTGTATTACACACCAGTCAGCATTCAGTTGAATACAACAAACCTGAATATATATCTTATTAGCATTCAGTATTGTGGGAAGTTTATGGGGCAGATTTGTAGTTGGTAAGACTCAAGTTCCTGTTATTTATTTGTATTTTCAGCATATCTATGCTTAGAGCAAGCCCTCATACATAGGCAGTCAACATACTAGGAATGAAGAAGAAATTCATTTGCTTTGCATTTTACTTAATTTTATCTTCATAACCTGATGGCTGAAACAAAAATGAACCTTTTTTGAAAAAAATCATACTTTTCCAAATTTTTCAGTGTAGTTCTTCAACCACAATGTCTGTACAAAAATATGTACACTGCTGAAAATAACATACAAAAATGCATTAAATAAGGGGAAATTGCTAGCTAAATGTATGTACTATTATGTGCCACCCCAATCTCCGAGCGGTGAGAAATCTCCAGGGGTCCTTGCACTTGCCCAGGGTTTGGTTTCCTTGGAAAGGTGAGTGGAGTCTGTGGTGTCTTTATGACATATGTTTTATTTATTTATTCCAACCTGAGCTTAAGATGGAGGGGTTCAAAGCATCAGCAGTCCAATAGATTTTTCTTTTCCATCAGGCTTACAGGATGCATCCTAAAGCCATGGTGCAGGGAGCCAGCCTCTCTGCATGTGTCCAGTTCCCAGCCTTTCCGCAGACTCAATTAAAAAAAAAAAAAGCTTCTCTCAGGCCCAAGGAGGGAGGGGGGTCTCCTGAAGAGTTTCAATAACAATAGGATCTCCCTGGCACATTCGCCAGTTAATGTGCACTTGATATGCCCATTAGCCCACCTGGCCACTCTGTTAGATTAACAAAAGGGGATTCATCTGACCAGTGGAGCAGGTTTCTCACCTCCAGGTGCAGGGTTCCAAATCAGAGCCTGGAGGGGGACTCATAAAAATCATCAATCTCAACCTCCAAACCCATAACACTACCCCCGTCCCTGACAAAGGTCTGTCCCAGGCCTGCAAGCAAACAACAGAATAACAGCTTTTCCTAGAAAGAAATAACATACAGGTTAATAAGACATTGAAACATACATAATCAAAAGCATAGTACAGTCATAATACAGTTGCATTTCCACACAAGTACAAAAACAGTCCATTCCTTTACAGCAAGTTTTCAATTAACTGCTCTCTCTTTAGGCTTCCTCTTCTTTGTTGGAGCTCCCAGTCACAATTCTGCATCCAAACTGCTTACCCAGTCCTCCTACTTGGCAGTACCCAACATAGTGAGTTCTTGACATGTTTAAACCAGATTACTGTCTCAGTACTGGAGCTCCTTCATCCTGCCTTGTGTCACTGTAGCACAGCAACCCTCAAGCAGTTGCACACACCATCAGAAGAATTCCTACAGCAAATCAGTATGCAGTCCCATAAGCACAACCCCCAGACCATGCAGTTGGCAGAAAGAAACCTTCTCTGTTCTCCCTCACCATCTCCAGTGTGAATTATGGGGCGAAACAGAGGCAGGCTTCTCTGCTGCAGATCCCATCTCCAGGTGCAGGATTCCAAATCAGAGGCTGGAAAGGGACTCACAAAAATCATCTATCTCAACCCCCAAGCCCATAACAATGCTCAGCATAGCATATGTCAGCATAACAAAACAGATAAAACTATTTAAAACAGAAACAGCTAATGTTTTCAAATTCAAATACCCAGCCCAGAATCTTAACTACAAACAGATCGAAACAAAGTATTTGAAGGTATGTTTATGAGCTGGTAAAGGAGGCAAACCTGTATGTCTTGTGAGACAGTCCCTGCCCTCAGTGTCTGCAGTTATTCCAAGACTCTGAATGAGGCTTTTTTTTTTTTTGCTTTCCAGGGCTGCACTTTATGTTTACAGCTCAGGCTGTTCATAAATGAGTGTTTAAATACACCTAATAGATCTTTTCCAAACAAACCTACTTATTTCCTGATCATGGAATTGTGTTTGTTTTTGCATTCTTATCACCAGCAAGTTTGGATCTCACAGTTATGATGGGTTGTATCAATCCCAGAGCTTGGAAGATTACTTTTAAAAAGTAATAAATTACAGTTACAGTTACATGACCCAAAAAAGTAGTAATTACCGTTACAATTACAATTGCTCTGAAAGTAACTGATTACTTTTCCTCAAAAGTAATCACTACAATTACATTTCAGTTACTTTAAAAAAATGCCTACAAGGTGCTGGCCTTGGCTGCTGCACATCTAAGTAGCCTAAAACAACATTAAAAATAAACAAACACATACAGAGGTAGTAGAATAATTATTTGTATTCATAAGATAGCAATGGTGGTCTCTCTGCTGGTAAAGGAGGTGGGGAGGGAGGCTGAGGCCAGTACTCAGATCTTTGCATGTCAAACAAAGTGCAACCCCCCCACTCAGCCAGCCAGCATAATCTCTGTCTCTTAACCACCTCTCAGACCCTGCCCTGCCACCAACTAAGGGACACTCACTCAAGCAAACATTTTCCCCTGTGATTCAAAAAAGTTAAAATACTGCAAATGCAGCACAGTAGCCAGAGAGGGTGGTGGAGGCCACTTTGTGTGCCAAGTGCAAACACAGTATTCACACACAAACACACACACACGTTGTCATCTTTCACCTCCACAGTTCTTTATCTCCATTCTGCTGTTGCCTCCTTCTCCTCCTTTATCCATGTTCTTGACCTCCGGATCCTTTTTCTCTCCGCTCCATTCTTCACCACCACTATCTTTTTTTTAAATAATTGTTTTCTCTACTCCACCCTGTCTCACTCTCCGTCTCCTCCCTCGTCACCTCCTGCCCATCCACAGAGCATGAGGAAAGAGTGACACTGCACAGAAGCCCAGTTTGAGGCACATGATTTTCATCCACAAGTCAGAGGAGCAGAAGACTTCACCTGCTCCCCCCAAGTAGTGCCCAAAAGTAATTGTGGAAACGTTACAATTACTCTACAAAAGTAGTAAAATTACTCCTAGGTTCTATTACAATCAAAATGTAAAGGAATTACCCATTCGTTACTCAAAAAAGTAATGAATTACAAGTAAAGTATCTAAAGGAGCGCCTTCAACACCACCAATTATGCCGCCCGACACGATCAGCCACACAGGGCCTTCTCTCAATCCCGCCGACAAAAACAGCTAGATTGGCGGGAACTAGAGAGAGGGCATTCTCAGTGGCGGCCCCCACCTTATGGAACTCCCTCCCACAAGATTTACGCCACGTCTCTTCCCTAAATGTATTCCGTAAAGCCTTAAAGACCTGGCTCTTTCAACAGGCCTTTGGGATTTCTGGGGAGGGTTAACTGTTGTGACTGAAATGCCTCTAACCCTGCATTAGTATTGTTCTTGCTGCTGTATTGTTTTTGCATTGTATTATTGTATTTATTGTATTGTGTTCTAATTATTTATATGTACGTCGCCTAGAGTGGCCAATGGCCAGATAGGCGACACATAAATTAAATTTATTATTCTTATTCTTATTATTAATTCGTTACTTGTAACTAGTTACTTCCAGGCTCTGATCAATCCTTAAAAATGTAAGCAGGAACATGGCTGAGCTTACCTATGAATCTCCCTGTTTTGCTTTAAGTACATGCCATACCAAGGCAAAATCCTCACGCAAGACAAACATGGATTTGGATCCTAATTTTAATGGTGCAAGACTGCTGAACGCTTTTTCAAAACTGAATACTTGAGAGGTCACTGCATCTCAGTGTCAGCTACAGATTTTGCGGGTCCCCTAGGAAAAGTGGGTGGGTATGCCTCTTGCCATTGTCACCTCCCCTTTTTGCTTTCCCTCTCCCTTCTATGCTCAGCCACACCACACCCTAGAACAAGAGGACAAGGGAAGTGGAGGCTGCTTTTTCTTCTTACTCTTGTCATCTGCTCAGATACTTGGGCAGGGCAGGAGAGCAGGCAGCACAGGAGAGGAACAGGAGGAGGAGCAGAGAGCTCGGGGAGTTCTGCAGTGGCTCCCCCTGGTGGCTATGGGCTCCTCAGCAGGTTCCTAAAGTCAAATTTATCAAATCCACACTTTCCAAAACAACATGAGAATCAAAACACCCATCCTTCACAATTTGCATTTATCTGAATTTTGTGATGCAGTTCTCCAACTAAGCAGTGTTTGCAAAAACGCCTATATTAGAGGAAAGTGTGTATAAAACTGAATTTAATATTGAAAATATCATACAGAAGTGCATTGTATTAGGAGAAATTGCTTGCAAAAACACGCACATTAGTCAAAACTGCATACAAAAATGTGTTTAGTAGGAGAAAATATCACTAAAATGCTGGAGAACTTTTGTGAGGATTTTTTTTTAAAAAATCACAAATTGATGTGGAAATGTGGAGAACCAAATTTAAGGTTGGAAAAATGAGAAACTGAGAGAACCGAAATGGATAGATCCTTCCATTCCTAATGCAAATGGTATTTTCCATTGCCGGCATGGTATAAACAAGCTCAATAGATACATTGAGGTTAACAATAATGGGCACAGACAGCAGTGGGAAGCTCAGGTAAAGCATATGATTTTCCTTTGTTGACTCAATGCAATGAGTGTAAAGGCAGCACCAGAGGGGTTGGCAGGAAGGAGTCACAGATAGGAGCCTTATCTCCCATCCAATCAGTTGATAAGGCAGGCTCCAACACACCACTTACTTATTTATTCAGATGTGCCCTGTTGCCATTAAATTTTAATCTCTTTTGTGACATCTGCCTAAGCGGCAACTTAGGGTCTTAAAGCAGACTTTCCCAACCTGGTGCCCTCCAGATGATGTTGGACGATTCCCTGACTATTGGCCATGCTGGCTGTGGATGATGGGAGTTATAATCTGTAGGGTACCAGGTTGGGGAGCACTGTCTAGGTATATATGCAGCCATAGTTTTTTTCCCCACATGACTGCAATATTAAATAAACATGGTTAATAAATAATTGAAAGGATGGATTTCCTATCCTAGGATCAAATTAAGTTTGACTTAAAGATGAAAGGATGACTTCGGTTCATCATTTATTGTTGTAAGCAAATCTGTTTGTTTGTTTGTTTGTTTGTTTGTTTGTTTGTTTGATTGATTGATTGATTGATTGATTGATTGATTTATATCCTGCCCTAGTAGTAATACAGTGTATTACTACTACTTGCCCTTCCTCCCGGCAGGAGCCCAGGGTAGCAAACAAAAGCACTAAAAACTTTAAAACATCATAAAAACAAACTTTAAACAAAACATCTTTAAAAACGTTTCTTAAAAAAGCTTTCAAAACAAGATTAAAAACATTTTAACAAGATTTTAACAAGATTAAAAACATTTAAAAAAAGAAGGTTTAAGAACATATGAAAAATCAATTCCAACACAGATGCAGACTGGGATAGGTCTCAAATTAAAAGGCTTGTTGAAAGAGGAAAGTCTTCAGTAGGCACTGAAAAGATAACAAAGATGGTGCCTGTCTAATATTTAAGGGGAGGGAATTCCACAGGGTAGGTGCCGCCACACTAAAGGTCCGTTTCCGATGTTGTGCGGAACAGACCTCCTGATAACATGGTATACGCATGAGGCCCTCACCTGCAGAGTGCAGTGATCGACTGGGAATATAAAGGATAAGACGGTCTTTCAGGTATCCTGGTCCCAATCTGTATAGGGCTTTGTACACCAAAACTAGAACCTTGAACTTAGTATACAGGAAGCTGAAAACTCTTAACATAATTTCATTATAGTGGATCGCAAATTGAACATGACCCAGCAGTGTGATGCTGCGGCAAAAAAGGCAAATGCGGTTTTGGGCTGCATAAACAGAGCTATAGTTTCCAGGTAGAGGGAAGTAATAGTCCCACTATATTCTGCATTAGTCAGGCCTCATCTGGAATACTGCGTTCAGTTCTGGGCGCCTCATTTTAAGAAAGATATAGACAAGTTAGAGCGGGTTCAGAAGAGGGTGATGAGGATGATAGCCGGTATGGAGAACAAGTCTTATGAGGAAAGGTTGAAGGAACTTGGCATGTTCAGTCTGGTGAAGAGAAGGCTGAGGGGTGACATGATTGCACTCTTTAAGTACCTGAAGGGCTGTCACATAGAGGAGGGTACAGATTTGTTCTCTGCTGCCCCAGAGGGTAGGACTAGGTCTAATGGTTTTAAGTTGTAGGAGCGTAGATTCAGATTCATTTCATTTCATTTTTTCATTTTATTAAATTTATATACCGCCCATAGGGCGGTTCACAACAATCAACATAAAATACAATAAAATACAATGAAACACATATTTAAAACAAATTTTTAAAAGCTTAAAATTTAAATTTAAAAACATAAACATTTTTACACATACTAAAATGCCTGGGAAAAGAGGAAAGTTTTAACCTGGCGCTGAAAAGATAGTAATGTTGGCGCCAGGCGTACCTTGTCAGGAAGACTATTCCATAATTCAGGGGCCGCCACTGAGAAGGCCCTCTTTCTTGTCACCACCCTCCAAGCCTCCCTCTGAGTAGGCACCCGGAGGAGGGTCTTCAATGCTGAGTGTAGCGTACGGGTAGGTTCATATCGGGAGAGGCGTTCCATCAGGTATCGTGGTCCCGCACCGTATAAGGCTTTATAGGTTAAAACCAGCACCTTGAACCGGGCCCGGAAACATATAGGCAGCCAATGCAAGCAGGCCAGAATCGGTGTTATATGTTCGGACCGCCTGGTCCCCGTTATCAACCACTGCATTTTGCACGAGCTGCAGTTTCCAAACCATCTTCAAAGGCAGCCCCACGTAGAGCACATTGCAGTCATCTAGTTTAGAGGTTACCAGAGCATGGACAACTGAAGCGAGGTCATCCCTATCCACATAGGGGCGAAGTTGGGCCACCAAACGAAGTTGGTAAAAGGCACTCCATGCCACCGAGGCTACTTGATCCTCAAGTGACAGTGAAGGTTCTAAAAGAACTCCCAAACTATGAACCTGCTCCTTCAGGGGGAGTGTAACCCCATCCAGAACAGGTTGAACATCCACCATCCGGTTGGGAGAACCTCCCACTAACAGCATCTCGGTCTTGTCTGGATTAAGCCTCAGTTTATTAGCTCTCATCCAGTCCATTGTCGCAGCCAGGCAACGGTTCAGTACATTGACAGCCTCACCTGAGAAAGATGAAAAGGAGAAGTAGAGCTGCGTGTCATCAGCATACTGATGGCAACGCACTCCAAAACTCCTGATGACCGCACCCAGGGGCTTCATATAGATGTTAAAAAGCATGGGGGACAAAACTGACCCCTGTGGAACCCCATACTGGAGTACCCAGGGTGTCGAGCAGCGCTCCCCAAGCACTACCTTCTGGAGACGACCCACCAAGTAGGAGCGGAACCACTGCCAAGCAGTGCCACCAACTCCCAAATCAGCGAGTCTCCCCAGAAGGATACCATGGTCGATGGTATCAAAAGCCGCTGAGAGATCAAGGAGAATCAACAGAGTCACACTCCCCCGTCTTTCTCCCGACAAAGGTCATCATACAGGGCGACCAAGGCTGTCTCCATACCAAAACCAGGCCTGAAACCTGATTGAAATGGAGCTAGATAATCGGTTTCATCCAAGAGTGTCTGGAGCTGGCTGGCAACCACTCGTTCGAGGACCTTGCCCAGGAATGGGACATTTGCTACCGGCCTGTAATTGTTAAGATTTTCTGGGTCCAAGGACGGTTTCTTCAGAAGTGGTCTTACCACTGCCTCTTTCAGGCAGCTAGGGACCACTCCCTCTTGCAATGAGGCATTAATCACTTCCCTGGCCCAGCCGGCTGTTCCATGCCTGCTAGCTTTTATTAGCCAAGAGGGGCAAGTGTCCAACTTAGAAGTGGTTGCACGCACCAATCCAAGCACCTTGTCAACGTTGTCAAGCTGTACCAACTGAAGCTAATCCAAAGAATCAGGACAAGGCCGTGCTCTGGATACCTCATTTGATTCAACTGCTGTAATATTGGAGTCTAAGTCCCGACGGATGCAAAAGATTTTATCCTGGAAGTGCCTAGCAAATTCATTACAGCGGGCCTCAGATGATTCCACCGAGTCCCTAGGGCCAGAAGACAATAGCCCACGGACAACTTTAAAGAGCTCCGCTGGACGGCAAATAGATGCTTTAATAGTGGCAGCAAAATATTGCTTGGACATTAGAAGGAACTTCTTGACAGTAAGGGCAGTTCAGCAATGGAAACGACTGCCTAGGGAGGTGGTGGGATCCCCTTCGCTGGATGTCTTCAAGCAGAGGCTGGACAGCTATCTGCGGGAGATGCTCTAGCTGTGGATTTCCTGCTGTGAGCAGGGGGTTGGACTCGATGGCCTACAAGGCCCCTTCCAACTCTATGATTCTATGATTACATTATTCCAATTTCAGTGGAAAGAAAACAAGACTAAAGCCCCTACTTACAGTAATCTTTTCCCCCACCCCCATATTTATTTGGTTTTTTTCCTTACCAATGGAGGCCATGTGAACACATTTATTTGCTGGTGCAGAGGATTTGTGTGGTAACTTTCCAAACTGCTGGTTTATAGAATGTCAAATATTCATTTTGAAAGAGTTTCTTACCTTTTCTGTGAATGAGATTTGAGTGGCCAAATGTCAACAGCTTAGTTCATCACCCTTCTTCATTTTCATACTGCTGTTAGCTGTTAGCAGATTGGGATCTTTTGTTCTTGTTTGTGGTGGGTTGAGTAGCGGGGGGGAGCATGGGATTAGTTGTTATTTATGCCAAAAGTTTTGCTATCATTCTTAATCAGTTCAGATTTTGACACTCAGCAGAGGTGAATCTTCTGTGGCTTGATGGTGAATTTAAAGAGGCTTCTTTCTTTTGTGCAGGCCTACTGCTACTGTACAGAGGCTACTGTAAGAACAGAATATGGAGAAACCGATTGGTTCTCAATTGTTTTATATTGTTTTAAATTTTTAAATTGTGTTTTAAATTGTTTTTTAAAAGATGTATTTTAAATTGTATTTGTTTTTGGTTGCTGTGAGCTGCCCAGAGAGCTTCGGCTATGGGGCGGTATACAAGTATAATAAATAAATAAATAAATTGGAAAGGGTGTGAGACAGGGGTGTGTTTTATCACCCTATTTGTTTAATATATATGTAGAACATATCATACGGAAAGCAGGATTGGACCAAGATGAAGGAGGTGTCAAAATTGGAGGGAGAAATACCAGTAATTTAAGATATGCAGACGATACCATGCTCTTATCAGAAACCAGTAATGATTTGAAACGCATGCTGATGAAAGTTAAAGAGGAAAACACAAAAGCAGGACTACAGTTGAATGTCAAGAAGACTAAAGTAATGACAACAGAAGATTTATGTAACCTTAAAGTTGACAATGAGGACATTGAATTTGTCAAGGATTATCAATACCTTGGCACAGTCATTAACCAAAATGGAGACAACAGTCAAGAAATCAGAAGAAGGCTAGGACTGGGGAGGGCAGCTATGAGAGAACTAGAAAAGGTCCTCAAATGCAAAGATGTATCACTGAACACTAAAGTCAGGATCATTCAGACCATGGTATTCCCGATTTCTATGTGTGGATGTGAAAGTTGGACAGTGAAAAAAGCAGATAAGAGAAAAATCAACTCATTTGAAATGTGATATTGGAAGAGAGCTTTGTGCATACCATAGACTGTGAAAAAGACAAATAATTGGGTGTTAGAAGAAATTAAACCAGAACTATCATTAGAAGCTAAAATGATGAAATGAAGGTTATCATACTTTGGACACATCATGAGAAGGCATGATTCATTAGAAAAGACAATAATGCTGGGAAAAACAGAAGGGAGTAGAAAAAGAGGAAGGCCAAACAAGAGATGGATTGATTCCATAAAGGAAGCCACAGACCTGAACTTACAAAATCTGAACAGTGTGGTTCATGACAGATGCTATTGGAGGTCACTGATTCATAGGGTCGCCATAAGTTGTAATCGACTTGAAGGCACATAACAGCAACAAAGTGCCTTACCATTATAGCTGTCCCTAGTCTATTGGAGGATGGTTTAGGTGGGGTGGAGTCTGGTACAATTTGGGCTCACACCAGCCATGTCTCAGTGGAGAGAACTAGCCTTGCTCTTTATGATGGAGATGCCGCCCTGGACTCCTACTGGGAGGAAGGGTGGGATATAAATCAAAATAATAAATAAATAAAATAAATATGCTAGGGTAGCAATACTAGTGAAATACAGTATCACCTCAGATGGATATGTCGTCTAAACAGTGTGAGATCACTGTGTAGAAGCATAGCATATTATGCTATGTTTCTTGGTGTGAGAGGAAGTAAGTTTCATGCAAACATTTGTTACTGCTTTTTCATGTTCGCTTTTAATATGGAAAGCTGACAGAAAGTGATATTTCTCAGTAAAGCAGTTCTTTTGAATGAACTTCAACAAGGAAAAAGTTGATTCCTCAGATTTACCAATGATAGGCAACTTCACTTTCCCTGAGGCTCACATTTAATTCACTAGGAAAATAAAATGAGGGAAGTAGCTCTGCTTATTTTCTCAAAAAAATCATCTTCCCAATTCATTTTCAGAAAGAGGTCATCCTAACCTCCCCACTCAGCCTCCTGGTCTCCAAATACCCACTTCCTTTACCTTTTCAATGGTGCTGTGGCATCCATGAAAGGGAAGGAGAGGTTCTGATCTTCCCTTTATGGTACCACGCAAGCAGTACACCAGGTGCCAGAGAGAGGAAAGAGAGAAAAGCTTCCTTCTCTCTCTCATGGCTGCCAGAGCTTTGCTTCCAATGCTTCTTTGAGATGATCATTTATGACCTCTAAAACATGTATTAAGACTCATCCAGCAAGTTTCATTGACATCTCAGGTATTAATACTTTTCTGAAGATCCTTGGCTTTCAGTGGGTTGTCAAGACATTGTAAATACTGGATTGGATTTAGCTATAAACTTTGTTCTGTTATAATATATTAGATATGATTTAGCTATAAATTTTATAAATCACATTTTTCAATTTAAATAAATATATTATTATATCACACCCAGGAAACACGAGTTAAGCGGTTGCTTGTAGTATTTATAATTTCCTTTCTTTTTATTTGGACACTTCAGTATTTTGCTTGTTTTTTGGATGTAAATAAAATCAATTAAAAGTAAATACTGGACTGGGGATCTTGTGACCATTTGAATTGCTCGTAGCGCTTGCAAGGAGGATCAAACATCCAAAGGCCTAGAAACACATCTTGGGGAAGGAAAGGAGGAGTCATTGGTAGGTTCTCCACAGGCCCCAGCGGAGCATCTTTCTGATTCACCACCCACCACCTTCCCCTGCCCTTCCTCCAAGCTAAATTTCTATATCCTGGGGGAAAGGACAGCAGTGGATGCTTTACAAGCACACTGTGCCATCTTTTGCAAGTGAACACTTTGAGCTGCTGAGAGTGTTCCCTTGGAACACATGCAAAAGCTCAAGGTTTTTTGGCGATAAGCAGCAGGATGCTTCTGCGTATGAATACTGGATCATTCTCACCTCGTGGGGCCAGATTCAGAAGTAATAATCACCACATGATATTTATAAGTAGGAATTACTTTGTGGTGGCTTCAACCAAATCAGACATGTATATGAAATGTGGCCCCTGTCTTTTGAAACTAATGTGGCATGGTGTGACTGTTTAAAAGTTGCAAACATAGGAAGTTACTAGATTACACTCCATAGGCCATTTTAAGACCATAAGATTTCTGCAGTATTAGACCAAGAGTCCATCACCATCATCCTGGTTCCAGCTGGATGCTTTCACATGAAGGCAACAACCTTCCTCTGCTGTTTGCCTCCTTCACCCACAGCAATTAATATTTTGATGCATATCGCCTCTGAAAGTAAAGCAGCAGTAAGGAACCTCTGGCCCACAGGCCTAATTAAGTCCACCAGGCTGCTTCAAGTTTGGCCTACAAGGCTGTTTTGGTCATTCATCTGATGTCATGTAATGTCAGGTGCACAACAGGTAAAGTCACAGCTGCAAAGGAACAATCGAGAGCCTTAGAGTGCGCTCCTGGTTGTTCATTTTGCATTTTGCACTGTTTAGATTTGGCGATGAATGCAAGCTCTGCTGCCTCAGGCAGGATCATTTCCAGTCAGGAGCTCTCATAAAGCTATGCAGTAGCAGTCAGCGGGACCAGCTGCACCATCCCACCCTGCTTTCACTGCCGCAAGAGGAGTGAGGCACAGGGAGCACAGCATGGTGAGAGTGCAACAGTGGAGCCAATTTGGCCCTCTTGCCATCGTACTCCCACCATGTTGTACACCTCTCCCTCTCAATAAGCGGCAGCAAAGCTTGCCATGAGGAAGCCAGCACCACCTCACCTTTGCTACCCCACTAAATGCTACTGAAGCCATGGCTGCAAAGGAACAATTGGGAAATTCAGAATGTGTTCCCAGTTGTTCTTTTGCAGCCTTGACTTGCATTTTGTCCTGTTTAAATTTGGTGCCAAATGCAAGCCCTTTTGGTTTCAGGGAGATTGGATCCACCTGATGTCATATATCAGGTGACTGACAGGTGGATAGGAAAAGTGTGAGTTCCCCACCTCTGTTGTAGACGGTTTTACAAGTGAATTGTAAGGCAAACAAGAATGCCCTTGGGACTGGAATATATAAAGTGTCGTTTATAATGATGTATGAAACACAAGAAACTTTTTTTAAAAAATAATTAATGGTAGACTTTTAATTTCATTTACACTTAGGCATGGGAAATCCAAAAACCAGTATAAGCATTAGTGTCAATGCCACCTCGCTGAGTGTTTTCTTTTGTGTGACAGATGCTTTTTCCAAAAGGCTTATTTGGAGGGAAAGTAAAGGAATATCTGAGGTCCCCACATTTCCCCCTGCTGACAGCCAGCTTTCCCCTTGGGTTTCATATCTGGGGGAGAGACAGACAGCATTTCTCAACAGGAATAGATGTGGCCCTGGGCTTTGAGATGTCAACCTAATGCAAACTATCAATAGAAAATTCCAGCCTGGATTTAGGCAGCAGCCAGATATTATACCATTATTGTCCCATTCTGCTGTGTTCTCTTTTCCTCAGCCCCACTTTTGTTTGCTCTTGACTTCCATGGCACTCCATTGCTGGTTTGCATATGCACTCTCCATTGCTAATGCTTACAATGGAGATGCAATGTGATGCTTCCTCACATTTGCAACAAGCCGTGCATGTTGTTCGACTGAAAGGTTTTTTGTTCTCTTTTAGAGGATTATTTTGTTGGTTTGTTTTCTTTTGATTTGATTGACGAAGAAACAAAACAAAAAGCCCTAACAATGATGTCTTCCCTCTTCAAAACACTTTGAAGGAAACTAGCCAAGAAGCAAAAGGAAACTCAGAGCAGCACTCAGAGAGAAATGGGGCCCGTTGCTACATCAGACAAGACTGCTTCGAAACTCAGTGCTGTTCATAATGAAGAAGCCTTTTCTTCGAGCTGCCAAGATGTTAATGGATTCAGTAAGTTTCACTTATTTGCAATTGGTGTCTCCATATTCAGGAAGCTTTTAACAATTCAAAGTTTTGGATCCCCTGGGAGCAAATATTTGAAATTAAATATGAGGAAAACAACAGGAATACAATTAATTGGAAGAGTGAAATGTTTTCATTTTTGTCCCTGAGATATTTCCCTTTCTGCTGTAAGTCTCTGCCTTTCTAATGTCATTTGAAGAAATGTATTAAAATGTTTCATTTTAGCATCTGAGCAATTTAAGCATATGCCTGTTTCACTGAATTCTGGCTTCAGTAGAACAACTATGGACATGATTCTTGAACTGGCTGTGCAATCCCAGAGCAGACAACCCAGCCCCACGCATATTTGGAAGCTGGGATTCCTCATGACTCAGTGACCTTTCAACAACCGTTGATGCTGTTGCAGTTGATGAGAGCAGTCACAACAGCTCTAGGTCAGATGCAACCTATTTCTCAATGAGTAGGTACAGATCTGGCCGGCATTGTTGCACAGCTGCTGAGCCCTGCCATTTTCCAATTCTCAGACATGGCTGTGGTTTGGCTGCTTCCCTGGAACTAGAAGGGATGTCACATCAGTACAATGGAGATGATGATTGTACTGATGGAATGTAAATTTCCTCTAATGTCAAAGGATATATTTTGCTGGAGAAGTTGTAGAAAAGGGCAGAGAAGAGAGTACTGTGGTTTTGCTACAGTCCTCTGTGTCGCTAATGCTTACATTGCTCTGCTTTATTTCCTGTAATATCATTTTCCAAAAAACCACGTAGCTCATTAATCAATACTATCTAAAAGTTTGTTGAGGATGAAGTTGAACATGCCAAGCTATCTATTTTATTTTAATTTATTATTACATTTATATCTCACCTTTCCTCAAAGGAGCTCAATGTGGCATACAAACATGCTTCCCCCTCCCAAGTCAGGCCATTGATCCATCAAGCTCAGTAGTGTCTACATTGACTGGCAGTGGCTCTTCGGAGTTTCAGACAGATTTCTCTCAGTCCTACCTGGAGATGCAGAGGATTGAAGCTGGGACCTTTTGCATGCAAAGGAGATGTACTATCACTGAACTATGGCCCTTCCCCTAACAGCTAAGCCAGCCCAAGTGAAAGGGATATACATATATGCATACATATTCTAGTTTCCAAAAGTAACCATTAAGCAGATATATGCAACAATGCATATCACTTTGTACAAATACTTGTGTGTTAATACTTATAAAACTAATGCTGCAAGAAGCTTAACTCTCTCTCTCTCTCTGTATATACAATACAGATATATGATACTCTCTCTATATCTATATCTATATCTATATGTATATAGATAGATACAGATACAAATATAGTAACCTGCCTTAGGACCTCAAGGTGGAGGATGGGTAACAAATCATCATCATTACTTTTATGTCTATAATTTTGCATATAATTAGGCAGGATTTTCTTTAAAAAAACAACAACCAACAATCCATGAGCAGCTCAGACGTAAGCAGGCAGTCAATGCAAGAGGTGGTCCGATGCAAGGAAAGCTTGTTTTGGTTGGAACTTCCAAATTTTGTTTGTAAATCAAATTGAAACAGATTCCTCTTCTACCCCTGACATTTGGAAAATAAAAAATGGGGGATGGGGGAAAGTATGAAATCCCTTGCTTGGAGAGAATGGCTGACTGGAACCCTGAATAGGGTTGAGAAAAAACTGCAATAATTTGTTGCATGCTTGATATCCTTCAACAAGTTTGCAATTACTTTTACTTTTATTTTATCCGCAAATATATATGAAACACACACACACACACAGACAAATGAAGAAACATAAAATAATTATCAGGTTTGCATTGAATTTGAAACTGTTCTGTGATATAAAAAGTCTCTTTTGAAACTGCTGTGATTTTCCTCAGTGCCTTACTGAGCAAATTGATAAAGGCAGCAGCTTAGTGAAAAAAAGAGATGACAAGGAAGATTGGAACAGGGAGATAAAATTATCCACAAATGTCTGTAATGTCCAGTGAGGCACATTACATGAAGCACATCTTATGAAGCCTGGCATCCCATAAGCAAATGAAAAATGATACACTAATGATACACCCAGCATAGACACACTGTTATGCTGACACTATGCTGATGGACTGTCATGCACAGCGTCATAGATAAGCAGATCTGGCAGGACAGATCCATAGGAGAACTCTGCATCATGGATACAACCAGGTTGACAACTGACAGAATGATGAGAGAAGATAAAGTTTAGGATTTTGACACAAGTTGCTTGTTCAGGAATCTCAGTTTGAAAGCCAAGCAGGTTTTGCTTTGAAACTAAAGGACATGAAAAAATTATTTCTGAAACAGAGAGCATTGCCTTAGGAAGTCCATTGGAAGGTGTTATGCTAGGATGACATCTGATGTTGCATTCAAAGCCATGCTGGCAATGTGCAGTTATAAAGTTAGCATTGCCTACTGGGAACCTAGATGGAAATGATAAGGGCAACGATGATGAGTGCAGAAAAAAGTTCCTTATGAGTATTATTAGAGTTGACACTGAAATTTGTGAGTGGTAAAATTCAGGTTGAATACTCAACTCCTGCAATATGTGAAGCATTCCTCCAGTTCCTGGAAACTAGCAAAATACACAAGGTTTTCATCATATTTGTTCCACACATTCACTCCCTTGAGAATAGAACAAGAGAAGGCATTTATGGAATAATCTGGAATTGTAAAGCCTTTTTGGTTTAGGTGCAAAACAACAAAGTGGTGGCTCATGGGCGAGGGGAGGAGGCAGTGTCATCCTCCATATGATGGTGGCACTGTACTTGTTAGGATGTGGATGGGGAGATAAGACAGCATTAAGGTTGGGAAAGCTCCTTATAGGTGGCAGTGGCTTTGCCAGTGTGTGCATACCTGTGGGACTGCTCCTGCCAACCTGGTGTCCCCCTGACCTTGCTCTTTACCCTGCCAGATCCCTGTTCTACTAAGTGCAGCACAGCTGCTGCCAGGCAGATACCACTGCTTTTGCAGTTCCCCTCATGAGCCACCACTCTGTTGTTTGGGAAAAACTAGAAACCCCATTCATATATATTTGAATTCCACATTTTAAATAATGTATGTCACCTAAGCATCAGGTGTTATCACTTTGCCTTAGCGATCTGTAATTGTATTTTTAAAGCCTTTTTGTTTGTTTGTTTGTTTGTTTGTTTGTTTGTTTAATAATAATAAAATAATTGGTGATTATTTTAGAAAAAACAGAAGTTACAGTGTGGAAAACTTGGAAGTCTCAAACACTGGGGTCAACACAATCTTGCACAAGAGCATTTTCATGATTGCAGCCCATATTCTCTAATTCAGTTACTAGCACAATTTTAGCTCTGGCTCAAGACTTCCAGAAAAATCCTGCTTCTGGATTTGACATGGCAGAACAAGGAGTATAGTTCTCCATGGAGATTCAAAGCATCTCTTAGTATCATATTCTGGCTTGTCTGCCTTCTGAGTCTCACATCGTTTGCATAACTGCCAGGGCCAATAGGAATCAGATGCAAATGGTGTGCTCCAGGGCTGGGAAAGGTCAAATCCTAAAACAATGACCACAAGTCTGAAGGGCCAGATGCAGGCAATGGTCAGCTTATAGGGCAGGCAGATAAAAAGTGCAGAAGGGGCAGAGGCAGGAGATGTGGTCCAAGACAGTCAGATTCTGGAATGTGACTCTCTGACTCCAAGGTCGCAAGGCAAGACACAAGTGTCTGTGTGACAACTCAATCAACAAATTGCTCAGATTTGAGAAACAAAGACTATGATGGTTCTGATGCAAGGCCAGCAAACTCCTTTTGGCTCCCTAGTTCATCTGAGCCCTCTCTTCATGTCACCATCAAGGTGCTTATGGTTCCATTAGAGATCTGTACAATGTGTGAGTTTGGTGCATAAATTGCCATCAGTTGGATCTTACAATTCCTTCTTACAAACAGCCTTGTTATCAGTAGCTCCTGCTGGCACACAAGCACTTTGTTCAGTTTCCCATGAGACAATTCTTTGGGAAATTGCTTGGCCTTTTAAAAGATATATATGTAATAATAATATATGTTGGCTTGATTCAACTCCACGTGGAGACTGTTAGACTAGTACTGTTCACCCCATGGAGCAATTCTGGTGAGTTTTTATACATTAGTAAATAATCTTTACTCTGGAGATCTAGAAATTGCTTCTGAAATTACTTTGATGTATATTGGATTTTATCTACTTTTATTTTGTATTATGGAACAGTTATTTCTACTTTATCTGTTGGCATCATTGTGATGTGCTGTGGATTTTTGCATTAACTCATTTCCCAACACTGTGAAACTGAAGTTGAATATATAATTGCAACTCTGGAAACAAATGTGAAAGGGTTACAGACCACATGCCCTGAGATCTGTGATCAAACCGCCATAATACTTAAATATTGGCTAGGTCATGTAGAAGCTAGCTTCTAAGGTTTATTAAAGTATAAATGTGTTGCATATATTATGATTTTGACTTAGTTAATAAGCATTGATGATTTGAAGGAACATACCTTCAGTCTACAAGTGGTGCATCTTTGAATGCCCCCTCGTTGTGTGGGGAACCTCTCTTCATATACAAAACTAACATGTAAGAAGAAAGAAAAGAAAGAAGAAAGAAATCTTCTGTTTTGCTAATTTTCAGTACATCTCAGGGGAACCACTTAATCATACAGCTCCCCATCTGAAGGCTAAAGCGATAAGATTTCTAGTCTGATAAAAGCTTGACCACTCAGTTCTGCTGAATGTACTGAAAGGCCCTCATGCCTTAGTGGGGGAAAAAGTGTATTTATTTTATTTATTAAAATCATTGATTAGCTGCTTTCTGACACACAAGGTGGTGTACAGTGCAAAATAAAAGCATTTCTTTTTTAAAAAAAACAAAGAGCAATTAAACCAGAAAAATAGCAACAGGGGGAAAAAAACACTAAAGCTGAGTTGATTTTTTTTAATAACCTCCCTACAGAGAGAAAGCCATATTGCAGAATTTTCTCTGAATATTCTCCACCTTTTTTTTTTGTAGTGGCCACCATTTCCCACACACACAATGCCCAGAACAATACTAGGCCCAGGGCATCTTTCTGCAGTGGCAGGGGAAAAGAATGTTAGTGAAAAAGAAAGAAACTGTGCTACAGCCACTGTTAATGATGAGACCGGCTCCCTAGAAACTGTTGGAGAATTTATCCTTTCCCTGGAGGAATTTGGTGAAATGGTCACTGCCCCTTCCCAATTTCTCTGCCTATAAATATGGTGGAGAATGTTGAGAGGCCATTTGTGCACAACTCTAGTAAAAACAAACCGAACTAGCTAGCTGAACCAAATGGAAAATATTAGTTTTGCACTCCCAGTTGAACCAAAAAAAATTTTTTTTGCACCCTCTCTGGAAGGCAGATAGAAGAAGGATGGATTCCACAGTATCATGGGAAGTGACGTAAAGGCCATGTTCCTCATCACGATACCCCTCACTTCTTGAGAAGCTGCATGAAATGGTGCAATAGGGAAAGGATTTATAGCTTAATTCAGAGCTACTGCTTTGCATGTAGAATGTCTCATGTTTAATCCCCAGCATCTCCAGATAGGAGTAGGAGTGTTCCTTGTCTGAAACACTGGAGAGATAGTGAGTAAGGGAATCAGGTGGTGTCTGGTGGTAGCCCAAATGCACATAGGATGAGACACTAGTTTAATCAACAATGATGAGGAAACTGTTCTAGTTCTAGAAAACACTGACCGCTGCAGTATTAACATCCAGAGTATTTATATTAAAATTCCCACATAATTTCAAGCTTACTCATGCTACTGAGAAGCATCTGTTAGAGCAGCCTTTCCCAACCAGTGTGCCTCCAGATGTTGTTGGACTACAACTCCCATCTTCCTGACCATTGGCAATGCTAGCTGAGGCTGATGGAAGTTGTGGCCCAACAACATCTGGAGGCACACTGGTTGAGAAAGGCTGTGTTAGAGGGTCAGACTTCTGTTTGCAAATTGTTATTTTTGAGTAACATTTTGCACTCCTTCAACCCAAATCCCAAAATTGGCTGGAAGCCCTTCTCTATTAACATGTTATAGTCCATTGTAATTCAGATAACTTATGTTGTCCTTGTGGATTCCAAACCTCTATTATGGATTTATTGTTTTATACTCTTATTCTGAAGTTGTCTCCAAATGTCTGTGGTGTTTGGGAAGGGGGAGACAAATATAGCTTAGCAGGGGTGCCCAATACGTGCTGTGTTATGCACCTCTGCTGTATATTAACAATTCTAAATTGTTTGGCACCTATTTTATTTAAATATAACAAAGGAATTCTAATTGTGCTATTAGAAGAATAGGCTTGCTTCTAATCAGCTTAATTATGCTACAACCATTGAATTCAATGCTACCCTGTTCTCTAAGGAGCTTTTCTCTCTATTCTGTTATCTTTCTCTATACATATCTAAAGTCTTTCCTTGTGTCTTTCCTACCTAGCACCATCCTCTCCTTGTTCATTTTCTGTCCAAAGCAAAACCCTTCAGAGCAAATCTTTGTTGAATTCCTACTACTCAGGTACTTATGTAGACTTTATTCTTGATTGTGTGTTTTTATCCTTTTCCTTGTGGATACATAAATATGGCAGTAAAGAACTGAACCTTTGGGTTGATGGAAACAGCTAACTTTGTGTTGTTGTTTTTATTTTATTTTCCACATTTTTTTCTCCTTCTGACCTTCTGTTGGGTTCCATTGATCTGTGTTCTGTGCGCAAATGGAATTTCATCTCAAAGTATCATCAGACACTGTTCCATCGACCACACTGTTAGGTAAGAGGACTGTTATGATGCACAAAAGCCTGTTGACAAGAAAACACATCCATTCTATCTGAAAATGGCTCAATAGAATATTGGCAGACATAGTTCAAAACTGTTGTTTATTGAGATAAGCACCATTTTGAATGGTGAACACCTCCCCTTCATCACTGAAACTTATAATTGTTTTTAGCTTATGCACAGGGTCAAAACTGTGCCACCTTGTCAGTCTTATTCCTTAAAGACCATGGTATATTCTTAAATGATAAACCCACATGCACATTCTCCGGCACTGTGGATTTCACTTTTGTTTGAAATATAAAGATTTAAAATTAACAAAAATAGATTTGAGGAACGTTGAGTTGGAAGATATTGTTAGGAGCATTTGTTCTGACCTCTAACAAAGCAAAAAATCATGAAAATTTGGTTCTGTGCTAAACCACCTGAATGAAGAGCTTTTGAGACACATAATGGAATTCATTTTTTCCCATTGATTCTCCTTTCAATAAAAAAGATTGTGTTATTCCTTTACTGTCAATTCTTGCCATTCTTTTTAAAATTATTTTTAAGATTATATATTTGTATGCTGAGGAAAAAAAGGCCTAAAATCTATTTTTGTCAGTTGTGCACACACAGTAGTGCAAATAAAATAGGTTGTGCCTGCAAAGCAGATGCACAGATGTTTTGTGTCTGAAGATAAGATCCAGGATACCTGATTTATATACAAGGAGCACTGAATCTTTAGTAATTTCCTCTATGGTATAACAGACAGCAGTGAACTGAGTGTTCTCATAGGCTGAATACCACTGTAGGCAGAAAGACCACAAACAAAACACAGCCATTTCCACGTTCGCCAGTATGCCAGGTTTTTTTTAGACTCAAGTCAGTGACAAGCTTCCTGTGGTAGAGGAGTGAAGAAGAGGAAAAGACCACAAGGGTGTTCCACTATTCATCCACTATAAGATGAGGGGGGAATAACAATGCATAGTGAGTTACAAGTAGTCACAAGTTTATTGGTTACATCTGAGTCCATCGTGCTCCATCCCAGCCCTGTGCTAGGTTAACATGAATGGGAGTTGGACGAGTCTTAACTCACCCCCACCTTGCTGAAAACTGGTATTGGCAGGAAGTGTCACCCTAAGAGAAGTGGGGTACCCATTCCCTGCTTCCTCAAATATAGATTACATCCCAGTGCCCCTAACATCTACCATGGAAAGTTATGGCAAGTATTAATGTGTCTCAATAACCACAAGACAAAACTCTCACAGTGCTGAGTCCAATAGCTGCTGGGCATAAGATTCTTTCCCAGCCCCATCAACAGATGCCTAGCCTCCATCCATAATAACCACTTAGTGCAGGCAAGATGGGCAGGGGAGAGTTGGCAATGGCATTGCCAAAGCTGCAGGGCCAGATCCCTATGTAAGACCCAGCTGTGGACTAGAAAGGACAGATTCTCTTCCAGGCCCACTTCCCATCATGACCACTGAAATCCACCAGCACTGTCAAATGGCTCCTAAGAATGGCACTTACTATGGCTTTGGCAGTGTGACATCACTATCCATGAGTCACCCCCTCCCCACTCCAGGAGTGCTTGCCTCCCTCTGGCCATGGGCTCCATTTAGGTAAGACTCCGGGCTAAAGTTCCTTGCTTAAAGTAATTTGTGAAACTCCAGTATCACAGAAGAGAATAAATACACTCTAAGACAGCAAGTTTTATAGGTGTAGCAACCATTATGCATTATAGACAGCGCATCAGGGTAGATTTTGCATGGTGCTTTAGGTTTGAGAGTTTTTAACTCAACCATAAATGTATGTGATATTGTGTTGCCATGCTCCATGTTCATGCTTCTTTTGCTTGACAACCTGAGCATAATTTTGTCTGTCACACAGTTGTTTCATATTTTGGCTAAATATTATACTGCATCCCTCTGAAATCATTGGTTTATCTAGGGATGCAGTGTAATTCTGTCGCATTTCAGTTTCACGGACACACAAGTCCCATTTTGTGCAGATTATCTTGAAAGAACCCATGAAAACTCTACACTTAATTTGTAGTCATTTCGTGCAAATTGTGTGTGCACTTTTTAGTATAAAAATGTTTTTTCCAGTGTTCCAGTGGCTTTTTCCATAAAATAGGCATTTTGTATGCATTTTAAATATAAAATACATAATTTTGAATACTGAAAGTGCATCACAAAACCCAGTTAAGTGAGTAATCTGACTGGGAGTTGTGTTCTAATCCAGATTGGGTCGGTCCTCTGCAAAAGGCAGACTGAACAAGTTTCTCCTTTATCCCTAGTATATCTCAGACTACAGCAACGAATTAAGTCTACTTTTTTGTGTGCATCAAAGACATATAGGTAACATAAATGTAACCAGTTGTGCTATAGAAGCATGAATGTTGATTTGTGCTTCTGTAGAAAAAACATAGGAACATAGTTCCTATATACTGAGTCAAGACCATAGGTCCATCTAGCTCAGTATTGTCAGCACTAACTTGCAGCGGCTCTCCAGTTTTTCAGTCAGGATTCTCTCCCAGTCTTACCTGGAGATGTCAGGGATTGAACTTGGGACCTTCTGCATGCAAGGCAGATGCTCTGCCACTGAACTTATGGCCCTTCCCCAAGAAGTGGTGTGTGTGTGCGTGTGTGTGTGAGACAGAGAGAGAGAGATGTTTTCAGCACCCACCCTTTTCCTGCTATTGTAATTTGTCTAAATTGTTTTTAATACTGAATTTTAAACTGTTGTAACCTGCCCTGGAACCTGCTGATGAAGGATAGTAGTAGTAGTAGTAGTAGTAGTAGTAAGCAATTATGGTGATGATGATGATGTACGAAGCCTTTATCTGAGTGGGAGTGGGGCTAGGGCTGTTACCATGCACACAGTTTGATGGCTGATGATGAATATAAGGAGATTCTAACTAAATGTTGCTTCAGGCAGTTCTACAAGCTTCCCTGAATGTCCTGATAAAAACTCAATGGTTACATAGCTTCTTTGTTTCCCGAAGTTAGATATCTCTCCTGTAATGTGCCCTTTAAGCTAGTTTAGGAACTCTACAGTTTCCTGGAGCATTAAAAAACAGCTTTGGGGGATTTTTTCACACTTTATTGTAGCATCCAGGAATTGGATGAATAATAGACAAAATTCAAAGCACAATAAAAATGGAAAAAGTGTTTTAAAAATAATAAAAGTGAGGATGGTTTTGATTCTATTCTTAAGAATGTATGCATTGGAGAGTAATTGTGGCCTGTCCATGTTTATGACTCACTGACAGAGATGGGCAAACTCTTCCCTATTTGCCTTGGATTGAACTAAATGATTCTCTCTCACACACACTCACACGCACACATACATTGAACAAGGATACTTCCATGAGCCAATGTAAGGCTCAGAAAATTGCCCCCTTCCCCACCAGCCCTTTGTATTTCCCAAACACGTTCGCTGTCAGACTTCCATGCCCCATAACACTTGCCCCCCCCCATTTCTAATTACTTACCTGGCCAGTGGTGGTAAGAGTTTGGGCAGCATGAGAGAAGGAGGGTGATCTGCTTCCCCCCATCACCCAGTCTCCAGCAGCTGTGTGAAGTAGCAGCAGTTATACATAGAAAGGGGGAGGACGGAGTAGGGATGGGTGAAAATTTTGATTCAGTTCACATTTCAAGCCGAATCTATTATATTTGCACTTTCAGATAAAATAGGAGAACTAAAACATGGCCATTCTTCAAAATTTTGATTTTTGCGATGCAGTTCACCAACCAAACAATGTTTACAAAAATGTATACGTTGGAGGAAAGTGTGCATAAAAATGAATATATGAGTGAAAATGACATACAAAAATGCATTACATTAAGATAAATCATACTAAAATGCAGTATATTAGGAAAAAGTGCTTGCAAAAATGTGTACATTAGTCAAAACTGCATACAAAAATATATTAGGAGAAATTCACATTTAAATGCTGGAGAATTATCATGAGGATATTTTAAAAAATCACAAATTGTTGCAGAAATGTGGAGAACTGAATTTAAGATTGGAAAAATGAGAAACTGACAGAACCGAAATTGACAGATCTTTCCATCATTAGGATGGATTAACTTCTCCTTCCCTCCTCCCTCCCCATTGCGCTGGTGGCCCTTTAGATTTGTAGCCTTTTCAAGTGCTACTGCGTTGACAATGGAAGATAGGTCATCAGGTCTATAATGCCTTTCCTCAAGGCACACTTCCTTGCAGTGCATCACAGTGACATTAGAGGAAGGGGCAAATAATCCCTCCTCATCCCCATACTGCTGTCCAAGTAAGCAAAAAGAAGGCAGAAGGCTATTTTTAGGAATGAAGGGTAGCAGAAAGGTAATGGGAATGATGGTGGACAGGAAATCGGGACCTCTTCTCTGGTTTGGATTTTAATTTTTTTTTAAGGCAGTTTATAAAGCTTTTCTCTCCTTAGAGGTGAGTCCCCAAAGTTCTCCTCTGAGACCATCTTGGGAGAACTTCACTAGCATCTTTACTAATTCACAATGCATGTTCCATTTTCTTCTTCTAATGTGCAAATACATATGTGAAAAACAGGTCCATTTTGTAGCAAAGATTCCCAATTCCTCACTTACTTGTCTCCTGGCAAGTGCTGCTACGTGTGTCTAGACAGCTGAAAGAGTAAAGCTGATGATAGTACATTACAACTGAGTTTCAGCGTCATTAACCTGATCTGAAGATTGGATTATTTTCCTAGTGTTTTTTTTAAAATGAGAGTTTAAAAACCGAGGACTCAATCCATGATAAATTAGCTGCTATGTTGCAGTCTGTCCCAGAGTTTCTGCAGGTGCAGGATCCATAGAGTAATCTGCAGTGAAATAATCCACTGAGATGTCAAGGCAAAGTGATTGATGATCATCTTTAACAATATTCCATCTAAAGTTCCATTTAGGATTTTGAGTCATTGTGATAAGGTTAACAGACAATGATGGGTACGATACAGGTGCTGAAGGGAAGTCCTGGAAAAAAGTAAGGCAAGCTGAGTATTTTTTTTTATTTTTGAGAAAAAGGGGGGTCTATTTACAGTTTTCAGATATTTACACAATACCAGAAATAAGACACAGACCAGTTAATTATCATAGCCAATATAGATATGACAGGAAGCAGGGCATTAAACTAATTTATACAGGCTACACAGTTATCAAAAGAAAATATTAACTAGAAGAAGAATTAAGTAGAATAAACGTCTGAAGTAAACTGTGGAAATATCTTTCACTGGAACTTTCAAGAGAAGATTTTACATTGAACAGACAACCTGGAAGTATACACTGAATATTTATTATAGAACAGATGACTGTCTGGGCAAACAACAGGATTAATTTTACCTCATAATGGTTGTTTTTAGGAATAGAATTCTACTGTGGAAGGGAGACATGGTGCAAATCAACATCTATGTTGGTTTGAATTGTTTTCATTTTAAGATAGCCCTCCAAAATAACTTGGGAAATTAAGGTCCACAACATTATTTATACCCGTGTGCAAATGCCCTCTTGAAATTCTCCATACTATTTGTGAGCAAAAAAACCTGAGAGCACCATTTCTCACTGGACTTCTACAGGGGGAGGAGAAATTCTCCAACAGTTTCCTGGGGTTCGACTTACCCTTAGCAGTGGAAATAGCACAGCTTCTTTCCCTTTTTTTCTGCCACTGCAAGTGGCAACAGCAGCAACTGTGCTGGCAGCCAGGTCCACATCCTCCTCTTTCTCCCGGACCTAATGCCATTCTGTGGCACTGTGAGGAAAAAAATGGCAGCTGCCTCCAAGAATATTCTGCAAAGATGTCTTTTTCTAGGGGGTTGAGAAAAAGAAAATTCTCAGAAATCTATTCTGAAAGAAATGTCCTGTCAGAAAATTAAGTTCAGCTGAAGAATTTTTCGTTTATTCTTAACTCTAAGATCCAATGAATTTCTTCTTTAATGTTTTAAATTGTCTTAGTATCTTAAGTGTATGTTTCTTAAGTGTATGTTTCATGGTTTTAATGTCACGAATAGTTTAATTCTATTTTAATTGTATATTTTGGTATGTTTTTTTACCTATGTGTAGTTTTTATTTGTAAGCCGCCCTGAGTTCCAGTTTTGGAAAAAGGGCGGGGTAAAAATAAAGATTCATTCATTCATTCATTCCTTTGGCTAATGATTCAACATTTTACAGTTGGCATCCAAAAATGCTTATGCCTGGCAGCATATCCCCACGGTGTGTATGTGTTTGTACCCATGCTTGTGCCCACATTATTTGAATGTGGGTCATCAGTTTTATGTAGAGCAGGGGTATGCCAACATGCTGCCTGCAGAAACCAGTGTGCCTACCAGTACCTCCTATGGCACCCATGTGAAAGGATTCAAAAATCCATAATACACAAGATACTATCTTCCTGCTCAATTCCTGTCTGCTCAGCCTTTTGTACATTGAACACCCCCCTTAAACAAGCCCACATGTCATTGGATGCCCAGCCTTCCATTTGTTCTGAATAGCAGAGAAATGCAAAGAGCATTGGCCAATGTAGGTCCCTTTTTCTCTGTTGATTGGGCACTTGATAGAAGGGCTTGCCCACACCATTTTGTGGTCCTGTCTCTTTTTCTGCTCTTTTAAATGTGGCAGCCATTAAGCCAAAGCCCCATGGCAGCTGTTTTGTGTTGTGATACAACCTCATGACAGCACCCATTTTTACAAAATTCCACATGTGCCCAGTAGTCCAGAAAAGTTGATGACCCTGATGTAGAGAGATACCACACCTGGGCCAGTAGGAATGTATGACACTAGCATAGACATCTTTAAGATCAGGCTGATCCATGCAGAAAAGTTTTCAATTGTCATTCTCCACTCCACCCTCCCATATGGAGCAACTACTACAATCTTGCAGTTCATGTGGGGGCCATAATATTTGAATCAACTCACATTCACTGTGACACTGAATGCTGCCATCCATAAGTATCTTATGTAGTTTTGAGGCTCCAGCAGAACTGCCATATCTGGTCTCTTGAGCAGGGCAGTTGTATGACATCCATGGTGGGGAGGAAACCCAGGGTTCAGATCCCCAAAATATAAAATTTTAGAAACCAATATAACTACCAAACAAAATTACATTTCAAGGTTAGGCCAGACAAGTAGCTTGGAGACAGGCTAGGAGCCTGCATTGTGGAAGTTGTAATGCAGAAGGACAAACACTCAACCCAATGAAAGGGATTATTAGGGCCAGAAGTATGAATACCTTGGTAAACAATCAGGCCTGCTTTGGGCCAGCCCTGCCCAATATAAATCTGACTAACCTTGGGCCTTGCCATCAGATTGAAGTTGCCAGCACACAGGTTCCAAAGCCACATGCCATGATCAAAAGAAATTCCTGAACACCGCCGGAAAACAGTTGATGATACATATCAGTCTGGAAAGGTTTACAAAGCCATTTCTAAGGCTCTGGGACTCCACTGAACCACAGTTAGAGCCATATTGACCAAATGGAGAAGATTTGGGATAGTAGTGAATCTTCCCAGGAGTGGCCATCCTGCCAAAATCCCTCAAAGAGTACAGCATAAAATCATCCAGGAAGTCACGAAGGACCCCAGAACAACATCCAGGGATCTGCAGGCCTCTCTTGCCTCAGCCAAGGTCAGTGTTCATTACTCCACCATCAGAAAGACACTGTGCAAACATGGGATTCATGGTGGAAGCCACTGCTCACTAAGAAGAACATGTATGCTCATCTAGAGTTTGCCAAAAAAGCACCAGGATGATCCTCAAGAGTTCTGGAACAATGTTCTATGGAGAGATGAGTCAAAGATGGAACTTTTGGGTGACATGGGCCCTGTTATGTCTAGCAAAAACCAAACACTGCATTCCACATGAAGAATCTCATACCAACAGTCAAGCATGGTGGTGGCAGAGTCATGGTTTGTGGATGCTTTGCCGCATCAGGACCTGGACAACTTGCCATCATTGAAGGAACCATGAATTCTGCTTTGTCTCAGAGAATTCCATAGGTGAATGTCAGGCCATCTGTCCATCAGCTGAAGCTGAAGCGCAGCTGGGTCATGCAGCAAGACAATGATCCAAAACACACAAGCAAGTCTACATCAGAATGCTTGAGGAACAAGAAATTTAAAGTTTTGGAATGGCCTAGTCAAAGTCCAGACCTAAACCACATTGAGATGTTGTGGCAGGACCTGAAAGGAGCAGTTCATGCTCAAAACCCCACAAATGTCACTGAGCTGAAGCAGTTCTGCATGGAGGAGTGGGCGAAAAGTCCACCACAGCACTGTGAGCGACTGATCAGGAAGTATGGTTGCAGTCATTGCTGCTAAAGGTGGAATAACCAGGTTTTGAGTCTAAGGGGGCAATTACTTTTTCACACGGGGACATTGGGTGTTACTTAATTTTCTCTAATAAATAAATGAAATAAGTATCAACATTTTGTGTTTGTTCAATCAGGTTCCCTTTTCTCTGATATTAGGTTTTGATTCAAGATCTGACAACATTCAGTGCCAAAAATATGCAACAATGCAGAAAATCAGACAGGGGGCAAATACTTTTTCACAGCACAGTATATACATCTGTATATCTCTTTGGTAAACATGTTGACCTTCCAGCATTACCTCAACAAAAAGATCATAGGTTGTTATGACAAACTCTGAAATGGCCTACAGTTTCCTCCCTTGACCAGCAGCCTAAGCAGTTCATCAGCCTCAGCTGTGCTGGAAGCTAGTGTCTGATATGCATTTTAAAAAGAACATGCTTAGTTGTATTCAGTCAATAATATGATAGTTTGTCATTTTTCACTTTTGGCCATATTTATGTTACATTAGCATATCACCTTGAAATAAGCCATTGTTACATAATAAGCCAGACACACATGAAAACAAATACAATCTGTAAGCTAATTTTACAGGCCTTTCCATTACCACTAGGGCAATGCAGAGTGATATTAGCCATTCTGGACCCATCCTTAGAAGATGTCAAATAAATGACAGCCCCTTACTCCAAGAGAGTGAGATTGGATGTGTGTGTAATTAAATCCATTACAGACACCAGTCCAAAAATAATTTATTTTGTGCAAATAATGTCTTATCATGTTACACACTTGCCAAGGCTAACCGAATAAAAATATAAATGGATATGATAGGCTCATCATTTCAAAATCAGAAAGTTCGTGGATATTAAAGGAGTTTTGGAACAAAACTATTATATATGTATATGTGTGTGTGTGTATGTATGTACACGCGCACGCACACACAATAGTTTTGTATATATAATTAAGGGCACACTCAATTGTGGTAGTGTTTGAGTTGTTTTCAACAGAGCTTATTCATATTGTTAGTCAACAGAGCTTGTCATATTGTTGACAGGCTTCCCATCTCCATCATCTCATTTTACCAGATTGATATTATGACAAGAAAAGAGAAAAATCTGGATTCTTTTACGTCCTTCTAAGGGTACATTTTTGCATCTTATTGGGATCTGTGAAGCAATATAAAAACTCACTGTACCATTAAACAATGACCTATGGCGAGAACTTTCTCCTGTATTTTCCTAGGTGTGCATATGTGTTAGTGTGTTTCTACACAAGGGGTGGCTAAGCCCCAGTTTGGAGGCCTGATTTGCTTCTATAACAAAATTTTCTACACCTTGCTGATTTCACTGATTTTGGCAGCAGTGATGGCAAAAGGAGGGGGGGAAGTAGAGATCATTGCAGTGAGCAGACCCCAGAGCCCTGATAGGGATGCAAATTCCTCCCTCTTTGGTAATCAGACTGATCATCTGATGAGTGTACAGGAGACAATACCCCACCCCATCTTAGCTGATCTGCCATCACTGGCATGGGCCCCTTTGAGGCTTGCCCAAGGGTGAATGTTGTCCTTGGGCCAAAAATGTTATCTGCTCCTGTTCTACATTATTGTTTCAGCACACACCTTATTGAATACATATAATTAAGAAGTAGACAGTACATTTCTCTTACGGACCATTCTGATGGTCTGCTGTGCAAATGTGAAAGCTGATTGGATTTGGTGTAAGAGCTGATGCACCAGTGTAGTGTAGCAATGTGTAACAGAAGAGCTGTTTTGTTGCATTGGTGAGATTCTTTGCAGTTCTCTTGGAGCAGAATCAGACCTGAGAGGAATAGGATCAGGGTGGTGGAGTAATGGCAACAAGTGTAACCCTGTTCACATTGACAAGACCAGGAACTACCATGTGTTGGGGCAACGTTATCAAAACAAAAGCATAAATGTTAACTTGGACTTCGCACAGAACACAGGCAGGTAGTCAGGTGTTAGAGGCATCATTAGACATGGTTGAAGAATGCCACTAACAGCAAAAAAGATCAGAAAGGGAAGGAGACAGAGCAAGACCAGTGGCTAGGAAGACTGGAAGTTATACACACTGTAAGAGCAAACCATTTTATTTCATTTTGTATACTGCTCTACAGCAAAATTATCTGAGCTGTTTTAAGTTACATTTTCATTTGAACTTATTTTGGCAGAGAGAAATAAATGGACCAGAAATGTTAACTCCAAAGCTGCCCTTCAAAAGTTCCTCTTATTTATTATCCAAAGTTAGAAACATTCGTTTATTACAACTTCTATTAGTACATACTAATTGTTTATACAGGTATTCTACACACTTATTTCCAAACCATCCTGCTAGAATGCCTCATTAGTTACATTCAGTCTTGGAATATGATTAGATATACTGGGAAGCACATGTTTCTAGCATCATGTTTTATCTGCAGTGAAATCTGAATACTGGTCTCTGGCTATAGTCCCAGAAGTTGTTCGTTTGGAGCTGGCACCAAAGTATGGTTTATGAATACCTCAAGGTATCCACAGTGCAAAGAATGCAGACTCTTTCGTTGCCTCCCCCAGTTCCTTTGGGATGAGTTTCAAATCTTTATTCCCATTTCACAAGTGAACTTGGCTTGTAACATCTTATGAATTTAATTGTCTAGTGTGTAGTTTATTACTTCACAGGAACTACAGTCACATTCAGTCCTGCATTCTCAAGTGGCAGAGCACTGGAACAGAGAGTCTGAAAGTTAAATTTGTGTATAGGGTTCAGGCAGAATCAGGGATTCATTTGGAGGACCCACAAGTAAGTTTGAGGTCTGATTGATCTTGGACGGGTGATAGCCAACCCCTGCCTGTGGCATAATCAGACTGTGGTTTGGATTAAAGCATAACCATCTGAAAATGGAAGGGCACCTACCATCCATGGAAGGTTTTTGAACCTGCAGATGGAAGGAAGTGATTTTTGCCAACTCCTCCCTCACCCTACAGCCTCCCCCATTCCAATGTCTTCCCCAATACTCCAAAACAGATTTTTGTAGGGCACATGTGGCTGCAGCCAGAATCAGCAAAAGCCACTTCCCCCTATTCCACTATTTAGGAAATGTTCCTGCCAATAACACCAGAGTTTGGATCTGGCCCCCTATCTCCTCTTGTTCTTGGGCCATAAACTGCTATTGCCATACACTTCTTCTGTTAGTATATTTCTTCTGTTAAGTATATTTTTAACTGTAGAACTGTGGAAAAAAGAGGTTGTAAGAAAATAGAACCAATAAACCTCCAAATAGAATACATTCTGGGCATGGAAAATAATAATTACATCTGAGTATACTGAGCTAAGTAGTGTGATTTTGATTTCATGACAAATTCAAAGGCCTACATATGCTTTTGTAGACCTGCACATTACTTTTTAGGGCTCCCTCTTGGAACAGGATCTTGTAATGTCTTTTAATTGAGGCTGATAGAAGTGTAGAGTCCTTAGAGAAGCCAGTTGTGAAATTGGGTTTGTATTCAATCTAATGAAAGAAAATTAAGCAGAGTATGCCCATTGGAAGTGGTTGTCCATAAAAAAAGCCCTCCTCTCTATTTCAAAGGGTTAATGGGGAACAGGGTGAGAAAAGATGCAATGGGAAAGTAAATCCAGCTTGGAGAACTAATAAGCCTTGACAATTCCCTCTGTTCAGAGTTCTCACATTATCATTAGTAACGGCATTAGACTGGTTATTGTATAAATAAATGCTTGGCTTTGCTATCTTGCTTTTCCCTAACACACAATAATGGCTTTACGCAAACTAGTGAATATTTATTTTTCATGTCTAATTAATATGACTACACTGATGAAATTTTGAAATTTTTGTTGTATTTTATAGCTGCATCTTATTTCATCAATGTGCTCTGGGTGGTGGAGGGAGAACAGCAGAATCAATATATTTTCCTTTACCAATATCGGGGGGGATGGTCTGCAGGAAAAGTGTTATTTATTTATTTGTTTATATCCCACCTTTCCTCCAAGGAGCTCGAGGTGGCATACTAGGCTCTCCCCTCCCCATTTGATCCTCACCTTGTGAGGTAGGTTAGGCTCAGAGATAGTGATTGGCCCATGGTCACCCAGTGAACTTCATGGCTGAGTGGGGATTTGAAATGTGGTCTTCTGAGTCCTAGTCCAGCATTCTAACCACTACACCACAATCCCTTCCCCTGCACTACTGCTCCAAACATATTTAGAAAATGTGCCACCCCCACCTGCTGCAATAAACTTAAATAAAAAAACCATGGTTGTCTCCCCCATATCATGTTTAATTTGGCTCTAAGGTCCTGCCCCCCCATTGTTATGTTCTACTTTATTTTCCTTATCTTCCCCTCCCCCCCATAAAAAAGTGTTTTCATACTCCAGAGTCTGATAAAAATGTGAACAGAAATCTTAGAAAGGAGTATCTGTATACTCACACATACAGACATCCAAGACACATAATGTAGGACTTGCAGTGAAGAATTCCAGCCCTCCTGCCTTTAAACATAACTTCTCCATTCTATCCTCTCCATCACACTCTGCCCATTTTTTTCCATGAAGGCCGCCCAGAGAGCTTTGGCTATGGGGCGGTATACAAGTGCAATAAATAAATAAATAAATAAATAAAATTCTCCTTTGGGTGAAAAAGTGGAGAATGCAATCCAATACATGGAAAGTGTAGGAAGAATAGAGTATAAGGCATTTTCTTCTAAATGACATTTAATGCAGGATGGGGAAACTGGCCTCTGGATGTCACTGGACTACAACTCCTATCCTTGATCATTGGTGAAGCTGGCCAGGGCTGATAGGAGTTGGAATTCAATGACATCTGGAAGGCCACTGGTTCGCCAACCCTGATCTAATGCTGTCAGTACAGATTAACTACAAATGTGCACATGCACAGCCCCTGCCTTATTGCTCTCTTGCTAAAGTACCCAGCTCCTATCCTTAAGCCAAAACCTGTTGTTTTCACATGTCGAAGGCACTGAATCATTCTGTAGTAGAGAGAATTTCAGGTTATCCTGCCATGATATTGCACCTGTCTGTTCTTCACTCTCTCCTCCGTGCCTGCCTGCTGGGAAATGGCACTGGAGTCCTACTTGCTTCAGCCACCAAGCGATAAAGGTAGGAGAGCTGGCCAGAGGCAGGAGATGCCATTTCTGTATAGCCTTTATGCCCTCAAGCTGTGAAGGCAACCAGGAGGGCAAGAGGTGGGGACCTTATCTAATGTGAGTGAGTAGCATGACAGAGATTCCAGTTTCAGATGTAAAATGCATCAAATAACCATATTTTCTCCTGCTGTTGTTATCACTGTTTGGTAATTTGCTCTCTCTGTGTTTTCTTCCTTCCCTATTTCACAAAATCCAGTGCGTGTGCATTAGCTTTTCTGGGGTGGCTGTGGGGGTGTACAGTTTCCCTACTGTGCTTTATTTCAGCCATGGGGGAGAAATGAACCTTTGGGGGAAGAGAACAAATAAACAAATAACAGCTAGGTGAAAGTTTGTTTTGCCTCCCTATTTTTAAAACAGACAATAGCCATGGGGAGATGACTCAGCCGACATTGACAATCCAGACCCATCCCTATCGAAGCTGTGACCCGGTGGAAATGTCCTACCCCAGAGGACAGTTCCAGCCAGCAATCCGAGTGGCCGACTTGTTGCAGCACATCACTCAGATGAAACGGGGACAGGGCTATGGATTTAAAGAGGAGTATGAGGTGAGAGCAACATTCACTCGCTTGAATACCCAGCTAAAGAAAGAAAATTAGACCTATTGTCAAATCAGAACAAGTACTCTGTAGAAGTGTTTTGATAGCTTAAGAGGCTTACTTTATATGCTAACAATCATGCCTTTCCCTGCCTCCTCCCATTTCCTCCTGCATCTTTGTCTAAGCCCTCTTCCTGTTATATGTAGTAGCTTTGTTATCCTAGAGACTTCTCCCTCGTCCAGTGATGTGGGGACAAAGTTCTCTTTTCCACAAAGGCTTCCCAATAGCTTCACATATGCAAAAGAATGTGATAAAGTTGTTGCTTTCATTGAAACTCTACACACAGCAGAACATACATGGAACTCTGGATTAGGACCATGATGCTAGCCACTTGATCTCATGTAAACACCACAAGACTAAAATATGGTGTAGCATAGGTATGTCCACCAGATTCACTAAGTCAGATAAAATGCTTGTTGAATTACTCAGGTTTATTCATACAGCAGCCTCTGGACCAGCTTCTATATGTTGAGAAGCCTCCAGGTGGCTGTAGTACCTAGCCCTACTGACAGCTGCTGCTGCTAGCCCTCTGTGGTAGAGAGGAAAAGACAGCATCCCTTTATTGTGACTTTCTGATAAAAGGGGCCTGATGCTACTGGAGGGTAAGCAGATGAATGGCAGACCTAACAGGGTTGGTAAGAGGCTTTCCACAGGTGACAACCAGCTGTCAGAAGAATTGCTAGCTGATATAGCCACCCAGAGGCTTCTGACTCTATGAAGATTTGTTCAGAGGCTGTTTTGTGAACCAGCTCTTAAACTATTCCCTATAGTCTAGTCATTTCTCCATTCACCCCCAAGAAATGTATCAGAGGTTGTAGAGGGATGTGGACCAGAAGATAGAGTAGCACCTCCAGATTTGTGGTACCACATCAACCATATCCCAGGCTATGGTCTGAAGACACACGAGGCTAGCACCCTGCTGAAGCTAAACAGGGTCAGGTCTGGTCTGGATGGGACACTGCCTGGGAACCATATGTAAGCCGCCTTCGGTTTCTATCACAAAAAGAAAGGCGGGGTATAAATGTAATAAATAAATAAATAAATCACCCAAGATATATGAGGCACCAGAGATTAGCTGTCAGGGGAATGAATAGCTTCATGTCATTGGAACTCATATCTAGAAACGATATGCCTTGACACAGTGGTAACCAATGTGGCATCTTCCAGATGTTGTGAACTACAACTCCCAGCATCTCTCACCATTCCCCATGCTGGCTGAATCTGATGAATGCTATATTCTGAAACATATGGAGGGTACCACGTGTGCTACCTTGCCTTAATCCATGGCTCCTTTCAAGTATGAAGTAGTTAAATAATCTATTTCAGTTTTAGGATGGGATTTGTTGGTGCTGTTGTGAGCAATTGGAATGTGTGTGCTGATGGTCTTCTGTTTAAGCAAGGCACTTGAGGCTATCTCAGGCCTTGTATCAGCTCCTGGTACCCATGGTCCAATGGCAGCACCATCAGAGTACACTGGTGCTGATACAAGCCTGAGCCTACACAGTACTCACATGCTTACCTGGTGGTGACAGGTGACAATTTTAATTTCCCTTGGTGTACCTAATGGAGCATCCCAGGATATTCCCAGAGAACCTCCTCAATCTTGGAGCTGGCCCTGGCTTTCTGTTTATATTCCTCTCCCCCTAACCAATGAAGTGAGTTTTCAGCTTGTAGCCAGATAAGTCACCGAGAGGTAGGCAGACTGTTTCTGATTTGGTTGGTGTTTGTTGCACATTACTGCTAGAACCTTGCTACAATTAAACAGTTAATGTCTTTGGCAGAATCAACATCTGATAGTTGTGGTATAGCAGTTGTGATAAAATGCTGGCCAGGGAAATGGTTGGAATTACCTTCTCTTGGCTGTCTTTGTTCCTTAGCTAGTTGTACTGCCAAAGGCTTTGCAGCACTTTGCCATGTTAAAACACAGTGTATACCTGGAATGTTGAATTTAGATCTGTTTGGACAAATCCCTGCTTCAAACCTTATGGAAAAACAGCTGAATATTTTATAGAAATTGACTTCAAGGCAGAGAAATAGCCTGGGACTGTATTGGACAGTATAAATGGAAAGCAGAGAAATAAGTAAGAGCAAAGTTTTTCTGTGACTAGTGTATACAGACATTGGAGAGAAAACTGTAGAGAAATTGGTGATGAGGTGCTTTCAGGTTAGCTTAGACATGGGATAAATACACATACTTTTATTTGTTTACCTTGACACAATATGGTAAGCTGTCATATAACATGTTTACTGCAGCAGTGGGGAACCTCAAGCCCAGAGGCCAAATGTGGCCCCCTGAGCCTCTTTATTTGGCCCTCAGAACTCTTCCCACATCCAACACCCTCTCCACAGACCACACCCCTCATTGGCCATCCTTAAAATTTACATTCATTACTCCACCCACTTTTGTCCCTGGCCCTGCTCACCATTGGCATGTGGCCCCTGGAAGATGTACAGAAGGGAATATGGCCCTTGCACCGAAAAGGGTTTCTCATCCCTGGTTTACTGTCTGACAAAACAAGGGGTGACCCTCCTATCAATCTCCATATAGTACATTCGGATGAAATAGCTCTCCACTGAGATATTAGATTACCATTTCTAGTTTCCATAGGATAGCGCATCAATAAATGAGGACCAAGATATAGATTTAGAAATAAAATAAATATTCATTTGATTCATTTGATTTATTGAAAATCTGTCAGTGCAGATTTTCAGATATACCTGATGAACAAAGAGTGTTCGGCTCTATTAAGAATACAAAGGAAAATTTTCTCTTGTAACTCTTGCTTGACAACTGATCTGTATGTGTGATTCTTGAATTATGAAAGGACTGCTGAAAAAATTGTCTCAATGCAGAAGATGAAGGGGGAGGGGTAAATCAATGGTTGATGCAGTAATACCACAAATCATTATTTGCTGAAGGGCCGGGATGTCATTTGAAACATTCAGATAATCTACTTCCTATTTAGAAACTTGCCCGGTTGTATGTGGACATGATGTCAAGGTCTTCCAGGGGTCAAGCAGAGTGTAGTTTGGGTCTTAAGTGAAATTGTACTCTCTTCAGATGTGGAGAAAAAATACTGTGAAGGGCAACTAACTGACACAGATCTGACTTTAGTGAATTGCAGTGAGCAGGTGCAACTTCTGCATACGTACAATTGAATTAAAACTGGAAAGTGCCATTTTTTGGGTGGGAGTGAAAATGTTGCACTTGGCTTCCAGCCAGAGTACAGAGTACAGTTGATGGAGAGGAGAAGAACTCTTAAAGTGTTTATCTGGGGGGAAGCATTCTGAAGGGTGTAACCCAGTGTTTTAACCCATGCCCCCTTCCAGTCAACATAAAACCTCCACACAACCTTTCCAACCTGGCTTTCCTAATTATTTTATTTTTATTTTCAAAAGGATTGAACTATCATCCTCTTTAATTATAAATAAGGTTTTGGGATTAATTATAAAATGAATCAATGTACTGATAATTTTTTACAAATATTTATTCAAATTTTATTTATATTCTACATATTTTTTGGAAACACTCATGCCCTCCCCTGCAATTTTCATACGCCCCTTCCTCCACCAGTTGAGGGACACTGGTCTAACCACACAGAGTGAACTCAACCACACAATGCAAGTGAGTAGAAAAAGCTGCAAGATGAATTTGGGCAGGGCACAAGCGCAGCAGGAAAGTGGAAACTAAGAACAGCCAGTGCTGGGAGTTGGTGAGAAGCATAAAGGCTCAAAGAGGGAAGTGCGCTCCAAGACAAAGGGAACAAACCAATCTCTTATTTTACTACATGTGTACCAACTTTCAGGTTTTCAGTGTGGAAGTGCTTTGACCACTTTGAAGAACAAGTAACATACTCCCTTTTATGAAATATATATTTTAATTGTGTTTTAGATCTATAAATTGTTTTATACTATTTTTGCTTTCTTTTATTATGGTTGTTTTTAATTATTATATATTGTATTTTCATATTGTTTTGTTGTAAGTCACCGAGAAAATATTTTTTGATGGGAGCTATATGCACACACAAATACAAATGTGTCATTTTCAGACTTCTCTACCAATCAGGGTCAACTACGCTCCACATTTCAGCGTTCTTACTGTGGAACCATTTTGTGGTATAGTCTGATTTTTTTGTTTTGAAAGGGAGATGAACAAATGTTCCATTTTTTCAGGTTTTTCAAGTAATCTTGGAGCATGTGTGTATCAAATTCCAGCTTTCTAGGTCATGAGATTATGGCCTATCTTAATGCTTTGAGTTAAGGGGATACCCCTCGTGTTGAGAAGAGAAGTGGGGTGGTGCCCATCACATCCACCCTCCCCATCTGCCACATACTTGTCAATCATAAGAAGGAGCCCTATGCACATACCAACCCTCCATGTACAGTGAAGGATCTCTATGTGCCTATGTCAGTACATGCATAGGGTCCCTTATGTCTGCTGAATGCATAGCTGGTGTGGTGTGTGACAATTGCACGTGTGGCTGAAAAGGAGCAGGGCTAGCCTATGCAGCCCTCCTCATGTCTGCTTTGAATCTCTAAAGGGGTCATCTCAATCTCTCTTTAGTCTATGAGGTTCAAGTATCTTTAACAGCTATCTATGTATCTTGTCTGTCTGTCATAAAGCACTGGCCTTTATCTTGTGGGGTGAGATCAAGCCTCAAGACAAATGAATCAAGGCCTGAAAGACCAGGTATAGGTTAAACAATTAATTGTGTGCTTCATGTTTCACACTGGAAATAAAGCAAGGTCCTGAATCTGAAAAAGGCAGCAATTATAAAGGACCTATTGAAGAGTCATATAATAATCTGTTTCTCCCACAAGGATGAATACTAAATTACACGCATTTCAAATAGCATATATACTTGCTTCTCTGCTGTCATGTTTTACAGCTTCAGTTCAGTGGGTAATGGGATGTGCACCTTCTCCCATCAGATGACTGTGCACTTTTGGATATTATTCCATAGTGCTCCAAATCACATAACTTGATTCTTTCCCTCACTGAAGATGCTGTGTGGGGGGAAACTTTCCAAGTTAGGGTTCAAGCATGGAGGCTCACACAACAGTCCAAAAGAGTAAAAACAACCAGCTTTTTTCAGCAATGCATTGCAGGACCGAAAACCTAGAAATTCTGTGTCGCAGCACAGTCACAACAGCCGTTATACCCCCGTTATGACATTTTGCACCATGCTCTCAGCCTATCACACACTTCTAACTCAATACTGCGGCATTTTCCATCCAATCATTACTCCACCTCCTTTCCCGCTCAACTACATTCCATTAACCAATCACAACTTGTTTACTCCTTCCAAGATGACTATTACAATCTGGCTTAAAGCAGATCAGGCCAGCACTTTTGCTGACAAGATCAGTTCATGACCCTGAATACAGTCATGCTCAGAAAAGAGGCTTTTTATTCAGCTGACACTGATTTTACACACCTGATGTTTTATTTGTCCTGTAGACCATGAAAGCTATTGAATGTGCATTCATATGTCCTTGTGCAGCTGACTATGTGGCTTATATTTCATAAATATCGTACTTTGGCCAAACTTGCCTAGCAGTTTATCTTTCAACACGAATCCCAAGTGGAAATATGGGTTTCATACTTACACTGTTACTGAACTAATCTATATAATTTGGTGCAAATACGGAGGGGGGAACCTGACTAGGAAGTGGCTTCCATAGTTTCATTTTTACTGAAACATTTCACACTTTCCAAGTGCTATATAAATGACTAAAAAGTTACACTATATATATATATATGCCATCTCAGATTTATGAAAGACAGAAGATTAATGACCTTATCTTTCAAAACCAGTTGTTTAAGTGTCTCTTCTAATCTTAAATGAGCTGGATTTCAAAATGTAATGCATTCTAGGTTGGTGTCTGTTTCACATACAAATATACTTGGGCTTTTAAGATCCGTTTTTCTCCGTTACTCTGTAAGCAAGTTCCATAAATTACAATCTATTTAGTGACATAGTACCAAATATTTTTGCTATTATGAAAACTCTCTGTAAGCCAGGTTCATCAATCACTAGCTACGTTAGATAGACAGGAGTTTTTCCTTCATTTCATTAAATAGGACTTTCCCCTTCATTTCTTGATTCAGCTATAATGATCTTTCTCTGTCTCCCCCTCCCTTCTCTCTCTCTCTCTCTCTCTCTCTCTCTCTCTCACACACACACACACACACACACACACAATTGCTTTTAAACCATATCCCTACCCCCAAATGTTTTAAAAAATGATTTGGTAGATATCCTGGAGACTTGTTGAAGAGTAAACTGGAGAGGACCCATTTGTGAGCATTCTATCTTTCATCACAACTGGACCACAGTGGCTATTTCTAGCCATTTTTTATTTCTTTGTGCTGAAGACACGAAACAAAACTTGGCATTTATTTTTAATTATTTATTAAACATTATGTACCACTGTGTATCAGCTGATTTCACAATCACAAGAAACATCATCCCAGCCACTAAAGCTGCAATAAACAGCACAAGGCAGAGTTCAGTTAAAAGCAATCAAAACATCTAAAAGGCCAGTGTGAATAGAAATGCCTTTACCTAAATTACAAAGGCATCATTTGAACATCCCTGGGGAGGGAACAATTTGACACCAGTCAGGCTGCTTCACTGTATTCTTTTCAATGCCTGCTTAAAACAATTTTGTTTAGGCTGATTTTAATTATCTCTTAAATGTTTTAATTTACTTGTTTTTAACTGTTTTCACTGATAATTTTAATTTTTCTTGTAAACTTCTTGGAAGTTCTGCTACAATCAAGCTGTATATAAATTTTATTAAATAAAATAAAATAAATAAAATAAACAAGCCAGAATGTGATCTCTCTCCTTCCCTTCTTCTCTGATCACTCTTTAAATTGGGACTAACCAATTTTGTACCTTCCAAATGTTGTTGGACTACAGCTCCCATCAGCCTTAGATAGCATGGCCAGTGGTCCGAATGATGGGAGTTGGAGTCCAATAACATCTGAAGGGCATCATCGGAGAGCTAACCCTGATTTAAATGGGCAGTATTCAACTAACTCATCCCATCAGTGCAGTTATTATTGCTAGCGCAATGGGACTTCCCCCCTTCTCGTGCTGCCCACCCAACACCCTCCCCAAATCTGCTCCAGAGCATTGGGAGAAATCCTAGAACACATTTAGGGGGACACGGGGGAGGAGAGGGGGAAAGACCTGTTGGTCCAGAAATGGGACCCTGACCTAGTGCTACTTTGGATACAACCCACTATTCCTACAACCTTTGAATCAGGCTGATCCAGGTGTTTAGTATCCATGGGTACCAAACACATGCAGAAGCTGTCTAAAATATGTGGCCTAGCTTCACCCACTAGATGCCAACACATAATGAGGATCAGGAAGGGGGGACATGTATGGCTGCATAGTAAGGCTTCCTCCATAGGGCCATTAGGGTACCTTGGTCCATTAGGCTTCCTATCCCTGGGAAGGAAGTCCCCCACATATACCTCTGTACTTACAGTATGTGGTGCTTCTTCAGAGTGATGCTGATCAAATGACGATGTCTAGGAGGTACCTAGAGCTAGCCTGTGCTTTCTGTATGGCCTCTTCTCATCTTCAATATCCACAGATATCGAATGTCTGAATAGGGCTGTTATGGTTGTGAGCATCTCTTGTATGGCTTTGCAGATACTGGTGCATTATATGTCAATGCCTAAGTTTAATACATCCTACAGAAAGGCTTTGGTTTCTATAGCTAATAGTTATGGCCTCCTGCAAACCTTATGGCTCTTATGACATGTGGTAAGCAGCTTTGTAAAATATAGATAAGTTGCCTGCCTTGTGGGATATTAACGGACTGTGAAGGGCTGAATTGCTCTGACTCTGATAACCTCAGATAAAGTTGCTTAAAAGCTCAGCAGTAAGTGGAAGCCAGGTTTTAATTTTCAGCTTCAGTTTCTGACGGCTTTGTGGCCTATAACATATATCCCCCTTAGCTTTGTCAGTTTGGCACTTTTCTTTTGAAAGCTTTGAAATCTGCTATGGCTCTCTTATCATAGTCTGAGGGAAATGATTTGGTGATCTATCCAAAAAATGTCAATTGTCTCCCATCACAAAGCTGATTCAGCAAATTACACTAGAGCTGCAGTCTTCAGCATACCTCCAATAATATCACTGAGGATTAGTCTACTCATGCAGCAGAATAAGTTGGTAAAGTTGAGAGGTAGTAGAGAGGTCAATACCAATTAAAATTGGAAGAGGAACCAGTTTTGAATGCTGTCCATGTAACAAAAACAACTCCTTTCCAGAAAAGCATGAACACAGAAGAGACAAAGTTTCCAGCCAGTCATCCATCCGATCTATTAGTTTTGTGTTTACAAGAAGGGATATTTACAGGGAGGTGTGGGTTGTTGTTTTTTTACAGAGTGGAATATGTAAAAATGGTATCTCTCACCTGCTGTCTAAAATGATACTGTCCACTCTGTCATTTTAGAAGGATAGAGTCATAGAATAGTAGAGTTGGAAGGGGCCTATAAGGCCATCAAGTCCAACGTCCTGCTCAATGCAGGAATCCAAATCAAAGCATTCCCGACAGATGGCTGTTCAGCTGCCTCTTGAATGCCTCCAGTGTCGAAGAGACTACTACCTCTCTAGGGAATTGGTTCCATTGTCGTATGGCTCTAACAGTTAGGAATTTTTTCCTGATGTTAAATTGAAATCCGGCTTCCTGCAACTTGAGCCCATTATTCCGTGTCCTGCACTCTGGGACGATCAAGAAGAGTTCCTGACCCCTCCTCTATGTGACAACCTTTCATGTACTTGAAGAGTACTATCATATCTCCCCTCAGTCTTCTCTTCTCCAGGCTAAACGTGCCCAGTTCTTTCAGTCTCTCCTCATAGGGCTTTGTTTCCACTTCCCTGATCATTCTTGTTTTCCTCCTCTGAACCTGTTCCAGTTTGTCTGCATCCTTCTTGAAGTGCGGAGACCAGAACTGGATGCAGTATTCAAGATGAGGCCTAACTTTATTCTTTATGTTATTTATTTAAGACATTTATGTTCTGCTTGATCATTCACATTTCTAACCAATGTACAGAAAAACAAGTCGTACCTAAAATAAAACAATACAATTGTCGTAAAACCAAACACTACCTTAAAATGCCTGCTGGAACAAAAGAATTTCATCATGTGCGTGAAGTTCAACAGGGGGTCCCTGTCTAATCTCAGTTGGGAGGGAGTTCCACAGGCTTGGGCCCACCACACTGAATGTATGGCTTCTGGTTGTTACGAGCCATACATCTGAGCCATGGGATACCACCACCAGAGACTCCCCCAAATATCTCAGTGAGTGGGTTGGGATATAAGGGATCAGGTGGTCCTTAAGATATCCTTAACCCAAATTGTTAAGGGCCTGATAAATTAATAGAAGAACTTTGAACCTGGCTTGGTAACATACTTGTATAGGTTCCAAACAGACTATTTTACATTTGGAGAGCACGTATCTCATGCTGTTTAGATGTGACACTAATGAGAATTATGTCAGTTGATTTACTTGATTACTAGCAGGCATGAGAGGGGCAATTTTCTTCAGCTCTGAAACCTGCAGGAAGGGGAGGTCTAACCCTTCCCTCCCAACACCGCCATGTGTCTCTAATAACATCCTGAGACTGGAAGCTGGTCTTCCTACAATTGAGGCCCGCATTTGGAGACTTAAAGTGAAGCTCTGGCTAAAGCTATGGTTTCTTCCTGTTGGATTGGCCCCCTTGGTACTGATCAACTCATACCAATCTAACTGGCACAAGTCTATGATCAGGAAATTTGCAACTCTTGGTTTCTCGCTCCCGGCCATTGCTACGATGGGATTTTCTAGAGCGTTATCAGTTATTTCCCAATGTATACTGGATATGGAGCTTCAAACCCACTTAGCATCGGCAGCATCCAGGCTTGATATTACCTCCTTCTCCAAGGGTTTTGTACCTGTGCAATATTTCACTAATCTTTCCAGCGCTAGACATAGAAAAGCATTCACATTGGCGAGATTTGACATGCTTCCGTCAGCTCTCCTCGAGGGTAGATATCGTAGAATCCCTCGACAAGAGCAGCTATGCCTGTGCAGGATGGGAGAAGTTGAAACGGCATCCCATGTGCTTCTATCTTGCCCATTTTATCATGACATTCGTTTGTCAAATATTTCATACTATACCAGTTACCTTCTATCGGACCAGTATCCAGAAATTACTCACTCTGTTGCAAGGTACTGTGCCACTGCAATTATCATACGCAGAACACTTACTAGCTCAAATGTTCGTACAGCCCTAATTCCAGTTGACTAATGTATGACTTTTAACTAGTTTTAATTAATGTTTGATGTTTTGTACTGGTCATGGACCGTAAATAAAATTCATTCAAAATTTATTCATTCATTCAACCCTTCCCTCCCCAGCTGTAATCCCAACAAGATGCCATGACACTGCTTAGAAAAGCTCCCATTGGTACACATAGGACCAGGATAGTTTTTCCAAGTTTCACTGATAAATTCAAAATGATAGTGAGATCGTTGGTGGCACTTTTACTGCTACTACTAAACTGAAAATGTACTTTCTAAAAAAAAAATCCACACTTTTGATTTTTTTAAATTTTAGATCTGCTGACAAATATAATTAGGACTTTAGATTCAATTTCAAAATTACCTACATTACATCATGTGCTAGAACAGGAGAACTGGCACTACAGGTGACAACAATTATGAAAGAAGTACTGAGTAGCCATACCTAGTTGCTGGTGGTGATGCTCAAATGTTCCTTATTTTAGCTGTATTGCCTGTATTATTTGTCCCAAGGCACTTATATGTTTTCTTACTGCGACAGATCATTGTCACATCTCTAAGTCTTCGAAGACAAGGTTACATTATTGCCATTAGAGCTTCAAAAATGGCAACCATACAGCATGGAAAAACTGGAAAAAAGAGAAAAAGAACATAAATATAGACCAATGAATTTTAATGGATCTTTCCTGTAGATGTTGAAATTTCAAATTGTGTTTTATCCTGAGATACAAATGTTCATATATAAATCATACTATAGCAGAAAGTCTTGTGCATCAGTGATTTGGTTGTATGACCAATTTCCACCACCTTTTTAATGAACAGAAGGGCTATATACTTTGACCAGTGTTTTCTATGCACACATTGGATCTGTGTCTTTTAAAGCCAAAATCCCACTGTTTTGACAGAAAGCCTAATGGTCAAAACAATGAATAACAATGATAAAAGATGAATTGGGCATTTTCTTTGGAGGTCACTTTTACAATCCTAGGTACATGTATAATATGACAAGGATTCCCCCCCTTTTTTCCCCACATCAATAGCACATGATGAGATCCCAAATGACTGCTTCTATTCTCTGGGCAATCTATTGCAACTAGGCTCTAATGTATCAATAATGCATCATTTCCTCTCTATCTTTGATGATAAAAATGGGATTCCTTATTCATCTACTTTTTTCTATATCTCCCCACTCAGAAAATTAGCTGCTATTAGATAGCACTTTCTTTGTACAAGGAAATAGATGTGTGATCAAAGATCTTCCCATTTGCTGAATCATTACTTCATATATGTGGTTATTTGAGCTAGATCTGCTTTTATTATCCATCATTGTCACCATAGTGTGTCCTGGCATTATTTTCTCAGGAGCATTTGTGAGCTGTGTTTTGGCAAGGACTACCTTCTTAAAACAACATGAATCTAAAATCATATCAGCACATTCCACACCCACCATTTCCTAGGACAAGTATGGCAGAAGGCCTTACAAGAAACAAGCAAATGCATTTTCAGTTTTGGTTTCCAGCAAATTGCCTTTTAGTGAGTCATAGGATATGTGTATTCCTATGTTATAAAGGTAATTATTATTTCGTCATAATTCATGATCATAGGATAAGGTTCTGTTCCAGGAATGCTAAAAGCACTCTATTTAAAGCATTCTGAACAAAACTGATTCCACGAGAGGCATGTGGGAGCTCTCTTTTCCTAACTTCGTCACAAGAAAAAGCCAAAATGTCAGTTCTGTCATGCGTGAGATGGTTCCCCAATGATTCCCAAGAAGAGTATTATGACTTCATCTTAATTAGTCTTATTACCAGCCTACTATTCTCAACAGTTCCCTTTGCCATTAGGCATGAAGGGAATTTCATATGGTTGCATTATCAGGAACCAACCTAATTTGCACCACTTATCCTAATAAAAGATTTGGGGTTTTGTTTGTTTGTTTTAAAATCACCACTACCATCACCACCACAGCTTAATGTGGAAATCATACAGAATGGAAAGAGACTGATGTCTACAACCCTATTGCTGTGTTTTGCTTTCAGAGATTATCCTCTTCCTATACAACTATGCAAAAGGGTTGTTTTTTTTAATCTGTCACAAATTCTTAGAGAATCTTATTTTTATTTATTTATTTATTAGATTTCTGTCCCACCCTTTCTTTCAGTAGGAGCCCAGGACGACAAACAAAAGCACTAAAAACACTTCAACACATCATAAAAACAGACTTTAAAATATATTAAAGCAAAACAACCATTAAAACATATTAAAAGAACATCTTTAAAAACATTTTTAAAAAGTTTTAAAAACATGTTTTTTAAAAAAAAATGTTTAAAAACATATTAAAAAGCAATTCCAACACAGACCCTCTGGGATAAGGTCTTGTTGAAAGAGGAAGGTCTTCAGCAGGCACCAAAAAGACAACAGGGATGGCACCTGTCTAATATTTAAGGGGAGGGAATTCCAAATGGTAGGTGCCACTACACTAAAGGTCCATTTCCTATGTTGTGCAGAACAGACCTCCTGATAAGATGGTACCTGCAGGAGGCCCTCTGCAGAGCACAGTGATTGACTGGATATATAAGAGATAAGACATTCTTTCAGGTATCCTGGTCCCAAGCTGTATAGGACTTTGTACACCAAAACTAGAACCTTGAACCTAGCCTGGTAGCTACTAGGTAGCCTGTGCAATTCTTTCAGCACCAGGGTGACATGTTGGCAATATCTTGCCCCAGTGAGCAGTCTCGCTGCCACATTTTCCATCAGCTGAAGCTTCCAGACCAACCTCAAGGGCAGCCCTACATAGTACACATTACAGTAATCCAGCCTGGATGTTACCAGTGCATGGACAAAAGTGGTCAGGCTATCCCAGTCCAGAGACGGCTGCAGCTGTCTTACCAGATGAAGCTGGTAAAAGGCACTCCTAGCCACTGAGGTCACCTGGGCCTCTAGCAAGAAAGATGGATCCAGGAGCACCCCCAGACCATGGAACTGCTCTTTCAAAGGAAGGATGATCCCATCCAAAGTAGGCACCTGACCAATTATCCAAACTTGGAAACCACCAACACACAGAGTCTCTGTCTTGCTAGGATTCAGTTTATTGGCCATCATCCAGCTCACCACTGAGTCCAGGCACTGGTACAAGGCTTGCACAGCCTCTCCTGATTCAGATGTTGCAGAGAAATAGAACTGTGTATCATCAGTGTACTGCTAATACCGTGCCCAAAATCTCCTGATGACCATTTCCAAGGGCTTCATATAGATGTTAAACACCATGGGGAACAAGATGGTACCCTGCGGCATCTCAAACCACAACTTGCAGGGGGCCGAAAGACAATCACCCAATGCTATTCTCTGAAAATGACCCTAAAAATAGAACCTGGACCACAGTAAAACAGTGCCTCCAATACCCATCTCACCAAGTTCGCCCAGAAGGATACCATGGTCAATGGTATCAAAAGCTGTTGAGAGATCAAGTAAGAATAACAGGGTCACACTCCTCCTGTCGTTCTTCCAATAAAGATCATCCATCAGGGTGACCAAGACCAATTCAGTCCCATAACCAGGCCTGAACCCAGACTGGAATGGGTCAAGATAATCTGTTTCATCCAAGAGTACTTTTTCTCTTTTCTTTCACAACACTGAAACAACCCAATAGACCCCTGGCTAAAATAATCCAATTAAAACAATAATGGAAACCAGTGGGACTCCAGGTGTTGTTGTACTCCAGTTCCCATCAGCCCTGGCCAGCATGGACCATGCTCAGGGATGGTGGGAGTTGTAGTCGAGGAATGGGATTTGCATTTCAGTGCCAGTTTGATTTTCACTCAAACTTACTTCCAGTACTGCTTCATCAGGGATCAATGTTTACTATTTTCTATAAATACTGATTCAGGGTTTTTTCGACAAAAATATCAATATTAAATTTTAAAATATCAATTTTCATAGTTTTTTTTAAAGTATTGATATCTTAAATGAAATATCAATATTAGTATTGATATTTTTGAGAGAAATATCAATATTAATGTTAATATTTTGAGGAAAATATTTATTTATTCATTCATTCATTTAAAATATTTCTATCCTGCCCTTCTACACTATCATAGGGCAACTAAAATAATAGTTTTGATATTTTTGAGTTGTCCGCTTCAGCCACAGAAAACGAATAAACAGGAAATCCAGTGTCAAATTTGAATTTTGTGAAATTCAATCATATCCCTATTGCAGTCCAACAACATCTGGAAAAATTTCCTGTTCTCCGTACTTGCATTTAAATATACTGTATCCAGTCAAAGTAACTTCCTCCCCCACAAAATAATTAGTCCCAACCTTAAAAAACAAACCAACAGCCACTTTTAGATCTCTTCAGACTGTTAGTTAGCCTGAACATAAGGCAAGGAAGCTCTATATTTGCAGGGCAGCTGCTGAGAATGTCTCTTGTGCCATTGTGGAATAGAATTGGTGTGTGGATTGTACCTTCATGCATGTCCTTGGCTGAAATTAAATGGAAAACAGTCATAGCTATTCTGTAAATTAAGAAGGGCTTGAGTTGACTTTATATAACAAAAGTGGCATTTTGAATTATGCTCACAATAATATGTATTATATACAGGCACAATATATGGCTATATTATATTGGACATTCATATGCTTCATGTATTTGAAAAACCTTTACACCACAATTTATATTATAAAAATCCTGCCTCTATCCACAATTTAAATACTTTACAAGCAGGCTGGTATTTCTCAGGGGCATAAGAGAAGCAATCTATGGCCCTGTGTTAGAGATGGTGCATCACCCCCCCCAATGATTACAAAGCCAGCAGCAAAATCTTTCCCACTTGTTTTAGTGCCACTCACATTAGGAAAGCAGTTGTAAGCCAGCTTAAGCCATAGGATGCTAATGGTCTCTTCATCATTCTATTATAAATGTGCCCTTTCCTTAAGAAAAACAGTTGGCTTGGTTGAGTGTTAAATTATATGGTGCCTTACCCCCCTGGCCCCTTCTTTGCTCTGTTAAAACACCTGAAGGCATTGGCTATTTCATAAACACTCTGCTGTTGTTTACTTTGCAGGCTCTACCCGAGGGGCAGACAGCATCTTGGGATACAGCCAAAGAAGATGAAAACCGCAATAAGAATAGATATGGCAACATCATCTCCTGTAGGTGCAAATTCAAACTGAACTGAACTTCCTGTGTGTATCTGTAAGCATCTAGCTGTGAGGGAATATGTCTGTGAGTGTAACTGTGAAAAAGAGCACAAAATTACGAGCATTCTTATATTTTCTCTTTGATCATTTCATGCTCAGGTTCTTTGTCACAGTTCTCACCCTTTCATCTTTTTCTTTTCCTTCTCGGATATTCCATCTGAGATTTTTCTCAATGGACTGTAATACCAATGTGCTGCCCTTTCTTCCCCTTTCCAAATATTATGGGTTATGTATGAAAACACATGGGAGACAATACTTTCCTGGTCCAAGGTTCAGCTCCTCTGCATGGAGAGTTCTGCCCATACAATCTTTGTAGGGTACACATATCTCTTGACTGCATGCGGAGATTCCTCTACAAATGTACAGGGCTATCTTCTCACAGTCTAATGGGAAGATTTGTAGCTCAGTGGTAGAGCATCTGCCTTGCATGCAGAAGGTCCCAGGTTCAAAGGTTCAATTCCTGGCATCTCCAGGTAGTCCTGGGAGTGTCCCCTGCCTGAAACCCTGGAGATACACTTCCAGTGTAGACAATACTGAGCTAGATGGACCAAGGGTCTGACTCAGTATAAAGCAACTTCCTATGTTCCTCTGCTCCTAATGGAGTGGTTTTGGAAGTTTAGGGAAGATCCTGTCACTGCAATACCATTTCTTCCCCTATACACATTCACAAAAGCCATATCATGTCTAAACAGCAGGGATGGAGAAACCTGTAGTTCTCCAGATGCTGTTGGACCCCAACTCCCATTAGCCCTAGCCAGCATGGCCAATGATCAGGGTTGATGGGAATTTTAGTCCAACATCTGGAGGGCCACAGGTTCCCAAAGCCATGGGTTGTATCCAACTAAGATTGCACGAATGAAACAACTTCCACTTGTGCAATGGAACATCTCCTCTCTCTACTCTTCGTGCACACTCATGCCCCCTGCACACACACCCCAAATCCTATGAGAAATTGTGGGAGGGGGGGAGAAAAGAAGTCATTGTTGAAGCAGAACTTGTTCCACTCATGGAATGGCTTAGTTGAATATAACCCAAAGAAATTAAAGAGGGATGGAACTCAGATATGGCTTTGATCTTATAAGAGAACTGTGACTGTAGACTAATGCCCAGCAGTTTGTGGGCTAGAGATGGATACTTGCTATTTTTTTCCTTAGTTGCTTCTATGTTCGAGCCATTATCTGACCTTTAATTGGCACTGATTCTTTCTTTGAACTATAACCCAAAGTGTTAGTCTTCATGACTTCCCATGACAGGAAGTGCCAAGGGGCTAAATGTACAAATACTTTCTCATTTTATCTCCTTTCACCATTTGTTGGTGTTCTCTATACAACTATTACCTGTGATAAACACTTCTAGCTATACTGCTCTTCACTCCTAAAAGTGTCTTGGCCTTGAGGGATGGGTTTATCACCTTCCTTCAGATAAACGGTGAACACAAAATCTCTAGATACTAATCACGTCAGATACTTTGTCTTCCTTGCTGTGGATTCTGACTGAAGAAGCCCAGGGCATCTGCAAATACCAGGTGGAACATAATGACCCTCAAGCAATAAACTCAGGTGGGCTCACCAGGGAGGAATCAAATCCAAGAAGAATTTAAAAAGTTAAGAACTTGAAAGCAGAGAGATGAAAACGTCTCTCTGAGAAGAGCTACTAGATTTTCTACAAGACTGGACTTCTCTGCATTTATAAGTTGTACAGAATCATAGAACTATTCACTAACAGGCAAAAAACCTTGCGGTTTAAGAACGTACCTATAGCCCACAGATATTTCTATCAAACTTTAAAAAGCAGGGAAATTGGGCAGCTATAGTGAATGTACCAGGGGAGCAGGACAACTGACCTCCTCTCTGAGATATTGTAGTGCCCTACAAATTGATCAAAATGCAAACACAATTTGGGTTGGTCTTTCACAATCCAATCCACTTGCTGTGTAGCTTGGAAGAATTGTTGAGCGTAATGTACGGGTGGGTTTGTGTTTGGAGAGGTGTTCCATCAGGTATTGTGGTCCTAAGCTGTGTAAGGTTTTATAGGTTAAAACCAGCACCTTGAATCAAGCTTGGAAACATACAGGCAGCCAATGCAAGCAGGAATTAAAAATAAAAGAGGGAATATGTTTGAATAGAAAACTGTAAAAGGTTCTACTAGGTGTAAAAAAAATCACAGTCCAAGTTCAGCCTAGAGGATGAAGGGAACGGTTTTTAAAAATGCAAATGACAAGAAGCGAGAATGAAGAGGTACAGATAAGAAAATGCAGATGAGGGTGATATTGAAGGCATCTAAGATAATGACTACCTGCCCTCTGCAAAGGCAGTGGAACCAAATTAATAAAGAACTTCTCAGAAATGGCATCAGTAATGGAACAACAGAAAATGTGGCAACAACAAAAAAGCATTACAGTAGGGCCCCACTCATATGGTAGGTTAGGTTCCAGACCCCCACTGGAAAGCAAAAACCGCCGGAAAGCGGGTCAGCTGTAGCGTGGGGGTCTGGAACCTAACCCGCTGATTGCGACAGAGGAGGAGAAGATCAGCTGGTGCGAGCTGCAGCTGATCTTCCCCTCTGGCGCAATCAGCTCCAGCACAGGAGTCTGATCGTGCCAGAAGTCTCCGGCGCGATCAGGTGGAGTGCAGGAGTCTGATCGCCCCCAGGAGAAGATCAGCTGTAGCACGCTACTGCTGATCTTCCCCTCCTCCGGTGACATCAGCTGGAGCACAGGGAGCTTCAGATCCCCCTCCAGCTGATCGCCCCGCTGGTGCCATATGAACGGAACGCCGAAAAGCAAGGCGCCGAAAAGCGGGGCCCTACTGTATGTAAATAAAGGCTTTTCATGGGAAATAAGGGACTACGTTCACTGTTATACTGAGCCAAAGCTGGGCTGGTTCAACATCAATTCCTCGAGTGCTTTCTAGTTTACAACCTCTGCATTGAAGGTTTTTACTGCTTTCTGATATGTAAATACTGTATGTACTTGAAAATTAGGCCACTTGATTTCATTGGAAGCTTCTTTCCAAGCAGTTGGGATTAGAACCATATTTGTGATTTGTTGATTATGCTTACAACTAGTTTATTTCTATACCGCATTTTCCACAAATACATTATGTTCTTAGCAGTCCATGAAAAAAATTAAGCAACAACAATCTAAATACAAAGGATTGTGCCCAACTGTTTCCCTTTAGTCATGGAAGACTCTGCTGCAGCAGAAACTTCCATGAACGGAAGGAAGAGGAGGGAATTTTTGCAAATCCCCTCTTTTTTCTTGCAGCTCCATGTGTCACCTCTATGAATGTCCTAGAATTCCTCCCAATTCTGATTTGGTACCAAATTTTCCATTAATTCGATTATTCTCTATTGTCATGGATTGGATTTTTATGTAGTAACTTTCTGCAGCTCTTTTTGAAAATGGACTTTAAAAAAAATCCGCCTCTAAAATGTCAATATTAAAATGATGATTTTATCACTAATTCCTTTCATTTATTGGTATTTCCTTTAAAATCATTATTTCCTTTAAAAATATAAATAATATTTTTTGTGCGGGGAAAAACTGATTGGTAAAAGCAGTGGCTAGTGAATAAAGAACAAACTCAAATCGATACTGGCCTATCAGGTTGACAGAATACTTTCAAACTGGCACTAGCCAACAGGTGCCATTCCTTGTCATCTCCCACTCAGTTGCAGAAAGACACCCAACCCTCTGGAGCAGATTTGGCTGTTTGTACTGCAGAAGAAGGAGGAAATCAGTGAAAGGTGCCTTTATCCCTTCAGTTCACTGAAGTCCCCTCCTGTATTTGAAAGCCTTCTATGGATGGAGCAAACACAATGGGTTGTAATCCAATAACAGCACATATCACTAGCTACTAGGGCCCCTGGGCTCCTCCTAGGAGGAAGGGTGAGAGATAGATAGATAGATAGATAGATAGATAGATAGATAGATAGATAGATAGATAGATAGATAGATAGATAGATAGATAGATAGATAGATAGATAGATAGATAGATAGATAGATAGATAGATAGATAGATAGATAGATAATTTCAGTTTCTCATTTTCCAAATGTTAAGTTTAGTTCACCGCATTTCTATATCAGTTTGTGAACTTACTTTTAAAAAAAATATCCTTAGGAAGATTATTCAGCATTTTAGTGTGCATTTCTCCTAATATACAATGTTTTGTTTAATATACACAGTTTTGCAAGCAATTTTCTCTAATATAATGCATTTTATGTTATTTTCACTAATATATGCATTTTTATGCATAGGGTTGTATTCAACTAAGTTCTGCTCAGAGTAGACCCACTGAAATTAATGAACCTGATAGTCATGTCTATTAACTTCAGTGGGTTTACTCTGAGTAGAACTAGCATTGAATACTACCTATATTTTCACCTTATTTATGCATTTTTGTACATTGTTTTGGTTGAAGAACTTTATTGCACAATTTGGAAAAATGAAAATCTCAATATCTGCATTTTGGTTCACATATGCCCAGCTTGGGCATGGAGAGCCAGGCCAAGCCTGAAAGATTTTTCCCTGAGAGGCTACAGTTACATGGTTTGCCACATGGGGCAATAGATAGCTGTCCTGACATGAAACAGCTTTTCACATGTTAGGATGAGCTGTACAGGGCTGAAGAGGGGCCTGAAAGATACACATACAGCAGTTGGCATGATGATCAAACTGTTTTTGTGTGAGTTGCATTTCAATATCTCAGCCTACTTTCTGTTCATGGTTTTTCACTGAAAGTCATCTGTTGTTAATAATGCATAACCCCACTGCAGCATAATGAAATATGTGTACCCAAGAGCTTCCAAACATATAGAAATGCAGCATTTAAAAGATAAGTTATGGTGTTAGTCTTAACCAAGCATAGCCCACTAAAAATATGAATAAAATAAAAGGCCTCATTACCTTCTGAAGGGTGAGCTGTGGTCATTAATATTTCTTAGCATTGCTTTATAAGCAAAAAGTTATTTTGTGCCAGTAGCACTTCTGAGCAGAATAAATCACTGTGGGAGATAAAACATTGTGAACATTGTTATGTGTAGTGACTTGGCAACAAAATAAAACATCAGGACTTCTTAAAACCCAACAGGATCCAAATATTTAAAATTTTTCTTTATTTTCAGATTAAATTTATCATTTCAAAAGAACATGTTAAAAATATATAGTCAATTCCCATAAATGTTGTCCACTCTCTTATAGGTTTCTACTTATATCACCATATACACTACCTTCCATTTATGCATTCTGTATCCATGTTTAAATGCTTATTAAAATATACATGTTGGCCCTGGCATTTCCTATTCCCTCTTGTGTCCAGTCTCCTGGATAGTAAGTCTGGAGCCAAACTCTGTTAAAAAAAACCACACCTCTGCACACCAAATCATTGCAGGTGCATAAACAAATTAATCCTAACAATTAGTTGTAGGTCCATGGGAGAGAAAATAGAATCCTAATAATTATAAATTATCTTCACTGTACCATAAAGTATATTCAGAGCCTCTTATTTGCCCACATCAGGTGGGCTGGAACAGTTAGTGAAAACATTTAGCCTGTGTTCACCACCTAAAAAAAAGATTATGACCTAGCTCTGGTACAGAAGGTTTTCTTTTTATGTGTGATTCAACTGCTTCTCTGCAATGATTCTTCTGTGAGACCCAACAAAGATCATGTTTCAAAAGGTGAATATATTTCAAAACTTCCTGAAGGAATTACTAAATCCAAGCAGTGTGTTAATCAGAAATCACACTAAAGGTGATTGAGGAGTGAGAGGTTTACAAGTCCAAATGAATAACAGACACTCTTCTGAATAGCTCAGACATGCATTGAGTTCATGCTATATACATTTAGCATTTTAAGAAAAATATATTAGGATTTAAAGTCCCTTTCTCCTGAATTTTCTATGTACTTGTTTCTTCTGCTATTCCTATGTCCTTTGATACATTTTCCCTCCTTTAAATAACAATATATTTTATTATTATTATTTTCAGATGATCACTCCAGAGTGAGACTGCAATTGTTGGATGGAGATCCCCATTCAGACTACATAAATGCCAACTATATAGATGTAAGTGCTATGGAGGCTTTTAACCATCCTAATGAAAGAATCAAAGTAAGTGAGGTGATCCTGTTTGCTCTTGGATCAACACCTTGTAGTAAAACAGAATCCGGACTTTTGAGCCTCCAACGTTTTCCCGCAAGCTCTACTTTTTCAGTCCCACCTGAAGTAATCCATTGAAAGGCTTGCCGTTCCAAAATGCATAGTGATTTATCTTGGTTGCCCCAAAAGAACCCTGGGGACAGTAGTTTACCCCTCACCGAGCTACCATTCCCTTAACAAACTACAGTTCTCAAGATTTGTGGGAGAGAAATTATTTAAATGTGCTTTAAATGTATGGTGTGTAGGCAAGCCAAAGTCCCAGCCCCATGCAAGTGATCTCCTGATCTCCTGACCATGGTGACTAGATCAGGAACTTGCAACAGGCTCCCTGCTCTTCCCTCTTCTGTGTTTTTTTGTTCTCTCTAACTAAGACATACAGAGTGTGAATTGAACTGGTAGCCATTGTCATCTAATGAAAAGCAAAACAGCAAAGAGATTTAGAGAGCAATGATCTCACATACATCACATTATTTGATGTAGGAAATAGGAAGCTGCCTGATACCAGGTTAGATTATTAATTCATCTAGGCCTGTATTGTTTACTTTAACAGGCAGCAGCTCCAGGGTCTTAGATAAAGGGTTGTTTGTTTGTTAACATCACCTGCTAGCTCATCATTCATTTATTTATTTTTAAACAGAAAAGGACACAGCTCAGTGTTAGAGCACATTCTTTCCATGCAGAGGCTGCAGGTTCAGCCCTTGCCATCTCCAGTTAAAAGGATCAGGTATCAGGAGATGGGAAATACCTGCTTGAAGCCATAGAGAGTGCTGTCAGTCAGAGTGAACAAGACTGGGCTATATGGTTTATAAGAACTTATTGTGTTCCTGTTATTAAACCTGGGACCTTCTGCATGCAAAGTATGTGCTCCACCATTGAGCTATAGTCCCTCCCAAACACTCCAGAGAGACAAGGGAAAACTACAGATTTGTGTCTCTTTGGGGGAAGGGCCATGGCTCAGTAGGAGAGCATCTGCTTTGCATGCAGAAGGTCCTAAATTCAATCCCCAGCATCTCCAGGTAGGGCTGGCAGAGACTCCTGCCTGAAATCCTGGAGAGCCACTGCCAGTCAGTGTAGTAGACAATACTGAGCTATATAGACAAATGGTCTGATTCAATATAAGCCTGCTTCCTATGTTATAATGTCAAGTTACTTTATCCCCAGTAACAGAACAATCCACTCCCCCACTTTATGCCAGGCTGGGGTGGGTGGGTGGATTAAGCAGAGGTGTCCCTTAGCTCTGCTGGCTGAGTCATCCTTCCCCCAGCTCCCAAATGTGTGGGTGGGCAAGAGACCTGCTGGCTCTATCCCTGCCAGTTGACCCCAGTGGAAAGCCCCAAAATGGGACATTTGAAGCGCAGGGCTAAGGTGGATCCCAAGGTGGTGTTACAGCCATCAAACCTGATTACTGCACCAGCCTGACGCTAACACAAGGATAAGGCTCAGTCATCTTGTCCCCCCAACTTTCACTGTGGCTGCCATGAATGACAGAGCTGTGGATGCTGCAGAGTTGGGGAGTTTGGATTGTGCCTTGTAGTGTATCCCAGTATTTTGAAGCCCAGTTCATCTAAGTCCTTATGTGTATTCCAACAATGTGTGATAATGGAAAGAAGGATGCAGACATTAATTATACACTTTCCGTTTTCTTAACATAGTGCCGTGGATTCTTGACAAAATGGAAAATGTATGAAACAAAGTATTTAATAGTATCCCAGTTTCTAATGTAAGTCTGCTTAATCCTTAATGATATCACAGTGTTTTAAGGAGATCCTTCAATTAAGGGAAAGGAAAAACATATTTAATATAGTACAACCCACACAGTTTTAAAAATCACTGGTGCCTGAGTCAGTTTTGACAAGAAACAGATGTGTGTTTTTCAGATGAGGGGACACAGATTTCTCCATGTTCATTTTATTAATGAATATGTAAGTAAGGCTTTCTAAAAGTGAAAGCAGTTTAGATAAAAAGTATGGAAATGTGAGATATGGCTTTCATCTTTGCATAGTTACAAATCCATGCCCTTTTTTTTGCTATTATTGAAATATAAAAGGTTTCAGAATTTTCAAAACTGTAAGGAAAATTGAAGCAATTCCTGTGATGAATGAATTCATTGAATACTCATTTGATAACACAGATTTCTTTTCACCCATTGGATTATTCCCAAATGGTGTGTCAATGATAGTCTTGTTGGAAGGCCAACAGAAAGATGGTACAAAGGAAAGGGCATCAGCAATAGAGATGCTGATGAATCTTGCTGTATCCCAGCTCAGCTTTGATCTTTGGGAGCCTGTAATTGTTCTTCACCTGAGATTTAGAATCTGAGCTAGAGAATAATTGCCAGTTCAACTGCTTCCCAAACACACAGTCCCCTAATCCCCACCCTTCTTTTACCTTTAAACCACATTTACTGTATCATGGGCAACACATTGGTGCTCTGACCATAGGCAGACAGCCCTTCCATCTCGACACTTGGAAGACTATGGAGGAGTGAGCCAGGAAGCAATGGGTGGTATTGCACACACACTCAGGGTGATATTCAGTGCTAGTCCCACTCTGAGTAGACCCACTGAAGTTAATTGACACAACTAGCTTAGATTCATTCATTTCAGTGGGTCTACTCTGAGTCAGACTTAGCTGAATACCACTTAATGGCCCTGTAGTTCTTGGGAGATATAGTCTCAGGGGCTATTGCAATGTATGTACAATGTTCCAGGCATCAGAGAAGAGAGGGAGAGAAATCCCTCCTTCCCCCTTCCCACCCTAGAGCACAACCTCTCCTTCAGATGAACATTGGTATGTATAGTTCCAAGCAATCTTCTAACATTCCTCCTGAGATATGGGCTCATGGATTTCTATTCTTTGTTTTCTTTTCAGGGGTACAATCGGCCTCACCATTACATTGCAACTCAAGGCAAGTACAATACAACTGGTCAGTGGCCCAAATGACATGATATAAATATTTTAAATAAATATCTAAAGATTTCAAAAAATCACCTGCTGAGACTAATCAGTGCAGTGCATTTATCATTATAGGTTAAGTATAATATATACCAATGAAGGAATCGGTCTGTTGCCAGTCTGTTTCAGTTTTGCATGAATTCTCCAAAAAGTCTGTTCTGTCCCTGCATTAATCTATAATTTATTTTAAACGATGAATGGATGGGTGGGTGGTATCTGTGGAAGAAGAGAGAGTGAATAGATGATGAAAGTGGGAGAGAGAAAAGTGATAACCCTACCTATTTTAGCTTTTGGCCCAGCCCATGCTTGCATTTGAACCTGGCACTACCTGCTGCAATCCCACCATCCACCAGTGTGTGCCCCATAACCAGGATTGTAATCCTTGAGTTCAAAAACTTTACCCATCGCTGGTGTATACAAACAGTTCTCTGTCTTTTTTGCCCAGCCTATCTACACAGGGGTAAGCTTTTTTATTTTCCATTGAGGGCTACCTTCCCTTAGGGATCCTCTTTTGGGGCAGGCACATGCTGGCAGTGGCCAGAGCTGATGATAGAAAGAGCCAGAGACTTTAGTGTTCTGGATTGACTAATCTGGCATAAAGGCTTTTTTGCTTTAATTTTCACCATGGCTATCTCAGATAAGAATTCCCAGTGCCATGCAGGTCTTTATCTAATTATTATTATTATTATCTAAAATTTATTCGACGCCTATCTGACAGGACAACCTGTCACTCTAGGCGACTTACAAAGGAATAGAACAAAACAACATATCAAAATATAAATCAACAGGTACATAATAAAAATACTAATCACAGTAAACCCCCCCAATATCAGAAGTAAGTGCCACTGAATTTGATAATGTTACTCTCAGTTAGGTATACTAGGAGTGGGGAACTTGTGGTCTTCTAGATGTTGCTACATCAACTTACATCAGCCTCAACTATCATGGACAGTGATCAAGGCTGATGGGAGTTATAATGCAGCAACATCTGGAGGGCCACAGGTTCCCCATCTCTGGAGATGATTTTTTTCAACAGCTACTGTTCTAGAAAGCAAGTGAAAGTAATTCCCTTCCGACTTTGGTATGCTATATGGCAGAAACCTACCAATTTGCTCTCAGACAGCTGGGAGGAAAATGTCTTTTCCCCAAGACAGGAAAAGATTTATTTTTATCAAATAAAATAGTGCCTCATTCGATTGTTCTGAAACTACATCGAAAGAGGGAAAACACACCTTTAAAAGCTAGGAAAAATAAGGAAGAAATGAACAGAAAGAAACTCTGATGGGATGAAAGAATGGGTCAACTTGATGAGGCATCAGGGGCCACACAAACTGAGATTGGGGGCCGTAGGTAGCCCACCTGCGGTCTGCAAAAATGAAAGGAGATAAAAGGAAAGCTTTTAAATTGTCTTCTACCACACTCCAGAAACACAGACCATATTGTAAGTGGAAGGCGGCAGAAGAAGCCAGTTTGGTTTATGTCATCCCAGGAAGCAGGGACCATAGAGACTGGTATCCTTCCAGCCTACATATGAGCAACGTTTTAGAGCTCTGGGAGCCAGGCTGATAAAGCTGAGTACAGACTATAGTTTTTTGGGAGACTCTTTAATGAGGTATGATAGAACTTTCACTGCTCACCAGTATATACGTTCAGTAAACTACAATACCTCTTTTTGATCAGAGACCACAATGGGAAAGAAAAGATGAATATGTATACTCACAGGCAAGAGGAGCTCTTACTACTTTCAAGTCTCTGAAAATCAATCTTCTATACATTGCTGAAACCTACAACAAATACCTGAATTTCTCAGGATGTTATCTGGGGAGGGAAAGGGAATCATTTTCATTAACCCCATATTACAAATTCAATTTTTATTGAGCCCATTCAAGTGGACCCATAACGAACTCGATCAAGGACAATGGTATAACTTTTTACCTTTGATTTGAACAGCAGGAAACCTTTTTCAAGCCACAATATTTTTAGCATTGTGTTTTAGGGGTGTTAATTATCTGTTTCAAAATAAAGTGATGCAGAGCAAATTCATAAATAGGAAAAACAACAACCTAGCAACAAATTCTTCCCAGGGCGAGGGGGGGAGCTTTCTGTTAAAAGCCACACAGTATATATTTAACAATGGTTAAGTTGTGACCAGAAGGTATTGGGTTGATTCCAATGAAGTCATTACACAAGTGGAATGACTTCTGCTTGCACAATGGAAGTTCCTCTCCAATTCCCCCATGCACCCTCCCAGTTTGCTTTGGGGATTTTCCCAACCCTCCAGAGTAGATACAGGGAATGTGAGGTGCGGGGTAGGAGAGGCAAGAAAAGTTCTGTTGCATCAGCAGAAGTTGTTCCACTTGTGCATTGACTTGGTTGGATTCAGCTCACAATCACTTAAAAACTCATCAAATAATTAAAGATATGTTTGTGATTCTAGCCCTCATTTTTATCTAGTAATTATTATTCCCAGGCACAGCACTGCAAATTAATTTTGAGAAGTGGCTTAACTTGTTTTAACTTAAATTGTTTTTTTTAATTTAAATTGTGTTTCTAAATTGTTTTTTGTGTTTTAAAATGTGTATATTTGTTTTTATTGTTTTTAATTGCTGTAAACCGCCCAGAAAGCTTCGGCTATGGGGCGGTATATGAATGTAATAAATAAATGAACAAACAAATAAATAAACAAACTTCCACATTGGTCTGCATAACTCCAATCTTCATAATTTCAATCTGAATTACCAATCCATCATTTGAAATCCCAATCATCTGTTTAAAAACTGTGTCTCTCAACAAAACACACTTTGAAGAACAGGCAGTCCAGACCTTAGGATGTTTAGCGTTTCAGCTGTGATGGGCTGTTGGTGAGGAAATGAATTTCTTGTACTAAAACCACCACATGGGTGTCCATTCTCTCACACACTTGTTTTCCCCTCAGGACCAATGCAAGAGACAGTGAAGGATTTTTGGAGAATGATTTGGCAGGAGAACTCTGCAAGCGTTGTCATGGTCACCAACCTGGTAGAAGTTGGCAGGGTATGATGATTGCTCAAAGTCTTCATCCACATATTCACCACACAGAGAGAAAGTAGTGTTCTGTGTTGTTAGGTACTTACCACTGCTCAAAGAACTGTTCATTGTAGCCACCAGCTATGCATATAAAACCCATTGCACAGTGGAAAAACTGAGTCACCGGGATTTACCATTCAGTGAATTGTCAAATTAACAGTTTGCTATGGTCAGTCTTGTCCCAGCATTTCCCCGACTGGAATGCAGATGATCCCCCTTGTTGGGATGAACAGTGTTGGTATGACAGCAGGTTTGGTTGTTCACAACTTGTTCAGCAAGGACTACTAGAAGCATATTAGAATATATTCCAGCAATATGCTTTTATTTTGTAACAATATGCCCCCAGATAGAAAGATAGATAGATATGCCTTGGATTATTCAAACTCTAATATGACAAACATGGCCTAAAAAAACATAAGCAGGGTGATATCAATCATGTATTGCCTATAAACCAGCAGATATAATGTTTAAACTATTAGCCCTGGCTCACTGGGACTTACATTCATGCTTGCTGTTGGGAGAGTGGCTGGAAAACCAGGGGTGCATCCGTTGTTTAGCTACCCTGTGGCTTGCGCTCCACCTCTTATTACACCAGCTGGACTCCCAGGGATGGGGCTTATGTACAGACCAGAGGAAGAACCACTCTTCTGATCTGCTTCTTGGCCCTAAAAAAGATACAGACAGACCCCAGCAATCACTGCCTTCACTTCACCCTATGAAAGATGAGCATAGGGCCAATGTAAGATGAGCCAGAGTTCATAAAAGGGGGAAGGGGAGGGCACATGCACTTTGAAACAGGACTGATTTGTTCCACCACAGATATACACGTTTTGGGTTTATATTAAAACACAAGACATTAACCAAAGAGATTTGTAGTTGTACATAATATAGTAGTATTCACTTTGTGGTCTTTCTTGCCCTAGGTCAAGTGTGTCAGATACTGGCCTGATGATACAGAAGTCTATGGAGATATTAAAGTCACCCTTATTGAGACAGAACCACTGGCGGAATATATAATACGAACTTTTACAGTTCAAAAAGTAAGGACATGTTGACCCTTCCTTCATTGTAAGATGATTCTTCTTACCACTAGGTCAGATTCTTCCCAAATTTCATTGAGAGCTCCAATGTGTCGCCAGTACTATTTCTCTATTTGACAAATATAGCCAGTGTGGTGTAGTGGTTAAGGTGCTGGGCTATGATCTGGGGGACCAGGGTTCGAATCCCCATACAGCCATGAAGCTCACTGGGTGACCTTGGGCCAGTCACTGCCTCTCAGCCTCAGAGGAAGGCAATGGTAAACCCCCTCTGAATACCGCTTACCATGAAAAACCCTATTCATTGGGTCGCCATAAGTTGGAATCAACTTGAAGGCAGTCCATTTCCAACTCTACCAATGATGGCCATATTCTACCTCCAGCATCAAAGGTAGTATACCAGTTGCTGGAAACCACAGGAGGGGAGTTTGCTCTTGCACTCAGGTCCTGTTTGTGGGTTTCCCATAGGCATCTGGTAGGCCAGAGTGGGAAACAGGATGCTGAACTACTAAGGCCTTTAGTCTGATCCAGCCGGGTTCTTATTTCCTATGTATTGTACTTAAATTGTGAGAATGGTTATGGTTTGGTTTTACTTGTAAATCAACTCGTTTGAAATGTGGTGTTGGAGGAGAGCTTTGCTGATACCATGGACTGCGAAAAAGACAAATAATTGGGTGTTAGAACAAATTAAACCAGAACTATCACTTGAAGCTAAAATGATGGAAATGATGTGTCATATGTTGGACACATAACGAGAAGACATAATTCACTAGAAAAGACAATAATGCTGGAAAAAATAGAAGGGGGTAGAAAAAGAGGAAGGCCAAACAAGAGATGGATTGATTCCATAAAGGAAGCCACAGACCTGAACTTACAAGAGATGAACAGGGTGGTTTATAATAGATGCTACTGGAGGTCGCTGATTCATAGGGTCGCCATAAGTCATAATCGAAGGCACATAACAACAACAATATATCTCAAAGAAGTATATCTTGCTTTTTTGTTCATTTTACACATTAAAAATAATTCAAAACCATAGTATTTAAAACATGTACAGAATCAAAGAGCAGAAGAAACATTTAAAATGGAATAAATTTGTGAAAGCATTGAAAGAGCATATGAAAAGATCACTGCAGTTTTCATGATGGTAGGTTTTCTGAAGTGTTATTGGTCCCAGGCTATGGTCTGAAGGCACATGAGGCCAGCACCCTGCGGGGTCAGGTCTGGTCAGTGCCTGGATGGGAGACTACCTGGGAACCATATGTAAGCTGCCTTGGGTTTCTATCATGAAAAGAAAGGCGGGGTATAAATGTAACATATAAATAAATTATTGTTGTTATTATTATTATTATAGCCTTACTGAGCATGGTTCCCCATTGAAAGGCAAGGAGGCCTGGCTTAATTGTGTGACATTTCTACTTTGAAAGGAGTGAGGTACCCTTATAGCATTTTTTCTTTTAACCAGCTTGCTGCTGAGTTGAATGCCAGGCTATCTATCTATCTATCTATCTGTCTGTCTGTCTATCTATCTGTCTATCTATCTATCTGTCTGTCTGTCTATCTATCTATCTATCTATCTATCTATCTATATTTATTTATTTATTATACTGTATACTGCCACATAGCTGAAGCTCTCTGGGCGCTTTACAGCAACCAAAAACATTAAAACAAATATACAATTTAATTTTAAAAACAATTTAAAACACAATTTAAAAATTTAAAACATGTATGCCATAAATGTTCCCTTTCCAAAGCTTTGACCAGCTTTCATTATAATTCTATATACAAAGCCTTAATCAGTTTGCTAGGTTCATTTTGTTCCTCACACAAAGCTCTGATTGGATTCAGGCTGTTCTGCATCCTTCCTCACTCTGTGAACTACGCTTGACTGTTCAGAATCTCCTGTTAAAATGAATCCATGATAACTGGTTGGAAACATGTTGTTGCATTAGAGCCATGTTGTAAGCCACCTTGATGTACTTTTACAAAAGTGAGGCATATAAATACCTTAATAAATAAATAAATAAATAACCAAAGTGGTATATTAACACACACACCCGAAACTCTGGGGATTTGAAGTATATCTGAAATGCTTGTGGATCACATTAGGTTTAAATGTAACATCATCCTAAAGAAGTGGATGGGAGGGTGGAGAGCAGAGAATTGATGATGATGATGATGATATTGTTATCATGAAGAAAAATAGAGGTTTGTCTTCTTTTTAATCCTCCTCAGAAAGGCTACCATGAGATCCGAGAGATTCGACAATTCCATTTCACCAGCTGGCCAGACCATGGGGTTCCTTGTTATGCCACAGGCCTCTTGGGCTTTGTTCGACAAGTGAAGTTCCTCAATCCACCAGATGCAGGGCCCATTGTTGTGCACTGCAGGTATACCATTTGTTTCTGTTTTGTTTCTTTTCATCCATTTTCATCGGTTGTGTTCATTCCCCTAGCCCAGCAGGTGCTCCACTACCTTTCACTAGGGAATCACAGGAAGAAATATTGTGTAGTCCAAAACGCTGCTCTACAACATGATCCTCCACTTATCAGCCTACATTTGCTTCATGCATTAGCCCCATTGCAGATTAATCCTTATTAGGTATGGGTGTCACAAGCAACTGGGAGAGATCTGTGGTCCCTCAGTGTAAGTGCCATTACAAACAGCTTTCCAACTTTTGGTAGCTGCAGACCTTTTTTTAATGTTACATATTGCACCAGATTCACCAATGTATCATGAATGCAAACTATCCTAAGAGAGAGCATGATTGGCACAGAAGGATTGTTAACCGGATACTATAAACACCATGTTTCAAATGAGTTCTGGGGTGGGGGAAAAAGAATTGTTCTCACTCCCCAACTCTCCTAAAAAGACAGTATATTGTTCAGATGTTATTTTTTTCTATTCAGTATCTAAATTCAGTATTTTGTAACAATTGCATTTTCAAACACCATTTGATATTTGATAACTATTTTTAATATTAATGTTATTTGTTTTTGTTGTGTGATATTAAGTGTTTTATGTATTTGTTATATTTCTGAATATTTAGGATCTAAATTATGCAATTCAGAATTTTGTTTAAAATCCAGTGTAAAAGGAGAAGGTCTCATTGGTGCTTTTTATCTGTTTATGTGCAGGTGCCAGTGTAGTCTTAGAGGATTAGTCAGGTATTTAAACACATAGTCTCTCTTAAATAAGAACAGACACAGAAAGCCATGTGTCAGTGGTGGGTGGGGCCCAGAAAAATAATTGGCAGAGCCAGAAGCAAAAGTAGGCAAAGTAATGGATGTGAATCTCACCGTTGTATAGTAGGTTATACAAAACCATTCCAGCCAGAAAAAATCAGAGACTTCTTTATACATACACATCTCTCCATCCTCATACGCAAGTTCAGGCACACATTCCAGCCAGGCAAAAGCACTCAAGGAGAGCATGGAGCAGGGCTAAGGAAGGGTGTGCCCTAGAGAGAGTTCCAAGGGCTGGATACAAAGATCTGGAGGGCCACATTCTGCCCCAAGCCTGAGGTTCCTCATGTCTGTTTTAAAGCATGATGGATCCTGGTCCTAACTGTAGATAGACAGCTGCTAGTCTTGACCCTGACACCTAGTGGCCCTGATTAACCAGAACATATGATCTCTCTTCTTCTTAATTTTAATGACCAAATGACATTCCCTCTTTCTTATTTATCCATTTTTAAATTTAAATGACCAACTTAGTAATTACTAACTTTCCCTAGTGCTTCCCTGGACAGTCTTACTGTCATTCAGTATTTATGAAGTGCAAGGCTCCTCTAAATATAGAAATCTTAAAGCTATTTGTTAACAGTTTTAAAAAGCAGGAGAGTTAAAGTTAGGGAAATGTCATTTATTCACTAAGATTATTCAAATTATTCCCACATAGCTGTTGATTGATCTGGCCCATTAATTCAGAGCCATTAACTTTTTCTTGCTTTGCCAATGTTTCCTACATCTGAAGTTTCTTCTGCCTTTAGGAAAAGAAAAAGACTTTCTAGTTACTTCCATTTTTTGCAGGTTGATGTTTTCTAATTTCTTCCAATGGGAGAAGGAAGAGATGGGAGAAGTCTTATATTTAGACACACAACATTTGTTAAGCTACTGTGTATGGCAGAAATAACTGGTGAAGCTGTGCACTAGTGGGACCTGCTGGCTGCTGCTGTGGGTCAATCAAGGGTGAGAAGATGGTTGAGGCAAGGGGTGCATCAGTCACCACTGTGATTGCTAGCAGACTTTTTCCTGATACAGGCTAGCTGGGGAGACAGTGAGCAATTGAGTGCATGTCCAGTGTTGACTGAGGTGCAGCCATCAGTACCTCCCAAGTGTTACTGGGAAGGGCAGAAATTCCCCTTCCCCGACTAATAGCCCCATAGCAGCAGCCAGCAACCCCTACAAGTGACCTTCAACAGCCACTGATGGCGGATAGGTAGATACCAGTTTGCTCCAGCTCTGTATCCAAGGCCCTGTCTCAGAATCTGGTTTTCAGCAGCTCAGGTCTTGAATATAGGAATTAATATTTGTAGTGGTTAAGGTGTTGGACTATGACCCAGGAGACCAGGGTTCGAATCCCCACATAGCCATGAAGCTCACTGGGTGACCTTGGGCCAGTCACTGCCTCTCAGCCTCATGAAAACCCTATTCATAGGGTTGTCATAAGTCAGAATCGACTTGAAGGCAGTACATTTACATTTTAGGGTGTCCTGGGTAATGGCAGAGTGCATCACTCTCACCACTAAAAGCCAGACTGTACCACCAGTAGCCTATATATATCTGTTGGTGCACTGCATCTCTTCATATTTCAGGTTTGCAGATTGTAGATTGAAGGTTTAAACATTCCTCCTCACATAAAACAACAACACATCCCTGCAAATACAAAATGAGAATGACGGGAAAAGATCTAGGCTAGTTTTGCCTCGATATGCTAACTTTAAATGTACAGCAGGGTCCTTCTACCTGGCCTGTTTCCATGCTTAAAGCAGATTGGAATGTGGAAATCAGGCTTCCCCATATGGTTATGCTGGGTGAAGATAGCACCATTTCATACAATTCCAGGAGTCCGTACTTCTAAAGGTTTGGGGTGCTGAAGGCTGTCAGTGGATACAACACAATGGCAAATGCCTTGTCCTCTTTACACACGTGAGACAACTGTGGATAACAAGTGCATAAATTATTGGGCAGTCAATATTCCATGTACTCTGGTGAGATGCTTGCTTTGAAACATCCTGAGACCAGATCTGGAACTCCACCTATATGATCTGAATATTTTGCATGAGCCAAAGCACAGAAGAAAAGTTACAATTGGAACCACCAAGTATTGTCCAAATGTGTCCATCTTGAAGAAGCAGGAAGTTTGCTTTTTAAAAAAGAAATAGCTCAAGAAAGACCCCTTCAAAATCTGCTTTCTGAGTCTACCTATCTCTCTGCCACGCGATGGAACGAAATTCCATGCTTGCTATTCCAAGCCCTGGAGATACGTTCATGTATTTTAATTTAGAGTATTAAAGAAGACATGGCCACAATCTTGGTCTTTTTCAATTTTCTCCTTTCTCTCTATAGTATCTCTGTTCATTACCTTTTGCTGAGGTTTCCTAGCTTTTCCTTCTCCAAAGAGCTAGGGTTGCACTGCAATGCTGTCCAGACCATCAGGGTAAAGAAGGACTAATGAAGGAAGACAGCTGAATTTGCAACACTCAGTCTGCCCACCCCCGGAATGCTGTGCCTTTTCACAGACCATTGATCAGGTCTCTGTTCTTGTTTCCACCTCCCCTTCAGTGCTGGTGCTGGGAGGACAGGGTGCTTTATTGCCATTGACATCATGCTTGACATGGCGGAGAATGAAGGTGTGGTAGACATATTTAACTGTGTGCGGGAGCTGCGATCCCAGAGAGTCAACTTGGTGCAGACAGAGGTAGGTGTAAGAATGCCTTTTCTTGCTTGTCACCCTGTTCCCAAGAAAGATCTCAGCATTACCAGATGGTTATATCCTATATAATGGAAGAAAAGGCAGGCATTTTAGTATATCCATAGAGGGTTGTATTCAACTAAGTCCTACTCAAAGTAGACCCATTGCAGTTAATGAACCTAAGTTAATCATGCCTATTAACCTTAATGGATCTACTCTAAGTAGGAGTAGCACTGAATACCACCCGATGTCTGCAGAGTTTGGTCAACTATCACTTGGTTTACTGTGTTAAATTATATTTAAACATGCCCCTAATTGGTGGGGCAGCAGATTGTTTTAAATATATATATAATTATTTTTAATACAAGTATTTACAAATACACAGGCTCCTGGCACTGTCTTAGAAGATATATTTCCTGTTCCTCCCCACTAGGGTGGGGGAGAATATTCACTAAATCAGAATTGGCATCGGATTCCAACTGAAGTTGACAGTCCGCTATCTTTTCAGAATGGCACTGATTTCTTGCGGCAGGCCGCAGGTGTAATTAGCATAGACTTTTTCCAATTTTCTCCAATTTTACTAATTATCTTCATAATTTCATCTACGTTGATGCATTCATAAGAGTGTGTAGGTATGACAAATAGAAAAAAAAATAACCACATGGAACACTGTCATCATTTGCATAGGCATTTAGCGTTTTTAGCTTATTTCTGTTTGCCGCCCTGGGCTCCTGATGGGAGGAAGGGCGGGATATAAATCAAATAATAAAATAATTAAATTTATGTAAAAAAATACATAATTTTTTTTGCAACCAATAAAACAACAACAGCAGGTCACATTGGCAAGTTCCAAAGCAAGCGGGAACAATAAAACGGAGGATTGGGATGAAACAACGGACTGTCAGAATACAAGTGAATACAACCCCATCCCTGCTCTCCACAGACATATACAAGGAAATACCTCTTTTAAGATAGTACCTGAATGTAACATGCACATAGAAAAACCATCATAGAAATGCATCATAGAAAGTCCCATTTCATCACTATATTCACACAGCATAATTGGTAAACTTAATATTAAAAATCTATCATTAGTTTCCAGTTCCAATCCATCACACTGATGATGTTAAACCCACTAAATTCCATGAGCTGAAATACAGCCAGACCCATTTCCAGCCTCTTTAAATTGTCTCAGCAACTATTGGATTCAAATCTTCTTTGTGGCTGGGTAAACATGAGATGGCCATTGTCATTGTGTGGCCTGATACTCTACAACTTCAGAATAAGAAATTTGATAAGATCATCATTGCAAGAGGTTATAGTTCATGCCCATCCCATGCATCCCACCACCCACCAAAGCAGGATGTCTTACTAGCTCACATATTCCATCTCTTAGTCATATACATATTTTAAATCTATCACAAAAAAAGTAAGTTATGATTGTGAGAAACATGTATCACAATACAGGTATACTGATCAGGGATCTGTGATTGGCTTCAATGTCCTGTTGAATGTAAATATGGTGGCTGTGAGGATCCCACCTCAGACCACCACCTGTTAGGTCCCTCCAGTCAGGATCCTGGGTTTTATTTGTTCTCTCACTGGCTCTAGCACAGATCTCGCAAGATCCCACCGCTAGGCAGCACCACCAGCCACTCCCTGTTTCACAATATTGCTTTAGGACTTTGCCTTAGTCCCCTTCTGGCTTATTGTTACTTTGTGTCTGGGTGCACTTGCAGGCCACAACCCCCCTGTATTTTTGTGCCTTTAAAGCATACAGCCCTGGGTTGCTCTGGATACCTGATGATGTTACACTATCTCTTCACCACTGCCACCATTGATACTGTTTCCCAACCTTGGTAATTACCCTGCCCACCCTTCTGGTCTGTGAAAGCCCCAGCCAAGGATCAGGCTTTTGGTAAATCAAGAATAATATTTATTTATAAACACCAGGAAGTAACAAAATTACTTATGGGATATTTAACAAGCATATGGTTTCGTATATTGTGTTCCTCTTTATGTTTCTAGTCATATATAATCTGCCTCAATACCAGCCAAATATAATCCAACCCACAACCAACTCCAAAACCCAAACTCCACAACCAACCAACCACCTCTCAACTCTCATCCTCTCATTTATACCTTCAGCCACTCAAACGCTCAGCCGATCATCATAAAGCATTCTCCAGCATTCTAGCCCATGTACTCCCCCCTCTCACTCAATCCACCTACCATGTATACTTCAATAAACCTGCACTTACCATATTTACAGTTATCAAAATACAGGGACATCACAGTGGCAAACCTAGATTAGTCTCTATGAATAGTCATAGAATCATAGAGTTGGAAGGGGCCTTGTAGGCCATCGAGTCCAACCCCCTGCTCACAGCAGGAAGTCCACAGCTAGAGCATCTCCCGCAGATAGCTGTCCAGCCTCTGCTTGAAGACATCCAGCAAAGGGGATCCCACCACCTCCCTAGGCAGTCGGTTCCATTGCCGAACTGCCCTTACTGTCAAGAAGTTCCTTCTAATGTCCAATCTGAATCTACGCTCCTGCAACTTAAAACCATTAGACCTGGTCCTACCCTCTGGGGCAGCAGTGAACAAATCTGTACCCTCCTCTATGTGACAGCCCTTCAGGTACTTAAAGAGTGCAGTCATGTCAGCCCTCAGCCTTCTCTTCACCAGACTGAACATGCCAAGTTCCTTCAACCTTTCCTCATAAGACTTGTTCTCCATACCGGCTATCATCCTCGTCGCCCTTCTCTGAACCCGCTCCAACTTGTCTATATCTTTCTTAAAATGAGGCGCCCAGAACTGAACGCAGTATTCCAGATGAGGCCTGACTAATGCAGAATATAGTGGGACTATTACTTCCCTCGACCTGGAAACTATAGCTCTGTTTATGCAGCCCAAAACCACGTTTGTCTTTTTTGCCGCAGCATCACACTGCTGGGTCATGTTGAACTTGCGATCCACTACAATTGCAAGGTCCTTCTCACATGCACTACTGCTAAGCTGGGTATTTCCCATCCTGTACCCATGCATTTTGTTTTTGTGGCCTAAATGCAGAATCCTGCATTTGTCTTTATTGAATGTCATTTTATTAATTTCAGCCCAATTTTCTAATCTATCCAGGTCCCTTTGGATTTTATTCCTGTCTTCCATTGTGTTAGCTATCCCTCCCAGTTTCGTGTCATCCGCAAATTTCATAAGGCTTCCCTCCACTCCATCATCTAAGTCATTGATAAAAACGTTGAAGAGTATCGGCCCCAGGACAGAACCCTGTGGCACTCCACTCGAGACCTCCTTCCAGTCCGAAGCAGAGACCACTCTTTGAGTACGGTTTTCCAACCAGTTGTGAATCCACCTGACAGTATTTCCATGTAGTCCGCATTTGACTAGTTTGCTAATCAAAAGGTCATGGGGGACTTTGTCAAACGCCTTGCTGAAATCTAGATAGATGACATCTACAGCATTTCCACCATCTACTAAGCTAGTGACCCGATCAAAAAAAGAGATGAGATTTGTTTGACAGGATTTATTCTTGACAAACCCATGCTGGCTCCTTCTAATCACAGCATTGTCATCTAGATAGTTGCTAATGGACTCTTATTATCCGTTCTAATATCTTTCCCGGTATTGAAGTCAGACTGACCGGCCTGTAATTTCCCGGATCTTCCTTTTTACCCTTTTTAAAGAGCGGGACAACGTTTGCCCGTCTCCAATCCTCCGGCACCTCTCCCGTTCTCCATGATTTCTCAAAGATGATGGCAAGAGGTTCCGAGAGTACATCCGCAAGTTCCTTCAATACTCTGGGATGCAGTTCATCAGGCCCTGGAGATTTGAACTCATTTAGGTTAACTAGGTATTTCCTGACTATCTCCTTATCAATCTCGAACTGCAATCCCGACCCCTTCCTGAGATTGCTACCGATGCAAGGTTGCACACTGTTCCCTTTTTGGGAGAAAACGGAGGCGAAATAGGCGTTGAGCAGTTCTGCTTTTTCCTTGTTATCTGTCAACATTTTGCCATCCTCATTGAGCAGCAGTCCCACCGTTTCCTTGGTCTTTCTCTTGCTTTGAACATATCTGAAAAACCCCTTATTGTTGTTCCTCGCTTCCCTCGCCAGCCTCAGCTCATTCTGGGTTTTAGCTTTCCTTACGCTATTCCTGCAAGCCCGAGCCGCTCATTGGTACTCTTCCTTGGTGATACGTCCTTCCTTCCATTCTTTATACATGCTCTTTTTTACTTTTACCTCCTCCACCAGACTTCGGTGTAGCCACATTGGCTTTTTCTGATGTCTTCCATTTTTCTTCCTCTTTGGAATTGTTTGTGATTGCACTTTTTGTAATACGTTCTTCATGAACTGCCACACTTCTTGGGCTCCTTTTTTCTTTAGTCTATCTAGCCACGGGATCCTACCCATCATTTCCCTGAGCTTGCTAAAATCGGCTTTCCTGAAATCCAAGGTCCATGTTTGACTATCTTCTTCTTTGGCTTTCCCCAGAATCCCGAATTCCAGCATTACGTGGTCACTTTCCCCCAAGGTACCGACCGCTTTAATTCCCGTGACCAATTCATCCGTGTTAGTTAAGATCAGGTCCAGGATTGCCGATCCCCTTGTTCCTTCTTCTACTTTTTGAAAGAGGAAATTATCAGCAAGGCCCATCAGGAATTTGTTGGAGGCTTTGTGCTTCGTAGAGTTTGTCTCCCAGCAGATATCCGGGTAGTTGAAGTCCCCCATCACTACTACTTCTTGCCTCCTTGAGATTTCAGAGATTTGTTTGAGAAAGGCCTCATCTACCACCTCTTCTTGGCCAGGGGGTAGTGTAATATTAATAGTGAAATGGCCCTTATCTTTAGAAACCGTTGTTACGTTCTCAGTAACAATCAGTAATTAAAAACTTGGTAAAATATTTCATAGGGAAACTTTTTCAAAGAATAGAAGTCTGTGTTCACTTAGAAAATTGTACCCATTTGCTTGGCAATTAACTGAAGAGTGTATGCCGGAATTGTAGTTGTATGTTGTAGATTATGAAGTGTCATGTACATAGATGGTGCTATAGAAATAAATAACTAGAGTAAGTTATAAGGCTGAATATAAATTAAGATCCAAGCAAAACATTGCCCATTTACAATAAATGATCATTCCACCTATCCAAATGCGGATAGATTAAATACTTGCCTTTTTAATACATCAGTTGCTCACATATTGATATGTGTTTACTCTGGTTTTGATTTTAGTCAGGATTTTAGTCTTCTTTTCCAGGCACATATGCATGAAGGTAAAATGTAAGCCCTCCCCACTCCATGCACTCCAAAGGAGTGTTTTGTTGACCTCAGAACTCAGAAAGAGGTTGCTGAGCACAGGAATGGGATGCGCATTTTGGTGCCAGCTCAATTTTCTCTCCGTGAAACTTCCTTCCGGTACCACTTCATGAAGGATCAATGTTCACTATTTGCTATAAATACCGATTTGTTTTTTCCCTGCAAAAATATCAATATTGATCTATATTTTTAAGGCAATTTTTTAAAAAAATTCACTTTAGCCACGGAAAACTGCTAGAAAAAGCCCAATCCACAAGGATAAAAAAAAAAGCAAATAAATAGGAAATCCGGTGTCAAATTCAAATTTTGCTAAATTTGAGCACATCCCTAGTGGGGCATTCAATTATTAAAGTAGGCTGTATAAGATTGCTCCTGAAGGGAATGACAATGATGAATGTGCAACTTCTTCTGTGTAGGAGCAATATGTCTTCGTTCATGATGCCATTCTGGAAGCATGCCTTTGTGGCAACACAGCCATCCCCGTTTGTGAATTCAGATCCATATATTACAACATCAGCAGACTGGATCCACAGACGAATTCCAGCCAGATAAAAGATGAATTCCAGGTAAAAACAAAACAATGACACACCTCATATTTTGTCAGTCATGGCAACTAGCAATGACTGGCATATCTGTTTTGTCAGTGTTCGAATTATAATAGGATGCCAAGGATCCTCACATGTATGTTGTTAAAGCATACACATTTGTCACCTTAGGTGTATTAGATACAAAAGATGTATGCATACCTTGCAGTGGCATTTAGTCAGATTACAGATTTCCCCTCCATTCCGGGTATGTGAAAGCATCATGTACATTTAGAACATGGGGTTCAATAGCAGAAACCAAAAGAGGATCAGCTTGAAATGACAGTGGGTAGTGGGAGGGGCCCATGGTATGGATGTGTAAGTATGAATGAATATATGCAAGTACTAGGAACAGGGGAGACATTTGGTTCAATTTGCATTTAAAGGTGAACCTACCTAGTCTGCACTTTCTGAAACTATATATGCAAACTGAAACACAGCTGTCCTGCAAAATTTGCACTTCTCCGAATTTTGCAATGCAGTTCTCCAGCCAAGTAATACATACAAAAATATTTATACAAGGGTAATGTGTGGATAAAAATGCATATGTTACTGAAAATAGTATACAGAAGTGTATTATATTAGGGAAAATATAAATATTAAGAGAAAATGCTTTGCAAAAAAAGTGTAGATTAGGCAAAATTGCATACAAAATGTAAATATTCGAAAAAATCACACTAAAATGTTTTTTTATGAGGACTTTTTTTAAAAAAATGCTAACGGATGTGGAAATATGGATAGCAGAACTGGAAAAGCAAGAAACTGAATTTGACAGATTCACCCATTCCTAGCACTTCCCCCCAAATGATTTTGCTGGGTGTAACCTATTTACCTCTAATGCTTTGCACAATCAGGAGAGAGCTCTCCTGCTCATACAAAGCTGTCATTTGACAAATGGAGATCTGGAAGACTTACAAGTGATCCCTGACTGTCAAATAGTGCATATTGGCGAGTACCATCACAAAAAAAAGCACTGCCCATAGGCAACCCACCACCATTACCACCAAGTTCAGGGGAATTTGCCCATCCACCATCTTCAAGGACTTTTTTCTTTTCATCCAACAAATTATTGGTGTAGCACTAGCAGAAACATTAGATGCTGGAGAGGGGACAGACCCTGAGGGCAACAGAACTAATTTATAAAGCTACATTTGAGAAAAGGCCCTATCTGACTTAAGCTGCAACCTGGTTTTGACAACAGAAATCAGCCCCCAAACAGAGTAAGAGCAAACTGGAATATGTCTGAACATGCATGTCTTTCCTTACTTCTACAAAACCACAGGCAGCCCTCACACATCTGATGTTATGGGGCTGGGTTCCCAGTCAGTGCCGGGCATACTTCAGCTCTAGTTCCTTGCTTTACATAAATATAACTGCTGAAGTTAGTTCTTTTCTTGGTTTGCAGTTTTGTTTGTGTGGCAGATGTCTGTGCATCAAATTGCATTATTTCTGTCCATTTGCAAGACCACTGGAAAGTTACAATTCCATGAATCGGAAAAAAGGCGATCAACGGGTGCCACAGCTTCTGCTACAGATATTTAGCGCTAACACTCAGGAAACATTTAGATTGAATGGACATTTTCTCTAATGTCTGCCTGAGGCTCTGAAACAAAAATGTAACAATTTCTCTCACAGCAGTGAAGAGCATGTTCTGCTTCCCTTCAACAAATTGTTTGTAAATTGGTTTATGTAGTAAGCTCACCTTGTTTCATCTGAAAAACAGCCATTATGGAGGTTGAGTATGAACTGCCCCCTCTGATTTTAAGTAGGCCCCATAGTCATTAACATTCTGTTTATAGCTATTCTTTTTGTTTCTTTGCAGAGAATAAAAGGTTGCATATATCTTCTGGAACATTGTTTTGCACAAAATAAATGTGAACTTTTAACCAATAGATACCATTGGTGTGCTGAGAAAGCCTGCTAGGAAATATTAGCCATTTGGCTGAACAAAATTTAACTGCCTTATTATTTAAGTTTGGGGCTCCTGATTCAGTAGCCATCTCCAATGTACACAAAAGTGCATTCCATACATTGTTTGTGTAGAATGTTCCCAACAGTCATTAAGGTCTAGATTTAGGTGAATGTAATGTGCACTCCAGATGTTAACTGCAGCTTTTTACTCATCATATCTGATTTCAGAAGTCCAGTCAAGATGCATATACTTGTGGGATTGTATTCAACATAGTGCTAAGGAGATCATTCCATCAGTGCAAGCATTTCTGATTGCCCAATAGAATGATCTCATCTCTCCTCCCACCGCATGTTGTTCTGGGGTTTCTGGAGCAGGTTTGGGGTGGGGAGGAGAGTAGTATCCCATTGTGCTTACTCTGCCTTCTGACAGTGCAACAATTTAGTTTAATGTTTATTTATTTATTTATTGCATTTGTATACCACCCCACAGCTGAAGCTCTCTGGGAGGTTTACAACAATTAAAAATATTAAAAACAAATATACAAAGTTAAAAACACGTTTTTTTAAAAAGCAATTTAAAAACACATGCTAAAATGCCTGGGAGAAGAGGAAAGTCTTGACCTGGTGCCGAAAGGACAACAGTGTTGGCGCCAGGTGCACCTCATCAAGGACATCATTCCATAATTTGGGGGTCACCACTGAGAAGGCCCTCTCCCTTGTTGTTAGACTCCCAACTTCCCTCAAAGTAGGCACCCGGAGAAGGGCCTTGGATGTTGAATGTAGTGTACAGGTGGGTTTGTGTCGGGAGAGGCGTTCCATCAAGTATTGTGGTCCTAAGCTGTGTAAGGCTTTATAGGCTAAAACCAGCATCTTGAATTGAGCTTGGAAACATACAGGTAGCCAATGCAAGCGGGCCAGAATCAGTTTTATATGTTTGAACCGTCTGGTCCCTGTTACCAATCTGGCTGCTGCATTTTGCACAAGCTGCAGCTTCCAAACCATCTTCAAAGGCAGCCCCACATAAAGCACATTACAGTAATCTAATTTGGAGGTTACCAGAGCATGGACAACTGAAGCCAGATTCTCCCTGTCCAGATAGGGGCATAGCTGGGCCACCAACCAAAGTTGGTAGAAGGCAGTCCGTGCCACTGAGGCTACCTAAGGCAATACCATGTCAAAATTACATATTTTGTGTGTTTCTCTCTTTCAGTGTTCATGTTTCTTTGGTTGCTCAGATACCTTCTTGGGTGCCTGCAGAAAAGAGTGGTTCAATAGATACATTGTCTAAATATTTAAAATATCCACTCTCCAAGCAAGGATTCTGTTTTCATCTAAATCTGTAATTTTCAGCACTGTGCAAGTACTGATCAAGTTTTGGACCTGAATTCAGAAGGAAGGTGATTCTGTTATCACCACCACCACATCCATGTGTCTGTATGGGTTCCAGCCTGATATTTTGAAAAGAACTGAGTCTGGCCACTGTCAAATAAAAACAAAAATTTCACAGTGTAAAATCACATATTTGGGGAGTTAAATACTAACCAGTTCCTATTTCTACCCTTGCTTACAGACCCTTAATATAGTAACACCACGAGTACGGCCAGAAGATTGCAGTATTGGACTCTTGCCCAGGAACCATGACAAAAACCGCTGCATGGATGTACTCCCCTTGGATCGGTGCCTCCCTTTCCTTATCTCCGTTGATGGGGAATCAAGCAACTACATTAACGCTGCACTCATGGATGTAAGTAAACCTCACACTTAGGACTAATTTCCTTCTGTGTAGCCAAATAGAGAAAAGTCAACTTTGGCCAACTATTGTCTTCCTATTAGGCTGGTATCCCGCTATTCCTTGAAGGAGCTTAGAGCAGTATGCATGCATTTTCTCCCACCCTAAAAGTTTTATCCTAAGAGGTAAGTTAGGCTGACAGTTAGGGGCTGGCTCAAGGTCACCCAGTGAGCTTTATGGCTGAGCAGGGATTTGAAACCAGGTTATCCAACGTTTTTATCCACTACACTACACTTGCTGTGACAACCAGTGACCAACAATCTAAAGATGATTCATCCAGAATCTTCACCAGTTATTATGTATACAGTAGCACATACGTGGAATGTTCAAGATAGTTACTATATATGGATTTGTTTTCCTTAACAGTTTAAGAATTGATGCCAATGACTTTTTGTCCATAAACTAAGTGCAAAATGCATATGCCTTCCTGGGCATGTAGTTTACTTGTTTTTGCTTTTATTCATTAAAATTTAGATACCACTTGATTGTAAAAAAACCCACAAAGCAGTTTACAATGCATGAATGACCTAGCCATGCATTTTAGTTTAGTTTAGTTTAGTTCTTTTTTTTTGCTGTTCCCATTTCAAAAAAAAAAAGGAAGGAAGGAAGAGACCAATCATTGGTCAATGTCATTTGATCTAGGGGAGACCCAGTATAAATATTCTGACTCCTCTCCCCACACAGACAGAGGCTTCGCTCTCACTAAGGTGGTAAACCTGTGTCTTGACTATATCGCTTCAGAATAGATGATGCTTATATGATGGAATGCTCTTCCATGAAGAGCATTCATGGATTCAGATCTAGCATGATAAGAAGGATTTGAACCCTTCTCCCTGATACCCTAGGCATTTATTTATTTATTTGTTGTACGGAGGCATATCTGATCATCTGAGCTCCCTCTTACTGGCTGCAATGAAACAGCCCAGGTACAGGTTTGCCACCAAATGAGAATTGAGCCAAAGGAAATTCACTGTAGGGGAGGAGGCACTGATACTCTCTTTTTGGTGGCATTTGGTACATACCAAGAAGACTAAGAGAGGGCACCAGACTGTCATGTTTTTTATTTCTGCTAATGCTAAAGTGGTTAGTCACTGATTGATGGAAGGGCGGCAGTTAAGTAATACAGCATGCTTTCCATGTAAAAGTTTTCAGATTCAATCCAAGGAATTTCCAGGTAGGGCTGGAGAAGACCTCTGCTTGAGACCTTGGCTAACAATACTGAGAACAGCAATTCTTGGCTAACAATTCTGAGCTAACAGGACCAATGGCCTGCTTCAGTGTAAGGCAGCTTCCTGCCTTCCTATGTATGAAAATTCCTAAGAGCAGGATATTCCACCACAAGGGGATTGCAAAATGTCACCCTACACTGGGGGCGGGGGGGCACTTGTATGTATCCTGCTGTAAACACTGCCATATACAGCCAAACCTCGCTATAATGCAGCTTGTTGAACTGCGAATTTGGATATACTGTGGGTATGATGATGTCCCCTGAGTAAAATACTGTTTATAGAATGCAGCTTTCATTATAATACAGAAGCCCTATAGCACGGGTGCATCCTTTGTCCCCTGACCCACACATTATAGCAAGGCTCTACTGTATTTCCTAAGTGCCGTGTCTTTATCTTGCAACTTTTTTGTTATTTTTCCTTAAACAGGCATAATTCATGGCTAACTTTAATAGAAAGTCATATAAGGGGAATAAGGGCAGAAACAATGGAAAGAGAGATAGAGAACAGGAAATCTTGTGGTCCATCCCCAGTCCCTTAGGTATGGTTAAAGAATAGATGGCATTCACCAACACTGGTCTGATAGCTGTTTTTGAGGAGGAACAGAAGATCACACATGTCTCTATTGTACTAGCTAATTGTTTTAAGGAGTTAAATGTCTGCTTTTTAGACTGATCTCTTAACCTAATCCATGCATGTTCCACATATGTTTAGAAAGGATCATTTATTTGCTTAAACTGTAAGCCACAATCAAAATAGAATAATGCTTTATATATGTAATCTGTTTTCATGCCAGCATTTCCTTCTTCTTTAAAGCCCAGACAAAGCCCAGGAATTTTGTAAATCTACATGATGGCAAAAGCATTGTCAATAGCAGAATTTGGCTTTCCCCAAACAATGGGTGGCTAAGATAATTGGAACCAATAGTGGGTAGCTCTTCACAGTTGTGTAGACAAAGGAATATTGTCATGTGGAATTTGTCAACCATAGTGTTTCAGGCATGAGACAAATTACACCTGCCCAAAGTCCTCCTTCTGCATAGCTACTAAAGATACAGGAGCTTAATTGAGATACAGTATCTGGACACCCTACTGATGTAAGTTCAAATACCAAGTTTAATTCTGTTTTTAAAAAGAAATAATCTAGTTCTCTAAATTGTGATAAAAAATGTCAAACCTGTAGCAAATGTGCAAATAGGGATGGGGAGAAATTTGATTCCGTTTACATTTATAGACGAACCTGTCTAATCCACACTTTCCAAAACAAAATGTAAGCCAAATTACAGTCATGCTTTGAAATGCACACTTCTCTCAATTTTGCAGTGCAGTTTTCCAGCCACGTAATGTGTACAAAAATGCATATACACATGTATGTAAATCACATAGATGTGGATGGGTTTTAATCTTTTTAGTTAGCTGCTGTTTTGATTGTTTTAAAAATGTTTAAATTACTTGCTTTTAATTGTTTTATTGATAGTTTTAATGCTTTTTGTAAACCATTTTGAGGTTTTTTCCAGTCAAGTGTTCTATAAGTTTTGTAAAATAAAAGTAAAATAGATAAAGTGTGCATAAAAAGCATATATTGATACAAAAATGTTTTATGTGAGGGAAATTGCTTTGCAAAAACTATTAGGCAAAATTGCATACATATATATTAGGAGAAATTCTCACTAAAATGCTGCTGAATTTTCATGAAAACTAAAAAAAAATTGCAAGCTTACATGTGGAGAACTAAATTTAAGATTGGAAAATGAGAAACTGAAACTAAAATTGGTAGATTCATCCATCCCTGCATGCAAATAACATATGCGGGAAGCTGCAACATTTTGCTAATGGAATTTTAAGTTTTACACTCAGAACACTCAGCCTATTAATTCTCCCCCTCTTCCTCCTCTCTCTCTCTCTCTGTCTCTCTCTTACACACTCACAGAGCAATCAATCCACACCACATAGACATGTTTTTTTATCCCCATGATTTCCATCCTTGCTAGAAACAGTAGGGAACTTCTTTGATTTATGAGGAATGATAAGATGTTAGAATTTGTGGCAACAGCACAGGGAGGAAGTTACTGGGGGATCCTCAATATCTCCTAAGGCTTATCTCCTAAGGTAATCTGGCAGTTTGTGTGTGGACAGACAGACAGACAGACAGACAGACAGACAGACAGACAGACAGACAGACAGACAGACAGATAGATAGATAGATAGATAGATAGATAGATAGATAGATAGATAGATAGATAGATAGACAGACAGACAGACAGACAGACAGATAGATAGATAGATAGATAGATAGATAGATAGATAGATAGATAGATAGATAGATAGATAGATAGATAGATAGATAGATAGATAGATAGATAGATAGATAGATAGATAGATAAGGAGTTTCCACCAGTAAATTCAAAGCAGATGTGATACCTGAACTATCATTGGACACATCTCAGATACCCAAGTCAAAATTATGCCAAGTGGCAAAGTAGGCCAAACATGACAGCAGTGAAGTCTAATTTAATCAGTACTTATACCTAACTATCATACAGTTCTACACAACACTGGCTCTATTTGCACATCATCTTAAAAACAGTTTTGTGCTTTGTACAGAAACCTCAGGCTCATGCACTCACCACCACCACTGCCACCTAGCAAAGCTATAGATAATTCACAAGGGATAATAATCCTTGCTCTTATGGCACTTCTCTAATGAAATGTCTTCATTGGCATCCCATTACAAAGGCTTCATTCATTCAATGTGCAGTAGGATAACAAGTAGGATAAGGTACAATTTGTATAATCTGGTTACATGGCACTGGTTGCATGGCCATAGCCTCCTGGGTTTAATATTGTTCTGAAATCAATGGTGATTTATTTTTCCCACTAACATTGATCCATTTTTTTTATCGCTCTCTCCTCCCCCACCCTTGCTCTTTTGTCAGAGCCACAAGCAACCTGCTGCCTTTATAGTTACTCAGCATCCTTTACCCAACACAGTAGCAGATTTTTGGAGATTGGTGTTTGATTACAACTGCTCCTCTATCGTGATGCTGAATGAGATGGATGCTGCACAAGTAGGTAGATTTTTAAGGATTACAATTACATGCAGACCAGGCATTTTCAGCTAGTCTTTACAACACTAAATACTCTGAGCTAAATAATAACTAAATAAATGAATTCAAACTGATTTCTACCAATTTTTTTTAAAAAGTATGCATTTCTATTGTGATCTCAAGGTGTGAGTTGGGCCTTCCTTACCAAACATGGGTTCTTCCTGGATGATTATTTTTTTGGCAGTTATTTTGTTGATTTTGGTTGGTCCGAGAGGAGAGACGCTCACATGCTGAGACTACCAAATTGGGGGTTGCTCAAGACTTCATGTCTAGCATTGGCTAAACACATGCAGCCAGGCACCCTCTTAGTTTGGTTTGCTTAAAAGAGGATAATAGTCTGAAAGTGAGGTATTTTAATATATTTCCTTGTCATTGTCAGATCACTTCCTTGATTATGGTATAAATCTTGGATCTGTTTGCTGGATGCATTTGTCCCATACAACACAGTGTGGAGGAGGAAAATGATATCCAGCAATGGGGGCTTTATGTATGGAGATTCTTGGTGGATTTTCTAATACTCTCATATGCACATACTCAAGAAATGATTGGTTTGGTCAGTTTCTGAGTATAATGATTGCCAAGTTGACACTGGGGGTCAAGAGGCAGAATTCAGGCTCCTACCCCTTACATTCATTTTTAATTATATTATAGGTAGATGACATACCATGTTTAAAAGTTCAATACTATAACTGGATATGTTGTCACTGGGTGCATTGGGTTTTATGGGTAAACCTGGTATATTGCATCCCCCTTTTCCTCTTTTGATTTGTGATCGGTTTCCCTTTTCATTATGACCAGCTCTGCATGCAGTACTGGCCAGAGAAGACATCCTGTTGTTATGGTCCAATCCAAGTGGAATTTGTTTCTGCTGATATAGATGAAGATATCATCAATAGGATATTCCGGATCTGCAACATGGCAAGGGTAAAAGATGTCATCCCTGTTTTCCCACTGGCTTTTGGTCTGGGGATGTTCACCAGGATACCTTGAGAGAGTGTGGTCCATTTTTCTTCCTTTTTCACTTTTGCACACTGGACTACTCCATCAGATCAGTAAGCTTTAAGTATAGGTAGATGCAGTATCAAACCCCTGACATGTAGAAACATAGGAAGCTGTCATTGGCCCATCTAGCTTAGCATTGTCTATATTTATTTATTTATTTATTTTATTCCATTTTTATACCGCCCAAAGCCAGAGGCTCTCTGGGTGGTGCACAACATAAAGTAAATACAATATAAAAAATACAATAAAATGACAATAAAAACATTAAAAACATACATTTTAAACATTTAACGGCCTGGTATAAATTCACAACAATAAAATATGTTAAAATGCCTGGGAAAATAAAAAGGTTTTAACCTGGCGCCGAAAAGATAGAAGGGTAGGCGCCAGGCGCACCTCGTCGGGGAGACTATTCCATAGTTCGGGGGCCACCACTGAAAAGGCCCTAGATCTCGTTACGACCCTCCGAGCTTCTTTGTGAGTCAGAACTCGGAGGAGGGCCTTTGATGTTGAATGTAGTGAACGGGTAGGTTCATATACTAACTGGCAGGGGCTGTGCAGGGTTTCAGATGGGGAACATTCCCAGGCCTACCTAGAGCTGCCAGGGATTGAACCCGGGGACTTCTGCAAGAAAGGCAGATGCTCCACTACTGAGCTACAGCCCTTCCCCAAGTTGCTTCTTTCTCGCCCAAGTGGACTTGTGCCACAGGCTTTGTGTACTCTCTCTCTCTTCTCCAAGCCTCAGCTTCCACTTCTCATGGTTGAGGGCTTCCTGTCTAATTCTCTTCACTTCAGTTTTCTTCAGTTACAGTCTCCCCTCATTGCCCATTACCTGCTCCCCTCACAGCTTGAGTTATCTTTAAAACCCCAAGCACTATAGCTGCAGCATATCTCCTTCTGCCTCCAGTTCTGTTTCCCTGGAGGCTACGCCTTCTCTAGCTGTCCTTGCTTTTAACTGATTGCTCTTGATCTGGGATAAGCTAAACTGGACAGGCTCTGCAGCAAGGAAGTGAGCAGGATGGCAGGCATGAATCCAGTCTCTGCCACAGAAGGGTTAGGGAAAGGATTCAAGTCAAATTATCTTCCCCACTTCATAGTCGAAGGCAGCATGCCTCCAAATACCAGTTGCTGGAAACCGCAGGAGGGGAGAGTGCTCTTGTGCTCAGGTCCTGCTTGTAGTTTTCCCATGGGCCTCTGATTGGCTACTGTGAGAATAGGATGTTGGACTAGATGGGTCACTGGCCTGATCCAGCAGGTTCTTAGGTTTCAAGGATTTAACAATGAAGGATTTCAGCAGTCAGAAATCTATCAGTACAAAGAACTTGCTTGAGTTTACAATTTCTGCCATTTCCCATCTACAAGAACTTGCACAACCTTCCCCATGTTACTAGCATGTCCCTATACACACTCTTGTCTCTAGATGTGATGCATTCATGACAAATGTCTGATCCCTCAAACCTGCTTTGTCTCGCTATCCTTGAGCCTGCAGATGAAGGGGGAACAGACAGAGTGCTTACAAAGTATGATTCTCTAAATAAGTCCCAGAAAATGTTGTACTGCCAATGGCAAAGATAACAATTGATGTTCACCATCTTTCAGAGTAATTTGTCCCACCCAATTAAGTACCAACTCTCTATTGATTGTTTGCCTGTAAGAAAGGTGAACCTAGTGGGGCCTTAGGGAGGGGAAAAAGCTATACTTTTTGTCAACTGCTATATAAATCAGATTCTAATTTTAAGTACTGGGCTTCTGCAATTGTTTGCTTGTGAAACTGAGGAGAAGAAGTTATCAATTCTATTAGCTACAAGCAATCTCTTCCAAGCTGTAAACTATGGATGAGGAACCTGTGGCCCTCCACATGCTGTTGGACTCCAAACTCCCGTCAGCCCCAGCCTAACTGTCAGGAATGATGGGAGTTGAGTCACAGCTACACCATACATTTAAAACACATTTATACCACTTTAACAGTCATGGATTCCCCCCAAGACTCCTGGAAACTGTAGTTTACCCTTCACAGAGCTATCATTTTTATTTATTTATTTATTTATTTTGATAATTTATATACAGCTTAATTACAGTCGTCTCCAAGCGGTATACAGGGGACTCAATACAATGAAACTAAAAAAATGAATTAAAACTATGAAATCAGAATTCAGTTAAAAAGCCTGCTGGAATAAAAAAAAATTATTCAGTAAGTGCTGGAAGTTCAACAGGAAGGGGGACTGTCTGACTCAATTAGAAGGGAGTTCCATAACACTGGGCCCACAATACTGAGTGCATGGCTCCTGATGGATACGACTTATGCATCCAAGTCACGGCGGACCACTCAAAGTGACTCCCCCAAAGACCTCAGTGATCGAGTGGGTTGTAAATGATCAGGTGGTCCCTGAGGAATCCGGGACCCAAGTTGTTAAGGGACTTGTAAATTAATACAACAACCTTGAATCTGTTGTCATAGTATATGGGCAGCCAGTGCAAGGTTTGTAGCATCAAAATTATGTGCTGATAATATGTTCCCATCAGTTGTCTAACCATTCCCAGCACCCTTAACAAGCTACTGTTCCCAGGATTCTTTGCGGAGGGGGGTACCATGACGGTTAAAGTGATAAAAGAGTGTTATTAATGTATGATGTGAATATGACCTTGGAGTCTAACACTGTAGGGCTTCAAGTTCCCCACTTCCTGTGTCTCTAGACATTGATTACAAAAGATCTGACTTCCTTCTCTTGACATGGCACTCCCTACCTCCTTACCTAAAGCAGGAAAAATAAGTGTTTCACCTGTTCTTCTAACATGACTGAAAAATTTCCTGATCTCATCGTTTATTTTGTTAATATGTCTATGAACACTTGGGGGGGACATCCCTTGCAAAGCCTGGGGTTGTTATGACGGACTCCTTTGGATTCCTTTTACATTGGGCTTTGGAGCAAAGTAGGAGTGGGCAGTAGGAGAACTTTTACAAAGAGAGGGAGGGAAGACTGTAGACCCAACACACAGTCTTCTGAGAGTACACAAAAGATTTCATACAAGTCCTTCACACAATTCAACTGAGATGTAACTCTTTTCTTTTAGCCCCAGGATGGGTACCGTATTGTCCAGCATTTGCAGTACATTGGCTGGCCAGCGTATAGAGACATTCCTCCTTCTAAGCGCTCTCTCTTGAAGGTGGTCAGGAGGCTGGAGAAGTGGCAGGAGCAGTATGATGGGCGTGATGGGCGGACTGTGGTCCATTGCCTGTAAGTACTTCTACGCCTTTGTTTTCTCTGCTAAATATTGGTTGCACATCAGAAAAGCAGGGATGTACTACTGATGAAAATGCTCCTTTGTGTGCGGTGTTTTGATGGAACACCATGCATTTGTATATGTATATACAGAAGTGCTATGGACCCAAACACCTGCTAAATAGAATTGTTTAGAATTATAGAGACAGAAAACACAATCTAGTTCAGAACTGGGACAGGTTGAACTGGTCCTGGGCAACGTGTCCAATGGTGAGCTACCTTGTCCAAGGGTAGATCCTGGGGAGTTTATCAAGTGGTGACAGCAATTATTAATGGGGCAACAGGGTCTAGCCTTCACTTTCACTTCCCACAATAGTCCCAACATAGCATTGCTGCAGGGCATTGTTAGATTTTAAACAGCAGCAAGATCCAATATATATATATACATGCTGCTTGGAGTACCAGGTTGTTGTTGGTGGTTGTGTTTTTTTTTTTAAAAAGAGGAGCTGGGACTGATATTGGTCGTGTTAAGTATTGGGATCCTGAGGTCAGATCCTTCATATTTGACACTCCTAATAGATTTATCTGTAACAATACACCCAGATTGTCACAGAATAGTGCCTACTCAGACCTTTGGAATATGTGTATATCACTATCAACAAATAAGAGAGAGAAGTGGATCTCGTGATCCATGTCTGCTGATTCCATGTGCAGCTCTGCATATGCAATTAGCTACCTTGCACTGGGGGGCAGTAAGACACCCTTGGAAGTCCTCAGCTGATATGAATTTCCCTGCTTTTCTAAACCGCCTCTTCCCTTCTGCACCTAGGAATGGTGGTGGCCGCAGTGGCACCTTCTGTGCCATCTGCAGTGTGTGTGAAATGATCCAGCAGCAAAACATCATTGATGTCTTTCACATAGTGAAAACCTTACGGAACAACAAATCCAACATGGTGGAGACACTGGTAAGTGTCGCGGGCTAGGACAGCTTATTAGAAAAAAAAAAAGCCCTATAAGGAGAGACTGAAAGAACTGGGCATGTTTAGCCTTGAGAAGAGAAGACTGAGGGGAGGTATGATAGCACTGTTCCAAGTACTTGAAAGGTTTCCATACAGAGGAGGGCCAGGATCTCTTCTCGATCATCCCAGAGTGCAGGACACAAAATAATGGGCTCAGAAGCCAGATTTCAACTGAACATCAGGAGAAACTTCCTAACCGTTAGAGCATTGACAATGGAACCAATTACCTAGGGAATTGGTGGGCTCTTCAACACTGGAGGCATTTAAGAGGCAGCTGGACAGCCACCTGTCAGCTATGCTTTAAGTTGGATTCCTGAATTGAGCAGGGGTTTAGACTTAATGGCCTTATAGGCCCCTTCCAACTCTTCTGCTGTATGATTCTATGCAAAAAGTGACAACAGAGTGCAGTTGTCCACACAAAATCCTGCTTCTTTTTATTTTATTTTGTTGTTGTTTCAAAACCCATGCAAAATATACCAGTTCTTTTTTGCTCATAAACAACCATTCCTGTTTTCAATAGGGGATAACCATACCGTCTTTCAGATATCGAAGAAAATAAGCACATCTGTAATAATACTATATTCCTAAAGTCCATAAAGCATAGAATCTTCTGACTCCACGTATACCTGTTAGTATTAGCCCATCATATAACAGTATTGTTTCTTCTGTACATAGAGGGCATTGTGTGAAGGGCCTGTTATATTGGCCTTTGGAGGGATATAAGAAAAGGTTTAAATAGCATTTTTACCCTGACTTTTGACACCTAAAATGCATATTTTTAGGACCCACCCTATTTTGTGATTTTAGGTTGTTTTTAATTGCTTTTAATGCTATATTTTAAAATTGTTGTAACCTGCCTTCGGACATTTGGGTGAAGGGCAGGTAATAAATAATAATAATGACATAACTGATAGAAATGAATGGCACTGGACATGTATTATTCTGACCACATTCCATTCCGGATGTTGAAAGAGTACGTGTTCATTTTCTGTGGATATTTTTCCAGCTTCCAGCTTCACTTGGTATGACTACCTCCATTAATTTCAATAGAAATCAGATAGCTAGCAAGAAGCTTTACATACTTCACATTTCTTACATGCACACACATAACCCCCCCCAATAAAGTACAAGCCATAAATATTCATGCTATAATCTAAAGCCCTGTTAGAGCTTCAGTTCAATACACATATCCGCCAATGGAGGCTGGTCCGTTAAGGCAAATGGGACACTGCCCCACCAAGCAGAATCTGCTTTCAGCCCACCCCCTCTTGACTGCCTCCTTACCTGCAACCCGTCTAAGCAGTGGCATTGCCTGTCAGCCTTCTCCTCCTTAGTGTCAGTGCTGCCTTTTTAGATTTCAGCAGGGAGGTGGATGGGGATAAAACCAGAGTCAGTTGGTTCTGCCTGTTACTGGCTCTGGCTGTACCTGTCATTGGCTCTGGGTCCACCTGCGGTGAGCCTCCCAGTCTTCTGCCCTACCAATCCAAGTCAGCACCAGCCTCCACTGACAGCTGTGAGTATAGATGCAGAGCCGCTGCATGTATGGACTTTATGTTGGCTTTGGAGTCAAAGGTTTGTATCCAGCTGAGTTTTACTCAGAGTTAGTGATGTCAGAGAATTCCATCAGAGACAGAAATGGGAGCAGAAGTTCCTGCAGTCTGCTTGTTCATCAGAGATCAGGAATAGAAATGTTTTTAACATTCCATTCCATTAAAATTAATTATGTAAGTTTCAGCCATAGCAGATAGCAAGACAAATAACATAGGTTTTAGTAGAAGTCAAACTGTAGTAGAAAGGAAACAGTACTGATTGTGGTGAACCCAGGACAGGACAGAAATAATGGCTTTTTTACATCCCTATGCAGAGTAGACCCATTTAAATGAATAGAGCTAAGATAGTCATGTCCATTAATTTCAATGGGTCTACTCTCCATAGGGTTGGATTCTAAAGTAGGAACAGCAGGATGAGTCTTTGGGCTCATCTACACAGTGTTTACTGTGTGTTGGGTGCTACTCACTTCTCCTTTAAATTTTCATGGTTCACATGACGTTACCGGCAAACAGAAGCTATCACACAATTTCCCCCCTGTAAATCCATACTAACCCAATCCACTGATGATATGAAAAGGGAAGAAAAAAAGTCTTCACTCCCTTTCTCTAGTGCTTCCAGATGCTTTGCTTCGATGCTTTTAGCTGGGTATGTCAATTGTTCCCCGTTCCATTTCCACTCCCTCCTCCTCCCTACATTTATTTATTTCCTGTAGGCTGACAAGCAACTTCTGGTTGCTCTCCTCTATTCTGCTGGCTTTCTTTATGTTGCTGCAAATGATGCCTTTATTTTATTTTCCCCTTAACTTGTGCACAAAAGCACAAACAAAGATCAAAAATTTGTATTTCAGCTGTATCCTACCAGGGAAAACACAGATATTCGCACTTCTGGGTTTTTTTTAAAGGAACCTACAGCAGCTGTAGAATAGACTGAGCATACTTGGTCACCTTAGCAACCAGAGGGAGTGAAAATGCATAATTAGAGGATGGGACCACAAGGAAAAAGTGAGGCTAATCCTTCCCAGAGGAATACCTGCTTATGTGAATGGGAAAAAGCGATTGGCAGCTAACTTTTGAGCAAGAACTGTGAATGATGCAAATGAAAAGCGAAGGTAAAAGTTGTTCCCATGTAGATGAGCCCTTTTAAGCAGCATGTCTTTTTCTCATTGTGCTCTCTTTCTCTCTCTCTGCATTTTTTTCTTGTTTGTTAGGAACAATATAAATTTGTATACGAGGTTGCATTGGAATACTTGAGTTCATTTTAGCCCATGAAAGGCTGGGAGCTTGCTGAATTCCAAAAGCCTTGATGTCTGAACAACAGCAGTTCCCCTCATACTTAAAGGAACAATGGGGTGAGAAATGTAAAGCTCTTTATCCTTGAGCGAGAGACCAGGTCAGATCTCAGTGCCGTTGGAAGGAGGAAGGATCTGCTGCCGTCTGCTTTCTACAGGAACATCACTCACTTTCAAAACAACCTACTGTACAAATTGGCAAGCCAGGAGGCAGGTTGGAAGACTCTGCTTTCCAATCCTTCTTTTTGCCATTTTGGATGTGTATTTTTGTTTCTTCTTGATACAAATGGGGAAGGAGGGGAATTACTGGAATAATCAATCGCCTTTCAACTCCTCTTTCTGTTTTTCCACAAATCCTCACTTTATGTTCTTAGTTTTGTACATCAGCCATTTGGCAAAAGAGGAAAGCTTCAGTAGACACATATTAAGGCTTTCAGCACAGTAAGCCTTTGTGATCAGATTTTCAAATGAAAAGGCCACGGTCATGAAGCTGTAATTCCTGTCTGCTCCCGTTGTCTTAGAAGCAGGCCATAGAACCAAGAGGCTATTGGTTAATTTGCTGCCTTGGTTGCTTCACAGTGCTACTCAATTTCCAATGTTGTGCATGGGTTGGTTTATATCGGCTGCAGTGCTGATGAAGCAGTTCTGTAAAATCACACCCCCAGCCATCTAAATTGAAGACACCCTAAAATTACCTTCATGCTTCAAACAATTATTGTTCTTCGGTTTGTAATGAAGTTAACTTCATTTGTTTGTGTACAGTGTCTCTTTAAAAAACAGGTTGAATTGGAGGGATGGGCTTATTGTATATCTGCTGGTTGTTTTGCAGTACACTCATCTTGGAGGTTGTCTCCACCTTCTATACAGTCTTTTTTTAAAAGTTCTGTCAGATGGTATGAGATGATAGGCTCATTCCAGACATGACTGGCTGTTACGGTAGAGGCACCAGTCTGTATTGACTGATCTTGTAAGAATGGATGACAGCAATTTCACACCATCTGATGAGCTGTATCTTAAGGGGAAATGTAATATGTGAACTCATTATGAGTTTCGTTGGAGTATTAATGACTCAAAATAAGGGAGATTGGAAGAACAGAGAATGGTCTTAATGTTCGTGTGATCTGACAGCTCTTCAAACACTTCAATTCCAAATTGATATATGATACAGTGATGGTTATGCCTCTTAACAAAGAACACTTAGCTTTTCTACCTTTGTAAAAGGCAGAAGTATGCCATATCCTTAATGTCAAACAAATAAGAACTGATTTTCCTTCACAAGGAGAGAATTCAGGTAGAAGTTGGGAAGCACACACAGAGAGTTGAAGCTGGTATATTAGGGGGGAAAGGTGAAAAAAAAATTCTGCAGTTTTTTTCTGTGAAATTCTAAGAAGCAATTCTTGGGAACATACACTGAACAATTCTACCTTGTTGTCTCAGGTCAGCAATTATATTTTGAATCTGAAGAACCATGTGTAAATTGGGAAATATGAAATGGCTGGTTTCTGTTTCACTGTGGACTGTGTACCTTATTGAATTGATGTAGCTATTACAGCTGTTCTGTATTTTTATATGTTTAGCTATCAGGTTTCTTTAAAAATGTGTAGAAAGAAAGAGAAAAATATTGTCTTACCCAGTTATATTTGCTAGTGAGGTTATCCAGCAGCAGTCCTATCCTTCTGAGTGACAGGAGGCATTGTGCAAGATGTGATGGCCAAACCTGGCATGTGAGAAGCATAATTACCTGGAAAGTAGTCTTAGTTGTAGCATCTTCCAAGAACCCTTCACCCATGCGTGCTAATCACATACCAGGTTTATGGTCACCACTACAGATGTGTGAAACCTGCCCTTTTATGTTTTTACCTTTCCAAATGCTTGAAACATATATTTGGAGCACTACAATCGTATACATTTCTAAGAAGTAGGGATAATAAGAAATTTGATTCAGTGTGCATTTGAAGCTGAATTTATCAAATGTGCAATTTCCAAAACAATATGAGAACCGAAACCCAACTTTCTTTCCAAATTTGCACTTATTCCAATTTTGCAATGCAATTCTGCAACCAACCATTTTTTTTAAAAAATGCACATATTAAGGAGAGATATATATGAAAATGAATATATAAGTGGAAATAACATACACATGAATTATATTAGGATGAATTGCTTGCAAAAATGTCTACATTAGTCAAAACTGCAGACAAAAATGTGTTTATTAGGAAAAATTGCACTAAAATGCTGAAGAAGTTTCATATTTTTAAAAATTGTAAATTGTAAAAACCTGGAGAACTAAATTTAAGATTGGAAAAAATTAGAAATAGAATCAAAATTGACAGATTTTTTTCCAACCCTACTCAGAAGTCCCAATGAGTCCTACTCCCATGTAGCCATGTGTAGAATTTTAGCTGCAAAAGAGGATATACACCACAATATTTGCAATACAGATTTCTATCATTATTACACATGCAACTGGCATCATTCTGTAGCACATATCCTATTTGAAAGCACAGAAATGTCTTTAAGGATATAATGTAGAAATGAATCATTATTGCTCACTGCTTATGTATAAACTGCAATTGGCTTACCTGGGCAATAGTTTTCATGTGTAGTTACTGCTCCCTCCCCAAACTCTGGTAAATTCAACGACAGTATTCTTATATTTCTTCCTATTCAGCCTACTTATCTGCATCAGGAGGGTCTCTAACAACTTAATTAGTTCCAAAAGAGTCCTTTTAAAAATCCATTTCAAAATGATAGAAGAGTGGTGTCTGAGTCAAAGAAGGAAGAAAAATCTGGAAGCGACTCTGTAGTAGAACACACTAAAAAAAACCCTGCAATAATTGGGGTACTGAGCCCTAGAACACCACCCCGCTCCCAGTCACTTCCTTTTTCAGTTTTTCCCTAGGTGAGAAACACGTAACAGTGGGGTAGGGGAAGAGAGATAATGTGAACTGTGGAAAAAATGCTGCTTGATTGACTCAGTTGGCCTACTTTTCAAAACCAGCCTGTTCCTAACACAGGCCAGAGCTGGCATGCTCTGTTGTGGGTCATATGTGATGACCAAGATATGTGAATCTGTAACCCCTCTCCCTGTGCTGTTTTTTTCAAGAAGCTGCTATATGCCCTGACTAGAATAATATATGGGCATAGCCACATAGGAAGTGAATGTGGGGTGGGGAGGATTAAATCCCTCTCTTCAAATGCTAAATCTGGAGGCCCACGATGACTGTTTCTAAACATGTTAAGAGTTGCATCTCTCTTGTAACCTTTTGTTTGGCCCTGATTCTCTGTGTAAGAAACACTTGAATTTCTAGCATCACTGTTACTGCTTTACCGGCTTGATCATTTCCATTGCAGATCAGGGGGAGTGGCTCTTTCTCTTAGACAGAAATATTTCATACAAGTCCCTGTTGATGCAATTCTATCTTCTGGTCATTTCATTATTTACTAGGCACTCAGGCCTTAGACATATTGATTTTTGACCTTTGAAATATAGTGTTAATTTCTTTTTAATAAATAAATAAATGCTGTGATACTGCAAGACATTTTAATTTAGAAGGCACCTTTAATTAGTAATCCCGTTTCTTCCCAAGATATATATATCTTGGGAAGCTGCAGTATCCAAAGCAGGAATGGAGTTCTCATGGAAATGCTTCAACAAAAAAAAAGACTACAGAACATCATGGAAGCATAATATTTCTTTGCTTGAGACTCTCATTACATGCCAAGATATCTTGATTATTGGGTTACATCAACTGCTGCTTATTTGGGGAATGGATGTGCTTGGCATAATGTGCATGCCATTTTTGCAATCCAGATGCACAGGGGCTTTAACCTATACTAGTTCCACTTTTTTTCCACATGTTTGATATAGACGTAATGGTGGGACCATCATGGATTGTACAATCCACATACCAAGCTTTCAATTGTCAATGCAGAGAGGTCATGTTAAACTTCCTCTGCATCAGCTGCATGCCACAATTCCCAAACTAGAAAAAATGTTTGCTTGGGGCGTATTATAGTCTGGAAGAAATAGATTATTCTGTTGTTGGAATACTGTGGACCTGTTCTTATATCAAAAGTTGGAGCTTGATGAATGGCAGTGCTATGATTAGATTTTGGAAGATGTTATGTGAAATCTAACATACAGATGTTAAATTTTAGTTTGATGAAATAAAAGAGAAGGATGTGGAAGAATGGCACCCTCAAGGGCAAGTAAAGGAATGTCTAAATGGGACCCTCCCATCCTCCCAATTTAGGATACAGCCAGGAGCAGAGGAAGCAGTACCTGAAAACAGATATTGTGATATGTGTGATGCTGCATGTCATTTCCCATTGTTAATCCCTCCATCCACTTATGTGTGTGGTGGGAAGATCCACACTGGCTAATGTTATAAGGTTTGTGGGAATTATGCACTGAATCAGTGCATCAGAGTCACAAAAAGCACCTGGATGGAAATGCAAACAGGTTCCATATGAAGTGTGAAAGAGCGTTGGAGAGGTAAGTAGAGGGGAACAGAGAGAAAGAACTAGAGTATTAGAAGTGACATTGCAACCTTTCTGGAAACTTACTGGGAAAAAGAAAGGTACAGATTTGAACTCCCTTTTTTTCCTGATGTTATATGTGAGAGTAAGAAGAGAGTGAAGAATGTTGTTATTAGTGAAGTGTATTTGGTCACAGGACTTGCCACATTGCATCAGGAATAGTTGTTTAAATCTTAAACTTTAAAATTTTTAGCTCACCTGAGTAATGTTGTGCTTAGGTTCTGTTTATGGAGACCCCCTATTCCCCTCAGAGAAGTACAATTCCCAGTGTGGTTTAACAGTCAGTCCCTCTGTGAGGGGAATAGCAGTCTCCTAAGAACTCTCACCACCATTCACAAACTATATTCCCCACGATTCTTTGGGGGAAGCCATGACTTTTTGAAGTGGAATAATAGTGGAATAAATGTATGGTGTGAATGTGGCTTGAGAGGGAGAAGGAGGGAGGGAACCAGTTAGGGTTAAGGTTAAAGTTAGCTGAAGGTGCAGCTTTTGCATGGTCTGGATGGCATGCCACAGTGATAATATCAGTAAACAGAATACAGTCTTGCAGATTACAAATAGTGTCTCCATGCAGATTACACAGATTACACAGTAACTACACAGACTCTTTCTGCACACACATTACAAAGTTAAAAGAGATTTACCATAAGCTTCATTGTCCAGAGATTTCCCCCCCACTGATTTGCAGTGTGATCCTATACATGTCTACAGAGAAGTACATCCTGTTGAGTTCAAGGAGTGTTATTCCCAGGTAACTGCATTCTTCATCCCTCACAGAACCATGATTTACCCCACTCTTGTCAGCCATTCAAGGCTATAAAGCCCATTCAGCAGTGCCTTTGAGAAAAATATTGATTCTACATTGTTAAAGATTATTTTAGGCTTGAGAAGTGTTTGACATTCTCCAGCCTCAACCACACTCCAAATAAATGAGACTGGCTGAAATAAAATTAATATTGAGCACGGGATGAGGGGAGAGATCTATTCAAATTGTGCTAGTATGCTGTGCTCTTCTGTGGATGCAGACAAGTTGGCCTTGAATAGATCTAAAAGTGCATTTAGGTCTCAGCTTTGTGCATTCTCCTTGTTGACTGAGATTTTTAACCAGGAAGAAATTTCCCAAATGACAAATAACTTTCAAAATCAACATGATGGTGCATGGGAACTAATGAAGTAACACTGTTATATTCTCACTCACCTTTGTTATGTCAGGAATAGAACTGCAAATGTTAACATCTACATTTCTATCACAATGTGGCCGGGAAGGTGGGTGGTGATGGTGGTGGGGAGAAACACCTTAGAGATGAAGAATTTCACACACATAACGAAGAAGTGTTGTTCTAGGTTTTGTGTACAGGCAATGTGAACATCTCCTCACCTTATGATTGGCTTGCTTTCTTGAGGAGCCCTTCACAGACATAACAGCTAGAGACTATTTTTAAAAATAGCTCATCTGTTTTAAGAGAACAAAGTGGCAACTGCAGCGAGCGGCATAAACACGGTAACAGTAAATCTCTGAAATCTCTCTGCACCTCTAGAAACCAGATTGCCCTTTAAAAAAAAAAAAATTCTTGTACTTTTTTCAACAAAGGTGTCTGTGTCATAAATTCCCGACCATGACTCAGCCACCAGAACCACTCTAGCTCGGTAATGAGAAAAATGTATGACAAACAGGCTGGTGTATAGAGGTCTTCTGTCAGAAGAAATGCTTGAAAATGATAAATGATGGCTGCAAGCTATTCTTCTCTACCCTTTTTAATCCCAAATAATAGTTTTTACCATTAATTTGGATCAAATGCTGGTTTCATTCATTGCAATGATTCATCCCAACGGGAGTAGCTTTAACTTGTCATGCTATGTTGTATTAAGGGGAAGGTGTAAGGAAAATATAGATGCTCATATTAGGGTGTGGATAATGTAGAAACTGTAGAGGTTTGGTGTCAAAGCAGCCCATTGGCTGTTTATGGTGTGTATGCAGGTCTCCAGGAACAATGCTGGGTTACAGCTCCAAAATGAAGAGATAACATAGCACACCAGTTGCTGTTTGCCAACAAGCCTTCTGTAAGGGCCAAGCAGACATGTCTGTATGTATGGAAATCTTGCCCTACTATCATCCCTCTCAGCCATTCCTTTTTCACCTGCTTCTCTCAGCCATTCCTTTTTTTCCTGCTTCTTATTTTAAACATTTAAGGCCCAATTCACAGAACCCTTTTTGTCTGAGAAAGGTCAGCCAGGGTGATGTTTACATTTGGCATCATGAAGTAGTTCTGTAAATGTTATTAACACAACTTGCCATATCCTGAAACACATATCCCTCCATGCCTCCCCCCCCGAATGCCGTTAACTACATGAATATGCATACACCCTACCACTGTGCAACATCAACGTTTCAGGGAAAATCACATTTTGGTGACTTCTCCCAGATTAAAAACAGCCTTGAGAATTGGGTCTAATTCATTCATTAAAAAGATAAAATTGTAATTGCAAATTCACTTCATCTGGCCTACACAGACCATTTAGGAGAGGCTGGGTTAAGTGTTAATTTATTTGTATGGATTTTCCCTTTTTTCTCTCTCTCCCCCTCCGCCACTACTCTCTGTTGAAACCAGGAAGTACTGGCATCCAACAAAGGGATTGTGCCAACAACGTTTTTGCTATGTTCTCCCTGCAGGGCTGGGCAGGGGCAGGGGATATAACTGTGCCAGCAATATCCGAAGCTAGCTAGAAGTTTCCTGTATTATCCCCTTTGATCCAACATTTTGCTAGGGATGGGTTGTTGCATGAGAGCTAAATTATTCTTTTGCAACATCCCCTGGATGCTTAAGGTTACCAATTAAGCTCACTTGTACAGATTGGATGTTTGATAAATAAAGCACGTATTTTAAAAAAAAAGAAGGGAAGGAAGGAAAAATATAAATACAAAAATTTCAGCACTGTGTGTCCAGAACTTTTCTTTCTAGTTTACAAGAAGAGAAGGTTAAAAAATGTCAAGTCAATAAATATCAGATATATTTTTTGACTGTACATTACAGTGGTGTAATCTTTTTTTACAACTGCAAGTCCATCTTATTTATTCTTGTAAATGTTTCCCAGAAAATGTTTGTAAAATGGGCTGTGTTGCAAAATCCATTCAATAAACCTGTGATCCAAGATTAATGTTTTACTAAGACATTCTTGTACTGGTGCATTTTTTTTCATGGATTTCCATGAATGGGAACAGAAAAGGGATTTCCAAACATGGTTGCATATGTGCTTGCTGTAAGGCTTAACTTGTGGCTTAACAGGAAGATAAGCATGAGACTACCACCGTATTTACAAAACAAAATGGTCAGTGTTATGCTAATTTGGCTGGGAAATGTGGGAATTCATTCTTTGGGTTGGTGTGCATGCACACAGGAGTGGCTAGCTTCTAATAGTGGTGGTCCTGGTGCTGCTTTCCAGGATGTTGGAGGCAAGACAGAGCAGTGATGAGGCTGGGGCTGTGCAGGTGCACAGGTAGAACCAATCCAGCACTCTGCCTATACTCCTGCATTACCTTTACCGTGCCACTGCGATGCTCCACTCCCACACTGTCCTGGTAAGCTGCAATGAGGACACTGTCAGGAGAGTGGCAGCGTGACACCATCCCACTGTGCTGACTGCTCCCACATGCACAGTTCACCCACAACTCCCTGTTTTTAAGATCTGTGTTATTCAATGATCTGAACATGTAGCCATGTTTGTTAATGGCACCAAAGTATTTTGCTTGTAGTTCCAGTCTTCACTCTGCTGAGGACCAGAGAGCATCTACTTTCACTGACTTCACCTTTCCTTGTCCCAAGGTAAGTGTCTGGAGCTGGGCAAGGGAGAGTTGCCAATGGTTTGTAGCATCAAGACAAGAAGAACGTTGGAAACAGGGCTGTGCTCACCTTGAACTTGTTCTCAAGGATTATTCTGCAAAACCACCACCACCACAACTCTATTCAATTACACATATTCAAAGGACTGCTGCATCTTCCCAGTGAGGAAAGAACAAAGCATTTGGACCCATTTAGCTTGTGAGAGTGGGGGGAGGGAAGGGGGGCAGACAGACATGATACATGCATGGTGTGAAGATCTCTGTCTATCATAAAAGCAGAACTTGGGGTCACAAGTTGATTGGCAGTAGGTTCAGAAAAGACAAAAGAAAATACCTATAATTTATTTATGGGATGCTTATTCATGGATACAAATCAGTCCTATTAAACATGCTAATAAAATGGACCTGCTATGTAAAAACAGTGTACTTGTGAATGTAAGATACTGGGGAAGGATTGCCATCATTTTAACACCCTCCTCATTAACTTCCAGAGGCATTTGGCTGGCTCTGTTGAAAATAATATTGGGTTGGAAGGCACTTTCTATTCTGGACGTATTCTTTAGAACATGAGAAGAAACCTGCTGGATCAGACTAAAGGCCCACCTATTCTAGAATTCTGTTCCTACAGCAGTCAAACAGATGCTTATAGGATGCCCACAAGCAGGGTATGAGTGCAGTGGACTTATCTGGCTGTTGTTCTTCAGCATCTAGTTCAAACTGTCTCTGATCCCAGAAGTAGTATACAACCATCATTACTAATGGCCATTATCCCCATGAATTTGTCTAATCACATTTTAAAGCCATCCAAATTGATATCCATCACAATTTGGCTGTGAATTCCATAATTTAACTATGTGCTATGTGTAGAACTACTTGCCTAGATACTTCATGGACACTTGAAAATTATCAAACTTTTTTTATGAGGGTGATTAGTAAAAATCATCAACAACAAAGCTGTGAATATTTCCTATATCCAAAAACAAAACTTTAGTAATAGTTTGGGTTCAGTCCTACTCAGAGAACATTTCTTGCTTTACAGACACCACAAACATTTAGTAAACCTTTTTAAAAAAAAAAATAGAATTAAAACTCCATTAACTGTTCTGTCACTTTGTCATGAAAAATATTTAGACTCTAATGGCCTAATCCTATGACCTGCTGCACCAGCAACGTTATGCTTCAGATGTAGTGTCCAGACTGCTGTGGCAATGTACTCTCACAAAGCATGAATTATGATGGGTTTTACAGGCAGATGTGCTGATTCTAACATTTAGGGCCAATGGGCCACTCAGGTTGAAAAGACTGCTGGCAGGGATTAGAAGTAGTAGTTAAGCGTGGTAGTTAGGGTAAAAGGAACATATTCACCCTGCTACAGAAGACTAATCACTAGGAAATAAATTCTTAGGCGAGAGTGAATCAGTTACTGCAAGTATGTAGCTTCTTGATCTGTATCAAAAGGATCTGTATTCCTATGTTCCTATGATCACCCCTTTTCCAATGGGTGATGCAGTCAGGCCAAGTGATCTTGCTCTATGTGATGCCACTGGATTTGGACAGAATCTGGCCCAGTTCTGAAGAAATATTTATTTATTTAAAATATTTCTATCCCGCCCTTCTACCCTACAATAGGGCACTCAGGGCGGCTACAATAAAATAGCACACATATATAGTAAAATATGCAATAAAAACACAAACATTACAGTAAATTAAAATGCATTATGCATACACATACACACACATACAAACATACATACATGTATATATGTGCATAGACATATAAGAGAGTGAGAATAAAATAACTTAAAAGATAAAAATAAAAGATAAAAAAGTATCAGGCTGACCCGTCAGTCCCAACCAAAGGCTCTCTGGAACAAAATAGTTTTTACAAGTTTCCGGAAGACCATCAGAGAGGGAGCAAAGCGGGCTTCCTGAGGAGGGAATTCCAAAGTCTGGGAGGCACAATTGAAAAGGCTCTCTCCCGCATGCCTTTCAGTCTAACTTCTTTCATTCCAGGCATGCAGAGGAGACCAGAGGCAGATGATCTTAAATCCAGGATAGGAACATGCGGATGTAAGAGGTCCCTTAAGTACACTGGTCCAAGGCCGTTTAGGGCTTTAAATGTCAAAATCAGCACTTTGAATTGGGCTCGGAAACAAATTGGGAGTCAGTGGAGTCGATAAAGCACAGGGGTGATATGCTCCCTGTGCCGTTAACATTCTGGCTGCTGCATTTTGGACCAACTGTAGTTTCCAAATCATTTTCAAAGGCAGCCCCACATAGAGTGTGTTACAGTAATCAAGCCTCGGTGTCACCAATGCATGTGTCACTGTGGCCAAGTCAGCTGCTTCTGGGAACAGCTGGTAGACATAAGAACATAAGAAGAGCCTGCTGGATCAGGCCAGTGGCCCATCTAGTCCAGCATCCTGTTCTCACAGTGGCCAACCAGGTGCCTGGGGGAAGCCCGCAAGCAGGACCCGAGTGCAAGAACACTCTCCCCTCCTGAAGCTTCCGGCAACTGCTTTTCAGAAGCATGCTGCCTCTGGCTAGGGTGGCAGAGCACAGCCATCATGGCTAGTAGCCATTGATAGCCCTGTCCTCCATGAATTTGTCTAATCTTCTTTTAAAGCCATCCAAGCTGGTGGCCATTACTGCATCTTGTGGGAGCAAATTCCATAGTTTAACTATGCACTGAGTAAAGAAGTACTTCCTTTTGTCTGACCTGAATCTTCCAGCATTCAGCTTCTTTGAATGTCCACGAGTTCTAGTGTTATGAGAGAGGGAGAAGAACTTTTCTCTATCCACTTTCTCAATGCCATGCATAATTTTATACACTTCTATCATGTCTCCTCTGACCCGCCTTTTGTCTAAACTAAAAAGCCCCAAATGCTGCAACCTTTCCTCGTAAGGGAGTCACTCCATTCCCTTGATCATTCTGGTTGCTCTCTTCTGAACCTTTTCCAACTCTATAATATCCTTTTTGAGATGAGGCGACCAGAACTGTACACAGTATTCCAAATGTGGCCGCACCATAGATTTATACAATGGCATTATGATATTGGCTGTTTTATTTTCAATACCTTTCCTAATTATCGCTAGCATGGAATTTGCCTTTTTCACAGCTGCCGCACACTGGGTCGACATTTTCATCATGCTGTCCACTACAACCCCGAGGTCTCTCTCCTGGTCGGTCACCGCCAGTTCAGACCCCATGAGCGTATATGTGAAATTCAGATTTTTTGCTCCAATATGCATAATTTTACACTTGTTTGTATTGAATTGCATTTGCCATTTTTCTGCCCATTCACTCAGTTTGGAGAGGTCTTTTTGGAGCTCTTCGCAATCCCTTTTTGTTTTAACAACCCTGAACAATTTAGTGTCGTCAGCAAACTTGGCCACTTCTCTGCTCACTCCTAATTCTAGGTCATTAATGAACAAGTTGAAAAGTACAGGTCCCAATACCGATCCTTGAGGGACTCCACTTTCTACAGCCCTCCATTGGGAGAATTGTCCGTTTATTCCTACTCTCTGCTTTCTGCTTCTTAACCAATTTCTTATCCACAAGAGGACCTCTCCTCTTATTCCATGACTGCTAAGCTTCCTCAGAAGTCTTTGATGAGGTACCTTGTCAAACGCTTTTTGAAAGTCTAAGTACACTATGTCCACTGGATCACCTCTATCTATATGCTTGTTGACACTCTCAAAGAATTCTAATAGGTTACTGAGACAGGACTTTCCCTTGCAGAAGCCATGCTGGCTCTGCTTCAGCAAGGCTTGTTCTTCTATGTGCTTAGTTAATCTAGCTTTAATAATACTTTCTACCAGTTTTCCAGGGACAGAAGTTAAGCTAACTGGCCTGTAATTTCTGGGATCCCCTCTGGATCCTTTTTGAATATTGGCGTTACATTTGCCACTTTCCAGTCCTCAGGCACAGAGGAGGACCCGAGGGACAAGTTACATATTTTAGTTAGCAGATCAGCAATTTCACATTTGAGTTCTTTGAGAACTCTCGGGTGGATGCCATCCAGGCCCAGTGATTTGTCCGTTTTTATATTGTCCATTAAGCCTAGAACTTCCTCTCTCGTTACCACTATTTGTCTCAGTTCCTCAGAATCCCTTCCTGCAAATGTTAGTTCAGGTTCAGGGATCTGCCCTATATCTTCCACTGTGAAGACAGATGCAAAGAATTCATTTAGCTTCTCTGCAATCTCCTTATCGTTCTTTAGTACACCTTTGACTCCCTTATCATCCAAGGGTCCAATAGTCTCCCTAGATGGTCTCCTGCTTTGAATGTATTTATAGAATTTTTTGTTGCTGATTTTTTTCCCTTAGCAATGTGCTCCTCAAATTCTTTTTTAGCATCCCTTATTGTCTTCTTGCATTTCTTTTGCCAGAGTTTGTGTTCTTTTTTATTTTCTTCATTCAGACAAGACTTCCATTTTCTGAAGGAAGACTTTTTGCCTCTAAGAGCTTCCTTGACTTTGCTCGTTAACCATGCTGGCATCTTCTTGGCCCTGGCGGTACCTTTTCTGATCTGCGGTATGCACTCCAGTTGAGCTTCTAATATAGTGTTTTTAAACAACTTCCAAGCATTTTCGAGTGATGTGACCCTCTGGACTTTGTTTTTCAGCTTTCTTTTTACCAATCCCCTCATTTTTGCGAAGTTTCCTCTTTTGAAGTCAAATGTGACCGTGTTGGATTTTCTTGGCAATTGGCCATTTACATGTATGTTTAATTTAATAGCACTGTGGTCACTGCTCCCAATCGGTTCAACAACACTTACATCTTGCACCAGGTCCCAGTCCCCAGTGAGTATTAAGTCCAGGGTTGCCGTCCCTCTGGTCGGTTCCATGACCAACTGGTCTAGGGAATAGTCATTTAGAATATCTAGAAACTTTGCTTCTTTGTCATGACTGGAACACATATGCGGCCAGTCTATGTCTGGGTAGTTGAAGTCACCCATTACTACCACATTTCCTAGTTTGGATGCTTCCTCAATTTCATATCTCATCTCAAGGTCTCCCTGAGCATTTTGATCAGGGGGACGATAGATCATTCCCAGTATTAAATCCCTCCTGGGGCATGGTATCACCACCCACAACGATTCTGTGGAAGAGTCTGCCTCTTTTGGGGTTTCGAGCTTGCTGGATTCAATGCCTTCTTTCACGTATAGAGTGACTCCGCCACCAATATGTCCTTCCCTGTCCTTCCGATATAGTCTATATCCAGGGATAACCATATCCCACTGGTTTTCTCCATTCCACCAGGTCTCCGTTATGCTCACTATATCAATGCTCTCAAGACCAAGCACTCCAGTTCTCCCATCTTGGTTTGGAGGCTCCTAGCATTAGCGTACAGGCACTTGTAAGCAGTGTCTCTCTTCAAGTGTCTTTGGCACTTGTGGTTTGGCCTGTGGTAATTTTGCTCTTCTGAATTTATATCCTGTGCCCCTGCTCTCACAATGCCTACTTGTAGGCCTACCCCTTTTAAAATTCCATCATTTCTTTGGTCTTTATCCCAGGGGGGAGGTTTATTCTGAACCGGACCTTCCTCAGCTCCTGTCGGGTTTCCCCCTTCAGTCAGTTTAAAAGCTGCTGTGCCACCTTTTTAATTTTAAGTGCCAGCAGTCTGGTTCCATTCTGGTTCAAGTGGAGCCCGTCCCTTTTGTACAGGCCCGGCTTGTCCCAAAATGTTCCCCAGTGCCTAACAAATCCAAACCCTTCCACCCGACACCATCGTCTCATCCACGCATTGAGACTACAAAGTTGTGCCTGTCTGGCTGGTCCTGCACGTGGAACTGGTAGCATTTCAGAGAAAGCCACCTTGGAGGTCCTGGCTTTCAGCATCCTACCTAGCAACCTAAATTTTGCTTCCAGGACCTCACGGCTGCATTTCCCCTGTCGTAGGTGCCAACGTGCACCACGACCACTGACTCCTCCCCAGCACTGTCTACCAAACTATCTAAATGACAGGCGATATCCGCAACCTTCGCACCAGGCAGGCAAAACACCTTGCGGTCTACATGCCCATCACACATCCCACTGTCTATGTTCCTAATGATCGAATCACCCACTACAAGGATCCCTCCACCCCCTGGAGATATATCCTCAGCACGAGAGGATAGCTGCTCATCCCCCAAGGAATCGGTCCCTTCTAAGGGATCATTTCCCTCTTCCTCAGCTGGATGCTCTCCTTCCCTGAGACCGTCGTTCTCCATGATAGCAGAAGAGCTATCATTGTTGGAGTGGGACACAGCTATAACGTCCCTGAAGGCCTCCTCCACACACCTCTCTGCCTCTCTCAGCTTTTCCAGGTCCGCCACCTTGGCCTCAAGGAAATGAAGTCATTCCCAGAGAGCCAGGAGCTCATTGCACCGAGAGCACACCCACGACTTCTGTCCAACAGGCAGATAGTCGTACATGCTGCAGGCGGTGCAAAACACTGGAAAGCAGCCACCTGATATTCTGGCAGCAGGGCAGGATCCAGAAGAACTCCCAAACTGTGGACCTGCTCTTTCAAGGGGAGTGCAACCCCATCCAGAACAGGTTGCAACCCTATTCCTGGGGCAGTTTTTCCCTTGGCCAGCAACACTTCTGTCTTGTCTGGATTAAGTTTCAGTTTGTTAGCCCACATCCAGCCCTTCACAGCCTCCAAGTACCGGTTTAGGACGAGCACTCCAACCCTGCCATCAGATGGAAGGGAGAGATAGAGCTGAGTGTCATCAGCATATTGATGACATTGCACTCCCAAAAGTTTGGAAGCCTGATCTGGTCCTAGAAGGAAAGTGTAGCATCTAAAATAATATATTTCAGTAATAAAACGAACAAAACCAACTAGGAATATTTTATATTACATATATTCACTTATTTCTATGGGACAAGGAAGGAAAGAGATGCCACTGAGGCAAAATGCAGTGCACTGACAACCAAGGTATGATTCCACCTTCCTTCACTTGAACTGCTGATGCATCCTCACAATACCACAAACAGAAGTTTTGCATATGCTTTTCTTTCTCACAGGTGAACCCCTCTTTTCTGCCCAGGAGGTTAGAGCACCATACATGAGAAAAATCTATCTTTAACCCCACAGGAAGCCTGTACAGTTGATTAGGCTGAGAGTTATCACTTGCTCAAGATCACTCAGTGAGTGTCATGGCCAAAGCAGAGGTTGAATCCCAGTCTCTGCAGTTCAAGTCCAACAGTGTCTGCTACACCACATTGGCTCCACACCTCACTGGCCATTGTTATCCAGCAGATCTGGATGATGATATTGTGTTACATCAAGAAAGGTCTGATAAAGCAGTCAGAGATGGACTTGTTTAATCATTGTTTAATGAGACTGTTATTCTTCTTCTCTCATTTGTTAACTCATTTTTTAACAAATTATTGATAATCTGGTATTTACTAGGGATGGGGGAGAAATTCAGTTGAGTTTGCATTTAAAGGTGAACCTGCTAAATTTGCAATTTTTGAAACAATATACAAACGGAAACACAGCCTTCCTTTGAAATTCCCACTTCTCCAAATTTAGCAATGCATTTCGACAGCCAAATAATGTGTACAAAAATGCATATATAGGATAAGGTGAGAAGTTTCACTTAGCAAAGCGTGACAGAGTTTGTGTGATAGAGCAATAAAGACTTATGGAATCTTTCTGCTTTTATTTTTGTTTACAATTGTATAACAAAAACATGCTGTAAGCAAACTGTCACTCCTACAGCACACAGGCACAGCGGCTAATTCTATATCAGGGTCCCGATACTTCAAGGATATTTCAGCTTTGGACAACTTGCAGATAGGGCTGGAAGAACCTGTTAATTTTAGTTCTCTCATTTTCTCTTTTTTTTCCCAATCTTAAATTGAGTTATCCACTTTTCCCCAGCGATTTCCTTTAAAAAAAAAAAAAATCCTCATAAAAATCCTTCAGCATTTTAGTGCAATTTTTTTCTGATAAACACAATTTGTACACAGTTTTAATTAATGTACACATTTTTGCAAACAATTTATCTTAGTATAATACATTTTGGTATGTTATTTTCACTAATATAGCAATTTTAATGGACGCTTTCCACTAATATATGCATTTTTGTAAACATTATTTGGTTGGAGAACTGTATTGCAAAATTTGGATATGTGCAAATTTTGAAGGACAGCTATGTTTCGGTTCTCATATACTATTCTGGAAAGTGCAGATTTGATAGATTTGGCTTTAAATGCGAAGTGAACTGAATTTCCCCCCATCCCTGCTCACAGCTCCCTCTTTCTCTTAAATTCCAGCTATAAAACTTGCTCTAAAATTGTTTCTCTGCTCCTCCCGCTACTTAAAGGAGTCTTCTTCTAGAACAGTGGGGAGAGTTTCTGCAGTCACAAAGACATAAACATTCTTTAGTAAGAATGATGATGTGCATTGCAGACTGGGTGGGTGGATGTGTCACAGGGTTAGCATCAGTAAAGCAATTAACACTGGGAAATGACATGCAGCTCACATCACATCACATATATCTCACAGTACCTGTTTTCAAGTCCTGCTTCCTCCACTTAATTAAATCCTGAATTGCCCATTGAGCAAATAATATGGCATAAATTGTGACTATTTACAACCAAATCAACTTAAAGGATAGTCAGCCAGCATCCAGTGCCATATTGTTTTGTGACTGCTTTTGTCTAGAACTGAGAGGAAGAACAGAGAGTAAAGATATTGGGCTGCTGATACTCCATCTTTCTTTTTATCCATTCCTGGAAATGTTGTATTTTGTATTAGACAATGTGATATCAGCACTCACTTGGTTGTTAATGGCCGTGATGGGGAAAAGGCACAGCATGCTAATGTCACATCCAGTTTTGTGTGATATATGTTAGGAGGAGGAGAAAGAGAAGCAATTTGGATTGGTGATAGTGCCATGTCTCCTGTTGTATCCCTCTCCCCTTACAAAAAGTTTAAATTAGGACTGTAGCTTAATTAAAGAAATTTTACATGACTTGCCTTATGACTAATTTATCAGTTAACTTTCTATATGAATACAATTCTATATGAATACAATATCCTGAGCAAGAAAACATTATTCCTTTGAATAATAGAATAATGGAAAAATAATAGTGGAGGATATGTGGCCTTCAAGAGGCTGTTGGACTCCAACTCCAATCATCCTTAACCATAGTCCATACTGTTTGGGACTAATAGGAGCTGGAGTCCAACAACATTTGGAGGACCACAGGTTCCCCACCTCTGCTGTAGAAGTTTGTTTGTTTGTTTGTTTGTTTATATCCTGCCCTTCCTCCCAGCAGGAGCCCAGTTCCGCACAGATGTTCCAGTTACAGGTAGCATTGAAACATTCTCTCCTATGAGACAGAGGAGGAATACCTCTGCTAACAGGGTCCTGACTCCCTACTATCTGAACTGACCCAAACCCTGCGTTTGGCATCTGATGCCCTACTTCATGTGCCCCCTCCATGGAGGTGCAGAAGGTGGCATCAGAGAATGGGACTTTTCAGTGGTGGCCATCTTTAGGTGCCAGACAAAGGCCTTCCTTTTCACTCTAGTTTTTGGCATGCTGTTTTAGTCCTTTTCGTTTGGGTTTTAAATGTTGTATATTGTATGTTTTAAATTTCATTTTATATTGTGTTTTTAAAATGTGTTGTAAGTTGCCTAGAGTTCACTAGGTAAGAGGCAACCAACAAATTAAATAAATAAATAAATAAATAAATAAAACTATCTATTGAAGTGTAAGAACTTACATTATACATAATTAAGTTTTAAAAAACAAACTGCTGTGACTTTTATTTAGAAAAAAATTATTTAGAAAAATTTTACCCCCACCTTTTTGATGCCTACACATCAGTCAAAGCAGCTTACACCAGTGAAAATTACAATTTCATAATCAAAATACAGTATCAGTAAAATACAAGAGTCTGGCTTGACAGATTAAAAAAAAACAACCTTAGTATCAAAGCATAATATTTATGTGGCAATGCAAATAACTGCTAGAACAGAAAGATCTCTTCTAGCAAGCAAGAGGGGAGACCAATTGAACCTCATGGGGCAATGTGTTCTATAACTTGGGTCTACAACCAGAGTTTCTTCACAGGTGGGACAAAGACAAGGGTTTTCCCTCCATATTAGGTGTCCTGGGCCCAAGCCATTGAGGGCTTTAAAGGTAACAACCAACACCTCAGTCAATGAATCCACATTAATGTTGTGTGCCCTTATAATTGCTCAAAAACATTTTAATTCTAAATTAATGGATAAATCAATTAAAAATTGCACCTCTAGTATAACTATTTCTGGCATAACAACTAGAATATGACTCTTCAGTGTCTACTACTACCTTATTCACATTTATTGTCTTTTTATTTGAACACCAGTGGGGAGACCACTGTCACCTCAGTTCCAATGGCTACTTTAAAACTGAGTATTTTAGAACCCTGGAAAAATAGGGTTCTAAAATGTGTGGGGATCCTCCATGGATAAGAAAGGTTCCCTGCTTCATACAGCAGCATCTTCCATGAGAAAGTGAGGGCAATGGAGAGATGAAGATGATGCTCATCGCCACTGTCCTCTCTCACATATTTTAATACCCTCTCTGTAACACCTGAAGAGAGATTCTGCCTCTCCTCCAACATAGTCAATGAGCTTGGAGAGGGGAGGTCATCTCTGATTTCACTTTGGTTTGGAGAAGACAAAAAAACAGCAGGCACCTCTCATTGCTTGGATGACATGCAAGCCATTCTTCTAAATGTCAGCAGAAATTAGAGGGTTTTCCTCCCTCATAATATTAGAATCAAAAGTCATCAAATAAAGCTGAACGCTGGAATGTTCAAGACAGACAAAAGTAGGCATTTCCTCTCACAAATCCAGCACCGCTTGTCCGCGAAGCTGGCCGGGTGGCGCTTAGTTGCGGCTAGGGAGTGAAGCCACAGCCGCCATTCTGAAAAAGGGCAGCGTCGCGCATTGCACGCAATACACACGCGCAATGTGCTGCGTGGAGGGGAGGAGCGACAGCAGGCTATTTAAGCCCACGCCACCCCTCCTTCCTCCTCTTTGCCTTCGAGATGCCCACCCTGCGCTCCCCCTTTTTTTTTTGGTATGACCAAGGTCACTTCGGGGCTGAGTAGGAATTTTTATCCTGCCCACCCTAGCTGGCGGGCAGGTTTTTTGCCTGCTCCACACTATGAGAGGAGGAGGGAATCAGGTTAGGGGGAGTCACGATTAATAGGTGAATTTGGCTAATTTAGCTAATCTAATCGGATGAAAGGAATAACTGGAATGGGACAAGTTGAGTTTTCAATGTGGTAAGATGCGGGAAGGGAATTAGGTAAAGATCAGCTAGGTGGCCCCCTTAGGCACCTTTGGAGGTGATTGGTAGTTCCAGAGGCCTGTCTCTCAGGGTTTTACGGCCCAAGGGCAGGATATGGGCTGCTTTTGGGACCAACTTAACTCATCCACCAAGGGTTCTACGGCCCTGGGGGGTGGTGACGCGGGAAGGCCCCCCTACTCACCTACAAGGTGTGGCCAGGGCAAGGGGTAAGCAAAAGGGAGCTTGCCCTTTGCCCCAGCAGGGGCTGGTCGTCCAAGAGCTGTGTGGCAAGCTGCTTGCCTAAGGTTTAGTCCCGCACCTAGGTTTACCCTCTGCAGGTCGCTTTAATGGGTTTGTTATAATTTAATAAAGTGGCCCTTTGTTTCAACCATAACTGCTGTTGTCTGTGCTTTATTTCACTCATCAGCTGCAATGCACAATTAAACTATGTGATTTGCTATCACATGATGTGGAGATGGTCACCCACGTGGGTGGCTTTAGATGGACTTTTTGACATACCATGGGGTGTAATACTGTCAGCGACCACTAGCCATGATGGCTGTGCACTACCTTCAGTACTGGAGGCAGTATGCTTCTGAATACTAGTTGCTGAGTTTCACAAGTGGGGAGAATGCTGTTGTGCTCATGTCCTGCTTGTGAGCTTCCCAAAGGCATCAGGCAGGCCACTGAGAGAACCAGATGTTAAACTAGATGGGCTTTTCACCTGATCCAACAGGATTCTTCTTATTTTCTTAGCTCCCACTGGGATTGAGGGGATCTATGTGCTGCTAGATGTTCTGCACATTAGACAGTGAGGAGCAGTCACAAAGGGTGCTGGCAAGTTGATTTGTGAATGCCTTCCTTTAAAGAATTTGAAGTTTAAATGTTAAAAACAAATAAGAGAGAGCTTGGAGTAAAATAATCCAATCAAGAAATGAAAGCAGAACACATGAGTGCATAATTCTTTTTGTGGTGGAAAGAGCAACCTTATTTTTTTCCATTTATTTCTTACTTGCCTGCAATTCCTGCCTTCACAATAATTATTTCTATTATGTAACCAAATGGGGCTCAGCAAGGAGTGGTCTGGGAGCTTCTGTCTGATGTAATTTTTCAGCTAGCAGGGGAGCATAACAAGATCTGAGAGCAACATATATTCCAGGGGAGCGAATCATATTTTCATGGTGATAAACCTGTTACTGCAGGAGGCAATTATTCCCAATTTGCTTCTCTCTTCTGCTTCCTTACAGAACTTGTGAAAACATGGGAGGCTTCAGAGCTATCAAACCCATGGCAAGCTCTGTAGGTTTGATAAGTGCACACTATACCTACTGAACTAAGAGATAACCTTAAGAAAAATTATGTTTGCAGATGGATTTAACCTTTTTGAAAATGAAATTATACACCATGGCAGGATCAGCATTATACACTTTGCTTAACAGATTTCATCCACTTTCAAGAACCAGCTCTCAAATGGCTGCACTTAGCTCTTCTACCTCCACAGTTGGAGGCAGCATGCTTCCAAATACCAGTTGCTGGAATCCACAGGAGGGGAGAGTGCCCTTGTGCTTAGATCCTGAGTGTGAGCTTCCCACAATCTGGTCGGCCACTGTGAGAACAGGATGCTGTACTAGATGGGCCATTGGCCTGCTCCAACAGCCTCTTCTTATGTTCTCTTCTGAACTGTCTCTGAGGGCCAAGCCACATGACCAACGTGGCATGTTTAAAATGTTGGTGCTTCAATGGCTCTGTAGAAAATTGCTACATTTGCTACATATGAATAAGCATGGGGGGGTTCACATGTTACATTCAATGAGTGCACAGTCTGTGTACACAATAGCTGAGATGCACATATCTACAAGAGTGCACTCTTGCACCAAACACTTTATATATGTAGAGACAGCTCAGTCTAACATGTGAACAAGCCTTTTGTGTTCAAATTTGTGAACACTCCTAAAGAGAAGCGCAGAGGGGGGCAAAGAATTAAAAAAGGGTTTTTTTCTCTTTTCTCTCCCCGGCAATTCCTTGCTGTTTCCCGCTTTTCTTTGACTTTGAATCCTGTCCTTCATAGTCTTGGCTCTTCTTTTCCAATTTTTAAACATCTGTAAATTCGCAAATGTGATGAGCTCCTATTTCACTGTTGAGAGAAACTAAGACAACATCAGGGAGTGCATGTCAGAAAATGGATGAAGAGAAAAGTGCACATTTAAATATCTGAAGGCCTTTAGAAACCTGCTCAAATCTCTGTGCTCTGCAGATAAGGAAGTGCCACTCCATGAACTGCCACTTCTGAAATGAATATTTGGCATAACAGGAAAGCATTTTGTAAAAGCATCTGAGCGTGTGTCCCCCCTCACTTTCAATGTGGGATGAAAATATGAGTTTGGGTAACCTTTTATTTTTTAAAAAAGTTGAAAATAGAAAAAAATTAACAGGTGACAACATGCAAACAAGGAGCCCAGGCAAGCATTGAAAACCATACCTAAAGAAAAAAAAATGGCTGTTGTCAAATGTCATTACTGGCTTCACCGCATACACTCTGAGTTAAGGGACAACTTACACGTCAACTTTAATGCAACATTTCTGTTAAGGAACTAGAGCCCCCCCTCCCATGATCTTTCCTTGCCATCAACCTGGGAATAAGACTTGACATGAAAAGTCAGTCTGGTTAAGGAACTGCTCATTCGTTCAAAGGACCCTCCCCCAAGTGATGTGAAGAAATGTCAGCAAGAAGGCTTCTGCCAAACGTTGACATATTCCACCTCTCCAGATGTAATTGTCAATGAATCAACCTGGCTGCAGGGTTCCACTGGAGAGGCAGGGTAGTATGCCAGGGGAAAGAAAGGAAGATATGCACATTCAACAGAATATTTTTCAGCAGAAATGGAAATATCTGTCAATTTCAGTTCTCTCAGTTTTCTCATGTTTCCAGCCTTAAATTGAATTCTCTACATTTCTGCAGCCATTTGCAATTTATTTTAGTGTTTTAGTGAAATGTTGTCCTATTAAACACATGTTTGCAGGCAATTTTGCCTAATGTGGGGTGCTGGGTGCCTCTCACAGCTGGAATTTGCCCAGAAACTGCACCCATCATAGGAGCTGCACCCCACCCTATGACAATTATGGGGCACCCAAGGGACAAAGTCTCTTGGGGATTTAATCTCACCCGTCTCTCCTGGCACTGGGAGCTCCTCTTGAACTTGCAGTCCCACCTTAGCTTCTCCTGCTGCACTTTTTCTTGCACAGCCATTTCTCCAGGCGCTGGCAGCAACTCTTGCGCACACGCCTCCAACTTTTCCTCCTGCACTTTCTCTTCCATAGCTGGCACACATGAGGTGAAGAAATATATTGACAGCTGCTCTTCTCCAGCCTCTAGCTCACCTTTCTCCAAGGCTTTTTCTTCCTCCTGCGCTACTTCTTTAACAGCAGGCACACAGGGAGCAGAGAAATCTATCAGCAGCATCTCTTCTCCAGCCTCTACTCCACTTTCTTCTGAGGCATCTTCCTCTTCATTTTCCAGCCTGCCCTCCTTCAACTCTTGGGGCTCTACTTTCAGTTTTCTGTTGCCTTCCCCCCTGGCAGGCTCCTGGACAATCAAAACTTCTTCCTCCTACACTACTGACTGCAACTCCTTACAGTCCAAACCCTCCAGCTGCCCATCCACTTTCTCGATCTCTTTAGCCACCCCAGTCTGGGTGCTCTGCAGCTTGACTCCCAGGTCACCCTCGACCCCTTGTAGCAGCTGATCAGGCAGGGCTCTCACCTCCTCACATGGGCTCGCCCTTTCCTCTCCCAAGAAGCTTCCAATGATCTCCCCCATTTGTTGCCAGTGCTCCCGTTCATCTTGGTGCTCTTTTTGCCGTTGCTGCTATCTCTCCCATTCGTCGCCAATCCTGCTGACGTTCCTGTTGCCTTTGCTGCTGGTCCTCCTGGCACTCATTTTCCCTTTGCTGCTGGAACATCAATGTTAGCTGTTCCAGGGTTACTGTTTCTCCCTCCATCCTGACCCAGGCACACCTTGCTCCCAATGCTACTTCTAGGAAACTCAATCCCGGTTCTAACACCAGTGTTGCGCGCCTCCCCAATCTCCGAGCGGTGAGATCTAAGGGGTCCCTGCACTTATCCAGGGTTTGGTTTCCTTTGGGAAGAAGGTCAACGGACACTGCGGTGTCTTTATGAAATATGGTTTATTTATTTACACACATTCCAACCTGAGCTTAAGATGGAGGGGGTTCAAGGCATCAGCAGGCCAATATCCAGCTTTTCCATCAGTATTACAGGAGGCATCCTGTAGCCATGATGCAGAGAGCCAGCCTCTCTGCTGCCTCCCATTCCCAGGCATTCTTTAGACACAACTCAAACTATTAAATTATCCTGGGCTGCAGGAGGGGGGGCGGCTCTCCTGAAGAGTTTCAATGACAAAAGGGTCTTTCTGGCCCATTCACCGTTGCTGGGCAACTGATAGACCCATTATGTTACCTGGCCACTCTATTTGTTTAACAAAGGAGAGACTCATCTGACAAGCAGAGTGAGTTCCTCATTCCAAGGCATAGGATTCCAAATCAGAGGCTGGAAAGGGGACCCACAGGAACAATCCATTCCAACCCCCATGCTCCTAACATTATTGTCAAAACCAGTTGGTCATTGCAGAACATTTTAAAAATAAAATAAAATCAGTATTAGTTTCCTACCTAATAAAGATTGTGATACCTAAGTAAGCCCTGCCTAATTGTTTAAAAAATAGGATTGGAGGGGGAGAGAAAGATTTACAACACAAACACAATTCTTTGCTATGTTCACCCAAAAGTCCCATTAATTTACAGCACAATCCTAACCATATCTACTCAAAAGTAAGTCCTACTGAATTCAATGGGGTTTACTCTCAGTATGTGGGATTAGCATCACAGTTTTGCTCCCAGAAAAGCAAGAATTAGATTAAAGCTTCATATTGGGAAGGTTTTCAAACCACTGCCCTGCTCAACATCCCAGGAAAATTTAAACTTGTTTGACTCCTGCACAAAAGAGAGAAAAAGACTGAAAACTATATATTTACTCAATCTATGAGATTTTCAGATAAGCAGGAAATAAACAACAGTTTTCTGGCCTTGCTATGGATTCTAGCTACTGCCTTGTCAATCACAATCCTGACTTCACTTATTGGCTACAAACCTGAAAGGGCAGGTTAGAGCAGTCAGGTATGAGCTCATTTAACAGAACTTGGGGGTGACTGACATTTTGGTGTATACCTCTTGAACCAGACCACCTAGAAACTTAATTGTTTTTTTAAAAAAAATGAAAGCTAAGAGTTTGGAGATTAAGGTAATTCCCCCAGAGACCCAGAGGACTCCAAAAATCCAGAGTCTCCAGGCAAAATCCAGAGATCTGGCAACCCTAAGAAGGTCCCAGGTTCAGTCGCTGGCATCTCCAGGTAGAGTTTGGAAAGAACCCTGCCTGAAACCCAGAAGAGCTGTTGCCAGTCAATGTAGACCATACTGAGCTTGATGGATGATTGGTCTGACTCAGTATAAGGTGGCCTCCTATTTTTCTGTGCAAAGAAACCTTTAACTGAATGTAACCTACAGTAGTACATAGTACAAAACACACCTATTGCTCCACCCACTTTTGCCATTGGCCTGGCCGCCAGTGGCTTGTGACCTCCAGAAGGTGGCCTATCAGGAAATGGGTCCCCTGGAGTGAAAAATGTTCCCCACCCCTGTTCTACTGCAGCAGCAGCAGCAATCACTCAGCTCTAGAAAATGTAGCCCATCCTTTATTGTATAGGCATCAGTCCCTTGGAACTTTAAGAACAAGCCCCATGAGTGGCAGTTCTAAACCACTTAGTGATGGAATGCACTTTTTGCAAAAGCTTCCACAGAGGTAGCGCAGCAGCTGTGCTGTCCAAGTTTCATCAATCAAGCAATTGCCTGCGGGGATCTAAAAAAAACAACCATTGATGGAAAGTAGCACTGCCTGGATCTTTTCTGTAGACTCAGGTGGATATGTGCAATCCTCTGTGAACACTTAAAGCATCTTTATCAGGAGGGGGGAGAGAGACACAAAAACCTTTTATCTTCTTATATATAACACGCAATGAGAGACATTGGGGAAATCTATATCATAGGATAAACCTGAAGAGGCGAGACACAGAATAGCCTGTAATCCTTATCTGCAAACAAAAAGTCATGCTGTGAGATGCCACCAGGGATCCAGTTCAAATCAAAGCAACCAAAAACACACACACACAAGCTGGTTTACAGCTATAGCTGAAAGGGTATCAAATTCCAGATGTAGTCTGTAATAGTGGGGTGGGAGGGAGAGAAGGTGCCATTGCACCTCGGGGATTGACTGGTCATTTGTGTTTTTTTTCATGAAACTTCACATTTGGATATGTGAAAGCAGGCTGTGCAGCTGTTGGTTACATATACCTATCCATCAAGTTTCACTAGAGAACTAATCACTATACTAAAGAGAAAACTATGTAATAACTACAGGTGGTGGTAAACTCCAGATTGTAGAACCATGTCAGGTTAGAAACCAGCCAAGGGTCCAAAATGAGTCCTTTGAATCATCCCAGTCCATGCACACTACAAATAGGGCCTCAGTAAATAACTATGTACACCTAGGAATTGATAGATTAACATGTTCCATCCAGTGCCAGTTTCATTTGTTTACAGAACTGGCTCCATTTTGTCCCATTTTTATAGAAAACTCTAAAAAATCCATTCAGCTTTACAAATAACAAAAAAGAAGTTATGAGGTCATCTGAGGGCTGCCTCTTTAACATTTTACAGCTGCTTACAGCAGCTCTGTGGCTGCTTGGTAAAAATCTCTTTCAAAATGATCCCAGGAAGTGACTTTAGTGTGCATCATAACAGACAGTCCTTCCTGGGACATTGTATGGCAAAAAAGATGGCTGTCCCATGTACCTATGGAAGCAGCCATCTTTTCCCCCCATACAATGTCCTTGTAAGGCTACCAAGGACACTTTATGGGGAAAAAAGATGGCTACCCCCAGAGTAATCTTCTTTTCTGTTCAGTTCTCCAGGGACTCCACATTATGGCATACAGTTGCTTCCTGGGGCCTTTTGAAACATATTTTTGCCATGCTGCCACGGAGCTGCTCAAACCACCTTAAATGCTAAAGGCAGAAAGAGGCTGCTTCAAACCGCCTCATAAGTACAGTACAGACCCATGTGTGGTGCCTTTCATTGGTCCTGTGGCTTAAACTACAGATTTGCATCCTAATCTGTACATGGGTCCACAGGGAATGAAATGCAAAACACGGACAGAGCTGGAATTCAACCTATGTAATTAAAGCTCAGGCTGAGCTTGGAAAAGTTACTTTTTTTGAACTACAACTCCCATCAGCCCCAGCCAGCATGGCCACTGGATTGGGCTGATGGGCATTGTAGTTCAAAAAAGTAACTTTTCCAAGCTCTGATCAGGCATCATATTTTCCCTCTAAGCTTTATTACTGGTGGTTCTGATCTACGAGGCTGCCACTGTCCATCCTGAAGGCAACAGCGAGGAGGTCAATGACACCCAGTCCCTCCTCCTCCTGCTTACTGCATTGGTACTAAAGGACAGAGCTGTCTGCTCCTTGGTCACCTTTCCAGAACTTGCAAAAAATAGTGATATGAGCTGTGCACGCATCAGAGAAGCATCTAGCATCTTGTGAGACATCCAGACCAAGTTGGAAGTCATGTAGCATCCCCATTGCACAACCCTTCCCAATCATTGGAGGTTTCACTTCAATCAATGCATTGTCTCACTGTGTGCTCTGAATCTATTGATCATTAGAGGCAATAGATAGCCAGTTGAAAGGGCCCCTGCTTGAATGCTCTCTTTATTACTTTCCTCAAGTTTAAGCATGCCTCTGATTGGTTAGATTGATATTCTCATGGCTATCCTTTCCTTCCCACAATTCTCTTTCTCCCTACCTTTTGAATTCAGCTAGTATGGATGATTAGGCTTTCCTATCCACATTTACTTTCTTAATAAAATGTGTTTACTGTATTTTGTTTAAAGATAAACACCACTCTCTTTCATATTCTTATATATATCCAATGGACTCTGCTGCATAAAGCAACTCTCATGGCCCAGGTTAAGTGGGTATCATGCAGGCAGGTTTGGGGGCCACCTCTTCCCCAGGTGGGACACCTTCAGTCAAGCCAATCAAGGTCTTTCCTTGCAGGTAGAAGTTCTCCAAGCATACTTTAGTATATCTGAAAGAACTCTTTCAAAGAACATCAAATGGATATTCATTGGGGAACAGCCCTATAACTTACCTCTGTGCATTCCTTCAATGTGTGGAGGGGGGGGGTCACATATGTACCCCATTCTTGTTATCTTACTATTGAGTCATACTTTGTTTAAAGTACGGCTTCAGTGTTGCCCATTGTTGTTACTGTTTGACTGTATGCATTTTTGCATGATTTGCTCAGGCCTTTTGTGTTTACTGTGAACAATTAAAGTTCTTCACTGTTAGCTGTATTTAAACATTGTTTTACACAGTCCAAATTGCCTCAGAACACCATAAATGGAGATTAATATTCATGGTAGTGATATCCATATTTTATAACTTCAACGACAGTGGCCTAAGACCATCAATGTACCAGAGAGGAAGAGAGAGCAAGCATAAAACAGAGCTGGAATGTAAATTCTGTATATTAAAAGGTGCCAATACATATGTATCCAGCTGGAGGTTTGCATAAATGCTGCCCTGGTATTATGCCACAGGACTGGATAGTGTAGTTTAAATTATTAAATGGAAAATATATGCTAACAAAAAAGAGCAGCAAGGTATTTGGCATTGCATGATTCACAAAGTGTCAGCTAGAGCTTTTTAAATGGATGAAAAGTGCAAATAAACCAGCCTTGTATAGCTTGTGACCATCCATGCCAAATGGATCCAATAAGCCATGAATTGTGACGTGTGAATGTCACTTGCCTCAGAATTAAATTGAATCACAAATTGAAAGTGTCATGAGCCCGCATCATATTACTGATCCTGCCCTAAAGTCACACAGATTTCCCTACTCTTCCCCTGACATCTATGTGTTCTACATACATCGATTCTATACACATAGGCTTTTCCCTGGAGAAACCATGGACACCTATGGCTGGGCCAGGGGAAGCAGCTATGTGACCTTAGGGTTGGGGTAGTATTGTGCCCTCACTGCAGTTGGATTGTGGGCACCCTTTTCATGCTTGTAACATGAGAAGGGGCTAGTATCAAATGCTTGGGGGTGTTGGTGTTTTTTTTAAAAAATAATTCTAAATCAGCGCAAAATATTTCCCTCAAGCTCACAATTATGCTTAGAATTTGTTATACATGATGTTATACATCATTTACTATCACAATGATCAGGCCCAGGTACCAATAGGTGGTCATGTTGGGCACTGCCAAGAGCCCCTGCCGTTGGGGCTAGGAGGGTGAAGGTGCAATCCCCACCAGCATTGGGTTGCAGGGGCATGATAGCAAATCATGACCAGACATAGGTGCAGATTGCAGAGTGGGAGCTCCACTCTCCCAGATGACACCATGTCTGCATGTGTGTACAGCCGGTGCACTCTTAAAGACACCTGGCCATACCACCTCTTGTGTCTCTGCATCAGCGCACTAAATGCAGGTGCCTGCCATCATCCAAGATGGCAGCAGGGGCATCAACATGCCTGCACTGCCATCTTGGGTGATGGTAGGCATGTGCACCGATGCAGTGATGCAAGAGGTGGTGTGACCAGGTGTATTTAAGTGTGCATGTGCACATGCACAGGGGGTTAGATCCCACTGTGGTCTGGTGCTCAAGGGCCTGCTGAGATGTAGTGCTAGCCCTGGTAATGATGCTTAGGACTGGAAGGTGGTGTGTACGCTAGAACAGAAGCTGTGTTCAGACTAACGTCTGAAGCTGCAAGTGGTTTAGGACACTTTCACCATCATGGTCTGCCTCCACTGAAGGAAGCAGTATGCCTCTGAATGCCAGTTGTTGGGAATCACAATTGGGGAAAGTGCTATTGTGCATAGGTCCTGCTTGGAAGCTTCCTATAGGCATCTGGCTGGCCACTGTGAGAACAGGATGCTACACCAGGTGGGCAATTGGCCTGATCCAACAGGCTCTTTTTACCACGACCCCACTTACACAGACAAAGCAGGTAATGATAAAACACATCAGAATAGTAACATCCCATTGAACCTCACAGTATTCGATCTCAATTATACAAGATACCGTGACGTTCTGATAGTCCTTAGTCTCCCTTAATGTCTGTGTGATGTGGCATTAGATAATCTGTGTACAAATATTGAAAAGCTGCAGGAGCAACAGAGGGAGGGTCCATGGCTCAGTGGTACTGCGTATCCTTTGCATATAGAAGGTCCACATTCAATCCCTAAATCTCCAGGTAGGGCTGGGAAACACTTCTGTCTGAAATCCTAGAAAACTGCTGTGGTCAGCATAGACAATAAGGAGCTAGATCATCAGTCAAAGGAGTGTTCTCCATATGTTGTTGGACTACATCTCCTACCAGCCCCAGACAGCATAGATTTTTCTCATTATTCACGGACTGCGAAAAAGACAGATAATTGGGTGTTAGATCAAATTAAACCAGAACTATCACTAGAAGCTAAAATGATGAAACTGAGGTTATCATACTTTGGACACATAATGAGAAGACATGATTAATTAGAAAAGATAATAATGCTTGGAAAAACAGAAGGAAATAGAAAAAGAGGAAGGGCAAACAAAAGATGGATTGATTCCATAAAGGAAGCCACAGACCTGAACTTACAAGATCTGAACAAGGTGGTTCATGACAGATGCTCTTGGAGGTCACTGATTCTTAGGGTCGCCATAAGTCGTAGTCGACTTGGAGGCACATAACAACAAAAAGCTTATTTTCTTTTCAGTGAGGGATAATGCTAAAAATGGTCAGGTGAGGTGTAGATGTATGGATGAGAAATTCAATTCAGTTTGCATTTCAAGCCAAATCTATCAAATTTACATTTTCTGAAATAATATGAGAACCAAAACACAGCCATTCTTCAAAATTTGCACTTATTTGAATTTTGCAATGTAGTTCACCAACCAACCAATGTTTACAAAAACACGTATGTTAGGGGAAATGTGTATAAAAAATTAATATACGAGTTAAAATAACAAACAAAAATGAATTATATGATATAAAATTGCTAACAAAAATGTGTAACTTTAGTCAAAACTGCCTACAAAAATGTGTTTATTAAACGAAATTCACAGTAACATGCTGGAGAAAAAAATTGCAAATTACTGCAGAAATGTGAAGAACTGAATTTAAGATTGGAAAAATGAGAAACTGGAAGAACCGAAATTGCCATTTCTTTCCTAAGGTGTTAATTTCTTTCGTCTGCATATACTGGATACCAAAAAGAATTTGCTCTTGTTTGGTTATATTTATGTTTTAATTCTGGGCTAGATAATTTGTCTCATTACTTGCTGGCTACTAAGATGTTTGATTTGTGATTACACTGCATTGCATATTAGCATTTTTATAGAAGGTGGCATATAAATATCTTAATTAATTAACTAGTTAATCAGACCTCTTTCCTCTGCATTCCTGGCTCTATTCCTGCTGTTAGTCTGGTAGAGCTGGCCCCAAAACCGACAAAATTTGTCATATTAAAAGGAGTGCAGCTTAGGCAAGTTTGCATTTTCAGTTGGAATAGCAGGGCATCCCTGTAAGATTCCTGATGAAGAGCCAAGACTACAGGACAGAGCCCAGAAATATGTGTGTGTGTGTGTGTGTAGCACAAACACACAGAGGAGGAGGAGAACAATCATCAACAGTCAAGTGATCCAAAAAGGCGGGGCAAGCAGCTATTCCCAAGCCATGGCCAACTTTTTCACAGTCAATAATACAAGATACAGAGGTGCAAAAATGGGCACCTTGCTGGGAGGCATCTGCTAGTGAAACAGAGAGAGTGTTTGTCTACAGCGCTGCTGTCAAAAAGCATTACTTTTTAGTTAGGCTGCTTTCACACATGGGGCTTATTGCATCAGTTTCGCTGATTAAAATGGTAGCCCTTCTGTCCCAATTTCTAAAATTCCTTTCACACTACAATACCTGGTGCATTAAGAAACTGTGGCTTTTGGAGCCGATATACTGGCATTTAGCACAAACATCTTTCCCAGTGCTGCAACAAACAATGTCTTGTTTTCACCCCTCACCCATTATACACATGCACACTGTAGTTCCCTCATAATTAATTGTGGGAGTTAGCACAGGCTTTTTGTAAAACAACAACAACACTGTTCTGTTGTATACCAATAAACTTGCATTTCCTCAGCTACAGAGAGCAGCTGAACTTCTAAAGAAATGAATTTATTGTTTTATAAGGATGGGAATGCATTGCATGATGGGATGCCTGTCACATGAGTGACTACAGCTAGCAGGAAACTGGTGTGATTTTCTGGCTTCCCAACCTTGCAAATGGATTATTTCTGGAATCATTTATCATGGAAATGGGTGCTAAACTTTCACTATATTCCACTAGATTTTCAGAACTATTTTTATGTTGTGTGAAAGATCAAATAAAATGAGCAAATTACCAGGTAAGAAATCATTGGAATAACAGAATAAAGTGCAGTGTGAAAGCAGCCTCAGTTATATTTCTAAATCCCCCTTCCTCCCAAGGGAACCCAGGATAATGTACAATAAAAAACAAAAACAAAATGCATCTCATAAATAAGACATAACAATAACCCATATACTTTAAAATATGTATTAAAACTCAGAATCTTTCAAACACACTCAGACCATATGCAGGTAGTGATTATACAGTCACAAGATTGGCTGTATACTGTAGCCAGCATGGATTTTTCACATTCTGCAATGTTAAATTGAAAATGCCCTCCATGCCGTTCAGATGCTTCCCATAAACTCATTTCAACACAAAACCTTAAAAAACTTATAGTCCTAAACTAAGAAACTCTGGCTTAACAACCCTTTTAAGTTTTCATGGCAATACATAAAACACTCAGAGAGAATCGAGTGTAAAACAGGAGGAAAAAAATGCAGACCCTGTTAAACTTTTTTTGGTCAGTGATCTCATAATTTGTTGAAATTCATTAAAAATCAGTCATGTTCACAGAGTACCTGTAATTGTATTACTGACCTTGCCCCATACTCTGACCTTCATCCTCTGCAGTTTAAAAGTTTAAAAAAATGCCTGGCTGATTTTTAATTAATTTAAGAATTTTTTTCTTGAACTGAATGACAGTGTTGGGCATGCTCAGTAAGAACCAACAGTCAGTGTTCTAAAAGCCAGACTCACAGCTGCTTGGCATGGCTAATTAAGGGACCACACCCACACCAGATCTTGATTTCACTTTAGACAGTCATGGCTTCCCCCAAAGAATCCTGGGAAGTGTAGTTTGTGAAGGGTGCTAAGAGCTGCTAGGAGACTTCTATTCTCCTGACAGAGCTCCAGTGGCCAGAGTGGTTTAACAGTCAGCCCCTCTTCTGGGGACTGTAGCTCTGTGAGGGGAATAGGGCCTCTCCTAGCAACATACGCGTATACTAAGACTTCCTCACTGAGAACCTGTAGAATTTCAAGAAGCATCACAATTTTAATGGGGATGAAGGAAGAAGTAATAGTTCAGGTTTAAAACTAATTCATTAAAATATTCTAATTCTGTAGCAGTCACTGGCGGGTATAAGGGTCTTCATGTGGTTCCACGTACTACAACTTATTGGGCTGTGACCACGTAATAATAAACTCAATTCAACTGAATACATATTGCAACGTAGCTGCATTTGCTTGTGTGAGGAACGTCAGGCCCCAAGACTGAATACAGCTCTCCAGGCCTTTCTCTCCAGCCACTGGGACTTTCCTAGGCTACAAGCTATTGCCAACCCCACTCTGTGCCCTGCTTGAGTGCTTTTGTCTGGCTGGAATAGGTCCATTAACTGTCATAATGCCTTTTGTTTGCCTGGATAGGTATGTAGAAACCATTGACTGGAATTGGAATATAACCTACTATACTAAAATAAGCATCTACTCTCTGTGCCCCTCTGTGATGTTAGGGCAGGGGTTGCTAGCATGGGAACACAGGAAGCTGCCTTATACTAAGACCATTGGACCTTCTAGTTCAGTATTGTCTACACTGACTGGCTGCGACTCTCCAGGTTTCCAGACTGGGTACATTCAGAGCCCTACCTGGAGATGCTGGAACCTTTTGCATGCAAAGCACATGCTCTGCCACTGAGTTGTGGGCACACATGTGCTCACAGAGGAAAGTCTTGTCCACTGGTCCTCTCCCCCATTGAAATTAGGCTCAAAGGGAGCATTCTCTTGTAGTCCATAGATGAGATAGTTGTGTGTGTGTGGTGCCCACAATTCTTTCGAGTTTGCAAATGTGCAATTGGTCCAAAAAGGCTGATGACCCCTGTGCGACAGCATTTCAACCAATCACTTCCAGAGCTTTCATCAACACCACCAGATCACCATATCACTGGTTGAGAGTTCATCACCACAAAATTTCTTACTGCTCTACAATATAAATTTACAACAGAATTGTCAACAGGAATTTCTGGCAACCTGATGCATCTTCCAGCCCTCCTTTAACATTCTCCTTCATTTACTCTACAGCATTAGGCTTTCATTTCCTACGTTTTCACATTTTATTATCTTCTTCTTGTTTCTCTGACTGACATGCACATTCTCTCTCTCTCTGAAAGGTTTGATTCTTTCAGCTTAACTGCTGTGTCCCTTTAGTGCTAAAACACCCCATTATTATGTTAACTCTTCTCTTTTTCTTTTGCTTGACATCAAGTCTACTTCCAGCATCCACCCATTACCTTTTCATTGCCGGTGCTAAATTATGGCCAACTAGATTGATTTCAAAGCTGTGTATTTAGACTTTCTTGCACAGGAAACCATGACTTAGACAGAAGCCTTCTTCACTGTCCACTTTTATGTTAGTGTCCATTGTTGGTCCAATGATGCATGTCTCAGTCTGAGTCATTTGCGAACTGCACCTATTAAACATATTGGTTCTGCATTTCTGCTTACAGTGCTATACAATCTTTTCCTTGCCTCTGTCTCAGAAAACAAAGCTGTTTTGTATTTCTTTGCCTGCTTTGTGCACTTTCAACCCATTTTATATTTCTTTAGGAACTTGACTGTATGTTGAAGGGATATTTTCAGTCACAAAGATGGCACAAAGCACCCATAGCACTGAGCCCATAGCAGTGGTTGATCTTTAATTTATTGCATCTCCTAATGAAAAGGAGAGGGGGGAAATATGGCATCCCTTTAACAAGAGGGAGCTGACAATAGGCTAACAGTTCTCCCTTCAGTAAAAACTGGAGTGAAATTTATTTATCACATTGATCATGCCTATTAATCTGTCTGCCATGTAAAAGGAGGTTATACAAAGGTTAAACTCAATATATTTGTTGGTGTTTTCATTTGTGTATATCAGATTATGATATGAGAGCAATCATTCAGTAGTAGAGGACATATTTTCCCAGAACGAATCCCTGGCATCTCCAAGTGGAGTTGGGAAAGACTGCTGACTGAAACTGACTGGAGAACTGCTGCCACTCAGTGTAGACAACACTGAGCTAGATGGACCAATGACAGTTTCCTATGTTTGTATGATAGTGTTTTAGAAATATTACACAGCTTTTTATATCAGTTGACTTACTTCATCATTCATCTGACTACAGACCATATAATAGATGTGTGTGTGTGTGTGTTTCAATTAGCCAACTAAACCAACACGCAATTTTGAGTAATGCTTAAGTACAGTAATACTGGTGTGACATGCCTATATGACATCAGGCTGCCTCACTGCCCTGTTGAAAAAAAGTTAAGGCTACAGTCCAAATTCCTGGCAAGCCATGGCAGGGCTTGATGGGGCAACACAGATACCAACACCTGCACAGTTCCACCACTTGTGCCCCCCCTATTTGAAATGTCCCATTTCAGGGGTTTTCACTAGCTGTTGTTGGCAGGATGCCACCGCCAATAGCTTCTGTCCACTGTTTGGGGTTTCCCTGTTGCTGATGGAGCTCTCCCACTTGTGAAGCCAGGCACGTCTGGGTGGGGGAATATCTCCACTCCAGCCAAACCTGCTCCAGCACAGTGAATTGGGGATTTGGATTGTTCTGCAAGATATTATGTAGCAGATGAATTCCACAGCTCTCTTCCACTAGTATCTTCCCACCAGGATTGTAAGACTAGGTGACACACTTTTTTTTTTAAAAAAAATGGAAATTATATCATAAAGGTTATGATGTACTGAAAATAAATAATAGTTATTTTGACGAAGAAACTGAAAAAAGGATTGTCTTTTTTGAGTGCCCTTTCATCCACTAAAATCACCAAAAGAAACCCTGCTTAGTTAGGATCCCATCCAGTTAAGAGCACACAGCAGAGGAAATCTGAAGCGCCCTGTGAACTGTGACATTGATTTCCTGAAATCATCTGTCTCTGCATACCTGTCAAAGCCCATCTATGCAGAGTTTTAGGAAGTGAGGAAAACTCTTCTTTTAGGTTTTCCTGTAGTTGTTTTGTAGGACTTCTATAAAATTAAATGATCATATTTAACCTTACTTGGGCCTTGATCCCTATGGTCCCTGAGAGGGCATTCCAAGGGTTCGTAGTTTGGGAGTCCTTCTAGAATCATCCCTGTCACTCGAGGCTCAGTTAGCCTGGGTGGCAAAGGGTGCTTTTTACCAACTCCGGCTGGTGGCCCAACTATGCCCCTATCTGGACAGGGAGAACCTCGCTTCAGTAGTTCATGCGCTGGTAACCTCGAAACTAGATTACTGCAATGCACTCTACGTGGGGCTGCCTTTGAAGACGGTTTGGAAACTGCAGCTTGTGCAGAATGCAGCGGCCAGACTGTTAACGGGGACCAGACGGTCCGACCATATAACACCTGTTCTGGCCTGCTTGCATTGGCTACCTATATGTTTCTGGGCCCGGTTCAAAGTGCTGGTTCTAACCTACAAAGCCCTACACAGCACAGGACCACAATACCTGTTGGAACGCCTCCCCCGATATGAACCTGCCCATACACTCCGCTCATCAACGAAGATCCTCCTCCGAGTGCCTACCCATAGGGAAGCTCGGAGAGCAGCAACACGAAAAAGGGCTTTTTCAGTGGTGGCCCCCGAACTGTGGAACAACCTCCCTGAGGAAATACGCCTGGCGCCAACATTACTATCTTTTCGGCGCCAGGTTAAAACTTTTCTCTTCACCCAGGCATTTTAATTAGTTAGTATATGTTGGAACTGTTTTAATCTTAACACTTTTAAATTTTAATGTTTTATATTGTTATATGTATATTGTATTTCTGATGCTGTTCTTGTTCTTGTAAACCGCCCAGAGAGCTTCGGCTATGGGGCGGTCTATAAGTTTAATGAAATAAATAAATAAATAGGAAGAGTATCAGATCTTCCTCTTCAAGGACAGAGAGAGGGCCAACCTTGAAGAGTGAGATACAGTTCTGGATGCCCATGGCCCTTGCCCTGCAGAAGATGAGGTCTGAAGTCATTAGGGTTATAGAGTGTGCCATGGATGGGCTAGTGGAAGGCACAGATCCAATTTATTTATTACATGTATATCCCTCCTTTCCTCCAAGGAGCTCAAGGTGACATACAGGGTTCTCCCATCCCCATTTCATCCTCACAACAACACTGTCAGGTAGGTTAAGCTAAGGCAGTGAGTGGCCCAAGGTCGCCCAGTGAGCTTCATGGCCTTGTGGGGATTCAAACCCTAGTCTCTCAGGTCATAGTCCAACTCCCTAACCATTACACCCCATAGGCAAAAGCATCCATAGCATTCCCAGTCCTCCAACATGCCCTCCAACCAACGAGAAAACTATGCTGAAAGGGCACATAGTTTATTTCCTTCTCATTGTTCCTGGTGGGAAGGAAATTGTAAAATACAGGGCAGGGAGGGGACAGAATAGAACAGAGGTGTGCAGGAGTGTTGCACATCAGAGGTCAAGAAGACTACTTAACATTTCAAAACTAACTACTTAAATACACTTTCAGCTTTCATAGAGATGTGTGTGAGGGAGGGTTTTAAAGACATCAAAAGGAAAGGTGATCTGTTGTGGGAAGGTTTGTTCTTGCCATCCTAAGGAAATTGTGAGAGTCTGGCTTATATGACTCACCCTTCCCCCCCCGACGTGCGCCATGGCACTTTTAAAATAAACCATCTTTGATCTACTCCCAAGCTTCACCATGAGAGATTTATTTCTAGCCAGGTGGGATGCTTGACAGCAGGACCAAATAAGAGTTTTCAAGGCCAGTGTTAGAGCCTCTCTTTGAAATTGTTCTGTTACATTTTATACACAAGGTGCCTGTGTTGATGCCATCTAGCATTCAGTGGAGACAAGAGGGTCATGACAAGGAAATGGCAAAGGCAAGTAGATCACAGGGTGCATCATGGCTTATGCCAGGCCTCTGTCCACTGAGATGAACTAAGATCCTGGCACTCCTTGGGGTTTCAGATAAGAAAGTCTTTTCCAGCCCTCTTCGGGGATGCCAGGGATTGAAACTGAGACCTTCTGCATGGAAAGCAGATGCTTTCCCACTGGGGTGCTCTGCCCTTACTTTCACCCTGCTGGCATGAGCCTGACAGGGCATTAGATTAGGCAGTTTGACTGCCTTCAGTTCTCTCTCCTCTTTAGGTTTGCAGCCTGAATAATGCAGATGATTTATTTTATCATGCTGAATTTATAATGCTGATTGTTGTGGGTATGTTAATGCTAGAATCATGGGAACTACAGCTTACTACAGGTGCTGAAAGTTGTTAGGGGACCCCAGCTCCTCTCACAGAGCTACCATTTCCAGAGCTCCCTGGGAATAGGGACTGTTAAAATGGTAGTTCTGTGAGGGGGTCTCCTAACAACTCTCAGCATGCTGAATGAACTACAGTTCCTAGAATGTGGGGGCGGACCATGACAGTTTAAAGTGGTACAATACTGAATCTATAGCGTGGATGTGTGGCCCTAGATATGATTTTTTGTAAAACAAAATATTGATTTGTGCCTAGAGAATTCAATAAATGGGGATGGGAGGTCATATGCATTAGGTAAAACTAATCAAACTATCAGTATATAACTTCTACTGTTGAACAGAGGCTGATGAAGTTCAAGATTGTTGCTGTTGTTAGATTGTATAAGCTTTTGTGCAACGGCTCTGTATTAAGTTGAATGGTCTGTCCTTGGGTGTTCCACTGAGATATGAATGGTTATTGCATCTAATAACAAAACAAAGATAGTGGATGATGTATTTTTATCACTTGTGCTCAGAAGGCACTAGACTTTAATCAAACTTTCCCAAACGCACCTAAACATTTCCCTGAAAAATTCCATCTAGATTATCCATAGGACAACATTTACAGTGCTGTCCTATGCAGAGTTAGCCATGTCTCAGCTCATTCAAGGAAATAGGCTTAGGAGAACTTAACTCTGTATAAGATTGGACTATTAAAAGTATTTACTGGTTGTGGTTGTTTTTGTTGTTATTTTCAGAAAAAAACCCTAAATGAGCTCTTGATCTCCTGTAAAGAAAACAGATTTATAGAAATATGTGCAAAAGGCAATGACAATGTACCATGATGTTGTTTTTAATGGGAGCAACAGGAACATGTATTTCCAAAGTCAGAAGTGGAAGCTAATATCCACCAGATTCTTACCTGATCCATCAAATCCAGGGCATTGCTTTAGAATGGGGCTGTCCCTGAGAAGGGAGGTGAAAACTCCACCGAGAGAAGTTGTGTTTGACACCTGTACTATGTGCACAAGTATAAAAAAGAAGTTGAAGGAGGACTTATCTCTTCCTTAATGTTGCAATAACATACAATTATTTTGTTTTCTCCCTCATGTTATAGAACTTGGGGCAAATTCCGTTAATGTCTTTCATTTTATGAAACATCTCTTCAGCATGGGGAGGAAATTATTCTCTGCTTGAGACAATTTTTTATGAGTTTAATTATAAGCAGGTAATGGAGTCTATGTAAAAATTATCTCTTGACTCTGCAGTAAAAATACAGTACCCCACAGCAACAGCAACACAAAATCTATAAAATGGAAAGAAATCACCATGGCAGGGCCATGAGAAAGATGTCTATGGAAAGAAAGCAAATGAGGTTCACTTACTTAAATGCTCATGCTCTTGGTCCTTGGCACAGGCCTTAGGCCCTTTTTTGTTTTGTTTTTGCTTTGTTTATATCACTTTCCATTGTGGTTTATATCAATTTCCATTGGGCAATTACATCCTTATAGTCAAAAGCTCCCCTGGTTAAACACGTGATTTCCAGGTTGTAGAACTGAACTCATATCCTGCATGATTTCCCATGAGGAACCATCTCTCACTTGTACAGACACAAGAGAGTACATGCACAAGACTCTAGCTTCAGTCCCTGGCATCTCCAGTTTTTTTTTTAAAAAAAAGGATCTCAGAAAGGAATAGAGCATGAAAAGGACTATGCCTGAGACTATGGTGTACCAGCAATTGATGGAATTCTTGCACTTTTGCAGAACTTACTGCAAAAGAGGTTGGAGGGTGGGATGAGTGGTGAGCTCTAGTCCTTAAAACCCCTTGGCTTTGTCAAATTCCTAGAGCAATGTTTCCCAAACTTTTTTTATTTTTTTGTTGCTGGACTACAACTCCCATTAGCCCCAGCCAGCATGGCCAATGGTCAGGAACTATGGGAACTGTAGTCCAGCAACAAAAAAATCGAACAAAGTTTGGGAAACACTGTCCTAGAGGATAAGGCTATGGATGGATGGCAGTTGCCAGGTGAAGTGAACCTGCTGTGCTACTAGCTTCCAACCTGCTGTGCTACTAGCTTCCCTGTAAATGGGTCTCTGTTGCTTACTGGGAGAGGTGAGGTAGTAGGGAGGCCAGCGAGGTGCAAATGCATTGGTGGAGCCAATCTGGTGCTCCTCCAGTATATTTGCATCTTGCCAATCTTTCTGTCACCTCCCCCTCTGCTTCCCTCTCTCTCACTACACAGCAATCCACCTGCCAGGAAGTTAGTATAGTGGCTCTGCCACACCTGGTAAGCTGCTTCTGACGGCTCCTAGGCATTTTTTCTGTTTTTCCATTTTCCAGTGTGCAGCAGGGCAAGGCCTTTTATAGGCCTGACCCTGACCCTGTGCAGCTCTCATGGGATTGCCCAGGACTACAAGTAATCCTGCAAGAGCCTGTATGGGCAGGTGAATGAAACTCCCCCTCCCATTGCTGAGTGGGGCTATGCTCCACCCACTAGTAATGGCCTCCATTTCTGCAATAATCGGATTTACCATCAGATTAATTATTATTTCTGATATACTCGATCTTTGTGGAGAGAATTTTGAAGTAGCAACTCTTCAAGCCTGGTTTCTGATTCATTCTCCTTTTTATCAATTCTTTTTTATCAATCTACTTTGTAGATGAGCTCTTCAAATGTGTATGCTCTTTCACTGATGTCAGTGAAGTGTTGATTGTAACCGACAGACAGAAAGCAGCAGGGAAGAATGATGTATTGATTGTAAGCAGCAGGGGAGAAGACACTTATTTATCTGCCTTAATCTGCTCTGTAATGCACTTGAAAAGATATGTAAACAGGCAATAATTACAGAGTTCAGAATAAAGATCGATACCAGTGGAGACTTGTGAATAAATACCTATTATAATATTGATAATTGTCTGCAAAGCAGTGTGTGTGTGTGTGTGTGTGTGTGTGTGTGTCAGAGGAGATCAGAAAAATGAAAAGATATAGGAGGAAAAAGGAACCAGATTGTTAATGACCACTGGGGGCCACACTGAAAAATGAAATGTAAAAAAGAAGAAGATTCCATCCCTATGTCCCACAAAGGCACCCCATACCAAGGGCACGAGAATTGGCTTTTGATTGCTTTAAGACATTTTTCTGTTTTTCCATTATCAAATCCTATGGGATTTTTTTTTAGGTTCCAAAGCAATCAAAGCTTATACCTTTGAATCCCAAGCCAAACACATTTAAATATAATTAAAATATTTATTCTAGAAAAGAAAGAAGCAATATAGTCACATCATAAAAGGAAAAATGCATAGAAGTTAGGCAGTTAAAAAAATCTAAATTGAGAAAAAATAACCTCCTAACATCAACCCAGTAAAAACACACACAAAATAACAACATCGTTTCCACTATGAATGCCAATTTTCTCTTAGGTAGGAATCCACTCTTGCTACTTTTAAATGTCTGAATTTAATGTCCTTTATGTAAAAGCAGAAGACTCCTTTCTGGGTTTAATGAAGTAAATTTATAGGTAGTCAATATGAATTCTAATTACATGCAGAGAACTAGAGGATTGATAGCGAGAGAAGAACTAGGGCAGGCAGTTTGTGCTGGGTGACCATAATTAGTTGTCACTTGGCTCTCACTGTAAATCATTTATAAACATATTCCAAATGTTATGGCCTGTCAATAGCACATCTAATGGTTAATGAGGTGCCTTTTCAGTCTGCAGATTGAACATCATAACAATCCATGTGTTTTTCACAGCCCTTTAGCTTTTGTTTTGTTCTTTGTGCAAAAGAGTCTATATAACTCCGTCAGTATAACTCTTTGAACCGATGTTTATTTTTTCCTAGGAACACAGACTTCTTTGTAAACAGGGTTTTACTTTTGCATTTGTCTGTTTCCCCATTATCAATTCCTATGGGATCTTTTAAAATAAATAAAAGTAAGGCATGATTCCTTGAGAGATGTAGGACATATAGGCAAGGCCAGCTCCAGGTTTTGGCAAAATCTGGTGGACCCCCTCCTACAGCAGTGGGGTTCTCTAGTTGGGCCTCTCTGGTAACACCAGACAGTAGCAGTTGTAGTGGTGGTCTGAAGGAGCTGCCATTTACATTTGTCACAAATGCCCAAGAGCATTGCTATGTTAGAGCCATTGTGAGATTTTAATATGATAGCTCCCAAGTCCAGCTGCCTGGTGTTTAAAGGTAAGGCATCAGCACGGGGTACTGCTAGGGCACTGAGAACCAGGGATGGATGAGAAATTCAATTCAGTTCACATTTAAAGCAGAAGTTGTCAAATAAGCACTTTCCGAAACAAATTGAGAACAGAAACACAGCCATCCTTCAAAATTTGCACTTATCTGAATTTTGTGATGCAGTTCTCCAACCAAGCAGTGTTTACAAAAATGCATATATTAGGAGAAAGTGTGCACAAAATGAATATATTGATTAAAATAACATACAAAATGCATTGTATTAGGATAAATTGCTTGCAAAAATGTGTACATTAGTCAAAATTGCATACCAAATTTTATATATTAGCAGAAATTTGCAATAAAATGCTGAAGAATTTTCATAAGGATTTTAAAAAATCTGCAAATTTACTGCAGAAATATGGAGAACCAAATTTAAAATTAGAAAAATGAGAAACTGAGAGAACTAAAATTGACCAATCATTCATTCCCTTCTGCAATCCTTACAACTACCAAAGATTGCTGCATGACGCCAGGCCTATATAGGTTTTTTATATGAATTTGCTACAGTATTTTTGGGACAGACAATGGATCTATTTGGGACAATGCCTGTCAGTACTAATAGTGACTTTCACAGAGACAGAATGATATATAGAAAGAAGTCTTGAAATCTGTAGATCAAAATTAACTGACACTCTAAATCAGTGATGGGGAACCTCTGGACCATGGGTCTAAATATATGTGACATCAGGTCTGATTCAGTATAAGGCTTCCTATGTCCCTATGCCTCTAAAAAATCAAGCCCTTCTCTGATGGCTGTGAGCCAGGTGCCAGGAGCACTGGAACATGATTTTTCCCCTCATTTGTCAAATTTGTCAGGTGCTTTTATTAGAATGGGAGGGGGTAGGAGACACTTAAAAGTCCCAATTACTCATGTGTGCATGTGTGTGTGTGTGTGTGTGTGTGTGTGTGTGTGTGTGTGTGAGAGAGAGAGAGAGAGAGAGAGAGAGAGAGAGAGAGAGAGAGAGAGAGAGTGAAGGTAAGGTTGTTTATGTGATTGTGCATGTTTGTGTGCATGAGAGGGGGAGGATGTGTATGTGTGTGCATGTGTTCCATGTGTGTATGGTCTCTCTCTCTCTCTCTCTCTCTCTCTCTCTCTCTCACACACACACACACACACACACACACACACACACACACGTGACTGTGCAGCCCCTGAGTGTGCAGTCCATGGCCCACCGCCCATCACTGCTTGCAGCTAATGGGGCCCAAAGGTTTGCTTACCCCTCTTCTATGTCATTTTAGGTTGCTTCCCAAGCTGTGTCCCTGCCTCAAAACATAAGGTTCCTGATAGAAGCGCCACAGTTCGTCCCTGAGATGCAACATCCGTTTTTGTCTTTTTCCCTGATAATGTCACACAAGTGATGGGTTTTGATGCATATACCTGATAAATCATAGAATCATGGAATCATAGTAGAGCTAGAAGGGGCCTATAAGGCCATCAAATCCAACCCCCCACTCAATGCAGGAATCCAAATCAAAGCATTCCCGACAGATGGCTGTCCAGCTGCCTCTTGAATGCCTCCAGTGTCGGAGAGACCATTACCGCTCTAGGGAATTGGTTCCATTGTTGTGTGGTTCTAACAGCTAGGAGGTTTTTCCTGATGTTCAGTCGAAATCTGGCTTCCTGCAACTTGAGCCCATTATTCTGTGTCCTGCACTCTGCGACGATTGAGAAGAGATCCCGGCCCTCCTCTTTATGACAACCTTTCATGTACTTGAAGAGTGCTATCATATCTCCCCTCAGTCTTCTCCAGGCTAAACATGCCCAGTTCTTTCAGTCTCTCCTCATAGGGCTTTGTTTCCAGTCCCCTGATCATCCTTGTTGCCCTCCTCTGAACCTGTTCCACTTTGTCTGCATCCTTCTTGAAGTGTGGAGGCCAGAACTTGATGCAGTATTCAAGATGAGGCCTAACCAATGCTGAATAGAGGGGAACTAATACTTCACATGATTTGGAAACTATACTTCTGTTAATGCAGCCTAAAACAGCATTTGCCTTTTTTGCAGCCACATCACACTGTTGGCTCATATTTAGCTTGTGATCAATGACAATTCCAAGATCCATCTCACATGTCATATTGCTGAGCCAAGTATCCCCCATCTTATAACTGTGCATTTGGTTTATCTTTTCTAAGTGTAGAACTTTGCACTTATCCCGGTTAAATTTCATTCTGTTGTTTTCAGCCCAATGCTCCAGCTTATCAAGGTCCCTTTGAATTTTCTTTCTGTCTTCCACAATATTAGCTATGCCCCCAATTTTGTATCATCTGCAAATTTGATAAGCATGCTCTGTACCTCCTCATCCAACTTGTTAATAAAAATGTTGAAGAGCACTGGGCCCAGGACTGAGGCCTGTGGTACCCCACTCATTACTTCTGCCCAGTTTGAGAAGGAACCATTAATAAGCACTCTTTGAGTACAATTCTGGAGCCAACTGTGAATCCACGTGATAGTTGTTCCATCCAGCCCACATTTAGCTAGCTTGCTAATAAGAATATCATGGAGCACTTTGTCAAAAGCTTTGCTGAAGTCGAGATATATTATGTCCACAGCATTTCCACAGTCTACAAGGGAGATTGTTGTTGTTGTTGTTATGTGCCTTCAAGTCGATTACGACTTATGGTGACCCTATGTATCAGCGACCTCCAAGAGCATCAAAAAATGAGGTAAGATTAGTTTGGCAGGATTTGTTCTTCATAAATCCATGTTGGTCCTAGTAATCACTGCAGATTGACTGCTTTATAATCTGCTCCAGAGTTTTTCCAGAGATTGATGTTAGGCTGACTGATCTGTAGTGCCCCGGTTCCTCCTTTTTGCCCTTTTTGAACATAGAGATCATAGAATCATAGAGTTGGAAGGGGCCTTGTAGGCCATTGAGTCCAACCCCCTGCCCACAGCAGGAAATCCACAGCTAGAGCATCTCCCGCAGATAGCTGTCCAGCCTCTGCTTGAAGACATCCAGCGAAGGGGATCCCACCACCTCCCTAGGCAGTCGGTTCCATTGCCGAACTGCCCTTACTGTCAAGAAGTTCCTTCTAATGTCCAATCTGAATCTACGCTCCTGCAACTTAAAACCATTAGACCTAGTCCTACCCTCTGGGGCAGCAGAGAACAAATCTGTACCCTCCTCTATGTGACAGCCCTTCAGGTACTGTTAACATTAGCTCTCCTCCAGTCATCCGGCACTTCACCAGTCCTCCACAATTTCGCAAAGATAATGGACAGCGGTTCTGAGAGTTCTTCAGCCAGTTTATTAGGATGCAGTTTATTAGGTCCTGCTGATTTGAACTCATTCAAAGTGATTAGGTATTCCTTGACCGTTTGTCTGTCAAGCTCAAGCTCCAATCCTGCCCCTTCTACTTCGTTTCCTGGGAGGGTCATAGAGCCTTTCTGGGAGAAGACTGAGCCAAAGTAGGAATTGAGCACTTCTGCCTTTTCTTTGTCATCTGTTATCATTTTGCCATCCTCATTGAGTACCTGTGCCACCAAATAAACTATGGCACACTTGAATGCAAAGGTTTTACCTTTACTGAGAAATGGCTTTCCCTTTCAGACATTCTCCCCCAGTCTGCCAATCTTGCTTACACTAGAAAGAGGCCAGAATGTCATCAGTTTGATTTCTAGAGTCTCTTGGAAGCTGTTACATGAAATAATAAAATGGGACTTTTGGCGTTTTCTGCAATTCACGGAATGAAAACTCATTGCTTGGAAGGGAGGGTGCTATTGCTAACCTGCATGAAAAGAAAACCTGCCATTCTCTTTGACAAGGTTTTCCTCACAACCTTTTCTATTTCCTGGTGAGGAGAATCTATTAAAATTATATATTGTGTGTTTCAGAAAGAGAGAGAATGAAAAAGCAAGAGAGAAATAAGAAAATGAAGCTCAAAGAGAAGCCATACTTTTGAAGTGGATTTTTTAAACTTTGCCTTTTCTTCTGAAACATGCTACTCTGAGGACAGAAAGGCTTATCTCAGCCCTACTGAAGTTTCATTGAATGATAAAGATCTTTTAAAAATCTGTCACTCCATAAGGCCTTTCCTAACTTGTTTGTGACTATCTATTTAGATGGAATTGATATCTAATCTCCTAGCCATTTGTTCCCATTCTTTCTTTTACTATCCCCCAATGCTCACACTCCAACTTATCTTCCACTATTGCCCTCCCAGAATATATAAAGACATCTCACAAAACATTTTTAGCATCTAGGTCATGTACCATTCAAACTAATGAGGGAACATGTTCACTCTTTTGTACTTGCAGTGAACCTATGAGACAGGTACCTAACCTATCCCTGGGCATGCATCCTTTATAAGGATGATTTCACCAAACATTGTCATTTGTTTTGTCACATCAACAGCAACTTGCAGCTCACTGCAGTGTTTTCTGGTTTTATCTATTGTCTCCACAAATACGGAAGATGGGATTAGGGATGGAAAGATCTGTCAATTTTGGTTCTCTCCGTTTCTCATTTTTCCAGTCTTAAATTCAGTTCTCCCCATTTCTGCAGCAATTTGCATTTTTTTTAAAAAAAAATCCTCATGAAAATTCTCCAACATTTAACAAAGGTACACATTTTTTGCAAGCAATTTCTCATCATCTAATGCATTTTTACATGTTATTTTCATTCATATATTCATTTTTATGCACACTTTCCCCTCATATATATATTTTTGTAAATATTGTTTAGTTGACAAACTGCACCTCAAAATCCTAGTGAAGGAATTTCTAAGGAAGGCTGTGTTTCGGTTCTCATACTGATTCAGAAAGTGCAGATTTGATAAATTCTGCTTAAAATGTGAACTGTATTGAAATTCTTACCCATCCCTAGATGGGATGCAGATTGGGGGTGAGGTGTGCTATAGCCGATGAAACAGTGGACATAAAAAGCAAATCTTAGGAGAGACAGGAAGCAAAGCAGTGGTAGTTATTATTTTCAACAAGTGTCACTAGTCAAGTCCAAAAATAGTATATAAAAATAGCAGATTACAGCAAAGCCTTTGACTGTGTAGATCATGAAAAACTATGGAATGCTTTAAAAGAAATGGGGGTGCCACAGCATCTGATTGTCCTGATGTGCAACCTATACTCTGGACAAGAGGCTACTGTAAGGACAGAATATGGAACCGATTGGTTCCCCATCGGAAAGGAGTGTATTTTATCACCCTATTTATTTAATCTATAGGCAGAACATATAATACGGAAAGCAGGATTGGACCAAGATGAAGGAGGTGTGAAAATTGGAGGGAGAAACATCAATAATTTAAGATATGCAGACGATACCATACTACTAGCAGAAACCAGTAATGATTTGAAATGAATGCTGATGAAAGTTAAAGAGGAAAGCACAAAAGCAGGACTACAGCTGAACGTCAAGAAGACTGAACTAATGACAACAGAAGATTTATGTAACTTTAAAGTTGACAATGAGGATATTGAACTTGTCAGGGATTATTAATACCTTGGCACAGTCATTAACCAAAATGGAGACTATAGTCAAGAAATCAGAAGAAAACTAGGACTGGGGAGAGCAGCTATGAGAGAACTAGAAAAGATCCTCAAATGCAAACATGTATCACTGAACACTAAAGTCAGGGTCATTCAGACCATGGTATTCCCGATCTCTATGTATGGATGTGAAAGTTGAACAGTGAAAAAAGCGGATCAGAGAAAAATCCACTCATTTGAAATGTGGTGTTGGAGGAGAGCTTTGTGCATACCGTGGACTGCGAAAAAGATAAATAATTGGGTGTTAGGACAAATTAAACCAGAACTGTCACTAGAAGCTAAAATGATGAAACTGAGGTTATCATACTTTGGACATATAATGAGAAGACATGATTCACTAGAAAAGACAATAATGCTGGGGAAAAGGGAGTAGAAAAAGCGGAAGGCCAAACAAAAGATGGATTGATTCCATAAAGGAAGCCACAGACCTTACCTTACAAAATCTGAACAGGGTGGTTCATGACAGATGCTATTGGAGGTCGCTGATTCATAGGGTTGCCATAAGTCGTAGTCAACTTGAAGGCACATAACAACATAGTGAATGCACCAGGGGAGCAGGAGACCTGACCTCCTCTCTGAGATAGGTCCACATATGCAAGATCCACAAATGCAAAGTTGTATCACTGAACACTAAAGTCAGGATGTTTCAGACCATGGTGTTCTCGATCTCTATGTATGGATGTGAAAATTGGACATTGAAAAAAGTGGATAAGAGAAAAATCAACTCATTTGAAATGTGGTGTTGGAGGAGAGCTTTGTGGATACCATGGACCACGAAGAAGACAAATAATTGGGTGTTAGAACAAATTAAACCAGAACTATCACTAGAAGCTAAAATGATGAAACTGAGGTTATCATAATTTGGACATTGAATGAGAAGACTCACTAGAAGAGACTATAATGCTGGGAAAAACAGAAGGGAGTAGAAAAAGAGGAAGGCCAAACAAGAGATGGATTGATTCCATAAGGGAAGCCACAGACTTGAACTTACAAGATCTGAACAGGGTGGTTCACGACAGATGCTCTTGGAGGTCAGTGATTCATAGGGTCGCCATAAGTCCTTATCGACCTGAAGGCACATAACAACAACTATGTATAGGAACATTGGAAGCTGCCTTAGCATAAGACCATTGGGCCTTCCAGGGGTAATGTTCATTCAAACCTTACTATGAGATGATGATGATGATGATGATTAATTAGTCACTTTTCGCACACATCTCAAGGCGATGTACAAAATGCAATAAAAGCAGCTTAAAATAGTTTAAAACAAATAGAGAAAATAGCAGCAGATTTAAAAAAGCACAAATAGACAATGGCAGAGATGTATTTTTCTAGCTGAGAAGGCTTGTCAGACCAAAAATGTATCCTGTTGTTTCCTGAAAGTGCAGATAGTGGGCACCTGTTGACTCCCATCAAGCATGCTGTTCCACAGAACAGGGGCAGGCACATTAAATGCCCTGCTTCCACTTAGAAGTGGGCTTCTGAGACCTTTTTAACTTGCAGGAGAAGCTCTCCCACAGACTGCAGTGACCTACTGGGTATATAAAGGATAAGGCAGTCTTTCAAGTAACTTGGTCCTGAGCTGTACAGGGCCTGATATATTACTACCAACACATCGAACTTGGCCCAGTAGCAGACTGGCAGCCATTGCAAATCCTGCAAGCAAGGTATTATATTCTGGCAGTAGTTTGCCCCCACAAGCAGTCTATCTGCCACATTCTGCGCCAGCTGTAGATGTACAAAACATTATTTGAAATGTTGATGTATCATACATCTGGTAGAATGCGAATCAAACCTCTGTACCCTGGTGTCTATTCTGCTGGCCCTTCCAAAGTGTGGTTGCAGGCTGTATAGGGGAGAGAGACATTTTAAGACTAAAGACAGTACGAAGTGAAGCCAGATAGCCCAGAAGGTAGAAGGGTGCAGACTAAGCCAGCAAATACTCAGAGGGCTCACACTATGCCTTCGTTTAAACATAAAGGCCTAGGGAAGGATGGGGAATCTGTGGATGTCCAAATATTGTTGGACTACATCTCCAGTCATCTCTGGCCATTGGCCATGCTAGCTAGGGTTCATGGGAGTTGGAAACCATAACTTCTGGAGGGCCACAGCCTCCCCGTCCTTGGTCCAGGAGCTTAATGAGGCCTTTTAGGGGGGGCAGTGCAGCCCACAGTATCCATACCATTCTTTACCCAAACTATTCAATCTTAGCAGACCAAAGATGCTATGCCACCCTTTCTTATATAGCCATCTGTACAAAGAAATATTATCCAAGTATAAGGTATCCAACAGATACGTTGTTAATCTTTCTTATTTGATATCTAATTGAGGTGTTAGAATTTGGTGGAAGTGTCATCTTTCAGAAAGAAAATGATGGAAATTGCCACAGAGGTCTGCTTTCGGTTTGACTACTCTACCAGCTGCATACGATCTATTACAGAGGCCATTTCCCTAAGCTATCTCATTTTTATATGTCCCCTTATTTAATTATTGTTTACAGGTCTATCTTAGAAAGCTGTGTGGGAAGATAGCCTTCCACAAAACTTCTCTCCAACTCTCTTGTTTAAAAATTAAAAGGAGCACAGAACATAAGAGGCTGAACAATCCTTCAAAAATCCTTGTTCTGCCAGTGCAGATTGAAGTTTGCATAAGGCTTAACAACTCTCCAAAAAACAACTGGTGCTCTCTTTTCTGGGCGATTGATTTTATTATGCTTTTCATATCCTTTTACAGCAGAGCATGATGATTATAAAAAAATAAAGAGCAGTTGGTCAATATTGCTTTGACTGTGTCTGCAGTGTTCCAAAGTAGAATGCCGTGAGTCATTCTGCTCATGAGCATCATTGCCAAGATTAGGGATGGAAAGATCTGTCAATTTCGGTTCTCTCAATTTCTCACTTTTCTAATGCTAAATTCAATTCTCTACATTTCTGCAGCAATCTGTGAATATTTTTTTTAAAAAATCTTCATGAAAATTCACAATTTTAGTGTGAATTTCCCCAAATAAACACATTTTTGTAGGCAGTTTTGACAAAGGTACACATTTTTACAAGCCATTTCTCATCACACCATGCCTTTTTGCATGCTATTTTCACTCATATATTTATTTTTATGCACGCTTTCCCCTAATATATGCATTTTTGTAAATATTGTTTAGTTGGAGAACTACATGCCAACATGCTAATAAATGCAAATTTCGAAGGATGTCTGTGTTTTGGTTCTCATATTGTTTCAGGAAGTGCAAATTTGATAAATTCTGCTTGAAATGCTAACTGAATCAAAACCAAGATGCACTTCAAAGCAGCAACAGAGCCTCACTTTTTCAGATTTGCTCTGAAGTGTGAGTATAGCTGATTTTGAAGATTTGCTTCAAGTTACTGCAAGTATGATTTACTGACTCATCTTCTGATGTTAAGAGTTGTTTAATTTCCCATGAGTTAAATACTTAATGTTTAACTAGTTGTATTCTATCCAGCTAGGTTGTAAACCACCTTGATAGCTTTTTGTTATACAGTAGCTCTAATTGCCAAAAATTAAAAAAAATAATTAGGTGGAGACACTTGGTTTTTTGGCAGCAGGTGAAAGGGGAACAGACCCCAAAGTATTGTATAAATAAAGGCATTTTAAACTGCTGGTTAGAACTAACACACAGCTCAAGCAGAGGATTTAATGACAAAAAATATTAAAACTGTTTGTTAAAATGAGCATGGCTGGGCTGGTGGCTACTAGCTTGTGGACATATCTCACCTGCTTGTTTGGAAATAAACAATTTAGCTAGTGGGAGCCTCTGCAGCTGACTGGTGAAGAAGAATGGGGAGGGCATGCTCTTTGTTTTGGGAAAAATTGATGTTGCTTTAAATACTAGCGTTGACTGGGTGCTTTTCTGTACCCCCATATTCAAAATGCATATTTGTAAATAAACATCTTATAAAAAGCCTCCACTACTCTCTCCTCACAAGGAATATACCTGCAATTCTGTTTTTTTAAATATATATATACCTGCAATTCTAATAGACTGCAATGGGAAAGAGAAGAGGGTGGGTGCAGGATGATCCTAATCCAAGGGAGCATGCATACAGAATCTATAGACTGGGGGCCCTTTCAGAAAGATAAAAATCATCCAAATCTGCTGTTTGGCAGGCAAGGGGGGAGCAGTGGACATTCAGGAGCAGCACCTGCCCCCACCTGCCCTGGAAATTTGCCCCCCCAAGTGTAAATGTTTCCCTTTCACATTCTGTAAATGGGGCCATAAAAGTGTGTGTGTGTGTGCTTGGTAAGAAATCTTATAATAACAAAAGTATTGGATCTGAACTGGGAACCATGCATGTAGCGTCACCATCCTATTAGATGAGGGTGCATGCCTTTAACATCTTAGAATCATAGAATCACAGAATCATAAAGTTAGAAGGGGCCTATAAGTCCAACCCCTACTCAATGCAGGAATCCAAATTAAAGCACACCCTGGTGTGGCTGGTGGCTGTCCAGCTGCCTCTTGAATGCCTTTAGTGTTGGAGGGCCCATCACCTTCCTAAGTAATTGGTTCCATTGTCGTACCGTTCTAACAGATAGGACATTTTTCCTGATGTTCAGTCGAAATCTGACTTCAGGCAACTTGAGCCCATGATTCTGTGTCCTGTACTGTGGGAAGATCGAGAAGAGATCCTGGCCCTCATCTGCGTGGCAGCCTTTCAAGTACTTGAACAGTGCTACCATATCTCTCCTCAGTCTTCATTACTCAGGGCTAAACATGCCCAGTTCTTTCAGTCTCTCCTCATAGGGCTGTGTTTCTAATCCTCTGATCATCCTTGCTGCCCTCCTCTAAACCTGTTCCAGTTTGGCTGCATCCTTCTTAAAGTGCGGTGTCCAGAACTGGATGCAGTACTCAAGATGAGGCCTAACCCACGCTTAACAGAGGGAAACCAATACTTCACATCATTTGGAAACTATACTTCTGTTAATGCAGCCTAAAACAGCATTTGCATTTTTTGCAGCCACATCACACTGTTCATTCATATTCAGCTAGTGATCAACAAAAACCCCAAGATCCTTCTCACGTGTAGTATTGCTAAGCCAAGTATTCCCCATCTTCTAACTGTGCATTTTCTTTCTTTTTCCTAGGTGTACAACTTTGCACTTATCCCGGTTAAATTTCATTCTGTTGTTTTCAGCCTAATGCTCCAGCCTATCAAGATCCCTTTGAATTTTGTTTCTGTCTTCCAGGGTATTAGATATCCCTCCCAATTTTGTATCATCTGCAAATTTGATAAGCATTCCTTGCACCTCCTCGTCCAAGTCATTCAAAAAAATGTTGAAGAGCACTGGGCCCAGGACCGACCCCTGTGGTACCCCACTCGTTACCTCCCCCCAGTTTGAGAAGGAACCACTGAAAAGTACTCTTTGAGTATGATTCTGTAGCCAACTGTGGATCCACCTGATAGTTGTTCCATTCAGCCCACATTTAGTTACCTTGCTAATCAGAATATCATGGAGCACTTTGTCAAAAGCTTTGCTGAAGTTGAGGTATATTATGAATGAATGAATGAATGAATGAATGAAACTTTATTTTTACCCCGCCCTTTTTCCAAACTGGAACTTAGGGCGGCTTACAAATAAAACTACATGTAATTAAAAACATAGAAAAACATACAATTAAAATACAATTAAACTGTGCACAACCTTATGTCCACTGCATTCCTACAGTCTACGAGGGAGGCTACCCAGTGAAAAAATGAGACAAGATTAGTCTGGCAGAATTTGTTCTTGATAAATCCATGTTGGCTTCTAGTAATCACTGCATGTTTTGAGGTGTTTACGGATTGACCGCTTTATAATCTGCTCCAGAATTTTCCCAGGGATTGATGTCAGGCTGAATGGTCTGTAGTTCCCAGGTTCCTCCTTTTTGTCATTTTTGAAGATAGGGACAACATTAGCCCTCCTCCAGTCATCTGGCACTTGACCCATTCTCCACAATTTCACAAAGTTAGTAGACAGCCAGTTCCTTCAATACTCTAGGATGTAGTTCATCAGGCCCTGGAGATTTGAACACGTTCAAACTGATTAGGTATTCCTTGACCATTTGTGTATCCATTTAAAGCTGCAATTCTGCCCTTTCAACTTCACATTTCCCAGGAGGGTGAAATACCCTCTTTGGGGAGAAGACTGAGGCAAATTAGGAATTGAGCAGACTTGCTTTCTCTTTGTCATCTATTATCATATTGCCATCCTCACTGAGTAGCTGTACCACCCTTTTCTCTAATTTTTACTATGGAGGTACCACAAGAAAGCTTTTTTGTTGCTTTTGGCATCTCTCACTAACCTCAGGTCATTCTCAGCTTTAGCCTTCCTGACACCATCCCTGCAATTCCGTGCTACCTCTCCGTACTCTTTGTTTGTGGTCTGACCTTTGTTCCACTTCCTGTATGTGTCCTTTTTTGTTTTCAGGTCATCTCTAAGCTTTCTGTGAAGCTACATTGGCTTCTTCTGCTGTCTTCCCCCTTTTTTCCTTGACAGAATTGTTTGCCTTTGTGCATATAGGATTTCCTCTTTTAGAAACTCCCACCCATCTTGGACTCCTTTTCTCATTAGGGTTGCTTGCCATGGAACTTTACTTACCATTGTTCTGAGTTTATTAAAATCGGCTTTCTTTTTGAACAAGTTGAATTTCTTCTGCATCTTTCCTACCATTTTCCATCAATTCATGAAAAAAGAAATTGCATTCAAAAATTACCAAGGGGACATAGAATTTTGCTGAATTCCTCCTGAGTTGTGTACATGGTTTTGGATGCACTTACCTTAGTTTTGAGGTGGCAGAGGGGTGCTTGTGAGTGCTCTTTCTTTCATTCCACAAAGTATATCACCAGTGATCTACACTCTGCAGCCTTCCCGATTTCCCATACTTCAGTTAAGGCCCAGGGGAAGATAGAGATAACTCCTCCCTATGGTGTTTTTTTTTTTCAGATCAGGAAGCCCAAGCAGCCAGGGAGGCTGCAGAATAGCAGAGAAATATTTACTGAAAAGAAAAATGCATGCATCCCCCTTGACCACCTTGTAACAAATACATAAGATGTTAAGTGGTCTCGAATAGAAATTCTCAAGTGTCCTAAGAATGAGGCAGAACCATGGAAGTCTCTTTCACAGAAGAAGAAAACTTTTCAGAAACTGGAGGGCAGCACTATAAAGAACAGCTTGGTTTTATTAGCCCATGCACATTTTATATCTCTTCTCAGTCCTTTTTATTCATGGTATAATTCCCTGGAGTAAGAAAGCAACAATCAACCAGAGAACCCACCAAATTGTACCTAGCACTTATATTTGACTTGTACATCTGCAACACATGGATTTAATGTACAGCAATAAATGGCACAATAATATCTTACATTTCTATTGCACCTCTATATTCTCCAATATATCCCACAGCATTTTGCAAATGATGGGGCTTGCTTTTCCTCTTGTGTTAGGGTTGCAAGGCCCATTGATTTTAGTGGGAGTCACTCTTGACTGATATTGGCATTCGTGAGACAGGAATCAGGCCCTCATTATGCAAGAGCTACTTGACGTGCCACTGAAGCATAGCGAGGCGATTATGGAACATGATTGCCCTGCATTATGGAGATCAGTTAGCACAAGAAAATAAAATACATTCTATGTTCATTTGAAACAGCAATGTGCATTTAGAAAGGGGGACTATTAAAAGCTAGGGTGGCAGGTAGGACAAAACTTCAAGACTAACATCAAGCTCAAGCAAAAGTACTCATCAGCATAGTTTAACACGGGGTTGGCCATACGTTGTATTCTTAGGGAGCAAGGCAATATATTTTCCAGATTTTACTCCAGAGGCTAGAGCCATCTCTGCTCTACTTCATATAGTTAAGGTTGACAATAAAGTTGGTATCACCTAGTTTTGAGATGTATACATGCACTCCGATGGCATGAAGTCATTGACTGGGGAGTTGAGAGCTAAGGCGTTTCCACTCCAACAAAGCAGGGTCACATTAGGGATGGGGAGAAATTTGATTCAGATTGCATTCAGAGCTGAATTTATCAAAGTCACACTTTCCAAAACAATATGAGAACAGGAACACAGCCACCCTTATCCGAATTTCACATGCAGCTCTCCAGCCAAGCAATATTTACAAAAATGCATATGTTAAGGGAAAGTGTGCACAAAATAAATACATTGGTGAAAATAATATACAAAAATATATTATTTTAGGATACATTGCTTGCAAAAATGTGTACGTTAGTCAAAACTGCAGACAAAAATGTTCTTAGGAGAAATGTGCACTAAAATGCTGAAGAATTTTCATGAGTATTTTTTTAAAAAATTCACAATGCTTTGATTTGGATTCCTGCATTGCGCAGGGAGTTGGACTTGATGGCCTTATAGGCCCCTTCCAACTCTACTATTCTATGATCTATGAAGAAATCTGGAGAACTGAATTGAAGATCAGAAAAATGAGACACTGGGAGAACCGAAATTGATAGCTCTTTCTGTCCCTGGTTCACAGTCATTTTCAGAATGTTTTTTTTCCAATATGTGCATGAAACTGTGATACACAATGCCATTTATAGGATATATGCACACTGAGGCTGGTCCACTATGGCAAATGAGGTGGGGGTGCTGGCTGTCAGCTTCTCCCTCCTTAGTCTCAGTGTTGCCCTTGCATAGCAAGGAGGAGGAGGACAAAACTAGAATTCATTGGCTCTGCCTGTCATGGGCTCTGGCTCCACCTTCTGATGGGGTCCCTGCCTTCCATCCCACCAGTCCAGTGTGCACCATCCATCACTGAATATAGATGAAGTTGTATTGCTTCTTTTCCTTTCATATGAAAAGGTTGCATCCCTTCTCTCTGCCTTTACACTCTTTCAGTTTCATAGTAGATGCATACCAGAGCTAATATCTGACCTGAAAGTCCAGTGTTCTAACCCAGAGATGTAAAATCTATCTGGCATCACTCAAGGAAGAAAAAACAATCTGTACAAGTGCAAATGCACTGCCTTCTTCATTATTGTTGCACATATTCCATAGATAGTGGGCTGTGATTCCTATTTACTCCCAGCTAATCAGATCAAATCATAAAAGCAGACAACAAAGTTTCCTTTAAAATGACTTGTTTATTTTGAACAAATGATGTGCAGAAAAAGCAAACAAAACACAGATCAGGAAGCAGTAATAAAGGTAGATGCACTGGTGCAGCTGACTTCCCAGGAGAGCAATTTAGGAATACAAGTGATATGTGAAGCTCTTTCCTTTCAGTCAGACATAGCACGCTTATGATAGTAAATGAGTCTGTGTAGTGGCTGGGTGAGAGACAACTCTGGCTGAACTGATCAAGGTACTCACTCACTTCTCCCTAGAGAGCTTTTACCTTGGAACTGGTGGCTTTTTGTTTAAATTTGTATATCTTGCTTCTGGTGGCATTTATCTCAAAGAGACGTCCTCCATAAAGAGCTGCAGGCTGTAAAATTTCCATAGCTGTTAACCTGATAAAATAAAAGAAAGAGGGAGACTCTAGTTCCTCACTCTGACCTTGAGTCAATTCCTTTCCCCAAACATGTTGCCCATATGGGAAAAAACCCAGCCTTTATAGTTTTATACAGTGGAGATTGGTGCTGATTGGATTGGTAGGGCAGAAGGCAAGGAGTCCGACACTAGGTGGAGACACAGCCAATGATAGGCAAAGCCAGAGCCAATGGGAGGCAGAGCCAGAGCCAGTAATAGGCTGAGCCAACTAATTCAGGTTTCATCCTCACCTTCCCCGCTGCTGAAATCTATAAAGGCACACTAAGATTAAGGAGGAGGAAGCTGACAGGCAGGACGGGATGTAATTAAGGAGGAAGACTGGGGGGGCAGACTGAAGACAGACTGTGTTTCATGGGGCAGTACCCCATTTGCCCTAACACACCAGCCTCCTCTGGATTTATATTTGCATTCGTATTCTTCAAAGCCTGCTAAAAGCATATTGGATGGTAAATTCATAGGTCTTTTCCTGAATCAGAGTTAATTAAAAAACCTTCCTAACTAAGAAACTCGGGAACTAAATGACTTTAAAATCTGGCAAAGGCTGCTTGAAATATCTTACATCTGAGCTCTATAAGATAGGGGAAGACAGCAGAAGAAGCCAATGTGGCTTCACAGAAAGTTTAGAGATAACCTGAAAACAAAAAAAGACACATACAGGGAGTGCATCCCAGAGTAAAGGACACGGAATAATGGGCTCAATTTAGAGGAAGCCAGATTTCAACTGAACATCAGGAAAAACTTCTTAATTGTTAGAGTGGTGTGACAATGTAACCAATTACCTAGGAAGGTGGTGGGCTCTCCAACACTGGAGGCCTTCAAGAGGCAGCCGGACAGGCACCTTCTGAGTATGCATTAATTTGGATTTGTGCATTGAGCAGGGGGTTGGCCTCGATGGCATTATAGGCCCCTTCTGACTCTATGATTTATGATTCTATGAAAGTTTTGACACAGCACTAATTCTTTAGCCATTATAACCGAACATTTCAACAATATCTTCACTTTGTCCTTATGCTTCCTTCTTTTCATAGTCTGGCGAGACACAGATAAGTCAGGAAGAATGTTCTACTCAAGTTTCTGTAACACTCATCTTTACTTATGTCCATCCATTTAAAAAAAAAATGGCACCTAAACTTATCCTTTTTCATCTACTTCACAGCAGAGGGTTGTAGTCAACTAAATGTAACCATACATTTAAAGCACATTCCAGCACACATTTAAAGCACATGATTTCCCCCAAAGAATCATGTGAAGTGTAGTTTGTTAACGGTGCTGAGAATTCATAGCTCTGTGAGGGGGAAACCACGGTTCCCAGGGTTCTTTGGGGAGGTCATGTGCTTTAAAAGTATGGTGTGGATTTGTGCTAAGTTCTATTCAGAGTAGTCCCACTGAAATCAATGAGCCTAAGTTAATCATGTCTGTTAACTTCAGTGGGTCTACTCTGGGTAGGACTAGCATTGAATAGCATCCAGAGCATACCCAACATGATTTTATTTCCAAGGGGAAATATCTAAACCAGCGATGGGTAACCTGTGGCCTTCCAGATGTTTTGAACTCTGTCAGGGATCCCCCGAGCCACTCAGCCTCATTTCACATACACACAGGCTTCCTTAACTCTTCATTGCCTCCAATTCACACAAAGTACTTCTGGTAGCAAGTACAGAAGGCTTTAGGTGTGAGATGGACATCAACACTGAGAGATAGGATAAATCTTAACCTATGTTTGTAGGTTTATTAAAAGGATACTATTTACAAAAGGCATTACTGATACTTATTTTGGGACTTGAAGAGTGCCTGCTGATGGGTTCTGCAGACTCCAGAGATACCATTGCTGACACCAGCCTCTAAGTGACTCTCCCCTCAGGCCTAAATGGCCATCCCAGCCAATTACTCTCACAACCCAGTCCAGCTACTGGGGCCAATCTGCCTCTATACCCCAAAGCTCCTCTGGCTGTGCTCCCAGCTGCTTTGATAGTTTAGTCAGCATTAAAACCCCACTTGTGTTACCCCCCTCTGGTAAGACGTTTTCTCAGGGAGCCTTTCAGACCAACTCTGATCTACACCGGACCATTATTAACAACACCTTGGGTATTAATAGATAGGCCTCAGTTCTTTCCTCAGCTATTCTCTGGTCTTATTCCTCATACTGTCCTCATCAACCAACTCCCTCTCTCCTCAACTCCCAACCGCAGCTACTTTCCCTGACAGTTAAATCCCTGTGGCCTGGAATAGGGATGTGCTAGAATTCCACCCAATTTGGATTTGGTTTTCCATTAATCTGCTTATTCCCTGTTATTGTGAATTGGATTTTTTTATGTAGTAATTTTATTTATTTTGGGGGGGGAAATTAGAAAAATTCTTCCTCTAAACATTGATATTAAGAATGATAATTTTACCAATATTTCCTTTCAAAATATCAATGTTTTCTTTAAAAACCTCAATATTAATATCAATATTATTTGCGAGGGGGGAAAATGGATCAGTAAAAACAATGTCGAGTGGACAAAGAATGAACTCAAATAGACACTGGCCTGACTGAATTCTTTCAGCTGAATGCTTGGGTTGACTGAATGCTTTCGAACCAGTACTAGCCAACAGATCTCATCCCTAGTCTGGAACCCCCAGCCAATCAGAAAGAATTTACCTGATAGAGACCCCATCTAATAAAATCTCAAAGGAATTTTGTCTCTCATCTCAGAACGTCCCACCAAGCAACCACAGCAAGCAGGCTTGTAACAATGAAACAGCACAAGGCCTCATGGCAGTCACAGAGGTCATATAACATTTTTTCCTTCTCCTAAGCATAAATAAATAAACTCATGTACTGTGTTTCTCCACAGACTCCAATTCCCATCAATCTCAGCCAGAATATCCAATAGTCAGGCATGATGGGTGATGGGAGTCCAACAATATGTGGTAGGCCACAGGTTCCCTACCCTGAACAGAAAAAGGATGGTTGATGTCATTCTGCATTTTTAATTTGCAGCAGTTGGAGCACAAATACAAAAGCATATTTTCCCATAAGCAATCTATTGAAAAAGCCGGTGGTAGCTGCCCCTTTCACAACCTCTCCTTAAATGAGGACTTGTGTGATAAATGGTTCATATCACAGCGTCCCAAGATGAGACATCTGAACAAAAGCAAAGGTGTTTTCCCATATCTAGGTTTTCTTTTCTCACCACTGCTTCGTTATACACAATTCTCCTTGGGCCATTGGGCCTTGATAGCCTTAGTAATATACATAGGCAGTTGTCCATCATCTATCACTTTTCAAATAAAGAATTGTGCTGTAGTTCATTCCATACACTCTGTCAACTGTTTTACAATTTCAGGATTTTTATGCAGTCATCCCAGACTCAGCTGATGTCAGGACTAACAGCATCTTTGAAATGAACAATATGCCATGGTAGATCGAAAGCTCATGCTCTATGTACCAAGTATAATAGGCAGTCCCTCTTACTTTTATCTGTAGCCTTTCTGCTTGAGCGTTCTGAGTGCAAATGCCGTCACAAATAAAGTAGTCACGAGGTGTGCTTACAGTGCATATATTTTCCTTAAAGTGAAGAAGGGCAGTGGTTGCTTTGTTTACATTCCTTTGGGTTACAATAAATTTCAATAATCTTCCAGGTTGGATGGGAGATGGTGGCTTGCCTAAGTTCACACAACAAGAACTGTGGCTGAACAGAAATTTGAACATCAGAACCTCTGTCAATGGCACTAACAATCGTGACAGAAACCCAACCACTTTGAAACTATTGCCCCCATTTACTCTGACTTACAGATCAGTCAGGTTCAATATTAAGTCCTATTCATTTGCAATTCTGATTATTACATATATACTTTGTATATCCCATGATATTAACATTTTTTAAAAAAAAAAACAGAGATGGGGAACCTGTGGTTCTCCAGATGTTGGACTCTAACTCCCCTTGGCTCCATCCAGCATGGCCAATGCTCAAGGATGATGGGAGTTGCAATCCAATCCACAGGTTCCCCATTCCTGGTTTTGACATGGAAGATCTGTCTATTAACAGCTATGACAGGTAAATGGAATGTCCATGAAATATTCATGCTCAGTAGACCTAAGAATTCCAAATGCTGGAAATAAATAACGGAAAGGCTACTTTTTCTTACATTGCTTATGAATGCCAGGGTGGTCCAAGACATTTTGTTGCCTAAAGAAAAATACACATACAGAAGCTGACCAGAGTGGTAGTTGAATGGATAGGATCATGCACTGTACCTGAGGTACACAGACAAGCTCAGGGGGCAGAGGACAGGATGTGTGGCACACACGGCTTTGCCCTCCAAAAAAGGGGAATGCGTGGAGGCTCAGAGGGCATGGCTGTACCTCTTGAGCCTCCTAGCTGTACCTTTTGGTTGGATGACAAGCTGTGTACCACGTGGCCTGTCCTGCACCCTCAGAATTAGCCTGATGGTCTCTTGTGTGTACTGAAATAAGACTGAATTGCCAGTCTACACATGGGTTACTGGGAGGCACTATCTTGTCCTTTACCTCAGGCAGCAAAATGTCTTGGGTCTGCCCTCCTTGGGGAAGATGAATCTGGCTATAACACAAGCTAATAGGGATACCTTGTGGTGATGAGATTCGATAATGTGCATAAACACTGCATTTGGGTAGCCTGCTTAGGGATATTGACAGGCCTTGTGTGGTAGACTAAAACAGGAACCTCCCCTGCAATACCCCATAATAACTGTTTTCACTGCACAAACTGGAAAAAATGGATAATCAAATTTTATGCTTCAGATAGCATGTACAGGACTCCCACTGCAGTTGATAAAAGCTCTGTGGCTACTCAAACCCGTTATTTTTTCTGCTTTATTTGTTCCAAGTGGCTCAGGATATTTGCCAACTGTTATTGAATTTAAGCACGGAACGCTAACAGAGTTCAGCTGACCCTGAAGGAATATTTTTTTTTAAACTGTGAAATTTTTAAGTACTTACAAACAGGCCATAATTGTCTCCCATACACTTCTGTGTTTTGGTGTAGAGTTGAGAACATTCAGTGCTAATTCTATGCAAATTGCTTTAAAAGCACAGTCTGGCCATCTCTTTAAAAGCAATAGCAATGGCATCATCAACAGGTGCTGGCAAATACAATTAGCCAGCAGAAGAGCAGCAAGCTTTTCCTTCCAAAGCTGGAATCAAAGAAAGAAGTTGGAGCAATTTATGAAAAAGAGGAAGTGCAGAAAAAGAAGTCCAGCAAGCAGCAGAAAAGACACACTTCTTAACACTGAGACCGCTCTTATCAAGGACTTCTTGCAGCTAAGATCTGCTGAGATCCCACTCATTGTGGAGCTCTGCTCCAGTGAATAACTCAGGTAACTCTGATATCAATGATGCCCAGAAGTGATATCACTTAAGTCAGGGATGGGCCAGCTCATCCCAGTAGCCACGGTGGGGCAAATGGATGTACCACCTCTCTCTAGAGCTGTGCTCCCCCCCTATTTTTTGGGGGGGGGATTATCTTTTTAATATGTGACATGATACACAATGAAAGCCTTCATTTAAAGAATGACAGCTTGTTTTAAGAACAGTAGCAACTTAAGAACAGGACCCTCTGAAAAAATTCAGTGTATAAGGAAAGGAGAGTACACAACAAAAACCTCATCTGGAAGAGCCTCCCCAAAGTCTGCTCACTCAAGACTTTCCCTGACCGAGGATGGATTTCTCATGATCGCAATCACTGTGTAATTACTTAAGTGATCCTGAAAAAAACCAACCTGTATAATGACATGACCCTTGAAGATTTAAATATTAGAACTTTGTATTATGGGTTAGAGTTAGGCTCCACCCCTTGGACTTTCCTTTGCTCTGCTTTTCTGATTCAGTTTCAGTTGTGTTCTCTCCCAAGCCAGCAATAAAGAAGCATGTTTGTTTGCCTGCAGTAAGAAGTAGAGTATGTTTATTTTGCACTTAGATGACTAGAACATGATTGGGTGTTTATTGCTAAAGGGTGAAATAATGAGATAGCTTAAAGTGATCTGGAAAAAAAAACTACTGTAAGTTACCCTTTACTCTTTCAAAATACTCACTATACTCACAATCATAGTGACTATTTTTTCTTCTTTCTCTTGAGTACTTGATTGCAAAGGATGAAAACAGCCTTAGAAGAATAGAACCACTGCTATGGACACTACAGCTAGCTGGCTGGCTGGACATCTAGGCTGCAACTCAGGCCTAATTACTGATTTTCAGAATGTGTACAGCTTAGTATGAGACCTTTTCAGGGTTTCTGGTCAGAAAAATCAATCAGTAAAACAAAAATCCAATTGCTTTCCATAATTAGTTTCCAACTGCTTAGTCCTTTATATAGCACAAGTTAAAATGTTTTCTCTTGATTGTCTAACAGGAAGGAAAGTCTAAAGGTCAGGAACAAAACTAGAAGGAGGAATTCTCAAAGAGGAGTTAACAAACACACCTTAAAGTAATTATTTGCTCTATGCCCTTCCCTAAACTTGTAGTATGGACAAGTTTGTTTTTTGGGTAGAATTTAAAAACTAAGATACCTAAACCAGCATCAAAGCCAAGCTCAGGAGTTCACTGTCATTGCCAGAGTAGTTCTGTTCATGAAGAATCAGAAGACAGATAGACCACAGGTGAAAGAAGACTGTAACTATAGGCAAAGTCAAGCTTTGGAGCCTGATATTCTTGGTTTGGTTGGTGATTGTTTCAAAATCACTTATAGCACTCTGACCTCACGCCTTCTGTCCATTCTTGTATCTCTGTGCTGCCAACCTTTTCCCTAAAATGTCTTATTGATCTCTCAAATTGAACTTCTGAATTTTCCCATTCACATCCTTCTTCTTCCATTGACTCAGATATATATAAAAATGAGCATTTTTTTTAATAGACCGTTATTGTTTTACTTTTCTTTATGATATCAAGATAATTTATTTTAGGAACACAGGAAGTCACTTGATACTGAGTCAGATCATTGGCCCTTCTCGCGAAATATTGTCTACACTGACAGGCAGCAGCTCTCCAGAATTTCAGACTGGTGTGTCTTCCAGCTCTACCTTGAGATGCCAGAGATGGAATCTGGGGCCTTTGGCATGCAAAGCAGATGCTCTACCATTAAGCCATGGCTTTCAATAAAGAAAGAAATGTTGCCACCACACCCAGGAAGACTCATGACACAGATATGGAATAACGTTATATTTATTAAAATATAACATATAAGTCAAATCCAATTCAAATCCAATTCAGTCAATTGATTAAATTTCCAAATACTTCGGACAGGTGAGGCTCACCTAACTGTGAGGGAATTGACCCCCAAGTCCTGAAGACAAGTCAGTCACCTCGGACTGTAACTCCCCAGTCAAGGATGTGGGAAGATTATCCCTCCTTGCTAGTTGGAGTCAGGTATGTGGTTCCAGCCTCCGCATCCTGGCCCCGCCGTACAGGCATTCACCATTATGCACAAGCCAGTCCCACAAAGGACACTCCCCAGATCCACACCAGACATTACGCCCTGATGGTTCCCTAGGGAGTGCCCTTTACCAGAATGCCTCAGCTGCCTCAATTTTAAGCCCAATTACCTCACCTGCCCGAATTCCATGCCAGCCATAGCAGAATCACCACAACCCATCCTGGCAGGCCAATTGAATCAAACCAAGCAGTATGGAGTAGGCAAAACGAAAGAGATCCTGAAATCAGGATCTCAAAAAAAAAATCCTACTCAGCCCCAATTTGGCGACTAGCAAAGCCCATACTGTCAAGGGAAGGAGGGAGGGTGCCACGAGGCAAAAAAGGCAAGTTCTAAGGGAGGAGCGGTCTTATATACACCCACTCTATCCTTCACCTGATTGGTAGAAGGATAACACCTGACTCATTTGAAACCTTTGAGAACCTTCATGAGTCTTCTCCAAAGTGAGGGTGGCGGCAAACACGCCCCCGCACAAGGTGGGAACGCCATTTTCATTATTTTCCAGACATGCAGCTACAGGGGCATAAGAACATAAGAGCCCTGCTGGATCAGGCCAAGGAGCCATCAAATCCAGCATTCTGTTCTCCCAGTAGATGGGTAGCCTGCAGATGGGTAGCCTGCAAGCAGGACATGAGTGAAACAGCACTCTTCCCACTGATTTCTAGCAGATAGTCATCTTGAGTTGTCTCTTTCCCTTTTCCTTCCACATCCAAATATTGTAAAATTCTGCAGTCTCTTCCTCTTCACTACCTTAAAACCCAAGATTTATATTTTTACTTGGTACATGCTACTAAAACCATCTCATCCATGATTATTGCAAACTCCTCTTTGATAACCTTCTCTGCCAACAATCTCCCCTTCAGTCAATTCAACATCTCTTTCTCTCCCCAATTCAAAGAATGAGCAAAATGTAGATTTTAATTGAAGTGGTTCCTTGCAAAGTTTCCGGTATTGACTGCATCATTGTAAGCCGTCTATGAACTACTCTTATTTCAATCCCTACATTTAAGGTCAATTTACTTAGCAATAAACTATGTGTCTGACTTGTTAAATCACAAGAAACTGAAGTCTTTACTGAATAGTTGTTGTTATGTGCCTTCAAGTTGATTACGACTTATGGCAACCATATGAATCAGTGACCTCCAGTAGCATTTGTTATAAGCCACCCTGTTCAAATCTTGTAAGTTCAGGTCTGTGGCTTCCTTTATGAAATCAATCCATATCTTGTTTGTTCTTCCTCTTTTTCTACTCCCTTCTGTTTTCCCCAGCATTATTGTCTTTTCTAGTGAATCACGTCTTCTCATTCGACGTCCAAATTATGATAACCTCAGTTTCATCATTTTAGCTTCTAGTGACAGTTCTGGTTTAATTTGTTCTAACACCCAATTATTTGTCTTCTTTGTGGTCCAGGGTATCCACAAAGCTCTCCTCCAACACCACATTTCAAATGAGTTGATTTTTGTCTTATCCACTTTTTTCAACGTCCAACTTTCACATCCGTACATAGAGATACCATGGTCTGAAACATCCTGACGTTAGTGTTCAGTGATACATCTTTGCATTTGTGGACCTTTTCTAGTTCTCTCATAGCTGGCCTCCCCAGTCCTAGCCTTCTTCTGATTTCTTGACTATAGTCTCCATTTTGGTTAATGACTGTGCTGAGGTATTGATAATCCAATGTCCTCATTGTCAACTTTAAAGTTACATAAATCTTCTGTTGTCATTACTTTAGTCTTTTTGATGTTCAGCTGTAGTCCTGCTTTTGTGCTTTCCTCTTTAACTTTCATCAGCATTCGTTTCAAATCATTACTGGTTTCTGCTAGTAGTATGGTATCATCTGCATATCTTAAATTATTGATATTTCTCCCTTCAATTTTCACACCTCCTTCATCTTGGTCCAATCCTGCTTTCCGTATGATATGTTCTACATATATATTAAACAAATAGGGTGATAAAATATGGGGAACCGATCAGTTTCTCCATATTCTGTCCTTACAGTAGCCTCTTGTCCAGAGTATAAGTTGCTCATCAGGACAATCACAGGACAATGCTGTGGCACCCCCATTTCTTTTAAAGCATTCCATAGTTTCTCATGATCTACACTATGAAAGGCTTTGCTGTAATCTATAAAGGACAGGGTAATTTCCTTCTGAAATTCCTTGGTCCATTCCATTATCCAACGTATGTTTGCAATATGATCTCTGGTGCCTCTTCCCTTTCTAAATCCAGCTTGGACATCTGGCATTTCTCACTCCATATACGGTAACAGACTTTGTTATAGAATCTTGAGCATTACTTTACTTGCATGGGATATTAATGCAATAGTTTAATAATTACAGGCATACCCCGCTTAAAGTAGTTTCACTTAAAGTAGCCTCACTATAAAGTACATGCTCCATACTCCACCATACCCTGCTTAAAGTATGCGCGCTTTGCAATAACGTACACTTTATTGGCATGATGCCGCTGCCATCTAGTGGTGATTGTGTGCAGTACAAGTGAAGATAATTGCTTCACTTTAAGTACATTTTCACTTAAAGCACACTCTCCAGTCCCATTGCGTACATTAAAGCGGGGTATGCCTGTACTACATTCCCTGAGATCCCCTTTCTTTGGAATTGGGATGTATATTAAACGCTTCCAGTCTGTGGGCCATTGTTTAGTTTTCCATATTTGTTTACAAATTCTTGTCAAACTTGGACAGATTCCTTCTCAGTAACTTATAGCAACTCTATCGGTATGCCATCTGTTCCTGGTGATTTGTTTCTTCCTAGTATTTTAAGAGCAGCTTTTACCTCACATTCTAAAATTTCTGGTTCTTCATCATACGGTTCCTCCATGAATGAATGTCATCCTTGCTTCTCTTTTATATAGTTCTTCAGTGTATTGCTTCCATCTTCCTTTTATTTCATCTCAGTCAGTCAGTGTGTTCTCCTGTTGATTATTCAACATCCCTACTCTTTGTTTGAATTTCCATTTAATTTCTATAATCTTTTGGAATAGGGCTCTTGTTCCTTTTTTTTTGTCCCCTTCTATTTCTATACAATAATTATTTTAATAGTTTGTCCCTACGTACTAGTCACTGTATTATTGCAGTTAGGCTCCTGACCGTGTTTCTATCTCTTTTGCTTCCCCCCTTCTCTCTTTAACCATTTTAAGAGTTTTGTCAGTCACCCATTGAGGCCTTTCTCTTTTTAAATAGAGGTATTGTCTTTTTGCATTCTTCCCTGATAACGTCTCTGAGTTCAATCCATAGTTCTTCTGGTTCTCTATCAACTCAGTTTAAAGCCTCAAATCTGTTCCTTAATTGATCTTTATATTCTTCTGGGATGTTATTTAAATTGTATTTTGGCATTATGATTGCTTTGTTCTTCTTCTTTAGCTTTGCTCTGATTTTCGATATGACCAGTTCATGATCTGTACCATAGTCTGCTCCTTGTCTTGCTTTTGAAGAAAGTATGGAACTTCTTCATCTTCTGCTACCAATTATATAATCAATTGGATTCCTATATTGACCGTTTGGTGATGTCCACGTGTACAGTCATCTTTTCAGTTGCTCAAAAAATGTGTTTGCAAGAAACAAATTATCGGCTTCACAGAATTCAATAAGTCTCTCTCGTGCTTCAATTCTATCCCCTAAACCCCATTTCCCCACAATTCCTAGTTCTTCTCTGTTCCCTACTTTTGCATTCCAGTCCCCCATAATTATCAGCACATCTTGTTTGGGTGTGTGTTCAATTTTTTCCTGTACTTCTGCATAAAATCTCTCCAGTTCCTCTTCTTCTGTGTTAGCTGCTGGAGCGTAGACTTGGATGACGGTTATATTAACAGGTTTCCCATTTAATCTCATTGATATCACTTGCTCAGACCTTGCGTTATAGCACCTAATTGTTTTTGCTACATCATTTCTCACTTTTGGAACAACCCTGCTTCTTCTTAATTTCTCATTTCCTGCATAAAATATTTTATATTTGCCTGACTGAAAATGTCCCATTCCCTTCCATTTTAATTCACTCACTCCAAGTATTGTAATATTGATGCATTCTATTTCTTTCTTGACAATTTCTAACTTTCCCTGGTTCATGCTTCTCACATTCCATGCTCCTATTTTTTACGTTGTACAACTCCAGACTCTCCTTTCGCATCTGTGCTTTGACCCAGTGGCAGCATTAGTCATAGCGCTTACTGAATAGTATTTGATGGAAAATAAGATAGAAAATGTCCCCTTAAAAAACAATTTGGCTTAAGTCCATTATGTGATTTATTTGTCCCACTGATTTCATTGGAACTCTGGTATTGTGTTGTATTCAAGTGTAGTGGCTTAACTATACACCGTACTATTATGTACAAGCTATACATAGCTTTGAGAATCTCTCCTCTCTTTCTTTCCTTGGCCTGAAAGAATGCCTGCTGCAAGCTCCATTTAGGAGCCCTGCCAGGCATAGAACCTTGTTGAACATAGAACTTTGTTAAAAAGCTAGCAACACCTATGTGAAGCCTAAATTTCATAGTCAAGGTGTAGCAGACAACACACACATGATTAACTGTGGTTGGTTAGGGGGCATTGCTTTTAATTTAGGAACATTAATTTGTTCATGAAATTCCCTGCTGAGTATTGCCCCATTTGTAGAAAGCATATGATAGAGGGACAGGAACCATTAGAAACCAATAAGACAAATAGCCACTGAAAGTCCTAAACACGTTTACTTGGAAATGCAATTTAATTCCACTTATATTCAGTGGTGCTTTCTTCCAAGTAAAGAATGCACAAGATGCTCTTTTGCATTACTTCATCTTCTGCTTGTCATTTGATCTCTTTTCATTCTAGATGCTATAGGGGGATATTTCACTGTTAGAAAAATGAGCTGCAGCTGATTTCCAAAACTTCTCTAACAATGTGTGCAAAATAGAATGTCAAGGAAGCTTTCAAATTATGGTCCACTTACAAGTGTGCATTGAATCAATGGTGGCACTTTGATTTATTGATAACTGGAGGGCAGTTATTTGACTGAGTGACTTGCATTTGCCAGGAAGAATGGAAAGCAGGGACATTTGCAGTCATGAGATGTATACCATGCATAGGCCAGGATGACATTTTGTTAAACAGCTATATGAGGTTGTGTCTTGGAGATCAAAAGGTTAGGCAGTAACATGAATAGAAAAATTGTGCATGATTGAGAATGTAAGGAGATGTGTATGTAAGTCTGTCTCATTAATACAGTGGCAGTTCCCAAGCATTCCTCCTCTCCTGCAACACTCCTTGGTTGCTACCAAGGTTGCAAGCCCCAGAAACTGCACTTTGCTTTTCCTTTGGTTTAATCTACCACCTTTTTTTGCTAAAGCAACTCGCCCTATCTCTCCTCACTCTTTCTGCCTTCTGTCTTCCCCAGCTCCAAGTTTCCACTCCCTTTGCTCAGGATTTACTTCAGTTGTGTCAGCAGTGTGTCTGATTGTCATCCCTAAAGGCCATTGTCAGGGCTGGCGCCAGCCTGCCCCAAGTCCATCGCTCCCACATGCATGCCCCACCTGCCTCACCTGTCACGCCTGCCATTCACAGAAGCCTCTACCGCCATCTTGGTTGATTGTGGGTATGTGCACAGTGCGTACAACATTCATGGTAATGGGAGAGGTAGGATGTGTGGACGGGCATCGCAGGTCTGTGTGGTCTGCATGGGGGGCTGGGAGCTCCCTCTCTGCGATCTGTGGCAGGGTCAGGAGTTGACACTGCCACCGACCACAGAATGGGAGCGCTAGCCTCCCACCCTGAGGGGCCCCTCTGGGCCACAGGGGCCCTCGGTCAGGGCCTGACCTGGCTGCCTTCTGGCACTGGCCCTGGCTACTGTCACAAAATTCAAATAGATCTAACTTTATTTATTTATTATTTGATCTATATCCTGCCCTTCCTCCCAGCAGGAGCCCAGGGCGGCAAACAAAAACACTTTTAAACATCATAAAAACAGACCTTAAAATAAATTAAAACAAAACAACTTCAAAAACATTTTTTTAAAAAGCTTTAAAGACATTTTTAAAAAGGGTTAAAAACATATTGTTTAGGGGGGAAAGGTTTTTAAAAAAACATATGCAGACTCTGTGTGTGTGTGTGTGTGTGTGTGTGTGTGTGTGTGTGTGATCTTGGCACTCTTAAAAACTACATAAGAACACAAGAAGAGTCTTGCAGGATCTGACTATCTAGGTCAGCGTCCTGTTTCCTACAGTGGACAACCAGATGCATAGATGAAGCAGGACATGGGTGCAATAATCTTCTGTTACTGTTATTCCTCAGCATGCTGCCACTGAATCTGAAGGTTCTATTAAGCCAACCTTCCCTAATCTGGTGCCCTCCAGATGTTTTGTACTACAACTATCATCAGCCTCAGTCAGTGCTGGATGGTGCTGATGGGAATCATTAGTCCAAAACATCTGGAGGGCATCAGGTTGGGGAAGGTTGCATTAAACCATCATAGCTAACAGACACCAGTGGGCCTATGCTCCATCAATTTATCTACTCTGATAGCCATTGTAAGCTAGTGGCCATCAGCCCATCATGTGGTAGTGAATCTCACAGATCAGGGATGGGAAATCTGTGGCCTTCCATATATTGCTGGATTCTCATCTCCCATCAGGTCAGCCACAAATTGCCAATGGTCAGAGACTATGGGAGTTGTAGTCCAACAACATCTGAAAGACCATAGATTCCCCATCTCTGTCATCAACTGGGCACTGTGTGATGAAATGCTTCCTTTTTTCTGTCCCGAATCTGTGCGTCCTTGGATGGCTCTGGGTGTTGGTGTTATAAGTGAAGGAGAAAACCTTTTCTCTATCCACCTTCTCCACACAATGCATAATTTTTAAAAACTCAATCATGCCCCACCTTACTCACTTTTTGACTACAGTGCCTCAGACCTTGAAACTTTTCCTCATATTGGCTGTATTTTGGCACTTCTCCAGCTCTTTCTTGAGATGCAGTGATCAGATCTGTACATCCTATTCTCAGTCTGACCACATGATTGATTTGTATAAAGGCATTACCAGACTGAAAAGTTGTCTCACATCACATTCACCCATGTCATAAGAACAGATCCTGGATGACTATCTTTCTCTAACCGCAGAGCAGAGCTTGGAAAAGTTACTTTTTTAAACTACAACTCCCATCAGCCCCAGCCAGCATGGCCACTGGATTGGACTGATGGGAGCTGTAGTTAAAAAAAAAAACAACTTTTCCAAGCTCTGCACAAGAGGTTCCAAGAAGGGGCAGGCTATTAACATAACAATACTTGAAAACACTGTACAGGAGTAGACAAGTTAGAACATCATCTCACTTCAAAGCTAGGTCCTTTTTTGTAGTACTTTTCCCTGTGTTTTATTTCTAAGCTATCACCCTACTGGCTCATTAGGTAACTTGAAAACACTAAGACTGGGAAGAAATATCACTCCCCCCTCCATTATGCTGCAGTCAACTAAAACACATTTATAGCATTTTTGTTTGGGTTGCATCATGTTCTGTTGTCCTCTTATGGTATTTATTTCAGATTCTTCATGAACCTTATTGCTTTCTTTCTGACTCATCAGAAGAGTTATCACTGAAGATATGCTAAGGAGGAAATTCCTATTTCATTATTGATTTTTCTTATATTTAGATGTATTGTGGCGGGTGAGGATGAATTATATAATAATTATAATTTCTTTATTTAGGATATTTTTGTTATATTTATTTTCACTCTGAGAACAGGGATCTTCATATCTGACACTTCTTAGTGATGTTTAGGGTTGCCACTTCATCACTCTCATTGCTTACTGCAAAACTGCCCATGTTTTGGATTAACTTTTTAAAGACCGCACAGCATCAACATTAATAAGTTCACACTGGGATACAATGGGATACACTAGCCACCTGGATTCTGGGTAGGAACTGTCTGTCTGTCTTTGTCTTTCTCTCACACACACAAACACACATTTCAAACCAATATGACTGTGCTTCAGGATTATCACTGGCTACCTCAAGAAGAATGACTATAGTTGGTAACTGAGAATGTTGTGTGTGGGGGATGAAAAAATGGGGGGAGAGAGAAATGGAATGTCCTGAAAGAGAGCACAGTTGGCTGGCTGGCTGGTTGACTGGCTGACTGAAACCTTGAATAGTCATTGCAATGTTTTGTTACAGGTCCAAGCAGTGGCTGATGCTCATTGGACAGAAGGAAGAGATGCCAAGAGTAGGTGGAGCCAGAACCAATGAAAGGCAGATACAGAGCCAATGACAGGCAGAGCCAACTAATTCTAGTTTTGTACGCATCCTCCTCCCCAGGGCTGGCCCCAGATCAGAGTGGGCCCTTGGGCACCAACACCACCATGGCCACCCTGCATGTGTTGACATGACAATGTGAAAGCTCATGCCAGCCATGGGGGGCGGTATCTAGGAGGGTGGTGGAGCACCCACTCTGCAATCAGCATCAGGTTGCAGGGTGTGATTTGTGGCCACAAATCAAGCTCAGTGATCTGACCCTGTCATGAATCATGAAGCTCCACCCTCCCAGCACCAGTCTGTAGATATAGGCAGGGACCCCTTGGGAATGATCCACAATCAGCATCGGGTTGCAGGGTATGATTTGTGGCACAACCTGATGCCATCACAGATCACAGAGCTCCACCTTCCCAGCCCCAGCCTGTAGATCTAGGCAGGGCCCGCTTAAGAGTGGCTGGTTCCCTCAAGCCCATGCCCTACCTGGCCACCTGCTGTCACTGGGCCTGCTTCTCCCTGTTGAGTTGTACAAAGGCAACACTAAAACTAAGAAGGGGTAGGAAGCTGACATGCAGGGCCACCCCCTGGACTAGCTGTATATAAGCAGGCAGACAGATGGTGGCTAGCTGTGTGCACACTGAGGTTAGCTGGGCAGTGACCTATTAGTCCCAGTGGACCAGCAGACTCCACTGTGCAGGTCCTATATTGCATGTCTTGGCCCTGCTACTCTGGGAGCTTAGAACCTACTCCTGATTAGAACTGGAATAGTATGCAATGATTTAGTTTTGTCAATTAAACACATTTGATTAATTAACAGGACATTGTCCTATGATTCAGGCAGCAGATTTTTAGAAGATTATTCTTTTTAATGCACCAGCCTACAAAAACCATAAGTGGCAAGTGTGACGTCCTTCCCTGGTTCTCCCTGTCAAGTTCCCACCTGCTTGTGGCTACTGCCTTTCACTAGGCACCACCAGGGACACCACCAGTCTGGACCGTCCTTTATATGGTTTCTTACTCCGCTCTAGCACAGATCTCACTAGATCCCACTGCTAGGCAGCACCGCCAGTCACTTTCTGTAACCAATACTCCCAGAGACCTTGCCTCAGTCTCTCTATAGCTTGTTACTTTGTGACTGTGTGCCTATGCTGTTCCCAACCCCTTTGTATCTTTATATATAAAGCATACAACTCTGGGTTGCTCTGGATACTTGACTTGTTACAATATCTCCCTTCACCACTGCCACCATTAGATACTGTTTCTGTTCAGCCTTGGTAATTACCTTGCCCTCCCTTCTGGTCTGTATATTCCCCAGCCAAGGATCAGGCCTTTGGTAAACCAAATAAGTATTTATTTACTAACAACAGGAAATAACAAGATTACTTTAGGGATGTTTCATAAGCGTATGGTTTCATATATGGTCACTCTTTATGTTTCTGTTCATATATACTCTTTAAGTATCAGCCAAATACAATCCAAACTTCCCTCAGAACTCTGCCAACCAACCCTCACCAAACAACCTCACTCCAACCAACTCAACAACTTCTCCCCCTTAACCGACTCAACCCCCCTCATCACTCACAAACCTCCATTTATACCTTCAGCCAGCCAGCCACTCAGCCAATCATCATCCAGCATACTTCAGCTTCTCACCCATGTACTCCCCCTTTCTCTCAGTGAATTACCATACATCACCTAATAGACCCACACTTACCATATTTACAGATGCTTAACCTACAGGAACATCACAGCGAGCACTATCTTAGGAAAGGTCTTCCTTGGAACATAGGAAGAGTGCCTTATACCATGGCTTCATCAGCACTCTTCCTTTAAAGAAGCATCGTACCACCTTAAACAGTCATGTCTTCCCCCAAAGATCCCTGGGAACTGTCATTTGTTAAGGCACTGAGAGTTGCTAGGAGACCCAGAGTGGTTTAACCAGGGCTGGCATCAGGCATGCCATGGCCCTTGGGCATCAGCCTGCCCCAGGCCCCGGCACCCGCATGCACCCCCTACCTACCTACCTTCCATGATCCACGGCAGCACTGGTTCCCCACCCTGCCACAGATCGTGGAGAGGGAGCTTCCAGACACCCCCTACTGCCACGCAGGCCTACAACCCCCTTGCATGCTCCACCTACCTCTCCCTTGATGTAAATGTTGGTTGCACTGTGGGCGCAAGCCTGCCATCAACCAAGATGGTGGCCAAGGCTTCCCTAAGGGGCTGATGTCACTGCCACCATCTTGACGGATGGCACGCATGCATGCTACACATGTGCATCCCTGCCATCAACCAAGATGGCGGAAGGGGCATTAGCCCCTTAGGGAAACCTTGGCCACCATCTTGATTGATGGCAGGCTTGCGCCTGCAGCGTGACCAAAATGTACATCAAGGGAGAGGTAGGTGCAGCATGCAGGGGGTTATCACGGGCCTGCACAGTAGTAGAGGGGGTGTCTGGGAGCTCCCTCTCACAATCCTTGGCAGGGTGGGGAGCAAACACTGCTGCGAAGGGTGTTATGAGGTATCAAATATTTGGAATTTTTAATCTTTGATTCATCTCAGTGAACCAAAGTTTGGAAAGGCCTGCAACAGCAAAGATTCCTGGGAAACAGCCCCTCTGTGACCTCTGAGTACATATCTTGCAATGCCTGAAGGTATAGACTTCCTGACTCATGGAAATTTGGGATTTGTCACCCAGTAAGAATAGGCGCTCCTTTCAAACAAAGGAAATGTTTATGATAATCTAGGCCATCAGGAGGAAACAGAATAGCTCCTTTCAAACTAGGAGGTGTTGTGCATTTCTAAGCCTTTGGAGAAGACAGGATAAACTCCTGTTCAACAAAGAAACTGTTTTACACAAGGATTATGATAATCTTAACCTTGAGGAATCATCAGGAATCTACAGCAGGGAGATCACACCTATCATCCGGGAACTTATCAGGAAATGAGTGGGTTCCCACCTTCCTGATCACATTTACTTTGGGTTTACTTTGGGGTCAGTTTAGTTAGAAAAAGGTATAAAACATGAGTGAGAAGGGGAGTTCAGTTCCTCTTCTGGGGGGCTGCAACAACTGCTTTTCTTATCAACGCACGCTAGCATCTTTGGGACAATTTCAGAGCTATGGATTTGGGTGAGAACTTTCAAATCTGGCGCTGGTTACAAAGGGCGGAGCTTTTGTTCATTGGGCTAGATATGAAAGTCTCTCTCTCTCAGCTTTAGGCTGGCAGCAACTCTCCAGGAAAGGTATATGCAACTATCTGGGCCTTTTTCCTTTCCTTTTTTCTTTCTTTCTGTGTGGGTGAGCTTAATGTGAAAGTGTTTATAGGGCTAGTCTCTTTGATTTAGTCTATCCAGTGTTGCTGAATGAATGAATGAATAATAGTTAGAAAACTACTCATTGTTAACTGCAATTGTATACTGCAATATTTTTTTCCCTTGTTCCTTCTCTTAATAAAACCACTCTTTATTTTACTTTCAGTGTATGTGTTATTGGGTTAAGGGTAAAATTATACATGCTCTGGGGGTGACGTGCGGCTAACTCCAGCAAAAGATCCTACTGCTCTCTTTTTGGGGACTTGGATTTCTAGTGAGCTCTGCTCATGAGGAAGTTCAAGGTCCTGTCGTAACAAGGGAACACTACCCACCCACTCTAAGGAGGGGCCCTTCAGGGGCCCTCGGTCGGGGCCCAACTTGGCCACCCTCTGGCGCCAGCCCCGGGTTTAGCAATCTTTCTTCCCAGGAAAATCTCGAATTGTAGCTCTGTGAGGGGAATAAGGGTCAACTAACAACTCTCAACACCCTTAACAAGCTACTGCTCCCAGGATTCTTTGTGGAAAGCCATGACCTTCTAAAGTGGTATGATACTGCTTTAATTATATGGTGCAGATAGGGCCCAAATCAGACTATTGGCCCATCTAGCTCATTATTGTCTACAGTGACTGACAGTGGCTGAAATATCAGGGAAAGCCAAGGATTGAACCTGGGATCTTTCGCATGCAAAACATGTGATCTACCACTGAGCTACAGCTCTTCCCCTTTTTCAATGGCACAGGAGATAATACATCTTATAAGATGGCACCTCAAAGACATGCATCACTCATCTAAAAGCAGAGGATGCTCTCTCTTTTTAAATTGTTCCTTCTTCATTGGGTGACAGCCCTACTTCTGATGTTTATGTAATGGCAGGTCAGCTCTTCCCAAGGTGTTTCTGTTTATTGCAAGGACAATAGATCCTCGGATAATTTAAAAAAAAACAAAAAACAAGCAATGCCTTCCTGATACTGGTTCATACAAATGTCTAGAAATCAGAGTGCTGGAAGGCTGGGCTTTGTTTTGGAATTTATGGTATTTCCTGCAGATGCTGGGATTAGAAATAATGTGAGATCACTGCAGCGTTCGATGACAGCATCATTACTGCTGTATATATCATAGTCGGCTGAGTAGTAAGAAATAATTGATTTGCAAATAAAAGCACAGAGTTCAGCTTTCTGCTATGATTCACTGGGTCACATAATTTATTATACACAAGTAGAAGGGCAATAGAAAAGTTATTCACAATAACATGGTTTGCAAAACTAAAACTTTCATGGATTTCAGCATGAATGAATATTCATCTAAACATTCCTGCTCAGAAATACTTTTTATTTTTAAAAAACTATTATTACAAGTAAAGATGTTTGAGAAATTCAATCTCTGTGAATTCCAGTGTGAACTGACCTGATCCACAGCTCCTGGGCTAAGGTGCACTTTCCCAAGTTTTGTGAAACAGTTCTCAGCTTTAAAAAGCACCAAATTGCATTATAAACACATATTTCAGGATGAAACACATTTAAAAATGCATGCATTAAAAAGATATTTAAACAATAATTTATGATCAAACGTGTGTTTAAATACGTATTCAAATACAATTTTTGTGCAGATATTTTTAAAGACCAAAAGCATAGCTTAATGCAGAAATGTGACAGAACTAGTTTATGAATAAAGACATGCAAAATTGACACAGAAGAGAAATAGAATCATCCATCCCTAATTACAACTATGCATTTTCAAATCAGTCAAACACATGCTTAGTGTCTGGGCAAGGATATAAACAGTATCCATGCAAGCAAACTGAGGTTCAGTAACATTCATCAAAAGGCATGCAGTCCTTTTTGGATGAGTTATCCAAACAATGCATGTTCTGTGAGTTATCCAAACAAGTCCAGAGTACAAAAAATGAACAAGACAACAAAATAACAAAACTAACAAACTGCTGCTGCGAAGGACAGAAAAATATTTTTCCACACTTATTGGCAAATACCAACAACACATGCCTTCATAAGAGCCAAGAGCTATTTGTGATAGATTTGCTAATCCAAAAGCATTCGGCTTAGTTATGAACAGTATTTGCAGCACACAGTTAATGATCTTCATCGGGAAATGTAGGAAAATGTAATGTATAGAGGAAATTAGAGGAATTAAAGAATCATAGCAAACTGAGAAGGTAAATTCATGGCTCCGTTTGAGTCTGCTTAGGTTTCTGTTTTGTTATCCTCTAATCAAAAGCTCCTTCTTTGTCAATTCACATAACATTGTTTAACTTTGCTTTTATTCGGAAATCTATTATACAGCCATGAGAGTGGCTATTTACTATAGCATAGGGTGTTTTTGCATTCCACCATGTTAAATTGAAAATACCCCCCATGCCATTCTGATGCTTCCCACAAGCTCATTTCAAAACTTACAAAACGTATAGTCCTGAACTCAGAAATGCTTGCTTAACAACCCTCTAAGTTTTCATGGCGATACACAAAACAGAGAGAATTGTCAGTTTAAAGCCCAAAACAAGAGTAAACAAATCCAGACCCCCTTTTGGACTTTTTTTTTCTGTCAGTGGTCTCATAATTTGTTGAAATTAATTAAAAATTAGCCATGTTCACAGAGTACCTGTAATCCTATTACTGATCTTGCCCCATACTCTGACCTTCATCTTCTGCAGTTTAAAAGTTTAAAAAAATATGCATGGCTGATTTTTAATTAATTTAAGAAAGTTAACATTGGAGTCAATGATAAGCACAGGCATGCTGAGTAAGAACCAACTGTCAGTGTTCTAAAAACCTAACAGCTGTTTGGCTTGGCTAGTCAGGAGACTCCTGTTCTTCTTGAGCGCCATTGGCTAGAGTGGTTTAACAGTCAGCCCCTCATCCCAGAGAATTCTGGGTACTGGAACTCTGTGAGGGGAATAATGGTTTCCTAAACAATTCTCAGCACCCTTCACAAACTGCATCTCCCAGTATTCTTTGAGGGAAGCCATGACTGTTTATAGTGAAGTAAAGGTATGGTGTGGATGTGGCCAGTGACAGCTTTGGTTTAAATTTGGGTGGAAGACTACATGCATCTACTGTAGAATAAATAGGTGGGGGAAACCTTGAAAAACAATGATACTGTTCACAATGTTTTCCTTTTGGAAAGGAAACTAGCTTTCCCTCTGGCTAGTGCCCACCCACCCAATTTCCTCCCCTCCTCTCCCCCTACCCATATACTTCCCTTCTCCTCCCCCTCCCCTCCCCTCCCCTCCATCAGTTTCACATACCCTAAGCATGATTGCATAGGAATAAATCCCATTGAACTAAAAAAACATGCAAATGATCAAACCTGCCCTCCCCTCCTCCTCTCCCTCTCCCTCCCTTCTCATTCTCACTTCCCCTCTTCCCTAACCCCCTTCCCTCCTTTTCATTTTCCCTTTGCTGGGAAGGGAAGGATTACTTCCCCTGCAAGGACTATTCTGTGATCATAACACACCCTGCATCTGAAAATACTATACAATTACACTTGATTTCCATAAGAATCAGACTAAGGCTGCAGTCCATACCCCGGATCTCATAGAATCATAGAATTGTAGAGTTGGAAGGGGCTTATAAGGCCATTGAGTCTAACCCCCTGCTCAATGCAGGAATGCAAATTAAAGCGGTGATTGTCCAGCTGCCTCTTGAATGCCTCCAGTGTTGGAGAGCCCAACACCTCCCTAGGTCATTGGTTCCATTGTCGTACTGCTGTAACAGGAGGTTTTTCCTGAAGTTCAGTTGAAATCTGGCCTCCTGCAACTTGAGCCCATTATGCCATGTCCTGCACTCTGGGATGATAGAGAGGAGATTGTGGCCCTCCTCTGTGTGTCAACTTTTCAAGTACTTCAAGAGTGCTATCATATCTCCCATCAGTCTTCCCAAAGCTAAACATGTCTAGTTCTTTCAGTGTCTCCTCATAGGGCTTTGTTTCTAGTGCCCTGATCATCCTTATCAGAGCTTGGAAGTAATTCATTACAAGTAATGAATTGTAATTACTTGTAATTCATTACTTTTTTGAGGAACGAGTGGGTAAGTCCTTTGCATTTTGATTGTAATAGAACTAGAGCTTGGAAAAGTTACTTTTTAAAACTACAACTCTCATCAGCCCCAGCCAGCATGGCCACTGGATTGGGCTGATGGGAGTTGTAGTTGAAAAAAAAAACTTTTCCAAGCTCTGAATAGAACTAGGAGTAATTTTATCACTTTTGTGGAGTAATTCTAATGTTTCCAGCATTACTTTTGGGCATTACCTGGGGGGGGGAAGTCTTCTGCTCCTCTGATTTGTGGATGAAAATCATGTACTTCTGTGCAGCGTCGCTCTTTCCTCATGCTCTGTGGATGGGCAGGAGGCGACGAGGGAGGAGGTGGAGAGTGAGACAGGGTGGAGTGGAGAAAACAATTGTTTTAAAAAATGGATGGTGGTGGTGAAGAATGGAGTGGAGGGAAAAAGGAGCTGGAGGGCAAGAACATGGATAAAGGAGGAGAAGGAGGCAGCAGCAGAATGGAGCTAAAGAACTATAGAGCTGAAAGAGGACGTGTTTGTGTGTGTGTGTATGTGTGTGTGTGTGAATACTGTGTTTGCACTTGGCACACAAAGTGGCCTCCACCACCCTCTCTGGCTCCTGTGCTGCTTTTGCAGTATTTTAACTTTTTTTGCATCTCAGGGGAAAATGTTTGGTTGAGTGTCCCTTAGTTGGTGGCAGGGCAGGGTCCGGGAGGTGGTTAAGTGAGAGAGATTATGATTGCTGGCTGAGTGGGGGGGGGTTGCACTTGGTCTGATGTGCAAAGATCTGAGTAGTGGCCTCTGCCTCCCTCCCTCCCTCCCTTCCTCCTTCCCTTACCAGCGACCACCATTGCTATCTTATGGATAAAAATAATTATTCTACTACCTCTGTATGTGTATGTTTATTTTTAATGTTGTTTTAGGCTACTTAGATGTGCAGCAGCCAAGGCCAGCACCTTGTAGGCATTTTTTAAAAAGTAACTGAAATGTAGTTGTAGTGATTATTTTTGAGAAAAAGTATTCAGTTACTTTCAGAGCAATTGTAACTGTAACAGTAATTACTACTTTTTGGGCCATGGAATTGTAACTGTAATTAATTACTTTTTAAAAGTAATCTTCCAAACTCTGATCCTTGTTGCCCTTGGACCCCACAGTTTTGCACTTGCTGAAAGTGATTAGGTATTCCTTGACCATTTCAATTTCAAGCTGCAATCCTGCCTTTTCAACTTCATGTTTTCCAGGAGGGTCATAGACCCTCTTTTGGGAGAAGACTGAGCCAAAGTAGGAACTGAGCACTTTTGCCTTTTCTTTCTCATCTGTTTCATTTTGCCATCCTCACTGAGTAGCTGTACCACCATTTCCTTTCTGTCTTTTACTATGGATGTACCAGAAGAAAGCTTTTTTGTTGCTTTTGGCATCTTGCTCTAACCTCAGCTCATTCTCAACTTTAGCCTTCCTGATGCCATCCCTGCAACTCCGTGCTAGCTGTCTGTACTCTTTCTTTGTGGCCTGGCCTTCCTTCTATTTCCTGTATGTGTCATTTTTTGTTTTCAGGTCATCTCTAAGCTTTTTGTGAAGCCACATTGGCTTTTTCTGCTGTCATCGCCCTTTTTTCCTTGACATAATTGTTTGCCATTGTGCCTTTAGAATTTCCTCTTTTAGAAACTCCCATCCACCTTGGACTCCTTTTCTCATTAGGGTCGCTTGCCATGGAACCTTATTTACCATAGTTCTGAGTTTATTAAAATCAGCTTTTCTGAAGTCCAGGGTACCCATATGGCTACTGTCAGCTTTTGCTTCCTTTAAAATCAAGAACTCAAGTACAACGTCACTTTCCCTGGGTTGGAGGAGGCTGTATGAGGTGGATATGTCCCTCCGCTCTTCCCTGCCCAGATAAGCCAGCCTCTCCCAGTTGTGGAGCTCTGCTGTCAAGAGTCACCTCAAAGTACCTTCCCAAATGGTGGATGGGTAGAAGCTACCAATGGTGATATTTATTTATTATTTGATTTATATCCTACCCTTCCTCCCATCAGGAGCCCAGGGAGGCAGATATCCACACCAGCAGTAGCCAGTGGAAAGAACAGGGCATTTGGGGGCAAGAAGGGTGTGGATTTGGGCTGGCAAGGGATCTGCTGGCTCCAGAGCCAACCCTGCCGCCATCACATGATGACAACAGGCCTGATTTGGGCCCCTTTTCTGTGCCAGCCTTTGAGGTGGCATAGTAAACAGGCTTTTTCCCCTTTTTGCCCTGGCTGGTATTTGTAGCTGCGGATGTATTGGTGGCTATGTTGTCCCATTAAGCCTCTCTGCTTCCAATAAGGGGGTTGGATTGTGCTGCCCATGCCAGAAGTAAAGACACCTCTGTATATTGTGATATATAATATATACAATAAAATACAATATAATATAATACATGAAATGCAAGCTAGTGATGCACACACTCCCTCAGGTCATTCTGGAATTGATTTGGTATTTATGAGCTTTTTCATAGAATTCAGAAAAAAACCATCTATTTTGCCAGTTTTTTTTCTGAGTGGAAATGCTGGCACATGTGCACTTTTGATGCATGCACATTATCATATTACGTCCTAGGAATTTTTCAGGAATTCACTTCCCTGCAACCATGGCGGAGAGCTGCCAGGAAATCCATCTTCTAGTAGGAATGGGGCAGAAATTCAGTTTGGTTCACGGTTTAATTTGCACTTTCTGAAATAATATGCAAAGGAAAATGCAGCTGGCCTTCAAAATCCATATTTTTCTAAATTTTGAGATGTACTTCACCAACCAAAACATGTGTACAAAAACTGCATATTTTAATGGAAAGTGTGCATAAAAATGCACATATAAAATGCCTTACATGAGGGAAAACTACTTGCAAAAAAAGTATGTATATTACATTTAATATACATAAGTATACATATTGGAGGAGAGCCAGTGTGGCATAGTGGTTAAGATGTTGGACTACGACCTGGGAGCACAGGGTTCAAAGCCCCACACAGCCATGAGGTGACCTTGGGCCAGTCACTGCCTTTTAGTCTCAGAGGGAAGCAATGGTAAACCCCCTCTGAATACTGCATACCATGAAAACCCTATTCATAGGGTCGCCATAAGTCGGAATCGACTTGAAGACAGTCCATTTCACCATTTCAGTATACATATTATATTATAATACATATTAGTATACATATTATAAATGTATTTATATGTATATATTAGGCCAAATTTGCATATAAAAACGTGTAAGTGAGAAGAAGCTATGTGCACTAACATGCTGATAAATTGTTGTGAAAACTTATTTTTTAAATAGTAATCATAAACTGATGTGTCAATGTGGTAAACTGAACTTAAGATTGGAAAAATGAGAAGCTGAGAGAAACCATAAGTGAGTGGTTTGTCCATCCCCACCTTCTACAAAGCTCACTTGTAGATAAAAGAATATTTGAGATATAGATGAGAGGACAACAGACAACTATAACTTTTGTAAGGAACATATGGGATCTGCAACAGAATGTTGCAGTGTGGCATGCTCTTGTTTAGGGTTTTCTTCAGCCTACCATGTCTCCCTCCAGGATGCTCCATTCCATTCAATTTCCCCTCTTCCCATTTTTCCCATGTCCCCAACAGTCAGCATTCCATGACCACTGAGCATGCTTAGTCCTCATTGGGCCATGTTTGGATTTCCCCCCCTCAAGAGTTGTGATAGTTTTGCAGGCCTTTGGGTTCCTCCATTCCTGCCAATACCTCCTTCTTGTTCCTGACTTGTTCCTTTTTAGTTACATAAGGATCCATGCTAGAATGAGTTTGCTATTAGTATAGAATAATCAATCAAAAGGCTTCATGATTTGGCTATCTAGGACAGACCAACTGAAGCCAAACAGTTAATGTTAAATAATATCTGTGCATGAGCACACAAAGCAGCTGTTGTTGTAGTTCATAGGAATCAATGCAAGGTTCATAAAGTGTAAGGAGTTAACATTAAAGAACCTCTGTGTGAATGCCTATGAAGCAGTTGACTTTGGCCACCTGCTGTGCTGAATGCTGACCATACATGCTGGGAATCTTGTTTAACATTCTAAGCCAGAGGAAAACATCTAGAGGATATTCCACTTTTCATACAGCTGAGCACTACAGGGTGGGCAAATTTGTATTCTGAACCAGGTAATTATGAATTTTGGAATTGCACATTATGAATCACTAGTGTAGAGCACATTGAAATGAACTGAAAATGTGCAGTGGCGGTGATCTCTAGGTCTGGGATGGAGAACCTGAGGCTTTCCAGATGATGTTGGGTTACAAAGTTCATCATTTCTGGGTCTGACTATTGGCCATATTGGCTAGGCCTGATGGGAGTTGGAGTCCAACAACATCTGGAGGACCATAGGTCTCCATCCCTTCCAATGCACCTTTGGATATCAATATTCAAAGTAGGAAATTCCATAAAACTGTAAAAATGGAAGGAAAATATCAACCCATCCTTAGTAAATGTTACCATAGCAAATAAGCATAATTAAAGATGATATGATCTTGCTGTGAGTGGCTAAGAAACATGAAAGGCAATTTTGCATTAATATCATTTGCTAAAATCAAGACAAATGGTCAATGGCAACATGACCATGAGCTGAATTTTGGAGTGTTTTGAATAACCTCACAAAAGAACAACCAGATTTCTGCCAGCTCTTGAAAATGTGCTCTTATTAAGTGGAGCTAGCAGCTAGCATTTATCATTTTTGTGAGCCCCACATCAACGCTTCACTAAACAACTTAGATTATTTCCCTGTAATTGTATCCCCAAGCTACCTAATAACCTCAATTCATTTCCATTAAATCCCAGGAGGGTCAGATCATTTAGCAACTCTACACCCATTCCCCGCTTTCTCACTTTCCCCCATTCTGTAAATCATGCAATTGGTGTTCATCATTATCCAAGTGGAGAAGTCCAAACAGAAGCAAAAAACAATGGCAGCAATCATTTTCTTGGCATATATTTTGCTATCATTGTGCTGCACTGAATAATGTCAATGAACAGCAAAACCCTAGTCATTAGTGAGCTTAGTTACTGCTGTGACCTTCTGGGAAGTTATCTGCTGAATTTTGCCTTTGGTGGTTTTCTTTTTCATTAACAATCCTTCATTTCCCCCAGGTTTCCATCCCTGGACTTAAAGTGAGAACTGTGTGAGCCTTGAAAAAAATGGAAAGATTTTCCCTCCCCAAAGGCAAAAAGAGCTCATATTCAGCCATTTCCAAAACAGATTCAAATTTCACATGAACTGAATCCCTCTTTTCCACAGCCCTGGCAAAATCTCAAAGTGGTTTATTTCCCAACGCAATGGGTCCCAAACCTGATGGGCAGGTCTGGCGAATTCCCCAGGACTATAAAGGTGCCTCAGGATGCTTCCCAGTGTCCTACTACTAATCTTCTTTCCTGCACCACTTGTCATTCTGATTAACCTATTTAGCTCTCTGATAATAGTCAATTGCCGATTTACCTATTTGTCCCAGGTGCGATGCAGATTAGGCAAAAGCAAAAACACACCCTACCCTTTTTCCCATGGCCAGTTAGATGGACAGATACAAAAATCCGATGCAGTCCTCAGAGCCAAACTTACTGCCCCAATTGTGGCAGAAAGGATGCTGTGATGTTAAGAAAGAGGGCCAGTAGTGGTGGTGCTGGCTTTTATGCACCAGTGTCCAACCCCTGTGAGCCCATGTGCTGATTGTCATGAGCCCTGTAGAGAACTCTTGGCAGGACTAGTCTGAGGAGGTAGTTTGGAATCCAGGGGAGGGACTCAATGGCCTAGGCGTTGTGGATGAGGGTACTGAGGAGGAGCCCAGTGGTCTGCCCATTGGCAGCCCCTTCCCCAAAGTATCTGCTGATGTGGATGAGGAAGTTGAGCTGTCACTCCCCCAGAGGTACAGCTCTCTGCAGCCAACCAGCCCGTCTCCTGAGGTGGGACCTCCCTCATCTCAGGGGGCAGTGGTGGAGGTGGAGGTGAGGAAAACACTGGCATTGTTGTCCCCACCCCCATGACCACAGAGATGCCATCAGTTGCAAAGGCCCAAACAGAGCAAGCCTATAAGTCATCCTACCCATAGGAGTGCCTGCGTGCTTGCCCAGATCCAGGCTGAGAGAAAAGTCCCATGAAAATAGCTGTGCCCACTGCATCCTTTATTGAGGGGATTAAGGGGTGTGTCAAGGGTTCTGGCAATGTCTTCACTTGAGTAGTCATGCTGTTTTGTGCCTTGTAGTGGTGTTAGATCTTTTAAGTTGTACTCTGATTTATGTTCAAGTCATGTGCTAACCTGTGGAATAAAGGCCTTGGCAATAATCAAGCCAGGAGTCCCACATCTGATTCTGTTGGTGGAAGCCAGGACACTGATGTGCTGTGTATTTCCATGTCTGCTGATACTGTCCCACACCTCCTTGAGACAGATGCAATGTTGCCTTCACTTCACACATCTGCTGATGTAGGTGAAGGGACACTAGATGGGATAGCCACATACATGTATGCTTCTGGCTAATCTTTGGAATCTGCCAATCCAAGAGGGTGGTGTATTTTTGTAATTAATTAACTCCAATTTGCTTGAATAGCATTGCTTCAAAAAGGGTTTAATGCAATCTTGGTCCTGTGCCTTTCAATAGAATTGCTACTATGTTACTATTTTTTAATCAAATCTCCCTTCTCATAATTTTTTCCAGAAGTTCATTTATTATAAGATGCTCCTTATTCTTCTGATAATTGTTATCAAATGACATGTTATCAGACAGTTTAAAATCTCTCATGTCCTAGCTATTATTTTGGTTTATTGCAGTTTCTTTTGAAGTTCCCATGCCCAATATGTTCATTAATTTCTGATCCCAATATATCTCCAGTACAATATGAATAACTGATTTTATTGCCACTTCTTGGGAAGCTGTATAGAGTTGTTAGTTTGGAGTTATTCCTGTCTTTAATAAGTTATGGATCAGCCATTGACTGGAGCACACTGGTCTGCAACCAGTAAATTGGAAACATAAAATAACTAGCAAAGTATGAAAATAATCAGTGAAATACACATACAGATTTGACTACTGGTACATTTTCCTGTCAACACACTGTGTAATCTTCTGATGTGGTAGTGCTAGGGATAGATGTTGAAGAAAAGGAGATAGGAGTTCACACTTGTGTAACTGCTTGTAGTATCGTCAGAAATGAAAATACCATCAACAGCTTCATTGGATAGTCTTTTCCTTGAAGCATCTGCCCAGCAAATACTGGGCAGATAATATAATCGCAGAAGGTTCCATAACATAACATGACATTACATAGCAAATAGCCCTGCTGTATCAGAACAAGGGCCTTTTTCACAAGTGGGGAACCTCAGGCCGAGGTATTCTAGGCCTCTGTAAATGGCCCACTGGACTCTCCTCAGCTCATGTCTCATACCTAGGGCACACCCTTCACCAGACCTGCTCCATGGTCTCCTTTTGCCTAGCTTGGATGTGTCCTTTTTAATGGCGATAATGCCTCTTGCTGGCCTAGATGGAGGTACAAAAGTAGGAGTCACATCCATTGCTCTGCCTACTTTTGTCTCTGACACTGCCCACCACTAACATGTGGCCCCTGGAAGGTTGCCTATGACGGGGCATGGCCCTCTGCTTGAAAAAGGTTTTCCACTCCTGGTCTACCTAGCCTAGCATCCAGTTTCCAACCAGATGGCTATAGGAGGCTCACAAGTAGGACATGAGGCAAATAGCCCTTCCTGTTCTTGTTTCCCAGTAGGACCAGCTAATAAATCCTGAGCAGCAACTGCTGCTCTGAAACCTGGGATCCACACCAAGCAGCAGATGTTATATATGGATATGTATGTGTATATCTATGTCTCCCTAGGAAAGTCCACTGCCTGAGCTCCACAGAGTCCTGGAACATGACTGATGTGAGATTTCTTCTCTCACTCTGACATATGCACTTATAACAATAACTTGATAGTCAGAAGAGAACTGTTATCTCAAAGGAAGCATAAACCTGATGCCTGGCTGACTAATATTAAATGGACACCTAGAAAGTCATCATTCCACTGTACAAACCTTTTATTTAAATTCTTTAAAAGGAAAACACAGTCAGTAAATCCCAGATTATATTTTCTGCGCTCTGTGCTTCTTGTACCCTGTGTCAGCCCAAAAATGTCACTCTGTAGAGCACATCCAGCTTTACTAGGCCTCCAGGGCTATTAAGTCAAATGAGGGATTGCTGCAGATTCACTCACAAACAGCTGCTGATGTTTAATTTTTTTATCAAATACACTGGAAATATCCATATAATGCACTTAGCATCTACTAGACTCTCTTTGGCTTGTACCCAGATCTGTGAAAAAATGAGGGAGGACTCTGTTTTAACTCCAAATCCACTTCTGTTGAGCAATCTCCTTTGAACATCTACTTGTAGATACCCATTTAATGCTATACTCAAAGCTCTCGCAATCACAGTATGCGTTACTGGACGCTAAAACAGTCTCACTTCTGAGCTCACATTACAAAGATAGCCATGTTTAGCTCAGCTGCCAAAAATCACTTCAAAGCATGGAATTTCTTTTTCTTCTCCGTCATCCTTCTTCTCCATCATTTATGTGCATCAAAGGATGATGAATTTTGTTTTCTGTATCATGGGGAACCATACAGCAGGTTCTCACTGCTCTCTCTGACATCCAGTCTCTCTCTCTCTCTCTTTCTTTCTCTCTCTCTCACTCACTCACTGACACAAACACACACACACACACACGCACACCTCACAGCAAATTTACAGAATAAAAGGCCTGAGGTCTTTTGATAGGTTACAAAGTTGGGAGAGGAATCACCAAGGCTTACCCATATATTTGGGGCACTAGAAAGCAACACATTTCCTTGTTGTAGTTTCCCTCACATCACCGCAGGATGCCCCTACTTTTTTCCCCCCGTCTCCATATTTGAAGATTCTGTAGTGATTGTGAATGGGTGTTCACTGCTCATTGCTTTGAGGCTAGCATTTTTTTTTAAGGGGCCTATCTTCTGCAGGACTGGTAACAAAATGCTTGATTTAATTGGAATACCAACATAAATTTGGGTTCCCCTGGCAATGCCCAGCAGTCTTCCACAAAATAGTCTGGCATTTTTCATTCTTAGAAATTGAGAAACTACAGTAAGACTGAGGCGCCATCTGCACTATACATTTAAAGCAGTATGATACCACTTTACCCTCGCAGAGCCAAAATTTCCAGAGTGGCTTAACATCCAATCTGCCCAGGTAACTCTGGGAACTGTAGCTGTATGAGGGAATAGGGGTCTCTGAAAAACTCTTGGCAACCTTAACAGACTACAGTTCTGAGGACTCTTTGGGGGAAGCCATGACTCTTTACAGTGGTAGGATACTGCTTTAATTCTATAGTGCAGATGAGGCCTAAGCTGAAACCACCCAGCCAGCCTTTCCCAACCAGTGTGCCTCCAGATGTTGTTGGACCACAACTCCCATTTTTCGTGACCATTGGCAATGCTGGCTGAGGCTGATAGGAGTTGTGGTCCAACAACATCTGGAGGCACACTGGTTGGGAAAGGCTGCACCCACATTATTGTGTGTTTATTTTCATGAGTGATGAAAAATGCCTCTCCTTTTCAATTATTTTTGGCGCTTGTTCTGAACATATCCACATCTTTTCAATGCTGCACCTTCCCTGCTGTCTTCCCTTCTTCAAACCTACTGGATGTGGCAGAGCGCATGCATTAGAACATATGAACATGGTTATAAAAAATAAGAAGAGCCCTGCCGGATCAGGCCAATGGCCCATCTAGTCCAACATCTCACAGTGGCCAACCAGATGCCAATAGTGGAGGGAGAATGTAGCCATTGCGGCAGTAGCCAAGCTAACCTTATCCTTTGTGAATTTGTCTCAATCTCTTTTAAACTGTTATTAGTTGGTGGCAATCACTACAATTGTGGAAGTGAACGGCATAGTTTTTAACTGTATGCAAAGCACATGCTTTGCTTCTAAAAGGGCCCATATTCTATCTCCATTTAAAAATAATGGTTAGCAGCTGACATAAACATATCTTTCATGAACAGTACAGGCCACATGAATGGGGGGAGGGATGTTTGCTGATCATGTTATGCCCCTCCTTGGCATTTTAAACTAACACAGAGCATGCGTTTAAAATGGGGGCTGTGCATGCACAGAAGTATGCATGTGAGTGGGAATCTTGATTAACCAGGTTGAGCGTCCTTTCCCAACCTTATTGTGTGAGAGGGAAGCAGGAATGCTATAGAATGGTGACAAATAACTGCTATCTCCTGTTTTGTCCATAATGACCAGAATTTGCTTCTTCAAGGCTTTGGTTCTAGTTGCCACAGCTATAGAGGAATAGAGGCACAAATTATTTCCTAACCCTCCCATTGTAGGTTCTGTAGAAGTCTTGTTGACTATGCTAGGAAGCATGCTGTTAGAACCCCTGTTGTGTTCTCATCCCCATGTAACATCTGTAATTACTGTTTGCTCACATGTAGTTAAGTTTATGATGCTGGAATAATTTCAACACCAAACAACTCTAAGTGAAAACCCAGTGCTGGGGACAGTATTTTGATTGCAGCACCAAATGGGAGGGTCAGGAGATATAATACTTCAATCACACTGGGACTGATTTCTGCCTGTGGCGTGTCTTTATGTGGTCAGCCATGTGTATGCTCATGCTGTGTATTAGGAAGGTTTCCTTTGGCAGGGCACAGGGGGGGGGTTGAAATGAGCCCCTCACATATTGAAAAAAAAAGTGGGAAGGGGTCATGGGGCTAGCCCTATCCCTGTGCAGTATGGAACACACATGCACCAGTCAGCTACATAACTGACCAGTGTGAGATGAGGTTCTGTGAGTGAGCTGATGTATGCATGCAGATGTCTTATGTGTAGGGGGGTGGCATACACTGGGTCCCTCTGATGTGAAGGAGCATCTCTGCATCTCTGCATGTACATCACAGTACATGTGAAGACCCTTCTCATGCCAAATGACCACACACTTGTTGGATGTGGTCAAAACATCGATGCTAACACTGATTCCAGTGCACAGTTAAGCTCAATGTGTGGGGAGATAGCCCTAAGGTGGAGCCAACATTACAGAGGAAAATTGGTAGGAGGTGCCCTAAATATTACTGGGGGGGGCGGGTACTGTGCTGGCCTGCCAGTGTCATGTTTAATTATCAAAAGCTTTGGGGAGAGCTGCAGGGAGTAGTAGCAGAAGAAGGAAGAGGTTGCTGGTCCCTTCCTTCTAGCCATCTCTCTTGTGACATTTTTTAGTTTTATTTTCAAGCATTCAGAATGATATTTCTTGAGTCGACCCCAGTGTGTATGTGCCTGCATTGTGCTGAGTACCAATTTTGTACCAGACCCAGAAAAAAAATCCTATTGGCAGTCTTGTTGATAGCAGCAAGGAGTCAATTGAGTAGAGCAGCGGAAGAAAGCTCAGCCAAGGACTCCAGGAGTAAGTGAATGCCTGTAGGGAAAACGAGGTATGGAAGGAGTCCATAAACCACAGGCATCTTGTGAAAGAAGGAGCAAACCATTAGATGCCATAGGCCCATTTGTCACTACATTGAACATGCTTCTTATCCCTTCATCCATGTGTTGGGGGTGTGTGACATAGGAACATAGGAAAGTGACTTACCATTGCTCCATCTAGTTCTTGCACTTGGGTCCTGCTTGCGGGATTCCCCCAGGCACCTGGTTGACCACTGTGAGAACAGGATGCTGGACTAGATGGGCCACTGGCCTGATCCAGCAGGCTCTTCTTATGTTCTTATCTAGTTCAGTATTGTCTAACCTGACTGGCAGTGGCTCTCCAGCGTTTCAGGCAGGAGTCTCTCCCAGCCCTATCTGGAGATGCCGGAAATTGAACCTGGGACCTTCTGCATGCAAAGCAGATGCTCGACCACTGAGCTATGAAGATGATGATGATGAGCAAGGCAGTTCACAAATAAAAGCCAACAGCTTTTTTTTTTTTTTTTTTCAATAATTTTTATTCAAATTTTCATAAAACATACAAGACAAAATCATAAAACATTCAAAGACAAAAAACAAAATCAAAAATAGTTAAACAAAAAGAAAAAAAGAAAAGAAAAAACAAAAATAAAAAATAAAGAGTAAAATATTGACTTCCCATTTGTCAAAGATCAAATCAGTTATAAGTCTATAATATATAACAATCCTGTCTCTTAAGTCATATTATAAAATCACTTTCCTCCAGTAGTTATCTTACTTAATCATCAAATCTCATAAACATTACTTTATTCTTTCCACAAAAAGTCAAAGAGAGGTTTCAATTCTTTAAGAAATATATCTATCAATTTTTTTTTCCAGATAAGCATATCGATTAATCCATCTCATTACTAATTATAATAATCTTATTGTCATAACCATAGTCAAAATAAACATTTCAATTAATCCATCACATCAGAATCTGTTAGGTTCAATAATTTCAGTAGCCATTGTTCTATTATCTCTATTAGTTCCATTTTCCATCTTCCATCTTCAGTAGTCTTGTTAAGTCCAGTAATTTCAATATCCAATCTTCCATTATCAGTATTCCATAATAATCTTGCTGTCAAAGCCATAGTCATATAGTAAGAGTCTGATGGGAATTACCTCTATCCCAAATATTTTCTTGCCATCCATTCTGAATAGGTTGCTGAAATACTGCTGTAAAATCATATCTCTGTTCTTTTTTTCAAAATACACTGGGTCATCTCTTAAAAGTTTTTCCATTGTCACATGGCTGCAGTTAATTCCATAGATTTTCTCTATATTGGGCTCCATCACATCATTCCAGTCCAGAAGATTATCCATGCCATTGATAACTTTATCTCTAGAATCTTCATTCATTTCTTCAGAGATAACATTGAGTTCCAAACAATAGATTTTATTTCTAAAGTCCATAGACTCCAAATCTTGTTCCTGTTCCACGTTGGTTCCAATCTCCGGGATCTCCTCTCTCACAGGGACCCCTATTCCAGTCTCCAGGGTCTCCTCTCTCACAGGGACCCCTGTTCCAATCTCCGGGGTCTCCTCTCTCACAGGGACCCCTTCCAGGGTCACCTCTCTCACAGGGACCCTTATATCTTTAATCTCCTGCTTCATTTTACTCAATTCAATTTTCATTATCTCAATCTCATCCATTATTTTCTGAAACATAGTTATTTCCAGATTTTCAGCCACTTTCTTAATTGCCATTTTAAAAGAAAAATATAGGAAAACCACTTCTTATTTCAGCAACAATTGGGTTAATACTCCAAACTTGGTGACATCACAGTATAAACAGAGCAGACAGCCTTATCTCTCCAATAGTTAAGTAAACAAAATGCAGTTCCCAGGATCGAAACAATTAATGGCAATCGTCAAGAAACAGATTCGTCAAAATAAAATAGACCAAAAAGAGAGTAGTCTCAAAACAGTATAATATTTTTCAAAATAAAAATCTGGAATAGAAATCCCTCTTCTGTGTATATCTTTAGAATGCAAATCCAGGACAGCTTTTTGCAACAAAAACAGAGATAAGCTATTAATTAGTGCGTAGCAGAGAGAAGTTATGGCTCCCCAGTGAGATGTCAAAAACTGATCAATCTGGCAAATCTCTTTTAAACAGCAACAATTTAAGTCAAGTAAAAGAAAAATATAGAAAGAAGGGTGCTTGCCTGTTAGTGCGTTCTCTCTTAGAAGATAAGATGAACGTTCGCTTTAACAGATAGAGCTTGCTGTTGAAAATCCGTCCCACCTTCGTCGGCTGGACCTCGTCCCATAAATTAATGAGATCTGGTCGTCCCAACAAAAATAGGCTTTGAGGTTAATCTCTTCGTTTCTCCCTACCCGGGAGAAGTTTAATCAGTCAAAAAAAAAAAGAAAAAACTGACTGATATATCTGAATAAGCTTCTTTTGAGGCAGGAGCCCGTCTCAAAAGCAGGCACAGGCTAAGTCACCCTTCCCGGAAGTCCCATAAAAGCCAACAGCTTTTTTTAATGCATTGTATGTGTGTTGCATGCATAGTCACTCCCTGTGACTGTGAACCCTGATCGTGCAAGGTTTCCAGTCATGTGTGTGAATGGCATTGGAGTGGGCCATCAAGGGATGTAATAGCAGAGGCAACTCACCAGTGGTGGCTGGTAGCTCCATGTCAGTGGGGCAGTGGAATCTGCTCCAGGTTTCAGTCTGAACCTTCAAGGATCTGTCCAAGGTTCTTTAGCACCTTGTACAGCTCCTTGAAAGTTTGGACTAAAACCCAGTGCAGATTTCACTGCCCCACTGGAATGGAGCCACCAGCTGCTACTGCAAGTCACTGAGCTTGCTCCTTCTTCTCCTCCTCCAGGGATTACAGTTGTGGTGAATGGACACCTAAAAAGGGCCTTGAAATGTGAAAATACCTGACATCGGCTTTGTGGGAGTCCAACGAGCAATTCCCCATTATTGTCTCTTTCTAAAAAACAGAAACAATGTTTATTCTTATCTAACCATCTAGGACCTTTCTTGACCCCTATGAGCATACAAATATAAATGCAAACGACTTCTCAATTTCTGCAGCAATTTCCATCAGCATCCTGTGGTGTAATTCATCAGCCCCTGCAGGCCACATACATATGCATTGGACAAATATTCTTTAATTTGGTACATTTATGAGGCTGACCTACAAACTTTCCTTCACCTTATGTGTTGTTTGGCTGTGATTTACATTTGTCTTTGAAGCTTCTTATAAAGAAAAAGTTAAGCAATTTATTTTTGTCTTACACGCATAGTGTTTTCCCCCCTCATTTTAAGCCATAACTTAAAACACTCAAGGAGATCAGTAAAGGTGGACAAGTAGCTGAGAAAGTAAGTTTGACATTACCTTGCTATGAATAACTGTAAAGGCATTTAGGAGACAATAACATCAGTTCACAGTAGGTAGTTATGAAGGTGGATAACCCCCCTGCATATTTATTATTATTTTATGTATTATGTATACGCTTTTTCTCTAAGAAGCTCAAGGTACAGTGCATGTGTTGTTGGTTAAGCTAAGAGGTGATGACTGTCCTCAGGCACTCAATGAGTTTCATGGCAGGGTGGGAATTTGGAATTTATTTAATGCTAAATGTCACAATAGAGTATTGAAGGGAATGAGTAGGATGAAAATTAGTTTCAATTCAACAGTGTCCTCTCCTTTGCCCCTAGTGAGAATGTTGCATCCTACTTTGGCAAAATCTGCAATTTCTAGCTAAACAAAAATTAAGATCAGTTTTAATTTAAATATTAATATTATTTATTTATTCAATCTATATCCTGCCCTTCCTTCTAAGGAGCCCAGGGCGGCAAGCACATCATAATAAAACAACTCTTTAAAAAGCATTTTAAAAACCATTTAAAACATTCAATTATTAGGGCTTAATTTGATCCAGGTCTTTGCAGTTGAGAACTGCAGTGTGAGAACTAACAAAAAGAAGGTATCCCAGACCATGTGCAGTTTGTATTTCTGTCACACAACCAATGTCAGTCCCAACTCCCAATATATATGGGATTATATTGAAACTGAACATTGTCTATGAAATAATAAACATAAAACACAGATAGTAAATACTGAATAGTTATTATTCATAGAATATCGGAAACTCACAGACATTTAAATATCTAATCCAATAAGAGAAAGAAAGAAAGAAAGAAAGAAAGAAAGAAAGAAAGAAAAAGAAAGAAAGAAAGAAAGAAAGAAAGAAAGAAAGAAAGAAAGAAAGAAAGAAAGAAAGAAAGAAAGAAAGAAAGAAAGAAAGAAAGAAAGAAAGAAAAAAAATGCCTATCTAGGTTGGGGAGGAACTGTATGTTTGCATGCTTCTTTGTATTGTCAGAAATCCGATATCAGTGTGATACCAAAAAGTGCCATACAGGCAGCTTTCAATTGTGCAGCAGAATTTCAGAATGTCCCTGTCCCCAAAATCATTCCCAAAATTCAAGAGGGAGCTTGTAATGGGGGACAATGGGCTGTGAAAAAAAGGACACAAATCAGGCAGTCTTATGTGTGTAGAAGCACCCACATTCACGGAATTTAGATCATGGCACATATTCTTCTGTGAAGCTGTAGCATTGGCTTGTCAGATCACAAGATCATTTAAACCTTCATCCCAAGCAGCTCTTTGCAAATGCTACTGTCATATGTGTGGGTTCAATGTATTGAGGAAACAGTTAACATGGTGGTTTTATTAAATATCAGTTTCTTCTGGAGCTCTTTCAGCCAGTCAAGCTCCACCCCCTCACACCATTCTTCACGGATCATCTCTAAACTCCCATCTCAATGCTCCTTGTTAGGAAATGCTTATGAATTACTACGAGTACTACAGCTACGAAAAGCATTTTCATTAACACAGGGAGCCATTCCTTGCTGCTGTCATATCAAGTTCTGTAAGAGCCCGCCATTCAACAGTAATGCCTAAACTTCATTGCACGTGAAGCATCAAATCCTGTTGTATCAATTGTCAGAGAGAGATATTTTTGGTAATTAATATTACATTTAAATCTCATCTTTCTTCTGTCCTGGGTTCTTGGGTGGGGTCACCCATCCAGACACTGACCAGACCCAACCCTGCAAGTATAGTCAAATATCAATTATTCAGGAAAGCCTCCTAAAATGGTCTACCTGAGAATGTTCATATCCAATAGTTAGTGAATATGAGATGAAAGCATCACCAGACATCAATTTTGGGAGGCTTTAGCAGGGGAAATTCATTGCATCTCTACACAATGTAATAGTGCCTCCTTCATTCAGCTTTCATGCCATTTGCATGGACTTTCAGCACCAATAACCTCTTAAAATGTATGTTTCATGAAATGATCTAATAAAAGAAAATTCTCTGTACATCTGTACATAACATCTTCATTTGCCCATTGATCTTTTTTTTTAAAAGAAAGGTTTTGCCAGACAACAGAAAGTGACACACTTCCCTTTTTATTTATATGCACACTATAGACGAGGAATCATTTGCGGTCAGTGGGTGAAATAATACGCAGACAACAGCAGCTATGGTTGAATAAAGGGCCACTTTATTAAATTACAAACAAAAACTTTAAAGCGACCTGCAGAGGTGAAACCTAAGTGTGGGAACTAACTATAGGCAAGCAGCTTGCCCTACAGCTCTCTGGCGACCAGCCCCTTTTGCTTACCCCTGCCCTGGCCACACCTTGTAGGTGAGTAGGGAGGCCTTCCCACATCACCAACCCCCCAGGGCCGTAGAACCCTCGGGTGGATGAGGTAAGTTGGCCCCAAAAGCAGCCCATATCCTCTCTTCGGGCCGTAAAACCCTGAGAGACAGGCCTCCGGAACCACCCATCACCTCCAAAGGTGCCTAAGGGGGGCCACCTAGCTGTTGGTACTTATTTCCCCTCCCACACTTTACCGCCACAAAAAGGGGACAAATCTCTATTTAGTCCCCTTTTCCCCACTGCGTAGAAGAACTTCCAGCAGACTCTTCTGCAGGTCTTGCAAAAATATGTCGTTCCCTGTGTCCGACAGGTGAACGCCATCAGCCCGATACAGTTCAACCCTAGAAAGCTGTATAAGCGGATATGGAATGGGCAACCCACCATCCCCAAGAAGAGCCAACCGAATCTGTCGGTTGACCCTTTTACGTGCCCAGTCTATCCTCCTGGGGTTCCAAACTCCACACCATTCCCTGTGTGGTAGTATGTCTGACCAAAGCAGACAAACTGAAGGCCAACGCTGCCTTATAACGCGCATGTCGCTACATGCCTGAACAGTAAGGGCCCTGCCCTTAAGTAAACCCAGGTCATTACCTCCCAGGTGAATGACCAAAATCTGCAGAACTTCACACACTAACCATTGCCGGAACAGGGTGGGTAGGAGCCCATCCCAGCGCATCCCTCGCCAGCCAAGCCATTGTACAGTAGCTCGTTGACTGAGCCCCAGCTGTGAGCCCATTCGAGACGACGCAGCCCTACGGCCCGCCCAGAAAATCATGCTGTGGCCGCTCTGTCCCCCTCCGGCAACCTGCCAAAACAAGGCAATGCCATTAGGTTTCCGTATTACCATGCCCACTCATGGGGCGGACGTAACTCCTATATGCCCCAGAAGCCCACCTGCCAACAGCTTGCAGCCTGGCCCATGGGAAACCCAGTCCCGCTGTTGTGGAAGCCACTCCAATTCTAAAAGAGTGGGTCCCAAAACCTGATGGGTCTATTCCTAATCTGTGCAGAGCCTTCTTAGTAAGTGCCCAAAATTGATATTTAGTGAGAGGATCATCGTTCCTGTGAACAAATAAATATCCACTCACTGCTCCTCTAGCTGTCATAAAGGTTTGCAGGGCCTGCACTGGGCAAATGTGTGGCAAAGGGGAAGGAGCTAAAATAACAGTCTGTCCCCTACCCCTCTGGTCAGTCTTAGACCTACGTAATGTAAGGTAAGTGCTGCCTGCTTTCATGTTGATATCTGAAATTAAGAGGGCGTACTGTGACTGGTCTAGCTTAGACCCAGCCACTACTTCTCCAATTGGAAATGCCCCCCAAAATAATGTAAGGGACACTGCTCGAAATAGCTGGATTTCGTAGTTGGAAGAGGATACTGCTGACCATTGGCTCATGAGTTTCTCTAAAAGCTCTGGAGACATAGGACGGCGGTGATCAGGGGCAGTTGGACGCTCCCTAGCCCACCCAGCCAACATGCGCCGGACCCTAAAATCCATGGAATGATCCTGAAAACCCTATGCTTTAGCTAGAAAGGAAAGTTTGGCTAGCTTACCTTGTAAGGCTTGGACAGACAAGCCCTGCCTCTTGCCATCCACCAGAAATTCCAGCAGCTGACTCACCGGAATGGGCCACTGGGGCATGTATCCCTTGTTGGCCCAAAAGTTCTCAATTGCCCTACCTGCTCTTTGGTAGCCGGCGAGCGTGCTGGGGGCAATGGATAGGCTTATCATCAGGAGGTTTGGGCTGCAGTGCCACCAATATGCGGATGACACTCAGCTCTACCTCTCATTTAAGTCCTCACCAGAGTCGGCTGTGGAGACCATGTCCAAGTGTGGAATCCGTGAGTGGATGGATGGGAAGAAACAGGCTAAAGCTGAATTCTGATAAAACTGAGGTACTGCTCGTGGGAGACAAGGGGGGTTGGGAAACATCGACCTGGTATTTAATGGGGTAAAATTGCCCCTGAAGGACCAGGTCCACAGCCTCGGGGTGATCCTTGATTCCAAGCTGTCCATAGAGGCTCAGGTTTCATCGGTGTGCCGGGCAGCTTGGGGTCAATTGCGTCTCATACGAAGACTGCAACCCTACCTTCCTGTCCACCAGCTCCCACTCGTAGTACACACTCTGGTCACCTCTCATTTAGACTACTGCAATGCGCTCTACTTGGGGTTGCCCTTGAAAACAGTCCGGAAATTACAGCTGGTACAAAATATGGCGGCTCGTCTACTTACGAACACCCGCCGTTATGATCATATTACCCCAGTGCTGTACAATCTACACTGGCTTCCAGTTATTTTCCGGGCTCAATTCAAGGTGTTGGTATTAACCTATAAATCCCTGTACGGTTTCGGCCCAGTATACCTGATGGAGTGCCTCCAACGTCATAAATTGTGCCGCCCTACAAGATCTGCCCCTCAGGGCCTCCTCTCAGTCCCGTCAACTAAAGTGATTGGGTTGGTGAGGACTCGGGAGAGGGCCTTCTCTGTGGCGGCCCCCACGATTTGGAACTCCCTCCCAATAGATCTTCGACATGCCCCTTCCTTATATATATTTCGCCGAGGCCTGAAGACTTGGCTTTTCCATCAGGCCTTTATGAACTTGAGACTTCTAAGGTGAACTAGCTTCAGAATTGTATTACTGACAACTCTACTAAATATTGTAATTTTGCATTGTGCTGTACTGGTTATATTGTTTTTATTGTATTATATTTTACCATGTATTTTATCGTGCTTTATTGTACGCCGCCTAGAGTGGCCATTGGCCAGATAGGCGGCCTATAAATTAAAGTTTATTAGTTTATTATTATTATTATTATGGCCCTCTCTGACTCCGGTCTCCAATCTCCCAAATTGTAGGGGGCACGGCATCCGGCTGAGCCCTGGCCAGCGGTGTCAGCTGACGGAAACTTTCCATCTGGTTCCATGACAGAGCATCAGCAACACTATTGTCAATGCCAGGAACATGCAGTGCCCGAAAAAGAACATTAAAACGTAGGCACTGGAGAACAAAAGCCCAGACTAGGCCCATAACCCTGGTGTTCCTGGATGTAAGAGAGTTAATAACATGGATTGGGGCCTCATTGTCGCACCAAAAATGGACAGTAGAGTTCTGAAGCCTCTCTGCCCATAAATGCACTGCCAGTACAATGGGAAAGTATTCAAGAAAGGTCAGGTCCTTGTCCAGTCCTTCCCTAAACCAATCCTGAGGCCATTGTCCATTACACCAGGAAGACCCGAATATCACTCCAAAACCATAAGACCCCGATGCATCCGAACAAACTTGCGTCTCTGCCTCCAGGAGCCGTTCATGTCTCCAAAAAGAGACCTCATTATAGTCCTGCAAAAAGGAGGACCAAACTGTTAGGTCGGTGCGCAAGGCTGCCGTAACCCGGAATCTATAGTGGGGTTTCGAGAGCCCCATCATAGCATCATAGACGCGCCTCAAAAAGGCCCGTCTGGGTGCAACGACCCTGCAAGCAAAGTCCAGGTGTCCAGCTAGTTCTTGGAGTGTATAAAGAAGAACTTTCTTAGCCCCAACTACCTCCCTGATCTGGACACGCAAAATATTAATTTTATCCATGGGAAGCCGGCAACTCATAGCTACTGCATCAATTTCAATGCCTAAAAATGTCAAGACCTGGGCTGGGCCCTCTGTCTTCTCTAAGGCCAAAGGGACACCTAGTTCCACAGCCAGCTCACTAAATTGGGACATTAAGTGCTGACATTCACCCATGTTTGCCCTACCAGCAAAGAGGAAGTCATCCAGATAATGCACTACCATGTGCAAGACCCCCCGTCTCCTGACAGCCCATTCCAGAAAAGAGCTAAATCGCTCAAAAACAGCGCAAGAAATTGAGCATCCCATGGGGAGGGCCCTATCCATATAGAAATGGCCCGAAACGGTGAAGCCCAGTAGCTCAAAATCCACTGGGTGTACTGGCCAGAGACGGAAGGCGAACTTGATATCACACTTCCCCATAAAAGCCCCTTTACCACAGGAATGCACCATGCGCACTGCAGTGTCCAGGGACGTGTAGTGGACAGTACACAAATTATCTGGAATGAAATCATTAACTGACATCCCTTGCGGGTAGGATAAATGGTGAATGAGCCTAAATTCCCCGGCTGCCTTTTTGGGCACGATGCCCAAGGGAGACATTCTAAGGTTAGAAATAGGGGGAGACTGGAATGGGCCGAGAACTCCCCCTGCCTGCACTTCTTTATCTATTTTCTGCTGCACTAAGTCCTCCTTTCCCACAGTGGAGTGGAGGTTGCGAGATCTAAAAGCCAAACATGGGCCAGTGTAGGGAATTCGGAAGCCTAATGTAAAGCCATCTAACAAAAAATGTGCGACCCCTTGGTTTGCGTAACTGTCCAGGAGGTGTTTTAAAACGTTTAAATTAATTGGGGAGGGGCCCTTTTCCTTGATTGCTTCCTGTAGGGGGCTGTTTCTGGCCTCCTTGATAGTCCCTACCCCCGCCCTTAAAGGACCTGTTCCTGGGGCAAGTCGCACTTGAGTGCATTGCCCCACATATAGAGCACTTGTGTCGAAAATGGCACGGGTTGCGGGTGCAGGATCCACGGGAATTAAATTCCCAGCAGAACAGCCATTGTTGAACCCCTTGCCCCGCATTACTGCGGGGCAGGGGAGCCAACTGTTTGCAGAGTAAATGCCCGCTATCCGCTCTGTCCCCAGTCATGGCGTGTGCTGCTGCCATGAACTGCAGCCACAGCTCAGGCTCCTTCCTATCCCACGGGAGTGTCCTATCAAAAGCCACTCGCATATGGAAGACTTCATCATAGTATAGCCAAGCCAGGCCAGAAAACTCTATATAGGCCCTGTAAATAATATCTAGATACTTCATCAAAAGAGCCCCCCTCAATGGCTGTTTTTCCATGACTACCCCTGTGTAAATCATGTAGGCCGGCAACCAATTATGCCAAGTTCGTTCAACCCTTTTACATTTAGGCCTCTCTGGCTCCACATCTCCATCCCCATCTTTATTTCTTTTGGGCAGTTCCCTGTAAAGAAGCATGAACAAGTCCACATACTCCCCACACCAAATCCTCTCCTTAGTATCAGGGAGGAGGTGAAATCCCAATGAAACAGATGCTTCCCCAAAAGGAATGGCACCTGCAACAATCGAACTAAAAGGGTCTGAAACTCCCACAAGCACCGAGACAGCGGCCTGTGGCTCCGTCGCTGTAGCGTGGGGCTGTAAGGCCACCATGCTGGAGGGGGCAGCTGATGAAGCTGAATACCCCCCCCCGCATGCTGCCAAACTTGTTGGCAAGCCTATTTTCCTGAGCAGCAGGAAATCCCTGCTTGACTTGTGGTGTGGAGCAGACTGGAGTGGAGGATTGTCCGTCCTGTCCTGGGGCCCATGGCCCCCAAGGCGGCCAGCCCCATCCCGGCCACCCACTTGGCTGTATAGGTGTGGGTGCTGGTGCAAGTGTGTGTGCTGGTGACTCACCAATCCCAATTCCTGGCCTGGGGACCTCTGTAGTTCCACCATCCTCGGCCTGGGACTGTGAGGCATTGGGTACCTGTGCCTCCGCAGCTGGTTCAGATGACACTGGAGGGGGGGAGAGGCATCTACCCCCCGAACTGCTGCTGAAGCCGCACTGGGCCCCATGTCTAGCGCGTCCAACCTGGCTAGAATCAATGCAGCAACATTAGCACCAGCAGCCGCTTGTTGTGTGCCTACCCCGTGCCTTGGCCCTTCTGGGCCTGGACATAGCTGCAGTACCTGCAGCCATCCCTTCCCTTGCAGTTGACTCCCCAGCTTCTGTCTGCATGTGACCCCGCCCTGGTGGGCCTGCCCTCTGCTTCTCTAACACCTCCAGCTGTGCTAAAATGGCTGCCCAAGGCGGCGCCTCGTCTTCCTTCGAAGACATTGCCACTGGGGGGGCGCTTGGGTGGCACCCTGCAGGCCTTCCCCTTCCCTTTGGGACCCCCTATACCTTTTTGGGGGGGCATTATAAAAGTTAGCCCACCCAATATATTCTCCCTTTGATGTTTTACCCCACTAATGAGGGATCCAACCAAAGAAAGGGGCAAGCGGGCGCCCTTCAAGCCTAACTTGCAATGTAGTGCTTTATTTGTACTTTTATTTGTATGGGAGGGTAGGCAAGCGACCTAAAGCTGAGCTGCCTGTCCTATGGAGGCCATGTGGCCTCAATGCAGGTAGTACTGCTGATGGGCCACAGAGGCCTCCGCTCCACCCCCTGTGCAGGCGGACAACCGTGGAGAAACGGGCCTGTAAAACCCCGGCCTAGCCTTTACGGCCACCGCCTGGGTTTGGCCTAGTCTGCTGCTGCCGCCGCCAGCTGAACTCAGGCCTACAAGGCCCTAATGAAGCCTATGTCCAGCACCAGAAAATGGTGCCGACCACGTGGCCACTGAAAATGGCCACTGCCGCAAGTCCCACGCTGCTCGTCTTTGCTCTGCTCTGCCTCCTTCTACCGTCGCGAGCCAAGAGGAAGTCGGAGGGGGCGGTGCGGGCTTAAATAGACCCATTGGCTCTGCCCCCTCCATGCAGCACATTGCGCGTCATCTCAGCGCGATGTTGCCCTTACCTCTAATGGCTTCTGCGGCTTCACCCTCGGCCACAATTGCGCTGCCGGTCCCCATAGCTTCACAGGTAAGCGGAGCTACACTTCTGAACCAGTAAATCCTTCCTGTTTCTATAAACAAATAATGATTTGGCATGGGGACACACATGGGAGAAGGGTGGGAGGAAGTGAGTAATAGAGCTCTCACTTTTTCTGTAAATTAGGAACCAACAAGTTGTCTTCATCAATTTGCTTTCTCAACACAGTGTGAATCCTCCAAAATAAAGCTTCCTGTCCATTTCATACCTAATCATGTACATCATAAATCCCACAGAACAGAGATTGCTTGCCAGGCTCAAAAGATCACCAGGGGCCTTTGTATGAAAAGTGTGATAACGGCAAGACATCAGCTTTTATATTCTCAGTCTGCCATAACAGCATCACGAAAACCTGGATGATCCAGGGAAGAAATAAGTCATAATTAGTGCTGTGCTGAAAATTTTCCCCATATTTCACCATTCTCCATCAGTTAATGAGAAGACAAATTGGGTAAAAAATTATCAAAGGTATTTTTTTTTTAGAAATTCTCATGGGTGGGGTGCAGTTTTTGTCATGTTTACATTTGAGGTATCCATAGGGTGTTTATGAGTGTCATTTCTTTCATTCTGCAAATCATTTCACTAGTGGTTTCAACTCTGCAGCTTTTCTCAGTTCCTGTGCTTCAATCCAAGCCCAGGGGAAGCTATCATGAAGTAACTCCCCATGGGGATTTTTCAAATCAGGAAGTGTGGGCAACCAGGGAAGCTGCAGAGTTCTGCAGAACTGTTTCCTGGAAAGAAACATACATGTACCACCCTTGGGCATTTTGCAACAATGTAAGTGCAAACCCACACACTCCCTAACATTCTCGTCTGAGCAGGTGGGTCACTGTTTCCTACTGGGAAGGAGAAATGTGAGGCAACAGGCTGCTTGGCATGATGGAAATGCACTGGCAGGAGCACCGGGTTGATTCCTCTGGTGTGTTTTCATCGAGTGGATCCCCCATCCCATTTGTATGCATTTTTGTACATGTTATTTGGTTGGAGAATTGCATCACAAAATTCAAAGAAGTATGAATTTTGAAGGATAGCTGTGTTTTGGTTTGCATTTTGTTTCAGGAATTGTGAATTAAGCAATTTTACCTTCAGATTTGAACTGAATCACATTTTCTCCCATTTTTATTCAAAAATTAGGGGTGTTGGGTGAATCCATTGAAAACAGGATAACAAGTGAATTACTTTCAATATACCTGTTCAACTCCCATTGCAGCATGAACTCTTGCTTTGGAAACAGTTTGCCTTAGTTCTCTACAATGAACTTTTTAATAAAAAAATTCACACATTATATGTAAATAGCTACATAAATTGCAGTGCAGTATATGTTGTTTATATATTCATTGATGTATACACATGCCTCTTTGCTTTTCCTGTTTCTGTAGCGTTGTTTTTGCCAAAGGGCTCACATGCTCTAAGACTGCAATCCTAACCATATCTACTCAGAAATAGATCCCACTGAATTCAGTGAGGTTTACTCCCAGGTAGGGGGGGTTAGGATTTCAGCTGTAATCTACTTCTGACTGTGAATTTTAAAAACCATTGGAACACATCATTCATGATTGGTCTTTTCACATGGAAAGAAGTTCTCTCTTTTGTTATATGTGGATAGTATCTCTGCTCCTCAGTTAAAGTCCTACTCTCTTTGTCAAAGTGGGGAGACCATGTGAATTTGGCTGGCCAATTTTGACCACCCTAACTCTTCATTTTAAATTTAATTTTAATTTTAAAATTTCTCCCCACCCCTAAATTTTTCTTGAGGTATAACTAAACTGTCCCTCCCTGATGGCTGAGTGAAGAAGTGAGATAGGATGAAAACTTTACTCAACTGTGAAATCAAGATAGCCAGAGTGGCTGCAATCCAAACCCCACTTTCCTGGAAGTAACCACACTGAATTCAAAGGGACTTACTTCTGAGTAGACATGGTTATGTTTGCAGGCATAGATGGCTTTGTGATGGGGCAGTAGTCACTTCATTAAGTTTGTATTTAAGGTGTCACAAGGTTGTTTGGGGGTTTTTCTGGAAAAAATATCTAACAGGACCACTTCTCTGGAAATCCATTAACTTTGAAAGGGAATATTCACAGAAGATAATTGATTTGTAAATATATGTTGATGGCTGAGATGTGTTTCTATTGTGTGCTATGAAAAAAGTAAAAGAGTGAATATATTCCCTCATCAGCAGACAATGGAACTGGACACAGACTTGTGCAAAATAAACCAATTGCAGCAGAATGGAAAATGCCAAATGAAACAGCAAATGAGGCATGTTTATACATTCCTAATCAAAATTCAGAGAAGTTCTTCTGTTTGCACAATCTCTTTCTCAACACTTTTCCTGGGACCCCTAGAGTTTTCTATGCTGCACTCTGTATCTTCCTTATTCATCATGTTTCTCATACTGTAAGGAAACATATTGTGATCTTGCTCTGTGAGAACTCTTTCACTAGCTTTGCTCAGGAGTTCACAGAGCAGCACAGATAATAAATTTCCTTATGCTCAAAGTTCTTTGAATGCAAGCCAATATACTGTGAGATATTGTATACCAGAAGAGTTGGCATTGCAAATTATAATAGGGTTGATGTGAAATTGCTTGCCTTGTCTAATGTTCATTTTTGTGACTGGTGAAAAGGGTTCACTATTTATTTTGAACACTGTCCTTTTTGGCACCATTTTCCTTCATCTTTCCTCTGGAGGTTGGTTAGGACATAGCAACATTTTCTGTGATAGTTCCACTTTTATGGGACTCCGTGCATGATGAGATCTGCCTAACCTTTACTCTATTTTCATTCAAGAAAGTAGTGGACTCCTTCTTCTTTGAGTTATTTGGTAAAGGGTTGGGGATTTAATAACTGTCCAAGAATTTCATACCATTTTAACAGTTGTTTAAAATGTATATCATGCTGTTTTAATGTTGATTGTAGTTAGGATCACAACATTACGTGAATTGATTGATTTATTGCATGAGTTTTAATAGATCAATTTTAATAGATCAATTAATTTTGCATACTTTTGCATATAGGTAACACAATATTTCTGAAGCAAGAAGAATATCCTTTTCTTTTCCCCCATGATGATGCACATTTCTGCCATGGCAGGCATCATCTCACTGTGAGAGACTGAAAGGTCTCACACAAAGGTCACTTTTAGACCTGCTACCTGACTAGTTTTCAGCTGGAGATGCAGGGAGTGAACCTGGGACAGGAATCCAGCTAATGTGTCTTGATCTGCATCAAGTACGGACCAAACAAGGGTCTACTTCAGAATATGCAGTTCTTCCTTATCCTATTCATTGAATTGATTGAGTACAATCTTCCTTCTTCCTCTTCTCCTTCTCCTTCTCCAGTGGCTGGCATGGTGAGGCAGCACTGGACTGCCACTCCTCCAACAGCAATATTGCTGTAACTTAGCAGGATGGAGGCAGGGGTGAGGTTCGCTCTGCATGGTGCATGGCAGGAGGACTGGATTGGCTCCACCAATGTGCCCACACGGCCCTGACCTCACCATCACTGTGTCCCATCCTGTGCTGGTACTCAGCAGCAAAGTCACTGTCAGAAGGACAGTGCTGCAGCACCTCCCATCATGCTGGCCAACCCTGCTTTTTCTTTACTTTGTCCTCCTCTTGTGCAGAATTGCATAACAGCCACCAGAAGCAGCTAGGGTGCACAGTGTACAGTCTGCAATTACCCCTGAGGGTAAGATGTGCCTCAACCTTTAGTGAAATTATATGGAAAACATGGGATGAAGTACCCTTGGGTCATATCTGTACCACAGAGCTACAATTAAATCTTCCCAGGAACTGTAGCTCTGTGAGGGAAATAGGGGCTGCCTAACAACTCTCAGCATCCTTAACAAGCTACAGCCCCCAGGATTCTTTGGGAGAAGGCATGGTATAATGGTATAATGGTATAATGCTGCTTTAAATGTATGGTGTGGTTGTGGCCTTGGTAAGACAGAATAGGCTTAGAGTGTTCTGTTCATCCCTCCCTGGGACTCACACTTCTCTATTCTAGAGAAAATTTGATCTGTTGATCTTCTGCCTATCATGGAATTGTTATCAGTTCACTAATAGGCAAAAAAATATTGCAGTCTAAGAATGTACCTATAACCAATAGATACTTCTACCAAACTTTTAAAAGCAGGGAAATGGGCAGCTATAGTGAATGTACCAGGGGAGCAGGAGACCTGACCTCCTCTCTGAGATATTGTACTGCCCTACAAACTTGAGAAAATGCAAACACCATTTGGGTTGGTCTTTTACAATCCAATTCACTTCCTGTGTAGCTTAGAAGAATTTGATAACGTGCCTCTGAGCATATGGTGAGTAGAGGGTGTAGGGGAGGAGAAGGGAGGTGAGGAAAGGCAGAGGGGAGGAGGGGGCAGGAGCAGGCAGTAGGGGGAGGGGAGGAGGAGGGCAGGTTTGATCATTTGCATGCTTATTGAGTTCAATGGGATTTACTCCCATACAATCATGCTTAGGATAGTTAAAACTAACCATGGGTGGGGGAGGGGAGGAAAATGGGTGGGTGGGCACTGGATAGAGAGAAACCCCTTTCCTTTCCAAAAGGAAAACATTGAGAATAGTATCATTGTTTTTCAGTGTTTCCCCCGCCATTTTATTCTATATCAGGCCCATATAGTCTCCGACTCAAATTTAAACCAAAGCTGTCACTGGCCACATCCACACCAGACCTTTATTCCACTTTAGACAGTCATGGCTTCTCTTAAAGAATCTTGGGAAGTGTAGTTAGTAAAGGGTACTGAGAGTTGCTAGGAGATGCCCTGTTCCCCTCACAGAGCTTCAGTCAGAGCAGCTCACTGTTAAACTATTCCAGCCACTGGAGCTCTGTCAGGGGAATAGGAGTCTCCTCTCAGCACTCTTCACAAACTACACTTCCCAGGATTCTTTGGGGGACACCATGACTGTTTAAAGTCAAATAAAGGTCTAGTGTGGGTGTGGCCCCCTGATTAGCCAAGCCAAGCATCTGTGAGTCTGGCTTTTGGAACACTGACAGATGGTTCTTACTGAGCATGCCAGGGCTTATCACTGACTTCAATGCTAAATTTCTTAAATTAATTAAAAATCGGCCAAGCATTTTTTTTTACCTTTAAATGCAGAAGACGGTCAGAATATGGGGCAAGATCAGTAATAGGATTACAGGTACTCTGATTTTTAATTAATTTCAACAAATTACGAGACCACTGACAAAAAAATCCAACAGGGGTCTGAATTTGTTTTCACTTGTTTTGTACTGTGAACTCTCAATTCTCTCTGAGTGTTTTGTGTATCACCATGAAAATGTAAAAGGTTGTTAAGCAAGTGTTTCTGAGTTCAGGACTATAAGTTTTGTAAGATTTTGTTTTGAAATGAGCTTATGGGAAGGATCAGAATGGCATGGGGGTATTTTCAATTTAACACTGCGGAATGTGAAAAATCCATGGTGGCTATAGTATACAGCCACTCTCATGGCTGCATAATAAAAAGGTAGTGGCACTGCCCTTTGGGACCCTTCCACTTTGTATTATTTGTGCATGGATTTGTCAGTTACTAGAATTTTGCCTTCCAAGTTATTTCTTAGTCATATGCTCAGTAACACAGTCATTGTTTGAAAAGTCATTGTTTATTTTCACTGCTTGGTATTTTAGAGAGGGTTTGTTTTTGCTAGCTTATAAATGCTTCCTTGTCTGAGACTAATTTTCTCTCTTTAATTTCTAACTGGGGTCATCTCAGCAGGGGCTGAGACAGGGTATGTGCTTCATTTCATACAAAACACTGCAGCCAATATCAAAATGAGCCCTTGATTCCTAACTGCAATTGTTCAAGTGGCACTACAGTAACCTAAATGAAGCTTCGCCTTGGGAGACAAAAGCTGAACCTACTGCAAGTGGAGGCAAAATTCCCCAGGCAGATGGCAAAAGTTTTGTGGCTGACGTGCTCAAAAATTCAGCGTTACTTCTTCAGTCCCATAGAGTCCCACATTAGCTCCATAACATGCTGCTATTAGAGAGATGGGAGCAGTTATAAGTGTCTCTTAATGCTAGTGGGGAGGCAGGGAGCAGAGAGAAACTAATATAAGGAAAGAGAAGTACATTCACCAAATTAGACCAGGCTGCTTGAGGTCTGGCTGCTGAGATGTGCTTATTTCAATTAGCAATTGTGCAGCAAAGTTCCCTGGAGGCTACCATTAGCTCTCAACATGTTCCTTTACACAAAAATACATACAGCGGCAGTGGGATAGGCTAGCTTGGCCATATCTATTGTATATAGCTATATACAAATTCTTACACTCCTCCTTCAAGTACTTGAAAGGTTGTCACACAAAGGAGGGCCAGGATCTCTTTCCAACCATTGCACAGTGCAGGACAGAGAATAATAAAGTTACAGGAGGCCAGATTTCAACTGCACATCAGGAAAAACGTCCCAACTGTTAGAGCAGTATGACAATGGTACCAATGACCTAGCGAGGTGGTGGGCTCTCCAGCACTGGAGGCATTCAAGAGGCAGCTGGACAGCCATCTGTCGGGTATGCTTTAAGTTGGATTCCTGTATTGAACAGGGAGTTGGACTCGATGGCCTTATAGGCCCCTTATCTACGATTCTATGATTGTATGTAAGTAAAGAAAAGTTATATATGCAAATAGAATCACAAACTGACCAGGAAAAAAAAATTACCCTGCCCATCTCTTCTACATTTAAAAGTATCTTAATGTATAAAAATCAGCCAATGAAGCTTTTCAAAGGATGGAGAGAAGCATGATTACCTGCTAATGTCTGCACATCAAGCTGCTGTTAACCACACAGCTGCTGTGGCCATTTGAGAAGCTGGCAACCGTATGTGAAAATACCCATGGCTTTTTTTAAATGGTTTTCAGTTGTGGGTTTGAAAAGGCCAAAACAGTGATATACAGCACAAGATAAATAAGTGTGTATATATCTTACAATATTAGATTTTTTGTAAGCATCACACTACCTATGACTGCTTCTGCACAAGTGTGCACCTACGCAGATGCATTCACAGGTAGTGTCAAACTTACAAGTGAGGTGGGCAAGGTGAGGTACACTGTGGCAATGAGAGAGGTGGCAAGAGGGGCAGCAGCAGTGGTGTGAGGGGTGGCAGCTGTGAGAGGGGCTGTGGCAGTGGTGGCAAGAGGGGTGGTGATGGTGAGGAGTCTGAGTGGGAGGACAGATGGCAGTAGCAGTGGCAACAACAAGGAAGTAAGATAAGTGGTGGAGATGGGGCTGCAGCGAGCACTGGGGACAGGATAGGGGGCTGCATGGGAGTGGGGGGAGCTATAGTGACCCATGGAGGGGGGAGAGCATTGGTAGGTAACTGGAATGTTAACTGGAGCACGGCGCAGTGAGCATATCACCCCTGTGCTTTATCGACTCCACTGGCTCCCAGTTTGTTTCCGGGCCCAATTCAAAGTGCTGGTTCTGACCTTTAAAGCCCTAAACGGCCTTGGACCAATATACCTGAGGGACCACTTACGCCCATGTGTACCTGCCCGGGATTTAACATCATCTGCCTCTGGTCTCCTCTGTGTGCCTGGAGTGAAAGACGTTAGACTGACAGGCACGCGGGAGAGAGCTTTTTCAGCTGTGGCCCCCAAGCTCTGGAATACCCTACCCCAAGAAGTTCGCTCTGATTTTGTCTTCTACGTTAAATTTTACCTCTTTGTAGTGCATTTAGTACCAATCCCTATATATATGTATATATGTATGTGTGTGTATATATATATATATATATATATATATTGTATTTTATGTATTTTAATTGTATTTTACGTACTTTATTTTAATGTTTTTGTGATTTTACTGCTTACAATTTTATTATGTACATGTCTGATTTTATTTTTGTAAGCCACCCTGAGTGCCCTATTATAGGGTAGAAGGGTGGGATAGAAATATTTTAAATAAATAAACAAGCAACCCATGTGGGGGATGTGGGAGCATTAGCAACCATGGAGGAGGCAGGGGAGCGATGGCATACCGTGGAAGGGATGGGGGAGTGTAGGAGACCTGTGGAGGGGAGGGAATGTTTTCAACCTGTAGAGGGGGCAGGGGGCAGGTTGGCAGCCCTTGGGGAGAAGGGAGGAGGTTTGGAAACCCGTGAGGGGAAGGAGGAGCTTCGGCAACCAGTGGAGGAGAAGGGCGGAGATCCAGTGACCTGAGGGAAGAAAGGGGGAGAGGTTTGGTGACCCATATGTGGGAAGGGGGTGAAATCAGCCTTTTTTGTTTCAAACTGGAGGTTATGCTCTATTTCTATTTTGGGTGCATTAGCAGTTGAACCTGAAACTGCAGTTTGATGTAAAATCAGACTGATTACAATAGGTTGCTACTTAAGCAATGACTCTAGTTGTTGGAAAAAATATTGGCCTGCCCAAGATGCATGTTTTCAGCCTGCTATGCTTAAACTACTCCACTTAAGGAAAGGTGGGCATGGTCAATTAAAAACATAGAGCACACCTAGAATTTTGCTAGAATGTATTTCACCTCCCACTGTTTTATCTTGTGCAAACTGAGACACTCCTCATGTCCATTGGAAACTATTCTGCAGAGTAGTCAGTGCCATTATTCCACAATTGTTTTTGTAGCTTTTTTTAGTGTTGCAAAGTGTTGCTGTACTTCACATATTCACAGAAAAAGAAGCAACAGAGAATGATTTACTATAGGAAACGTCACTAAAATTGCAAAGTAAATCAAACATATTTAAAGTGACCATCTGAACTATATCACCTGTTTTAATATTGTTGCTTCCTCCCTGCTAAAATAAGATCAGCACACCACATGTCTTTGGTTATTTGGGCTGATTGCAGGTGTTGCCACCACTCACCATATGCTCAGAGGCACATGTTGCCAAATTCTTCCAAGCTACACAGGAACTATACACAGGAACTATATTGGACTGTGAAAGACCAACCCAAATTATGTTTGCATTTTTACAAATGTGTAGGGCAGTACAATATATCAAAGAGGAGGTCAGTTCTCCTGCTCCCCTGGTGCATTCACTATAGCTGCCCAATTTCCCTGCTTTTTAAAGTTTGATATCTGTTGTCTATAGGTAAGTTCTTAAACTGCAAGATTTTTTGCCTATTAGTGAATTTCTCTGCTTTTTAATCCGGGAGATAAGAAATGGGATCCTGTGCAAGTTTGCTAAGAATGAATTGATCATTTGCATGCTTATTGAGTTCAGTGGGATTTACTCCCCTGCAATCATGCTTAGGATAGGTGAAACTGACCACAGGGGATGGGGAGAAGGGGGATGGGAGCAGGTAGGAGGGGGAGGAGGAGGGTAGGTTTGATCATTTGTATGTTTATTGAGTTCAGTGGGATTTACTCCTGAGTAAACATGCTTAGTATATGTAAAACTGACCATGGGGAGGGAGGCCTGGAGTGGGCAGGGAAGGAAGAAAAGGGAAGAGGGGAGGAGAGGGGAATGATTGGAAAAGCAGGTCTGAACATTTGCATGCTTATTGAGTTCAGTGGGATTTACTCCTATGCAATCATGGCTAAGATAGGTAAAACGGACCATCGGGGGGAGGAGGGGGAAGGGAGAGTAGAGTTTAGGATGGGGGAGGAAGGAGGGGATTGGAAAAGGAGGGAGAATGGGGATTGGAAGCCGAGAGGTGAAGGGTGAAGGAAGTGGGAGGGAAGGGGCAAAAGGGAGGTGATGGGAGGGAGGGGAGGGCAGGTTTGATCATTTGCATGCTTATGTAAATTCAATGTGATTTACTCCCATGCAATCATGCTTGAAAATGAAAGGGACTGCCTTCAAGTCAATTCCGACTTATGGCGACCCTATGAATATGGTTTTCATAGTAAGCAGTATTCAGAAGTGGTTTGTCATTGCCTTCCTCTGAGGCTGAGAGGCAGTGACTGGCCCAAGGTCACCCAGTGAGCTTCATTGCTGTGTGGAGATTTGAACGCTGGTCTCCCAGGTTGTAATCCTAGGATAGGTAATACTGACCATGGAGGAGAATGAGGGGAAAGATGGAGGGGAGAGGAAGGAGGAGGGGGGAAGGTGGGGATTGGAAGGGGATGTGGAGGGGAAGGGAGGGGGGAAGGAAGGTAGAGGGAAGGGGCAAGGAGGGGATAGGATAGAGGAGGAGGGGAGGGCAGTTTTGATCATTTGCATGCTTTCTGAGTTCAGTGGGATTTACTCCTGTGCAATCATGCTTAGGATAGGTGAAAGTGACCTGGAGGAGGGCAGGAAGGGAAGGATTAAACAAGTCTGGTCACTTGAGCTCTGTCAGGGAAATAGGAATCTACTCTCAGCCCCCTTCACAAACTACACTTCCCAGGATTCTTTGGGGTAAGCCATGACTGTCTCAAGTGAAAACAAAGTCTGGTGTGGGTGTGTCCCCCTGATTAGGCAGGCCAAGTAACTGGGAGTCTGGCTTTTAGAACACTGACAGTTGATTCTTATTGAGCATGCCTGGCATTCTAATTGAGTTCAAGCCAAACATTCTTAAAAGGTAAAGGTGTCCCCTGGCCCCACCGTACAGGCATTCATCATGATGCGCAAGCCAGTCCCACGTGGACACTCCCCAGATCCACACCAGACGTTACGTCCTGATGGCTCCCTAGGGAGTGCCCTTTACCAAAATGCCTCAGCCGCCTCAATTTTTAACCCCAATTACCTCACCTGCCCGAATTCCATGCCACAAGAGGGGATCAGCTGAAGCTTGGTCCCCTCAACCCAAAGAAAACAAAGCTCCCAAACCCAACCTAAAATCATCCAATAACAAATCACACCCACGCTCTGAGAGATGAACGCCATCATCACGAAACAGATGTGGAGAATGAAACCAAATCCTATCATGAGGAATGAAAGCCCCTCCAAGAGACAAAACTAAGTCCCTAACCTTCCTATTCACCCACTTTCTGGAGCTATTGATCCTGTTAGGGTGCAATGCACCCCTCCAAACTCTTCTCACCAGCATATCAGACCATACTAGAATGAGATCAGGATATGACTGGATGAGTCCAGTTAAATCCCAAGTGACCTTGAGCAGCAGATCCATACCTGGCCGCTGCACCAAGTCATTCTCCCCCAAATGAGCCACCAAGACATGGGGCCGATCAGCATAAGACATGATTTGGCACACCACAGGCATCAATGCATCCCACAGCATGCCCCTCTGAGCCTCCCAGCTAACTGTTGCTCTAGCAGAAAGCTGCAGCTGCATCCTGGCAAGGGAAGAGAAGGCCCTCCGGTGTGCCCAAAATAGAATAGAATGGCCACAGAGGATGATCCTCGCAGGAACTGGAAGTCTCCACACACCTAAGAAAAACAGAAACAACAAAAGACGTTAGGATTAATACCTGACATATGGCTCAAAAGCAGAAGAACGCCATCTGCCAATCACCTGGATATCATCAATGCTCATGCCCACGAGGGCTGCGGCCGTGGCCGCCCCAATCTGAAAGGAATGCAGCCCATAGACTCCAACATTGCAACCACTGGCCAACAAGGCCCACCGAACAACAGCCCAAAATTGAAACTGAGTCAGGGCAGAACCATATATCGCTGGCCTGCTAGAAAGAAATTGATGCACTGCAGTAACTGGTCATTGTTCAGGAACCTGGCAAATGTGCAAAGAAATAATACTGCCATGGCCCTTTTGTTCAGTCTTAGAGACTTGTAGGGAAAACTTAACTACATCAGCACCTAATGTGCAATTGTCAAAGCATAAGGCTTGGTAGGACACATCACGCTTCGAGGAAACTAATACTTCACTAGGGCGAAAAGCACCATAGAACATCATCAGAGTTACTATGGCGAACAGGTGCGACTCATACTGCAATGAGCACATTGACCTAAATAAAGGCAGGATCTGAATGAGGACATCGGGCGTGATTGGCCTCCTCTGGTCAGCGGGCCTGTGGGCGGAATGTGACCAACCCTGAAGGACCTTTCTGACCCTAAAATCTACAGAATGATCCTGCAATCCTCTTGCCTTGGAAATAAAAGCCAGCGCAGAGAAGTGTCCGGCAATGGTGGAAACAGAATTATTTTGCCCTTTCAAATGTAACATAAACTGCAGCAAATGTGGTACAGGAATAGGCCATACAGGAGGCAAAGCACAACTGGCTCGAAAAGCCTGGAATGTTCCAAGAGCATGCTGGTACACTCTCTGAGTGTTGGGAGCAAGGGCAGAGGCTATGGCGGCCCCAACTTCTAATTCCCAAGGCTCCACAGGAAGGTTGGTACCGGGACCGAATCCTGAGCTGCTCCAGGTGCTAGTTCCCAGAAATGTGCCATCTGTAAGCGGGAAAGAGCATCAGCGACACAATTCTGTAATCCCGGAACATGGCAAGCAATAAACAATATATTAAAATGCAAGCATTGCAATACAAAGGCACACACCAGGCACATCACACGAGGAGATTTAGAAGTCTGAGTATTGACCACACACACTGTGGACAAATTATCACACCAGAAGCGCACGGTGCGATTTTGAAATGCTAAAGGCCATATATATACAGCCACCACAATTGAAAAAAAATCCAGAAAGGTCAAATCTGAAGGGAGCCCAGAAGCTAGCCACTCTGAAGGCCATCTCTCAGTGCACCATTGAGATCTAAAAATTATGCCAAAACCAGTGCCACCTGCAGCATCAGAATGTACTTGTAGCTCAGCTTCCAATAATAAATCCTCATGCCAGAAGCTTATACAGAAGCTGAAACTAGGTAAATCACCCGGCCAAGGTGTTCAAATCCTTTCCGGAGTGGTGGGCGTCAACACTAGCTACTCTGTTTACTGCTATTGACCGATTGGCCTGTATTCCAGAAGACTGGGCCTCGCCATAATAATACCAATCTACAAAAAAGGTTCCCATTACGATCCCTCCAACTACAGACCAATTAGTCTCCTCAATGTTGTTAGCAAGCTATATGCACGCCACCTACTTGAGAAATTGCAAGACTGGCTAGACCAAAATCATATCCTAGTTGAAGAACAGGCCGGCTTCAGAGCAGATCGCTCTACTACCGATCATTGCTTAGTCCTCCAACACTTGGTAGAAAAGTACAGAGCCAAACCTGGGGGAGCCTTATACTCGGCGTTTATTGATTTTAAATCTGCATTTGACCTGGTCCCCAGAGACAGGCTCTGGATGAAATTGGAGTCCATGAATATCGACAGGTGCCTCTTGTTACTCATACACTCTTTATATGGTAACACCTATGTGCGAGTAAGATGCAATACTGCTGGCCAGCTATCGAAGCCCATCTCTACCTCTAAGGGAGTTAAACAAGGATGTATTTTAGCACCCACCTTGTTTAATTTGTATATCAACTCCCTGATTGATAGCCTCAACCTGTATTGCTCCCATCATCCAAAACTATCCCAGAGGCCTCTTTCCATCCTTATGTACGCTGACGACGTAGTCCTTCTATCGTTAACCTGCATTGGCCTAAGGCGTTTATTAAGTGCACTTGCTTTATACTGCCAAGAGGAACTCTTGACAATCAATTATGCTAAATCAAAGATTCTAGTCTTCTCAAAAAAAAGGGCCATCCATCGTTGGCAGATTAATGGCCACCCAATAGAACAGGTGACCACTTTTACTTATCTTGGGATAACGTTACACACCTCTGGTACGTGGCAACATCAAGCAACGAAAGTCATCTCAAACACCCAAAAAAAGCATGAGGGCCCTCCTTTCCTTTTTTTATTCTAAAGTGGGGCAACTTGTACCTCCAGCAATCCGCATCTTTGTAGCTAAAGTCATTGCTCAGATGCTCTATGGAGCACAAATATCCACTTATGTCAATCATGCCCCTTTAGAATCTGTTCAAACTCGTTCTACTGTACTGTACCTTCTACCACAATCTACGTTCCGTTTTAATAACTCCCGTCCTTCAAACTTTTCCTGGTAGGAACGAGGCCTTTTATTTGGAGTTCCTCTTATCAGATGTTGTCCCACAAGTAACCGCCAAGGTAGCAAGCTTTTGTGCCGCTGCCATACGCTGCAGAGCGAAATTGACTAAAGGCCCATAATATGGTACTGTTTCTAATGTGAATTTATCGCTAGCCATACTCCTATTTTAATTGTTTAATCTTGTACATTTTACTTTTTATGAATTTTTATATTTTGTATTTTCATGCTGGTCTATGTACCGTAATAAAGCTATTCATTTATTCATTCTGTAAAACCACATAATTCATAAGCAGAGTACAATAACATACAGTAGAAACAGCATTTAAAAGAATCTCAGATGGCAGCAGTGCTATTGTCCAAAGACTTGAGTAAACATCCAGATTTTCACCAGGTGTCTATAACCTATCAGTGTAGACTTCAATCAGATTTTCAGCAGGAGGTCACCATGGAGAATGCCCACTCTTATGTCCCAGTCAAGAGAAACTGAGAAACCTCCTGCCAATAGATCTGAGCTTCAGATAGGTATATCCAGAGAGAAAATCTCCCCAAATTATTTTGTCTCATTCTGAGCTTTATACATTATCTGTAAAACATTGAATTTGGCTTGGAAATGTATTGGGACTCAGCACAGATCTTTGAAAATTGTAGTAACATGACTCTGGATGGTGGCTGCACTCAGAAGATGGGCCGCCACATTTTGCCCTTGGTTCAATTTCCGAGTCATTTTCAGAGGTTGCCCCGTGGAGAGTTTGTTACGGTTATCAAGTTAGCAGAGCACGGATAACTGGTCAAGCTACCCCTGCCCAGGGACAGAAGTGACTGGCACACTATCCAAAGGTTGAACAAAGGCATTCTCCACCACTGTTCCTCCTGTAACAGATTCATATTATTATTTTATTTATTAAATTTATATCCTACTCTTCCTCCCAGTGTGGCAAATCTGGGGGTCTCCTATGAGCCTGTTCTTCCAAGTGGAGTGAAACCCTATCAGTAACAGGTCATTGTCCTATTTTCTGGGCATTCTTGATAAGGGGGACTGAGCTCACATATTTCTCATTGCATGAGGGAGGATAGTGTACTTGCTAGCCCTGCTCTCTCTATTCCCAACAGTCTGGCCCTGCTGCACTCTATCCATTGGGATGTCTGCAGCACTCATGGGGGCTTTCTGTGTAGTTTAGAACTCTGATCACACAGGCTTCTCAGTTGCACAGGAAGCATCTATGTGTAGACTTGTCCCTCTGCTGCAGACATTCACAGTCACAGGGCTAAGTTGCAATAACAAGTGCCCTAGCCCATCTTTTCCTTTCTGCACAACTGAGCAATAAAGGAGGCCTATCCTCCTCTGAATCTAGTCACCCTACCCAGCATACTCTTGCCAGTAAGTGGTGTGATGGTGATGTAGTGGTTACAGTGTTGGACTAGGACCCAGGAGACCAAGGTTCAAAACCCCACTTAGCCCTGAAACTCAGTGGGTGAACTTGTTGGAAGAGGGGCAAGAGCTGCTCCTGTTCGGGTTCTTTTGTTGGTATTCCAGAAGGAAGATAGGGTCCTCCCGCTGGCTAGGCTTGCCTACCTTTACCTGTGCTCTTTTCTGCCTAACTTCCCTTCCAATGTAAACTGGTATGCTCAGGGAAGCTGATCTGCCCCTCCTTCCTTTGTCTGCTTTGACTGTCCAAGGAGAGAGGAGACATCTCTGTCTTTGCTTCCTCTCCTGAGCCATGAGGGCAATACTCAAGTCTGGGCATTGCACCTCCAACTTAGCTAGTTAGTTAAAACTAGGTATGGCTTTCCTGTCTACTGTGTATTTCTATCAATAAAGTAGCTTTTCTTATTTTACTAAGTCTTAAGTCTCAGTGATCTAAATGCAGAGCAAAAGCCTGCCTCTAAGGTAAATACACACACTAACACACACAGCTCAGACCACTGAGCATCTCTGCATACATGTACATATTTCCATAACAGACCTTGGGGCCAGTCACTGTCTCTCAGCCTAACCTATCTTTCAAGGTAGTTGTAAGATAAAAAGGGGAAGGAGGAGAACAATGTGCTCCACCTTTTTGAGGAAAGATGGGATATAAATGTAATAATAACATAAAATAAGAATCCACAGCAGGTTTTTGGAAGCAAAAGTACCTTCAATGCCCTATTCTGTAAAAGTATTGCCCCCAAATGAGCTGCCTTGAGTTGTTGTCTGAAATTTCAAAATCACAAAATATGGAAATACATGAAATGATCATTTTTCTTTTGGATAAAGAAAGCATAGTGATACGGATGGCTGGGAAGTGGAAGATATATTTCAGTTCTGTGGAAATAGTCCTATGAGGAGCATATCTCCAGATTGGTTTACTGTTTACTTTTGTAGTTAAGGGAAAGGGCTAACGTCTTCACTGCCAGACACATGTATCCACTGCATTCAATAAAATTGCAGCAGGGGCAGGGGAAAAGAAAACATCCCTGCAGTTTATTTTCTCATTTTCTTTTTCATGGCTTCATTGAGTGGTACCACATCGGGAGGGAGCTGCAAGCCATTTGAAAAACCCAAGATGGCAATTTAATCAAAGTTCAACAGATGTGAAATGAGATGAGAGGGTGGCTTTCAAGATGTTTTAAAGCCCATTCACTACAAAGCTCTTTAGCTGCTGGCAGTTAACACACACCTTGCTCCTGCTTTACTTTCCAACTCCTGTGCCCTGAAGGAACAGAAAGCTATGTTAAAGGCATCAGTGTTACTGGTTTCTGAACCTACCCCTCCACTCTATCTGTCCTACTGCAGTCCATGATAGAAACTGAATAAGGAAGTCATCAGTATGAAAATAACATTTGCATGGAACAAATGTCAGAAAATTAGGGATGGCAACTTTTTCAATCAGCTAAGATAGTTTTAACAGCAGGTTGATGTACAGACATTAGCAGATGAAAAGACATCTCAGTGCTGTAATCGGGTTACCCTGAAATGCACATTCCCTATTTTATGACCCCATTCACAGGCTGCATAAGTAAGAGACATTTGGAGGATTCTGGGAAACAAAGGAGATGCCATGTTCCAGTCCACTGCTGGATCCCATGGAGAAGGTGGCAAGGTGGGAGGTGAGGCAAGGCAGGAGGCAAGGCAAGTCAGATGTGGCAGGACCATGGATAACTCCAGGTTAGCCATTCATCATTGGCAATCACTTGTGGCTGAGTAAGATTGTCTTCCAAGATAAGGTCTTTAACAGCAACTTGCATCAACAAACAGACTGAGGCTTTTTAAAGTAGGACTGTGCACTGTTTTTTGTACAAATCACAAACCAAATCATGCCAATTTGGGCCAATTTGTGTCCTGTCCAGATCAGGTTGAAGCAGCTACAAATCTCTACAGATTGGATTGGCTAGTCCTGAATCAATTTGGAAATATTTGTATAGATCTGTAGCTGAAAAAAGTCTCTAATGAACCCAGAGAGGGTGTCTCTGAAATGGACCAATTACAACACCATATGAGGAGAACACCAGGAGAAAGAGGGAGGAATGCTAGAATGTTATCACTCCAATCAACATACTTTAAGAAGGATGCAGAAGAACTGGAATGGGTTCAGAGGAGGGCAACGAGAATGATCAGGGGACTGGAAACAAAGCCCTATATGAAGAGGCTGAAAGAACTGGGCATGTTTAGTCTTGAGAAGAGAAGACTGGGGGAAGATATGATAGTACTCTTCAAGTCCTTGAAAGGTTGTCACACAGAGGAGGGCTGGCATCTTTTCTTGATCATTCCAGAATGCAGGACACGGAATAATGGGCTTTCTTTGTCATCTGTTGTCATTTTGTCATCCTCATTAAGTAGCTGAACCATCATTTCTTTTCTATGTCTTGTACTATGTATATACCTAAAGAAAGCTTTTTGTTGCTTTTAACATCTTTCACTAACCTCAGCTCATTCTCAGCTTTAGCCTTCCTGACGCCATCTCTGTAATTCTGTGCTACCTGTCTGTATGTTTCTTTTGTGGCATGGCCTTCCTTCTACATCCTATATGTGTCCTTTTTTGTTTTCATGTGATCTCTAAGCTTTTTGTGGAGCCACAGTGGCTTCTTCTGCTGTTTTCTTCTTCTTTTCCTTGTTGGACTTGTTTGCAATTATGCCTTTAAAATTTCTATTTTTAGAAACTCCCGTCCATCTTTGACTTCTTTACTCATTAGGGTCACTTGCCAGTAGACCTAACTTATAATTGTTCTGTTTATTAAAATTGGGTACACTTATGGCTGCACTCATCTTTTGATTCCTTTAAAATCAAGAACTCAAGTATAATGTGTTCAGAGTTTTCGTTAAATGCGAATTCATCCACTAAGGGATCTCTAGTCATTAGAATCAAGCGAAGGATAGCTGATCCTCTAGTTCATTCCTCCACTTTCTGTAGGAGAAAGTTATCAGAAACACAAGTCAGGAATTTCTTGGACGGGCAGAATTTGTCTCCCAACAAATATTGGGATAATTGAAGTCCCCCATTACTACTACATGCCTCCTTGAAACACTGGCAATTCACTTTTCAAAAGTTTCAGCTTTGTCTTCTCCTTGATTGAGTCATTAGTAGTAGACTCCAGCTACCGTGTTCCTTTTATTCCTTGCCACATTTATTTTAATCCAGATGCTCTTGATGGAGCTACCAAGTTCATCCTTGTGTATTTCTGTGCGGGCGTATATATTTTTAACATATAGTGTGACTCTGCCTCCCTTTCTGTTTCTTTTGTGCTTTTTCAACAAATTATATCCTTCAATTGCTGTATTCCAGTCAAGAGAGTCATTATACCAAGTTTCAGTTATCAAGTCGTATTTATCCTCCTGTATTAAGAGTTCATGTTCATCCTGTTTGTTTCCCTTACACTGGGGATTAGTATACAGACATCAAAGACCAGAATTCTCCCAATAAAAACCTATGCCAACATATATTACAGCTTATAACATTGGAACATCACATCTCACTCACCCCTTCAATACAAATGCAGAATTATTCTTGTGCCCTAGGATGATAGGAAGCATCCAAAAAGTGTTCTTTTTACTCTAGGGAAGAGTGTCCATACAGTCTCATAGTTCAGGAGATAGATGTCTCTGGCCATGCCTTGATCAACCCTGCCCACATAGAATTGTCTGCTACATCTATTGCTCTCCATTCCTTTTCCCGATTTTTGATGCTCTTTCTCTGTTCCAGTGAGAAGCTCTTCCTGATGACCCATCTGGTCTCCACTACCACTTCAATGCTTCATTAGACTATGCTGACTAGTGCTTGATGATCCACACAAGAGAAGTTGCTATCTTCATTCTGAGTGTAGTAGTTGGGCCCAAAACCTTTAATCTCTTCCTCCATGACAGCATCTGGTTCAGGTGCACCGCTCTACTGAAAGACCAATCTCCTCCTCCCTTTGTTGTCGTCCAACGCTGGAATTATTTCAGCCTGCATTTGACTTTCCCTTTCTCAGCAGTCAGTTGGGCAGGCCTACAGTTGCTATTATCTGCACCAGGGCTGATTAATTTTCTTTTTCTGCCCTGATCCATCACTTCTCCTCAGCCCACTACAACTGGACTAGCACTCTCTTCCACTCATTTTCTGGCAGCATAACAAGCAAGTTAGGTCCACTCCCTTCTGGAACCACACAATGATACTTACAAAACCCTTGGGTCTCTACTGCGGTACGGCTTTAACATGGATCACTTTGTGGGTTTTTTGCTGATAATATAAGTTAAGGTGTCCAGTTTCTCCCTACTAATGAATGGCCCCTCCCAATTTGCTTGCAACTTGTTATGCTTTCTGGGGATGAATGTCATGACCACATCACCCACTTCATATGTACGTTCTTATGCTGTCCTATTATGCCACTAACTTTGTTTTCCCTCAGCTTGGCTCAGATTCTTTTGTACTATATTCATCATTGTCTGAAGTTTGTACCAGAATTCCACCACCTAATCAACTACAGAGGTTTTATATTCCTCCAAGGACCCTTTTCATGAATCTTTTAATAACTCCAGTAACATCTTTCATTCACAGGGGGGTTATGATGACACTCAATAGACCCCAGAATCTGATAGAAGATGCAGGAGGTCCATACAGAGCAACCAGGGTTCCTCTGAAAATATGTTGTTATGGAAAATGTTCTCTAAATGTAGGAAGTTTGAAAAGTGTGATGACGAACTGTGGCATATCAGTTAATGATGCTATCAAAACATAAATGCCATTGGATGTTAGCTATTAAATAGTATATCTTATATTGAAAACAAATATCATTGGTTATAAAATGAAAGTATCTTATATCCAGTATCTACAAAATATTCATAAAATATTCAGGCTACAAGAGAATATCTGGAGATATTTAACACACACAAAATCAGAAGGGAGATTTTTTCCTGATTAAATTCCTCTCAGATCTCAAACAGGAGATCCTGCTGAAGAAAGAACTGGGATAGAGTCAAGCAATCTGTATGTATAAATGTGTTTGATTTCACTTGTCTTACTATGTATTTTTACATTGATTGAATACTTGAGATGAGGAGCTAGAAATCCACCTTTAAAAAAAATAAACGTTGATTTTCCACCTTTCTTTCATCATAGAATTTTAGGCAGTATAATTGAGGGTTCTTATTAGTATTGATTTCATTTATCAGTTGCTTTTTACAAACAAAAAAAGTCTCAAAGCAGCTTGACAAAAAATAGGCAGTCTTTTCTTATGCCATCTCCCATTCAGACACTGATGAGACCTGAACTGGTTTCGCTTAAGCAAGCTTACTGCATCACATGCCTGCAGACCATACTTTTAAAGCAAAGTGATACTGAAATGCAATGTTCCTGACCTGAAGTCTGAATACATAGAGGATTAACAACTCCTCAGACAACACCATGACCCCAATCCAATCTCTTCTGCCACCCCACAATATGATTGTTTTTAAGGGAAAGAAAGGAAATGTCACAAATCTTTCACATCTTATCTTGTTTGGCCCTAAAATGTTTCATTTTAAGGATTTGTTGAGGCCAGTGCTGCTGCAAGGGTAATATTTTGGAGAAGAAATCCAGTCCCCACCCCACCCTCAGTAGAATGAGCAGAAGGGTCCCCTTAATATAGCAGAACTGGCTGGCCAGATTTTGAAGTATCTGATGTAATGCATACTACTGTCTAAGGAGGATGGCAGTGTTAAGACCATTAACTCTAGCCTAAAATTACCTAACTGTTTAGGGACATTTTTTGCACGTGTGTGTGAGCATGCAAAAGTGATGATGCAGACCACACATTTGTCATATATATAGTGAAGGAAACTTTAGCTAAATTTGCACATTTAGATTTCTGGGTGCAGAGCATAGCTATTTATTATAATGTTATTGTACATTCTCTTTGGTTCCAATAAAAGTTTATAGTCTGTTTAATTTCCTATGTCACAATGCCAGGAGAAAACAAGGAAAGAAAACAACAGAAATAAAAGCAATCACCCAATAAATTTGAGGAGATTTGAGCAACTTTTTGCTTTTCTTCTAAGGCTCAATGTGTGTGTGTGTGTGTGTAAGTAACAAAAAGAAGCCAGCGTCACTCCTTCTCTCTGTGGATTCGGTGGAGACATATTTCACAGACAGAACTATTTTTTACAGGATTTGACGCCCCTGCCAGACAGCACTAAGAGAAAATGAATGATTAGAAGAGTCTAAAAATGGTTGCTTCAAGGGAAAAGAATGAGGAGGAAGGACAGCTATTTTTATTCCCTGGGCTAATCGTGGCAGGGTTGTCTGCTGCTTCTGCAATCCTTCAGTTGTGTTTGACTTGTTCACAATGTCCTTTTCTGTTCGTCTCTTGTACTTTCGGGTTAAAGTAGTCACCCATGCTCTGTATATGCTTTCATTAATATCAGTCGAACTATAAGGATTTTTGATTGTGATCCACAGCAAATGGCAGAGAAAAGGCTGGAGGCCCAACTAATGGTAAAGGGCAGTCATGTGCACCCTATTCAGCTGACCCCAGTTCCTGAAAGCCTTTAGCTCAACCTTCTCCAACCTGGTCCAGATGTTTTGAACTACAGCTCCCATCAGCCCTAGCCAGCATGGCCTATAGTCAGGGACTATGAGAGTTATAGGGTGGGGTGCTTTTATTTGCTCTCTCTGTTGTGGGATCTGGCATAAGGGCCACTGGCCCATCAGTCCTGCCTTCCTCATTTTGTCCAAAGACATCCCAGGAGGTTAGAGATAGCATGTGAGAATTCTTGTTTTGCATACCCCACACATGGCAGGAGGGTAAAGATATTAAGAATTGAAGGTACCTTGGTCATGGACCCAAACCATTCTAAAGCCAGTACTGTGCTGATGATATTCGGGGCAAGTAAATTTGTATTCCTAGGCAGTTATCTGCTATTGCTGCAAAGTCAAAGATTCAGGCCTGCACCGCCTGAACAACTTCAAAACAAGAGTGGTTGGACTTTTTCAAAGGAACAAATTGCACATTGATATTGTGGCAGGAAGATGAGATGTCAGCAATTAGATTAGATGGCCAGACAATTAAATATCAAGAACAAAGAGATGTTACAGTGTGGAGCAACTTTCTCTTAATTCATTTAAATGTAAATGAATGGAAATTGGTTCTATGTAGGCCACAGATGAAATAGCAAAGGGCATCTGTTAATTATTAGCCTAGATTTCCATGTCCTCCAGCATTTCGCAAATGAAAACAAGGCCATGCTTGTAGCACCCTCAATTTTTACACCAAGGTTTGCAGCCTGAGCCCCATGCTATATTATATATTGCTGAAGCGTCTATTCCGCCAGCTTTATCCTGATTTTTTTACGATAGTCTATCCTCTGCTGATTTCAAAGCCAAAAGGGTGTTTGTTCTTTTGATTAAAAATAAACTTTTAAAAAAACACTGGCACACTGAGCACTGTGTAGTGGATAGGGATCAAGGCCGACTCCAAAGGGCAGCCAGGTAGGGCCCTGGCTGAGGGCCCCTCTGCTTCCCTTCTGCGATTCACGGCAGGATCACTGCCGTGGAATGCACGGCGAGAGCTCTGGAGCCCTGCCATTCCCTTGCTTCAACCTACCTTTCTTGGCTGTTGTGTGGTTGCGCTTGCAGCGCTGCCCTTAACCAAGATGGTGGCTGAGTTTCCCTAAGGGGCTGAAGCCTCTGCCGCCATGTTGGCTGATGGCACGCATGTGTGCTATGCGTGAGCAACTGCACAACAGCTGAGAAAGGCAGGTTGAGGCAAGGGAATGGTGGGGGCTTCAAATCTCTTGCTGTGCAATCCGCTGCGGCAATCCTGCTGCAAATTGCTGAAGAGGAGCACCGGGGCCCGGGGCAGGCTTGTGCCCAAGGACCCTGGCGTGTCTGGGGCCAGCCCTGATAGGAATATTGGAGTATTCTGACTAAAACAGAAAAGGAAGTGAAAAGTGTGGCAGTTTGTATGTTCATCTGTAGTCAGGAATGGAAATCAGTCAAGCAAATACGATTGGTATTTGTTCGCATTGTTGCTGTTTTCATAGAATCACAGAATAGTAGAGTTGGAAGGGGCCTGTAAGGCCACTGAGTTCAACCCCCTGCTCAATGCAGGAATCCAAATTAAAGCATAGTCAACAGGTGGCTGTCTAGTTGCCTCTTGAATGTCTCCAGCATTGGAAAGCCCACCACCTCATTAGGAAATTGGTTCCATTATCATACCATTGTTATTGTTTTAAGTTCACAAATTTAATGTTGTTTAGCATGGTTTTGACATTTCCTTTAAACTGAAGTGTTATATAACAGCAAGACAGCAGACAGCGAGACAAATAACATAGCATTTGGCGAACACCAAATTGCAGCAGAACAGAAACAGTGACGATTGTGATGAATAAAGGTTGGAATAGAAATGGCTGCCTTCTTGCATCCCAAGTGGTGGGCATTAGTATTTATAAATACGTATGAACATAGCAGCAACAGAGATGCTTGCAGTTGGGTTATCAAGGGGAAAAAAGGGAGGTGAACTTCAAACGTCTTAGGCCCTGTCCTTTATAGCTGTGGCTACTGTCTAAGATTATTTAACTTTTTATACTGATTTATCAGCAGTTTGGTGCATGGGTCAGTGTTAATTGGTTGCTGCTGCATAGAGACAGGCAATCTGGATTCTACCCACCTGAGGGTGTTTCAGGATGGGGAGAGAGAAACCAAGTATGTTCTAGGCAGTGGACCACCCAGCAAGGGGAAGACACCCCAGAGGAATGTCCCTTTGATGTCTCTCCTTCTGAGGTGTCATTAGGGGGTAAGAACTGCAACCCCATGAAAGTGGCAGATAGATGATGGGAGGACCTTGAATGAGATATGGGGAAGGAAAGCTCCCATGTGAGAACTGGAAGGGTCTATTATTTTCTGTGTGGGGGGTGATAGTGGGTGGGATTAACAGCTAGTTTTATACAGAGAGAAGTATATGCATTTGTACATGGTTTCAGTGCTTTAGATAACCAGCTGCTGATTTTCACCTCCCTTTTTTTCAGGAGGCTATTTTTGTTAGACAAGCATTGTTTTATAGTTACACCAGAGATAAGTAGGTAACAACTTATCTTATGAGACTTTAATAATAATTTAATAATAATAATTTAATTTATGTGTCGCCTATCTGGCCAATGGCCATTCTAGGCGACGTACATCTCGGTTACAATAAAATACATCATAATAATACTATACAAACAATAAAAACTATACACAATGACAGTTCAGAGTAATAGGCAATTTGTCATAGAGATTAACCCTCCCCGGAAGTCCCGAAGGCCTGTCTGAAAAGCCAGGTCTTCAAGGCCTGGCGGAATACATTCAGGGAAGGGGCATGCCGAAGATCATATGGGAGGGAGTTCCAGAGAGTGGGGGCCGCCACTGAGAATGCCCTCTCTCTAGTCCCCACCAACCTAGCTGTTTTAGTTGGCGGGACTGAGAGAGGGCCCTGCGTGGCTGATCTTGTCGGGCGGCATAATTGGTGGCGTTGGAGGTGCTCCATCAGATAAACTGGGCCGAGACCATGTAGGGATTTAAAGGTTAATACCAACACCTTGAATTGGGCCCGGAAAACAACTGGGAGCCAGTGCAGGTCGAACACCACTGGGGTGATATGCTCCTGGCAGCGACAGTTTGTAAGTAGTCGAGCCGCTGTATTTTGTATAAGTTGTAATTTCCGGACCATTTTCAAGGGTAGCCCCACGTAGAGCACATTACAGTAATCCAAACGAGAGGTGACCAGGGCATGTACCACCAGTGGGAGCTGATGAACAGGAAGGTATGGTTGCAGTCTACGTATGAGGTGTAATTGATACCAAGCTGCCCGACTCACTGCCGAAATCTGAGCCTCCATGGACAGCTTGGAATCAAGAACAACCCCAAGGCTGCGGACCTGGTCCTTTAGGGGCAGTCTCACCCCATCGAACATCAAGTCAATATCTCCCAACCTTCCTTTGTCCCCCACGAGTAGCACCTCGGTCTTATCGGGATTCAGCTTCAACCTGTTCCTTCCCATCCATCCACTCACGGATTCCAGGCACTTGGACATGGTCTCCACAGCCAACTCTGGTGAGGATTTAAACGAGAGATAGAGCTGAGTGTCATCCGCATATTGGTGGCACTGCAGCCCAAATCTCCTAATGATTGTCCCCAGCGGCTTCATATAGATATTAAATAGCGTGGGAGAGAGGATAGAGCCCTGTGGCACACCACAGTTGAGAGGCCAAGGGTCTGAAACCTCTTCCTCCAATGCTACTTGTTGATGCCTACCGGAGAGAAAGGAACGGAACCACTGCAGTACAGTGCCTCCTATTCCCAACCCCTCCAGGCGATGTAAAAGGATACTGTAAAAGGATACTTTGTATTTTACAGTGGTTATGGAGTATATATTTTTTATTTATTGAAGTACTTATAATCTGCACTTTCATAAAAGTATAGCAAGGCAATATACAACATACAAGAGTATAATAAAATTAGTAAAAGAATAAATAAACACATATTTAAAAAACATCAACAAAACATCAACAAAACAAAACAGTAAATACTAGTTGGTTAAAAAGAAAAATTCATATTGCAAAGACCTGTCTATACAATACCATTTTAGAAGGCAGGGATGATTCCTGTTGAATCTCTACTGGTAGGGAGTTCCACAGGGCAAGGCTTGATCCATCGTAAAGGCCAACAAAACTTCAGGAGTGTGGGGAACCTACAAAATTGCACATCAGATGATCCAGTGATCGAGGAAGAACATAAGGGATCAGATGGATCTTAAGATACTTTGGGCCCAAGCTGATTAGGGCTTTGTGAATTAGCACAAGTATTTTGAGGTTTTTTAAAAAAAAGCCACAGTTATTGAGAGTTTAAAAAACAATTCTTTTGTGTTTTTCATTTATTCTCCCATCTCAGGCACATGGCAAAAATTATTCCGACATCCTAATTTTGTGACATGTTGCCAGAATTCAGCTGAAATGTAGACTTAACTAAATGAAAGGGATGTTGCAATCTTGGGTTAATTGTTGAATAGAACTGAGCAAATCTATTCATCCCTAATTTTGATCAGGAAAATAACGTGGAGGATAAAGGGTTAAACATCCTCTCCTCCAGTGCCACTGCCCTGAAAAAAGTCAGATTCCTTATGGTACCTTTTAAATGAATACTAAAACGTCAGGAGATCCAATCATGGGTCTTCTACATGACATGTAATAAGGTCATTAATGCCAACAACCACAATATTTCAGATATTCATTCCCTGTCAACATATGAAACATCTCTGTAAACAATTGACAAAGGCATCATTAAACTGTAAATGGCTTGTTGCCTATTAAGTATTTGAAGGAGATTATTCAGAGCCAGTGTGGTATAGTGGTTAGAGTGTTGGACTATGACCTGCGAGACTAGGGTTCGAATCCCCACACAGCCATGAAGCTCACTGGGTGACCTTGGGCCAGTCATTCAGAGGAAGGCATTGGTAAACCCCCTCTGAATACTGCTTACCATGAAAACTCTATTCATAGGGTCGCCATAAGTCGTGATCGACTTGAAGGCAGGCCATTCCATTCATTCAGAATTAATATATTGGACAGATATATTGATATTAATCTGACTTTTACTAAGACATAAGTCTTGTCATATACAGCTGAAACAGAGCCATGTGAAAATTCAGCTTGATCCAGCCGGCCCCTGTAAAAGAAAACAATCTCTAACAAATGTGCTCAGGTTTGGTATTTCTGGGACTGGGAGACAGTTCAGCATGTCATGTTCCAAATTACATGGTTAAGTAATGTATTCCGCTAACTCAATTGTCGTAAACCAATATAGGAACAGAGGAGTGCTCCTATAGTTAAGGCAAGTAGCAAAAACAAGCTTCTGTCATAAGCTTCAATATTCCATAGCTTATAAAAATGGCACTTCTTGAACTAATAACTTGACATGCATCATCCACCTCATGAGGTCTACGAAAATGCCAAATTTAAAACCGATTCAATAAAAATTGCCAAAGATACAGCAAGTCACATTTGACCCCTTTCATCTATTACTAAACACCAAATCATATATTTATTTCCAGTTTTGGTGAGGGGAAAAACCTCCAATGTACTTTATTCAGGCTTGTAGCAGAGCACAACCTTTCATTAGTTTGTCTGATGGCCAATAAGCTGCAACTGGACTGTAGTAATAAAAAAGAGCACTGAGCACACAAACTAATTACTCTGAGTTCCAGTTGCTGCAGTCCTTGTCTTCTAAATTAATTTCACCAAAAAGTAATTAGAACCTCTTTCAAATTAGGGACACTTTTTAATTTAGTGCCGTTTGCCATGCATGGCAGACAAAATGAACACTATTGGCATCCAAGAGTGAACAGTCAATATCATGCCACAGATTGGTTGTTAATGTATTTTAACAACACTAAAAAGTGATCAAAAGATGCATTTCCCCATTTCTCCAGCTCAGGTTTCTATACTCTGAGAATTTTAATCCAGGCAAAGGCTGCTTCCAGGGTCATTCCGACCATTAGACAATGTGAGGTAGTGGCTTCCTGTGCCAGATGCCGGGGCAACAGCACTTTCCCCACCATTCTCTCTGAGTCTCCTAAGCTAGACTGCTGATGTCAGGTATAGTGGAGGATGTTGTCCCATTGCCAGTGCTGAAAAAAGATTCATCTGCTAGTCTAATCAGATTATGTATGTGAAATAGGGCTGAGGGGCATCTTGTCCTTTGTCTTGGACACCAAAATATCTTGGGCCAGCCTTGGCTGCTTCTCACAGGCAAACTGTTATGACAAGATGTGGACTGAGAGCTACTTCACCTATGTGGTTTTTAATGTATAGAGCAGCCTTCCTTAGCCTGGTGCCTTCCAGATATTTTAGACTCCAGCTGCATTGTCCCTGGTGATTGTCTATATGGTCTGTATGGTCGGAAGGCAGGCAGGCAGGCAGGCAGGCGGGTGGTGTCACCTTGGTGCCTTGTTGACCTGGGTAGGGGAAGGAGGGCCTTGGCAACCTGGGGGGAAGGGGAGGTGCCTTGGTGACCTTGGAGAGGAAGGGGAGGGGGAGGTGCCTTCCCAACCTGGGGAGGGGGATAGGGGAGGTGCTGTATGGCAGAGGGGAAGTGTTTGGCTTGCACAGCATGTGAGGGAAGAGCCCCTAATATAATAAAAAATGTGGAGGTCAAACAGATGTGCTCCCTCTCCTTCCTCTACTCATACATAGTGATGAGGTAGGCTTGGCTGCCCTGTTGCAGAGGCATGCAGTCGCACAATGTGTAAAGCATCCCTGAGTTCATCTGATCTGGGCTTGTGGTAAAGCAGCCTGTGACTTCTCCACCCAGTCTGTCAATTTACTTCAGAACTATGCCACTGTTGTCAAAGCACTGCTGAAAACCCCTCTGGTGGTGCAGTAAAACACAAGCACGCTGTGAGCCAGTCACTTTGACAAATACTAGAAATCAGTACAGAGTCACACGATTTATATCCTGGAATAATATTTTTTTAAAAAATCAAATCAAATAAACTTTTTTATTAACTAAAAGATATATATTATAGTTCTTTACATAGTCATCATGAGGAACCTTTCTATGTGGTAGAGAGAGGGAACCTGTGGCCCTCCAGATGTTGCTGGACCCCAACTCCCATCATCCCTGACCATTAGCCAGGGCCATGTTGGCTTGGGCTGATGAGAGTTGGAGTCCAACAATATCTGGATGGCTGCAGGTTCTCCACAAGTCTGCTGTATAAAGAAGAGAAGCCATGTGACAGAGAAATAAGTAACATATACTTAATCAGAAGGAAAATCAGAGTTCTTCAATAGTATTTATTTATTTATTTATTGAACTTCTATACTGCCCCATAGCCGAAGCTCTCTGGGCGGTTTACAGTAACTAGTAACTAGTAAGATACAAATGGGATCTGCAACCAAATGTCGCAGTGTATCCTTACTAGGGATGCTTGAGGAATTCACACAAAATGAATTTTGGGATGTATGTTATGAATCTGCACTATACAGAACAGAGCTTGGAAGTAACTAGTTACAAGTAACGAATTACTTGTAATTAATTACTTTTTTGAGTAACGAGTGGGTAATTCCTTTACATTTTGATTGTAATAGAACTAGGAGTAATTTTACTACTTTTGTCGAGTAATTGTAACATTTCCGGAATTACTTTTGGGCATTACTTGGGGGGGGAGCAGGGGAAGTCTTCTGCACCTCTGATTTGTGGATGACAATGATGTGCCTCAAACTGGGCTTCTGTGCAGTGTCGCTCTTTCCTCATGCTCTGTGGATGGATAGGAGGCGATGAGGGAGGAGGCGGAGAGTGAGACGGCATGGAGTGGAGAAAACAATTATTTAAAAAAAAGATAGTGGTGGTGAAGAATGGAATGGAGGGAAAAAGGACCCGGAGGTCAAGAACATGGATAAAGGAGGAGAAGGAGGCAGCAGCAGAATGGAGATAAAGAACTGTGGAGGTGAAAGATGACATGTGTGTGTGTGTGTGTGTGTGTGAATACAGTAGGGCCCCGCTTTACAGCGCTTCGCTTTACAGCGATTCACTAATACAGCGTCTCAGTTAGATGCAATTAGACTAAAGCCCCACTCATGCGGTTCTTGTTCCGCTTTTACAGCCATTTTTGGACATTGCGTGCCATTCTATTCAATGAGTTCTGCTTTACAGCGAGGGTCTGGAACATAACCCGCCGTATGTGTGTGTGTGTGTGTGAATACTGTGTTTGCACTTGGCACACAAAGTGGCCTCCACCACCCTCTCTGGCTGCTGTGCTGCATTTGCAGTATTTAAACTTTTTTGCATCTCAGGGGAAAATGTTTGCTTGGGTGAGTGTCCCTTAGATGGTGGCAGGGGGTCCAGGAGGTGGTTATGTGAGAGAGATTATGCTGGCTGGCTGAGTGGGGGGGTTGCACTTGGTTTGACGTGCAAAGATCTGAGTAGTGGTCTCAGCCTCCCTCCCCACCACCCTTACCAGTGGAGAGACTACCATTGCTATCTTATGAATAAAAATAATTATTCTACTACCTCTGTATGTGTTTATTTTTAATGTTGTTTTAGGCTACTTAGATGTGCAGCAGCCAAGGCCAGCACCTTGTAGGCGTTTTTTTTAAAGTAACTGAAATGTAATTGTAGTGATTACTTTGGAGGAAAAGTAAAGTAATCAGTTACTTTCAGAGCAATTGTAATTGTAACAGTAATTACTACTTTTTGGGCCGTGTAACTGTAACTGTAATTTATTACTTTTTAAAAGTATACTTCCAAGCTCTGATACAGAATGATTAATAGTCTGTACTAGAAGAAGAGCATCGTTAGAGGCATTATGCTTCTAAATACCAGTTGCTGGAAATCGCAGGAGAGGACAGTGCTCTTGCCCTCATGTTCTTCTGGTGGGCTCCCATAGGCATCTCAGTGGTTGGGCACTGAGAGAACAGGATGCTGGACTAGATGCACCACTGGCCTGATCCGGCAGGCTCTTCTTATGTTCTTATGTCTACCAGCTGTTCCTGGAAGCAGCTGACTTGGCCACAGTGACTATCTATCTATCTATCTATCTATCTATCTATCTATCTATCTATCTATCTATCTATCTATCTATCTATCTATCTATCTATCTATCTATCTATCTATCTATCTAATCTGCCAACCTACTATGCTCTCCTTCAGAATACTGTCTTGCAAATAACTCAACCTTCTCTGGCTCCTCTTGGGTGTTTTGTTTTGTTTTTGTTTGTTTTGCTGCTGATATTTTAGTGATTTGGATAGCTGAATGTGGTTTTTGTGTGTCTGTGTGATTTTATTTGTGCAATAAATATTTTCTGTATGTTTAAGAAAACTTTTAATTGTTATGTTTTTGTTAGCTTGCTAATGTGGATTTAAATATCACTATGAAACATATGCTATATGATTGTTCACTGTTCTTGTGACCCACTTTGAGCATAATGTGGAAGAGTGACATATACAGTTAATAAATGGATGGTAAAATGGGAAATCATTATATTTAATTTACCACCAACACATAAGGGAATTGTGTGTGTGTGTCCATTACCAATCTCAACAATAGATCTTGGGAATAAAGTGTTTTATTTTAAATAATGCAGAAGCAGATTTAGTTGCATTGAGAAAATCCTGTTTAATCCATGGATTTGTATCATTTGCTAACTACACTGAGAATTTTGGCTCCATTTAATCCTTCAGCTTCTGAAGATAAATGGTTTATTTAAATATTTAGCTGCACTTTGTCAACATCAGAGGAGTGGGGGGAGGGGTGATGGATGGCAGCAATTATACAGGGTGCATCTCCATTAACACACCATTTTTGTTCAGGTATGAAGTCTGCCTCTCAAAGGACTCGCTTAATGATGAGGACTCAAAAGGAATTTTAATTACCGCTTTACAGTTATCATGCTCATTTGCAGTTGGATCTTAGAGTGGTTAAAAATGGCAATGGTTAGATCTCTAGTGTAGTTAGGTACTATATGCGAACTTTTGCTTTTCTGCTTAACAATGTTAATTTCCAGTGCCTGGGAGTTAAAACAGGCCATAACCTGTTGGAACTGAGCTCCTCCATATAAGATGTTTAAGTATATTGTTGGCTCTTGTGAAGGAGGGGGTTCTTTTTTCTCTCTGCCCCACTTAGAAATAGAAAATTGATGCTGTGCTGTTGGAGATCTACCCCATCAAAAGAAATATACATTATTCTGGAAGCCTCTGGGCTGATTCAAGTCTCACTTCTCATATGGAGGACTTTGAAAAGCACATTGACATGCAGACATTGTAGGTTTTGAAATCTGCTTTCCATGTGGCAAGTGATAATCTTAAGCAGTGATTCCAAAACATGTCTTATTTGCATTACTCCTCAGATTTTGGAGTTCCAAATTACCTGGTCTTACTTCCAAAATGGATACCATGCATTAGGAATCCAATGTGTTACGAATCAACCATTATTTCCACCAAATAAAGATATGATAAAGGGGTAAAAGCTTTATTAACATACAATGATCTGCAGCAAATAAACCAATGTTAGCAAATGTTGATGCAAGAACTTTAAGTGAGAGCTGGGTGCATACCTCTCCTGCTACTTACCATGCTGACTCCATCTTAGATCTGAGTACCAAACCTGATTGCTGTTACAGGTACAGCCCTATGTCCAACATGCTGATTGATCTCTGCTTTTCCTCATCTTCTCACCTTAAAGATGTGCTGTGAAGAGGCACCTGATCACCCTGATGCCACCATGGTTGGACAGCCTTAGATATGATAAGACAACTATATCCCAGCTCCCATTCCATAGCCTGCCACAGAAAATGCATGGAACAAGGAAACGGTGGATAGGAGGGAATCCTCTCATCCCTAGCCAGCATCATGGATGTGCAGTGCCAATATAGAAATTCTCTATAAGACTGGGGTCATATATATATCCAATATTATGGTCTAACTCCCAGAATAGATCCAACGCATTAGGAATCCAAGGTGTTAGGAATCAGCCATAGTTCCCACCAAATAAAGATGTGATAAAGGGGTAACAGTTTTATTAACATACAAAGATCTGCAGCAAACAAAACAATGTCACCAACAGGCTGTCAATCCACCAGTGGATAATGTATTTCCGATATTATGTCCTCCCATTCTGGATAAAATATGCGGAATGGTTTTTCCCCATCCGTCTGTATGTGTGTAATATTAGAACCTCAGCGGATGAGTTTTGTTCACTTGTAAGGTCCAACTGATCTGTGGGGAAAACTAGAAATGATTCGTCATGCCAGTAGTTCTGTGTGGCTGCTGTATGATATGGATTAGCCACTTTCATGGAAACCAACCAAAAGAGTAAATCCACATGTCAGGAAAGACATGTGACTTTATATTTATTTATTTATTTATTTTTATTTATTTATTAAATTTTTATACCGCCCCACAGCCGAAGCTCTCTGGGCGGTTCACAACAGACTTTGCAGAGATCTCCATACCACTGCCGTAACATTTGAATTGACCTGCATGGCAATGTAATCCAAGCAATGTGATTACTCTTCTGTAATAAGAACATAATATAAGAAAAGCCTGCTGGACCAGGCCATCTAATAGTAGTTATATGCAAAAACAGGATCAGAAATGCTGCCAGATTCAGCTCCAAATGGAATTTATTGGGAAATTTACCATTCTGACCATGATGGATCTACAGCGGAATGGATTGGCACTTAACAGAATCTAGCAGATACCATCATGAGTTTCCAAAGCTTCATCAATACAGGCTTCACTCCTATACCCACTTAACTGAGACAAGTAAGGTCCTCTGAACTCAGTTGGACCAAATTCTGACTGACATAGCTTCTTGATCTATTTCTAGAGTCTATAAGTTCTTGCTGGTTAAATTGGTATCATTGTTTGATACGTTAAGGACTCTGTTAGGGGATGCTATAGGATTTGGAAACATTAAAAACTAGAGAAATTATACAATTGAATTTGTCACTTAAAACATTGCATGCTTCACCAAATTAAAAAAAAGAGAGAGAAGGTAATCCAAACCCTTGAGTTCTGTATATAAAACATATGCTACGTAATATTTTCAAATTATTTCTTTGGCTATAAGTCAGTGTTTCTATTGGCAAGGCTAGGAATACAAAAGTTGCTAATCTCAATTCTGTATTTCACTTGCTGCTGCAGTGAAACATACAGTGGCCTCCTTAAAAGTAATTAAAGCCAGACTACACAATATATCTGCCCAGCATTGCCATCCATTAATGGGAATGATGGATGCTTTGCATTAATCTTGCCACAGTTACAGCCCTATGTCCAATGTGAAAGAAGCAATGTGATTCAGTAAAGTTACCTCCTGCAAATTGTGTCCATATTTCACCCAAATAGCAGAAATCCTGTCTTGGTGAACTAATTCTTGCTTTAACTGCTGCAGGGCCAAGCTAATCTAAGTTACTACGAGATATTGTGAGGTTCCTGAAAAGCAGCCAGTGGTATTGGCTGCTGACAAAAAATAACCAGTTGCTGAGAATGTCAAGTGAGGAGAGCACTATTGCGCTCAAGTCCTGCTTGTGGGCTTCCTGTAGCCATCCAGTTCCCATAAGTATCAGGTCCTGCTTGCAGGCTTTGCATAGGCATCTGGTTGGCCACAGTAAGAACTGGATGCTGGACCAGATGGGCCCTGGGCCTGATCCAGCAGGACTTTTCCTATGTTCTTATGGTAACAAAATTTGTGGTAAGCAGCAGTTGTTGATACTCAATAATAAAGGGAAATGGGAGGGTTCCTAAATAATATCCACAAGCCCCATTCTTTGATTGCTCTCAGCTTTAACCAAATTGTGACACTTGATGGACCACCAACAAAAGTATCTAAGGAGGGCATCACCAAAGGAAAGATGACCAGATCCCTTCTGTCCACCTTGGAATTCAAGCACTGATTATAAGTCGTTCCGAATAACTGAAAAAAAACAACCAATAGTAACTTATCTGAGATATAAGGAATGGAAGGCCAGAGTGGTGGCTCCCTGATTCTGGAATGCCCTTTCCCTAATGACTGATCTGTCATTGATGCTTTTCAAGGCTTGATGTCAGGCAAACACTTGTCTGCTTGTTCACTTAGGGGAAGTATTTATTATTTAACCATGGGCTGCCCCAGCACTACCTGCTAGTAACAAACTCCCCCTAGATCACAGGGTAGCATAGGTGAAATGGTCAGGGAGGATGGGGTTTGTGGTCCAGCAATATCAGGAGGGCCACAGGTTTCCCGTCCATGTTATTGGTGCCAATGGAAGCCATCATTCAAGCTTTATTGCTGTGTGAGGACAGAACTAGGAGAGGACGGCAAAAGGCAGATGGGGAGTCCCTGCAGGCAAGAGATTCCCTATCCCTGCTCTGAGTGATGATGCAGTAATTATATCATTGCCTTCATTCACTCCTGACTGGGAAGAACTAGGGTGGCGGCTGATGGAGACTGGTGGAGGCTAAGGTGAAGCTGCTTTAATTCTTTTTCGACTTTTGCAGTACTGACTGGATGTGTAATGTGGCCTTCTATTATATGTTATATTTATAGTGTGGTATTAATTCTTGTATTGTTGTCATATTTGCTATTTTTTATTATGGTTGTATTATTTTGTTTGAAAATGTTTTGCAATTGTTTGCTCTTGTTATAAGTTATTTCAATTATTGTGTTTTTTTCTTGTAAGTCGCTTTGAGTTTTACTGTTGAAAAAAAAGTGACTAGCAAATGCCAGTAATAAATAAATAAATTTATTTTTCCTTTGTAACTCTACCCTGGTTCTCATTTGACTTATTTTCTATCTTGCATTTCTCAGTCATTTTTGGTTACTGCAAGTAAGGTTCATAAGTTGCCCTGTTAATTAGTACTTGGTTGATTACAGGATACAATTGTTATCGTAGTGGGAAGACAGTCACATTACGGAGAGGGGATACTTGCTATTACTTGCTGATGCTCCTTAATTAAAATGGAAGTTCTTAGCTATTCCAAGCTGGTAGAAACTAAACAACTAGACTGGTGATAAGACATTTGATATATCATTGTTCCTGAGCTGGGCTCTCTTCATGTTTGATTCATCATGTGAAAGTCACCCTACGGTAGTAATCAAGGACCATACATGATATATGGGAGATTTTCCACACTAAACTTCATATTGATGTGATCAGATAAATGTTTATCAATATTTTAATAATGAGAGCATTTTTATAATGGTGTCACTCTTTTCAAATACAGCCACTACTGCTGGGGTGTAGTCAGTGCTGGTGTCAGGCTATTTTGCACCCTAGGCAAGTCTAACTACCTGCACACACACACCCCAAAAATTGCTAACTTCAATTTTCAAAAACAGATGTCTTGTAGAAAAAATGAATAGCACAAAACTTGAAACTGCTAAATTTATTTTAAATTGCAAGAATAAGTAATACAAAAATCTTTGATTATCTTTCTCAAATACAAGAGAAAATGTTTTAGCACACAAATCATTTTGAATAATCTTGTGAATTGTGATGTTAAAATTTAAGTCTCTTAAAAGTTTCAATTTCAGGCACATCAAAATATCACTTTGTGTGCCTTTTCCTTTGCAAATTTTGTCACCAATTCCTTCAGGTCAAGTGCTGATGCTTGGGCATGTTCAATTGATATAGAACTAGTCTCTTTTGCAACATTGTTGAGCATATGTAAGTTTTTATAAGTTTGAGCTTTGAGAAACTGTGTTCACCACTTGCCACTGAGAAGGATCCCTAGAGCAACAGAAACATTAGGCACACTATCCAGGAGTTTTAGTTGTAGTATGAAGAGAAGTACTCCTTTTGGTGGCATAGACTTTGGAAGTGTTCGAGATATTGCTATTAGTTCACAGCACAGATCTTCAGCATCAATATCTTTGTTTCCATTGTGCATCAATGATTTTTCTGAATTCTTGCAGGCCTTTAGTACATCTTCAGTAGATTTTTTGTTGATACTGTATATATCATACAAGAAGCCGAATAGGGAATTATATTGTTGTAGCTGTTGGAATCTCTCTTCAACAGATTGTATGGCCATGTCTAAGACAGCATAGTAGAAACCTACTTTACATTTCTGGTTTGGATCTTGCGGTGGTTCTTCTTGGGCCTCATACTCAAACTGCCGTTTCTTTCTCCTTTTTCTAACCTGTTCTGTCTCAAAGTTTGGTAGTATTTCTAGCTCCTTTGCAATCTCAGTAGTATCTATCAAAACTTGTTGAAAACCCTCATCACACCTGCAGCCCACAAGGTAATTCTTGGTCACTTGCAATTGGCTTGTAGCTGAATTTAAATCAGCTTCCTTATTTTGTAGTAGCTTGCTTGTAAGACTGACTTCAAAAAGGATGTTGTACCATGTAACAAGGGATACCACAAACTTGAACTTACAAATTGCATTAGCAAGGGCCTTAGCTTCTATTCGGGAAGTATCTCCAGATAAACCTTTTAGGCTTGTGTCATCAAAGATCTCTATTAAAGCATCATATATATTACCAAGATGATATCTCAGTGGTGTCAAAGCATCGATCCGACTCTCCCATCTTGTTTCGCTCAATGCCTAAGTCTGATACACGGCTAGTTAGAATATGCCAAGACTGAGTTGATGCAGAGAAATAATTATAGATCTGTTGAACCAAACTGAAGAAACTAGATGCTTCCAGACAACACTTAGAGGCATCATTGACTACCAAGTTTAAAGAGTGTGCATTGCAGGGCACAAAAAAGGCACGTGGGTTTATGTCCAGGACTGTCTTTGGTATGCCATTTTCTTTGCCTTTCATGTTACTCCCATTATCATAACCTTGACCACACAGATTCTCAATTGGTAATCCCATTTGCTCAAGCTGTCCAAGAAGAGTTTCTGTCATAAAGGGACCTGTACAGTAGGGCCCCGCTTTGCGGCGTTCTGCTTTGCAGCATTCCACCGATACAGCAGTTGTCAATTGCAGAAAGGCCCCGCTTCTACAGCGCTTGTTCCACTTTTATGGCATGTTTTGGGTGTCAGGCGCCATTTTAGACAATGTTAGTCAATGCGTTCCACTTTATGGTGGATTTCGCTTTACGGCGGAGGTCTGGAACAGAACCTGCCATATGAGTGGGGTCCTACCGTAGTCTCCTTTAGTGGAACAAATCCCAAGAAATGAATACCATTTACCATGAAAACTATAGGAAATGGGAAACTTCAATAAAGTTGCAAAGTAAAGACATATTTAAAGTGACCATCTGAACTATATGAACTGTCTTAATAAGCTTGCTTCCTCCCTGCTAAAACAAGATCAGCACAGCACATGTCTTCTTTCTATTATTTGGGCTGATTGCAGGTGTTGCCACCACTCACCATATGCTCAGAGGCATATGTTACCAAATTCTTCCAGGCTACACAGGAAGTGGATTGGACTGTGAAAAACCAACCCAAATTGTGTTTGCATTTTGACAACTTTGTAGGGCAGTACAATATTTCAGAGAGGAGGTCAGGTCAGCTCCCCTAGTGTATTCACTATAGCTGCCCAGTTTCCCTGCTTTTTAAAGTTTGATAGAAATATCTAAGGGCTACAGGTACGTTCTTAAACCACAAGTTTTTTGCCTATTAGCGAATTTAATATACATATATCATTCTAGGTTTAGGTGGCAGGTACTCATTGTTTCTGCTTTTACTACTACATAGAAGCAACATCACCATTTCAAAATGTAGTCCAAGGGGTAATAAAGTTTGGGGCTTTAGCCAAACTCATGTAGAGTTTTAACTGGAGCATTTTTTTCCCATAATGGCAACTTAAGTGGTTATTGTGATGTTCCTGTATTAATGTAAATATGGTAAGTGCTGTTTATATAGAAGACATATGGTAAGTGGAGTGAAAGAGGAGGGGGGAGTAGATGAGCAGTAGAATGCTGGATGATTGGCTGAGTGTTTGAATGGCTGGGAGTATAAATGGAAGAATGACAGTTGAATCAGGAGGTGGGTGTTAGTTGGTGGATGTGAGAGGAAGAAGGTGTTTGGTGGTGGATGTTAGGAGAGTGTGGAGAAAGAGGGAATTGGAGTTCTAGTTAATAATAAGACAAGTATCACAGGAATAGATGAAACCATATGCTTATGTACCATTATAAAAGTAATCTTGTTATTCCTGATATTTAATAAATACTATTTTGGTTTACCGAAGGCCTGATCCTTGGCTGGGGAATATACAGACCAGAAGGGAGGGCAAGGTAATTACCAAGGCTGAAGGGAAACAGTAACGAATGGTGGCAGTGGTGAAGAGAAGAATAATAACATTACAAGTATCCAGCGCAACCCAGAGTTATATGAGTTATCTATATAGATACAAAGGGGTTGGGAACAGCATAAGCACGCAATCACAAAAGTAACCAGATAGAGAGAGGCTCAGGCAAAGTCTCTGGGAACATTGGTTATAGGACGTGACTGGTGGTTCTGCCTAGCAGAGGGATCTAGTGAGATCTGTGCTAGAGTGGGGAGAGAAACCATAAAAAAGGACAGTCCAGACTGGTGGAGTCCCTGGTGGTGCCTAGTGAAAGGCAGTAGCCACAAGCAGGTAGGAACCTGGCAGGGAGAGCCAGGGAAGGGCGTCACAGTTATTCTTCCAATATTGGCCTGTAACCAATTTAGCTGATAACAGTAAATGAACTGTAAACTCATTATGGTTTCAGCTACAATATACTGTATATACTAATAATGACAAAACTGAGGTGAAAACTTTTGGTTTCTCTGTAACAGTTTTGATAGTGTGGGTAACAAGAGTGCTAATCTGAGGAGGGGAAAGGGAACCCTCAAGGTAAAATGAGGAGGGCCTTGTATGGTTCACGCATCTCTTATTTGCAAGAGAGAGTGAAAGCAAGAATTATGTAAATTACTGAGATCAAGCCCTTCACTAAAGATATATGAAATAATGCCCTAAGCCAGTTATCACTTTAATCATGGCCTGCTATACTTTTCAAGTCATCTATACAGGCTAAGATATGGCAAGAGTATCCTACACTTTTCATGTGTTAAAATATGATGTGTTATCATGTACATGAGATGTACATAAGAACCATTAAAAACAATGCTACGGATTGCTTGATCCATAGAATAATTTCATGCCTCTGATAAGAAGTTTCTAAAATTTACCTATATATATTCATTAAGACACATTGTTCACCCTCAGGGCTGGCTCCAGGAATGCCAGGGCCCTTGGGCATCAGCCTGCCCCGGGCCCCTCCGCTCCCCTTCCTCGATCCGTGGCATGAGCTGTGCCATGGATCGCAAGACAAGAGCTTCCGAGCCACCCACCACCACCGCCGCCGCCCACCACCATCCCCCCACCACCATCCCTGCCACTTCACCTACCTTTCTCTGCTGTTCTTTGCAGCTGTGCGCACTGTGCGCATAGGGTTGCCATCAATCAAGATGGCGGCTGAGGTTTCCGTAAGGGGCTGAAGCCTATGCCGCCATCTTGGCTGATGGCACGCAGTGCGCACATTCCTGCTATCAACCAAGATGGCAGCAGAGGCTTCAGTCCCTTACGGAAACCTCGGCTGCCATCTTGATTGATGACAACCCTGCACGCGCAGTGCACGCAGCTACAAAGAACAGCAGAGAAAGGTAGGTGAAGTGGGGGGATGGTGGCGGGTGGCGGCGGGTGGCTTGGAAGCTCTTGTCTTGCAATCCGCGGCGCGGCTCATGCCATGGATCACGGAAGGGGAGCAGAGGGCCCCTCAGGGGCCCCTCAGGGACTCCTGTAGCTGCTAGGCCCTCGGGACAGTGCCCAAGCTGGCCGCCCTTTGGAACCGGCCCTGTTCACCCTGCCCGACCTAAACACACAAAACTTGCTGTGTTTGAAGGGACATCCGTTCATAGTTCCTCATTGATAGAATTCAAAGAGATGGCCTCATTCCTTATTCACAGTTGACTAGTTATAATAATAGTGAAAGCAAATTGCAGCTGCTTAATGATGAAAGACTGTTTAAAGTTTCAGAAGTGAGCAGATTTAAGAATATGGTGGTGACATGAAGAATCTGTGTTTTGTGTTTAGCACTGAGGTTTCTCCAGGCAAGGAGAAATAAGGCATTTAGGAACAGGCCTAGAATGCAGGCAGCATAATCCTGAAATGGTCTGACATTTAATTATCACAAGGCCTGAACAAAATTCATATGCCACCATCCAATCCTCAACATAATTTCAGTACAGGAACATTTTCAGAGTTCTAGTGCTGCTTCCATTCACTACAGAAGAATTAGAAAAGTCCTTGTAGAATAGGGTTGAAGGAGGTTCACCTGATCCAGCTAAAGTACTGTAAAACAAATTCTGTAGAAAAAGAAATCCTTTCTGTGGTTTCTGAAGTATTCAGTAGGATGCCATGTTTAATTCAAGATGATCTTTTCCATCTATCTTTACAAATTAACCCAACAAATGTAATAGACACACAGAAATAATCATATTTCATTCTCCTGATCTAGATGGGTTCAGATAGGGGGGGGAGGCATTGCACTCACCCTCAGATGGGGGTGAGACATGTAGCCACAACATATACACATATGTAATGGCTGTGAACGCTACCTAGAATGGAGCCAGCAAGAGGTATATGTGCCTGTTCCATCCCTGGCAGACCTTATTTGGCAGTGGTCTCAGCAGCCTCACACTATATCATAGAAAGATAGAAAGTTGCCTTATACCAAGTTACATTATTGGTCCATTTAGCTCAGTATGGCTCACACTGACTATCATTGGACTCCAGGGTTTCAAACAAAGTTTGAACTTGGGGATTGAACCTGGGACTTTCTGCATGCAAGGCAGATGTTCTGCTATTAAGCCACGCCCTTCCTCATAGCAGCTGGGCATCTAATAAGATCCCTGCCCCACAGGCACTCTACACTGTTTACCTAGGGTGGAAAATGACAAGTAGATAGTGAAGTTGGTACAATTGCAGGGCTGTGCAGAAAAGTGACAGACAGAAACAAGAACACTGCTGAGCACCCAGAGGCACAAATAATTGAGAAGGGGGATGCCCTAGATCCACATATTGTGTATGAACAATAGATTGAGCAGTTAATGCTATCGCATTTTAGTCTCACTGACTAAAGGTTCATTCTGCCCTGTTTTGTGCAGATTTTCTGAAAGAACGCACAAAAAGCCTGCATTTATTTTTATGCACTTTGTAAATGTAAAATATGCATTTTTAAAAATGTAGAATATGTACTTTTCAATGCTGTTCAGTGCATTCATCTGTAGAAAACACATTTTGCATACATCTTTTATAATTTTTTTATTGTTTTGCATGTCAAAAACTGCATTGCAAAATCTGGAGACATGTGTACTCCGAGTGGGAGTTGTGTTCCAATCAGGAGTGTAAGATCGGTTTGGTCTGCTGTGAAAAGCAGACTAAATGAATTCCTCTGCCACCCCTGCTCTCAAGACTGTGAAACTGGGAGTGGGGAAAGGAACCCCTTTGTGACACTCACCTGCCTCACACCCCCAGAGTTTTGGTGTCAGTGATTTAGGAAAGTTTCCCTCAACATCTGAAAGGTGTGGCTGGTTGGGAAGGAAGTAGGCACTACCTCCTACTCAGATTGGGTCAGGATTACATTGGTGGTTCCTGCATTACTATAGTGTCCCACACAGTCATAAAATGTTTTGCAGATCTCTGTTGTGCTTCAAGTTAATAAAGTTGTGACCCTAATTAATGCAATGACAAATGCCTCATCTCTTTATCCCTAGGAATAAAGTTCCTAGGAATAAAGAGGGAATAAAATTGCCCTTTAAATGTCTGAACTATTGTCAGAGCTAAATGTGTTCCTGAATCAAACCTGAGTATTGACTTCCTTTGTTGAACACTTAAGTTCAAATTCATACTCTTTGAACACTTCCAACTTCTATCACCTGATCAGTTCAGATTTTAATTGAAGTCAGACTTCAGCTTTCACTAGTTTGATTAGTTTGACTGAACTGTTTAAAACTAAACTAATTGGAATCAAAGACTATTGGCATTAAAATTCAGACTAAGCACATGTAGCCAGACAAGGACAGGTACTGAATTGTTCCAGCTATTCAGTGAATGTCAGTGGTTCCACTGAAGTTATGTAACTTCCCTGCATATTTTGATGGATAATATATAGGTGAAATCATAGCTACTATTATATTAAAATAATGATACTTCACATTAACATATTGTATAATTAGTAAATTACAGCTCAATAAACCTAGGAGCACAATCTGACAAATTCAGATTTTTCAGATGTGTCTTCATGAAGCATGAATGTTCAAATATTTGTTGTCTTTCTTTTTTCTTTTAAGGACAATATTTATACCCTGCTTTTCAAGGAGGGGGGAAATGCTTCACAAAGTTGCTTAAAAAGAAAAGAAAAGAAAATATAATAAATATAATTTCCTAGACTTATTTACAGAGCAATCCTAACCTCTGATCTGTACTGCTAGAGGGGGTTGGGATAAGGTGGGAAGTGTATTGATGCCAAGCTTTTTTATTTATTTATTGTCCTGCCTTTCCAGGCGGGGTGAAATTTCCAACATTTTTCCAGGGAGGAGGACGAGACACACATACATACCATAATAGATATGAGGCAGCAAAAAACATGTGAGTTTTCCTTTTGAAAAAATTGTTATATGTGTGTCGCTACTCCCAAGGGGCTGGTGGACCTGCAATAAACCACAATGTTGTTGTTGTTATGTGCCTTCAAGTCGATTATGACTTATGGCGACCCTATGAATCAGTGACCTCCAATAGCATCTGTCATGTACCACCCTGTTCAGATCTTGTAAGTTCAGGTCTGTGGCTTCATTTGTGGAATCAATCCATCTCTTGTTTGGCCTTCCTCTTTTTCTACTTCCTTCTGTTTTTCCCAGCATTATGGTTTTTTCTAGTGAATCATGTCTTCTCATGATGTGTCCAAAGTATGATAACCTCAGTTTCATCATTTTAGCTTCAAGTGATAGTTCTGGTTTAATTTGTTCTAACACCCAATTATTTGTCTTTTTCGCAGTCCTTGGTATGTGCAAAGCTCTCCTCCAACACCACATTTCAAATGAGTTGATTTTTCTCTTATCTGCTTTTTTCACTGTCCAATTTTCACATCCATACATAGAGATTGGGAATACCATGGTCTGAATGATCCTGACTTTAGTGTTCAGTGATACATCTTTGCATTTGAGGACCTTTTCTAGTTCTCTTATAGTTGCCCTCCCCAGTCCTACCCTTCTTCTGATTTCTTGACTATTGTCTCCATTTTGGTTAATGACTGTGCCAAGGTATTGATAATCCTTGACAAGTTCAATAGAATAGCACAATGGGCATGACTCCACATGATAATGTAACACTTTTATTAGTGTTATTCATAATTAGAAGGTAGTAAACATTTAATAATTTTGTTTAAAAAGAAAGGAAGATGCAACCTTTTGCCACCCCTTTTCTATTATATGCCCCCCTACTTGCAAAAAAAGTTATGAATTTCTCCAACTCTCCCCAAAAGTCTCCAGCAGTGCCCTTCTCACTTTCATAGACGATGAAAAGTTCTGTGGAAGGAAGGGAGGGGACATTTTCAACCCAATTTGAGGCATTCCTATAATTGCATTCTGTTCCAGTTCTGCATTAATATGATTTTAAAAAAAATTCACAAAATATCTATTTAAATGTATGCTTTATCTCAAACTACACATTTAAACCCAGGGGTTCTCTTTATATATGTTTAAAGCTGTGGGAACTGCATCACAACTTTTGAAGATGTGTCAAATCCTTCAGAAAGCTAAGTTTTGATTTGCACATTAATCTGAAGGTTGTGGATCAAGCCATTTTGCACAGGAATACAAGAAAACATTGTGGGCCACTTTTATGGTCAATGATATGGATGTATTCAACGGACAAAAGATAGTCCTAGTAGTTCCAAAGCTCCGGTTGTTCATGGAACTCTTTGGAGAGACCTGTCGGGGTAAGGAATAACAAACAATTCTATATTTGTCATGCAATGGAAACTATTATGATTATCATGGATACTATATAGCTAACTTACAACGTATGCAAAATGCTCTTTCTTGTTATTAACATTTTGTTTTTTTAATGGAACAAAATATAAACTGTTGAAAAAGATCAAAATTCTCAAGCATCTTGAACATGACATCCCCTCAGGTCCATGTTCAATTCAAATTTCAGACCAGTTATAAGGAAACCCTGGATGGGACGTAAGAAGAGCTCTGCTGGATCAGGCTTTTGGCCCATCTAGTCCAGCATCCTGTTCACACAGTGGCCAACCAGATAGATGCCCATGGGAAGCCGGCAATCAGTACCTGAGTGCAAGAGCACGCTCCCTTCCTAAGGTTTCCGGCAAGTAGTATTCAGAAGCATACTGCCTCTGACTATGGAGGCAGAGCATGAGCAGTATGACCATTGATAGTAGCCACTGATAGCGTTACACTATTAAGACTTGTCTTACTCCTCATCTGTAACATAATCTCACCTTTCACCTCCAAACCAGTCATCCATCCTCCCCAACTTGCTGGAACCTAGTTAAAGCTTATGCCAGTTACATTATTTCTAAGTCTGTGCTACCTCTCTTTTAGTTCTGCTGACACTCAGGGAACCTTATATACCCCTCTGTCCCTTGATCAGTGAGATACCACCTCTGCTTCTCACTTTTCCTATCACCAATGTAACCATTCCACCCTGTTACCACACTTGCCGCTGCCGCTGCTTCATCGGAACGCAGGAAAATAGGAAGCTGCCTTCTGTTGAATCAGGCCATTGGTCCCTCTGGCTCAGTATTGTTTATACTGACCGGCAGTGGCTCTCCAGGTTCCCAAAAAGGGTTCCCTCCTGCCATATCTGGAGATGCTTTGGATTGGACATGGGACCTTCTGCATACAAAGCCAATGCTCTTCCACTGAGCTAGAGCTCTTCAGCCTGACCAGATAGAGCCAGGACTGGCTGAATGTCCAATGTGGAGGCCAGAAGGAATACAACAGAAATGTCAGTACATTCAGTGGAACACCTGGGTCTTATTCATATTAACCAGCAGAACTCAGATTCTGATGGTGAATATGAATTTGGGTATGTTCCCAGTTTAGTAAACCTGCTGCAATAGATGGAGCACTTCAGCCTTCTTTGAGTGCAGCACCTCCCATTCTTAGGGAGCAGGGACCTGTAAGATTTAGTCCAGCAGCTGAGCTATAAAATCAAAGCAGGTTCTTCTCTGTATAATGAACAGCTCTGCTGAGAAGGGGGCTGCTGTATCAGCAGACTCTTCAGTACACCGGTGGAAAGGAGTTTGGCTTCCAAGCATGAGTAGCTGTTGTCAGCCATCAGTGTGAAAAATGGAAAAGGCTGAAAAGGAAAAGGAAATATTTTTATGAGCAGAAGCAGGCTGTAGAGTCTTGGTGCAATCTGAAGCCTTCTAGAAAAGTGTGCAAGGATGAGGATGCACAGGCTGCCAAGCAGTGTTGAACTATTGCCACAATGAACATTTGAATGCTATTGGATATACACAAGCTAATGCTGGATCATATGGTCATTGCCTTGCCGAGGCTGGTTGCGCACATACCACAAATTTTTGATTTACCAGGAACTGACAATGAAAGGTTCTTTGCCCCCGATCCCATTTTTTAATGGTGACATGAATGCAGCTTATTCTTAACTAGTGCTTGTGCTGAGAGATTCTGCTGCCCTTTTCCTGAACCTTCTTCATCAATTAATGAAAAAGAAACTGCATTTGAAAATTATCAAAGGAAAAACATTTGGTGAAATGGGTGGGCTTCAGGGATTTTGTTACCTTACTTCTGAGGTGGCCAAGGGTCTTTGTTGAATGACCTTGGCTTCATTTCACAAATCATTTATCTGGGGGTCGGCCCTCTGCAGGCTTCCTGGCTTTCTGCTCTTCCTGAAAATCCCATCTTGGCTGAGCTTTCCCATGAGCACGGGAGGGTTGTGCGCCTGCCAACTATGCACCTGACAGCTTTGTGGTTTTGTTTTTTAAAGAGAGAAGCAGTAGTGTAGTGGCAAATTCAGAAGTGCAGGGTCTCTTCATGATAGTCACAGTTACACATCCTGTTTTTGCTGCTGGGTTGAAAATGAGATTCTTGTTTATGCCTTCTCCCACAACAACGCTAACAGCCAATCAGCATGAAAGGGAAGAGTGTTAGCTACTGAGAAGAGTCCTCCCAGTGAATGACTCACCTTCTTTCACTCTGATTGGCTCCAATCAGCAGGAAATGACAACCAAGCATGTTAGAATACTCTTCTCAGGGGCTAACACATTCCCCTTTCATGCCGATAGGCTCGTAAGATGCTCGTAGGATCCAAAGGGACCCTGCTGGGGCCCTGCTCCCAAAAAAGCTCAGGTCACCCTGAGCTAGGAGCCAAATCCTGAAAGAACCTATATCTTAGGAGACAGATCCTAGGAGAAGGAAGCCCATAGAAAGCTAGTTTTCAACACCACCCTAGCAGGAAAGCTTCAGGGGACACTGTAAACAAGGCTAAATTCCAGTCGGAGAGAAGGGGGAAAAGGAAACTCCACCGACACATACAGGGAGAGAGTCAGCTCAGTCCTTGCTAAAAAGGGCAGCTTCAGCCTTCCTGAAACACAACCACAAGCTCTGTTTCCCTAGGTTAAAGAAAGGTCAGGCTGTTCTAGGTGGGAAAACAACAAACACAAAAGACTTGCCTGGAAGGCGCAGCCCCTTGATTAGATTAAAAGCAGCCAAAAGCTTAAACAGCCCCACCCCTCGCTCAAGAAGGAAGGAAGGAAGCCTGAGAGAATACTAAAGAGTTAAGCCCCAGCTGATAGCCATCAGACTCAAGTAACACATCATTGGCTGGCAGCAGTAGCTGGGAGGAACCAGCCACACATATAAAGTCAGAGCACCCTAGCGAGGGAGCCTGCTCCACGAGCTAGAGGGAGCCCCAGCTGACAAAGCGTCAAGGCCCCAGCTGACAAAGCGTCAAGGCCCCAGCTGACAAAGCGTCAAGGCCCCAGCTGACAAAGCGTCAAGGCCCCAGCTGACAAAGCGTCAAGGCCCCAGCTGACAAAGCGTCAAGGCCCCAGCTGACAAAGCGTCAAGGCGAGTTCGGCAGCAGGGCGAGTTCGGCAGCAGGGCGAGTTCGGCAGCAGGGCGAGTTCGGCAGCAGGGCGAGTTCGGCAGCAGGGCGAGTTCGGCAGCAGGGCGAGTTCGGCAGCAGGGCGAGTTCGGCAGCAGGGCGAGGAGGCCACGGCCCCCCACTCTGCCTGTCTGTTCCCTGACCTCAACTAAACTGCAGTCTCCAACCCATTGACGTAATAAACCTTAAACAAAACTATGCAGGTAAGAAGCCAGCAGGGGTGTGGGGGCTTTCCAGTGTTTTGCACCGCCTGCAGCATGTACGATTATCTGCCTGTTGGACAGAAGTCGTGGGTGTGCTCTCGGTGCAATGAGCTCCTGGCTCTCTGGGAACGACTTCATTTCCTTGAGGCCAAGGTGGCGGACCTGGAAAAGCTGAGAGAGGCAGAGAGGTGTGTGGAGGAGGCCTTCAGGGACGTTATAGCTGTGTCCCACTCCAACGATGATAGCTCTCCTGCTATCATGGAGAACGATGGTCTCGGGGAAGGAGAGCATCCAGCTGAGGAAGAGGGAAACGATCCCTTAGAAGGGACCCATTCCTTGGGGGATGAGCAGCTATCCTCTCATGCCAAGGATATATCTCCAGGGGGTGGAGGGATCCTTGTAGTGGGTGATTCGATCATTAGGAACATAGACAGTGGGATGTGTGATGGGCGTGTAGACCGCAAGGTGTTTTGCCTGCCTGGTGCGAAGGTTGCGGATATCGCCCGTCATTTAGATAGTTTGGTAGACAGTGCTGGGAAGGAGTCAGTGGTCGTGGTGCACGTTGGCACCAACGACATGGGGAAATGCAGCCGTGAGGTCCTGGAAGCAAAATTTAGGTTGCTAGGTAGGATGCTGAAAGCCAGGACCTCCAAGGTGGCTTTCTCTGAAATGCTACCGGTTCCACGTGCAGGACCAGCCAGACAGGCCCAGCTTCGCAGTCTCAATGCGTGGATGAGACGATGGTGTCGGGTGGAAGGGTTTGGATTTGTTAGGCACTGGGGAACATTTTGGGACAAGCCGGGCCTGTACAAAAGGGACGGGCTCCACTTGAACCAGAATGGAACCAGACTGCTGGCACTTAAAATTAAAAAGGTAGCAGAGCAGCTTTTAAACTGACTGAGGGGGGAAACCCGACAGGAGCTGAGAAAGGTCCGGTTCGGAATAAACTTCCCCCCTGGGATGAAAACCAAAGAAATGATGAAATTTTAAAAGGGGTAGGCCTAGAAGTAGGCATTGTGAGAGCAGGGGCACAGGATATAAATTCAGAAGAGCAAAATTACCACAGGCCTAACCACAAGTGCCAAAGACACTTGAAGAGAGACACTGCTTACAAGTGCCTGTACGCTAATGCTAGGAGCCTCCGAACCAAGATGGGAGAACTGGAGTGCTTGGTCTTAGAGAAGAGCATTGATATAGTGAGCATAACTGAGACCTGGTGGAATGGAGAAAAACAGTGGGATACGGTTATCCCTGGATATAAACTATATCGGAAGGACAGGGAAGGACGTATTGGTGGCGGAGTCGCTCTATACGTGAAAGAAGGCATTGAATCCAGCAAGCTCGAAACCCCAAAAGAGGCAGACTCCTCCACAGAATCGTTGTGGGTGGTGATACCGTGCCCCAGGAGGGACTTAATACTGGGAACGATCTATCGTCCCCCTGCTCAAAATGCTCAGGGAGACCTTGAGATGAGATATGAAATTGAGGAAGCATCCAAACTAGGAAATGTGGTAGTAATGGGTGACTTCAACTACCCGGACATAGACTGGCTGCATATGTGTTCCAGTCATGACAAAGAAGCAAAGTTTCTAGATATTCTAAATGACTATTCCCTAGATCAGTTGGTCATGGAACCGACCAGAGGGATGGCAACCCTGGACTTAATCCTCAGTGGGGACCGGGACCTGGTGCGAGATGTAAGTGTTGTTGAACCAATTGGGAGCAGTGACCACAGTGCTATTAAATTAAACATACATGTAACTGGCCAATTGCCAAGAAAATCCAACACGGTCACATTTGACTTCAAAAGAGGAAACTTCACAAAAATGAGGGGATTGGTAAAAAGAAAGCTGAAAAACAAAGTCCAGAGGGTCACATCACTCGAAAATGCTTGGAAGTTGTTTAAAAACACTATATTAGAAGCTCAACTGGAGTGCATACCGCAGATCAGAAAAGGTACCACCAGGGCCAAGAAGAGGCCAGCATGGTTAACGAGGAAAGTCAAGGAAGCTCTTAGAGTCAAAAAGTCTTCCTTCAGAAAATGGAAGTCTTGTCCAAATGAAGAAAATAAAAAAGAACACAAACTCTGGCAAAAGAAATGCAAGAAGACAATAAGGGATGCTAAAAAAGAATTTGAAGAGCACATTGCTAAGAACATAAAAACCAACAACAAAAAATTCTATAAATACATTCAAAGCAGGAGACCATCTAGGGAGACAATTGGACCCTTGGATGATAAGGGAGTCAAAGGTGTACTAAAGAACGATAAGGAGATTGCAGAGAAGCTAAATGAATTCTTTGCATCTGTCTTCACGGTGGAAGATATAGGGCAGATCCCTGAACCTGAACTAACATTTGCAGGAAGGGATTCTGAGGAACTAAGACAAATAGTGGTAACGAGAGAGGAAGTTCTAAGCTTAATGGATAATATAAAAACTGACAAATCACTGGGCCCGGATGGCATCCACCCGAGAGTTCTCAAAGAACTCAAAGGTGAAATTGCTGATCTGCTAACTAAAATATGTAACTTGTCCCTCGGGTCCTCCTCCGTGCCTGAGGACTGGAAAGTGGCAAATGTAACGCCAATCTTCAAAAAGGGATCCAGAGGGGATCCCGGAAATTACAGGCCAGTTAGCTTAACTTCTGTCCCTGGAAAACTGGTAGAAAGTATTATTAAAGCTAGATTAACTAAGCACATAGAAGAACAAGCCTTGCTGAAGCAGAGCCAGCATGGCTTCTGCAAGGGAAAGTCCTGTCTCAGTAACCTATTAGAATTCTTTGAGAGTGTCAACAAGCATATAGATAGAGGTGATCCAGTGGACATAGTGTACTTAGACTTTCAAAAAGCGTTTGACAAGGTACCTCACCAAAGGCTTCTGAGGAAGCTTAGCAGTCATGGAATAAGAGGAGAGGTCCTCTTGTGGATAAGGAATTGGTTAAGAAGCAGAAAGCAGAGAGTAGGAATAAACGGACAGTTCTCCCAATGGAGGGCTGTAGAAAGTGGAGTCCCTCAAGGATCGGTATTGGGACCTGTACTTTTCAACTTGTTCATTAATGACCTAGAATTAGGAGTGAGCAGTGAAGTGGCCAAGTTTGCTGACGACACTAAATTGTTCAGGGTTGTTAAAACAAAAAGGGATTGCGAAGAGCTCCAAAAAGACCTCTCCAAACTGAGTGAATGGGCGGAAAAATGGCAAATGCAATTCAATATAAACAAGTGTAAAATTATGCATATTGGAGCAAAAAATCTGAATTTCACATATACGCTCATGGGGTCTGAACTGGCGGTGACCGACCAGGAGAGAGACCTCGGGGTTGTGGTGGACAGCACGATGAAAATGTCGACCCAGTGTGCGGCAGCTGTGAAAAAGGCAAATTCCATGCTAGCAATAATTAGGAAATGTATTGAAAATAAAACAGCCGATATCATAATGCCGTTGTATAAAACTATGGTGCGACCGCATTTGGAATACTGTGTACAGTTCTGGTCGCCTCATCTCAGAAAGGATATTGTAGAGTTGGAAAAGGTTCAGAAGAGGGCAACCAGAATGATCAAGGGGATGGAGCGACTCCCTTACGAGGAAAGGTTTTAGCATTTGGGGCTTTTTAGTTGAGAGAAAAGGCGGGTCAGAGGAGACATGATAGAAGTGTATAAAATTATGCATGGCATTGAGAAAGTGGATAGAGAAAAGTTCTTCTCCCTCTCTCATAATACTAGAACTCGTGGACATTCAAAGAAGCTGAATGTTGGAAGATTCAGGACAGACAAAAGGAAGTACTTCTTTACTCAGCGCATAGTTAAACTATGGAATTTGCTCCCACAAGATGCAGTAACGGCCACCAGCTTGGATGGCTTTAAAAGAAGATTAGACAAATTCATGGAGGACAGGGCTATCAATGGCTACTAGCCATGATGGCTGTGCTCTGCCACCCTAGTCAGAGGCAGCATGCTTCTGAAAACCAGTTGCCGGAAGCCTCAGGAGGGGAGAGTGTTCTTGCACTCGGGTCCTGCTTGCGGGCTTCCCCCAGGCACCTGGTTGGCCACTGTGAGAACAGGATGCTGGACTAGATGGGCCACTGGCCTGATCCAGCAGGCTCTTCTTATGTTCTTATGTTCTTAAGGAGTCTAAGACCCTCTGAGACCCTGGACAACTACACCCCTGGAGAGAAGTCTTTTTCCTTTTAAAGATATTAGCGACAAAGATTTTTAAAAGGTAAAAAGAAGGGCTTCCCTTAAATCAATGACAGCATTGATTTCAGGCACTCCATAACCAGTCTTCCCGCCTTTCTGAACTTCAGTTAAAGCTCAGGGGAAGACATCATAAGATAAGTTCTGCTATGGAGCTTTTTCAGATGAGGAAGTGCAGGCAACTGGGAAGACTGCAGAGATCTGGAGAGACTTTCAATGGAAAGAAAAGGAAAAACACACCACCCCCAGCCACCAGTTTTGATGGCAGTAGCAGAAAGAAAAAAATGAAGTAGGCAGAGCACTGGGGTGATGCAGGGGTGCAGTCTGCAGGGTTGTGGGGGATTACTTTTTTGGGGAGCAGGGACCCACCAAGGTCCCTATGTATGAGCCAATCAGCATGAAAAGGGGAGTGTGTTAGCCACTGAGAAGAGTGTTATCCTTTTGTGTTGACTGGAGCCATTCAGAGTGAAAGGAGATGAGCCAGCCACTAAGAAAACGTTTCTCAGTAGCTAACACACAGCATCTCCTTTTATGGTGGTTGGCTCCTAGGGACATCTGCTGTAGTGGAGTGTGGACACAGAGAGCAAGGAAGATGAGGGAAAGGGTGACAGGGTTTGTGGTTGTGAGGGGGTGTGGTGTGACTATCATGAAGGGACCCTTCACTTCTGAATTTACCACTACACTACTGGGTGGGTGGACTCTAGCACTATCATGAGGATAAATATCAACCAGTATTCAGACCGTGTCATTTGTCAAGCAGAGAGGGGACAATAGTCCCTCTCTTCAGCTGATCTGCACAGATCAACTAAGGGGGATTTATATTCCTGTGGATATGACTGTCTGTATGTGTTTTGTGTGAGTGCATATAAGAGTATCTGTGAGAGAGTGCCACCGAGCTGTGCCACAGAGCTCTGAGCTGCCCACAGGGAGGTAGCCCAGCATGGTTGTGGCCCTCGGACTAAAAGAGGTTAGCAGCAAATGCTTTACAATATGTTTCACAGGTGCCAGGTGTGGATGGTATTCCTTGTGAGCTGTCCATGTTTGCAAGCTCAGCAGCAGATGGAGGAAGATTGTCTTCCACAGAGATATACATACTTTTGCTGGTTATGGAATTCTGGATGAAGCCATCACATGATCTTAACAGGACAGGGACAACAGAGGCAGAGTCATGAACATGACAACATGAAACAACAGAGGCATTCTTAGGCATCGTTCTCAAAGCAACAGCATGAAACAGAGACAACAGGAGCATTCTTGGTCACCATCAGTTGGCTGGGCCATGCTTCCTAGTGATCCTACAGGACTGGGATAGGAAGACTCAAACGCAGCTCCAGTCCCATTTAATGAAGTGGGTCTGAGAATGTATAGAGAAGAGTAGCTTCATGTATTCTCCAGAACTTCTTTTTTAACTGAGCTGCTTTTTTAACTGAGCAATAGATGCACAGGCAGAAAGAAGAAAGCAGACACTTGCATGAAAAGAAGCAGAAGAGCCCAATGAAATCTGGTGGGTGGGTGTGTTTTCCATATTTATATTTTATTTTTCAAAGCCAAGTCTTCTCTGGTGCAACATGGAAAATGGGGGATACCTACAGATCACTGGAAAACCCATCAAGTTTGTAAGATAGGGCTTTTGTCACCAATCATTGTATGTATTGCATTTTTGCATCTCTGTTATGGCCAATATGGAAATGGAACAGATATATTGCAGAGTTCTACTGTGGGGCTAGAAACGGATGATTCCATCTATTTCTAATCCATGTCACTTTGGCATGTACTCATCCCTAAAACAGTTCCATCTGTTTCTCTAGTAATCTGCATTTTTTAAAAGCACCAATCACATTTAGATTTGTATTTTCTCTCATACTACACACTTCTCAATGCACTTTCTTTCAGAACATGCATTTTTTAAAAAAGAAACTGATGGTTGTTTTGTTTTGTTTTGAGTTTTGTTTTGCTTGTTTTAGTTGAAAACTATATCAGGCCATTCAAAAACAGCAAAATCTAGTGGATAAACCAATTCCAGTTCATACTTTAATCAGAGAGGTATGAATCAGGTCAGTTTGCATCTGAATTCACCAAGATCAAACTCTTCAAACATCCTTGCTAGAACAACCATTTTCTGTTCTGACCAGTAGTGTAGTGGCAAATTCAGAATGCAGGATCCCTTTGTGATAGTCACACCACACCCTCTCACAGCTAGGATTCACTGTCTCTTCTGCAATTACAGAATGATAGAACCAGAATAAAACTGCTGTACACATAGGGGGCCCCACACCCCTGCAGATCTCTCTCTCTCTCTCTCTCTCTCTCTCTCTCTCTCTCTCTGGGGGATAAATGTTGCCAGAAACCTTTTGATTTTAAGAATTCTGAAATGAAGTCAAGCGTGGGACCAGGATTTGGGAGACCAAGGTACTTAGCTGTAAAGCTCACTTCTCACTTACCCTAAGAGCTAATCAGCATGAAGGCAAGTGTTAGCTAGTGACAAGAGTCTTCTCAGTGACTGATTCAACTCCAGTTAGTACAAAAGGACAAGGAACCATGTTGTTAGCCAAATGAGAAGACTGTTCTCAGTAGCTAATATGCTCCCTTTTCATGCTGATTGGCTTGTATAAAGGGACACTGCTGGGATTCTGCTCCCCAAATAGTAAGGGCTCTACGATTCCCTGCAACCCTGGACAACCACATCCCTGATTCTGACAAACTACACTCTTCTTGGTAATAGGTATAGCTCCAGCAGGGTCAGCGTTTGTTCATTTCTTTGCTTTTGCTTGGTTAAGATAGATCTTTATTAGAGTGGAGTGAAAATTGCACAGCATATATTTTTGTGATAACATTTCTGAGATTTTTCTCTTTTCAACACCCCATTAAAAATTATCTCCACTATTTTTTTTCTTATTTGTTTTTTGGCTGATGGTGCCTCTAATCCCGCTCCTCACCTCCTGCCACAATGCCCTGGAACAAGGATAGGTCTGGGCATTGTAAGGATAGGTAACACTTTTCAACCCAAGAGTTGCATTCCCTCATGGGCAGCCTTCTGGAGGCTGCCTGCCAGTGGTGGATGGGACCAGGGACAAAAATTGGCAGAGCCACAGATGTGACTTTTATCTTTGTATGGTACATAGCATTCTAATTATGCAAAAATCAGAGATCTCTATGCACCCACATGTGCACGCGTGAGCATGCACACATCCTCCTTTCAGGCAAACAAGAGACCTTTGCACAGTTTAAGGACATTCTACGTTGGAAAAAAGCACTCAAGGAGGGTATAGCCCAAGAAAAAGTGTGGCCTGGGGAGAGCTGTGAGGGCCAAATAGACTGAGAGGGACACATTTGGCCCACGAGGCTGAGGTTCCCAATCCCTATGGTAGGGCATGCAAAATGGTAGGCAGACTGTCAAAAAGGGGTACTGATGCAAACATTTCCAGCACCTTTAAAAAAAATAAAAAATAAATTAAAAAGTTGCAAAACTGCCAGTGCTAATGTGAGCTCCACCCCTGAGAAAGTGATGAGAGAATTTTCCCTCCCCTGAGGAAATTTAGTAAAATGGTTTGCCACCCATTATGTCTGGCCTGGCCCCATTCTCTTTCATCTTTCTCCCTTTCTTTCTGCCTTTCTCTTTCTTCCTCCCAGGCCTGGGTCCCACCAACAGAATCAGATGCGGGACACTCAGCTTGATTATTGCAAAGGCTTTAATCCACAGGTTAGCACATGACTTGAACATAGTTCAGGGCACAGCTTACAAGATCTAACAGCACTACAAGGCATGAAGTGACATGGCTACTCAAGAGAGGATGTTGTTGCCACACTTGACATGGCTCCAGATCCACTTTTCTCTCCGCTTGGGGCTGAGCAAGCAAGCAGGCACTCCTATGGGTAGGCTGGCTAACGGGCTTGGTTTGGTCGCACCTGCGCCACCAACTGCACATCCATGATGGGGCAGGGATGACTGCCAGATCCTCTTCTGGCCCCTCCTCTGGCATCCCCTCCTGAACTTTGGGCAGGTTTGCTGCAGGGGGTAGGCTTGGTTGTGAGTCCACTGCAGCAGGCTGTGAAGTTAGAGGGGCTGTTGGCTTGATCCCTTCACACTGGTGTCTCCTTAAAGGGCAGGGCTGTCAATGGGCAGAATACTGGGCTTGCCCCAACATTCTCATCCACAGTGCCTAGACCTCTGGGGCCCTCCCCTGGATCCCAGGCCTCTTCCTCCTCAGACCAATCCTGCCAAGAGTTCTCCATGGGGCTGATGACACTCCCCTCTCAACTATAAAACCTTAAAGCAATCGTAACCCCTTTGGAATAGGGATAGAAAGATCTGTCAGTTTGGGTTCTCTCAGTTTCTCAGTTTCCAATCTCAAATTCAGTTCACATTTCTGCAGCAATTTGTGTGTGTTTGTTTTAAAAAAAATCCTGATGAAAATTCTGCAGCATTTCTAGTAATAAATACATTTTTGTAGGCAGTTTCGACTAATGTACACATTTTTGCAGGCCATTTCTCATCATATAATGCATTTTTGCACATTATTGTCACTCACATATTCATTTTTATGCACACTTTCCCCTAATATATGGATTTTTGTAAACATTACTTGATTGGCAACCTGTATTGCAAAATTCAAATAAGTGCAAATTTTGAAGGATGTCTGTATTTTAGTTCTCATTTTTTTTTGGAAAGTGCAAATTTGACAGATTCAGCTTGAAATATGAACGGTATCAAAATTCTTGACCATATCTACTTTGGGATCTTACTTGGCACCTTACAGCTTCCTAACCTCTACAAGCATTATGCCAGAATAACACAAGTCACGGTCATGTTGACTGTGCTCCTAATGTTCCCACATGTGCCAGCCTCCTCCACTCCTAATCTCACCTGTGTAGCACAACGGCCTGAAAGGGACTTGTAAACATGTTTGGCTGAATAAGCATAGGCTGCTTTCACACTGCACTTTATTCCACTATTCTGATGATTTCTTACCTGGTAATTTGCACATTATATTTCATCTTTCACACAATCTACAAACAACTTCTGGAATTCTAGTGGAATATAATGCAAGTTTAGCACAAATATTTGTGATAGACAATACCAGAAATAATACTTTTGCAAGCTTGGGAACCCAGAAAATCATGGGAGTTTTTTGTTAGCTGCAGCCGTTCACATGACAGGCATCCCAGCATGCAGTGCATTCCCACCATTTAGGTGCACTTTTTTTTTGTCTGATGAAAATTGTTCCAGTATTTTGGCGTAGGCGCAGGTAGTAGCAGCATTTCCCACTAATAGGCAAAAAACTTTATAGTTTAAGAACGTGCCTATAGCCAACAGATATTTCTATCAAACTTTAAAAAGCAGGGAAATTGGGCAGCTATAGTGAATGCACCAGGGGAGTAGGAGACCTGACCTCCTCTCTGAGATATTTTACTGCTCTACAAATTTGCAAAAATGCAAACACAATTTGGGTTGGTCTTTCACAGTCCAATCCACTTCCTATGTAGCTTGGAAGAATTTGGTAACATGTGCCTGTGAGCATATGGTGAGTGGTGGCAACACCTGCCATCTCCAAAGACTGAGAATTACATTTTTGTATGTTTCTTGGTGTTCTTCTTACTTCTTACTTGCTTCTTTTCTGTGTTACTACAGTTCTACAGAGAATCTAAACTAGAAAATTATATTTCTCTCATTATTCATCCTAGAAATCTGTGTCAAATTTATTTTCATTCATTTCAAAGCCTTTTAATTGGTCAGCGTCATATGATGGTGAAGACAGCCTTTTGTGTTTCAAACTGGAGGTTACACTCTATTTCTATTTTGGGTGCATTAACAGTTGAATCTGAAACTGCAGTTTGATGTAAAATCAGACTGATTAAGGAATGACTCTAGCTGTTGGAAAAAACAAACTTGGCCTGCCCAAGATGCATGTTTTCAGCCTGCTATGCATAAATCACTCCACTTAAGGAAAGATGAACATGGTCAAATAAAAACATAGAGCACACTTAGAATTTTGCTAGAATATATTTCACCTCCCACTGTTTTACCTTGTGCAAACAGAGACACTCCTCATGTCCATTGGAAACTATTCTGCAAAACAGTCAGTGCCATTTTTGCCAGACCCCCTCTCCACGATACCAAGTTTGTTGATTATATGTACTGGAGGTTGGGCCCTAAGGGCAGTTTAGGGATTCTTCTTGTGTATCGCCCACCCTGCTGCACAGCTGACTCCCTGACCGAGGTGCTGGAGTTTATCTCGGCTGTGCGGGTTCTCTCCCCCCACCTTTTGGTTCTGGGGGATTTTAACCTGCATGCTGAGACGGATCTCATAGGAGCCCCTCGGGATTTCATGGAAACCATGACTTCCTGGGAACTGCACCTTAGTAATTGTGGGCCCACCCATGTAGCTGGTCATGCTCTCGACTTTGTATTTGTCTCTGGAGGGGGTGGTAATGCTCTGAAAATGGGGGCTATTTCTTCGAACCCCGTGTCATGGTCAGATCACTATCTGGTGAAAATGGACCTCTTATTGCCACACACCCTCCGCAGGGGACAGGGACCAATTTGGATGGTCCACCCCAGACGCCTGATGGAGCCAATTGGATTCCTGAATGCGCTGGGAGATTTGGAGCTGTCTTAAGGCCGCCCAGTCGAAACCTTGGTGACAGAGTGGAATAGGGAGCTTACCGGGGCAATAGACCGGTTGGCTCCGAAACGTCCTCTCCCCCTGAATAGAACTCAGACCACACCATGGTATACACCACGGTTGCAGGGTTTGAGGCAGGAGGTGAGATGGCTAGAACGCCAGTGGCGGAAGTCTCGCTCCGAGGATGATCGGACACTGGTTAGAGCAGCAATAGCAGCCTACCAAGTGGCAACAAAGGCAGCAAAGAAGGGCTTCTTTGCTGCCTCTATTGCATCTGCAGAATGTTGTCCCAGGAGATTGTTCCAAGTGGTCCGAAGCCTGGTCGGTCCAGCTGCCCAGGAACCCATGGAGCACTCTAAAGCCTCCTGTGACGCATTTGCAAAACATTTTGCTGAAGAGCGTAATTCCGCACGCCATGGACACAGGAAGCGGGCCAGAGGCGATCAGTTGCGATCCGGTCCGGTGGGATTGGTTTCAGCCTCTTCCCTCTGAGGAAGTGGACAAGGTGCTCTCTACTGTGAGACCAACCACTTGTTTGTTTGACCCTTGCCCCACGTGGCTCATTGTGGGCTGCAAAGAGAGACTGAGCGAAGGGATCATGGCGGTGGTAAATGCTTCCTTGGAAGAGGGTGCATTGCCATCTGCCCTCAAGGAGGCGGTAATAAAGCCCATCTTGAAAAAACCCTCCTTGGATCCCCAAGATTTAAACAACTTTCGCCCAGTCTCCAATTTACCATTCTTGGGCAAGGTGATCAAACGTGTGGTGGCCAAACAGCTACAGACACACTTGGAGGAAACAGATTACTTAGATCCATTCCAATCAGACTTCAAGACTGGATATGGAACTGAAACAGCCTTGGTCGCTCTGGTGGATGATTTAAGGAGGGCGTTGGATAGGGGAGAACACTCCTTCCTCCTCCTGGATCTCTCAGCGGCTTTTGATACCGTTGACCACGGTATCCTCCTGGATCGCCTGGAGGGAATGGGAATTGGGGGCACTGTTTTACAGTGGTTCCGTTCCTATCTCTCTGACAGGCACCAGAGGATGGCATTGGGAGAGGAGGTTTCAGACCCTTGGCCTCTCAACTGTGGTTTGCCACAGGGTTCTATCCTCTCTCCCATGCTGTTTAACATCTATGTAAAGCTGCTGGGAGCTATCATCAGGAGATTTGGGTTGCAGTGTCACCAATATGCGGATGACACTCAGCTCTATCTCTCATTTAAGTTCTCACCGGAGTTGGCTGTGGAGACTATTTCCAAGTGCCTGGAGTCTGTAAGTGAATGGATGGGAGGAAACAGGCTGAAACTGAACCCTGACAAGACCGAGGTACTGCTTGTGGGAGATAAGAGAAGGATAGGAGATATTGACCTGACGCTGAACGGGGTTAGATTGCCCCTGAAGGACCAGGTTCGCAGCCTCGGGTCATTCTTGACTGCCAGCTGTCCATGGAGGCTCAGGTGTCAGCGGTGAGCCGGGCAGCTTGGTAGTAATTACATCTGATACAGAGGCTGCGACCCTATCTTCTGGTCCATCTGCTCCCATGGGTGGTGCATGCCCTGGTCTCCTCTCGCTTAGACTACTGTAATGCACTCTACGTGGGGCTACCCTTGAAGACGGTCCGGAAATTACAACTGGTACAGAATGCGGCGGCACGGTTGATTAAAAACAGCCGCCGCCGGGATCATATCACCCCAGTGCTGGAAGATCTGCACTGGCTACTAGTTGTGTACCGAGCCCAATTCAAGGTGTTGGTGTTAACCTTTAAAGCCCTATACAGTGTCGGTCCAGTTTATCTAAAGGAGCGCCTCCAGCATCACCAAATATGCCGCCTGACGAGATCTGCCTCACAAGACCTTCTCTCGGTCCCACCAGTTAAGACAGCTAGGCTGGTGCGGACCAGAGAGAGGGCATTCTCAGTTGTGGCCCCCACCCTCTGGAACTCTCTGCCATACGACCTTCGCCATGCCCCCTCCCTGGTAGGTTTCCGCCAAGGATTGAAAACTTGGTTGTTTCAGCGGGCATACAAGTCTCCTAGATGATTTTAGTTTACAGTGTATAGATGTAGGTTGGTGGATTATAATTGTTTTATATGTTAAAACTGTATTATATGTTGTATTTTTAATTATGTACACCGCCTAGAGTGGCCGTTCATTTGGCCAGATAGGCAGCCTAAAAATAAACTTTTATTATTATTATTATTATTATTATTATTCCACAATTGTTTTTGGAGCTTTTTTTAGTGTTGCAAAGTGTTGCTGTACTTCACATATTCACAGAAACAGAAGGAAAAGAAAATGATTGACTATAGGAAACTTCACTAAAATTGCAAAGTAAATCAAACATATTTAAAGTGACTATCTGAACTATATCAACTGTATCTTAATATTGTTGCTTCCTCCCTGCTAAAACAAGATCAGCACAGTACATGTCTTGTTTGTTATTTGTGCTGATTGCAGGTGTTGCCACCACTGACCATATGCTCAGAGGCACATGTTACCATTTTTTTCCAAGCTACACAGCAAGTGGATTGGACTGTGAAAGACCAACCCAAATTGTGTTTGCATTTTTACAATTTGTAGGGCAATACAATAGCTCAGAGAGGAGGTCATGTCTCCTGTTCTCCTGATGCATTCACTATAACTGCCCAATTTCCCTGCTTTTTAAAGTTTGATAGAAATATCTGTTGGCTATAGGTATGTTCTTAAACTGTAAGGCATTTTATTTATTAGTGAATTTCTCTGCTTTTTAATCCAGGAGGTAAGAAATGGGATCCTGTGCAAGTTTGCTGAGATGGATTGATCATTTGCATGCTTATTGAGTTCAGTAGGATTTAGTCCCCTGAAATCATGCTTAGGATAGATGAAACTGACCAAAGAGAATGGGGAGGGGAGGAGGGAGAGGGGAGCAGGCAGGAGGGGGAGGAGGAGGGCAGGTTTAAGTATTTGCACGTTCATTGAGTTCAGTGGGATTTGCTACCATGCAATCATGTTTAGGATAGGTAAAACTGACCATGGGGGAAGAGGAGGGGGAGGGGAGAGTAGAGAGAAGGACAAAAGGGGAGAGGGGAGTGGAAGGAGGCAGAGGGGGAAGGAGGGGATTGGAAGGGGGAGGGAAGAGGCAAAAGGGAGGTGATGGGAGGGAGGAGGAGGGGAGGACAGGTTTGATCATTTGCATGGTTATTGAGTTCAGTGGGATTTACTCCTGTGCAATCAAGCTTAGGATAGGTAAAACTGACCATGGGGAAGGAGGAGGGGGAGGGTGAAGGAGGGGATTGGAAGGGGATTGGGGAGGGGAAGGGGTAGTAAGAGGGTATCTCACAAGAGTGATTATGTTCTTTTATGTATTGTTGTGGATTTGTGTATTTGTATATGTTCAGTTTGGTCTATGACCATAAATAAAAATCAATCAATAAATCGAAGGGAAAGAGGCACGAGGGAAGGGGCAAGAGGGGGGAGGAGGAGGGGAGGGCAGGTTTGATCATTTGCATGCTTTTTCAGTTCAATGGGATTTACTCCTGTGCAATCATGCTTAGGATAGGTAAGACTGACCTGGGGGAGGGGCAGGGAGGGGAGGAGGATGACAGGAAAGGGAGAGGGAAGGAGAGGAGATTGTGTGGGTGGGCACTGGGCAGAGGGGAAGTCCCTATCCTTTCCAAAGGGAAACATTGTGACCAGTATCATTGTTTTTCAGTATTTTCCCCCACCTTTTTATTCTACAGCAGGCACATGTAGCCTCCCACCCAAATTTAAACTAAAGCTGTCCCTGGCCACATCCACACCAGGCTTTTCTTTCACTTTGGACATTCATGGCTTCTCTCAAAGAACCCTGGGAAGTGTAGTTAGTGAAGGGTGCTGAGAGTTGCTAGAAGACGTCCTGTTCCCCTGACAGAGCAACAATCAGACAGGCTGACTGTTAACCCACTCTGGCCACTGGAGCTCTTTCAGGGGAATAGGACTGGACACAGGATGAGATCTTAGACCTCCTACACAATGGGGAACTACAGTGCTAATGTATATAAAAGGTGAGAGACTAAAAGAAGATGTTGTTCATTGCAGCCATGTGGAATTATTGTTGTTGTTGTTATATACCACCCTTCCGCCCAGCAGGAGCCTAGGGTGGCATTTGCACGAAATTCCAGTATATTGGCTTAAAAAGCTGCTATTCCTTAATGGAACAGGTACTGCAGTGTGAAAGCAATTTTAGACATCGGGACAGAAGCGCTACCATTTTAATCCATTAAACTAATGCAATAAGCCCCATGTCTGAAGGCAGCCTTAGAAGCCTTCCTGTGACGAGGAATCCTGCCTTCTTGAGGTTCCTGCTCCGGAGGAGGCTTCTAAGCACTTTCAGGCAAACATACCTTCAGACCTTTCAGCTCAATGTAAACAGTTCAAGGTTGCACTTGGTGTGCCCAGCATTAGGGGAAGAGGTGTCAGCATGGGAGGGTTTGGCAGGGAGGAGCACTGAAGTTGCTGGCTTACCAAGAGGAGCAATGTGATGGGGAGGCCAGCATTGTGCAGACGCACCAATGGAACCAATCTCCCAGCAGTGTGGCTGCCCAGCAGCAATTTCCTCACCACCTCGTCCCTCTCCCTTCTGGTAAGACAGTCCCATTAGGCCAGATGTGGACTGCTACCTCTCCCCACCAGCCTTTCCTGGGCCAATCGGTGCATCCCCATCTACCTATACCCTTTCCCCTCATGAGTTCAAGTTGAATGCCTGAAGGAGGCACTTGTCTCCATGAAACTGGTGCTGCTTACAATGACTCAATGCCATCTATATGCTGAAAGGGTTAGTGGAGTTGCACAGGCTCAGCAGAGAGGAGGTGAATGTGCCCTTACTTTTCCTTTGCCCTAGAAGTTTTTTTTTTTATAAAGCAAAGGATGAATAGATCTCTCTGTGTGTTTAACAGATTAAAACAATCTTTATTGCTTCATTTAACTAAAGCATTTTTCCAGGCAAGTTCCCCTGCTCAAATGTTCCTTCTAATTACCATTTTCTTTTTACAATATGTTGTGTCACACTGTTTGGGAAGACACACATAGTGAGAGAGAGCACCAGGGTTGCAAAGGAAATATGCCCTGGCTATTAGAAAGTTCAGTGAAGCGCTGATTTTTATATCATCGTGTAGGGATGGGTGAAACGGTCCAGAAAAAACTACCCCTAGCTGTGGTCCTAGGCAGGCTGGAAAAACCTTAGATCCTCAACTGTTTTTTTTAAAAAAAGGTTTCTCTGTCAATTGCAAAGGGTTTCTGCTCTCTCTCTCTCTCTCTCTCTCTCTCTCTCTCTCTCTCTCTCTCTCATGTTTTCATTCTAACAGTATGGGTCCCTATGGTGGAGATTTGTTGATATCTAAATTTATCTAGCCACTCTTATAGATTTTGGTCATGTTGTTTTATGCCATGATTACTGTTGGGCTTCTCATTAGGGTGCATAAACACTACTCTCTAAAAGAGAAACAAGTTTATAGCCCAGTCCTCTAAATGCTTACTTGAAAGTAAGTGCAGCAGTGTTCAGTGGGGTTTACTCCCAGGTAAATATGCTGGTAGCTTTAGAATAAAATTAAGATACTTTCATTCATGTCAACTCCTTGAATTATTCACAACTGTTAATTTTACAATGCAGCATGTTAATCTTCTTAAGACAACAACATCTGTTGCAATGCTTTTTACACAAGACAATCCAGATGAAAAGTTTAGAAGCAATGGTAGTTAAAGAATGGGGATTGGAAGATCAGTCCCGGCATGTTTTCAAAATAGGATCAGCATGGTACCCACACTTCTTAATGCAATATGATCTGGGATAAAGTTTCCCCATTTTCCTCTCAGTTGCAGCCTTGCGGTCAACCACATTGAGCCATTTGGGCTCTGCATAGACTGAGGAGGCATAGCTGGCAAGGAGCCACAACACAGACATGACATCACTAGGATGCCATTTAGGAACTGTATGGGGAACTGTGATTCAGACCCTTTATGGCCCCATCTGTACTATACTGTACTTTCAAAGCAGTATCCTACCACTTTTAACAGTCATGACTGTCCCAAAGAATTGTGGGAACTGTAGCTTGTTAAGGGTGCTGAGAGTTGTTAAGAAACCCCCTTTGCCCTCACAGAGCTAAAATTCCCAGAGTGGTTTAGCAATCAATTCCACTTTCAGGGAACTCTGGAAATTGTAGTTCTGTGAGGGCAAAGGGGGTTTCCTAACAATTTTGCCAGGGTTGTATACTTGCTCCTATTTTGTTTAATGTCTTATTTGGAAACCCTTGAAGAGGGAGGGAAAATGTTTGGAGACCCATGGAGTGGTAGGGGTAGGTTAGGAGACTTATGAGGGGGTAGTTTTGGAGACCCTTGGAGGGAGAGGGGGAGGTTTGGAGATCCTTGGAGGGGGTGAGTTAGGTTTGGAGAACTATGGAGAGGGAGGAGGATGGGGACTGGTGGGGGAGTGAGGCTTGGAGACTCTTGGAGGGGGAGGGGGAGGTTTGGAGACCCATTGATGCGGTAAGTTTGGAGACCCTTGGATGGGGAGAGGGTGGTTTGGAGACCCATGGGGGTAGTTTTGGAGACCCTTTGAGGGAGAGGGGGGAGGTTTGGGGACCCTTGGAGGAGGAGAGCTTTGGTGACCAGTGTGTGTGTGTGGAACTCTGGCTTTGGGGTTGGGGTGCGGTTGGTGAGGGGGTGGGGGATGGCTAGGGGCACCGTGCAGAGGTGATAGGAGGCAGCATGGCAGAAGGAATTTAGTTATTGTAAACCGCCCAGAGAGCTTCGGCTATGGGGCAGTATATAAATACAATAAACAAACAAACAAATAAATAAATAAATAAAATAAAATAAGGGATTGAGAGATGGCTGGGGGGCACCTGGCAGAAGGGGGATGCCTTGGGGTGCTGTAGGATGGGGTGTAGGCAGGGTGGCAAGCAAAGTGAGTAGAGGTGGCAGCTCCTAGTATATTTAAATGAATTGACTGTGGCTTGTTCATCTTCTGATTTTCACTTACCCAAACTGGCTGAAGCTAGAATTCTTTTATTGTTATATGCAGATAATGCTATTATTCTGTCTTTAGCTAAAGTTGTCCTGAAATGATTATTTCAAGCATTTCAAGAGTGTTCTCTTTAACAGCACCCTGATTGCGGAATATCCTCCTCTCAGTCATTCTTTTTATGCCAGCCCAGATGGGGTTTAGTCATCTTATAAAGACATTTTTATTTAGGAATTTGGTTAGTTGACTGGAGGAGATGTTTTGTCGCTCTCATGGTGATGGGATGTAAATTTGGTTTTCACTGCTATTTAAAGCTTGTTTTACTATAATATATTTGGACTGGTTTTAGTGAAGAGTGGTTATAAATCACCTAAATAAATAAATAAGTTAACAAATTATTGGTCAGGTCAACTTGTTGACAATTAATTTCAGTAAAACAAAGATTATGCTTTTTGTTTTTAAAAAGTGGAAAGCAGAACAGTTTAGATATTTAGTATTTAGGTATATTTGAGTATTATTTTTCACTCTTTTCTTTGTTAGGTATCTCATATATTTTCTGCTGTTCAACCTTTATCAAACAGTGCTAAAGCTATAACTTTTTTTATGAAAAGGGGAGAACAGTAAAATAGGGCAAGTCTTTCATTCTTAGGTACTTCCCTGTTGACCAGGCAATAGCAGAAAGCCAGGTTCTTCACATTAATACCAGCCAATCCACAGAGTCTTAATACTACCTGCAAATTGCAGGGTCCAGGTTTGCACACCTTATTTCCTTATGCAACTGGGGGGGGGGAATAATGCCTCTGAGGCTTTACGTCTTACAAGCAAATTGCCAAGCTAGGTCTCAGCATGAGATCATGAAAACTTGAAGCTCCAGAATACCCGATACTGTATGTCAGTGCTATTCAGTACTATGAATTTAGCAAGGTTACAGGCCCTTGCTATATCAAACTGTGATTTTTTTTGTTTCTTATTGTTGATGTCAGTAAGACTAGTACACAATATCTGAAAGATATTTTATAGAACAAATTCAAGTTTGTGTGAAACAATTCTTCCCCCACCCCCAGTAAAATTCATGGCTATTTCAGCTTCAGAGGTGCCTTTGGACTTCTCTGACATTTTGGTTTTGGTCTTGTGGATACATCCAGGCAAACAAAGTCAACATGAAATGTTGAGATGTTCATGAATGCTGTTTAATAGCTTTTGTTGTGCCCTAGGTTTCCCCCTCTTCTGCTTTCCATGTAAGCTTGTCACAGCTATGGTGACATGCTAGAATGTAAACACATAAAAATAACTTTTCAGGTACTTGCTCACAATTATTAATAGCAGTTTGATGCAGTGGATTACATTTTTTGATGGGGGGGAGGCAAGGTTTTCCTTGAGATTGAGTTTTCCATTTCACATGCTTACATTTACCACCATATGTTCTTGATTCTAGCAGGTCTTTTATATTTTTTATTATCATCATCATTTATTTATATAGCACCAACAGATGCACATGGCACTGTACATAAAATCAAACAATAAAAACAAGTCCCTGCCCCCAAAGGTGTACTATCTAAATAAAATAAAATGAGAGCAACAAAGGAGGGGAGGGGAAACAGATAGAGGACAAAGTGAAGACTTCAAATACACATACTCTAAGTATCCAAGTTATAGAAAATAAAAAAACCCAAACTGAAATTCCAAAAGCTTTGGAACAAAGGAAGTTTTTTAAATAAGACTTAAAAACTGAAATTGAGGGAGCAGTCCGCAATTGCTCCAGAAGTCAATTCCAGGAATATGGAGCACCAAGAGAAAATGGACAAAGTCAAGCTAAAGAGCAAACTACCCTGGGAGAGGTAAGAAGCACAAAGTTTGAGGACCAGATATCCCAAGCAGAGTTATAATGAGCAATAAGAACTGAGAGATGAAGCGGAGGATGGCATGTAGCTTTGAAAGTGAAAACAAGAAGCTTGCAGTGAATCCTGAAATAAATAGGGAGCCAGTGAAGGGCCTTCAGAAGTGGAGCAATATGGTCAAAACGATGGGCCAAAGACATGACCTTGGCAGCAGAGTGTTGAATAGAAACCAAGGGACTGATACAAGTTCATGAAAGACCAGTCAAAAGAAGATTGCAATAGTCAAGGCAAGAAATAACTAAAGCATGTTACTAACGTCTTTGCAGAGGAGACAGTCCAAAAGGTCTGATTCTAGCATTATTATAGAGGAAAAACCAACAAGACTTTGCTACAGCCTTACTGTGGGGAACAAAAGAAAGAGAAGAGTCAAAAGAAAAACTAAGACTAAGTGCTTCCTTCACAGGATAGAGAGGGATGTTGTTAACAGTGATGGAAAATGTATATTTTGTCATTAACAAGCAGGGAAGACTTTTTCTTTGGTGCTATGGAGGGCAGAGCTGGTTCTAATGGGCTTAAGTTACAGAAAGGATGAAATTTTCTTTGAACATTAGAGAAACTGTCTAACAGTAAGAACAGTCTGACAATGAAACCAATTACCTATAAGGGTGGCAGGCTCTCAGTCACTGAAAGCCTTCAAGGAAAGGTTGGACAGCATCTGTTGGGGATATTCTAACTCTAGATTCCCTAGATCAAGCAGTTGGATTAGGCAGTCTACAAGCAGTGGAGGCTGGTCTATTAGGGCAAGTGGGACACTGCCCCACCAGCCCCAGTCTACTCTTAGCCAGCCCCCACTTGCCTGCCTTCTTACAATCAGTCCAGGGGGTGGCACTGGCTTTCAGCTTCCTCCTCCTTATATTGCCATTATAGAGATCAACAGGGAAAAAGAGGAGGGAAAAATTAGTTGGCTCCACCTGCCATTGGTTCTGGCTCCACCTACTGTTGGTCACCCTACCTTTTGCCCTACCAGTCCCAATCGGCACTAGCCACCACTGACAACAAAGTTCCCTACAACTCATGAATCTGTGGATTGGATCCAGACTATAGCCCTATACAGATATTCTGCTCATGTTTAAGATCTATACATGAGCAGAGAGAGAATGGAGACGGGCATGCAAAGGTCTGTCTCTCATCCCATCATCCTCTAATGTGTGGAGGGTGAATCTCAAGCTGGGAGTCTGCTGCACTTGTCGAGACTCTCTGCACAATTTAGAGCCCAGATTAGGCAGGGTTCTAAATCACATAGGTAGCTCCTTGCTACACAGCTTTGCAGAGCTTGAAAGTAATTCATTATAAGTAATGAATTACTGGTAATTCATTCCTTTTTTGAGGAACAAGTGGGTAGGTCCTTTACATTTTGATTGTAATAGAACTAAGAGTAATTTTATTACTTTTGTGGAGTAATTGTAATGTTTCCAGCATTATTTTTGGGCAATACTTGGGGGGAGGGGAAGCAGGAGAAGTTTTTTGCTCCTCTGATTTGTGGATGAAAATCATGTGCCTCAAACTGGGCTTCTGCGCAGCGTTGCTCTTCCCTCGTGCTCTGTGGGTGGGTGGGTAGGAGGCGATGAGAGGAGGTGGAGAGTAAGAGAGGGGTGGAGTGGAGAAAACATTTTTTTTAAAAAATGGATGGTGGTGGTGAAGAATGGAGTGGAGGGAAAAAGGAGCCGAAGGGCAAGAACATGGATAAAGGAGGAGAAGGAGGCAGCAGCAGAATGGAGATAAAGAACTGTGGTGAATGATGACAACATGTGTGTGTGTGTGTGTGTGTGTGTGTGTGTGTGTGTGTGAATACTGTGTTTGCACTTGGCACACAAAGTGGCCTCCACCACCCTCTCTCACTACTGTGCTGCATTTGCAGTATTTAAACTTTTTTGCATCTCAGGGGAAAATATTTGCTTGAGTGAGTGTCCCTTAGATGGTGGCAGGGCAGGGTCCAGGAGGTGGTTAAGTGAGAGAGATTATGCTGGCTGGCTGAGTGGGGGGGTTGCACTTTGTTTGATGTGCAAAGATCTGAGCAGTGGCCTCTGCATCCCTCCCCAACTTCCTCACCAGCGGAGAGACCACCATTGCTATCTTATGGATAAAAATAATTATTCTACTACCTCTGTATGTGTGTGCTTATTATTAATGTTGTTTTAGGCTACTTAAATGTGCAGCAGCCAAGGCCAGCACCCTGTACACAGTTTTTTAAAGAAGTAACTGAAATGTAATTGTAGTGATTACTTTTGAGAAAAAGTAAAGTAAGCAGTTACTTTATTTTATTTATTTATTTAAAATATTTCTGTCCCGCCCTTCTACCCTATAATAGGGCACTCAGGGCGGCTTACAAAAATAAAACCAGACATGTACATAATAAAATTGTAAGCAGTAAAATCACAAAAACATTAAAATAAATTAAAATGCATAAAATACAACACACACACACACACACATATATAGGAATTGATACTAAAGGGACTACAAAGGTAAAATTTAACATAGAAAACATAAAATCAGTGTCAGAGCAATTGTAATTGTAATGGTAATTATTACCTTTTGGACCATGTAATTGTAACTGTAATTTATTACTTTTTAAAAGTAATCTTCTAAGCTCTGCAGCTTTGTCCTCTGACAAGTTGGCGGACAATGGGAATGAGAGGAGGGCAGAGCTTAGCACACTCCTCCTTGCACTCCACGCTCACATATAGGCTTTACATGCAGCAGAACTCTTGCATAGGACTTAAATTGGTCATCCTGAGCAGAGCAATCCCAAGTGGAATGGAGATGGGAGTTCAGTGGAGGATGACCCACCATTTCCAAAACCTTCCTGGCTCTACTTTGTCCATGAAAAGAAGTGTAGGCATTTTATTTTTCATTTTAACTTTAAGTTCTCCTGTTTTTTTTATTTCCCTTTGATTGGTTGCAAATGGAAGGAAATTTATTTATTTATTTAACAAAATGTATACTGGAACAAAAGACCTCTAAGCAGTTTGGTGTAAAATACTTATGCCTGATCAACGCCGATGCAGGTAAAGGAACCAATACAGGGCATGCCGTTGTGGTGAATGGGTTTGGATCCGGCAGATCCAAGGCCGCCCCTGACCCACACCTGAAATGCCCCTACTGCCAGTGATAACACCACCAGATCTGCACCTGCAGAGTTTTTAGCAGGTGTACTGGGGGTCTGGGTGAATGTGCTGCCACCAGCATTGGAGCTCTTCTGCCCTATCCTAACTCCCTCAGTATGTCTATGATGGGGATTATGATTGTAGTGAGGCTGCCTCACACCAAGTCAGTCCACTGTCCCAGCTAATTCAGTCCTATCTACATGACTGGCAGTGACTTTGCAAGGTTTCAGACAGAGTTTTTTCTCAGCCCTACCCAGAGGTGTTTGGGATTTAATGTGGGATCTTCTGCATAGAAAACAGATGCACTGCCACTGAGCTACAGCCTTTTCCTAAACTAACTTAAGCCCCATTGATTTCTATCAGACTATGGAATGGCTAACCTTATGATTCTATAATCCATTATTCTTAATTTTATTTCACATGCTACAATGTTAGCTTTTTACTAGAATGATAAATTTCACAACAATATTTGACCATATGCATTCCTTCTCCCCCCGTATGATAATTATCTGTTTCTTATTTTAAAAATGCTAGGACCCGAGAACACCTTACGTTGGGCATACTTAGCATCAAAAATAAGTTTTATCATACAAAGGCAGATACATTGCAGACAAGTGGGGGGGAAAACAATTGATGCTTATTATTTACAATGGCTCCTCTGACTTAAAGTGCTTTCTAAGCACTTGTAAAGGCAGCCACAAAGGAAGTGAAAGCATTTAAGAAATGGTCTTTATAGTGCTGCATTGATGGCATGCATTTAAATTTTCTTCATGCCATCAAACGTGCATTCCAATTTAAATGTCACAATGGAACCTCACGCTCTCATCCTTTTGCAAAATCATTTGTCACTCTCCAATTCCTCGTAATGAAGGAGTGGGAATATAAATGAAAAACTAAACAAATGAAAATCTGTTTATAGCACCTGCAATCCAACCTCGAAATTTCCCCTGCAATTCTTTTTATACTTTCCCTGCAGTAGAAAAGAGGCTCTTTTATTAAAACCACAACAACAACCAAAGCAGAAATATCATTCTTATAAAGGTAGTGAAAGGCAAAGTCTTGAATTTTCCCCCCAGGTTCAAATGCTAGCTGTAATCACACAGAATATCCTTTCCTGCTCATCACCTGGCTCCCATCAATAGATGATTTACCTCTTTATTTATAAATACTGCTATAGTGATGAACCTGAATATGTGCTGGAGGTAGAAAGACTCTAACACTGAATATAAGTTTTTTGCTCATCCTTTCATGCAAACTTAATGAAAAACACTCTGGTTTCTTCCCAGATTACAACACAAACAAATAAACAAACCCAAAACAAAAACAAAACCCCACACCAAACATGTTCCAGCTAAAATCATTTTTGAGAAATGATTTCAATATTTCCTGATATATTATTCTTGGAGAAAATTCTGACTTAGTGTGAAACAAATCAGGGATACAAAGATTATATACATGAAGAAAAAATGCTTTGATAAGAGGGATCGTTAGTATGCGCGGTGCTTGATTATGCATCATTAGGGATCACCCAATGTCAGAATCTGTGTCAAGCCGGTTCATCATGAAAAATGACTAAAGTACACTCTGAACTGTTTCCATGGAGGCTTTTAAGAACAATTCTGTATAAAACCTTTAAAATCCATACAGAAACCCTTTCAATGTGCAATTAAAAACCAACAGACACAAGACGCTCTGAGTTGTGAGTCCTTACAAGGTAATCTGATGGTTGCCTTACTTGCTTCTCTTGCTTTTTCCCAAAAGTAACTACCACCCAACAGCAGCTAGCTAGTGCACAGAGCTCCTGTCACTATGCACATTGAAATCAATGTAGCAAGTATCTCTACCAGTGATGGCTCTTGATGATGTGCCATCACTCTCAGGGGTAATTTTATGTATTTTGCATTCAATTTCCCCTAAAAGGGAATGGATCGTAAAATACACACAATGTATATAAAAAACATACAAGTTCCCCAGAGAGTGATAAATTCCAAGGAGGGACTGACTACATTGATTTCAATGCAAATAGCAGGGGGAGCCCCACATGCTAGCTAGTTGCTTGTAGGTAAGGATTGGCAAGTCTGTCAATTTTGGTTTCTCATTTTTCCAAACTTAAGTTCATTTCTCCACATTTGTATGTTGGCATTAAAAAAAAAATAATTCTCATGAAAAGCCTTCAGCATTTTAGTGTGCATTTATCCTAATATACACGTCTATGTTATTCTGTCTAATATGCACATTTTTGCAGAGCAATTTGCAGAGCTATATGCATTTTTATACACATTTTGTACACATTTGTACACAGACGGAGGGGAAGGCAATGGTAAACCACCTCTGAATACCTCTTACCATGAAAACCCGATGAACAGAGTATCCAACATGCAACATGTGATAGTGCTGGAAGATGAGATCCCCAGGTCAGATGGCACTCATTGAGCTACTGGGGAAGAACAACAGACAAGCATGAGTAGCGCTGTGACTAACAATACCACTGGGTCAAAGCCAAAAGGAAGCCCAGAAGCTGGTGTACACAGATGTGAAAGGAGAGTCTGGAGTTGTACAATGTACACAATAGGAACATGGAATGTGAGAAGCATGAACCTGTCGGGATGCAGGATTGGGGCCCTGTTGTTTCAGAGGAGGAGGAGGAGGAGGATGAGATCAGTTGGCCCGAGCTGTGGGAAGAAGAGCCAGAGGAAGGAGGGGGAATCTCAGAGATAGAGTCATCTCACAGTGAAGACCTTGAAGTTTTCACAGACACAGAAGCTGTGCTTCCCACGCCTCCTCCCCTTTCTCAACTAGAGCAGCTGGAAAGGGAGGGAGGTGAAGGGGGAATTCAACTCCCTCCTGATCCAGGGACAAGCCAGTCTGACGGTTTAAGCACAACACCCCCCCTGCTTTCGCCCATACCAGAGGCAGAATCCTCAGAAGGGGAGGGGGCCATACTTCCCCCCTCACCACGCACATGAAGACAGCAAAAGAGAGCAAGGGGGAGAGAGAGAAGGGGTGTGGATGAGAGTGCATTGAGGCGGAGTGAGAGAATTCACGCCAGAAAGGCCCCTTCTTAAGGGAGGGGGGGGAAAGGGATTCCTTGTTCTGTCAACTTTCTTCTATGTCGCAGGATATGTGTTACAGTGTTGCTTCATGAGAAGGAGCAGTTTTTGTCTGGATATTACTTTAATAAAAACTGAATTGCTTGCACAATCTGGTTTGGTTCCTGAGTCCAGTCCTGGACACGACAGCTTGACAGAACCATCTACTCCACCCTCAATGCTTCCACCGCTTGAACGTGACAAGATGGAAAAGGGAGCAGCAGGGGGAACAAATCCCACTTCTGAGATGGAAGAAGTGCAACGACTGAGGACTAATGTGGCAGATTTACAGGCAGATGTCCAAACCTTGTTGGCGGCAGTCAGGACATTGAAGACTGACAACCAGACCCTGAAAACCACGATAGACCAGATGCGGGCAGTCCCTCCAGCCGCTGTGGTGAAGGTTCCTATTGGATTACCACCAAAATATGTGGGACAGAGTGATCAGCTTTCCACCTTTGTGGCTCAATGTGAATTGTATTTGGACGTTAGGAATGCAGAATTTCCTAGTGATGTGGCCAAAGTGGCCTTCGTGATCAGCCTTTTGGAAGGGGAAGCTGCCAAATGGGTTACTCCGTATCTGGTGAGGAAGGATGGCCTACTAGGAAGATATAGAGGGTTTATGCAAGCCATGACCGAGATGTTCTAGGACCCTCAAAGAGCTGAGACTGTGGCAAGGCAGTTGAGTGCCTTAAAGCAAGGGAAAGGAACTGTTTCAGAGTACACAAATGCTTTTAAAATTCTTTCCCAGGAAACTGGCTATAATGATGCTGCTTTTATGTTTATGTACCGGAGTGGACTAAATGCCAAGATCTTGGATGAGTTGGCCAGAACTACTCCCCCAAATAATCTACCTGGGCTGATAAGGCTGTGCCTGCAGATCGATCACCGGTTGGAAGGAAGGCGCCTGGAGAAGAAACAGGATGTCCAGAGATATTCAGCTTCAGCATCTCACAGTAAGGCCCCTTCAAATGCAGGAAGATCAAGTAACGTGACCGAGGGACAAGGAGGGGCTCGGCCGAAGCTGTTGGAAGAGGAAAAAAAGAGAGGCGACATCGAGAGCATCTCTGCTTTTACTGTTCAAACCGGGTCACGTAGCTAGAGAGTGTGGACTAAAAGGGGGCGAAACAGAGCCGGCGGGAAACTAAAATACCCAGCTCTCGTAAAGGCCGGAGGGCTGGGGGTGGCATTTTACAAAGGGCCTCCAGTAGTGCAACCCCCCTCAAAAGGGGTACTGGTACTACCTACCCGGATTACAACTTCCACAGGAGTAGTGTTTAACTCCACAGCGCTAATTGACAGTGGAGCCTCTACAAATTTCATTGATGCAAAGTTGGCAAGGCATTACAGAATTTCACAATGGAAACTGGACACCCCCTTGTCAGTTGAAACCATAGATGGAAGACCCTTGAAGTCAGGAGGGGTGACGCGAGCCATGGAGGAATTGAAACTACAAATTCCTGGGCACGAAGAGTTCATTTCCTTGTATGTGTCAGATCTCTCGAACTTTGATGTGATTCTGGGAATGCCCTGGCTAACAAAGCACGACCCAAAGATAGATTGGAAGGATGCGGTGGTGTGGTTCACTTCTCAGTACTGCCATGAGAACTGTCAATCAGAAGGAATCGCAAACACACTGGCAGGGGCAACACAGGGAGTCAAAGAAGTGACCCTTCCCTCGAAATATGTGGATTTTACAGATGTTTTTGATGAAAAAGAAGCAGAGACCTTACCGCCCCATTGCCCTTATGACTGTGCAATTGATTTAGTGCCAGGAGCGAGCATTCCATCAGGAAGGATTTACTCCCTTACAGAGAAAAAGAGAGCAGCTCTGAAGGAGTTTTTGGAGAAAATTCTGAAGCGAGGATTTATCCGTCCCTCACAGTCCCCCGCAGGGACTTGCTGTTTGTGAAGAAAAAAGGAGGTGAACTCAGACCCTGTAATGACTACCGCGCCTTAAATCAAATCACTATTCCTAACAGTTACCCGCTGCCACTGATTCCAGAGTTATTGGACCGGCTGCGTTCTGCAAAAATCTTCACGAAATTGGACTTAAGAGGAGCATACAATCTGATTCGAATGAGGGAGGGGGGTGAATGGAAGACAGGATTTCTTACCACCTATGGTCAATTTGAGTATATGGTGATGCCCTTCGGGCTAAGTGGAAGTCCGGACATGTTTCAAAAGTTCATGAATGAAGTGTTTAGAGACCTCCTGGACAAGTATGTAATTTGTTATCTAGATGATATTCTGGTGTTTTCAAAGAATCAAGAAGAACATGATCAGCACGTGAAAACTGTGTTGGAAAGACTGAGAGAGAACCACTTGTATGCTAAGTTAGAGAAATGTGGGTTTGAGCTATCATCTTTGGACTTCCTGGGGTACCGAATCTCAGCTGCAGGAGTGGAAATGGACCCAGAAAAAGTGAGTTGCGTATTGGATTGGGGTCAGCCAACCACTAAAAAGGTCGTACAACGTTTTTTGGGATTTGCCAATTATTACAGAAAATTAATTCCAGGCTTTTCCAAGTTAACAGCCCCCCTGACTGACTGTTTAAGGGGTAAAGGAAAGTTTCAATGGACAGAGAACGCTGCTAAAGCCTTCGAGGATCTGAAAAGGAAATTTGCATCTGAGCCTATTTTGCGTTTTGCTGACCCTACCCGCCCTTTCATCATGGAAGCGAATTCTTCGGACTTTGCCATCGGGGGGGTTCTCTTACAACTGGACATGGAAGGGAAGGAGCTACATATTTCTCCAGAAAACTAAAAGATGCCGAAAGAAACTATACAGTGTGGGAAAAGGAGTTGTTGGCCATCAAGGACTCTTTTGAGAACTGGAGACAGTATTTGGAGGGAACTCAGCATCAGATAGAAGTGCGTTCTGACCATAAGAACCTGGAAAGCCTACAAACGGCCTGAAAGTTGAACCAGAGACAGATACGCTGGTCACAGTTTTTCGCCAGGTTTAACTTCAGGATTACTTACCATGCCCATGCCAAAAATCAGAGAACATATGCTCTATCCAGGAAACCGCAATACAAAGGAGAGGAAGTTGACAACCAACCCCAGTACATTGTCCCGCCAGAGAAGCTGATGTTGGGATCATGTCAGCCTTCATGGGAGGAGGAGCTCAGAGAGGCACAGCAGGGGGATCCATGCATGCAACAATATATCCAGGAAATGGAACAGGACCAGGATTCAGAAGTAAGGTTTCATTGGAGGGATGGACTGTTGTGGTTTAAAGCTGCCAGATATGTGCCAAAGGGGGACCTAAGACTCAAAATCTTACGTCAATGTCATGACTCGATCACAGCTGGACATTTTGGCATCTTTAAGACCATTCAGAATGTAGCCAAGGACTTTTGGTGGCCCCAAATGCGTTGAGACATTGAGAACTATGTAAAATCCTGTTCTGTATGTATGCAGGCAAAAACAGACACAGGTAAACGGGCAGGGTTGTTGGAACTGCTACCTACCCCAAGCGAACCTTGGAAAGACCTTTCCATGGATTTTATAACTGATTTACCGAAGTCACAAGGAATGACGGCTATACTGGTAATAGTGGACTCATTAACAAAAATGGCCCATTTCCTCCCTTGCGCAGGGGCCTTAGAAGCTCGAGAAACAGCCAAGCTGTTCATAAAGGAAATCTACAGATTGCATGGTTTGCCAAATAGCTTAGTCTTGGATCGGGGAACTCAGTTCACAGCTAAATTTTGGAGGGCTGTTTTGGAAACAGCTACAGACGGAGTTAAAACTTTCTTCAGCACATCACCCCCAGACAGACGGGCAGACTGAGAGACTGAATGCAGTTTTGGAAAGGTATTTATGCTGTTATGTGTCTTATCAACAGACTGACTGGGTTTCCTATTTGCATTGTGCAGAATTTGCTTATAATAACTCCTTGCATACCAGTACTGGACAAACACCTTTCTTTGCTAACTATGGATTCCATCCCAAGGTCTTCCCCAGCAGCACAGAGAGTGTGCCTGTACCGGCAGCAGGGGAATTTTTACAGGAGCTTCAGGCTGTGCAGCAGGTCCTAAAACAACAATTAGACGATGCCAAAATTGAATATAAACGAGTGGCTGATCAGCATCAAAGGGAGCCTCCCCCCTTCAACTAGGAGACAAAGTATGGTTGTCTACCCGCTTCCTCCAGATGCCGGGCAAATGTAGAAAGTTGCAGGACAAGAGAGTGGGGCCTTTTGAAGTAGAGGCACAAATCAATCCAGTGGCTTATCGTCTGAAGTTGCCAGATACTTTCAAAATACATCCTGTGTTTCATCGCTCCCTGTTAACAAAAGCAGCCCCTCCCAGTGAGTTACGACCGGTAGAACCTCCAGGGGCACCAATACTAGTGGATGGACAGCCTGAGTTTGAGGTGGCAGAAATTCTTGATTCCAGAAGAAAGCATAATAAACTACAGTATTTGATTCACTGGAAGGGTTATGGGCTAGCTGACAGATCATGGGGAAATGAGAGAGATGTGCACGCCTCAGACTTAGTGAAATAATTCCATCAACGGTTTCCCCATCGTCCTCGGCTGACAGGTTGGGGGGGAGCACAGCATGGGAGAGGGGATGGTGTCGGGATGCAGGATTGGGGCCCTGTTGTTTCAGAGGAGGAGGAGGAAGATGAGATCAGTTGGCCCGAGCTGTGGGAAGAAGAGCCAGAGGAAGGAGGGGGAATCTCAGAGATAGAGTCGTCTCACAGTGAAGACCTTGAAGCTTTCACAGACACAGAAGCTATGCTTCCCACGCCTCTTCCCTTTTCTCAACTAGAGCAGCTGGAAAGGGAGGGAGGTGAAGGGGGAATTCAACTCCCTCCTGATCCAGGGAAAAGCCAGTCTGACGGTTTAAGCACAACCCCCCCCGCTTTCGCCCATACCAGAGGCAGAATCCTCAGAAGGGGAGGGGGCCATACTTCCCCCCTCACCACGCACATGAAGACAGCAAAAGAGAGCAAGGGGGAGAGAGAGAAGGGGTGTGGATGAGAGTGCATTGAGGCGGAGTGAGAGAATTCGCTCCAGAAAGGCCCCTTCTTAAGGGAGGGGGGGAAAAGGGATTCCTTGTTCTGTCAACTTTCTTCTATGTCGCAGGATATGTGTTACAGTGTTGTTTCATGAGAAGGCGTAGTTTTTGTCTGGATATTACTTTAATAAAAACTGAATTGCTTGCACAATCTGGTTTGGTTCCTGAGTCCAGTCCTGGACACGACAGAACCAGGGAAAGTTAGAAATTGTCAAGCAAGAAATGGAACACATCAACATTACAATACTTGGCAGTGAATTAAAATGGATGGGAATGGGACATTTTCAATCAGGCTGCTATAAAATATTTTATGCAGGAAATGAGAAATTAAAAAGAAACGGGGCTGCTTTAATAGGGAGAAGTGATGTAGCAAAAGCAATTAGGAGCTAGAATGCAAGATCTGAGTGTGTTATACCAATGAGGTTAAACGGGAAACCTATTAACATAACCATCATCCAAGTCAAAACACAAAAGCAGAGGAAATGGACAAAAGCAGAAGAAATGGACAGATTTTATGCAGAAATACAGGAAGAAATTGATCACACACCAAAGCAAGATGTGCTGATAATCATGGGGGACTGGAATGCAAAAGTAGGGAACAGAGAAGAACTTGGAATTGTGGGGAAATGGGGCTTAGGAGATAGAAATGAAGCAGGAGAAAGATTTATTGAATTCTGTGGAGCCAATAATTCATTTCTTGCAAACACATTTTTTGACCAACTGAAAAGATGACTGTACATGTGGACATCTCCAAATGGTCAATATAGGAATCAAATTGATTCTATAATTGGTAGCAGAAGATGGAGAAGTTCCATACTTTCTGTGAAAACAGGACCAGGAGCAGACTGCGGTAGAGATCATAAACTGGTAATATCAAAAATCAGAGCAAAGCTAAAGAACAACAACAATGCAATCATAATGCCTAATTACAATATAAATAACCCTCCCAGAAGAATATAAAGATCAGATAAGAAACAGATTTGAAGCTTTAAACTTAGTTGACAGAGAACCAGAAGAAATATGGATTGAAGTCAGGTACATGATCAGGGAAGAATGCAAAAAGACAATATCACTAGTTAAAAAGAGAGAAAGACCTCAATGGATGACTAAAGAAACTCTAAAAATGGTTAAAGAGAGAAGGAAAGAAAAAGCAAAAGGAAATAGAAACACGGTCAGAACCCTAAATGCAACAATACAGTGACTAGTATGTAGGGACAAAGAGAACTATTACAATAGTTATTCTATAGACGTGGAAGAGGACAACAAAAAGGGTAGAACAAGAGCCCTGTTCCAAAAGACTGGAGAAATTAAAAGGAAATTTAAACCAAGAGTAGGGATGTCGAATAATCAACAGGGAAACACACTGACTGACCGAGATGAAATAAAAGGAAGATGGAAGCAATACACTGAAGAACTAAATAAAAGAGATGTAAGGATGACAGATTCATTCACGGAGGAACCGTATAATGAAGAACCAGAAATCTTAGAATGTCAGGTGAAAGCTGCTCTTAAAATACTTGTAAGAAACAAATCACCAGGAATAGATGGCATACCAATAGAGTTGCTACAAGTTACTGAGACTGAATATGTCCAAATTTTGACAAAAATTTGTCAAGAAATATGGAAAGCTAAACAATGGCCCACAGACTGGAAGCGTTCAGTATATATCCCAATTCCAAAGAAAGGGGATCCCAGTGAATGCAGTAATTATCAAACTATTGCCTTAATATCCCATGCAAGTAAAGTAACGCTCAAGATTCTACAACAAAGGCTCTTACCATACATGGAGTGAGAAATGTCAGATGTTTAAGCTTGATTCAGAAAAGGAAGAGTTACCAGATATCATATTGCAAACATACGTTGGATAGTGGAACGGACCAAGGAATTTCAGAAGAAAATCACCCTGTGCTTTATAGATTACAGCAAATCCTTTGTGTAGATCATGAAAAACGATGGGATGCTTTAAAAGAAATGGGGGTGCCACAGCATCTGAATGTCCCGAATCACAACCTATACTCTGGACAAGAGGCTACTGTAAGGACAGAATATGGACAAACCAAATGGGAACCGAAAGGGTATGAGACAGGGGTGTATTTTATCACCCTACTTGTTTAATCTATATGCAGAACATATCATACAGAAAGTGGGATTGGACCAAGATGAAGGAGGTGTGAAAACTGTAGTGAAATATAAGACATGCATTTAAGATATGCAGACAATACCATACTACTAGGAGAAACCAGTAATGATTTGAAATGAAGCTGATGAAAGTTAAAGAGGAAAGCACAAAAGCAGGACTACAGCTGAACGTCAAAATGACAACAGAAGATTTATGTAACTTTAAAGTTGACAATGAGGACATTGAACTTGTCAAGGATTATCAATACCTCGGCACAGTCATTAACCAAAATGGAGACAATAGTCAAGAAATCAAAAAAAGGCTAGGACTGGGGAGGGCAGCTATGAGAGAACTAGAAAAGGTCCTCAAATGCAAAGATGTATCACTGAACACTAAGGTCAGGGTCATTCAGACCATGGTATTCCCAATCTCTATGTATGGATGTGAAAGCTGGACAGTGAAAAAAGCGGATAAGAGAAAATTCCCTAACTGAGCTGACAGAGGTAGTCTCGGAGGTATTGTTGCGGTCCCCTAGACTATTGGTGCTGGGGGACTTCAACGTCCATGCCGAGACTGCTTTATCTGGGGTGGCTCAGGACTTCATGGCCTCCATGACAACCATGGGGCTGTCTCAGGTTGTTACTGGCCCAGCGCATGTGTCGGGACATACTCTTGATTTGATCTTCGCCACTGGACATGGAAATGGTGATCTGGTGGTTGGGGGTTTTTCATCTACCCCATTGTCATGGACAGATCACCGCTTGCTGAAGTTTAGGCTCACAGTGACCCTTTCCCTCTGCAAGGGTGGGGGACCTATTAAATTGGTCCGCCCCCGGAGACTAATGGATCCTGAGGGTTTCCAAAGGGCTCTGGGGGATTTTCCGACTGAGAAGACTGGCGCTCCTGTCGAAGCCCTGGCTGGATTGTGGAATACGGAGATGACCCGGGCGGTTGACACGATCGCTCCCATGCGCCCCCTCCTATGTAGAGCTCATACAGCTCCATGGTATACCTCGGAGCTGAGAGCGATGAAGCAAGAGAGGAGGAGGCTTGAGTGCAGATGGAGGCGAACTCCTGACGAATGCAATTATGCCTTGGTGAGTGCCTCTTCTAAGCGGTATATAGTAGCGGTGAGGGCAGCAAAAAAGAGATATTTTGCTGCCACAATTAAGGCATCTCTCTCCCGCCCGGCGGAGCTCTTTAAAATTGTACGAGGGCTTTTACATTCTGGCCCTCGGGATATTATAGATCCATCTGTAGCCCGCTGTAATGAGTTCGCGAGGCACTTCCAGGATAAGATCGCATGCATTCGCCGGGACTTAGACTCCACTATTATGGCAGTGGGATCTAATGAAGCATCCAGAACACGGTCTTGTCCTTATTTATTGGATGAGTTTCAGTCTGTACAGCTTGAGGATGTTGACAAGATCCTTGGACTGGTGCGGGCGACCACATCTGTGCTGGACCCTTGCCCCTCTTGGCTGGTGAAAGCTGGCAGGACCGGAACCGCCGGCTGGGCCAAGGAGATAAACGCCTCTCTGAGAGAAGGAGTGGTCCCTGACTGCCTAAAAGAGGCGGTAGTGAGACCGCTCCTGAAGAAATCCTCCTTGGACCCAGATAACCTGAACAACTATAGACCTGTGGCGAATGTTCCGTTCTTGGGCAAGGTGCTGGAACGGGTGGTTGCCGGCCAGCTCCAGGGGCTCTTGGATGACACTGATTATCTTGATCCATTTCAATCCGGTTTTAGGCCCGGTTTTGGCACTGAAACGGCCTTGGTCGCCCTGTATGATGACCTTTGTCGGGAGAGGGACAGGGGGAGTGTGACTCTGTTGATTCTCCTTGATCTCTCAGCTGCTTTTGATACCATCGACCATGGTATCCTTCTGGGAAGACTCACGGAGTTGGGAGTAGGGGGTACTGCCTGGCAGTGGCTCCACTCCTACTTGGTGGGTCGCCACCAGAAGGTAGTGCTTGGGGAACATTGCTCGATACTCTGGACTCTCCATTGTGGAGTCCCGCAGGGATCGGTACTGTCCCCCATGCTTTTTAACATCTACATGAAGCTGCTGGGTGTGGTCATCAGGAGTTTTGGGGTGCGTTGCCATCAGTACGCTGATGACACGCAACTCTATTTCTCCTTTTCATCCTCTTCAGGTGAGGCCGTTAACGTGCTAAACCGTTGCCTGGCCGCGATAATGGACTGGATGGGAGCTAACAGACTGAAGCTCAATCCAGACAAGACTGAGACGCTGTTGGTGAGTGCCTTCTCTGCCCAGATGGTGGATGTTCATCCTGTTCTTGATGGGGTTACACTCCCCTTGAAGGAACAGGTTCGTAGCTTGGGAGTTCTCTTCGATCCTTCCTTGTCACTTGAGGCCCAGGTGGCCTTGATGGCACGGAATGCTTTTTACCATCTCCGTTTGGTAGCCCAGCTACGTCCCTATCTGGACAGTGATGACCTCGCCTCAGTTGTTCATGCTCTGGTAACGTCTAGACTAGACTACTGCAATGCGCTCTATGTTGGGCTGCCCTTGAAGACTGTTCGGAAACTACAGTTAGTCCAGAATGCAGCGGCCAGATTGTTGACGCGGACCAGAAGGTCTGCTCATATAACACCTGTTCTGGCCCGTCTGCACTGGCTTCCTATTTGTTTCCGGGCTAGATTCAAAGTGCTGGTTCTGACCTATAAAGCCCTACACGGCATGGGGCCACAATACCTGGTGGAACGCCTCTCCCAATATGAACCTACCCGTACACTGCACTCAACATCTAAGGCCCTCCTCCGAGTGCCATCCCATCGAGAAGCTCGGAGGGCAGTGACCAGAACTAGGGCCTTTTCCGTGGTGGCCCCCGAACTGTGGAACAGCCTTCCTGATGAGGTGCGCCTGGCGCCGACGCTACTATCTTTTCGGCGTCAGGTGAAAACCTTTTTATACTCCCAGGCATTTTAAAGTGTGTTTTAATAGCATTTTCATCATTATTTTGTATTCTGGATGTTGTTTGGTTCTTTTATTGTTTGTTGTTTTGTTTCTGGATTCATTGTATTTATTGTATTCATGTATTGTGCTTGTTTTTATCTTTCTGTACACCGCCCAGAGAGCCTTCGGGCTTAGGGTGGTATATAAATTAAATAAATAAAATAAAATAAAAATCAACTCATTTGAAATGTGGTGTTGGCGGAGAGCTTTGCGCATACCATGGATAGTGAAAAAGACAAATAATTGGGTGTTAGAACAAATTATACCAGAACTATCACTAGAAGCTAAAATGATGAAACTGAGGTTATCATACTTTGGACACATAATGAGAAGACATGATTCACTAGAAAAGGCAATAATGCTGGGAAAAACAGAAGGGAGTAGAGAAAGAGGAAGGCCAAACAAGAGATGGATTGACTCCATAAAGGAAGCTACAGACCTGAACTTACAAGATCTGAACAGGGTGGTTTATAACAGATGCTATTGGTTCATAGTGTTGCCATAAGTTGTAATCGACTTGAAGGCACATAATAACAACACATGACTTGGCTGGAGAATGCCAAACTTCCAGGAATTGTGAATTTTGAGGAATAGCTCTGTTTCAGTTCTTGTATGGTTTTAGAAAGCACGGATTAGGAAAATTCACATTTAAATGTGAACTGGACCAAATTTCTCCCCCTTCTCTATTTGTAGGGGGCTTCAGTTACTTTTAAAAAAGAGGACAACTAGGCAGCCCTCAGGTTGTCTTGTATGTGAATTCAAAGGAGAGTGGGAATCCAGCAGATTCTACTGTTCACTTCTGCCCTGATCCCTAAATTGATCCAGGCAGATCAAGTCAGGTGCATATGCTTTGGAATCATACCTTGATGGATTCATCTCCCATTCCTACTAAGTAGTTGATGATAGAGACCTGAAAATATGAACTGACTCCATTGAAAAGTAACATTTGAAGTGACACTGGATGACATTAAAGATCGACCTGCAGTGTCAGGTCTGTGATGGTTAGTCCTTTCATATCTGTAATCTGAATGGGCTATTGGAAAAGGAAGATTTTGAAGTACTGGTCAAATGTTTTATGGCAGAACAAAATGTCTGTTGCTTAGCTTCGGAGAAAAAGTGTTGCTCCATTGATACCGGATTGTGTTTAGACTATCTGGGATATTGTTATAATTGTAACATTAACATATTATATTCAAGCATGTGTATTTGAATACAGGCCCACTATATCACTGTCTTCTCATGGCAATCCAGGCATTTAGTTTCCAAAGTTCCTTAACATCTGGAACCCCATACTAATTAACTTTGCATTTTCACGCTGAGATATTGGGCAGAAATAGGTTACCCTTCATTCAAAGTATCTGGCTCACATAGCTTCAAACATCTTGCCTTCTGTCATTTTATAGCAGTCTTTGCCTAATACCAAATTACTTCACTGGTTGGCTTATTATTTATTTATTATATTTAAAATATCTATCCCACCCTTCTACCCTATAATAGGGCACTCAGGGCAACTTACAATAAAATCGAACATGTATAGAATAAAAATTATACACAATAAAGATCACAAAAACATTAAAATAAATTAAAATACATAAAATGCAATTAAAATACATACATACATATATACATGTGTAGAGAGAGTAATTCCGAAGGGACTACAGAGGTAAAAGTTAACATAGAAGGCACAATGTCAGGCTCTACGCTCAGTCCCTCCCAAAGGCTCTCTGGAACAAGATCATTTTCAGAAGTCTCTGGAAAACTGTCAGGGAAGAAGCAGAGTGGGCTTCTTGGGGTAGGGTATTCCAAAGCTTGGGGGCTACAGCTGAAAAGGCTCTCTCCCATGTGTCTCTCAGTCTGACATATTTCATTCCAGGATCTTTCATTCCAGGCATGCAGAGGAGTAAGGAGGCTTACTCATCCAAACTCACTTAGTGTCAGAATAAATGTATTTCCTATCAAGTAAAATAGAATATATTTCATAGTCACATGTTCCTATATAATATTTTTGTAGGTGTCATGCTACCAGACACTGGAATCACCCACTGAGATATCTGTCTTCCCAGGGTTCCAGCTCAGTTTACTAGCTCTCATCCATTCCACAACTGCATCCATACAACAATTCAGACCATACTTAGCCTCTCCTTATTCAGATGTTATGGAGAACTAGAGCTGTGTATCATCAGCATACTGCTTTGCCCCAAAGCTCTAATGCCTTCTCCCAGTGGCTTCATATAGATGTTAAACACCAGCTACATTCAGATATGAGGTTTATCACATTAGTTTTACTTACTATAATGATAAAGCTTCTGTCCCGATTTCCAGCATTCCTTTCACAGCTGTTGCATTATGGAACAGTGGTTTTTTTTTAACCAATATACCACAATGTCATGCTAAATTTCATTCACACCAATGGGCATGGTATGACAGAATAATGAATGTCATTAGGCATGCTATTTCTTCCCCACCCTTTCCACACATGCACACTTCTGATCCCCCATGATTCACCAATGAAAACACTGGGAAAGAACTATACTGTACCAAATTTTATCACTTTACTCCTGCAATTTTCTAGGTTAATGGGGTTGCAAATAGATTTTTTTCTGGAAGCAATTAACACAGAAATGAACATTAAACTTCAACTATATTCTGCTAGATTTCCAGAAGTGGATTTTATGTCATGTGAAAGATCATATAAAATGTGAAAGTTATCAGGAAAGGAAATGTCCGGAAAATGGCATCAAGATTGTATCCTGTGGCACACCACAGCAGAAGGATCACGGGCCCAAGGCACAATTTTCCAGTGCTATTCTCTGGACACAGACCTGCAGGTAGGAACTGAACCACTGTAAAACATCCCCCACAATACCCATCCCAGAGAGCTGGTGCAGGTATCAAAATGGTATTAAAAGCCGCACAGATCAAGAAGCAGGAGCAAAGATGCATTCCCTGTGTCCTGCTCTCGATACAGGTCATCCATCAGGGTGACCAATGCTGATTCAATCCCAAACCATGGCTGAACCCAGACTGAAACAGACTATTGAATATGGTCATGGCTCAGGAAGAAAAATCACAAGTTTCTGTTTAGGAGCAAGACCAAAAAAGTAAGAAAATATTTATTTATTTATTTATTTATTTGATGAATTGCTTCCCATTAAGTATTGAGGTGAAAGTTGAAGAAGGTGAACCTACCTAATTCACATTTTCTGAAACAATGTGCAAGCTGAAATGCAGCCATCCTTCAAATACACATTTTTTAAAAAAATAATGCAATTCTCCAGCCAATTAATGTCAACAAAAATGGATATACTAGGATAAGTGTGCATAAAAATCCATGTATTAGTGAAGATAACATAAAATACATTATATTAGGGAAAATTGCTTTGCAAAAATGTGGACATTTGGCAAACTTGCTGCCAGCACCCCAGACAGGCAACTGTGGACTTGCCTCTACCTTCTCCTCTGTCAGCAGGTGCGAGTCATCATTTAGCCACTAGAGCTGGGCAAATGCAAGGAAGTTTTGGCAGGATCCATCAGCCCGGCCTTTTCAGCAACACAGCTGAGTCCACTCAAGAGCCAACTCCTTTAAAAGCAGGCTGGAAGACCAAGGTGGGGCTCTTCTTCTCCAGTGACAAAGCCAAGGGTGAAGTGAGTGGAGAGAGAACAGCCCAGGAAGACAGAGGGGGTGGCTGTTCCCCTTGGCTCAGCTTCGGACCCGCCTGCTCTTTGCTTAAGAGACACCGGTGCGAGAGCAGAAAGAGCAACAGTGTGCATCCCCTGCTTTTAAGAGAGCTGATAAAGGGCAAGGCCAGTGACTTACAGCAGAGCAAGGCTTGTGGAAGAAGGAGTGGGTCCACAGGATAGGCAGAGGGTGCCATCCACAAGACACCTGGAAGGTGGATAAAGGTGGGGTGACTGCTGGGGTGGGTTGTAGCCTTGAAGGGGGCTGGAAAAACACAGACTTGCTGGAGCTGTCTGAGGGTAGCAGAGGTGGACCCATGAGGACTCCCAGGACTTCTAGGGGCCAGACCCCAAACTATATATCACAACCAATAAAAGAGCACTTATAGAAGGCAACCAGAGTTTGGTGTCTTTGGGGTGGGAACCAATGGTGCTTCAGTGTGCCTCTTGCCCCAGTACCCATCAAACTTGTACATAAATATGTGTATATTAGGAGAAAAAATGCTGTTGATTTTCATGACTTTTTTATTCAGTTGAAAACTGATGTGGTTTGGTTCACTGAACTTCAAAGTGGGAAACTGGGAAACTGAGAGAAACCAAAATGGACGGATTTGCCCATCCCTACTTCCCATAAAACAGCCTGAAGCAATCTACCAATAAAAACATATATAAAAACAATTTCAAGACCAATACATATACAGACTGGGGTAGAAATCTCCATTTCAAAGGCATGTTGAGAAAGGAATGTCTTCAGTAAGCCCTGAATATTTAATAAGGGTAGCACCAATGTGACATGTAATGGGCAGGAGTGTCATGCCTCCATCAGATGAGTCCTCAGAGGAAGATGAGGAACAGGGGATTGGCACAGCAAACCCAGAAGAGGGAACAAGCAGATCCACACCAGAAGCAGCTCCAGACCTCCCACCACTGGAAGATGTTCTGGATACAGCTGGGGCCCCTCAGTCAGATTCTGGGAGTGAACAGGGGGGCCCTCCACTCCCTGCAGAGCAAAGATGCCTGCAAGTAGCAGAACAATGCAGGTGTACTGGCTGTTTAAGGCTACACGTTCTTGGGAGGCAGAGGGCTGATTGCTAGTACCTGAACCAGGGAGGGGAGCTTAAAAGGCAATGAGATGCCCTTTGCTGGAAGCAATGTCAAGATGTCAGCGTCAGACCCTTGCCAGACATGTCTTGAAACCCGGATTACCTTGTTAGAATATCAAACCTTGCTTTGTTAACTGAGTTTGCCTTTTGGAAGACAACCTGGTATGTGCCCTGTGACCCCTTGTATGTGCCCTGTGACCCTCTCCCTTGTTTATCTGCTTTACAGTTAAGCCCCTGCTTAGGCAGCTGCCAGTTAATTTTTTACAGCACTATATATCACCTCAGTGCAGCTGGCAGAGACTGACAAGAAGTCCCACAGTATAGCACCACACTCGGGGCCCAATTTCTACATCATATGGTATCTGCAGGAGGCCCAGAGTGGTTAATCATCAATCCCTTTTCCAGTGGTGGCTGGTGGCTCCATGTCAGTGGGGCAGTGGAATCCGTTCTGGGTTTTAGACTGAACTTTCAAGCATCTGTACAAGGTGCTGAACATATTGTGGGAATAGGTTTCAGTACCTTGGACAATTCCTTGAAATTTCAGACTAAAACCTGGAGTGGATTCCACTGAACCACTGACATGGAACCACCAGCTGCTACTTTCCGCTTCCCAGGCAAGTCTGGCAACTGTAGCTCAGTGAGGATAATAGGATTCTCCTGACAACTCTCAGCATGCTTAACAAACTCCAGTTCCAATTATTCTTTGGGGGATTCCATGGCTATTTAAAGTGGCATGAACTATAAAGTGTATAATGCTAAAGTATGAAGAAAGCTAACTCATATCCAAGAGTTATTATTTCTTGGATTTCTGACCTGCCGTTCACCATAAAGTCTCAGGGCACATTACACAAATTTAAACAATGCTATATTAAATCATTTAAACAATTAACAGTCACAAGAATAGGGTGAGTCTGAATATAGATATAGATCAGGATTCGTCAAAGGCCAAGGTAAAGAGGGGCATCTTCAGAATATGATGACAACTTTACAATGAAGGTGCCAAATGCACCTCTGTTGGATGGGAATTCCACAGCTTAGGGCAGCCTTTCCCAACCTTTGGGTCCCTAGATGTTGCTGGACTAAAGTTCCCCTCATTCCTGACCATTGGCCATGCTAGCTGGGGTTGATGGGAGATGTAGTCTAATAACATCTGGGGACCCAAAGGTTGGGAAAGGTTGGCTTAGGGGCTGCCACAGATACCTGTCTATGGGGCTCCTCCCTCAAACCTATGGTCTTAACCCCCTCCCTACTGATCTTAACACTCAAGATGCTCTATAGGCAAGGAAACATTCTTTCAGATACATGAGGCCTGAACCATTTAGGACTTTAAACACTAATGCAAGCACCTTGAATTGGGCCTGAAAATGAACTGGCAATCCATGCCACTGTTGTAAAACAAAAGTTATGTGAGTTGCAATTGGCACCCCAGCCAGGAATCTGGATGTTCCATTTGGACCAGCTGAAGTTTCCGAGTCATTCTATTTTTACAATGAAGATTATGGACAATAAGACAGAAGAATATGGAGTCTGAAAATAAGTCAGGAACATGGCATAGTTGCCACAAGGAAGTGATGAGTGGCTGTGCAGTACCCTGAAATCCTACATATTGTTGCTCGCCACCCCAATCTCCAAGCGGTGAGAGATCTCCAGGGGTCCCTGTACTTACTCAGGGTTTGGTTTCCTTGGAAAGAAGGTCAGCGGAGACTGTGGTGTCTTTATGGAATATGGTTTATTTATTTACACACATTCCAACCTGAGCTTAAAATGCAGGAATTCAAGGCATCAGCAGTCCAATAGATCTTGCATTTTCCATCAGGCTTACCCTAAAGCCATGGTGCAAAGAGCCAACCTCTCTGCCTGCCTCCAGTTCCCAGTCTTTCCTCAGACTCAACTTAAAAACACAATCTTCTCCTTGGTCTCAGGAAGGGGGGGACTCTCCTGAAGAGTTTCAATAACAATAGGATCTCCTTGGCTCATTCACCAGTTAATGGGCACTTGATAGGCCCATTATCTCACTTGGCCACTCTATTAGATTAACAAAAGGGGACTCATCTGACCAGCGGTGCGGGTTTCTCACCCCCAGGTGCAGGGTTCCAAATCAGAGGCTGGAAGGGAACTCATAGAAATCATCCATCTCAAACCCAAATCCATAACAATATAAACAAAGAATGTGCTGTTCAGTATATCACTAATCCATCTTTACAACGATTTTACTTGTGGGGAGGCGAGTATTTTAGCTCAGTAGCAGAGCACATGCTTTGCATACAGAAGGTTTCAGGTTCAGACTCTAGCTACAAGAACCGCAGCTGGTAGGATCTCTGCCTGAGACCCTTGAGAGCTGCTGCCAATCAGAGGAGACGATCCTGAGCCTGATGTATTTACCTTAAACTGTGTCCATGTGTGTTGAGGATTTCCACAAGACATAGAAAACTGGTTTTTTCTTATTTTTTTTTAATAAAACTTTCAAAGCATAGAATTCTTTGTCAGATACATGAATCTGCAGTTGTGCAGCAATCTCATGGACAAAAGGTGTATATATGCAGTCTAGAACATAAAAAGTAAAGGTTAATAGATGCAGATGAAGGAGCAACTGATGCTGTCAGGAAGTGATTAAACTGCTGAATAATCTTCCACCTGGAGCTGTCATGCTGTAACCTGATGCTCCAGTGAAAGAAGGCTCTCTCCATTCCTGATGAGTAAATGACAGAGAAGATTTGAATTAGGTCTGTGGCTCAGACTCAATGTTGACATGTTCAGAAGATTCCCTTTTTCTTCTCCTGCTATTTTTTAAGAGATGTCAATCTATTATTAACACACCTATGGGTTCAGATTATAGGCAGGTTATTGTGGACTGTAAGCAGACATGCCTATTCTAATAGGGATGATGAGTACCTGTATTTATAAACACTTTCAGCATAGGTAAGACAAGAATCTTTAGTCTCTTGACATAGGAATGACTGGCAGTTTGACTAAACACCAATACAGTGTGTACAGTTGGCACACATCTCTGCCTTTATGTTTTCCTGATCTGATATATAAAAAATTCTCTTGCATATATCACACTGGTACAAAACCTTACAAAGTACTCTGCTGTCCAAAGGACTGTTACAGCTGTTCAAAGCAGACTTTCAATAGCACAACCACTGTTGACAGTACTGTGCACCAAAACTTTCCAAATTCTGCGGCAGGAAAAGACAATGCTTGCACATACAGTTAAGCAAATTGAGATGAAATAAGGCGATTTTTAAAATAACCCTGACCTAGTAAGGAAGATCCATGCATGTTGTCGATGTGGATAAAAAAATAGGTTCATCTGGATGCAGATCCTAATCTGCATTGTGATGTTAAGTTTATGGTGGAACTAACACTGTTATCTTTTCAGCGCCAGGTCAAGACTTTCCTCTTCTCCCAGGCATTTTAGCATATGTTTTTAAATTGTTTTTTTTTAAATAAAATAAATTGTGTTTTTAGATTGTTTCTTGTGTTTTAAAATTTGTATATATATATTTATTGTTTTTAATTGCTGTAAACCGCCCAGAGAGCTTCAGCTATGGGGCGGTATATAAATGTAATAAAGAAACAATCCTTTTATAAACTTTTTCTTACACAATAAATCTACGAAAATTGTAATTTGAAGCAGAAGACCAACATGATGGTGGTGCTGGTGCTGGTGGGGGAAATGTCTTAATCTGAAACTTGTCCACATGAATGACATGGAATAGTTGTGAATCTAAGATTGTGCTAAGATGACTTTGGGCCTTTCCAGATGAGCAGGGAGTGCACAGCCATGATCTAAATCAGGAGATGGGACTTGGATCTGACTGGTTAGTTAGAACCTGACTTTCCCCAACCCTGTGGGCCATTTTGATAAGTGGACAGAGTCACAATGGGGGCTTCTCCATTCAAACCCTCCGGACACGGTGGAATCATCGGAGGCCCGCTGTAATCAGTTTGCCGATCACTTCCAGAATAAGATCTCATGTATCCGCCAGGACCTAGACTCTCAAGTTATAGCAGTAGATCCTAGTGAGATGTCCGGAGCACAGTCTTGTCCTGTTTTGTTGGATGAGCTTCAGTTGGTTCAACTCGAGGACGTGGACAAGGTGCTTGGACAGGTACGTGCAACCACTTCGGTACTGGATCCTTGCCCCTCCTGGCTGATAAAAACTAGTAGGAATGGAACAGGTAGCTGGGCCAAGGAAGTGATAAATGCCTCTTTACGAGAGGGAGTGGTCCCGGGCTGTCTGAAAGAGGCAGTGGTGAGACCACTCCTGAAAAAGCCTTCCTTGGACCCAGACAATTTTAACAGCTACAGGCCAGTGGCGAATGTTCCATTCCTGGGCAAGGTCTTGGAACGGGTGGTTGCTGGCCAGCTCCAGGCGCTATTGGATGAAACTGATTATCTAGATCCATTTCAATCGGGTTTTAGGCCCGGTTTTGGCACTGAGACAGCCTTGGTCGCCCTGTACGATGACCTATGTCGGGAAAGAGACAGAGGGAGTGTAACTCTGTTGATTCTCCTTGATCTCTCAGCGGCTTTTGATACCATCGACCATGGTATCCTTCTGGAGAGGCTCGCGGAGTTGGGAGTTGGAGGTACTGCTTGGCAGTGGTTCCGCTCCTACTTGGCGGGTCGTCTCCAGAAGGTAGTGCTTGGGGAACATTGCTCGACACAGCGGGCTCTCCAATATGGGGTCCCGCAGGGGTCAGTTTTGTCCCCCCTGCTTTTTAATATCTACATGAAGCCGTTGGGAGAGGTCATCAGGAGTTTTGGAGTGCGTTGTCATCAGTATGCTGATGACACGCAGCTCTACTTCTCCTTTTCATCTTCTTCAGGTGAGGCTGTCGATTTGCTGAACCGTTGCCTGGCCTCGACAATGGACTGGATGAGAGTTAACAAACTGAAGCTCAATCCAGACAAGACTGAGATGCTGTTGGTGGACGGGTTCTCTGATTGGATGGTGGATATATACCCTGTCCTGGACGGGGTTACACTCCCCCTAAAGGACCGGGTTCGTAGTCTGGGAGTCTTTTTAGACTCTTCCCTCTCACTTGAGGCTCAAGTAGCCTCGGTGGTTAGGAATGCGTTTTACCAACTTCGGTTGGTAGCCCAGCTACGTCCCTATTTGAGTAAAGAGGACCTTACATCAGTGGTACATGCTCTGGTAACCTCACGTTTGGATTACTGTAATGCGCTTTACGTAGGGCTACCTTTGAAGACAGTTCGGAAGCTACAACTAGTGCAAAATGCGGCGGCCAGATTGCTGACAAGGACCAAGCGGTCCGAGCATATAACACCTGTTCTGGCCAGCTTGCACTGGTTGCCAATATGTTTCCGGGCTAGATTCAAAGTGTTGGTATTAACCTATAAAGCCTTATACGGTGCGGGACCACGATACCTTGCGGAACGCCTCTTCCGATATGAACCGGCCCGTGCACTACGTTCTGCTATGAAGGCCCTCCTCCGGGTTCCAACTCACAGGGAGGCCCGGAGGGTGATGACAAGATCTAGGGCCTTCTCAGTGGTGGCCCCCGAACTATGGAACCATCTCCCTGAGGAAGTACGCCTGGCGCCGACTCTGCTCTCCTTCCGGCGCCAGGTCAAAACCTTCCTATTCTCTGAAGCATTTTAAGTTACACTGATTTAATTTTAAAAATGTTTATTGTATTGGATTGTTGATTGTATTTTAGTATTATTTTGTTATTCATTGTATTTTTATGCTATTTTATGTTCACCGCCCAGAGAGCTATTGCTAGTCGGGCGGTATATAAATTTAATAAATAATAATAAATAATAAAATAACTAACTAATAACACCTTGACTTCAGGCAAAGCATTTTTCTTTTCCCGTAGTTTGAAGTCAACCCACTTAGGCAAAAACTCATAGGTTTGCAAGCACCACTGAACAGTTGATCAGGGTTACCCGCAAGCCCTGCTTTTGGCAAGGAGCTGCATTTTTACTTGGCCCATGACTGATGTCATATAATTAATCAGGCCTGCAGGGCTAGTTAGACCCAGTAGTGGTCCTAATTTGGCCTCTGAGGTCATTTTCCCAAGCTACACCCACAAGCACTACATCTACTGTCCCATATATCTGAAGGATATAATGATGGGAATTGTTGAAGTGCTCAATTGATAAGGAGCCCCAAACCTGTGCTATTTATTGTACAGTATTGGCACTGACCATCTTTCGAAATTTACTATTGTTTTTCAGTTATTAATTTATTTGGTCCATTCTCCCCTTCCCCTTTCTATTAACTGTACATCTTGATATGTATCTTCATTAAAACTCAATAAACGTAATTTGTATAAAAGTAAAAGAAATAAGTACATTTCAACTTCTGTGTTCTCTTTGTAGCACATTTCATTTCCCCACTTCATAGTGAGAGATTACTGTGTATATATATATGTGTGTGTATATATGTGTATATATGTGTGTGTGTGCCTGCCACAGACAAGACCCAGCAAATCCCAAAGTATTTACAAATGATGCATGTGTGTGGGTGCACCAGTCGGCATGAGTGGTCATGATGTGCCTTCAATACTGTTAGAATACAAACAAACCTTTTATACTATATTAACTTGAAACAAAAGACTTTGCTTGACTAAAGTAACCTATCTCATGTAATTCCCTGGAGCATGCAGAGTGATTCACTTTGCTGCTCTGTCCTTGACTCTCATTCAGATTGGTTCATGACGATGCCACGTGATGACATAGTGTCATTATGAAGTCAACTCAGAGTGAGGTGATGCTTCTTGCTCTCACTCTGGAGAGTTGCATGTAAAAAACAGGCAGTGACATAAAAGGTTAATGGCTTCATGAAATGCCTGAGTTTTCTACCACTCCATCAACTTTCTTTTTGAGTTGAAAAGGTTCTGAAAAGGCCTGCCTATTGGCTCACATCTAGTGTGTACATTTTGGATTTGCTGATAAAATTCATTTAAATAACAGCTTGGTAAGAACTGATCCTCCACTCTCACATATTTTGCATGAAAATGTCACAATGCAAACATGTGCACTCTGTTCACAAATTATGCTCTTTCCATTGTTGTGCAAGGAAGTGCTTGTTTTGATCATGCCTGGTTATTAGATTTAATAGTAAGCTCATCAGAATTAAGAACATAAGAACATAAGAAGAGCCTGCTGGATCAGGCCAGTGGCCCATCTAGTCCAGCATCCTGTTCTCACAGGATTCTAAATATTGTTTACATTAAAACAAGGAGTGAACATTTTTTCCGTGGGTACAGCCTAAACGAATTCTCTTCAGGGACTACCTCACCACATATAAAGCAGATTTATGAAACATTTTCACACTAATATTCTCTGCCCCAGTTCAGCAATTTTCTGAGATCTTATGCTGACAAGGACTGGTCTACTCACGTTGGTGGAAGAGGCAAATTTGTCAAATATTAGTTCTACACATGCAAACATTAAAGATCAGGGCATACTACTCTCAGGAGTAATGTTGGAAATGCACCCCATTGAATTCAGCCTAATAACATTTTGAGATTCAGAGTGTACAAATTGTGCAAAGATGTGAAAGTTATATTTATTTACATTAAAGTAAATAAAACAAGAAGGGAAAAATCCAGCTGAAGTTAAGTACTTTTAGGTTCCATTGATGTCAGTGGGAATAAGCTGAAGCACATCTTTAGCTCTCCCATTAAAATCAATGGGATGTAAATGTGCTACATTTTGGACAAGTTGTGTCCTGACAGAGCAACCCTAACTATAAGGAGCTGATGCAACTTAGTTCGGTGTAAGTTACCCCAATTACAAATTCTGTTCAGGAACCTCTGGGAAGGGCTACTGCCAACTAATTCTGCAGGACAGTGTAGGCCTGAGTTTTGAGGATTGGGTTCTGTGTCATATGACCAAGCTAAATAGGGTTGGGAATGGGTCTAACTCTCCTTGCCCCATTCTGCCATGCCACGCCACACCCCCTTTTGGGAACTTCCGCTGGCTTAAGTTGCAACATAAGAAATGCAACAAGAGAGCCCCGATGGTTCAAGACAAATGCCCATCTAATCCAGCATCCTGTTCTCACAGTGGCCAGCCAGATGCCTGTTGGGAAATCCACAAACAGGGCCTAAGTGCAACAGCACTGTCCCCACTTGTGATTCTCAGCAACTAGTATTCAGATGCATATAGCCTCTGATAATGGAGGTAGAATGGTGGTTGGTAGCCATTGATAATCTTATCTCCATAAATGTGTCTAATCCTCTTTTAAAGGTTCTGCTGCCTGAGCTGACAGAGCCCTGTCTGATCCAGGGTGAAGGACTCATGTTGACGTAGCCTCAAGATCCACCGAATCCAGTCTCTCATCTCAGTAGATCTTGCATTTGGATTGTGCTGTAAATCTGCAAATCATATCTGAGAAAATACAGGGAAGCTGGCTGTTCACAGATCACTTTATATGGGGTACACAGCAGCTGGACCAGGACCAAACTACACATTACATTACAGTACAATAAATGTTTTTTAAAAGTGTGTTTAAATTGGTCACTTATATAGTTTCAAAAAACAAAACAAAACTGTGGAGCCTCGTATTGCCATAAATCTCGGTTGACAAAGGATTTAAATATGTCCAAGTAAGCAAAGAAAGTTGACATCAGCTATACTGATTAAGTTGCTTTATTTAGCTAACAGCAGCACTGCATAGGCTTAATTCTATAAAGCAGATAATATTTAATCACTCAGTTGTGGGGAAACTCCCTTCTCTAGATCTCTAGAAATTGTTGCTGGGTCACATGCTCATCCTGCCTGATCCCTTAATGGTGGTATGTGGAATAATGTTGGAAAGTGAAGTCTTTCCTAATAATGGACTGCTAGCTCCCTTTATGCCCAGTGGGCTCTCTCTCTCCCCAGGGGCTGGCCCCTTGTGCAGCCAATCAGAATTAATGCACGTGCCATCCTCCTAACAGCTAGCTGCTGCAAGAGTCAACCCATTGCCATTCATTCCTATTTAGGCTTGCTTTGGGCACTTTGTATTGCTGTTCCTATTCTCCCAGTGACTGGGAGCCTCCAGACTCTCCCAGTCTGTTCTAATTAGTCTGCCTTTAGCCATCCCCTGTTGCATCATTCATTCTCTTACAGAATTAACTCTAAAGCTCCTACTTATTATTATGGCATATGATTACATTATATTAAAGCATATCATTAAGCAGTTTCAGACCCTTATCTAGGCTTCAGGTAGGGCATTAAAGGGACAATTACTGGATTCCACATATCTCCAGATAATACGATTTCATTTGACAATACAGCCTTGATCTGCAGTATGTTCCCAATCTAGACTGGGGGCTCATTCCAATTTTCTACTGAAAATCCCCCCCTGGCTCCTATTGACTTTACAAAGGTTTTGTTATTGCAGACTGACTCTTCCAGGATACACAGCAACAAATGAGGGTGATCACTTTTAGCAGGAAACTGATGGGGGCTCCTGATCCAAGTCAAAGTGCTCAATGTCCTTTTCAGCACACTTTTTACAAAGTGAGTTTATTGTAATATGTATTGTAATATTGTAATATGTATCCATTGCTCCACTCTATATTCCATTTTGGTCAGAGAAAGTGTGTATTTGTCATTCCCCTTCCCTATCTTTCATAGATCACTCAATGACAATGTCAATGACAACTGACTTTGAATAAGGACATAGGAAGAGCCTGATGGATCAGGCCAATGGCCCATCTAGTCCAGCATCCTGTTCTCACAGTGGCCAACCAGATGCCCATGGGAAGCCTGCAAGCAGGACCTGAGCGCAAGAGCACTCTCCCCTCCTGCAGTTTCAAGCAAATGGAATTCAGAAGCATACTGCCTCTCAGTGGAATATTTGCTTCTATTGGTATTTTTAAAAATGAACATTTTAGATTGCTCTTTGTAAATGGCTTAGAGGCTTTCTGTCAAGTAACATCTCTGTGTGTGTGTTGTGTGTGTGTATGTGTGAATAAATAAATCATATCACTTGTTCTTTGTGTCACCTTTCTTTTTGCCCTCCTTTCTCTTGGCCTACATTCTATACTTTCTTTCTGCCTATATTCTATATTGCTCATGCCACACCTAGAAATGGTCCACACTACCTTTTGAGAGGTTGGACACACTTTTTTGAAAGTCATGGAAAGAGACACACACAGAGAGAGGCTTCTTTGTTGACAGCTTTCTTTTTTATATGCATCTCTTCTCCACAAATCTTCTGGTTTTTTTCCTGATTTACCAATGCCCTACCTCCAGTAAATCTCTCAGCAAACAGCAGCAGAGCTAACATTTGAGAGTATGGGTGCCCACTTATTTATACGGAACAAGTGGATGTGAAGAAAGTGGCACTGGAGCCAAGCCATAACGAGAGATGGAGAGGCTGTGGACAATTGATTCTTCTCTTATTGCTGCTTGTTTCCCCCAGAGGCTGCAGCATGGATTTGTGACTTCAGTCCCTCTCGGTTATTGACTGGCCTTCACATTAATGAGCACTCAGAGGGCAATTCAGTATTACCTTGCAGCCTAAAGGGCATAGCATCTGGGGAGATTTAAGACTTCACACCTTCTTTTCCAGGGACAGGCCAGCTATAACATTGAATCTTTCTATGACATTAAATAGAAAACCTTACAGAAGACAAAGTTTGTGCTTCCATGGTTTTCCTGTGCAGCTCCCACCTCTCAGTCTGTCATTTTTATTTTTTATGATAAATCCTGCTTTCGGATCCTTGGCTTACTCCTATTTACTAAGCAAGACTTGCATATGAAAACAGCCTTCGTGTGTGTTGCTGATGTGGGTCCACATCTTGACATTACAATGCTCATGCAGGGACTATGGAACTACCTACATGGAAGTCCCTATTTTCTGTACATCTCCATCCAGAGCCACCAGGTGCTACATGAGGCTAGCTGCTCTTGACTAGAGATGGACTGGGGTCAGTAAGGCTCTACTTCTCCTGGCCATAAAATAAAATTTTGAAAACATGCATTTAGTTTGTCCTACTAACCCCAAAACCAAAGGCAAATAATGTGCAATCCTAACTGATTGTTTCCATCCTTAACATTTCCATGTGCCTTTTGAGTCATAATTTGGGGAGTATTGAATATTTGGAGGTTAACCCCTGCTTCCAGCTCTTGATCAAAAACCTGTGCACACTTACTTGGGAGTAGGCCCATTGAGTTTTTAAGTAAATATGCATCAGATGGGGTAGTTAATGAGAGATCTTAACATGCTTGACTCTATTCCAAAGTTCCCAAGGAATCACACTTCATATCCATTCTGGGTTTTGCAGTATGTATGCAGTGCTTTGGAATATTCCTGCTCTTCATCCTCTATTAATTTTGGGGTGGTGGTGGTGAGATATTATTGTGCTATGATGTAATATGATTCTGTTTTTAGTTCATTTGATATGGTGTTCTGTGTATCTTCCGTTTGATTGTATTTCAATTGTTTTGTAAGCTACCTTCACTTTGGGAACTGTCGGTGGAGTGCTTTTTTAAGACACTTCATGAATAATAAACTAACCAACAAACCAATAAATAAATGAAGCCAAAGGCTAAGCTTGTTTTGGAGATAATGCTCATGTAAGAACACGCTTTTTTGGCCTTTGGTGAATAAGGGTGTGATATTAGCAAGGTAAACTTAATTCTTGACCTGTTATATCTGTTTTATGTGCCATATTTTGGCATCATGCTGTAGCTGCCTGCATTTCTTAAGGTGAATATTCACCTTGAGCCCTACTGGGCATGGTGTTCAATATCTCAGAATAATTTTTCTAAATTATCTATGATGTTTCCCTTAATACCCTCAGTTGTCAATAAGTCCTTGTGTGTTGACATCATACCAAAATTTTACTCGATTATCCCCTTTGTTCCTCTCTCCACTGGGCCCATTGTGTTTCATTGCATGCCTCATAGGAACATACGAAAAGCTCTGCTGGATCAGACCAAAGGCCCCTGTAGTCCAACATCCAGCTCTTATAGTTACTAGCCAGATGCCTATGGGAAACCCATAAGTAGAAAATGAGTGCAATAGCCCTTTCCTGCTTGTGAAAGCAGCTGATGTTTAGAAGCATACTGCCTCTGCTACTGGAGGTAATATAGCTATCATGACTAGTAGCCACTGATAACTTTATCCTCCATGAATTTACTCTTAAAGCCACCCAAGTTGGCAGCCATCACTGCATCTTGTGGTAAAAGAATGCCATTGTTTAACCATGCATACCAGCAGGCTTTGTCTCAGCCACAGATGGCTCTTTCATTGCAGAAGGGCAGGAGCGAACTGCACAGTTGTCTGGCTTCCTTCCCCTGCATTTGTGGTTGACTGGCTTTATGTACCTGGGAATGTGCATAGACATAATGAAAGTTTGCTGTATGTAGAATCCATTATGAACCTGACTCCTGTCCCTGTTCACCCCCCTTCCAATCCCACCTTTTCTCCTTCTCTGTGTTAGCAGAGCACATGCAGACAATTGCTCCCCCTTTTGCTCATTCTGTGGCTGACTGTGTACGGATCTTCTACCGGACAGGAAGCAAGAATCGGGTATTTGGTGCATACATTTCACTGAAGTAATTACGTCTGCTTTGAGAGATGAAGCTCTGCCAGCACTTTGTGGAGTCACTTTTTAATGAACCTGAAACCAATGAAGGGGGAGGAAAGCAAAGGTTGAGAAAACAGAGAAAGGAGAAAGTGAACTCCCAGCGATCGTTAACTGGTGGACTCTCTTTGACATGCAGGTCTTTGTGAGTGTGCTTGTTGAAAGTTTAGTGGTGGAGACAGAACACCTAATGGGATCTCAGGGGAGGCATCCTCTTGCCCATGGATAACATACTGAAGAGACAAAGCTGTCAGGTTGCTCTGATTTACTTCTTCCTCTTGCAGAGAAGGGAAATAAAAGTTCACACATCTCCTAGCAAAGCAGGCAAGGGGCTCCTGGCAGCAGCACTACATTCGGACTGGAAAAAGAGTGCATGTCAGTGTTGATCGGAGATGTGATGTGAGCCATAAATGAATGTGAGGGTAAAATAAATAAGAGCAGAATAGTCTCACCTGCACAGCCAAGAGAGTAGTGTAATGGAGCTAAAAAATCTGTCAGGCTAGATAAAGAAGGAGTAGGGTCTAGTTCATACAATATTTTTGAGGTAAACACACACACACACAAATCCACAAGATTACCCCCCCTTCCTTCAATTTTCACATGGTAAAATGGTCTTCTGAAAAATCTCTGAGGCTGCAAGACAGCAAATCTCAAATATTACTAAAACACAAACACACACATATATAAACATTAGCAATTTTTATGATATGGTAGCATGGTGCTACCATTTTGGCTAACTTTGACAAGAGTGCTTTCTTGTGAGAAGATTGATGGGTAAATATTGATGCAACTAATAATGAAAAGAAGTTGTCATGAGAATTGATTTAGATGAAATGGATGAGGAAAAAAGGGGAAATGGAGATTCCTACCCATTTTCCTTTGGTCACACAGTATGGGTTGACTGACACTTGGGTGGAGGTGGGGAGCCACCTTACAGAGTGCTGAACTAAAACTTGGATTATTCCTGACCATTGGCCATGCTGGTAGGGGTTGATGGGAGTTGGAATTTCTTAGCCTCTGTAAGACCACTGGTTCCCCAACACTATTTAAGGATGTGATCTGGTGCGGATATCTTCAGCAGTTAAAAATGTCCTATTCAATGTTATATCTATATCTAACTTTCTATATAGTCTGTAGGGATAGAAGGATCTGTTAATTTTGGCTTTCTTGGTTTCTCATTTTTTTCAATCTTCCAATCCAGTTCTTCATGTTTCTACAGCAATTTGCATTTTTTTTTAAAAAAATCCCCATGAAAATTCTTTAGAATTTTAGTGTGACGTTCTCCTAATAAACACATTTTTCTGCACTTTTGACTAATGTACACATTTTTGCAAGCAAATTCTCCTAATATAATGCATTTTTGTATGTTATTTTCACCAATATATTCATTTTTATACGTATTTCCCCTAATATATGAATTTTTTTCTAAATGTTGTTTGGTTGAAGAGCTACACCACAAAATTCCATTGAGGGCGAATTTTGAAGGATGGCTGGGCTTTGGTTCTCATATTGTTTCAAAAAGTGTGAATTAGATAAATTCAGTTTTACATGTGGATAGAATAAAATTTCTCACCCCATGCCCAAGTGTGTGTGTGTGTGTTTGTCTGAAGCTCAAGGGCAGGGGTATATCACCCATGGCCAGGGATGCTTAATGGGTGGATAACCTTGAAAATGTGGACAAAGAAACTAGGCAGGCTCACAAGAAAGCAAAAGAGAGAGAAGTGGAAGGACTCACAATGCTCTCTTTTTGTGACTTGTGACAGCTCAGCTTCTGGTCTTTTGTTAGACACAGATATCAAATCTGAAATAATAGCATGGGAGAGATACAAAGAGAGATCCTAAATGCCATTGACTAGTACCATTGGACCACTACTCCCTAGGTCTGATGAATGCCTAACCTCAAGAGAGTGCCTGCCTGACAAAAACTTGCATGCCTTTTGAAGAACTTTTTCAAAATGTTCTGAAACTTCTGAGAACAAAACTCAAGCATTTTAAGGTTGTAGTTTTTTTAAAATGCCAGACCTCCAACCATTTGAATGCTGAGAATGTAGTTTGGTGCCACAGAAAGAACGTTTATAAGACAGAGGGTAGCAAAAAATTATGCCATCAGTTCCCTGATACCATCATGGGATTAATTAGAAATACCATTTAACTAAAGAGTTCTTCCTGCCCTTCAGTTCTGCCGCCCCTCCTGGCTGCATAACTTTTTCATCTCTCATCTTACGACAAATCTTTTCTCCCCTGACTATGGCATTTAATTTCCCTCCCTCCCCATTCCCCTCTTTCTCTTAATGGCTTTACAACTCAGTGCTTTGATTTATTCTGTATATTGTGCCTTTCTATAATTTGCATCATACCCTCTTGTTGTGTGCTCTTATTTAATTCTATAGAGACACTATACCTAATTAAGTTCTATTGCACAGACGTCAAGTCTGTTGGAATGCTGTAAGTGACTAATATGCAGAAAACAAATGGTGAGAAATGAGAATTAGGGTGGCAATAGTGGTGGGGAAGTAATAAATAATGATGCCTAATAAGAAGTCATACAAAGATTTGCAAAGCATTTTGCAAAGCCCGTCAGTTTTCAATATTATTGTTACTACAGAGGCCAGATTCAAATGATCTGCTGCTGGTGCAATTGCTGCTGAGAATGCAAAATATGTGGACGCCACTCATACATAAATTGTTTATGTGAAGCTGTGGTTTAAGTAGTTTTTAACTAGAGCTATACCTCCTAAATGTTTCCCAGATGTTTTTTTAGGTTAAAAATGATCATTTTTCTGAGGTGCAACTTTTCCTATTTTTTCCCTGATTATGTAAATACTTCTGCATCTTTAAAGCATGTTTAGCACCATTATATCTACTGGTTGCTGCTTCTGTCCCACCCCAGCTGATTATACTTCTTGAGTAGGATCAATCAGGGATCACATAGGGCTGTATTCATAGAATCACAGAATAGTAGAGTTGGGCTTATAACGCCACTGAGTCCAACCCCCTGCTCAGTGCAAGAATCCAAATTAAAGCATGCCCAGCAGGTGGCTGTTCAGCTGCCTCTTGAATGCCTCCATTGTTGGAGAACTCACCATCTCCCTAGGTAATCGGTTCCATTGCTGTACTGCTCTAACATCTAGGAAGTTTTTCCTGATGTTAAATTGAAATCTGGCTTCCTGTAACTTGAGCCCATTATTCCGTGTCCTTCACTCTGGGATGATGGAGAAGAGATCCTGGCCCTCCTCTATGTGACAACCTTTCAAGTACTTGAAGAGTGCTATCATATCTCCCCTCAGTCTTCTCTTCTCCAGGCTAAACATGCCCAGTTCTTTCAGTCTGTCCTTATAGGGCTTTGTTTCCAGTCCCTTGATCATCCTCGTTGCCCTCCTCTGAAGCAGTTTGTCTGTATCCTTCTTAAAGTGAGGTGTCCAGAACTGGATGCAGTACTCAAGATGAGGCCTAACCAATGCCAAAAAGAGGGGAACTAGTACTTGACACAATTTGGAAACTATATTTCTGTTAATGCAGCCTAAAATACCATTTGCCATTTTTGCAGCCACATCGCACTGTTAGCTCATATTTAGCTTGTGATCAATAACAATTTATTTATTTATTTATTACACTTATATACCGCCCTATAGCTGCAGCTGTCTGGGCAGTTTACAGCAATTACAAACATTAAAAACAAATATACAAATTTTAAAACACAAAAAATAATTTAATAACACAATTAAAAAAATTTAAAAACAATTTAAAAACACATGCTAAAATGCCTGGGAGAAGAGGAAAGTCCAATTCCAAGATCCTTCTCACATATAGTATTGCTGAGCCAAGTATCCCCCCATCTTATTCATTTATTTATTATTTGTTTTATATCCTGCCCTTCCTCCCAGTAGGGGCCCAGGGCAGCAAACAAAAGTACTAAAAGTACTTTAAAACATCATAAAAACAGACTAAAAATATATTAAAACAAAACATTTTAAAAAACATTTTGTAAAAAAACTTTAAAAACATCTTTTTTTAAAAAAAGGTTTAAAAACATCTATTTTTAAAAAGAAGGTTTAAAAACATATTAAAAAGCAATTCCAACACAGATGCATCTTATAACTGTGCATTTGGTTTCTTTTTCCTAGGTGTTAAATTAAATTCCCTGTTAAATTTCATTATGTTGTTTTCAACTCAATGCTCTGCCCAGCCTTTCCCAACCAGTGTGCCTCCAGATGTTGTTGGACAACAACTCCCATCAGCCTCAGCCAGCATTGCCAATGGCTGAGGCTGATGGGAGTTTTGGTCCAACAACATCTGGAGGCACACCGGATGGGAAAGGCTGCTCTAGCCTATCAAGATCAAGATACTCCAGTCCTCCAGGGTATTAGCTATTCCTCCCAATTTTGTATCATCTGCCAATTTGATAAGCATTCCCTACATCTCCTCATCCAAGTCATTAACAAAAATGTTGAAGAACACTGGGTCCAGGACTGAGCCCTGTGGTACCCTGCTCGTTACCTCCTCCCATTTGAGAAGGAACCATTGATAAGCACTCTTTGAGTCCAATTCTGTAGCCAATTGTGGATCTACCAGATAGTTGTTCCATCCAGCTCACATGTACCTAGCTTGCTAATCAGAATATCATGGGACACTTTGTCAAAAGCTTTGCTGAAGTCAACATATATTATGTCCACAGCATTCCCACAGTCTACAAGGGAGGTTACCTGATCAAAAAATGAGATAAGATTAGTTTGGAAGGATTTGTTCTTGAGAAATCCATGTTGGCTTTGAGTAATCACTTCATTGTTTAGGTGCTTACAGATTGACTGCTTTGTAATCTGCTCCAAAATTTTCCAAGGGATCAATGTCAGGATGACTGGTCTGTAGCTCCCAGTTTCCTCCTTTTTGCCTTTTTTGAAGATAGGGACAACAATAGTCCTTCTCCAGTCATCTGGCACTTCACCATTCTCCAAGATTTCACAAAGATAATAGAGAGTGGTTCTGAGAGTTCTTCAGCCAGTTCCTTTAATACTCTGAACTGCTGTTCATTGGGCCCTGGCAGTGTAGCACTATAGCTAAGGTTCTCTCAGCACAAGGTTTTCACCTAAAAATCCAATGCATCCCCCAAAATCTGTTCTGGGTTTCCCCCCAACCATCTGGACCACATTTGAGGATGGTGAGAGGGGTGGAAACCCCTTTGTGCTAGTTCTAATCCTTGTGCTAGCACAAAACGTTAGTTTAGTACCACCCATAGTACACAGGATGAAGTCACAATTCTACATAGCCAGTCAGATTTGCCCATGTTATCATGGCATCATCACAGAGGGCAAGTGAAGGCAACTGGGTGACTATGAGATTAAATGTGGTGATTATAAAAGAAGAAGTAATATATTTTCTCATTTCAGTGTGATTTGTTTTTTACACTGCCTAAAACTTTTGACAAATGTTTCTTTGTAATAGTTAGTTCCTGGATGTGGGGTTCCCATAGGCATTTGGAGGGTCACTGTGAGCCTTGGGCCTGAAACAGCTGGCTCTCCTTTTGTTCTTATGTAGCTGTATTGGGCATTTAACTTGTCAGTGGGTGAAACACAATCACACCAGAGTTCCCAGTCACTCAGACAAAGCCAGTGTGCATCCAGAGTATAGACACACAGAGAATCTTTCATTGGTTATGACAAACACACATGGGTTGGGAGCAGCCAATGTGATCCCTTTCCACCCTATGTGAATGTTCTTCATAACTGCTTAGGCCAATAATGTGCAGATATTCAGTGTTATATGTTTCATTAATCACAATAATAATACTCCCATGATTTTGAACTGACCAGAAAAAAATGTATTGCTGGTTCAAATGTAAACCTACAACTAAAGAAGAGGAAGGCAGTGTGGCACTAATTGGCAACATTATCAGCCACTTTGATGGCTCTGGCTATAACCATACAAACTTGGAATCTGGTATCTGGTCAAACCAATCAAATACAATTTGGCAATTACAACTTTGATGCTGATAATTTTGGATAACACCTGATTTGCAGCATATCACTTATTTGCATTCTGAAGCCAGAGTTCAGAACTATAATTTTGCCAACTGAGAGCACTGAGCAGGGAAAGTTGTATACAGGAATACCATTGAAAACAATAGGACATCAACACACAGCTGAACACTAAAGGCATATTGGTTTTAATGGGAATAAAACAACACATGACTTTACCATCACCAGGATGCACAGTGCAATCCTAAATATGTCTACTCAAAATTAAGCCCCGCTGAGTTCAATAAGTCTTACGGCACTGTCAGGGAAGCATATCTAGCAGAGGTGAGGACCTTGTGGCCCTGACCATCGGTCAAAATTGATATTAATATCTTTTGTGTGTGTGTGAAGGAAAAAATGGATTGGTAAAACCAGCAACTAGCAGACAAAGGATGAACTCAAATTGATACTGGCCCATTAGGTTGATAGAATGCTTTTGAACTGGCACTGGCCAATGGATCCCACCTGCATCGCCCACCTCTGGATTGCAGCCTTTGCATATTGTGTGTGAAATAGTAACTAACTGACCATATTGCAGGAATCTCTGGTGCCTGCTCCTTCTTTCAAAACATTGCTGAATGAAACCCTAATTATTTATTCACTGAATTTATATCCTGCCCTTCTTCCCAAAGGAGCACAGGGAGGCTAACAGTGAAGCAGTAAAACTGTATAATTAAATGAAAATAAAATGTATATTTAAAACATTTTAAAACAATTAAGAACATCTAAAAACATTTTAAAAACACTAAGAAGATCTACCAACAATTAAACAGTGCTGGAGCTCTGGAACATGGTTGCTGATTACTGAAGTTATGCCTCTTCCTCATTTTGAATTAGGGTTTTTATTTTATTTTATTTTATTTAACAAAATGGATATACCATTTGCTAGAACGAAAGACCTCTAAGTGGTTTTTCATAGACAGCCTAAAATATTCATTAAAAATACCAATACAAGAGAAAAATGTAACTTAAATGTAACTTAAAACTTTACATAAAAATATAAAATAAAACCAGTAATTTCAAAACACTTATGATTACCAATATCCTTAGAGAGCTAGAATTGTCAGAGTGGTTTTGTAACTTTTTGAGGGGAATAGGGGTTTCTAAACAACTCTCAGCACCCCTCCAAATTACACTTCCCAGGATTCCTTGGGGGAAGCCATGGCTGTTTAAAGTGGAATAATAATAGAATAAATATTTGGTGTGAATGTGGCCTTAGTTATATCTGTGAAGATTTTGGGGTGGAGTGGGGATAGAATTCACACATGAAACTAGATGGGACAGTTCTCTTTCTGTCCAAAATCAAAATGTACACGAACCATTTGCTTAAAAATGTTAAGCAATTGTATACATACAGTGTATGGCTGGAAGTCTCTCAAGCAACCTTCTAAACATCAGTGGATTGATAAAATTTGGGGGACCATAGTTATGTGCAAACTTAGCATGTGCAACAAGCAAGGAACCCTTTTTTAAAAAAAGAAAAATTGTAATTATTTCCTATTATTAGTATTAGTATTAAATTTATATCCCATCCTTCTTCCCAAAGGGAGCGGACACATTTATTTACTATGTGGAAGCCCTTCAAGCTTCTGATCACATTCCAATAAAAATCGATGCCTTTTTTCCCTACCATTTGGCAACACAACTTACATATCCAACCTCTCTCAACAGTTAGCTTCTTCTGAGGTGTTTTGTACCTGTAACCTTAACAATATTCTACTAAGCTTACCTCTTACCTATTCTGTAAACTTACTGATTACTAAGGACTAGTGTGTTTCCTTTCTCACTTAATTAGTCATCTTGCATTGATATGAGATGTTATTGCTTTTTGTTGTCTATTTATAACTTTATTTCAGGTGACCTCTGTGGCTAGGAGTGCCTTTTACCAGCTTCGGCTGATAAGACAGCTGCGGCCATTTCTGGACTGGGATAGCCTGACCACTGTTGTCCACACACTGGTAACCTCCAGGCTGGATTACTGTAATGCGCTCTATGTGGGGCTGCCCTTGAGGTTGGTCCGAAAACTGCAGCTGGTGCAAAATGTGGTGGCAAGACTGCCACCATGTCACCCTGCTGCTGAAAGAATTGCACTGGCTGCCCATTTGCTACTGGGCCAAGTTCAAAGTTCTAGTTTTGGTGTACAAAGCCCTATACAGCTCAGGACCAGGATACCTGAAAGGGCGTCTTTCTCCTTATATACTCAGTCGATCACTGTGCTCTGCATGTGAGGGCCTCCTGCAGATACCATCTTATCAGGAGATTTGTTTTGCACAATGTAGGAAATGGACCTTTAGTGTGGCGGCACCTACCCTGTGGTATTCCCTGCCCTTAAATATTAGGCAGGCGCCATCTCTGCTATCTTTTCGGCACCTTTTGAAGACTTTCCTCTTTCAACAAGTCTTTTAAGTTGAGACCTATCCCAGTCTGCATCTATGTTAGAATTGCTTTTAATATGTTTTCTTTAATAATATGTTTTTAACCCTTTTTTTAAAAAAAAGATGTTTTTAAAGCTTTAAAAAATGTTTTTAATGTTGTTTTGTTTTAATATATTTTAAGGTCTTTTTATGATGTTTTAAAGTGTTTTTAGCATTTCTGTTTGCCACCCTGGGCTCCTGCTGGGAGGAAAGGCGGGATATAAAGCAAATAATAAATAAATTAAATAAATAAAATTCAAAATAAAATTCTTTTTAAAAGAAAGAAAAATACTTTTATCCTGCTGCAAGGAAACTTGTATTATGAGTGCTAGGATTTTTTTTTTTTTATCAAAGTATCACTGGTACATAATAACTGCTCCATAGTATTACAATTGTGTAAGAGTCATTCTCTACCCCTTTTTATTTTGAAATGTCAGATCAAAATCATCCAAACTAGTCTGAACATCAACATCTCAGATGTTAAAATTACTACTGAGTTTGGGCCAATATCACAGCCTGGTATTATATTCTGGATCTTTTGATCTAATGCTGATGCAATTTGACTCTGCTTGTTTAATTGAAGAATAATCCATCATGTCCTGAATGTGAGCAAAATTAGATGTTAACAAATGGGCTATTTGCGGCAGTAATAACAGACTGATTGATGAGCAGAGTAGGAGAATTATAGCCACCAGGTCTCTGGCATTGTAAGAGGGTTATGCAAGATGTCACTGTTGCAGTAGCAAAGATTTTTAGAGGTGAATGTTTACCATCTAATGTGGAGAGAGGATGAGCAAACTTGAAACCAATCATTCATTCAGAGGAAGTTACTGAGAAATAAGGATGTTGGAAAATTCCATAAAAAATGGAAATGGGAGCAGAAATTCCTGCAGCTTGCATGTCAGGAATGGTAACCATGCAAGAGAATTTGAGCAGTATTCACTATCATTTTTTTGTCTGTAGATGTTAAGTAAATAATTATTTTCTGCATTATTTTTTATGTTTCTTTTCCATTGAAATGCATTGGGTTGTATTCAACTAAGTTCTACTTAGACCCACTGAAATTAATAAACCTAAGTTAGGATATCTCTATTAACTTCAGTGGGTCGAATTTGAGTAGGTCTAGGAAGCCAGTCTATATTGGAACAGAAACAGCTCTGTTTGCAACAAACCCAGGATGGGATGGAAATTGCTGCCTCATTACATCTCTACTGAAAAACAACATTTTGTAAGCAGTATCTGGAGCAATGCGGCTCTAATAGTAGCTATATGTGAGTGTGCAGAGGTGGTTCACTGGCTATCCACATCTGGATTGGGCTCCTGATATCAGTAAGGAAGTATTTTGTAGTGTGCAGTTTGCACGCAAGCCTTCAGTTCTCACATGCATTCCTGACAATCTTTTCTGGGATCTTTTGACATTGAGACTTAAATACACTTCAGAATTTGACACCCCAAGTGTTAAGAAGGGCAACAAACTTAAATCAAAAATCATTTTTATTGGAACTGAAAAGGAGTTAGATATTTACTAAAGGTATCAAACAGAAAATAGGGGGAATAGGAGGAAGGAAACCCAAAATGCTAGAAAAATAAGGGCTTGGATTACAAATAAATACTTATTTTTCTAGCATTTCAGTTTTCCTTCCTCCTGTTCCCCCGGATTTACATTCTAGCCACTTTCTGTTGTTGTTATCAAACAGAAAATAAACAGCACACTAAGGATGGGTGACAATTCTGCTGAATTCAGATTTAGCACCAGACTTTTCAATGGTCTCCATATTCTCCATCTTTGAAGAGTGATCCTGTTTGCTTTGAACTTCATTGGCGTTCCCCCAATACCGGATTTTTCTCCCTTGAATATTCCTTTGAATATATTGTTCTTTTCCTGATTTTACACACAGCATAGCACAGCAGTACAGCTCTCTTTCTCTCTGTCTGCCACCTCCCTCCACTTGAATAAACCACATTCCAAGCAGGGAGGAAGCAAGCCAAGCCTATAATAGCCTATAATAGTGGAGGAGGAGGAGGCAACAAAGCCGCTTTCCTTTCAAAATATCAATATAAATATTGATATTTTTGGGAGGAAGAAAATCAGATTGGTAAAAGCAATAGACAGCGGACTAAGAACGAACTTGAATCAATATTGTCCATTGGGGTGATGAAATGCTTTCAAAGTGCAAAGGATCCCTTCCCGACAGCACACTAACAATAGGCTAAGTTTACAAGAATTTAAAATGAGCGAAAGAGTAAAAACTATTTATTTATTTATTTTTATTTAAAATATTTCTATCCCGCCCATCTACCCTATAATAGGGCACTCAGGGCGGCTTACAAAAATAAAATCAAACATGTACATAATAAAATTGTAAACAGTAAAATCACAAAAACATTAAAATAAATTTAAAATACATAAAATACAATTAAAATATATAAAATACAATATATATATATATATATATATATATATATATATATATACACACACACACACACATATAGTAAAGGAACTACAAAGGTAAAGTTTAATGCAGAAGGCATAAAATCAGTGTCAGGCTCTACCTTCAATCCCTCCCAAAGGCTCTCCGGAAAAAGATCGTTTTCAGAAGTCTCCGGAAAACCAACAGGGAGGGAGCAGAGTGAACTTCTTGGAGTAGAGTATTCCAAAACTTGGGGGCCACAGCTGAAAAAGCTCTCTTCCGCGTGCCTGTCAATCTGACATCTTTCACTCCAGGCACGCAGAGGAAACAAGAGGCAGATGATCTTAAATCCTGGGCAGGTACATATGGGCGTAAGCGGTCCCTCAGGTACATTGGTCCAAGGCCGTTTAGGGCTTTAAAGGTCAGAATCAGCACTTTGAATTGGGCCCGGAAACAAATTGGGAGCCAGTGGAGTCGATAAAGCACAGGGGTAATATGCTAAAGGCATGAGTAAAAACATACAGAAAAACTAGGACCCCGCAGATTTGGTCAGGGAATTGAAGGGGGGAAGGAGGATGTTGGCTGAAGCTAGGAAAAGGACATTTGGCTGAATGGGTGAAGGCAGTATCAAGAGGAAAATAGATAACCTCTGTCTAAAGCGTTTTGTTTTAGAAAGAGAAGGCAAGGTTGTGAGAGGTGGAAGGGAGTTTGGTTAATGATTTTGTGATGCTTTGGGAAAGATTTTAGGTAAGAATCAGAGTGGCTGAGAATAAAAGTTGTAATTTTGCAGGAGGTGGCTATGGATAGTGAGGAAAGGAGATTATGAGATTTTGGAGTGAGACAGCCAAGGGAGAAGAAAAGAGAATAGCGGGGAGGGGGAGGGGAGAAGCAGCTCCCTTTCAAAAAAAGTGCCCTGATTGGGCTTGAAAACAGAACATAGGGGAAGGGGAGGGAGAGTGAAGGTTTGGCAGCTGATGGGCTTGCCAGAGACAAGAGGGACTAGTACCGGTCCTTATTTCTGTATGGCAGCTGCTTGATATGTTGGAGCTGAGGGTACCTCTTCAGCAACAGAAAGAGATAGGAAAGGGAAGAAGGAAAGGGAAGAAGGAAAGGGGGAGGGAGGGAGGGAAGTCTACGTGAAAGTTCCTGTGCAGAGAAATTTGTTTGTTGGCATAAATTGGCTTAACATAAAGACAAATAATACAAATCCTGTCTTCCTGGCAAAGATAGCACATTAAAAGTTTTTCTTTGTAAATTGTGCCATTAATGGCTTCTAAACGTGCATCTTTATTCTGCTTTCCTGCTGACCAGTGGAAAAGGGATGAACATATAGGGCTCATCTACATAGTTGTTTACTCTCTGGTGCTGCTAACTATCTCCTTTAAATTTGCATGGTTCACATGATATTATCAGCAAACAGAAGCTATCACGTAGTTTCGCCCCTGTAAATCCATACTAACCCTATCCACTTACGAAAAGGGGGGGGGGAAGTCTTGACTCCCTTTTTCTAGTGCTTGCGGACGCTTTGCTCCAACGCTTTTTGGTGTGTGTGTCAATCATTCCCCTCTCTATGCCCACTCCCTCCTCCTCCCTCTGTTCATTTTATTTCCTGCAGGCTAACAGTTGCTTTTTGGTGCAAATGGTACCTTTATTTTCTTTCCCCCATAACTTGTGCCCAAAAGCATAGCACTGCTGAAAAAAAGATTTGTATTTCAGCTGTATCCTACCAGGGAAAACACAGATATTTGCACTTCAGTTTTTTTTAAAGGAACCTACTGCAGCTGGTAGAACAGACTGAGCATGCTTGGTCACCTAGCAACCAGAGGGAGTGGAAACGTATAATTAGAGGGTGGGGCCACAAGGAAAAAGTGAGACTAATCCTCCCCAGAGGAATGCCTGCTTGTATATGTGGGAAAAAGTGATTGGCAGCTAACTTTTGAGCAGGAGCTTTGGACAATGCAAATGAAAAGCAAAGGTAAAAGAAGTGTATTTCCTGCGAAGAAATGCTCCCATGTAGATGAGCCCATATTTTGGGCTTTTCTGGTAGGAATGTCAGGCCACTGAAACTTCTTGGTTAGCTATTGTGGGGAGGGGGATAAAGAAGGGAAGACATTTTGGATGATCATATCTTGGCTTCAAACTTCCAGAAGGAGGCCACTGCTCTTTTGCTTACTTTAAATTTATAAATGATAAAGGAGGATGACAAAGATTTACAGTGAAAAAGACAGCAATCAATGGATGTCCCAGGAGATGTTGCAGCTCATCTTTCTTGGACATGCATGCCTAGGTTCCTGCAATGGGGAATCATTCGCCACCATCCAGGACAAAATAAAGCTTCCTTCTCAGGTTCAGGCTATAATAGCGAAAGCTGGGTTTTAGGGGAGCTTTGTAACAAAGGCTAGCCGGTCAACAAACATGCATTTGCTAAATGCTGGCTGCCAGCTGAGGTGCACCCGCCTCCACCACAACTTCTCATCAATTTCTGGTAAGGGCACGAATTCATCTTCCTCTTAATTACCTCACATCAAGTTGAGTCAGCTCAACTGATAGCAAAGACCTACTAGGGAATGGCTTCACTGAGTGATTCCCTTGGATCTGAAATGGCTTAACAAAGTGCTAGAGACAAGCAGAGAACTAACCTTGTGGACTTCATTGGACAGTGTATTCACAGGAGTGTGTTCTATAATCCAGGTGCCACTTCTGGAAAGGCCTACTCCTAGTGGATGCTGCCCTCAGTTCAAACAAGGAAGGCACCCCAAACAGGATGTGCAAGGTACTTTGGACCAAAATAGTTTATAGCTGTAAAGGTCAACATCAGCACCTGAAATTTAGCCCAGAATTGAAGGATACATGGAGTTAATGATGGATGTTCAGTAATGATTAATTGCATCCTCCAGGAAGGGAGGTAAATTTGAGGGTACAAGAGATCGGGCCTTCTCTGCAACTCCCCCCCATTATGGGACTCCCTCCCCTGAGATAAATGGCCAGCCCCCCTCCTCTGTAGTGTTTTGGTGGGCTCTAAAAATGTTTTTGGTTTTGTTCAGGATTGCTTTTAATGAGGGGGTCCAACAGGCAGTAGCCTCTGTTTTTAGTCTTAACTGTTATTGCTGGCTGCAATTGATTGACTTTCCTGCTGTTATTATGACTGTGGTTATGTCTATATTTCATATGGTTGAAAATTGTTTTCAGTGTTATAAGCCACCATGGGGATATACTGTAATTTGAATGGTGGCTAAGAAATTTAATAAACAGAAGAGATGATATAACTAAAAAGAGAAGTTAGATATAGCATGTGCTTGCAAGCCAGGTATCTAGCTTCCCAGTGTCATATCCAAGAGTACTCCAGACTTCACATCTGGTCTTTAAAGGGGACTGTGATCCCACCTGGAACAGGCAATACAGTCAGACCACCTACCATCAATATTTTCATCTTGTCTAGCCCAAGCTGTAGCTTTTGTCTTCATCCAAATCCATCACTGCTCAAAAGTACCTGTTAAGGGAATCCACAACCACACCTGGATCAGATAAAGGGATATGAAGAGGCTTAGATAGAGAACCTTTGACATAGCCCTAAGATCCGTGCACTGCATATTTTCCCCCTTTTGACAAGGAAACAGTTAGAAAGAGTTTTTCATCCATTCAGCACTTTTAAAATATAATCAAAGGATACAGTGAGTTAAGCTGTGAGTAACTGATGTTTGGTTGCATAAGAAGTCAGATACAGCATGTCCTATCTTTTAATTAGATCTCTCTCTCTCTTCTTTCTGCCTCAGAAAAAATATTAATTTATATGGATAAAGACAATATCTATACTTACATTAGATAAGTTAAAATAAGTTAGTGATACGCATCCTTATATAAAGGGTATAAGTCAACCATCTGTAATCATGAGTAAGGTCTGAGAGAATGCCTTCTCTAGTAATGTTGTTACAGAATTGTTCACTAAGATTATTATTTAACATGCCATTGTTGTAACATGTTGACCATTGTTATGATTAGCCAGGCCAGATGTCCTTACGTGGCTAAGAAGGTGTGCACAGTAGTAGATGACAAAAACCCAGTTGTGTTTTTGTCCATACCTATTGTTGTGAGTTTGGTAGTTGAGATAGATGATTTCTATGAGTCCCCTTCTAGACTCTGATTTGGAACCCTGCATGGGAAGGTGGGCTCTGCAGCGAAGAAACTGCTCTGCTGGTCAGATGAGTCTCTTTTGTTAGTCTAATGGAGTGGCCAGGTGATCGGGGTCTATCAGGTTCCCATTAACTGGGACAGGGAGCTCCCATTGTTATGGAAACTCTTCAGAACCCCCCACTTCCTGGGGCCTAGGAGAAGCTTGTGTTTTTAGTTTGAGTCAGAGGAAAGGCTAGGAACTGGAGACACACAGAGAGGCTGTCTCCCTGCACCATGGTTTTAGGATGCCTCCTGTAAGCCTGATGGAAAGGCAAGATCAACTGGACTGCTGGTGTTTTGGACCCCTCCATCTTAAGCTCAGGTTGGAATGTGTGTAAAGAAATAAACCATATTTCATAAAGACACCACAGTCTCCGCTGGCCTTCTTTCCAAAGAAATCAAACCCCTGGGTAAGTGCAGGGACCCCTAGAGATCTCACTGCTCAGAGACTGGTGTGGTGCACAACACTATATTGTGTGTGAAAAGACCCAACTGATTGTCCACTTTGTAAGCAGTGCACTTTACCACTGCCAGAAAAGGAGCACCACCAAGGTATGAGCTAAAGTTTAGGGATGCACCAACTAATCCCTAAACTAATCAGGGAGCTTCTCAAGTCACTCATCATGGCCTTTAAGTCCACCAGCTGCCTTGATAATCCCTCTATTAAATTAGCTCTTCCTTCTTCTAGGTGTCACCCTCTGATGAAATCACCAGCTGGTTTGTTAGTTGTTGCTAGCGTTCTAGTTAGCTGTTAGCCTTCTGCTACTGCTACTGCGAACCTCATCAGGTCCTGCCAGTCTCAAGCAGAATCCTTGGAAACTTAATGTCAGTATGGCAACTGCCCTTCTCAGAGGTCTCAGAGGGTGCCACTTCACCACATTTTTTTCTCTTTTGGAATAGCTCTTGAATTAGGCTAGTGTTAAGTGAGTGAAGGGGAAAATCAAGCTCCTTTCTATAACTTTGCTGTACCGAGAAGACACTAAGGATGATACGAGCAGTAAATCAGTTAGCAAGAAAAGATGGGGATGAGAACATGAATTAAGCACTGCATATGAGACAGGAGCCCAAGTGTGAAGCACTTCAACTAACAGTGCTAAAAATATAATTTGAAAACCTAAGCTAGCTATTCTAGTTGCTCTGATAAACGAGTAATGGGAGAATTACAGGTGTCATGGAAGATTAAACGTGTCTCTGAGTCTTGGATAGACAGTAAACATTTATTGGGTGAGCAAAGAAGGAGAAATAAAACATTTGGGGAGCCATCCAGTTAAGAAATGATGTTGCCCAGAAGCCAGACTAGAGCAACAGTACTGACTTGCTATGATGCAACATATCACAGCCCTAACTTAAGTGTTTCCATGGGGGGATGGTAGGTTCTCCAGAGTTTCCCAGGCCATAGAATATTTTGGATCCCCCTCTCTGAGGATGGAGAAAGAGGGGTTCACCCTTGGGGGGAGAGATCCAACCCTGTAAGGCCCCTCCCAATGCCGTGGTCCTTGCCTCACCAGTGCTGGAACTCCTACATTGCTAGAAGCAAAAAGAGGGCATTCCAGGAGTAGATCAGAGGAAGTGATGGATACAAGGGATACATAGCCTTCAAAGTACTATAATGGGGACTCCTGAACTGACACATTACTAACATGAGGGGGAACAAACGCAAACCCATACACCAAGAGGAAAAAATCACAGAAAGTCACAAAAATGGTACAAACCACTCCGTTGTCACTTCTGCTCTGCCGGTGTGAGCCTGCTGGGGTATAGGACAGAAGAAACAGTGTCTCATCTGGTTTCAACTGTCTCTCCCCCTGCCCTCTGTGAGGCTGCAATCCAATATCCACTTAAGTGGGAGCAGGAATGGGAGATAAATTCAATTCAGTTTGTATTTAAAGATAAACACATCAAATCAGCACTTTCTGAAACAGTATTAGGACCAAAACACAGCCATCCTTCAAAAGTGGCACTTACCCAGATTTTGCAATGGAGCTCTCCAGCCAAACAATGTTTCCAAAAATGCACATGTCAGTGTGCATTTTATATATATATATGCACATAATTGTGATTAACAAAACAAATGCTCTGTTTTGTTAATCACAATTATGTGCATATATTTTTAGGTGATTAACAGAATCCTTATGGGGATCCAGAGCAAGCTTGGGTAAAGTTCTGTTTGTTGCTTTCAATCTATCTATCTATCTATCTATCTATCTATCTATCTATCTATCTATCTATCTATCTATCTATCTATCTATCTATCTATCTATCTATATGTTAAAATAACATACAAAAATCCATTATATTAGGAGAAATTACTTGTAAATATGTGTTTATTAGGAGAAATTCATACTAAAATGCTGAAGAATTGTCATGAGGTTTTATTTTTAAAAATATTGCAAATTGCTGTAGAAATGTGGGATTAATTAATTTAAGATTGGTAAAATGAGAAACTGAAAGAACCAAAATGACAGATCCCTCCATTCTTACCTGGGAGTAAACTTCAGAGTTGACAGGTACAGGATTGCAATGTTAGTTATATTACTAAGGTGTGTGTGAGTGAAAGAAAGACAGAATTCTAGCATGTGTTGCACTATATAAAAATAAAAAGTTTTAAAATGCAAAAAAAAAAGATTAAAGTAAAAACATCTTCCTTTAGAAGGTGGTGAGGAACTTCCTGTGTACTTGGTTCTGTAAAAGGTAACAAAAATGTTTAAAATACATTTTACCATTCTAAAAAAATGTGTTAAATGTCATATTGTCCAGATTTTTTTTACCCGTCAAAGATACTGGAACGTTTGGGGTGCTCATGGCTGCATTTATAATGCATTCAGATGACAGTTTTCCACGGTCTCAATGTAACATTCATGTTTTACTAGCAGTATGGAAAGGAGGACTGTGCAAACATCTTATGAAAAAGCATTTTTTATTCTGTGACTTCTGCCCTGCAAGTGGGATAGCCCATAGTTTTCTGCTCTGTGAGCTGTGTGGGTCCTGAATCACAGTCACTTGCTGTGTGGATGGGCAGATGCCCATGAGGGAATGGCCCTAAGTCTATACAGGTACTACTACTGGTGTCACCCACCTCTTGACCCCACCAATACTATTTCGCTTGTGTGAACTACATAAACTGTGCCAAATATATAATATCCTGAATCCTGAACATGGAAAGGTAGGGAACTGATGGATACACATCCACTCTTTTCTTGAAATGCTACCATTTGATTTGAAGTAATCCCCATGATTTTAGTAGAAATTACTTACTTGTAAATGCAGTTCAGCCTAGATTTCATCATTGTTTCTGACAATTTCATTTTGGTTAGATGAGGACAGTGATGTATGGCAATTTGTACAAAGGGGAATAGAGGAGATGTGATGGAAAGTGGTGCAGTCTGTATTCTGTGGGTCACACATATTTCAATTAAGAGAAATTATTCAGCCATGAACGGGAGCCTTGGTTACGGCTAAAACATAACATGCAACATCAGGCAGTGGAAGCCTTTTTCATATTCAAAGTGATTTACAAGCAATTAATTAATCACTCCTCCCAGCAACATTCCAGGGCAATTAAAGATCACAATAACACTACAGAATGTTTGGGAAACTAAGAAAATCTATCAGTAAGTGATGTTTCTCACATCACTTTGTGAAGACAAAACTCTCAGGTTCACACACAAGCCTAAAGTTTGGTTCTTTTCTTTCTTACATTTATATCCCACCTTTCTTCCAACATGGAACCCAAGGCAGTATACATGTGGTTCCTAGCTGTCCATCCAGGCACTGACCAGACCCAGATCTGCTTAGTTTCAGCAAGATGGTGGCCTTATGTTACAAAGTACCTTGGAACATGTGAACACAATGAATGACTATATCTATGTGCCCTCATAAAATACCATTGTATCATACATATAAATATGTTTGGGACTGATTGACTGAGTTAGGGATATCAAAATTGTCATGTTACTTCCATTACATCATAGAAATCTGTTCACCTGGTATACTGCGAGTTTCCTGCAAACTCATATGAACTACCCCTCTGGTAAGAAGGTGGCCGTATTGAGTGGAATGTAGTATAAAAACAATGATGTTCTGTTTTTGCTAGGTCTGCAAGTTGTAGGACGAGAGGAGCTTCCAATCAATCCTTTGCACCGTGTATCATGTATGTGATCTTCTGCTCCTTTAAATCTTACCCTACTTCAGGAGTGGATAATCTGTGGTGCTCCGGATATTGTTGGACTTTAACTCCCATCAAACCCAGCCAGCATAGCCAGTATTCAGAAATGATGGGAGTTGTAGTCCAACAGCACCTGGAGGGCACCACATTGGCTATCCCTGCCCTACTTGCAGCTTTACTTTCTTTTTCCTGTTTAACTCTGCTTGGCAAAATGCGTGCCATGGCTATATACCTAATAGTGCCATTTGCATGATAAAGGTGTATGACTGTGTGAATCTGAGATCGAGCCTCCCTGCATACCTATTACATTTTCAGCCATCATATGACATAGGAGGCAAAGGGGAGGCATTCCACTGCTTTCCCTTTTAAACCTGAAGCAAATCAATCCACTTTAAAACTGAAAAGGGAAGGAAAAACCGTCTGTACTTCACATCTTTAAGGCCATGTAGACAGTTAGTTCCTATGCTTTGGTGAGTCCCCACCCACTCCCTCCTCCTCCTCCTCCTCCTCCCTTTGTTTACCTTTTCCTGCCGGCTCGTTCTGCAAGCCTGCTACAGAGGAAGAGACGCAGTACTTTGACCTTAAGAGGGCGTGGTTATTAGGAAGCTGTGAGATTAACCCTTTCCCTTCAGCATGAATGGAAAAAAAGTGGTTTGAGGGCTCATACAGTAGGGCCCTGCTCATACAGCAGGTTCCGTTCTGGACCGCCGCTGTAAAGCGAAATCCACCGTAAAGCAAAACACATTGACTAACATTGTCTAAAATGGTGCCCGATGCCCGCAAACAAGCGCTGTAGGAGTGGGGCCTTTCTGCAATTAACAACTACTGTATCGCTGCAGAGCTTGGAAAAGTTACTTTTTTGAACTTCAACTCCCATCAGCCCCAGCCAGCAGTGGGGCCCTACTGTATAAGGTAAGAAGTGTGAACTTTTAAACCCTATCGCGATGAGAAAAGCTTTGTCCTTTAACCCGCAATTCAACTGAAGTCAGCTGCAGTGTGAAACAGCCCAAAGTCTAAAGGTAGCCTGTTGAATGTCAAACTGTTTTTCTTTAAACACCCCTCATTTTCAAAAGCGGCTATCCATGCAAAATTGGCATTGTTCTGCTCTGTAGGAAACACAAGCCTATAGTTCCTTTGGGCAGTTCACTGAACTACTTTGTGGTTTTTTAGATGTTGGCCAGTGTCCGCTGGTCTTATATAGTCTTGTAACTATGAAGATAATAATAATGTCAGAACTTCCTTCCTACAGAGGATTGGAAAATCCCATGTCTGAATCTTTCAGGAGGAACACAATCCCTTTTTTTTTGAACTGGCTCAAGTGATTGGGCAGAAGATTTGCAGTTGTATACTGCTCAGAATATATTTTTGATACATAAAGCTTATGCATACGGTCCTTTTCCCCTGCTGGCTCTTAGTAAGGAAAGACCATACACAGGTCCTGTAGAAAGGGAGATCTATGAAGTAGCCCTTTCCTTTCCAGAGCTCTGCACACTGATATGTAGGAAGATGAATCATGGTTTATCTTTTACTACTATTTTTTTTAGTATTGTCACCTGACTTGAGCCTCAGGGTGTGTGGTTTAAAATAAATTAGAAATAAATAAAATAGATTGCCATTCCTATATTTATATTCTGAAATTGAAGAGACAGTGATTTGGCTCACTGAACGGTCTTAGGATTTCACTGTCTCTCAGCATAGCGTGCCACACAGGGGTGATCTAAGGCTAAACAGCTTGGTGGAAGTGTGTTATGCAAATGTAATAATTAAAACAAAAACAATTTGAATTTCACATTCTATAGCAAGGTTGGGGAAGCTGTGGCCTTCCATATGTTATTGGACTACAACTCTCATCATACCTGGGCATTGATTATGCTGGCTGGGATTGATGGGAATTGTGAATCCAACAACATCTGAAGGGCCACCAGTTCCCTGTTTGTGTTCTATAGCCACCTTCGTAAGGTGACCACTTATGTATCGCCAAAACAGAGGACAAAAGAGGACACAGATTTGCAAGTGCTACATAAAGGTGCCAATTTGAAAATAACAATTTCAAACAGAAATATAGTATATCTCACCAGTGACGTTGTCCAGGTGCCAACTGCTGACCCACAATTTCAAGGCGGAGGCCATGTTCAAATAGAGGACCATCCTCTGTAAAGTAATAAACATGGTAGCTACCCTATATCTCTTTCTGCTCAAAGATGAAAGAACTTCACAGTCCTGTTTCGGAACATGATGGTGGACTAGGGTTGCCAGGTTCAGGGCCTGAGACTGATCCTGTATCTTTAGGAGAAGAGAAAGTCAGCCAAGTGCAGGTGTTCTTGTAATGGGAAAAACCACAAGGTGGAATTCTCCCTTCCCCCTGCACAACTTTTAAAGATATAGAAGACCTCTTGGTTGCCAGGCCCGGCCTCCAAGAGGTCTTCTGTATCTTTAAAAGTTGTGCAGGGAGAAGGGAGAATTCCACCTTGTGGTTTTTCCCATTATAGTGTTGCAAGAACACCTGCACTTGGCTGACTTTCTCTTCTCCTAGATACAGGATCAGTCTCAGGCCCTGAACCTGGCAACCCTATGGTGGGCGCACATGTCTTTTGAAAACAAGAAACCATTGTTGCAGCATTTGGTCAACAATAAATGACAGAGCCTCCCAGAACAGATATTAGGTGCCATCTGGCTAGAAGGCAGAAGCATATAAATGGATGCCTTTGAAATAAAATGCAATCATCAAACCATTAGCAATTTTTCTGATAAGGTCACGGCTAGCAGCAGAAGCATCAGAGAAAACCTTTGATACCCAAATAAAGTTTTCCCCACATGCTCCCTGACAGTTTTAGGAGACTGGGCTTTCTATCACTCAAGACTAGCCATGGGCATTAATTCTCTGATTTAGACTGCCTTGAGGAATCATCTGTCTAAATGTCAGTTTCTGAGTAAGGACAGATAAGTCAGAAACAAAAGGCTATGTGGTAGAGGAGCCCTTTGAGCATGGATCTGGAGAATTTGATGTCTACATGAAAGCAGATGAAAGGAGAGTTAAAAAAAACTGGTACAGACTTAGATATTGTAATGATTTTGAAACCTGAGATACCTTTTCATTATATTAATGAATTTATGACTTGAACATGCCCTTTATATCATATGCATTTTCTACTCAGTCTAAACTATAGATAATCTTCAATACAAATTATTCAGTGGGTACTGAAGATTAGACTCAGTTTGACCTCCACTTTGCTTTGGAGGAGAGCCACTTCACCTCAGTTGGAAGCAGAACCTTGCTTCAGAAACCCTGAAGCTTTCCCCATTAAATATCCTAGGGGAATGGTGTCAGGCGTGTGAATCCAATCCCGGGGCAAGGACCCATGGCAAGGACAACAGGGTTTTTGGCAGGGTGTGTGCTTAACATTTCTTGCAGCTATCTTCAGCTGTAAGCTTTTATCTGCCCTATGCAAACCAAATGAAGATATTGATGTCCCAACTGATTTGCATAGGGTATAGGATGGAGGGATATCCAGCACTCCCCAAAATGGCAGATCTTGTTTCCCCAAGAATCCTTGGTGAAGCCTGGACTTTGTTCCTCCCAATTGTTTTCAGGTGTGTACAATGTTTTCCTCCCTGTCCCCCCAATGAGCAGCACTGCCTATCTGACTTGCATCTCTCCCTGTGTGGTAAGATAAGACACGAAACTCTACTGAAGGATTTATTTGGTTATTTATTTATTTATAAATAATCTGTACTTTCATAAAAATACATCAAGGTGGTTATACAACATACAACATACTATAATTTAAGGACACCTTTTAGGATGGGTGATTGCTGAGATCCGACAAGCCCTGAAATCTGGTTGTCCAGCCAGCAAGTCTCAGTCTCTGCAGTCAGATCATCTTCCATTGAAAATGAAGCCTACAAACTATTTACCACTCTCCTGTTGGTCACCAATCAGGAAGCCAAGGCTATTTTGGAGCCAAACCCAGGCCTGAAGTCAAAATGATATGGGTCCAGATAATCTGCTTCATCCAGGCATACCTGCAACTGGCTGGCCTCCACTTTTGACCTCAGATTCAGGACCAGTTAGCAACATGTTAAAAAACCACATAGCTGCTGTAGGTTTTCCTACAGTGGCAGGGGGTTGGACTAGATGACTTTTGAGGTCCCTTCCATCTCCGTGATTCTAATGTAATATAAATATTAAGTATTTTATAGGCACATCACAAGTAGTCACCATGGTTGTATGTGTGCCAGGACACTTGAACCAACCAACTAACTAAAACACGGTTTATGAGAGCAGTGAGGCAGGGGTGGAGAGTGCATTTTGTGTGGCCTTATGTTCATGCCCAAACATGCACATAAAGCTACAGGACCTTGAGAACATCAGGAGAGAGAGAGCCTAGGAGCCGGCTGTGTCTATTGACATTCCTGGTACTACCAACCAGAAAAGAGCAGGGATATATATATATGGGTGGGTGTTAGCAGGCACTCTGCTGAGTCTTCATATCTCTCAGATCTTTATATTTTTACCCCTCCCATTTTCTTATCTTTTTTTGTCCTAGCCCAACTCTTTCTGCTGTGTGTTGGCTTTGCAAGGAAAGCAGATAGGAAGAAGTCAAATATGTTCCATCTTCCCAGGAGAGTTAGGCATGGCAATATGGGTAGATCTCTTGCAATGACAGATCTGGGACTTGTCATTCCAGTGATAACATCATATCTATTTTTTAAATGAAGTTCATTGGATGTGTCTTCCATACAGTGTGAAGTTGCTAATCATCTCTGTCTTGGAATATTGATAATTGATTAGGAAGACCATGAAAAAAGAAGCTATGCAGAGCCTGTCACCTGTAAGAGCTGGATGTATGGTAAAACAGCTCCAGCCAAATGTAGCAATCAACTTTGCCTTGTAATCCACACCAGCTCCTATCGCCAACCCGATATGTGCTGTGCCTGTGCATCAAATCTTCCTGCTGAATGAAATGCAACTACACAGAGAGCCTCAGAAAGACTGTAATAGCTGAGCCTCAGTCTGTTCTTTTATTCCCCATTTAGAAGTGAGTTCAATACCATCCTTTATATTCCACTGTGCTTAGAGGTGCAAGAAACTATAATTAGACATCATAAGAATAATGATTTCATTAAGACTTATTGGATGGATTAAGTCGTGTACAAGGCAGGGTGTTGTAAGACATCGTCAAACAGTTTATCTTTCTGCTATAATTGGAGTTGCAGGGATTACAGCAAAAGAGCACCAAAAGGTAATTTCCAATTTGGCCAAGGCTCTCCTCAATTCCCTTCAGGCCCAAATTATCATTTTTCTTCTCTGAATCAGATCTCCCCTCCATTCCCGAGCTGCTTTAAGCTCAAAGCTATTAACAGCAAACTCTAATCCTCATACACAGTGCTGGAGTCATCTTTCCCTCTTAACACAAGTCTCACAGTTACTGCTGAATGGCAGGAGGGATGTAATACTCACAGGAAAGCACCTAGAGTTGAAACACTACACAGCAAACATTTTTGAACCTAATGACAGGATGCAAGAACAGGCAACTAAGGGTCAAATTCCATTTGGCTCAGACAGAAATCACTAGCAGAAGAAGAAAGCCCTAGCTCAGAGTACCTAGCATTGGCTAAGCATGAAATATTCACATGTCAAGCACTATAATGTTATTAATGTGGCTATCTCTGTGGATAGGTAACAATGGAGGAAGAACTGGAATCATCACACTTGCTGGCTCTATCTCTAATCTCAGAGTCTACATATGTACAACTGCATGCATATGGAGATTGTACTGTCAGGAACCCTGCAAAATGCATGCACAGAGATCATGCAGGGAGATGCAACGAGCATACCTTTGCATGCCCGTAAGATCTTTTGTAACCTTTCAATGAACATACAGAGTGGCAGTAAACCTATATGGACCCAAGGGCAGCATTTCATCTTGGCCAACCTGCCAGGGTCTATATTAGGGTTGCCAGGTGTCCAGTTTTCGCTTGGAGACTCTGGATCTTTGGGGTACTCTCCGGGTCTCCACATAAATCAGTTTAATCTCTGCACTCTCGGCTTCCATTTTTTTAAAAAAATAAGTTTCTAGGTGGTCTGGTTCTCATGATATACACCAAAATATAGCCGCCCCACGCAACTTCCTTGAAATGATCTCTTGGCTGGCTGCTCTAACCCTCTTCTTTCAGGTTTGCAGCCAGTAAGTGACATCAGGGTTGTAATTGACAAGGGATTTCTGGGCCTCCAGGCAGTACCAAGACCCCATTGCAAAGATAGAAAACGATTGTTTTTCCTGTTTATCTGAAAATCTCATAAATTGAGTAAGTATATAGCTTTCAGCAGTACTAAAAGTATTTTTTTTTCTTTTGTGGGCAGGAGTCAATGAACTTTAAATTTTCCTGGGCTATTGAAGAGGGCAATGTTTTGAAAACCTTCCCAATATGAAGCTTTAATCCAGTACTGCTGTTCTGGGAGTAAAGCTGCAGTGCTGGGAGTAAAGCTGCAGTGCTAATCCCACATACCTGGAGTAAGACCCATTGAATTTAATAGGATTTACTTTTGAGTAGACATGGTTAGGATTGTGTTGTAAATTAATGGGACTTTTGAATGAACACAGCAAAGATTGTGCTTGTGTTGTAAATCTTTCCCTCCCTCTCCAATCCTATTTTTTAAAGCAATTAGGCAGGGCTTGCATAGGTATAACTGCTTTCATTATGTAGGAAACTAATACTGATTTTATTTTTAAAAAAATGTTCTGCAATGACCAACTGGTTTTGACAATGAACTATTTTATAGGAAATATGTATATTTACATCTCCAGTGTGTGTGTGTGTGTATGGAGTCTTCCCAACAACCCTGTGAGGTAGAATTGCCATTTGGAAGCCAAGGCAGCTCACAACAAGAAATAAATCTCTTTAAAATCCAATAACCATAAAAAGTATAAACAGTTGCAAAACAGCTTAAAGTGGCATGATTGTGAATTTTGGGTTGGGTGAACGTTCCTTTTCACTTGAGGCTGCAGTTCTGTGCACGCTTCACTGTTTGAGTAAGTTCCATTGAATACATTGGGACTCGCTTCTGAATAAACAATCATAGAGTTGCACTACAAATATCTTTACAGGTTGTGTAAATAATAAACATCTTTGACAGTCATGCTTGTATAAATATTTCTTCATACCATGTCCTGATAAGTATTTGATTTCACACTATGGTTGTATATTATTACTTCCTCTACATTTTAAGTGTACTCTTCTTCCTTTGGTGGTCATGGCTCCCCTCTGTTGTTTTCATCCTGAGGGGCAGATTAGGCTGAGAGATGGTGAGTAGCCCATGGTCACCCAGTAAACTTTATAGCTCATTTCCATTTTAAACAAATAATTAAAATGATTTACATGCAGGCAAAGTTTATTAAGTAGACCCACACAATATATTTAAAGAACATCCAATTTGCATTTAAATCACATAAAGAATCCTGGGAAGTGTAGTTTCCCCCTCACAGTTACTGTTCCCACTACTCTTAGCAAACTACAGTTCCCATAATTCTGTGGTGGGATTCATGTGCTTCAGATGTGTGTTGATTGTGCTTTAAATGAATGGCATGGATCTGCACTCATTAGTGAATTGAAAAGAACAATTTTAAAAGATACTTTTTTAAATGGGGAAGGGCTGTAGTTCAGTGGCAGGGCATATGTTTTGCATGCAAAGGTCCAAAATTCAATTTCTGGAAAAGACTGCTGTCTGGAATCCTGGAGAGCCAATGCTACTCCATGTCACCAATATTGAGCTACATGGTATCACATGGCCTGAGTCAGTATAAGGTAGATTCCTTTGTTCCTAAAAGTGGAAAGAGACCCAAGGGCTACAGTGACTCCAACATTTATTTTTTTATTTACAATGTTTATATACCACCTTATTATAAGAAACCTCAAAGGGGTTTACAGAAGGAATTAAAACAATAAGATTATTGGCAAAAACAGTTAAAGGGAAAGGGCTGTAGCTCAGTGGCAGGGCATATGCTTTGCATGCAAAGGTCCAAAATTCAATTTCTGGAAGACTATTGCCTGGAATCCTGGACAGCCAATGTTAGTCCATGTGATCATACTGAGCTAGATGGTATCAAATGGCCTGAGTTGGTATAAAATTGATTCCTTTGCTCCTAAAAGTGGAAAGAGACCCAAGGCCACAGTGACTCCAAAATTTATTTATGTATTTTATTTACAACATATATATACCACTTTATTGTAAAAAATCTCAAAGCAGTTTACAGAAGGAATTAAAACAATAAAATTATTGGCAAAAACAGTTAAAGACAGGTATTTAAAACATTCAAAATAATAAAACCAATAATGACTTAAAATAGATTAAAAACATAACAGCTTCTGTATGCCTAGATAGGCTTGCCTAAACAAAAATGTTTTAGCAGGTGCTGAAAAGTACAATGAAGGTGTCTGCCTAATGTCAACAGGCAGGGTGTTCCAAAGCATAAGTGCTGCCACACTAAAGGACAGATTTCTTACAAGAGCATAACAAGTACTATGTGGCACCTGTAACATGGAAAGCACACGTTGAACTTGGCCTGGTAGCAAACCGGCAACCAGTCCAGAGGTATTATGTGCTGATAAGATCTCACTCTTGTTAGCAATCGTGCCACAGCATTCAGCTGCAGCCCTCAGGTCAGGTTCTGCTGCATGGGAATTTCTGTGACCTTGGCTGATTGGCTGTCAGGATTTTTTTAGTTTTGGTTTTTGGTCAGGAATCCTGACTGGTTGTGGGATGCTGAGTTTTCTGTCTTACTCACAGGAATCTTGTTGTGGTTGGTATGGTATTGCATTTAGGAAATCATCACTGTCTTTTGTTTTTCTTTTCTATTTGCATTTCACTTAATATTTAACCTCACTACCTTACATCCATAAGCAACAGCAGTGGTTGCATGGGCTCAGCTCAACCCCCTAAAACCCACTGATGATGCAACCTGTGGGTTGCATGGCAGTTTGTTTCTTGCCCAATAGTGCTAAAAGAGAATTCACATATTTGGAAGTGTGGCTGCAATTGTTGTTCCCAAACTGGTGCCTGTGAAGGTAGATCAAACCATGTGTGTTTTCTCTCTGTCAATGATTACACACTGGAATTGGGTTGGCTGTCAAAGTTAGTTTATAGCAGCCCACAGGGTAGACAGAAAGGGTAGAGCATCTTCTTACTCTTACTTATTTCTCTGACCTCTTTCTGAAATGAAGGGTCAAATTTGTAAAGAAGTTTGGAGCAGCCACGTTAAAAGATAAGGGCAGGGCATTCCAGGCAGGAGGTTGCCAACCCTCCTTGGATATGGATGTCTTTGCAGAGGATCCCTAGTCAAGCTTTACCAACAGCACAATCCAAACTATATCTACTCAGAAGCAAGTCCTATTGAGTTCTATGGGGCTTAGTCCCTTAGTAAGTGTGTTTAGAATTGCAGCCTTCAGGGGCATCCATCTTTACTCCTGAATGTTCCCATCTAATATCACCACAACACTATTTATTTATTTTATTTATTTATTAAATTTATTAGTCGCCCATCTGGCTGGCTGTCCAGCCACTCTGGGCGACGTACAAAATAAAAACATACAAATACATTAAAACATTAAGAATCTCAACAACAATAATAAAACCTAACCCACCCCAAAAGCCTGCCTGAAGAGCCAGGTCTTCAAGGCCCAGCAGAAGCTCATCATACAGGGGGCATGGCAGAGATCATTTGGGAGGGAATTCCACAAAGTGGGGGCTACAATTGAAAAAGCCCTCTCCCTAGTTCTCACCAGTCTAGCTGTTTTAACTGGTGGGATAGAGAGAAGGCCTTTTGAGGCTGATATTGTTGAACGGCATTCCTGATGATGCTGGAGGCGCTCCTTCAGATAGACTGGGCCAAAACCGTATAGGGTTTTAAAGGTCAGAACCAACACCATTGAATTGGGCCTGGAAAACAACCGGTAACCAGTGCAACTCCTTCAGCACTGGAGTGATGTGATCTCGCCGGCGGCAGCCTTTAATCAGGCAAGCCGCCACATTCTGTACCAGTTGCAGCTTCCGGACCGTTTTCAAGGATAACCCCGCGTAGAGCGCATTACAGTAGTTTAGCCGAGAGGAGATCAGGGCATGTACCACAGATGGGAGCAGATAGTTGGGAAGGCAGGGGCGCAGACTCCGTATCAGATGGAGTTGATACAGAGCCGCCCGGCTCACAGCCGAGACCTGAGCCTCCGTGGACAGCTGGGAGTCAAGAATGACCCCCAGGCTGTGGACCTGGTCTTTCAGGGGCAATTGTAGTGCTCAACATCCCCCAACCTTTCCTTGTCTCCTACAAACTACCTTGGTTTTGTCAGGGTTCAGCTTCAGCTTATTCCTTCCCATCTAGCCACTCACCGACTCCAGGCACTTGGATAGGGTTTCTACAGCCAACCTCGGCAAAGATTTGAATGAGAGATAGAGCTGCGTGCCATCAGCATACTGGTGACACTGCAGCCCAAATCTTCTGATGATAGCCCCAGTGACTTTATATAGATGTTGAACAGCATCAGGGAGAGGATGGAGCCCTGTGGCACCCCACAAGTGAGAGGCCAAGGATCCGAAACCTCATCCCCCAATGCCACTCTCTGGTACCTACCAGAGAGGAAGGAATGGAACCACTGCAATACAGTGCCCCTGTGATGTTCCTGTATTAATGTATATATGGTAAGTGCTGTTTGTATAGAAGATATGTGGTAAGTGGAATGAAAGAGGAGGGGGGAGTAAATGAGCAGTAGAATGCTGGATGATTGGCTGAGTGTTTGGATGGCTGAGAGTATAAATGGAAGGATGACAGTTGAATCTGGGTGGTGGACGTTAGTGGGTTGTTTTGGTGGAGTTTGGAGGTGGGTGTGAGTTGGAGAGTGTGGAGAAAGAGGGAGGTGGAGTTCGGATTAGTAATAAGTCAAATATCACAGTAATAGATGAAACCATAAGCTTGTAGATCATTATCAAAGTTATCTTGTTATTAATGTTATTTAATAAATACTATTTTGGTTTACCGAAGGCCTGATCCTTGGCTGGGGTTTCACAGACCAGAAGGGAGGGTAAGGTAATAACCAAGGTTGAAGGGAAACAGTAACAAATGGTGGCAGCGGTGAAGAGGAGAAGATAACATTATAAGTATCCAGAGCAACCCCGAGTTATGAGTTATCTGCATTGATACAAGGGGGTTGGGAACAGCATAGGCACGCAGTCACGAATGTAACCAGATAGAGGGACTCAGGCAAGGTCTCTGGGAACATTGGTTGTAGAATGTGACTGGTGGTGCTGCCTAGCAGGGGGATCTATTGAGATCTGTGCTAGAGCGGAGAGAGAAACCATAGAAAGGACAGTCCGGACTGGTGGAGTTCCTGGTGGTGCCTAGTGAAAGGCAGTAGCCACGAGCAGGTAGGAACCTGACAGGGAGAGCCAGGGAAGGGCGTCACAGCCCCCTATGCCTAACCTCTTCAGGCAGTCCAGAAGGATACCGTGGTCAACGGTATCAAAAGCCACTGAGAGATCCAGAAGGACAAAGAAGGTGCATTTGCCCCTATCCAGTGCCCTCCTCATATCAGGCCCAGCCTCCAAGAGGTCTTCTGTATCTTTAAAAGTTGTGCAGAGGGAAGGGACAATTCCACCTTGTGGTTTTTCCCATTACAGGGTTGCAAGAACACCTGCACTTGGCTGACTTTCTCTTCTCCTAAAGATACAGGATCAGTCTCAGGCCATGAACCTGGCAACCCTAGTGTGAATACTGTGCTTGCACTTGGCACACAAAGTGGCCTCCACCACCCTCTCTGGCTATTGTGCTGCATTTGCAGTATTTTAATTTTTTTGCATCTCAGTTTTACTTTTTTTACATCTCAGGGGGAAATGTTTGCTTGGGTGAGTGTTCCTTAGCTGGTGGCAGGGCAGGGCAGGGTCCGGGAGGTGGTTAAGTGAGAGAGATTATGCTTGCTGGCTGAGGGGGGGGGTTGTACTTGGTTTGACATGCAAAGATCTGAGTAGTGCCCTCCGCCTCCCTCCCCAACCAGCGGAGAGACCACCATTGCTATCTTATGGATTAAAAGAATTATTCTACTATATTTGTGTGTGTGTTTATTTTTAATGTTGTTTTAGGCTACTTAGATGTGCAGCAGCCAAGGCCAGCACCTTGTAGTAACTGTTGGTCACCAAAGTAAAAAAGTAACTGAAATGTAATTGTAGTGATTACTTTTGAGAAAAAGCAAAGGAATCAGTTATTTTCAGATCAATTGTAATTGTAACAGTAATTACTACTTTTTGGGGCCATGTAATTGTAACTGTAATTTATTACTTTTTAAAACTAATCATCCAAGCTCTGACCATACTATTCCTTTTGTAGTTCCCAATTTGTTAGTCTTTCACTGCCCATCCCTCCTGAAATTAGGCTTGTGTGATATTCATGGGGATTGCCACTCAGGAGGAGAGTCCTAACCATTCTGCCCCCAGCTGCATTCTCCATGGAGATTGCTCCCTCCTTACACAGCAATTAGGCTTGCAGTTCAGAGGAGCAGTTTCTGCAGGAAGATTGCAATGTGCGAGGGAAGGTTAACCCTTTCATCCCCAGCTGTGACCACTCCAAAACAGCCCTTGTACTGCACTTAGGCTGGAAAAAAACTTTCTATTGGTATCAGCAGAAGGGTGCTTTCAAGCCTAATTCCAGCACAGTGGGACTGTTTTGGTGATGTTTGGGGTCATAGCACATGGCAGGGTTGAGTCTTCCCAGAAGTTCCGTAGGCAACCTCAATTTTGACTGTCATTACTTGTAGACTTTTTTGTGCTAATAGGCCTATGTAGCTATTTAAAATATGTCAAGTAGCCAGTTATTTTCATTATTGTTTCTATTGCTGTATTAAATGTTTTTATGTTGCTGTATACCACCTTGAAATTTTGAGAGAGGGTGGTATATAAATATTTTTATAAATGAAAAACATTTATGTAGAATTAACTATGTGACCCTTTAGAAGTCTCAGAAAACAGAAGCCGAATCAGTTCTGTTTTTCTGCTACAAGTCTTTTTAAAGATACACCGTCTTTACATATGCACACCCTTCCATTTGGTGGATATCATGCATGTATTTTGCACTTAGATATGCGTAATCATGTACAAAAAGTAAAGAAATTTTCTCTTAAATTCCTTTAAGGTGCTAATCCACGTACAAAATTGCCAAATACTAAGGAGTTTAGGAAGATCCTACTCCTCTATTAACATCAAGGTGGATGTGTTGGCATATAATTTATGAATATAAGTATTTTTAATGCAGATTATTGCTATATTAGGTGCAATATTAACCTTCACACACAGATCTTTTTTTGGCAGTTTCCCCCCAGTAATTGCTTCCGAAGGAATTGCAGTGATTAAACACTGATCTCTCTCTGAATTGGGTTTGTGTGCCCTAAGTCTATGTTTTTCAACCCTGAGTCCCAAGTGTTGTTAGACTACAACTCCCATCACCCCTGACCTAAGGTGGCTGGGTTATGATGGAGGCTGCAGTTCAACAACATGTGGGGGCCCATGTTCGAGGAACATTTCTCTAAGTGACCTCTCACAGCCAAATCTGATTGGCTATGTAGCATCGTGGCACCATCATATTCATTGTGCAGTTCCCAATTTGTTTAGTTTAGCTTATTAGTGAATTGGTTCACTGAGATGATTTACAAAACAAGAAATAAAAATACAGAAAGTACAATATATAATCAGGTATCCATTAACACAATTGTGTGGGAAGACCCATGATGATGATCAGGACAGAGATTAAATAATGAGAAGAAAAAAATGGCACTAAAGCACCAACAGAGAAGAGAAATAATGGAACAGACTAGGAAAGGAAAACTCATTCTCATAATTTAGGTCTCCCCCCCCCCATAAACAGCTCCCACTCCTAAAGGAATACTTTCAATAAGAGAACATTCAGTGCTATTAACATGCTATTAACACAGTTTCCCCATATCTTAATGTATTTACCAAGCCCTTTTACTGGCATTTTTATTATTGCTTAGTTAAAGATCATGGCTTTGTCTTGATTTTAAAACAATTATCCCCAAAACTTTAATTGATGAGGAACTTGCAAAAGGCAACGGCAAGAATTAAGGGCCAAAACACTAAGCCACTCAGAAATGGGACAGCATATTAGAAAAGAGCTTTGATGCAGCTTTTCCAATGAGAAAAAGAAAAGTTAAGTTCAACAAAGGACAGTTTGTCCATTAAAGGACGTGACATGGGTGGAAAGAACCATCTTTCAATAGAAAGAGCCATTTAATGTAGCCATTTCAGTGCACAATTAGAGCTCAGTTACTCCTCTCACTCTAGTTTCAAAGCAGAGAGTTGCCAAGTTAGTCCACATCAGACTTTGCTTGGCTTTAACATGTGAAGATGAATACTTCTTTGTGAAGATTCTCATAGCAATATCACAGCTTTCTATGGCCAAAGTATTTGATTTCCCTGGATGAGCTTTAATCTCTATTTTCTGGAATGAGTTATTGAGATAGATAGCCCTCCCACTAGGTGTATCCCATATTCAGGTCACCTTATATTCAGTGCTGCTGTTTTTAGAACCTAGTTTACCTGTAACTTCTTGATTGAAGATCATCATCATCATCAATAACAACAACATTTGTATTTGTTTCCCTTTTGGTATGTGTGTGTGTATGAAAAAAGTTATTACAGTGGTTTTTTAAAAAAGAATGATAGCACACTATCAACAGAAGGGAAGCAAATTTACTCTCCCATCATGATAAAAGTTGTAATGAAGATTGCTAGCATTCTTTAAAATTGTATGCATTTGTAAGAAAGATCGAGCAAGCACGTAACTTATTGTTTATCAGTATTTGCAAGCAAAGGCTGTTGTTTAACGCTGTTGCTCTTGTTTAGGAACAGTTAGCGAAGGCATCTGCTAAAGTAAAAGAAGGGGAAGTGATTTTTGCAAGTCCCCCTTTGTGGGGTAGCTCCCCTGCACCACCACGACCCATAACTTTCCACACTGTTCTGGAGGATCCCCCAGCTGTAGAGGGGACACAGGGAAATGTAATGGGAAGGGAGACTTGGTGAAAATTGCTTCCCATCCTCTGGTGTTAGTGGTTGCCACCACTAATTTAAAGATCTCTCCACAAGCAGAATAGCAGCATTGGATACCACTGGGCTGAAATGCCCAGAAAATTAAGTTTAATGTTGTGAATAATGCTCTGTGTTTATAGGTAAAGCTAAATGCTTGAAGATTAAAAATTACAATGTGGAGTTGAGTTCTGAGTGACTTTTGAAAGCAAAGTATTGTTGTTAGAGGTAATGAATAACCCTCACAGTGTGCATAGTAAATATGGTTTCACAGCTGAAGATTCTAGCCCCATTCCATAGACCTAGATGTGCCATAGTGCATGTGCATGCCGTGACAATATTCTGTTGGGAGGAATGGGAAAAGAGGGGGTGCATGGATCCAATCCCTTTCACTCTAAATATGCCGTTGGTGTGGAGTAGGGTTACCAGGTCAGAAGCATCCCAAATGCTGAGATTTCAGGGATGGGCCCTAGTGATGTCACAAGGGAGGACCCTAGTGATGTCATGAAGCATGATACATTAAGCATCAACCACAGTTGCTTGGAGCATACCACTCAAACAAAAAAAATCTCTGATTGGAAATTAAAATAGAAATTAAGATGATAAGCATTCCCTGCACCTCCTTATCCAAGTCATTAATGAAAATGTTGAAGAACACTGGGCCCAGGACCATTGAAAAGCACTCTTTGAATACGATTCTGTCACCAACTGTGGATCCACCTGATAGTTATTAATTAAAATTATTTACATGCAGTTTATTGTTGAAACACAATCCTTTGCTATGTTCACTCAAAAGTCCCATTGATTTACCGCATAATCCTAACCACGTCTGCTGAAAAGTAAGCCCTATTGGACTCAAAGGGGTTTACTCCATGTGGGATTTTGGTGTATATCTCTTAAACCAGACCAACTAGAAACTTTTTTTTTTAATGAAAGCTGAGAGTCCGGAGATTGGTGTGACTCACCTGGAGACCTGGAGTCTCTGAACAAAAACAAGATACCTGGCAACCGTAGTGTGGAGATAAGTGAATGTCTCTCTCTTCAGCATTACTCATGAAATGCCTGTTCAATAAGGGGACACATTGCTCTGGGTGCTAGATATGCGGATCTAGCAATGTGAACCACCCATGGGTAGAGATGGGGGAGAAATTAAAGATACTTCACATTTACCTAATTTGCACTTTGTGCAACAATACTGTTGCACACCACCCCAATTTCTGAGCGGTGAGAGATTTCCAAGGGTCCCTGCGCTTGCCCAGGGTTTGGTTTCCTTGGAAAGAAAGTCAGCGGAGACTGTAGTCTTTTAGGAAATGTGTTTTTTATTTACACACATTCCAACCTGAGCTTAAGATGGAGGGGTTCAAAGCATTAGCAGGCCCAATAGATCTTGCTTTCCCATCAGGTTTACAGGAGGCATCCTAAAGTCATGGTGCAGGAAGCCAGTCTCTCTTGCGTCTCTCCAATTTCCAGCCTTTCCTCGGACTCAACTCAAAACACAAGCCTCTTTTAGTCTCTGGGAGAGGGCTGTTCTGAAGAGTTTCAATAACAATATGGTTTCCCTGTCCCAGTTAATGGGCACTTGATAGACCCATTAGCTCACCTGGCCACTCTATTAAACTGACAAAGGGAACTCATCTGGCCAGCTGAGCAGCAGCATCACTAGCGGGAGTGCGGGGGGTGTGGACCTCCGGTGTGCACCCTCCCAGGGGCATGGACGAGGTGGCTGGGCTTGTGCGTGTGCGCTCTCTCGAGGCCAGCCACCCCGTCCATGCCCCTGGGAGGGCGTGTGCCAGAGGGGCACCCAACCAGAGAAGGCCTGGAAACACCAGCACGCCTCCCTCGCCCCGCCGACGCTGCTCCTGCACTCGCCCACCAGCTTGCCCGCCCGCCTCTGAGGAGTTGGAGCAGCCTTGCCGGGCAATGGCGTGGGGCGGGGCGGCTCTGGGTGTCACCCCCCTCATGGTGACACCTGGGTGCGGGCCACACCCTCCGCACCCCGGTAGTGACGCCCCTGCAGCAGAGCAGGTTTCTCACCCCCAGGTGCAGGGTTCCAAATCAGAGGCTGGAAAGGTACCCATAGAAATCATCCATCTCAACCCCCAAACTCATAACAGTATCCCTTTCCCTGACAAAGGTGTGTCTCAGACCTGCAAACAAACAACCAAATAACAGTTTTTCCCATAAAGAAATAACATACAGGTTAATAAGACATTGAAACATACATAATCAAAAGCATAGTACAGTCATAATACAGTTGCATTTCCACACAAGTACAAAAACAGTCCATTCCTTTACAGCAAGTTTTCAATTAACTGCTCTCTCTTTAGGCTTCCTCTTCTTTGTTGGAGCTCCCAGTCACAGTTTTGCATCCAAACCACTTACCCAGTCCTCCTACTTGGCAGTACCCAACATAGTGAGCTCCTGACAATTTTAAACCAGATTACAGCCTCAGTACTGGAGCTCCTTTGTCCTGCCTTGTGCCGCTGCAGCACAGCAACCCTCAAACAAATACACATTTCCCCCTTGCTCCCCCAAACAGTTGCACACACACAAAATCTGACAGTATAGTAAATCTTAAACATTAAAACCTTACTGCACAAACCTATCAGCATAATTCCTAAAAAAATCATTAAACAGCTCATATCCCCACAAGCATAAAAAAGCACAAATCAAAAGCATTTCTAAAGGCAATACTAAAGCCATCAGGAAGAATTCCTACAGCAAATCAGTATATATCCCATAAGCACAGCCCCCAGACCCTGCAGTTGCCCACATGGCCCTTTGTCTTGGGGCTTCATGGAGTTTTCAGTCCAAGCTGATCCCTGCTGCTGTCTGCAGGGTCTTGGGATACATATCCAAGAACTAGGGTTGCCAGGTCAGAAGCATCCCAAATCTTGAGGTTTCAGGGGCGGATCCTAGTGATGTCATAGGGAGGCATGCCCTGGTGATGACATGGGGTGTGCCCTAGTGATGTCATAGGGGGTGGGCCCTGATGATGTCATTAAGCATCAACCACATTTGCTTGGAGCATATCACTCAAACAAACAAAAAATATCTGATTGGAAATTAAGATAGAAATTTTAGGTAAATGAGGGTGTTTCCAGTTCCAGCTGAAGTGATGGGAGCATTCCTTCTTATGTGCTTAGAGATCCTGGGTAAGGAACATTTAATGTAGACTACTTGCTTCTGGCAAGAAGGGTTTAAGTGTCCTCAGGCCAGCCCAGTCACCAGAAGGCCATTGTAGGAAGAAAGGAGCCTAGTGTTGTGGAGATGTTAGATGGGAGCACTCAGGAGTAAAGATGGATGCCCCTGAAAGCTGCAATTCTAAACACACTTACTAAGGGACTAAGCCCCATAGAACTCAATAGGACTTACTTCTGAGTAGATATTGTTAGGATTGTGCTTGTTGGAAGTGAGGCAACAGCAACTCCTATGTGGGTTTTTTAGATTGTATTCCAGAAGAAAGAGAGGGTTAGGGTCCTCCAGCTAGCTAGGCTTACTTACCTTTACCTGTGCTGTTCTCTGCTTAACTTCTTTCCATTGTAAACTGATATGCTCAGGGAAAGTGACCTGCCCCTCCTTCCTTTGTCTTCTTCTTTGACTGTCTGAGGAGAGAGGAGACAGCTTTCTCTTTGCTCTCTCTCTTGAGCCATGAGGCAATACTCAAGTCTGGGCATTGTGCCTCCAACTTAGTTAGTTAGTTAGAACTAGGCATGCCTTTCCTATCTACTATCTATTTTTATCAATAAAGTAGCTTTTCTTATTTACTAAGTCTTATGTCTCAGTGATCTAAATGCAGGGTAAAAGCCTGCTTCTTAGTTAAAGACACACACTGGCACACACACAGCTCAGATGCTGAGTATCTCTGCATATTTCCATAACAAAGGGTTATGGCTGCCCAGTAAGCTAAATTGAATTGCGAGTTGTGCCTGAAAGCTAAAAAGGCTAAGTACTGTGTGTGATTTACAAAAAGAGATCAAAAGGAGACTAGGTTAGAGAAAGAAAAGCAGAACAAAAGATAGGAAACCATGGCTGAACAATCAACACTTAAGACAAGCATCCCAAGGCTGGAGAAGGACAATTGTGCGATTTGGACACTTCGAATGACACTTTTGGAAGGGGAGAATCTGCATGGAGTCCTGACTGATCCTGAACCCTCAGCAGCGGATGAAGCAGCCACTGCCTCCTGGAAGCGTAGGCATGCCAGTGTGAAGTCTCTTCTTATTTCTGCTTTATCAGATGAGGCATTAAACGTTTCAATGGGCTGTAGAAATGCTAAAGAAATATGGGAACAGCTTGAAAATGTGTATCAGAGAAAATCTAAAAATCATGTGATGTTTTTCTATAAGTCACTGTACACACTGAGATAATTTGACAGAGAGCATCTGAATCCACATCTAGAGAGATTTACAAGTCTGCTCTGAGAATTAGGAAGTGGTAGATCTTTGGATGGCATATCTGAAAGATCAGGACTATAAAGAGAGACAGGAACAAGCTCTGTCTGAAAAAGCAAATTTTACTGTGGGCAGAAACAGCAACCAAAGGCAGGATAGAGAGATGTCATGTGTTTATTTTTCTTTGTAAGCTGCCTTGAGGGCCTTTGGCCAAAAGGCGGGGTATAAATAATAATAATAATAATAATAACAACATTAACAATAACAACAACAACAACAACAACAACAACAACAACAATAATAATAATAATAATAATAATAATAATAATGCCCTGAAGCCACAGCAGGGCAGACAGCCAAGGTCACAGAAATCCCCATGCAGCACAACTTGACCTCGGGGCTGCAGTTAGTGCAGAATGTACTTCTATTGTAGTGCAATTCTCTGCATGTTTGCTCAGAAGCAAGTCCCAATCCTGTACAGAGAATGTACTCTTTATGTTGCTGAAAGGTATATATTTACTGAATTCCTGATGTGACACAAGCAGGAAAAGGAAACTGTGAGTTTAGCTATTGCCTGGGGTCAACAAATATTGTCAGTCGCAACCCTGACTTCACTTATTGGCTAAAATAGGTTTTTTTATTTACACACATTCTAACCTGAGCTTAAGATGGAGGGGTTCAAAGCATTAGCAGGCCAATAGATCATGCTTTCCCATCACAGGAAATGTTTACAGGAGGCATCCTAAAGCCATGGTGCAGGGAGACAGCCTCTCTTGCATGTCTCCAGTTCCCAGCCTTTCCTCAGACCCAACTCAAAACACAAGCCTCTCTTAGGCCCCAGGAAGGGGGGGATTCTGCTGAATAGTTTCAATAACAATAGGATAAATAGCACTTGACAGACCCATTAGCTCACTGGTCACTCTATTAGTTTAACAAAAGAGACTCATCTGACCAGCGGAGTAGGTTTCTCATCTCCAGGTGTAGGGTTTCAAATCAGAGGCTGGAAGAGAACTCACAGAAATCATCCATCTCAACTCCCAAACCCATAACCATACGCTAACTGAAACACAGCCATTCTTTGATATGTGCACTTATTCAAATTTTGCAATACAGGTCTCCACCCAATAACATATATTTAAAAAGCATATACTAGGGTAAAGTGTGCATGTAAATGCCCATATTATTGAAAATAACATGCAAAATGCATTTTATTAGGGAAAATTGCTTTGCAAAAATATGTATATAGAAGGCAACTATCTTGATTAGTCCAGGGGTAGCTGACATGGTGCTCTCCATAGGTTTTAGACTACAATGCTGATGGATTTTCAGAAGGATTTTTTTTTTAAATGCAAATTAGTGTGGAAATGTGGAAAAGTTCACTTAAGATCAGAAAACTGAGATCAAGAGAAACCGCAATTGACATATTCACTCATCCCTATCCAGGCGAGACACATTGCAAAGGAAGAACTTTGTGTAGGAGATTATGGCCACAATAGTATCTTGGTTGTCACAAGGTAGCTAAAAAAAGTGCCTTGGAATCCTGATTTATCTGAGCTTCATCTGAAGAAGAATACTATCATCAAGGATGCAGATCAGATACTGACCAGTGATGGAATCATACAGAATGTAAGCCTTGTTGCCTATGCACTTTACATCAACAAAACAAACCTTCATGAAGGACTCCAAATTGTCACCTACCACTCCTCTTTGGAAAACTGACCCCCCCCTCCCCGTGTATACTACACCAACTAAAAGCAAATAGAATTGGACACCTTTATGAGCAGTGTGAGATACATTCAGGTCAGCCAGTCCTGGTCAACAATTGTTGTTATGTGCCTTCAAGTCAATTTTGACTTATGGCGACCCTATGAATCAGCGACCTCCAGTAGCATCTGTTATAAACCACACTGTTCAGATCCTGTAAATTCAGGTCCGTGGCTTCCTTTATGGATCAAACCATCTCTTGTTTGGTCTTCCTCTTTTTCTACTCCTTTCTGTCTTCCCCAGCAATACTGTCTTTTCTAGTGAATCATGTCTTCTCATTATGTGTTGATAATCTTAGTTTCATCATTTTAGCTTCTAGTGATAGTTCTGGTTTAATTTATTCTAACACCCAATTATTTGTCTCTTTTTCAGTCCATGGTATGCACAAAGCTCTTCTCCAACACCACATTTCATTTTTCATTTTTCTCTTATCCGCTTTTTTCACTGTCCAACTTTTACAGCCATACACAGAGATCAGGAATACCATGGTCTGAATGATCCTGACTTTAGTGTTCAGTGATACATCTTTGCATTTGAGGACCTTTTCTAATTCTCTCATAGCTGCCCTCCCCAGTCCTAGCCTTCTTCTGATTTCTTGACTATTGTCTCCATTTTGGTTAATGACTATGCTAAGGTATTGATAATTCTTGACAAGTTCAATGTCCTCATTGTCAACTTTAAAGTTCCATAAATCTTCTGTTGTCATTACTTTAGTCTTTCTGATGTTCAGCTGTAGTCCTGCTTTTGTGCTTTCCTCTAACTTTCATCAGCATTCGTTTCAAATCATTACTGGATTCTGCTAGTAGTATGGTATCTTCTGCATATGTTATATTATTGATAGTTCTCCTTCTAAATTTCACATGTCCTTCCTCTTGGTCCAATCCTGCTTTTCATATGATATGTTCTGCATATAGATTAAACAAATAGGGTCATAAAATACACCCCTGTCTCACATCCTTTCCAATTGGGAACCAATTGGTTTCTCCATATTTTGTCCTTACAGAGTATAGGTTGTGGATCAGGACAATCAGATGCTGTGGCACCCCCATTTCTTTTAAACTATTCCATAGTTTTTCATGATCTACACAGTCAGAGGCTTTGCTGTAATCTATAAAGCACAGGGTGATTTTCTTCTGGAATTCCTTGGTCCGTTCCATCATCCCATATATGTTTGCAATATGATCTCTGGTGCCTCTTGCCTTTCCCATCCAGCTTGGATGTCTGGCATTTCTCGCTCCATATATGATAAAATACACCCCTGTCTCACACCCTTTCCAACTGGGAACCCATTGGTTTCTCCATATTCTGTCCTTACCGTAGCCTCTTGTCCAGAGTATAGGTTGCACATCAGGACAATCAGATGCTGTGGCACCCCCATTTCTTTTTAAGCATTCCATCGTTTTTCATGATCTACACAGTCAAAGACTTTGCTGTAATCTCTAAAGTACAGGGTGATTTTCTTCTGAAATTCCTTGGTCCGTTCCATTATCCAACCTATGTTTGTGATATGATCTCTGGTGCCTCTTCCCTTTCCCATCCAGCTTGGATGTCTGGCATTTCTCGCTCCATATATGGTAAGAGCCTTTGTTGTAGAATCTTGAGCATTACTTTAGTTGCATGGGATATTAAGGCAATAGTTCGATAATTACTGCATTCCCTGGGATCCCCTTTCTTTGGAATTGGGATGTATATTGAACCCTTCCAGTCTGTGGGCCATTGTTTAATTTTCCATATTTCTTGACACATTTTTGTCAAAAGTTGGACAGATTCAGTCTCAGTAGCTTGTAGCAACTCTATTGGTATGCCATCTGTTCCTGGTGATTTGTTTCTTCCAAGTATTTTAAGAGCAGCTTTTACCTCACATTCTAAAATGTCTGATTCTTCCTCATACGGTTCCTGCGTGAATGAATCTGTCATCCTTGCATCTCTTTTATAGAGTTCTTCAGTGTATTGCTTCCATCTTCCTTTTATTTCATCTTGGTCCATCAGAGTGTTCTCCTGTTGATTATTCAACATCCCTAGTCGTGGTTTAAATTTCCCTTTCATTTCTCTAATCTTTTGGAATAGGGCTCTTCTTCCTTTTTTGTTTTTCCTCTTCTATTTCTATACAGTAAGTATTGTAATAGTTCTCTTTGTCCCTACGTACTAGTAGCTTTACTGGAACCCATTTCAGTCTCTTTGACTTGAGCAGTCAGAACTTCAGCTTTCTGATCTGTGAAAGAATGAGTCTCTCTCTCTGTCTCTCCCCAGCAGTTCTGTATGGGCATTTTCCTGTCAACATAGTACTTGAGAATCCACTGGCCAGCTGGCCACCTATCAGTTCTAAACAGAAGCACCCACTACTCCTTTTCTGTGAACTTCTGTGAACATGGTGAACATTGGTTCCTGTCCCCTTAAGTTTCCTGAAATTTTCTGCTCGTGGCAGAAAATGTGTAGAATTTGCAAGGGGAGGAAAAAAACACACTGGAATCCTGCTAAACCAACAGTGCCTTGACAACACTCGCTACTGAAAACATCACTTAACTTGACAAACAACCTGTAATAGCATGAGTGAAAATACAGGGTTAGACAGGTACAGAGATAATGTATGAAGAACATGCTGAGCAAATAATAGCCTTTTGAGACTCAACATTAGCATAATTGCTAAACATGGATGATTGCTGAAATAGCATTTGCTGGCATCGTTTGTATTTCCAACCGCAACGCTTTCTCCTTCACCAAGTGTAATATTCCACTAGAAGCAGGAATCTGGCTTTGGTGAAGAGCCATCAAGAGGGAACTGGCACCATCCAAAAGCCAGAGGCGAGAGGGATAAACTTGTTAAACAAGTCGGAGTCCAACCATCATTTTAGTCCCAGGTTGTCATTTCTTAAAATCCATAAGCAGTACTATCTTCTCGGCCAATACTTGATACGCCTGGACACTTTAATATCAATTACTATTTTGATTTCCTTCTACTGAAATAGGATAAGAAGGTGGCAGATACAATAAACATTTAGTAGAGTATATTGAACCAGTCCAAGAGCTGGCAGAAACTTGGCCACAAAACAAGAGAAATAAAAGGTAAAAAACATGCATAGGAAACCTTGGCTTCAACTGATAATGATAAGCCAATTCTTTTCTTTCCCTTTCCCTCCCTCTAAATAGCATTTGACCATTGTCTAGTAATGCTAATCAAGAGAGCCAATGAAGTTGAAAAGCCAAAAAAATGAGGTACAGACATCTCTAAACATTTCTCCAGAAGGCAGAGAATAACAAACTGTAGGTCTCTGACACCCAAAATACACGCACAGCGAGAAACATTTCCAGAGTTCTCCTTCATATTTAAATCTCCCTGACAGAACAGCTGGAAGAGATGAGCGTGACATCAGTCATTGGTTATGAATACAAGTGGCCAATGCCAGAAGTGACATTGAGCGCTGGCAGCATTGCATCTGCCTCTTCCTAAAATGAAGGTTTGGCAGTTTTGAATATATGGCCATCCTGAAGAAGCTTTGCAGGCAGTAGAGCGCATTCCATTTGGATGGAGCATGGACATCTTTCTAACAGATGTGAATGCAATGAACTTGGATGCAAAGACAGAAGTGGACAGTCTGTGCATGCAGCATGGCCAGCTCTGCAAACAACACATGGACTGCCATGTAGTGGCAGATAGTGCAATGACAGTGGAAAGTAACCCATAGTTGGCAGTGAGTAGGGTCCCTGTGCATATTTATTTGTTTATTTATAATATATTTATTACCTGCTCTTTGTTGTAACAGAAATCCCAGAGTGGGTTTCAGAGAAAGTTAAAATACAGTTTGTGTAATGAGCAGGAATAAATATATCACTCTCAGCAAACCGTAAAACTAAATTAATAACAGGCACAGGCAGTAATATCCAGCAAATGTGCCTAAGTAAAAAGGTGCATCTTCAGCAGATGCCAAAAACTCAGTGCCAGCCATATCTCAGAGGGAATTCCATAATTGAGGTGCCACCACTGAGAAGGCCCTCCCTCAAGTTCTCCATAGCATGTCTCACATAGCTGGTGTATCACTAGATGGTCCTGCTGAATAGATTGTAATGCACAGGCAGGTCTGTATGGATGCAGTGCACTATACAATCAGGAGTTATATTGGGCTTTACTTGTCAAAATAAGGTTTTCCAGTAGCAAATTAGCAAAGAATGCAATCCTTTCAACACTGGTGTTAAGTTGTTCTCTATTATGAAGATTATTTACACCTGAAGAAGTGATTCTCTATGAACGCTTATTTTCATGCACAAGAATGCAGGGCTAAATATTGCAAAATATTTATTTTGAGGGGTGTGGGAAGATTTCCTTAGCGTTCAACATTTCTGAAGCCACATTTCTTACAAAAACAAACAAAACAAAAAAACTGGCTGCCAAAAGTTTCAAAACATGAACAAATTATTTCTTGGGGAAAATGGTAAATATTTTCAGTTTGAACATGTGCTTACCATGATACTTGCCTTACTTTTGCTGGGATTATTTTTCATTGGCTAGCTGTAACTGTGCCTGGTAACAGAAGCATAATCTTTTTATCTGTAACTCTATTTGTGGAATTAAAAGACAGGGCTGATCCAGTCGGTCACATACCACATTAGGTTTACACAATCCTCCTGTAAGGAGGGATGGGCATCACTTTATTATTTATTTATTTATTAAATTTATGTCCCACCCTTCTTCCTTCTAGGAGGAATTTATATCCAATCTATGGCAGTTTCACATGTGTTCATAAACCCATTCCATCCTGTTTCCACATTAATCTGTGAATTTTGTTTTAAAAAATCTGTATGAAAATTCATATTTAAATATGGATTGAAATACTTAAATATATATTTCATCCCAACACATATATTTAAATACACATATTGTTACGATGTACACATTTTTAAACCTATTTTAATGCATTTTGGTACATAGAATACACTTCTGATTTGCATATTATTTGGGAGATGTGAATTAGATACGCTTGCCTTAAAAATGCCTACCAAATGAAATTCTCCTCCATCCTAACCACGAGTGTAGTTTTTTGGTTTGCAGGAGCACTGTTCAGTGGCAGGAACCTTCTGCACATGGAACAGCATGAACAGGATGTGGTAGGGAGAAAGTGGCAGGGAGCTTAACAGTGCCATGTGGACGTAATCCCTATTAATTACAATGAATGGGTTTTTGCAATGAAATTCACTATCATTAAAACGTGCTCATTGATTAATTATCATGCTAATTCATGACTATTAATCAAATAATATATTAGCAGGCTCATACCCAGCACCACTTGGGGATTTTAAGAAACAAACAAAAAATCAGTGCAGTTACGAAATCAGTGGTTAGAATCTGTGCAGTTTTGGAAGGTTTAGTCTTGATTCAAAATGGTGTCAATAGACTGAAACCTGCTCCTTCATGTCAGGATCCATCATGTAAAATTTGGTTAAAATCAGTGCAGTTTTGAAACATTCAGTCTGCCATCTTGATTCAAAATGGCATCCAATTGTATCCAAACATAGATATACACCTGGATGGATCTTAGGAACCATCATGCAAAAATTTGTTATGATATCTTAAGAGGTGTCCAAATGCATAGCAAAGAGATGAAAAACTTTCCAACATATAAAGTACATTGTTAAATACAGGCAGTATTTTGAAGTGCTTTAATGAAGTCGATTGTGTTTCAGGTAAATATTTATTTATTATTATTATTTATTTATTATTATTATTTATTTATTACATTTGTATACCACCCCATGGCCTGCTCCACGAGCTAGAGGGAGCCCCAGCTGATGAAGCGTCAAGGCCCCAGCTGACAAAGCGTCAAGGCGAGTTAAGCAGCAGAGCGAAAAGAGGGTAAGTAGCTCCCATTTATTCCATTATTTAATCAAATTAAAACAGCTCAGAGCAATAAGTAATAAGGGCAGCCTAAGGTCACCCTGAGCTAGGAGCCAAATCCTGAAAGAACCTCTATCTTAGGAGACAGATCCTAGGAGAAGGAAGCCTATAGAAAGCTAGTTTTCAACACCACCCTAGCAGGAAAGCTTCAGGGGACACTGTAAACAAGGCTAAATTCCAGTCGGAGAGAAGGGGAAAAAGGAAACTCCACCGATACATACAGGGAGAGAATCAGCTCAGTCCTTGCTAAAAAGGGCAGCTTTAGCCTTCCTGAAACACAACCACAAGCTCTGTTTCCCTAGGTTAAAGAAAGGTCAGGCTGTTCTAGGTGGGAAAACAACAAACAAAAAAAACTTGCCTGGAAGTCGCAGCCCCTTGCTTAGATTAAAAGCAGCCAAAAGCTTAAACAGCCCCGCCCCTCACTCAGGAAGGAAGCCTAAGATAATCCTAAAGAGTTAAGCCCCAGCTGACAAAGCATCAAGGCGAGTTAAGCAGCAGAGCGAGTTCAGCAGCAGGGCGAGGAGGCCAGGACCCCCCACTCTGCCCGTCTGTTCTCTAACCTCAACTAAACCTCAGTCTCCAACCCATTGACATAATAAACCTTAAAGAAAACTATGCAGGTAAGAAGCCAACAGGGGTGTGGGGGCTTTCCAGTGTTTTGCACCGCCTGCAGCATGTACGACTATCTGCCTGTTGGACAGAAGTCGTGGGTGTGCTCTCGGTGCAATGAGCTCCTGGCTCTCCGGGAACGACTTCATTTCCTTGAGGCCAAGGTGGCGGACCTGGAAAAGCTGAGAGAGACAGAGATGTGTGTGGAGGAGGCCTTCAGGGATGTTATAGCTGTGTCCCACTCCAACGATGATAGCTCTCCTGCTATCATGGAGAACGATGGTCTCGGGGAAGGAGAGCATCCAGCTGAGGAAGAGGGAAATGATCCCTTAGAAGGGACCCATTCCTTGGGGGATGAGCAGCTATCCTCTCATGCCGAGGATATATCTCCAGGGGGTGGAGGGATCCTTGTAGTGGGTGATTCGATCATTAGGAACATAGACAGTAGGATGTGTGATGGGCGTGTAGACCGCAAGGTGTTTTACCTGCCTCGTGCGAAGGTTGCGGATATCGCCCGTCGTTTAGATAGTTTGGTAGACAGTGCTGGGGAGGAGTCAGTGGTCGTGGTGCACGTTGGCACCAACGACATGGGGAAATGCAGACGTGAGGTCCTGGAAGCAAAATTTAGGTTGCTAGGTAGGATGCTGAAAGCCAGGACCTCCAAGGTGGCTTTCTCTGAAATGCTACCAGTTCCACGCGCAGGACCAGCCAGACAGGCCTACCTTTGCAGTCTCAATGCGTGGATGAGACGATGGTGTCGGGTGGAAGGGTTTGGATTTGTTAGGCACTGGCGAACATTTTGGGACAAGCCGGGCCTGTACAAAAGGGACGGGCTCCACTTGAACCAGAATGGAACCAGACTGCTGGCACTTAAAATTAAAAAGGTAGCAGAGCAGCTTTTAAACTGACTAAGGGGGGAAACCCGACAGGAGCTGAGGAAGCTCCGGTTCAGAATAAACCTCCCCGCTGTGATAAAAACCAAAGAAATGATGAAATTTTAAAAGGGGTAGGCCTAGAAGTAGGCATTGTGAGAGCAGGGGCACAGGATATAAATTCAGAAGAGCAAAATTACCACAGGCCAAACCACAAGTGCCAAAGACAATGGAAGAGAGACACTGCTTACAAGTGCCTGTACACTAATGCTAGGAGCCTCCGAACCAAGTTGGGAGGACTGGAGTGCTTGGTCTTAGAGGAGAGCATTGATATAGTGAGCATAACGGAGACCTGGTGGAATGGAGAAAACCAGTGGGATACGGTTATCCCTGGATATAAACTATATCGGAAGGACAGGGAAGGATGTGAAAGGCATTGAATCCAGCAAGCTCGAAACCCCAAAAGAAGCAGACTCTTCCACAGAATCGTTGTGGGTGGTGATACCATGCCCCAGGAGGGACTTAATACTAGGAACAATCTATTGTCCCCCTGATCAAAATGCTCAGGGAGACCTTGAGATGAGATATGAAATTGAGGAAGCATCCAAACTAGGAAATGTGGTAGTAATGGGTGACTTCAACTACCCGGACATAGACTGGCCGCATATGTGTTCCAGTCATGACAAAGAAGCAAAGTTTCTAGATATTCTAAATGACTATTCCCTAGACCAGTTGGTCATGGAACCGACCAGAGGGACGGCAACCCTGGACTTAATCCTCAGTGGGGACTGGGACCTGGTGTGAGATGTAAGTGTTGTTGAACCGATTGGGAGCAGTGACCACAGTGCTATTAAATTAAACATACATGTAACTGGCCAATTGCCAAGAAAATCCAACACGATCACATTTGACTTCAAAAGAGGAAACTTCACAAAAATGAGGGGATTGGTAAAAAGAAAGCTGAAAAACAAAGTCCAGAGGGTCACATCACTTGAAAATGCTTGGAAGTTGTTTAAAAACACTATATTAGAAGCTCAACTGGAGTGCATACCGTAGATCAGAAAAGGTACTGCCAGGGCCAAGAAGATGCCAGCATGGTTAATGCGCAAAGTCAAGGAAGCTCTTAGAGGCAAAAAGTCTTCCTTCAGAAAATGGAAGTCTTGTCCGAATGAAGAAAATAAAAAAGAACACAAACTCTGGCAAAAGAAATGCAAGAAGACAATAAGGGATGCTAAAAAAGAATTTGAGGAGCACATTGCTAAGAACATAAAAACCAACCACAAAAAATTCTATAAATACATTCAAAGCAGGAGACCATCTAGGGAGGTGATTGGACCCTTGGATGATAAGGGAGTCAAAGGTGTACTAAAGAACGATAAGGAGATCACGGAGAAGCTAAATGAATTCTTTGCATCTGTCTTCACAGTGGAAGATATAGGGCAGATCCCTGAACCTGAACTAACATTTGCAGGAAGGGATTCTGAGGAACTAAGACAAATAGTGGTAACGAGAGAGGACGTTCTAGGCTTAATGGACAATATGAAAACTGACAGATCACCGGGTCCGGATGGCATCCACCCGAGAGTTCTCAAAGAACTCAAATGTGAAATTGCTGATCTGCTAACTAAAATATGTAACTTGTCCCTCGGGTCCTCCTCCGTGCCTGAGGACTGGAAAGTGGCAAATGTAACGCCAATCTTCAAAAAGGGATCCAGAGGGGATCCTGGAAATTACAGGCCAGTTAGCTTAACTTCTGTCCCAGGAAAACTGGTAGAAAGTATTATTAAAGCTAGATTAACTAAGCACATAGAAGAACAAGCCTTGCTGAAGCAGAGCCAGCATGGCTTCTGCAAGGGAAAGTCCTGTCTCAGTAACCTATTAGAATTCTTTGAGAGTGTCAACAAGCATATAGATAGAGGTGATCCAGTGGACATAGTGTACTTAGACTTTCAAAAAGCGTTTGACAAGGTACCTCACCAAAGGCTTCTGAGGAAGCTTAGCAGTCATGGAATAAGAGGAGAGGTCCTCTTGTGGATAAGGAATTGGTTAAGAAGCAGAAAGCAGAGAGTAGGAATAAACGGACAGTTCTCCCAATGGAGGGCTGTAGAAAGTGGAGTCCCTCAAGGATCGGTATTGGGACCTGTACTTTTCAGCTTGTTCATTAATGACCTAGAATTAGGAGTGGGCAGTGAAGTGGCCAAGTTTGCTGACGACACTAAATTGTTCAGGGTTGTTAAAACAAAAAGGGATTGCGAAGAGCTCCAAAAAGACCTCTCCAAACTGAGTGAATGGGCGGAAAAATGGCAAATGCAATTCAATATAAACAAGTGTAAAATTATGCATATTGGAGCAAAAAATCTGAATTTCACATATACGCTCATGGAGTCTGAACTGGCGGTGACCCCAGAATGTTATTGAACCCCAGAATGTTTCCTCTAATCTTACCGTCCCCCCTCCTCTTCCTGTCACCAATTTATTATTTGGGAATATAGCAGGCTGGAAAAACAAAGCTTTTGATCCCGAACTTTTTTCCTTCTTTCGTCTTTTTGACATATTATGTTTGCAAGAGACTTGGCTAACAGATGATCAAGTTCTATATGTTCAAGGTTTCAAAGGCTGGACTAAGCCAGCCAAACGCTTGGCCCAGAAAGGAAGTCCCAGTGGTGGTTTAGCGTTTTTAGTTTCTACCGAACTAAACGTAACAGTATCAGAGATAGGGTGTCCGTCCCCTGATTTCTGCCAGGCCTTAATTATATCCCCTATCTCCCCTTCCGCTCCATCAGAATGTCCCCTCCACCCCTTTATAGGTATTAATGTTTATTTTCCCCCTTATGGTCCGTCCCATAGGTCTCAATTGTGGCTTGATTTTTCAAATTTTATTGAATTAATTTATCAAAAGTATCCCTCACATAATCTAATAATAGGAGGTGATTTTAATGCTAGATTGGGTCCCAGTTACCCGAAATCACCTGTGCCCCTAGACCTCTCTTTGGAAGACATGGGAGTACTGCCCCGCTCTTCACGTGACAGGGTGATTAATGCAAGTGGCCACGCCTTATATAGGCTACTCCTTGGTGCACACCTTTTTTGTCTTAATGGGTCAAAATTCAACCAGTCCAAGGGGTTTTTCACCTTTGTAACTAAAAGAGGAGCTAGTGTGGTCGATTATATTCTGATTTCTCCCCAATTGCTTGATTGTGTAAAAATTTTTGCCATCGAAGATAGATCTGATAGTGATCATCTTCCGCTATCGTTAAAACTCTCCTTTTCAATTGGGCAACTGACTCATCATCAGACTATATCCGATCCAGTGGCATTCCAGGGTCCGAAACGTCACAGGTGGTCTCCAACATTAGTTGAAGAGGTCAAAACAATTTTGACATCCCCTTCTATGATGGATTTACGTCTAAAAGCCTCCTCACCGTCAAATGATACTGCAGTGATTTTTGAACAAATCCTCTACCACCTGTATTCGGCAGTCACCACAACAAATGCTTACCATGCAAATGCATGCCCCAGCGGTAAACCGTGGTTTGATAAGTATTGCTTAGCCCAAAAGAAACAACTTTCTTACCAAATACGTTTTACTAGATGTCACTGTTCGGAAACGGCCAAAGCTAAACTCTTAAAACTTAAAAAAGACTATAATAATTTATTGAAACACAAAAGAGCATCTTATACCACCACACTCTGGCAACGCCTTGGCCTGGCAGCCCTGCAAGGCAACCAGAGAGAATTCTGGAGCTTAGTTCAGGGTTCTTCATCCGACAAATCATACATTACAATCCCTCCGATTCTTCCAGAAACGTGGTCTCGTCATTTTCAAAACATTTTTGGAGATTTATCCCCTTATTGCCACGTCCCTCCCTCTACCCCTACAGATAGCCCAAAATGGCTCCCGGTAACCGAAGCTGAAATTGATAGTTTAATCTCTTCACTCCGCCCGGAGAAAGCCCCAGGCCAAGATATGATACCACCAGACTTATATCAAGCTTTCCCTTCTTGGTGGTGCCCTATCCTGGCAACTCTCTTTACAAAAATAAACGATACAGGATGTATTCCCCCGGGTTGGAAAACGAGTGTAATAATCCCTATTTTTAAAAAAGGCAATCCTGCTAATCCTACTAAGTATCGCCCTATCAGACTTTAAGATGTAGCGGCAAAACTATATGGACGTTACCTCCTGAATAAATTTCTCGATTGGGACAGGGAACACATTGTCATATCAGATGTCCAGGCTAGGTTTAGAGAAGGGGCTTCCACAATCGATCAATTATATATCCTTCACCATCTCATTATGAAAGTAAAAAGGAGATCTTCAAATTCCCTCTATTTAGCATTTATCGATTTTGCGGCCGCGTTCGACTCAATTGATCGCCTCCTGCTTTGGAGGAAATTAGATAAGGCTGGCATCAATAAAAGACTCCTGTGGCTCCTCCAAATTTTACATCATGATACTAATTTAAGAATTAGACTTGGTTTCAACGGGGTTTTATCCCAAAAAATACAAATGAGGAAAGGAGTCAAACAGGGCTGTATATTGGCCCCTTTCTTATTTAATTTTTTCATCAATGATATTGTTTTAGCCATGGCCTCCCCCGCATTTTTTCCTCCTGCGATTAAACAAAGGAAGATTCCTGTTTTACTTTACGCCGATGATTTACTCCTCCTCTCCCAGACTAGAATTGGATTCAAATGAATGCTTTTACACCTCCAAAATTATTGCGATTCACAATCTCTACAAATCAATTATACAAAATCAAAAATAATGTTCTGTGGAAAATATAGTAAAACTAAATCCACCTGGTTTTAAATGGCCATACCTTGGAGCAGGTTCATACCTTCAAATATCTGGGAATATATATTAATAATAAACTGTCTTGGTCACATCATTTGGCCCACATTAAACTCCAAGCGCTCAGGGCCCTCGGTCTACTGAAGAAATTCTTTTATACCAAAGGTGGCCAATTGCTAAGACCCATGGCCAAACTTTATACTTCAAAAATCCTTCCATCAATTTTGTACGGAAGTGAGATTTGGGGCCCTTCTTTGCGCTGAGCCCTAGAGCCGCTCCAGAACACCTTTTACAAGCATATCTTAGGTCTTCCTAAAGGCACCCCGGCAGCGTTTTTGAGAATAGAACTCACTTCCCCCTCCATAATGGCTAGGATTGATCTAGCGTTTTTACGTTATTGGAAAAAACTCTCTGCTATTGACCCTCCCTCTCTAACTAAATTATGTTGGGAAGACCAGCTGGTAAATGGGGGCTGGGCAAAAAATTTTTTTGCCCTAGGCGTCCAGTACCTCCTTACCCCTCCCACGCTTAGTAATCTAAGCCCCAACACCTTGCGTAACCAGATTTTTGATTCTGATCTACAACAAGATAGGGCAGCAATTGCAAATTCTCACTTCTCAAGATGGTTCTTGTATATCGCACCCAATTATGTGTGGCCCAATTATCTAGATATTTTGACAAGGGCTCCACTTAGGAAAGCCTTTACTGAACTTCGCTTTCAGGTAATGCCCTCGTCTTATTTACATGGCAGATATCTTGGTATCCCATATGACTTAAGACTATGTATAGCTGGCTGTAAGGTACCTGATGATCTTTTACATTATTTGTTAGACTGTCCAATGTTTTCTTTACCAAGAGCAAAATTCTTACTTTCAATACTTAACACGAAAAACAATTTGAATAGGTTTCAAAAAGTAACCTTTTTATTATCTTCTGTTCAACCATATATAGTAACTTCCACTGCAAATTTTGCCTTGGCTGCAAAGCAACTTAGAGCCACCTATATCAAGAATAGCAGTGAAAATTGATGTTTAAATTTTATTTTATCCAAGCATTGCATTTCTTCTTTTAATGTATATATGTTGATACTTCTTTTGTAATAGCCTATGGCTATATACAGATTATTAATAAACGACATTAAAATTATGCATATTGGAGCAAAAAATCTGAATTTCACATATACGCTCATGGGGTCTGAACTGGCGGTGACCAACCAGGAGAGAGACTTCGGGGTTGTAGTGGACAGCACGATGAAAATGTCGACCCAGTGTGCGGCAGCTGTGAAAAAGGCAAATTCCATGCTAGCGATAATTAGGAAAGGTATTGAAAATAAAACAGCCGATATCATAATGCCATTGTATAAATCTATGGTGCGGCCGCATTTGGAATACTGTGTACAGTTCTGGTCGCCTCATCTCAAAAAGGATATTATAGAGTTGGAAAAGGTTCAGAAGAGGGCAACCAGAATGATCAAGGGGATGGAGCGACTCCCTTACGAGGAAAGGTTTTAGCATTTGGGGCTTTTTAGTTTAGAGAAAAGGCGGGTCAGAGGAGACATGATAGAAGTGTATAAAATTATGCATGGCATTGAGAAAGTGGATAGAGAAAAGTTCTTCTCCCTCTCTCATAATACTAGAACTCGTGGACATTCAAAGAAGCTGAATGTTGGAAGATTCAGGACAGACAAAAGGAAGTACTTCTTTACTCAGCGCATAGTTAAACTATGGAATTTGCTCCCACAAGATGCAGTAATGGCCACCAGCTTGGACGGCTTTAAAAGAAGATTAGACAAATTCATGGAGGACAGGGCTATCAATGGCTACTAGCCATGATGGCTGTGCTCTGCCACCCTAGTCAGAGACAGCATGCTTCTGAAAACCAGTTGCCAGAAGCCTCAGGAGGGGAGAGTGTTCTTGCACTCAGGTCCTGCTTGCGGGCTTCCCTCAGGCACCTGGTTGGCCACTGTGAGAACAGGATGCTGGACTAGATGGGCCACTGGCCTGATTCAGCAGGCTCTTCTTATGTTCTTATGTTCTTAATCCAGTGGCCATGCTGGCTGGGGCTGTGGGAGTTGTAGTTTAAAAAAGTAACTTTTCCAAGCTCTGCTTCTAATAAAACCAAAAAACAATGAAAATGTTAGCCAGTGAATCCCATTTTACATGGAAGTCAAGATGACATAGTTACCGGATGTGCCGTACTTGAAATGCCCAGCAACTAAATAATCATTGATATGGAAATTTTAAGAGAGTGTAAAGAGCTGAAGTGGGCACATGTTTACAAAAGCAAGCTCATGCATCAGAGGGACCCTTAGGACCACTTCACACATTTCATGTCAGCAAACCTGTGCCTGCTATTGACCATGCACCCTTCAATGAGATAGCCAATCCCAGTTTCCTAGACACTTTTTCTGTACAATGCAAACATGTTTGCCACATTCACACATTTTACATGTACACGTATACACTATTAATAGAGACACCTTAAAAATATAATGTATGAAATGGAATTTCACCTGGTTGGCTACTGTGAGAACAGGATGCTGGACTAGATGGGCCACTGGCCTGATCCAGCAGGCTCTTCTTATGTTCTTATGAAGCTCTCTGGGCGGTTTACAACAAATAAAAACATTAAAAACAAATATACAAATTTAAAAACACTTAAAAACAATTTAAAAACACATGGTAAAATGCCTGGGAGAAGAGGAAAGTCTTGTCCTGGCGCCGAAAAGATAACAGTGTTGGCACCAGGAGCACCTTGTCAGGGAGATCATTCCATAATTTGAGGGCCACCACTGAGAAGGCTCTCTCCCTTGTTGCCACACTCTCAGCTTCCCTCAGAGTAGGCACCCGGAGGAGGGCCTTGGATGTTGAGCGTAGTGTACGAATGGGTTCATGTCGGGAGAGGCGTTCCATCAGGTATTGTGGTTCCAAACTGTGTAAGCCTTTATAGGTTAAAACCAGCACTTTCAATTGAGCTCGGAAACATACAGGCAGCCAATGCAAGTGGGCCAGAATTGGTTTTATATGTTTGAACCGTCTGGTCCCTGTTACCAATCTGGCCGTTGCATTTTGCACAAGCTGCAGTTTCCAAACTGTCTTCAAAGGCAGCCCCATGTAGAGTGCATTGCAGTAATCTAACTTGGAGGTTACCAGAGCATGGACAACTGAAGCCAGGTTCTCCCTGTCCAGATAGGGGCATAGCTGGGCCACCAACCGAAGTTGGTAGAAGGCACTCCGTGCCACCAAGGCTACCTGAGCCTCAAGTGACAGAGATGGTTCTAGGAGAACCCCCAAGCTACGAACCTGCTCCTTCAGGGGGAGTGCAACCCCATCCAGGACAGGTTGAACATCCACCATCCGGTCAGAAGAACCACCCACTAGCAGCATCCCAGTCTTGTCTGGATTGAGCCTCAGTTTATTAGCCCTTATCCAGTCCATTGTTGCAGCCAGACACTGGTTTAGCACACTGACAGCCTCACCTGATGAAGATGAAAAAGAGAAATAGAGCTGCGTGCCATCAGCATACTGATGGCAGTGCACTCCAAAGCCCCGGATGATCGCACCCAACAGTTTCATAATAAGCTATACTAATAATGAAGGGTATGTTCTACTCAAATATTCCAGTTGGTAAGTGCTAGTACACTCGTGGGAGGGGAGTGAGGTACAATTCAATGGAACATCTTCCTTCCCCCAGCCCCAACCCCCACCTCCACTCAACAATCAGGAGCAGCAACCACAGAAGGGTGGATCCTGTGCTTTGAATGTTGTATAGGAACTATCGCTTGAATTATTTTTAAAAAATGCGCATGGATTATTTGCAACAATGTTATCCTCCCCATTGACAATTCCAATTAATAAGACATATTAAGATGTAATTAAGTGCTCAATTAATGAAAAGTCAGGAAAGGTTTTAGTCCTTAGCAAAACATTTATTTACATATATTTGAATGTGTGTGTGTGTGTGTGTATAATGGGGATACCTTTCTCCCTAATTTGAGATGTGTAGCAGTTGATAGTGGTGCTGCAGTGAAATGCACTCATGGTGTGCTCAAAAAAGACAGTTTCTTTGTCTCTTGGCAATGGTAACTGGTATGTTTTAGCCTTAGACTGGTTTCTTATCAATAGAAGAATAGATAATAGACAGGTTTCAGCCTCAGTCAATGGTGCTAAGTAAAATATATTATATAAATAAATCAGTAAGAAATATAATGATGGTAACCCCACCAGTGCACACTCAAACTGATCTGGGGAAACTGGAATTATTATCTGAAATAAGTTCTGCTGGATATCCAGAAACCTATCTTGATATGTTCAGCTGGATATCTAGAAATCTATCTTGATTGGACAACTGATCCAGTAAGGTGTGAGCCAAATCCATTCCAGAAAGATGCAGCAAAAGGCAATAGGCTCAGAAGCCTCTAGGCTTTGGGATATATCTAGGGTTGCCACATTGCCCAGTTAACTGAGTTTTACTCAGATTCTAACCATGCTACCCAGTGCCCACTTAGCCCATTAGATGGCCAAGAATCCTAGCTTTCATTTTTTATATAAAAAAGCAAATCTCTTCCCCTTGTGGAGCCAGAGATACAAGGCACATTTTGTGAGAAATCAGCCTACTCTCACTTTCCATTGTTCTTAGCCGATGAGGGACACCACAACTGTCCTGGGAAAATCAAGACTTTTAGCCTGCCTGCCGGCTGCATATGCAGAAACTAGGCAGTTTAGAAAACTGCACATGCTCACTTGATCAACTCATGCAGCTTCACCCCTTATCCAAAGACTCTAGCTCAGTTTCTGATTGAGTCAGCAAGGAGAAGCAGCCTTCAGCTCAACTGCATCTGTGTCTCAGGATATGTGTCTTAAGTTGTGAATTTATTTATTTATTATTTATTTTATTTATTTAAAATATTTCTGTCCCACCCTTTTACCCTATAGAGGGCACTCAGGGTGGTTTACAATAAAATCGAGCACGTACATAATAAAATTGTACACAATAAAAATCACAAAAACATTAAAATAAATTAAAATACATAAAATGCAATTAAATACATAAAGTGATATATATACATATACACACACATATGCATATGGAATGCAATGGAAGGGTCTGCCTGACATCAAGGAGGATGGAATAAGTGGTTTGAATCTACCAAACGCTCCCTCCCCTGAACAAATACAAGATATAAAATCAAACCGTGTTTTAGAAAAGGTTGAGGTATTAGCATTTGCATTTTTGGCCCTGCCCCACTCTGCTCAATGGTGCTTACTCCCAAGTCAAGCTGCACTGTAATGCAACCTCGCTCACTCTGTTGCCCAGCAGAGTCTCTGTTCAGCAATTCAGAAAAGGCTAAAAAGTATTTTTAACACATATTCTTCATCAAAATGGAGAAAGATTTAGAAGTGCCCTTGGTAGAAAATCCTGATCAAATTTTGAAACCATGTCAAATTGTATTCATTTTATTTATTTGTTAAATTTCTTACCTATTCTTCACCATGAGGTCTCAGGGCAAGGTACAACAATTTAAAAAATACAATATTAAAACCAGATTGCAATCAGGATAATAGGGTAGTCCTAAAATATATATCTCAGGTGTCAAAAGCCAAGGCAAAGAGCTTGTTCAGCATACAAGAGAACCTTTGTGGGGAGGGAATTCCACAGCTTAGGGGCTGCCACAAAGAATCTAATTTCCTAGGCTGCCACTACACACACACCCAACTTCCCAGGCTGGCATAGAATCACCAAGAGAAGCAGAATGAATTCTTTGTATCTGGCTTCACAGGGGAAGACATAGATCCCTGTGCCTGAACTAATTTTTGCAAGAAGGGAATCTGAGGAACTGAGGCGGATAATGGCAACAAGAGACAAAGTTCTAGAAAAAGTTGAAAAAGATTCAGAAAAAGGCAACCAGAATGATCAAGGGGATGGAGCAACTCCCCTGTGAGGAAAGGTCGCAGCATCTGAGGCTTTTTAGTTTAGAGCAAAGGTGAATAAGAGGTGACATGATATAGAAGGGTATACAATTATGTATGGCGTGGAGAATGTGGATAGAGAACAAGCTTTCTCTCATTCTCCCTCTCTCATTCTCTCATAACTCTAGAACTTGTGGACATTGAATGAAGCTAAATGGTGGAAAATTCCAGACGAAAGAAAGTATATCATCTCTTAGCACAGCCTTTCCCAACCAGTGTACCTCCAGATGTTGTTGGACCACAACTCCCATCTTCCTGACCATTGGCAAGGCTGGCTGAGGCTGATGGTAGTTGTGGTCCAACAACATTTGGAGGCACACTGGTTGGGAAAGGCTGTCTTCGCATATAGTTAAAACTATGGCATTCACTCCCAGAGGAGGCAGTGATGGCCACAAACTTGGATGGCTTTAAAAGTGGATTAACAAATTCATGGAGGACAAAGCTATCAATGGCTACAACCATGATTATTATGTTGTTCCTCCACAGTTGGAGGCAGTAGACTTCTGAATACCAGCTGCTGAAAACCGCAGGAGGGGAGAGTGCTCTTGGTCCTGCTTTCAGGCTTCCCATAATGGGCAATTGGTTGGCCACTGCAGAACAGGATGCTGGACTAAATTAGGGTTGCCATATTGCCCGGTTAGCTGGGTTTTACCCGGATTCTTTGCATGCCACCCAGCACCCGGCTAGCCCCTTAGGTGGCCCAGATTCTCACCTTTAATTTTAAAAAAATTAAGTTTCTAGGTGGTCCGGTTCTGGAGATATACAGAAAAACGTCAGCCGCCCCCCCGACTGTTAAATCTTTCTTTAAACAGTACCGTATACAGTACTATAGCACTTCATAGCTTTAACCCCGCCCATTCAGCATTGCAGCCAATCAGAGAAGCCAGGATTGTTTCAGTTTCATTGACCTGAGGCAGTGTCTAGAAAACAAAATGGTGGTTCCCCCCCTCCCGTTTATCTGAAAATCTCATAAATTGGGTAAGTATATACATTTCAGTTTCTTCTCCTCTTGTGTGCAGGAGTCAGATCTTGGGCAGTGTTTTGAAAACCTTCCCAATACTTGTTTTTTGTAAAAGCAATGCTAATCCCATATGTTGCTTATCACTTGAGGTTGCATTTCTGTCCCTGTTTGAGTAGGCTCCACTGAATACATTGGGACTTGCTTCTGAATAAATAAACCTAGGATTGCACTATAAATATCTTTACAGTTTGTGTAAATAATAAATATATTTGATAGTCATGCTTATATAAATATTTCTTCATTTATCATATTTTTGGTTTTTGGTTAGGAATCCTGACTGGTTGTGAGATGCTTAGTTTTCTGCCTTACTCATAGGAATCTTGTGGTTGGTATGGTATTACATTTAGGAAAGTGATACTGCCTTTTGTGTTGTTTTTTTCCTATTTGCATTTCACTTATCTTTAACCTCACTCCGTTACAGCCATAGAAGCAACAGCAGCATATGCAAGATAATTAACTCCCACTAGTGATAAGAGCAAGAATTTATAATTATTATTTCAATTAAAACAAGAGGCTTATCAATACTTTAAAGAGGACCAGGTATTTATTTTCTTTCTGAACCCAGGACTGGGTCTTTCATGATGCCTGGTGAGGGGGGGGGAGCAGGAGAGTAGTCGATAAGACAGACATCCTGGCATTGGTAATCTAATTAGCAAGATATGTGTGGGGTTGTTGCACACTTCCAGGCCCAGTTTCATTTTGAGTATGGAGGTGGAACCTGTGTAGATGTGGTTGATCAAAGGGAGAAGAAATTTTGAGTTAAGCAAAGCTCTGCTTTTATAAAACCTAAGAAACATACAGATACTTTGAATGTCTGAGTGCCTGCACCAGTGGAATACTGGAGGAACTTGTAAAACTTGCTGCAACAGTATTTAGAACTGAGCATGTGGCGTGAAAGACTCCTTTTCCTAACATTTTGGCTTCTTGTTTTTCTCCACCCACCACATCTTTGAAATATATCGTATATGGTTAACCGTACTGCTGCCCTGACTTACTTTATGTTTGTTGCTATTTTGTGTTTTTATTATGTTTTTATATTGATTGTGTATTTTTATTGTTTTTATTATATTTGTAAGCTGTGCTGAGCTCTGTTTTTAACAGCAGAAGGGCAGGATATAAATCCTCTTAATCAATCAATAAATACTCCATAGTGTTGGAAACTAGAGTCTAGGCATTTAAGGCTGAAAATGTTGCTTTAAAAAAAAAGATTTCTCACATCTTTCCCCAGTTTTTGGTGGTAATTCCTAGGCACAAAAACAAAACAACTGGACAATCCAAATATTAATATGCAAATATTTGCATAATATGCAAATAATATGCAAATAATTTACATAATATGCAAATAATTTACATAATATGCAAATTAGCCTGCCCAGATTTGTGGAACTGGAATATGGCAACCCTAGACTAAATGGAACATTGACCTGATCCAGCAGGCTCTTCTTTTGTTCTGAGGACCCTCTCTGATGATTGTAACACCCAAGAGGGTCTGCAGGGAAGGAGGCGGTCTTCCAGATATTTGAAGGCTGAGTCATCTAGGGCTTTAAACACCAGTGTGAGTGCGTTGAATTAGGCCTGGAAACAAACTGGCAAGCAATGTTTTGTAATAGATAGATAAAATACACATAGTTTAAATATGGTGGTTCTGGTTTCTGTAGAAAAGGCATTTAAAAAAATATTTCTTTATAGACATTCAGTCTTTTGCTGTCCCTTATTAATAGTTTACCAGACAGGTATTGATTTTGTTGTGGTCTGAGATGTACTCTAATTGCCACAACAGAAAATCAAGTTGCTGCTATACTTGACATTTCTTTTCTGAGAGGCTGGCAAAAGGATAACATGAACCTGTGGTAGATGGATTCTTTAATTTACCTGGTGTGAAAAATAAAGAGGATCACTGAGGCTGCAGTTCTATATCCACTTACCTGGGAAATAGCCCCAGTAAAATCAATGGGTCTTTTGAATAGATATGCAGACACTTGTGCTATGAAACGCCTTATCTCCTTTATGATAGGTTTGCTTTTTTAAAAAAAAAAATAGATGTAGCTTTCAAAATCCTATTATTACAATTGAGTAGCCTAACCCCATCCCACCCCACCCTCCTTGAGCTAGCTAGCCTCCCCTGCCTGCAACTACCACTTGAAGTCACACATTACTAAAAAAGAGGTTGACACACAGATTTATGAAACCCATGCATATGCTAATTTAGCTATATAGACGCACATTTACAAGTCATTACTATAATTGAACTAGAAAAACAATATAGAAAAGTGATCTACATGCCTGCTTAATCTGCTGTTCAGATCCTAACAATTGGTTGGCAACTTCAAGGCCTCCAATCCCCATTCTGATGGTTCTTTAACTTTAAACTACACAGCCTTTCAAAGACAGGATGGTCCACTGTAAAGTGGGACACATGGCCATCCTAACCAGTTAACGCCTTCCCCTTCTCAAGATTTTTTGTTTGCTTCTTTGGGATGGAGGTGGGGAACTGGTGGTGATGGCTTGCTAGCAACAATGGTGAACATCATTACAAGGTGGACCCAAATTCAGAAGGCTCAACGCCCCCTCTAATGGGCTGAGGCTTTCTGAACTGGAGTATTCATGTTTCCAGAGTCTCCAGGATGCTTGCTTGATGTATCCTGACACACATGTGCAGCTTGTATCCTATTGCATGTCTCTTCATACTGAAGATGTAGAGGATTCATTGCTCTGCATATTCTGTCTGAGAACTGAATCAAATATTCGTAAATATTTGAAATTTTGCAAAATAAGTAAAAATTAGATATGAAATTTGAAGCATGAATTAAAACCCCATATCTAATATTAAAATACATTTTGAAGATGCAAATATATACAGTATTTCAGAATCTGAGTAATTTAAACTAGTTGGCATCTCTTGAACGTTTCCAGTTTGGCAATTATCAAACATGAAATATGAAATCACATATTTCATACCAGCTGTTGAATACTGCCACATGCTACCATTCTGTATAACACCTTACATTTAAGCACTAGCCAGATAGCCAAAGGTGACAATGCAAGTAAATGAGCTGGCAGAAGAGCTCTGGATGATTTTTGTTGTTGTTAAAGCAGAGCAGTGGATGATTTTTTAAAAGAGTTAAAAGCTTAATTTACTTTCAGCACTCCATAAACACTATTATGGACAGCTTCACATTGTAATGCCTATTGAAGCATGCCCCTCCTTAACACAAACAGGCCCTGGAAATCTAAGCTGGCTGGCTTAAAGTTGCTAGTACTTTTTTTAAAAAAAAATAGACAAGCAGGAATATTTATTTATTTTATAAAATATTTGTATACCACTATTTTGTTAAAAACATCAAAACATCAACACTTAAAACAATTAAAATAAAATAAATACAAAAAAGGCAAACTGTTGCAAAAAAAAAGCATTTGCTTAATTGCCTGCATAAGCCTGGTAGAACAGAAAGGTTTTCAGCAGGTGCTTAAAAGTTAAAACGGAAGGTACTTGCTGAATCTCTGTTGGCAGAGCATTCCAGAGAATTGGGCTGATGACACTGAAGGCTTGATTTTGTGTCAGTGTTAAATGAGCCTCGCCAATTTGGGGGATGACTGGAGCCACTCCTGCAGATGATCTCAGTGACTGAGCTGGGATATAAGGGTTCAGGGAGTTCTTAAGATATCTGAGACCTAGGTTGTTCATTAATACAAGGACTTGAACCTGGCTCGGTAGTGGATGGGTAGCCAGTGCATATGTTTTAAGAGTGGTGTCACATGTTGTCGGCTATGTGCTGCCACTAGCAATCTGGTTGCCACATTTTGCACTAGCTAGAGCTTCCAAACCAGGGCCAAGAACAGCCCTACATAGAGCGCATTGCAGTAAACCAGCCTCAAGGTTATCAGTGCATGGACTGCAGATGCCAGGCTATCTCTGTCCAGGAACGGCCATAGCTGATGAACCAAACAAAGATGGTAAAAGACATTCCTAGCCACAGAGGATAATTGGGCTTCTAGTGACAAAAATGAATCCAGGAGTACCCCTAGGCTATGGAGCTGGTCCTTCAGAGGGAGAGGATTCAAGCATCCAGTCCACCACAGCATTCTGATGGTGATCCAGAGTGTTCACAGCCTCCCTTGATCCAGATGTTGTGTGCCATCAGCATACTGCTGACACCTTGCTCCTAATGACTGCTCCCAGTGGCTTCAGATGTTAAATACCACTAGGGAGAGAATAGTACCCTGCAGAACCCCATAGCACAAGTGCCAGGGGGGTGAGGAACACTCACCCAGTGTTACTTCATTATATCTATATTCTGTTATATCTATATTCACTAATAAGCAAAAAACCTTGTGGTTTAAGAACGTACCTATAGACCACAGGTATTTCTATCAAACTTTAAAAAGCAGGGAAATTGCACAGCTATAGTGAATGCACCAGTGGAGCAGGAGACCTGACCTCCCCTCTGAGATATTGAACTGCCCTACAAATTTGTCAAAACGCCAACACAATTTGGGTTGGTCTGTCACAGTCCAATCCACTTCCTGTGTAGCTTGGAAGAATTTGGTAACATGTGTACAAGTTTTGTCAGGTTTTGTTTTGAAATGAGCTTATGGGAAGCATCAGAATGGCATGGGGGTATTTTCAATTTAATATTGTGGAATGTGAAAAATCCATGCTGGCTATAGTACACAGCCACTCTTGTGGCTGTATACTTTTGGAAAGTTGTTTGTCTGCATGTCCATCTTTTCTCTATGCATTCAAACACAACTTAAGATGTTGTCATCAAATTTGCCGTGATGGTTCCTGAGGTCATATTTGTAGATTATTTTTGTGAGGTGAGGTGAGCATTATTGCACAATATGTTCTTCTCCAGTTCGGAGTAAAATAGGAGCTGCGTAATTTCACTACTATGCCCACCTTCTAACCCTCCCTCACAACTGATTGTCTTGATTTCAGTATCAGCTGGAGAATGAAGGAAGGATGAAAAGTGCCCACTGGGCACTTGGCATGTTGCTAGGGCTGTTTTCCCAATGTTACTGACAGCATTGGCAAAAAGTTATTTTCCCAGTGCTACTGACAGATGTGAGAATTGCCAATCTGAGCACTGAATCTGCAGTGTTTTGTATTCTTCTTGGTCAATAGGTAATAAGAAGAAAATTACACTTCCCAGAGATCATATCAGCAATACAGACTCCAAGTGTGCTCAGAAGCTTTCATTGTAAAGTTGCATGAATGGAGAGAGAATCCTCTTTTTTTTTACAAGTCTTCTTAGCTGCTGTTTCTTCCTCTTTTTTCCCTTTCACAACTTGCTAAATCTGGGGAAAGCAGGAAAGGGAGAAGAGTCTGGTGCCAAGCCAAAATTCAGGAGAGGGATGGGCTCAGGTTGTAATGGCTGGATGATTTCTGAAATAGCCAGAGCCAGATTTATTTCTGAACTTCCTCACTTCCAAAATTCTTCTCCATCATCAGTGACTAGGTACCTAAGTATTTATGCAAAAGTACTTGGTACAAAGAAGTAAACATACCCAATTTATTGATGAGAAATACGTCAATCAAGCTGTTGATGCAGCTTCTGGAAACAATTATGTTTTGACTTGTATGTCGTCTAACTCAAGCTCTCAGACAAATTCACACTAGATTTAAAAATAAACTGCAACTTGGGCATATGGATACATGTTGCTGCAACAGTGCAAGAAGACATAATAGTAGCTCCATCAGCACCATGCAACAAATGAAGCATGCCCATCCAATGCTTCCTATCAATTGCAATTTGATTGTAATATGGGCATTTAATCAGTCAATCCTTTTCCTACATGGAAATACATATACATGCATGCATGCATGACTTCAAACATGTAAAAAGTGTGTGTGTGTGTGTGTGTGCATATATATATATTTCACTCTATTTCCCCTACATGGGATTGATTACCATATGGAAAGGCACAGTATGTGAAGCAGACAACCACTTTACATCAGCAAAATTGGTCATCCTGCTATTTGTTACTTGTTCTTCAACTCAGCTAAAGTGAAACAACTCATTAATAATTGAACAAGGATCACAATTAGAGACCACAATTGGTCTTTATAGAAACAGGAATGGAACACTAATAGCATTAATGATGGCTTTTTGGTTTTGCATCTCTGTAGGACTAGCTTTTACAAACTATCTTCCTGAATTAATTTGGAAACTACAACTGCACACCATAAGGCTCCCTAGTACAGTGCATGTAGTTATAAGGTGTAATGAGAACATTGCTGAAGATCAGATGACTGAGGGTCAGATATTAACAACCTTAGATGTGATGTATATACATCCTACTTTTCTTTTCTTTACATTTTTATATAGGACCTACAAAAAGAAAAAAAGCACAGGGCAGGGAAAATAACTCAGATCAGGCAGAAGGGCTTTGGAGCGTCTTCTATGGGAGGAATTGGGCTCAGAGGACAACACCCGCAGATGCACATTCTCCATGACCAGTTCCTTCTCCTCTTGCAATACTTTAAATCAGACACACACACAATAGTTAAAGGATCATATGGAGGATCCAAACCTGTATCAGTACCAGGACGTTTTGGCACACAACGTGTCTGTTCAATGACAGTTTCTTTAGTAATAGGGGAAGTGATGCTAACAAATGAATTCCCTAAACAGTGAGTTACCTCGTAGTGTGGAGGTCTCATCAAGTCAACTAGCGTTGCCACTGAAATTTAACCAAAAGTGAAATTCAAAGCAAAGTTCTTCCTCAAGCAACAGCTAAGGAATTTTAAGCAAAGCTAAAAGAGTTTCAACAAGAGTTTCAATAAGAAAAAGAATATATTGACTTGGAAAAAGAGGTGTTGGTCAGTCCAAACTACTGATGATGGTAAGAATCTTTCTGGTTTCAACAGGTCTAAATCAATAAAATGATAAAAGCATAGAAAAATGCTCATCATTTGCATTGTAAAATGTAAGATAACAATAGAACAAAATTGCTTGAATTAAGAGTAACAAATCCTTTACTGGAAGTTGTCTACCAGGTTGGTATGCCTTTTTACCCTGAAGCAAAGCTGTTGAAAAAGACAAAGGAAAAGTGACATGGTTATTGTACAGCAACTACATGATTGTCCCTGCGAAGGAAAATGTCAGGCTCATTGCCAGTGGTGTCTTAGGAGAATGTTACATGAACATATTAGGATTTTTAAAAAGCCTTTGCTATTGCAGCTCAGAGCAGGTAAGGTAACTTTTAGAACAAAATCCAGCCACATATGTAAAGATAAAGAAAAAAAACTTTAAGCTAAATAAATATTTCCTGCTCTAACTTTTATTCTTGATGTGGCCACACTCATTATCAGTTGTTACTCAAATGACATAAATCCATCAGAATCCTGCATCTAGAAATACTGGAAGAAACAAGAACCTTGAGTTATTTTGCCTAGTCTAGAATTCATATCGATCCTTTGTTTCCTATACCTGTTTATATAAGGGCTTTGAAGGATGAAAGTGGTCTGCACAAGGATCAGGTGTCTTTCCCCTACTGGAAGGCCAAATATTTATTTTGTTGCAATTGATTCAGACTTCAAAAAACCCTATTTACACTAAGACATTTCAGGACAATCTTTTAAGAACCCTAAAATTACAGGAATTCACAGACAAGCTAATTAATTTGCTAGAAGGAATGAGAAAAAAAATTCATTGCCTTTCTCCACACCTTCCTTATGTTCTCCCAATTGTGCCGAATCCTACACATGTCTGCTTGAACGTATGTTTCACTGAGGTCGATAGGACTTTCTGCCAAGTAAGTGAGCTTCTATTCTCATCCCCATACTCATCCTCTGTGGTTGCTTCCAGACAACCTGTTTAACAAGCATTCATCCTGATTTGTTTGCAGAGTGATTAGACTATGTGGGCTTTTTAAAGAACATTCATCCTGATTTGTTAGGAAGAATAGATGATGTGGTGTCAAAGCAGGCATTATCCCACACTTTCTAGTAATTTTTCTGGTCACTATCACAAAAAAAGTCAGATATTTGGGGGAAGCGGGTTTGTTTCACAAGAGTTCTACATCAGATTTAATTGTGCAACCTGAATTCAACAGGATGTGACTGAATCCCACTTGAAAGGAATGACAGTCTGGACGCACCCTCTATCTTTTATACTTTGTTTCATTTCCTTCACTTTCATCTTCTCTGTCTTCTGCCTTCTTTCTCCTGCCCTCCTCTCTCTCTCTTATGTCTCCCACAGAGCTTGGAAGCAATTCATTACAAGAAACGAATCACTTGTAATTCATTACTTTTTTGAGGAACGAGTGGGTAATTCCTTTACATTTTGACTGTAATAGAACTAGGAGTAATTTTATTACTTTTGTGGAGTAATTGTAACGTTTCCAGCTTTACCTTTGGGCATTACTTGGGGGGGAGTAGGGGGAGTCCTCAAACTGAGCTTCTGTGCAGCATCGCTCTTCCCTTGTGCTCTGTGGGTGGGTAGGAGGTGGAGAGTGAGACGGGGCGGAGTGGAGAAAACAATTGTTTACAAAATCTGTGGAGGTGGTGAAGAGTGGAGTGGAGGGGAAAAGGAGCTGGAGGGCAAGAACATGGATAAAGGAGGAGAAGAAGGCAGCAGCAGAATGGAGATAAAGAACTGTGGAGGTGAAAGATGACAATGTGTGTGTGTGTGTGTGTGAATACTGTGTTTGCACTTGGCACACAAAGTGGCTTCCACCACCCTCTCTGGCTATTGTGCTGCATTTGCAGTATTTTAACTTTTTTGCATCTCAGGGGAAAATGTTTGCTTGGGTGAGTGTCCCTTAGTTGGTGGCAGGGCAGGGTCCTGGAGGTGGTTAAGTGAGAGAGATTATGCTTGCTGGCTGAGTGGGGAAGGGGGTTTGCATTTGGTTTGACGTGCAAAGATCTGAGAGTGGCCTCTGCCTCTCTCCCCACCTCCCTTACCTCTGTATGTGTGTGTTTATTTTATTTTATGTTGTTTTAGGCTACTTAGATGTGCAGCAGCCAAGGCCAACACCTTGTAGGCCTTTTTTTAAAAAAGTAACTGTAATTGAGATAAATAAAGTAATCAGTTACTTTCAGAGCAATTGTAATTGTGACAGTAATCACTACTTTTGGGGCCATGTAATTGTAATTGTAATTTATTACTTTTTAAAAGTAATCTTCCAAGCTCTGGTCTCCCCTGGCTACCCCATACACCCCTGCAGGAACTGTACCCCTGTCTGGTACTGCCATGTCTTTCAGCTCAAGCCACTCTGGCCTGGGGCTATCTTCTGATATCATTTCTGGGTGACAGTTGCCACAGTCAAATCAGCCAGTTTATCTCTTAGGGCTAGGCCAGGTAGGTACTACTATTTAGCAGGGCTGTGCACCAGATTCGGTTGAATCCCAAACCAAATTGGGTTGATTTGGGCTGATTCATGCCCTGACTGGATCAGGTCGAGGGAGCTACAAATTGCTACAGAGTGAGTCAGGTTAACCCCAAATGATTTGTAGTGATTTGTTCCAATCTGTAGCTCAAAACAGTCTCTTGGAAAGCCAAACAAACTGATGCAATGAATAATTACAGAACCATATAAGGAAAACACCAGGGTGGGAAGAGGGGGAGGGGAGGGGGACTTTCTTTATTGAGAGCTGCAGGGCTCTCCAATCACAGTACATGTGGACAGAGATAGTGAAGTCTTAAAATGCAGAACTCTTTTTAAAGCTCTGTCTCTTAGAAAGAGTTTGGCAGCATTTGGTGGTATTTTTTTGCTTTTGTCTTGTACCAGCCTTATACCTGTTTGTTTTCCATCTTTTCCCAATCAATCCTTGGCCCACCCTTTTTTTTTTAAAAAAAAAAGTTTGTGTCTTAGTATACCCCTCTTTCAATTTTGGCTCTAGCTTTTAGGTAATGTTTATTTACAGTTGTGCTCTTTTTTCTGTGTCTGTCTGTATTAAAACTTTGTCTTCTGTGTATGTGTCAGTAAGTCTTGTGAGTACACAGTCCAGTCCAGTGCACACAGTCAATGTACAAGCAGCACACATACAGTGTAATATTATATACTACAGCGCAGTCTTTTTTTAAAAAAAGCAAACTTTAAAGGTGACTAACACTAAAATCCCTGGAGCCACCTGTCTGCAATTTGCAGGGTGAATCCCTTATTGAAGGGCTACCATGTCTCCAAAGTTCATGCCCCTGTGTGAAAAAACAAAATAAGTTACGCCATTTACTTTTACATCATTCTAAACGTTAAAGGTGTCTAGCACAAACCCCCTGGTAGTTACATACCTGCAGTTTGGCAGAGTTAACCCCCTCTGCTGAGGCTAGAATGTCTGCAAATTTCACTTCCCCATGTGAAAAAAATCAAGAAAGTTATATCAGTTTTTGTTCTCTAATGTAAGTCAATGGGACTTCTAAGATATGCATTTTCCGGTTCGTGATCTGGGTCCAAGGCAGACTGGATCGGGTCCAGATTGGTCCAGACCAAAATAGGTCCAAGCTGGACTTACAAATAACATGCTCGAATCAGATTGGGGGAGAGGGTTTATACACAGCCCTACTATTAAGGCATTCAATCTCTTTGCATGCACAATGTGGGTTGAAAACTGTCCCAGGAACATCCACAAGTAGCAAATGCTCTCCTTTTCAGACCTTCACTCTCAAACTCATGGGGGGCTATACATGGTATTAAAGTTTTACACTGGATGGGGTTGTGGGTTGGCCACACACACCCTTACTGTCTCATATATTTGTATATGTGAGGAGCTTGAATGCCTGACTATGACTACTGTATGATGGCAATCAGCTACAGAGGAGCGACTGGTGTCTGGAGTTAGCTCTCAAATGAGTGAGATTTTAAATCAGTGTAAATTAACATTGTGAGGGTCATTTTTCCTTCCAAACAGCAGAAGAATTGAAAACAAATAATCTTCAGTTCGTATTACGTCCAAGCATTAATTACAGGCTAAGCAAATTCATTTTTCCAAACCAGGTAATTATGAGTTTGGGGAACATCACAAATTGTGGGAAGAACCACATATACAGAAAACTATGTGAAGACAAATGATATTGCCCTTTGCTGCAGTAAAATAAGCATTTTGCCCAGACTGTAAAATATTCTGCTCAAGAACATTCTCAATTTTCTGCTGCTCAGTTGTGTCTGTGGAACACAATGCCCATCACTCCAGTCATCCTGTCAGAACAAATAATAATCCATCTGGGTTGATGATCTTATTGTTTATTTCTGCAGAGCAAATCCTGGTAGGCACATCCACACACAGTTCATAGAAAGCTCCAAGAAGTTCTACTCAAGCACAAGCCATTGTGCCAAGAGTGCGGCTGCCAGCTTTTGAGTTCAAGCGTTGGGGCACCCGGGTGGAGCCAGGGGGCAGAACAATATTCACTCCAGCAGGAGCAGGGTCAATAGCAAAAGTTTTCCATTCATTCCTGTGGCTGGTGCTGGCATATACAGGAGGCTGAACATTTGCTCAGATTTTTCTGCTGGATGAGGAAGCTGCGCAGGGAAACAGGTGGAAGAAGAACAATCACAGTTGCTGCTGCCAAGATGCCACATTGATGCAGATGGGATGGCACTGGTGGTGGTGGTGGAGGAGCCACACATTTGCATAAGAATGTAAGAAGAGCCCTACAGTATCAGAGCAAAAGTCCATCATCCCGTTTTTTACAGTGCTCTACTGCAGGCCTCCAGGAAGGTCACAGGGAGGACATTAAGGCGGGTTGAAAACCTTGCTCCTTAGTGCTGTGTCATGGGCTACATCAAACAAACATAAGTGAAAGAAAGCTGGTAACTCTCTGGCTTTACTAAAAAAAAAAAAGCAAAGCAAAACCCTACTTCACAATACAAGAGAAAAATAATAATGAGAACAAAACAAATAATTAAAGCCCCTCCTGTTGTAGAGAACTGGAACTGGATAAGGTACAATTCATCAGTAATGTCAAAAAATCATGCCAAACAGGAAGCAATTAGAGGCAAAAGCTACAAGGAGGAGGCCTCTGAGTTAACATTTCAGGCTGTAATCCTAACCCACCTATTCTCCTGGTGGAGCTTTCTGGAGTGGTGGAGCTGTTGCTGCATCTGCAGCCCAGCTACTTACATGGCCATAGCAAAAGGAGAGCAGGATGATTGGGCCACTGCCAACCAGTAATGGGTGTAAGATTGGCATGGGATCCAGTGGATCCCAGGCTGGCTCAGCCCTGCCCCCTCCATGCCCTTGGAATGCCCCATTTTGGGGCTTTCTGCCTTGCTCCAGTGGCAGGGATACTACTAGCGGGCCTCCTCCTCACAAGTTTGGAGGCCAATGGGAGGGTGACTCAGCTGGCAGAGCTGAGGAGAGGGATGCCTCTGCTCAATCAAAGCCCTCTTTAGCCTGGCATAAAGGGGGGTTTGATTGCTTTGTTACTCATAAAGATTGTAGTCTTTAGTTATGCTAGATAATATAGTGCAATATTAGTTATGCTAGATAATGTAGTGCAATATTAAGTGTGATATCGAACCACTGTTTTAATTCCCCTTACAGATGCTTGTGAAAAAGCAAAGACCTAAAGTGTTCTAGTGTGGAAAGAATCCAACTGTGTGATCACTTTGAATCCACCCTCATTTTGGCATACCCGAAAGCCCTTCCTATAGCAATTGCCATCATATTCAAATGACCTTTGGAAAACTGAATGAAACTTCAAAACAGCTTTCTTAAGGCACATTTATCTTCAGTTTGATTGAATCCTTTCAAATAATCAATAGGGGAAAAAACAATAAAATTTCAGATCTTTAGCAGACTTATTGTCTTGGCATTCTATCTGACTTCTGCTCTTAAAACCCAGACTTGATCTGAGTGCTTAGTTCAGATACCAAATGCCAGAGTGTGAAAAAAGAGCCATCACCAAGTAATAATTTACACAGGGAGGAAGATGACATAATGAGAGAATAGCTCGATATTGGGAGTCTAGTCATTAAATGGCACAGAAGATGGCTTGATGAGGATAAATAAAGAATGCTGGCAGCTTAGATGACAAGACACTGAATAGAACATTGATAACAACAACTAGAAATGGGAAGAAGAAAGGATACTGAAACCCAGCTGGAGCTATTGTCAAGCCCCCCAAACAAAATGAAACAGCATATATTTTACATACGTGGCATTTGATGTATACATGGTGGCCTGGCTCTCTCAATGCAGGTGCCACCACACATTTGTATAACTAGACCAAGTATAACATCAATCAGAAGTATGCATACCTGTATGAATCCTTGTTTGGGATTTGTTATTAAAAGTGTGGGATTTTTATATATGCAAATTAAAACCTTTGCAAATCAGAGAAAGTCTCTTTGGAGGGCTGGGGGAACAGACATTTGCACTGTCAACCAGTAGCCAGTTGTTGTCCCTGTTAAAGGTGCTATAATCCAAGTTCCTTTTCTGATCAGAAGGTAATTTCGGGGGATTGGCAGAATACCCAGAACAGATTTAGGAAGCGGGGAAGGGAAGGAGAGAATGTTCCTTTGTGCAAGGAGAAATCCTTGCAATGACAGAACCAGTGACTTAGTGCTACATTGAATTAAACTCAGTGGCCTCATGCTTTATGAAACAAGGCTCCAAAACACCACTGGGGCTAGCTCTTGACAGCTAAACTCCAGAAAGGAGAAAGGGAAGCTTCAAAAAAGTGGAACTTGAAACTCCTCCATTATTTACTGTCTCAAGTATTCAGATTGGGAAAAAAAAACTTAGTGTGTGTCTCCATTTCTTTGGTTCTTGCGAGCCTTGCAAGTGCTAACCTAACTGCTGGCCACACCCAGTTCAGAATAGAGCTCCAAGACAGCTGTTGCTTCAGCAGTGATCTGGCTCAGGCAAAGGGCTTGTATAGAAGTTGGAGGCTCTCCCTGTTCTAGGCAGGTCCTAGACAAGCTCCTCCCCTCCCGAGTAGTCTGACAGGAAGAGTGAGCAGCCTGAACAGCTAGCATGACACTTACAGATGACACTGAAGCTCCTGTCTGGTTTGCCACATCCTCTGCTCCTGTGGCCGTGGAGGTTATAGGAGATGTAAAAGCTCTTTGGAAGCCAAAGTGACCAGCGTGGAGGCATCCAGTGCTGCAGCTTGAATGTCAGAATCTGAAGGTTCTTCGGGAACAATAGAATCCTTAAGATCAGTTAGTACTGGGGTTTGCTGGAGAAATGCTGCCCTATGTCCCTCTACAAAGAGGCCTCAAATTTCGGGTTGAACCTTGAATGAACATTGGGATACTTGGTTTTGACTGAACCCTGGAATAAGCTCTCTGGGCAGTTTGCAACAATTAAAAACATTAAAAACAAATATACAAATGTAAAAACACATTTTTTAAAAAAACAATTGAAAAACACATGCTAGAATGTCGGACAGATGGGCGTCTGCTAAATAAAATTTTATTATTATTATTACTGTGAGAAGAGGAAAGTCTTGACCTGGTACCGAAAAGATAACAGTGTTGGCGCCAGGCGCACCTCATCAATCACATCATTCCATGATTTGGGGGCCACCACTGAGAAGACCCTCTCCCTTGTTGCCACGCTCCCTGCTTACCTCTGAGTAAGCACCCGGAGGAGGGCCTTGGATGTTGAGCGTAGTATACCGGTGGGTTCATGTTGGGAGAGGTGTTCCATCAGGTATTGTGGCCCCAAGCTGTGTAAGGCTTTATAGGTTAAAACCAGCACTTTGAATCGAGCTCGGAAACATACAGGCAGCCAATGCAAGCGGGCCAGAATTGGTTTTATACGTTCGAACTGTCTGGTCCCTGTTATCAATCTGGCCGTTGCATTTTGCACAAGCTGCAGTTTCCAAACCATCTTCAAAGGCAGCCCCATGTAGAGTTCATTGCAGTAATCTAACTTGGAGGTTACCAGAGCATGGACAACTGAAGCCAGGTTCTCCCTGTCCAGATAGGGGCATAGCTGGGCCACCAACCGAAGTTGGTAGAAGGCACTCCATGCCACCGAGGCTACCTGAGCCTCAAGTGAAAGAGATGGTTCTAGGAGAACCCCTATGCTATAAACCTGCTCCTTCAGGGGGAGTGTAACCCCATCCAGGAGAGGTTGAACATCCACCATCCGGTCAGAAGAACCACCCACCAGCAGCATCTCAGTCTTGTCTGGATTGAGCCTGTTTATTAGCCCTCATCCAGTCCATTGTTGCAGCCAGACACTGGTTCACCACATTGACAGCCTCACCTGATGAAGATGAAAAAGAGAAACAGAGCTGCGTGTCATCAGCATACTAATGGCAGTGCACTCCAAAGCTCCGGATGACCACAAGCAACGGTTTCATGTAGATGTTGAACAGCATGGGGGACAGAACTGACCCCTGCAGAACTGGAGAGTCCAGGGTGCCAAGCAATGTTCCCCAAGCACCACCTTCTGGAGCCAACCTGCCAAGTAGGAGCGGAACCACCGCCATGCAGTCCCTCCTACTCCCAACTCAGCCAGTCTTCCCAGAAGGATACCATGGTCGATGATATCAAAAGCCATTAAGAGATCAAGGAAAATCAACAGAGTCACACTCCTCCTGTCTCTCCCCCGACAGAGGTCTTCATACAGTGCAACCAAGGCTGTTTCCATGCCAAAATCAGGCCTGAAATCCGACTGAAATAGATCCAGATAATTGGTCTCATCCAAGAGTGTCTGGAGCTGGCCCACAACCACTCGTTCAAGGACCTTGCCCAGGAATGGAACATTTGCTACCCACCTATAGTTATTAAAATTTTCTGGGTCCAGGGAGGGTCTTTTCAGGAGTCATCTCACTACCGCCTCTTTCAGGCAGCCAGGGACCACCCCCTCTCACAGAGAAGCATTAATCACTTCCCTGGCCCAGCCGGCTGTTCCATCCCTGCTAGCTTTTATTAGCCAAGAAGGGCAAGGATCCAGCACAGAAGTGCTTTCACGACCCTGTCCAAGCACCTTTTCAACATCCTCAAGCTGTACCAACTGAAACTTATCCAAGAAATCGGGACATGGCTGTGCTCTGGATACCTTGCTTGATTCACCTGCTATAACACTGGAGTCTACGTCCTGGCGGATGCTAAAGATTTTATCCTGGAAGTGCCTAGCAAATTCATTACAGCGGGCCTCTGATGGATCTACCATGTCCTTGGGGTCAGCATGTAATAGTCCCCAGACAATTCTGGAGAGCTCAGCTGGGCAGCAGATTGATGATTTGATAGTGGCAGCAAAATATTGTTTTTTTTCTGCCCTCACTGCCCCTAAATACAGCTTACCATAGGCACTTACCAGTGTGTATTTGCATCCACTAGGAGTTCGCCTCCATCTGCACTCAAGCCGTCTCCTATATTGTTTCATCGCTCTCAGCTCTGGGGTATACCATGGAGCCGTACGAGCTCTACACAGGAGAGGGCACTCAGGAGCAATCGTGTCAACCGCCTGGGTCATTTCTGTATTCCACAGTTCAACCAGAATTTCGACAGGAGCGCTAGCCCTATCAGCTGGAAAACTCCCCAGAGCCCTTTGGAAACCATCTGGATCCATTAGTCTCTGGGGGTGGACCATCTTAATAGGTCCCCCACCCTTGCAGAGGGGAGAAGCTGCTGTAAGTCTAAACTCCAGCAAGCAGTGATCTGTCCATGACAGAGGGACTGATGTAAGGCCCCCCACATTCAGATCACCATCTCCATGTCCAGTTGCAAAAACCAAGTCGAGAGTATGCCCTGATACATATGTTGGGCCAATGGCATGCTGAGACAGTCCCATGGTTGTCATGGAAACCATGAAATTCTGAGCCGCCCTGGATAAGGTGGCCTCAGCATGGATGTTGACATCCCCCAGAACCAACAGTCTGGGGGATCTCAACAGTACACCTGAGACCACCTCTGTCAGCTAAGGAGTCTGTTGAGCAGCGGGGTGAGCAGTACGCCAACAGAATCCCCAGTCTGTCCCACTGACCCAACACAAGGTGCAAACACTCCAGACCAGTAGTAACATGGACAGGGTGCTTGCAGAGGGGGATGGATCTCCTTTAGACCACAGCAACCCCCCTTCCCGACTCTCAGGTCTACCCTGATACTGAACCAGGTACCCTGGCAGGCATAGCTGGGAGAGACTGACTCCTCCCTGATCACCCACCCAGGTCTTGGTTATACATGCCAGATCGGCTGCCTCATCCACTATTAAATCATGAAAGAGGGATACCCTATTGTGCACCGATCTGGCATTTAGGAGCAGCATCCGGAGGTCTGAGAGCTGGCTGATAGGGCAACCAACAAACCTGCGGGTGTGGGGAGGACCAGAACAAGGCAGTTGTTAACTGTCTGGGCCGCATGCCCCTTACCTGGCAAGTTCTCCTCACAACGCCATATCTCCCTCTACCCGTCACTACACTGACTGGGGGCCCTTCAAGTCTCCCCACTTGGCTCTGAGTCCTTTCTCCCAGGCACATGACTCAAGACCCAGGCAATCTGCAAAGCAGGAGCCACCTCAGCCAGCCAGCTTACGTATCCCCTCCAAGGAAGGGACAGGTGGACGATATCAACAACAGCTGGCTGAGTACCTGGGGGCCTGGTCCTGCAAGGCATGACCCCTGCAGAGCAGAAGTCCAACAGGAAGAGGGCGGTGGTGGGCAGCAGCAAGCAAGGAGGCAGGCAGGCAGGCAGGCAGCAGCAGCAAATGGTTCTCCTTCCCTGGGAGGTGGTGGTACCCTTCCTCCTGCAGGCACTGGGTCTCCCCAGAACTGGCACCTTTTAATTATATGGTTTCTTTGTGTAGCCATTGGTTATAACTTGTCATTCAAAAATGTTATTGGCAGTCCAACAAATAAAAAAAAGTTCTAATATACTTGTCAGATTGCCAAAATATTTCATCTGTACGTTAGTTCAGTTGTATTTCACTACAGTAAACATGTGCCTCGGTTATGTTGTTAATATTACATTAAAGCGTACCAATCCCCATATTGCTGAAATATGTTCAAACATTTCCCCCCTCGGTACGATATGACAGAGATCAATTACAAAACCATTAAACATCAATTAGTGTCTTTGGAAACTATATACAAAATGATCTTGCAAAAGCTACCTTGTATATGCCATTTGTATGTGGAAATGCTAGTTAAATGTTTAATGAACATGCGGGGAAAGTAATTAGCAATTGCTCGACTTATATAGTGTGGAGTAACAAATTCCATTAGGATTTATTTAGAGTGCTAAAGCATAAAGGCTAGAAAGTTTATGACTTGGTCATAAAAAATGGTTCACCTTGGGCCCTTTGTACCCAACCCAACCTAAATTAACCTAACCTAACCAGAAATCTTTATCCTCTACTGCCCTGTGGATATCACGAGCCAAGTTGTTTTGAGCAGTGCTTTGAGGAAAGCGTAGGTCTCTAGAAAAGCAGGGTCTCCAAAATATAACAGTACTGAGAATCTAAAATGAAATGTGATGCTAGAATAGATATCTAACTGGTGGAAAACAGGGCAAGGCACAGAGAAAAGCTATTAATTGTCCTACACTTTGCTTAGCTATTTGACAAAAGATGTCCCCTCAATCATACCAATTTTGACACTAAAACCAAAATTCATGGAGGGAAATTCGCATAGCTCCACACTGGCATGCTCATTTCAATGACATCCACATGGTAGGCATATCAGTAGCCCATCTCAAACAACATTTTTTTCGTCAGTTCACACATTCAGCTGCAAGTCATCAACCAAACCTGATAAGGATCAAATGATTTGCTTGCACCTCTGAACTAGCCCTTTGGTTTATATAAATATGACAATGATTCTTCATTTGAACACTACATTCTGTTTTAGAAATCTTCTAAGATCCCTCTGTGTCCCATCCAGAGCCGAAAGAATGAGGCTGGAGTGTGTGTGCAAGTAAATCTCATTTTATTAGAGTAATGGATACATCAAAGGCATTGCGTTTCATAGGAAACCCTACGCTAACTCACTAGAGTCCCTAACTATACTCTAGACATGCTCTGCAGCATGTGAAGGAAGTTGACTCAACTACCCCCCACTGGGAGCGGCAGGCTTATATAGGAAATGTTTTCGAACGTAATCTCTGACTCCTTTGTAATTCCTGTCTTTGCCCTGTCTGTTTCTCGCGGCGACGGGAATGAGGAGACAGGGGACGCGCATCCAACAGCTCATCTGAAGACACCTGCTCCCAAGCAACGGGCTCGAGGTCAGGGGGCGGTGCCACACTGGAATCCTCCTGGGAACTGCTTGGTAAAGGAGGAGCTGGCACTGACTCTGAAGCTTCCCCCCACAAGTCCTCTGCAACAACTGGGGGTGGTGTGCTCGGCTCCTCGGAAAGGGCGTTATTCGTGGGAACTGGCTGGAGAGCAGGCTGCCCCCCTCCCGCACGATCCTGCTCAGACACAACAATCCCCAACTCTGCTTCTTCTGGCTGCGGAGGTGCCTGAAACACATGCCTCCCCCCTTCCTGTCCCTTCTGAGTTGGCTGCAGCGCAACATCATCCCACGCTCCATACTTTAACCCTTCCCACCCCTGAGGTCTAGGTTTCTCTGGATAAGCCTCATGGAATTCTCTCACCAAAGTCGGAGCGTGCACATTCTCCTCTGTTTCCCAGGAATGTTCAGTTGGATCGTACCCCTTCCAATGAATCAGGTACTGAAGACGCCCTCGGCGTTTTCGCGAGTCCAAAATCTGTTCTACTTCGTATTCCTCCTCCCCCTCTACCAACAACGGCGGTGCGGGCTCCACTTGCGGACGGTGAGGGTCGGGGGCAGCGGTCTTGGTCAACAATGCCCTGTGGAAGACTGGGTGCATCTTGAAGGTGGGCAGCAATTTTAGTCTGTAAGCCACGGGGTTAATCTGAACCTCCACCTCAAAGGGCCCTACACGCCGATCCTGCAGTTTACGACAACGGCCAGGCATAGCTAGGAAACGTGTAGAGATCCAGACCTGGTCTCCCACTCGTATGAGGTCCCCCTCTCTCCGATGCTGGTCAGCTGCACGTTTGTAATCCGCTTTGGCCTGTTCTAGTTGCTCTTGGAGTAGCTGTTGCATAGCGTGAAGTTCCTGCAAGTAATCCTCAGCAGCTGGGACTGAGAGACTGTCTTTTGGGGCAGGGAAGGCTCAGGGGTGGTAGCCAAAATTGGCGAAGAAAGGAGTCTGTTGCGTGTGCGAATGCACAACATTATTATAGGCAAATTCTGCTAAATGCAGGTAGGACATCCAGTTGTCCTGCTGATACCCCACAAAACAACGTAAATATTGTTGCAACACTGCGTTGACCCTCTCGGACTGCCCATCCGTTTGGGGATGATGGGCAGACGACAGTCTCAGCTCACTTTGCAGCAACTTCCACAACGCTTGCCAAAAATGCGAGGTGAATTGTGTGCCCCGATCGGAAACCAGGCTGTCTGTCAGACCGTGCAGCCGATACACATTTTGCACGTACAACTTGGCAGTGTCTTGAGCGCTTGGGAGCCCTGTGCACGGAATGAAGTGAGCCATTTTCGAGAAGGCATCAACAACCACCAAAACTGTGGTTTTCCCCTGTGAAGGTGGAAGGTCTGTTATAAAATCCATAGTAATCATTCGCCAAGGTCCTCCTGGAGTAGGAAGGGGTTCCAGTAGCCCCGGTGGCTTCCCAGTGGCATGTTTAGCCCTCATGCAAGTGGGGCAAGAGCGAACATAATGCTCTACGTCCTTCTTCACCTTGGGCCACCAGAACTCCCGAGTGACAGCTTGAATGGTCTTAAAACCCCCAACGTGGCCTGCCGTGGGGGCGTCATGGCACTGACGTAGTACCCTCACTTGCAGTTCTCCGGGGGGCACATAAACAGCTTCCTGATGGTGCAGTATGCCATCTTTCCGTATAAGGTCCTTCTGTTCTGCCTGGGGTGACACGCCCTCTTTGACCCGCTGCTCCTGCACGAAAGGGTCCTGTTGTTGCGCTTCACACACTTCAGCTTCCCAAGAATCTTGGCAGGCCCCTACTACTCCCTGCTCGGGAGGGATTATGTACTGTAACGGTCTTGGGGTGGGATCCCTCAGAAATTCTGGCTTCCTTGAGAGGGCATCAGCCCACTTATTCTGTGCTTCGAAGATATAATGAATTTTGAAATGGAACTGTGCAAAGAACTGAGCCCAGTGCACTTGCCTCTGATTGAGTTTACGGGTGGTATGAAGACTCTAGATTACGATGGTCCGTGTGCACCTCAATTTCATGCTGCGCCCCTTCCAGATGGTGTCTCCAGGCTTCAAAGGCATCTCTAATGGCTAATAGCTCCTTTTCCCACACAGTGTAGTTTTGTTCAGAGTTGGTTAACTTTCTGGAAAAGTAGGCACAAGGCATCAGTACTCCCCCTTTCTGGGCCAGTTGCAAAAGAACCCCTCCGATCACGACGTCCGACGCATCCGTCTCTACCACAAAAGGAAGCACCGGGTCGGCATGCTGTAGTATGGGTTCGGTAGCAAACCTTCGCTTCAGGCTCTCGAAAGCCTCTTGTGCAGCTTCTGTCCATTGGAAAGGCCCTGAGCCCTTCAGGCAATCCGTGAGTGGTGCGGTCTGATGGGAGTAGTTGGCTATGAAACGATGGTAGTAATTCGCAAAGCCCAAGACGCGTTGCAAATCCTTCTTGGTCTTGGGGGTTGCCATGTGAGTACACAACGAACTTTTTCTGGGTCCATTTCTACTCCTGCTGGAGAGATCCAATACCCCAGAAAGTCCAACATGGTTAGGTCAAACCCACACTTTTCCAGCTTCGCGTAAAGATGATGTTCCCGTAACTTCTGCAGCACTGCACGCACATGCGAGTTGTGTTCCTCGGGAGTATTCGAATAAATCAGGATATCATCCAAATACACTATCATAAAGCGGTCCACAAAGTCCCGAAAGATGTCATTCATAAAATTTTGGAAGACTCCAGGTGCTCCCGACAACCCGTATGGCATCACCAAATACTCAAACTGACCGTAACGGGTCTTAAACGCAGTCTTCCATTCATGACCTGCCTTAATCCTCACCAAGTTGTAAGCTCCTCTCAAGTCCAGTTTCGTGAACATTTTGGCGGAATGCAACCTCTCCAACATTTCCCTAATGAGAGGCAGCGGGTAACTATTGGGGATAGTGAGCTGGTTTAGGGCTCGATAATCATTACAGGGACGGAGCTCCCCCTCTTTTTTCTTCACAAACAGCAGGGGTGCACCAGCTGGGGACTGTGAAGGGCGAATGAAGCCTTTCTTCAAATTGGCGTCCAGAAACTCCCTTAACGCTGCCAACTCTGGTTCAGATAGAGAGTAGATCTGCCCGGCGGGGATGCGTGCCCCAGGCACCAAATCAATGGCACAATCATAGGGCCGGTGAGGAGGGAGTTGCTCTGCTTCCTTTTTATCGAAGACGTCCCGAAAACTCCCATACTTGGTGGGCAAAGTTATCTCCCTTGGGGGAGACACCCCTGCCAACACCTCTGGATCCTCTTCAGGCTGGCAATGTTGATGGCAGTACTTGGAGGTAAAAACCACCACAGCTTCATCCCAAAAGATTGTGGGGTTGTGCCTAACCAGCCAAGGCATACCCAACACCACCGGGAAACGCGGCAAGGATGCCACATAGAACGACAGGTCTTCCCGATGCCCAGGGACCTTCACTTCCACGGACTCAGTCACCCGAGTCACCCCCCCCAGACTTCAGAGGCCGGCCATCTATAGTTTCCACTGCCAACGGCTGACTCAGTTCTCTTGTGGGAATAGTGTGGTGTAGTGCCAACTCTCGGTCTATGAAACAAGAGGATGCTCCGCTGTCGATCATAGCCTTGGCTGAGAAGCTCTCACCTGAGGATAGGGTGATGCGAATGGGCAACAGAAGGGCCCCTTGGGAGGGAAGGGGTCGTAACGGAGGCTCAGTGTATGTAGCACCCCCCAACTCTCTAGCGTCTACGACAGCTGGGATGTGAAGTTTTCCGGCAGCTAGGATCTTCCGGTTTTGGCTGCACAATTTCTGGCGAGTTGTCCAGACTTTCCTCAATAGAGACACAGTCCTTCCCTCCGGTGTCTTTCCCTCTCCTCCTCTGTCAATCACGGTCTAGCCCCCCCAATCTGCATGGGCTCCTCTCCCGAGACAGTAGGGATGCCAGGATTGGGCACGGGGTGCGCACGGGGCAGCGGAGCAGCAACCTGACTCTATGAAGGCTCCATTCTTCACTCCAACTTTCTTCCTTCTAAGCGGCTGTCTATCTGCAAACTCAGTTGAATCAAACCCCTCAGTGAGTCGGGGTGTGTGGAGCGCGCCAGTTCATCCAACACTTCTGGACTCAGTCCATTTCTGTAGAAGTACATCAAGGCTGGGTCATTGTACTCCGTCTCCTGAGACAAAACACGAAAAACATTCGTGTATTGCCCTACAGACCCCCTTCCCTGTCTCAGGGTCCCTAACTGGCGGGCAACCATCTCCTTCCTCTGGGGGTCTCAGAACATGTCCCCCATCGCATTCTTGAAGGCGTCAAACTGGTGCAATATCTGGTCGTTGCGAATCAAATACGGGGTGGCCCATTTTTCCGCTTCCCCTTCCAATAAACTGATGATGAATGCCACCTTTGCGTCATCAGTTGGGAACTCAGCTCTGCGCACTTGAATGTACAACTCACATTGGGCTAGAAACATGGCAAACTGTTCACTCTGGCCCCCATATCGCACGGGGAGCCCCACTGGAGACTTCACAGGGGCTGCCGCCCCAGGAGGCACAGCCTGGACTTGGGCGACCAAGGCATGGAGATTCTGGTTATCCACTTGCAAGGCTTGTGTTGCGGCTCTGAGGTTTTGGTTCTTGGCTTGTAGGGCTTGCGTAGTCACTCGGAGGTTCTGGATCTCGGCATACAAAGCTTCCATGGTGATAGGTACTCCCCCTCTTGCTCCGTTCTGGTCCATGTCATCCGCCATGGGAACAGGTTTGAGTAGGGATGGTGGTTGAGTCAATCTGTCCCATCCAGAGCCGAAAGAATGAGGCTGGAGTGTGTGTGCAAGTAAATCTCATTTTATTAGAGTAATGGATACATCAAAGGCATTGCGCTTCATAGGAAACCCTACGCTAACTCACTAGAGTCCCTAACTATACTCTAGACATGCTCTGCAGCATGTGAAGGAAGTTGACTCAACTACCCCCCACTGGGAGCGGCAGGCTTATATAGGAAATGTTTTCGAACGTAATCTCTGACTCCTTTGTAATTCCTGTCTTTGCCCTGTCTGTTTCTCGCGGCGACGGGAACGAGGAGACAGGGGACGCGCATCCAACAGCTCATCTGTTAGCATTCTTGATAAGGCTTTTGAGCTGAGAAGGAACCCTCTGCTCCCCCATTACCCAGACCATTGCTAGAAGATAAACTTTGGGGACAGGAAATGAGAGTCTGGAAGCATCCAGAATATCCTGATTATATTTTTAGCCAAGCTAAAATTTAAGGGGACTGACTCAGATAATACAAATAATCTCCATCACCCCCAGTTCTGAAACTCAGCAACATAATTTGCAACAGTACCCCCTTACATATTCTTTTCCCTCTTGTGTGGAGGTTTAATGACCGAAGACAATATGTACCCACAAATTGTCTCAACAATATATTTAGCATTCTCATTTTCAGTTTTGAGAGTCAGCAAAGAGAAAAAGGTCTTTTTAAAAAACTAGGCAGGAGTAGAGATGTGAAGGCCCGGGAAAAATGGGAATTCCCCTTTTTCCTGTTTTTTCCTGTTTATTTTCAATTTTACTAGTGGGGGGGCAGGAAAACCCACTGTGTGACCCCCACAGCTGCATGTACATAGCAGTGCCATTCAGATCCTCCCTCTCAGTGCAAAAAGGTCTAAAATGGCTGGCCACCACTTGGGAGGATACTAGGGCTTGTGTGCATCCCTTGCTCCCCTCAACCTGTAGCCCACAGAACATCTGTCAATTTCGGTTCTCTCATAAAATTCCTCATAAAAATCGTCAGCATTTTGGTAAGAATTTCTCCTGCTAAACACATTTTTGTATGCGGTTTTCACTAATGTACACATTTTTGCAAGTAATTTCTCTTACTGTAATGCATTTTAATGTTATTTTCACTAATGTATTCATTGTTATGCACACTTTCCCCTAATATATGCATTTTTGTAAAAATTGGTTGGAGAACTGCATCTCAAAATATGAATAAGCGCAAATTTCAAAGAATGGCTATGTTTTGGTTCTCATATTGTTTCGGAAGGTGCGGATTTGATAAATTTCTGCTTACTGAACTTACTGATAAATTGCTCACTGAACTGAATTTCTTGCCCATCCCTAGCCCACACAAATTCATGCAAACACCTCAGGAGGGTCATTAACATTCTAAGAACTGGAGAAATAAGTTTTAAAACACAAGAGAACTAGCACCAGGTTCTTTGTTGAAAATGTGGCTTCTGGAGGAGATATTTTATTAAGTCATTAGAAGTAATTTTCTACTGTGAAGGACTCAGAGGACTATGACTTGGGAATCATTGCTATCCCTCTATAATTACTAAAATACCTGCACTCTGATTCATCAGAGGAGCTCTCTGTGCATTTTGCTTGCTGGGTTTGAAACTGGCATAATATATACCTAAACACAGATGGTTTCTATCACTGTTGCACATTCTAGACAAACTAGTCATGCTATATATGCACATATATACACATATAACTAAGACCTAGCTTGAGGCACTTTTTGTTGTTGTTATGTGCCTTCAAGTCAATTACGACTTATGGCGACCCTATGAATCAGTGACCTCCAAGAGAATCTGTCATGAACCACCCTGTTCAGATCTTGTAAGTCCAGGGCTGTGGCTTCCTTTATGGATCAATCTATCTCTTGTTTGGCCTTCCTCTTTTTCTACTCCCTTCTGTTTTCCCCAGCATTATTGTCTTTCCTAGTGAATCATGTCTTCTCATGATGTGTCCAAAGTATGATAACCCCAGTTTCATCATTTTAGCTTCTAGTGACAGTTCTGGTTTAATTTGTTCTAACACCCAATTATTCGTCTTTTTCCTGGTCCATGGTATCAGCAAAGCTCTCCTCCAACACCACATTTCAAATGAGTTGATTTTTATCTTATCCCCATTTTTAACTGTCCAACGTTCACATCCATACATAGAGATTGGAATACCATGGTCTGAATGATCCTGACTTTGGTGTTCAGTGCTACATCTTTGCATTTGAGGACCTTTTCTAGTTCTCTCATAGCTGTCCTCCCCAGTCCTAGCTGCCTTCTGATTTCTTGACTATTGTCTCCATTTTGGTTAATGACTGTGCCAAGGTATTGATAATCCTTGACAAGTTCAATGTCTTCATTGTCAACTTTAAAGTTACATAAATCTGTTCTTTTCGACGTTCAGCTGTAGTCCTGCTTTTGTGCTTTCCTCTTTAACTTTCATCAGCATTCATTTCAAATCACTACTAGTTTCTCCTAGTAGTATGGTATCGTCTGCTTATCTTAAATTATTGATATTTCTCCCTCCAATTTTCACACCTCCTTCATCTTGGTCCAATCCTGCTTTCTGTATGATATTTTCTGCATACAGATTAAACAAGTAGGGTGATAAAATACACCCCTGTTTCACACCCTTTCCAACTGGGAACCCATTGGTTTCTCCATATTCTGTCCTTACCGTAGCCTCTTGTCCAGAGTATAGGTTGCTCATCAGGACAATCAGATGCTGTGGCACCCCCATTTCTTTTAAAGCATTCCATCGTTTTTCATGATCTACACAGTCAAAGACTTTGCTGTAATCTCTAAAGTACAGGGTGATTTTCTTCTGAAATACCTTGGTCCGTTCCATTATCCAACCTATGTTTGTGATATGATCTCTGGTGCCTCTTCCCTTTCCCATCCAGCTTGGATGTCTGGCATTTCTCGCTCCATATATGGTAAGAGCCTTTGTTGTAGAATCTTGAGCATTACTTTAGTTGCATGGGATATTAAGGCAATAGTTTGATAATTACTGCATTCCCTGGGATCCCCTTTCTTTGGAAGTGGGACATATATTGAACTCTTCCAGTCTGTGGGCCATTGTTTAATTTTCCATATTTCTTAAGAATTTTTTTCAAAATTTGGACAGATTCAGTCTCAGTAGCTTGTAGCAACTCTATTGGTATGCCATCTGTTCCTGGTGATTTGTTTCTTCCAAGTATTTTAAGAGCAGCTTTTACCTCACATTCTAAAATTTTTGGTTCTTCATCATATGGCTCCTCTGTGAATGAATCTGTCATCCTGTCATCTTGTTTATAGAGTTCTTCAGTGTATTGCTTCCATCTTCCTTTTATTTCATCTTGGTCCGTCAGTGTGGTCCCCTGTTGATTATTCAACATCCCTGCTCGTGGTTTAAATTTCCCTTTCATTTCTCTAATCTTTTGGAATAGGGCTCTTGTTCTTCACTTTTTGTTGTCCTCTTCTGTTTCTATACAATAACTATTGTAATAGTTCTCTTTGTCCGTACGTACTACAAGTTTGTTAATTTAGTATCTTATCTGATAAATGCCAGCCTCATGATCCCAATAATGAGAGATGAAATGAAATGTTACTTGCTTTGACAGACAAAATGTGTTTATGAGTCCCAAGTCACATTTAAGCAGCCTGGAAAAAAAATACTGCAAATTAGAGACTCATATTCCTCTCATACAAACAATACTGAACTAGCTTAAAGCTATGAACAACTCTTGAAGTCTGTGAAAGCTTAATAACTGTGGCCCACAGCAATCTCAACAAGGCCACTAAGACAGCACCTTCCATATGGCAAATCCTTAGGTGAGTGAATAGAGAGGTGTTCTTGGTGGCCACTTCCAAGCTCCAGATTTCTCTTCCCAAGCCTGAACAGTCTTTTGGAGATAATATACTGAGCTTGTACTGAACTGTAGCTCCAACTAGGGATGGAGGAAAAATAGGGATGGAGGTGGATTTATACATGGATTTTGGTGGTGCTGACCCAACTGAGCTTTGCAGTGTGCCCACTTACATCCAAGCTGCTCATGCATTTTTTCTAGTAAAAAGCCTGACTAACTACATGGAAAATATATGTAATAATAATAATAATAATAATAATAATAATAATAATAATAATAATAATTTCATTTATAAATTGATTCCCATGAGGCATCCTGAAGCAATTTAAAATTTAATAAAAAATATATAAAATAATTACATATATAAAATAACTATATATATAAAATCATTAAATCAATTGGACATATTGTTGTTATGTGCCTCAAAGTTGACTACGACTTATGGCGACCCTATGAATCAGCGACCTCCAAGAGCATCTGTCACGAACCACCCTGTTCAGATCTTGTAAGTTCAGGCCTGTGGCTTCGTTTATGGAATCAATCCATCTCTTGTTTGGCCTTCCTCTTTTTCTACTCCCTTCTGTTTTTCCCAGCATTATTGTCTTTTCTAGTGAATCATGTCTTCTCATGATGTGTCCAAACTATGATAACCTCAGTTTCATCATTTTAGCTTCTAGTGACAGTTCTGGTTTAATTTGTTCTAACACCCAATTATTCGTCTTTTTCCTGGTCCATGGTATCAGCAAAGCTCTCCTCCAACACCACATTTCAAATGAGTTGATCTTTCTCTTATCAGCTTTTTTCATTGTCCAACTTTCACATACCTACATAGAGATTGGAAATACCATGGTCTGAATGATCCTGACTTTAGTGTTCAGTGATACATCTTTGCATTTGAGGACCTTTTGCACATATAAAAACATTTTATTAAAACACACACACTAGTATGTTACACATAATATAAACCTGTGAAGTTCCATTTTGTACTATACAGCATAATTTTATAAGTATATTAATACATACATATTTTAATACATACATTTATATGCCAGTTACTGCAGGAGACCTGTATACAGTATATGTATATGATATTATATGTATTAAGGAGAAAGATGGGCATTTTTAAAAAATTGGGATAAACTCGACATCAAGATTTTCAGATAATTCCTTCACTAGATTCTGCACTGAGTATCTCCAGGTAAAAAGGACCAGATAGTAGGTTGATTGAGAATGTTGTTGCATTTTAGAGTTGGTTAGCTACCGTGAGTGGTGTGTAAATACTAGAAGGGTGGGATATAAATCAATCTAAATATTTAAATTCCTGCCTGAGATCCTGGAGAGCTGCTGCCAGTCAGAGTAGGTGATGCTGGGCTAGAAAGACAAATAGTCTGGCTTGATATAAGACAACTTAATAAGACAACTGTTAATGCATGTGAATAAGCTATTCATGTTAACTATACTTTATCCATGTGTTTATACTAAGGGCTGTGCACCACTAACTTTACTTACCAACCCCCTACCAACCCACCCCTCACTACTCAACCCTCTCTTTACCCCTCACCAAAGCCACCCACCCCCTCCCTTTGCAGGTCACCAAAGCTACCCAACCCATCCCTTTGTAGGTTGCCTGCTTGCCTGCCTTCATCTCTGTCTCCCTCCTCCACTGGTCTAGCAGCTCTCAGATGTCTGTTATCACACTGTATTTCCCAACACCACCTGTTAGCAGCCAAGTGAATTGCTATGTGATGACATCCTTAGGCAAATATATTATAGTAGAATAGTATGCATGTGTGTGTGTGTCTGTCTGTGCAGCAACCTCATATAGACCTTGTGTCTATATGTAGCATTTCAAAACAGCTCAAAATATTTCAGATGCTTTCTGTGTCATTCTGATTCGATTTGTTATTCAAGTTTTATCTGACTCTGATCTGTTAAATCTGAAGCTTTGTTTTGGCCCCATTGACTATAATGGGAAATAAAAAATGGCTTTTACTTTTTTTCCTTTTCACCTATGTCAATGAAATTTGCAGGCAAATGAGCCTATCCAGACTGGATTAAGCCTGCCGAATTTCAGGCAGACATTTAAATTGTATTTCTTATTTAAAAAAAGAAAAGAAAATATCTTTTTTTTAAAAAAATCTGCCAGATTGATGCAAATTGCAGGTGAGGTTGCCCCTTCTGAGGAAATGACACTGGAAACTTTTCAGAAAGACAGATGTAGCAGTTCTCCTACAAGTGCAAACTTTACTGTTTGAGGAAGGGGTTGAACAGAAATCCTATGCCTTTCCCTAGGTTTTTTAGGCAATCAGTTTGAAAACTGAGGACATGAAAACTGGGTGCCCTGGGTTAAGAAACCTGCATATTTCATACAAATAGGTCCAGGGGTTATTGTTTTAGGTTATTTTACTTTCTTTATAAATATAAAAAATCTAGAATTGACATGTTATATCAACCTTTATTCCATTATAACAAAAAATATTACAATTGAAGCAGCAGTGTGGCTATGTCTGGCTTTCTGGAACAAGCACACACATATCATTCTATGTTAAATTCACCAAGTTAAGCAACATTATCAAAGCCAATGCAATTCTATCTCTATATGTGCAATAATCTCACTAAAGAGTAGCATTGATAATTCCCTAAAATTAGCCTTTTACTGAATACAGGCATACCCCGCTTAATGTTGCTTCACTTAATGTTGCCTCACTATAACGTACATGCTCCATACGTCCCCATACCCTGCTTAATGTTCGCGCGCTTTGCAATAACGTACATTTTATTGGCATGACACTGCTGCCATCAAAGTGGTGATTGCATGCAGTACAAGTGAAGACAATTGCTTCACTTAAAGTAGATTTTCACTTAAAGTATACTCTCCTGCCTCATTGCGAACGTTAAAGCGGGGTATGCCTGTACATGTGAAAATACATGTTCATACAAGTGCCTCAGCAGTGAAACCAAATCTAAGGCAGTCTGAATAAGAGAACAGGATGACAGAGTGGGGTGGCAGGTAGAGCAAGGTGAGAGGGAGGCTTAGTTCTGTTATGTGGCAATGGATGTGCTTCCCATGCTGCCAGGAAGTCTGGATGGCTTGAGAGAGTGATTGGGGGTATGCTTTGGCCAAGGAGGATCGTTCACAGAGCTCTCTGAAGGCACTGAAAGAGAGCTGAAGTTACAGAGAAGTCAGGGAAAGAGGAGGACCACAGGCAGTTTTAACCCCCCCCTACTCATGTTTCAGCCCTGAATTCAGCTCAGGGAGGGTGTGTTGATCTCTTTCTACCCTTCTTCCATGTATTCACATTTCTGTAAAAAAGAGGCCTTTGGGCAAGGGCACCGATTTAGATCAGGACCCTGTTGCTGGGGTGCTGATGGTTGTTAACCATTTCTCCTTGTGCTGTTTTCTTAGTAACCATCCCAATATCCTTTTGCTGTAACGGCATTTAGCAAGAGGTGCCATCCAACAATGGCACATTATTTCACTACACCAAATCACTCTTACACTGATTGGTTGGGAGGTAGGACAGCTAATTAGGGACTGAGGTTTCAGATTAGTTATTTAATGAGGCTGTGGCCTTAGTCAAATTCCATATCAATTCCACATAGCAATGCCTAGTGCCTTTATTCTGGGGTGCAGGGGCAAGTGAACAAGTTTTAAGTAGTCTATGTTTAAGTATGAGAAAAGAGAGAAAATGACTAGGGAACAAGAGCAAGCGTGTCTGCTGAGCAAACAGGCTGATTACGTCAAGGGACAAGAAGAGCAGCACTTGGAAATCAATACAGATGAGGCTTTGAAAAGGTTGACTGAGTGCACTGGATTAGCTATTGATTTTTGTCATTTTCACAGCTAGTGCTGCGCTCTCCACCCGCTGAGGCCATTAAACACGGAGACCTTAAACCTCTAATCCCTTGCTAATAACAAACAAGACAATGGCCTTGAAAGCTAAGGATCTAACAGAATGTCCAATAGTTTCAGAGCTGTATTGAGTGCTGTGCTGCCTAAAAAGCAATCCAAAGAAAGCCCAGGGACACCAGATAGAAATAAAATGCTGCTTTGGATAGAGACATGGAACATTAAGCTAGAAATTGGAGCTTAGGCTTGCACTGTAACCAATTGTGGCCGGTTTCCCCTCCATGTGGTTTTGGGAAGGTATGGTATTTCCTTTTGTTTCACTCACTCACTAGCTATCAATAGGGTTACTAACTCAGAAAGAAAGAAAGAAAGAAAGAAAGAAAGAAAGAAAGAAAGAAAGAAAGAAAGAAAGAAAGAAAGAAAGAAATGGTATCTGGGTGGGCCCTGTGGGAGGCAGTCTTTGGACTGAAGTAATGGAGCCCACAGTGAGTCTGGGGATAAACCTAAGGTGCCTTACATATCATCAAAAAAGTAGGCTAAAAGAGGATACAGATTTGCACAAGTTAAGTAGAAATATATGTCACCATCCTGAGACCAGGTGATCTGTGTGCCTGCTAAGTCTGCTGTCCAGACACTAGTTGTGAATGGGCAACTTCAAGGCCTCTCCTTCTCTTTCTTCTTATCTTTAAGCCAGACATGGACTGGACAGTCCTTCAAACAGATGACTATCCTCTGTCAGGTAGGGCCTTTGGTCACCCTACATAAGTCTAAGATGGAGTCCAGTGGTTTTTAGTGGGTTTAGGGGAAAGGGTAGAGTTCAGTGGTTTCTTGTAGTTCCAGGGACAAAGGCCTGCAGTTTCTGATAAGGATGCTTGAGAAATCTGTAGAGTCCAACATTCTGTTCAAACTTTATGCATTTATTTACTTATTTAGCATATTTATTACCTGCCCTTCACCAAAGGTCTCAGGGCAGGATTACAACATGAAAAAAACACAATGAAATGCAACAGAGTAAACAATTAAAACAAAACCAACCAACAGAATCAATAGAATCCATACCATATGAAACAATCTACAGATTAGGCTTTCTGTTCCTGCAACTTTACATACTAGGTCAAATCCTAAAATGCAGCTTTCTGGACTCTGGGTTCAAACTGTATATGTATATAACAGCATAACTATAAATGCAATGATGTGTCCAAAAGTTTGCTTTCACAGACATGCAAAGAAAGTCTGTGTAGAGCACTTACATGGTCATTATTTTTCATAGGATGGTTGTACATTGTACTTTTTTTATGCTGATACAGAACCACCACATGAGATCAACACTAAGGTAATACTAATACTAAGGTATGGCTCTCAGCCTGGTGTAACTCACTTGGCCCTCCTTGCAAGTTTACATGGCTGCACTGATGATTATGGTAGGACTGGCAAAAAGGAGCCAAGCAGTCAAATGTGGGAATGTATTGTGTTGTTCAGGTTAAGAAGCAAGCAGAATCAGCAGTTTTATAGGGCCAGATGGAACTCTATTGGCCTCTAGAGTCACATGATCCCTGCTGACTTGGACACTGTGATACCATCATCTGTCTGTCTGCAAAGGTAGAGCTGAAGTGGTAGCATCACCCTCCCCTGGCAATCTACCACATGGGCACAGAGAGTAAGATATTTAGGTCCTGCTGCTACAGTCCCTAGTTGAGACTGCTGTTGTCTAACATTGATGTCAGCATGCACAACAGCATTTCTGAGGCACTAAGTACTTTGTAATCTCTTATTTTTCTTCCTACTCTGTTAGACAAGATGGTAGGGGAAGGATAAAGCAAGACAGCTTCAGATGCCTTTGAATGCCAGCAATTTTTCCTTTTCTTTGAGCCTAATGGTAAAATTCATATTTATTGCAAGGACCTCTGCTACAGAAGAATCAGAAGGGATTATTGCCAGTATACAAAACAAATGGGTTCTGCTAGAATTCATCATTCTCTGGAATAAGAGGAGTTAATGCCTCCAAAAAGCAGGCATCTCTGAGCTCACGAATGAATGGATAACAAAGGCCGCTGGAATGCATCAACTGAGAGTCGAAATGCCGGCATGTTCACAAATTACTCTCAAATCCATACAGTGTCAAAATGCAATGTTCTCAGAGTTTTAGTGAGGCAGGCAGAACAGGCGACATAAGTTGTGGGGCGGGGGGTGGGGAATGTGAAATATTATTCTTGTGTTATTTCCTGTAAATACTCCTCAAGGTACTCCTTGAGCCATCTTTGTCACTAGAGGCTCAAGTGAGCTCTGTGGCCTGGAGTGCGTTCTGCCAGCTTCGACTAGTACACCAACTATGACTGTTCCTGGATTGTGATAGCCTGACAACTGTGGCCCATGCATTGGTAACCTCAACACTTGATTACTGTAACATGCTTTATCTGGGGCTGTCCTTGCATCTGGTCCAGAAGCTGCAACCAGTGCAGAATGCAGTGGCTAGTCTGCTAACAGGAGCCGATTATTGGCAACATGCTACCCTGCTGCTAGAAGAGCTGCATTGGTTACCAATTGGCAACCGGGCCTGGTTCAAGATACTTGTGTTAATTCACAAAGCACTAAACAACTTGGGCCCAAAATACCTTAAGTACCACCTAACTTCTTATGCTCCACCTTGATCACTGAGATCTTCGGATGGGACACTCTTAGTTGTTGCTCACAACCCTGAGTCTTGATAGGCCTCCACCAGGGATTGAGCCTTTCATGTGGCAGGCCCTGCCTGATTGGAACTCCCTACCAACAGAGGTTTGGCAGGAACCATCCCTTCTTTCTTTTAGGCATCTCCTGAAAACTGAACTTTTAAAGCAGGCCTTTTAATATTAATTTTCTTTTCCAACCAATGCAATACTTATGGATGCTTTGGTTATTGTTTTTAACAATGTTTTTATTGGTTTTTAATTCTATCATGTTTTTGTATTGTGTAATGCCGCCTTATACAAAAACATTATAGAATTTTTTAAAAAACCCAATATTGTGTTGTGTAATGCCGCCTTCCCCCTCTAGGATGCACACCTTAACGTGGTGAGGGGGTTTGAGAGTGTTGAAGAAGCTGAGAGCAATGTCATCAGGAGTCTAGATCAAGAGACTAGACTCCTAGCAGGGGCACCCAAGGCAGAATGGTCAAAGCTGAGACACCAGACTAAGATGCATCCAAACTCAGAGGAAGACAATGGTAAACCACCTCTGAATACCTCTTACCATGAAAACCCTATGAACAGAGTATCCAAAAGGCAACACGTGATAGTGATGGAAGATGAGACCCCCAGGACAGAAGCTACCGAGCTACTGGGGAAGAACAAAGGACAAGTTCGAATAGCACTCTGACTAAGGATGGAGCTGGGTCAAAGCCGAAAGAAAGCTCAGAGACTGATGCGCACAGATGCGAAAGGAGAGTCCGGAGTTGTACGATGCACACAATAAGAACATGGAATGTGAGAAGCATGAGCCAGGGAAAGTTAAAAATTGTCAAGCAAGAAATGGAACATATCAACATTACAGTACTTGGCATGAGTGAATTAAAATGGACGGGAATGGGACATTTTCAATCAGGCAACTACAAAATATTTTATGCAGAAAATAAATTAAGAAGAAATGGGGTTGCTTTAATAGTGAGAAGTGATGTAGCAAAAACAATTAGGAGCTACAATGCAAGGTCTGAGCGAGTTATATCAATGAGATTAAACAGGAAACCTATTAACATAACCATCATACAAGTCTATGCTCCAACGGCAAATGCAGAAGAAGAGGAATTGGAGAGATTTTACACAGAAGTACAGGAGAAAATGGATCACACACCAAAACAAGATGTTCTGATAATCATGGGGGACTGGAATGCAAATGTAGGGAACAAAGAAAAACTACATATTGTGGGGAAATGGGGCTTAGGAGACAGAAATGAAACAGGAGACTTATTGAATTCTGTGAAGCCAGTAATTTGTTTCTTGCGAACACATTTTTTGAGCAACTGAAAAGACAACTGTACACGTGGACATCACCAAATGGTCAATATAGGAATCAAATTGATTCTATAATTGGTAGCAGAAGATGGGCAAGTTCCATACTTTCTGCAAAAACAAGACCAGGAGCAGATTGAGGGACAGATCATGAACTGGTCATATCGAAAATCAGAGTAAAGCTAAAGAAGAAGAACAAAGCACTCATAATGCCAAAACACAATACCTCCCAGAAGAATATAAAGATCAAATAAGGAACAGATTTGAGGCTTTAAACTTAGTTGACAGAGAACCAGAAGAACTATGGAGTGAAGTCAGAGACGTTATCAGGGAAGAATGCAAAAAGACTATACCTCTAGTCAAAAAGAGAGAAAGACCTCAATGGATGACTAAAGAAACTCTTAAAATGGTTAAAGAGAGAAGGAAAGGAAAAGGACATAGAAACATGGTCAGAACCCTAAATGCAACAATACAGCAGCTAGTATGTAGGGACAAAGAGAACTATTACAATAGTTATTGGATAGAAATAGAAGAGGACAAAAAGGTAGAACAAGAGCCCTATTCCAAAAGATTACAGAAATGAAAGGGAAATGTAAAGCAATAGTAGGGATGTTGAATAATCAACAGGGGGACACACTGACTTATCGAGATGAAATAAAAGGAAGATGGAAGCAGTACACTGAAGAACTCTATACAAGAGATGCCAGGATGACAGATTCATTCATAGAAGAACTGTATGATGAAGAACCAGAAATTTTAGAATGTGAGGTGAAAGCTGCTCTTAAAATACTTGGAAGAAACAAATCAGGAACAGATGGCATACCAACAGAGTTGCTACAAGCCACTGAGATTGAATCTGTCCAAATTATGACAAAGATTTGTCAAGAAATATGAAAAACTAAACAATGGCCCACAGACTGGAAGTGTTCAATATACATCCCAATTCCAAAGAAAGGGGATCCCAGGGAATGCAATAATTATCGAACTATTGCCTTAATATCCCATGCAAGTAAAGTAATGCTCAAGATTCTACAACTAAGGCTCTTACCATATATGGAGCAAGAAATGCCAGATGTCCAAACTGGATTTAGAATGGGAAGAGGCACCAGATACCATATCGCAAACATACATTGGGTAATGGAATGGAACAAGGAATTTCAGAAGAAAATCACCCTGTGCTTTAGAGATTACAGCAAAGCCTTTGACTGTGTAGATCATGAAAAATGATAGAATGCTTTAAAAGAAATTGGGGAGCCACAGCATCTGATCGTCCCGATGTGCAACCTATACTCTGGACAAGAGGCTACTGTAAGGACAGAATATGGAGAAACCAATGGGTTCCCCATCGGAAAGGGTGTGAGACAGGGGTGTATTTTATCACCCTACTTGTTTAATCTGTACTCAGAACATGTCATACGGAAAGCAGGATTGGACCAAGATGGAGGTGTGAAAATTGGAGCAAGAAATATAAATAATTTAAGATATGCAGACGATACCATACCACTAGGAGAAACCAGTAATGATTTGAACTGAATGCTGATGAAAGTTAAAGACGAAAGCACAAAAGCAGGACTACAGCTGAACATCAAAAAGACTAAAGTAATGTCAACAGAAGATTTATGTAACTTTACAGTTGACAATGAAGACATTGAACTTGTCAAGGATTATCAATACCGTGGCATAGTCATTAACCAAAATGGAGACAATAGTCAAGAAATCAGAAGAAGGCTAGGACTGGGGAGGGCAGCTATGAGAGAACTAGAAAAGGTCCTCAAATGCAAAGATGTATCACTGAACACCAAAGTCAGGATAATTCAGACCATGGTATTCCTGATCTCTATGATTGGATGTGAAAGTTGGACGGTGAAAAAAGCAGCTAGGAGAAAAATCAACTCATATGAAATGTGGTGTTGGAGGAGAGCTTTGCTGATACTATGGACTGCGAAAAATACAGATAATTGGGTGTTAGAACAAATTATACCAGAACTATCACTAGACGCTAAAATGATGAAACTGGAGTTGTCATACTTTGGACACATCATGAGAAGACTTTATTCACTAGAAAAGACAATAAAACAGAAGGGAGTAGAAAAAGAGGAAGGCCAAACAAGAGATGGATTGATTCCGTAAAGGAAGCCACAGGCCTGAACTTACAAGATCTGAACAGGGTGGTTCATGACAGATGCTCTTGGAGGTCGCTGATTCATAGCGTCGCCTAAAGTCATAGTCGACTTGAAGGCACATAACAACAACAACAACAATGGCTTCCTGAAAGAGGCGGTAGTGACACCACCCCTGAAGAGACCCTCCCTGGTTCCAGAAAATCTTAATAACTATAGGCGGGTAGCAAATGTTCCATTCCTGGGCAAGGTCCTTGAACGAGTGGTGGCAGGCCAGCTCCAGACACTCTTGGATGAGACCAATTATCTGGATGCATTTCAGTCCGATTTCAGGCCTGATTTTGGCACAGAAACAGCCTTGGTCGCCCTGTATGAAGACCTCTGTCGGGGGAGAGTCAGGGGGAGTGTGACTCTGTTGATTCTCCTTGATCTCTCAATGGCTTTTGATACCATGGACCATGGTATCCTTCTGGGAAGACTGGCTGAGTTGGGAGTGGGAGGCACTGCATGGCGGTGGTTCTGCTCCTACTTGGCGGGTTGGCTCCAGAAGGTGGTGCTTGGGGAACATTGCTTGGCATTCTGGACTCTCTAGTGTGAGGTTCCAGAGGGGTCAGTTCTGTCCCCCATGCTGTTCAACATCTACATGAAACCATTGGGTGTGGTCATCCGGAGATTTGCAGTGCACTGCTATCAGTATGCTGATGACACGCAGCTCTGTTTCTCCTTTTCATCTACTTCAGGTGTGGCTGTCAATATGCTGAACCAGTGCCTGGCTGCGACAATGGACTGGATGAGGGCTAATAAACTGAGGCTCAATCCAAACAAGACTGAGCTGCTGCTAGTGGGTGGTTCTTCTGACTGGATGGTGGATGTTCAACCTGTCCTGGATGGGGTTACACTCCCTCTGAAAGAGCAGGTTCATAGCTTGGGAGTTCTCCTAGAACCATCTCTGTCACTTGAGGCTCAGGTAGCCTTGGTGGCACGGAGTGCCTTCTACCAACTTCGGCTGGTGGTCCAGATACTCCCTATCTTGACAGGGAGAACCTGGCTTCAGTTGTGCATGCTCTGGTAACCTCTAAGTTAGATTACAGCTGCCTTTGAGGACAGTTCGGAAGCTGCAGCTTGTGCAAAATGCAGCGGCCAGATTGGTAACAGGGACCAGACAGTTTGAACATATCAAAGCGATTCTGGCCTGCTTGCATTGGCTGCCTGAATGTTTCTGAGCTCGATTCAAGGTGCTGGTTTTAACCTATAAAGCCTTACATGGCTTAGGACCACAATACCTGATGGAACGCCTCTCTCGTCATGAACCCACCCGTACACTACGTTCAACATCCAAGGCCCTCCTCCGGGTGCCTACTCGGAGGGAAGCTGGGAGTGTGGCAACAAGGGACAGGGACTTCTCAGTGGTGGCCCCCAAATTATGGAATGATCCCCTTGACAAGGTGTGCCTGGCACCAACACTGTTATCTTTTCGGCGCCAGGTCAAGATTTCTCCCAGGCATTTTAGCATGTGTTTTTAAATTAAAAAAAAATTAAATTGTTTTTAAATTGTTTTTTGTGTTTTAAAATTTGTATATTTGTTTTTGTTTTTAATTGCTGTAAACCGCCCAGAGAGCTTCGGCTATGGGGCGGTATATGAATCTAATATATAAATACATAAATGCCGCCTTGATACACTTTTATGAAAAGTGTGGCGTATAAATATGTTAATAAAATAAATAAATAAGTTTCTAGAACTCCAGCAATTTCATACAACTTAACTGAAAGTAAACGGCTTATAATTTTTCTTGGGTTAATGGGTCTGTACACAGACCAAATCCTATAAGCGCCTGGAAAACAGCAAGAGTCTAAATCATACGTGCCAATGCATGGGATGGGCTAATCTAGCCAACCTGGTGCCCTCTGGATCTTTTGAAGTACAACTCGTATCAGCCCCAGATGGAAGTTATAGTCCAAAACATGTGTAGGGCCACATTCACACCACAAATTTATTCCACTATTATTCCACTTTAAACAGTCATGACTTCCCGCAAAGAATCTTTGGAAGTATAGTTTGTGAAGGGTGCTGAGAGTTGTTAGGAGACTCCTATTCCCCTCAGAGAGCTACAGTTACTGTAGAGAGGTACTGACAAATGCTCTGAAAATTGTAGGTGTTAGAGGAGAACAACTCTCACCACCCTTCACACACTACACTTCCCAGGACTCTTTGGGGGAAGCCATAACTATTTAAAGCGGAATAACAGTGGAATAAATGTATGATGTAAATGTGGCCTAGGATGCCAAGCTGGCAAAGGCTGGGCTAATGCGTTTGCAGGGAAGGAGGTAGTAAATTAGACATTTTATATGCAGATACAATTTATTTCTCCCTTACAGTAACTGTTCACCTGGGTACAGGAAACACCAAGACCAACAGTCAAGGAATGTTAAGACTTAGCTATGGTATAGCTTTATTTATTCATAGAATCATAGAATAGTAGAGCTGGAAGGGGCCTATAAGGCCATCAAGTCCTGCACAATGCAGGAACCCAAATCAAAGCATTCCCAACAGATGGCTATCCAGCTGCTTCTTGAATACCTCCAGTGTCTGAGAGCCCACTACCTCTCTAGGGAATTGGTTCCATTGTCGTACGGCTCTAACAGTTAGGACGTTTTTCCTGATGTCCAGTCGAAATCTGGCTTTCTGCAACTTGAGCCCATTATTCCATGTCCTGCTCTCTGGGACAATTGAGAAGAGATCCCGGCCCTCCTCTATGTGACAACCTTTCATGTACTTATTATATTGCTATCCTGTTGTTCCTTTAGCGTTAGAAGAGCTTACACAAGATTCTCAGTATTTTCTCCAAATACATTCCTTCTTAGCTTCTCCAAGTAATACAATATTAGATAGCTGAGTGAAAACAGTTTCCAAATATTCGCAATATTATTTGAGGAAGGGACTGAATTCTCCACCAGTTTGAAAAACAGATTTCTCAGACAATTTCTGACAAATTCCCAACACTTCCTTCAATAATGTTAAAATATATCGGGGTGGATCCACAGTTGTGCTTGAACATCTCCACTCTATTTACAGGCAAATACTCTTATGAAGAATATTTACCCAACATTCTCCAGGGGTGGTCAAGATTCTCTAACCATTCAAGGAGAACCACCAAAAAGATAAAATTCTCAGAGAACATTTCAGGAAATTTTATCCTGCCAAGCTTTTCCCAATGCTAAATTGCAAAACAAATATATAACAAAATAAACCCACTATTAATTAGAAGATTAAATGATATGACTTGTTAGAATTTCCATTACAAAATCAAACTGTTAACTGTTATCTTTATGACCATTGATATCACAATAGCATCAAAACACCTGTGTAGTTCTGATATGACCTTATCTGCTATATTCATAATTCCCGTTTGGGAAGCAAGGCCTTTCCCATCCTCTGCTCTGCAAGCTTTTGCAATCCCTTTACCCCCTTCTCTTATGAAGAACTGGCACTCTTGCCTGTCCAGATCTTATTGTGCTCAGAGGCCCTGAAAGCCACAAGGTAACAGAAATACACAGCTTGCTATTTATTTCACAGGAGGTGGAACACATTTTTGTTTTATCTCTTTCCAGACAGTTAGCTTGGTTTAATGGACTGTCTTTCAGTCTGTGCATAATTCTTCTTCAAATTAAATTCTCTTAGAAGCCCAACATAATACACACCGGGTTGTCAGCTCATTACTTTTACATCCTTTCTTGTTCTGTTTATGTGAGCAGAGGTTTAATTAACAATAATCTACTGTGTAGGCAACAGGAAAGAGCCTACCTGAAGGTGTATATTTATGTCCTATTATTATATTTTGGAGCTCTTTCTTTTAGCAAAGTAATTTGCTTCTGCACATGGACCACTTTCCATCTATGTAAACACTGGGATGGAAAGCTTTCTTTGTCTATTAAGAAGCCCTTTGTGAATTAATCCAGTACATTCTTAATATGGTGTTGGCACTGACCATAAAGTCATAATCAGTAATGTTAATGTCTTAGCCTTAATGTGGTCATCATCATAATGATTGGTAGTTTGCAAGACAAAAGCAACAGTTGTCTTGATTTGACCAGACTGTCCAGAAAACTGCCAACCTTTAATGAAGGTAAAGATCAGGAATCTTTACCTCTGGGACAAAATAGTATCTCAAATTTGTTTAAGAAGAAAGCAAGGAGTGGATACAGTGGCAGACTTCTTTAGCAATATACAAAATGCCAGTGGTTCCCAAACTTTTTTCTCCATGGGCCACTTGAAAATTGATGAGGGTCTTGGAGGACCACTTAATGATTGCAGCAATTGTTTGTTGTTATGTGCCTTCAAGTCGATTACGACTTATGGCAACCCTATGAATCAGTGACCTCAGAGCATTCATCTCGATCAGTCAGTGTGTTCCCCTGTTGATTATTCAACATCCCTACTCTTGGTTAAAATTTCCCTTTCATTTCTGTAATCTTTGAAATAGGGCTCTTGTTCTACCTTTTTGTTGTCCTCTTCTATTTCTATACACTAACTATTGTAATAGTTCTCTTTGTCCCTACATACTAGTCGCTGTATTGTTGCATTTAGGGTTCTAACCATGTTTCTATCTCCTTTTGCTTTTGCTTTCCTTCTCTCTTTAACTATTTAAAGAGTTTCTTTAGTTATCCATTGAGGTCTTTTTCTCTTTTTAACTAGAGATATAGTCTTTTTGCATTCTTCCCTGATAACGTCTCTGACTTCACTCCATAGTTCTTCTGGTTCTCTGTCAACTAAGTTTAAAGCCTCAAATCTGTTCCTTATTTGATCTTTATATTTTTCTGGGATGTTATTTAAGTTGTATTTTGGCATTATGGTTATATTCTTCTAACTTTACTCTGATTTTCAATATTACCAGTTGATGATCAGTACTGTAGTCTGCTCCTGGTCTTGTTTTCGCAGAAAGTATGGAACGTTTTCTGAGACTTCCGGGAAGGGTGACTTAGCCTGTGCCTGCTTTTGAGACGGGCTCCTGCCTCAAAAGAAGCTTATTCAGATATATCAGTCAGATTTTTTCTTTTTTTGACTGATTAAACTTCTCCCGGGTAGGGAGAAACGAAGAGATTAACCTCAAAGCCTATTTTTGTTGGGACGACCAGATCTCATTAATTTATGGGACGAGGTCCAGCCGACGAAGGTGGGACGGATTTTTAACAACAAGCTCTATCTGGAAAAGCGAACGTTCATCTTATCTTCTAAGAGAGAACGCACTAACAGGCAAGCACCCTTCTTTCTATATTTTTCTTTTACTTGACTTAAATTGTTGCTGTTTAAAAGAGATTTGCCAGATTGATCGGTTTTTGACATCTCACTGGGGAGCCATAACTTCTCTCTGCTACTCACTAATTAATAGCTTATCTCTGTTTTTGTTGCAAAAAGCTGTCCTGGATTTGCATTCTAAAGATATACACAGAAGAGGGATTTCTATTCCAGATTTTTATTTTGAAGAATATTATATTGTTTGAGACTACTCTCTTTTTGGTCTATTTTATTTTGACGAATCTGTTTTCTGACGACCGCCATTAATTGTTTCGATCCTGGGAACTGCATTTTGTTTACTTAAGCATGGAGAGATAAGGCTGTCTGCTCTGTTTATACTGTGATGTCACCAAGTTTGGAGTATTAACCCAATTGTTGCTGAAATAAGAAGTGGTTTTCCTATATTTTTCTTTTAAAATGGCAATTAAGAAAGTGGCTGAGAAGCTGGAAATAACTATGTTTCAGAAAATAATGGATGAGATTGAGATAACGAAACAAAACCTGCGACAGGGTTGTAAGGAGCTGAAAATTGAATTGAGTAAAATGAAGCAGGAGATTAAAGATATAGGGGTCCCTGTGAGAGAGGTGACCCTGGAAGGGGTCCCTGTGAGAGAGGAGACCCCGGAGATTGGAACAAACGTGGAACAGGAAAAAGATTTGGAGTCTATGGACTTTAGAAACAAAATTTATTGTTTGGAGACACAGGAGATTAAAGACATAGGGGTCCTTGTGAGAGAGGAGACCCTGGAGACTGGAACAGGGGTCCCTGTGAGAGAGGAGACCCTGGAGACTGGAACAGGGGTCCCTGTGAGAGAGGAGATCCCGGAGATTGGAACAAACGTGGAACAGGAACAAGATTTGGAGTCTATGGACTTTAGAAATAAAATCTATTGTTTGGAACTCAATGTTATCTCTGAAGAAATTAATGAAGATTCTAGAGATAAAGTTATCAATGGCATGGATAATCTTCTGGACTGGAATGATGTGATGGAGCCCAATATAGAGAAAATCTATGGAATTAACTGCAGCCATGTGACAATGGAAAAACTTTCAAGAGATGACCCAGTGTATTTTGAAAAAAAGAACAGAGATATGATTTTACAGCAGTATTTCAGCAACCTATTCAGAATGGATGGCAAGAAAATATTTGGGATAGAGGTAATTCCCATTAGACTCTTACTATATGACTATGGCTTTGACAGCAAGATTATTATGGATTACTGATAATGGAAGATTGGATACTGAAATTACTGGACTTAACAAGACTACTGAAGATGGAAGATGGAAAATGGAACTAATAGGGATAATAGAACAATGGCTACTGAAATTACTGAACCTAACAGATTCTGATGTGATGGATTAATTGAAATGTTTATTTTGACTATGGTTATGACAACAAGATTATCATAATTAGTAATGAGATGGATTAATCGATATGCTTATCTGGAAAAAAAAATTGATAGATATATTTCTTAAAGAATTGAAACCTCTCTTTGACTTTTTGTGGAAAGAATAAAGTAATGTTTATGAGATTTGATGATTAAGTAAGATAACTACTGGAGGAAAGTGATTTTATAATATGACTTAAGAGACAGGATTGTTATATATTATAGACTTATAACTGATTTGATCTTTGACAAATGGGAAGTCAATATTTTACTCTTTATTTTTTATTTTTGTTTTTTTTTTTCTTTTTTTCTTTTTGTTTAACTATTTTTGATTTTGTTTTTTGTTTTTGAATGTTTTATGATTTTGTCTTGTATGTTTTATGAAAATCTGAATAAAAATTATTGAAAAAAAAAAAAAAAGAAAGTATGGAACGTTTTCTGTCGCTCAAAAAATGTATTTGCAAGAAACAAATTATTGGCTTCACAGAATTCAAGGCCTTTCTCTTGTTTCATTTCTATCTCCTAAGCCCCATTATCCTACAATTCCTAGTTCTTCTGTATTCTCTACTTTTGCATTCCAGTCCCCCATGATTATCAGCGCATCTTGTTTTGGTGCGTGATCAATTTCTTCCTGTACTTCTTCATGAAATCTCTCCAATTCCTTTTCTTCTGCATTTGCCATTGGAGTGTTGACTTGGATGATGGTTATGTTAATAGGTTTCCCATTAAATCTCATTGATATAGCTCGCTCAGACCTTGCGTTATAGCTCTTAATTGTTTTTGCTACATCACCTCTCACTATTAAAGCAACCCCGTTTATTATTAATTTCTCATTTCCTGCATAAATATATTTTGTATTTGCCTGACTGAAAATGTCTCATTCCCGTCCAATTTAATTCACTCACGCCAAGTATTGTAGCAGCAATTGTAGTCCCATAGAATTCAAATTGTAATACAACAAAATGCAACAAACATTTAATAAATAAATAAAAGTAACAAGAAATAAAGTGATACAAATCCAATGAAAAATTGCTATGAATTTTCAGTATGATGGATGTGCCATCTCCCATCATCAGCCACAAATCCACAGACACACCAAGGACCACCTGAATGACGCTTGCAGACTACTGGAGATACAGCTTGGAATCCCCTGCAATATGCTGTACTTTGTTTTGCTTTGTTTTCTTATAAACAAATTAGACTTTAAACAGGAGTATGTCTGCACTTCATTTTCCAGGACTGCACAACTCCTTTTGGAAGTATCTTCTGAAATGAGGTTTACAATAACCCTTCTATCTTGTATGGCTAAGAGGTGCCTGCAGAATCAGCCATGTATTACAATGCCTCAGTGTGGGGCCATTTTCTCTCTCTTTGTACTGCTTTTGTTTAATATATCACTGAATAATAACAACAACAACAACAGCAATAATAATAATAATAATAATAATAATAATAATAATAATAATAATAATAATAATAATAATAATAATAAATCTATAGGACTCATTGCTTATGAGTTTCCTTACCTCTTTCCACCCTTCCAGAATGTAAACATACCCTTCTGTGGTTAAATCAAACCTAGGAGAGCAGAAAGCAAAGTATAACAAAAGGTGATTCTTTTTTCTTCTTCTTCTTCTTGGCCACAACAGTTACTGTCTGAGGGCAAACAGATGATTTGGGTGGTAGTAGCAATATCTATTTGAAAAATGCCATGGGGAAAAGGTTAAAACACACAAGGCTTCTGCCCCGTTCTAAATTTCCCCTGCTCCACATGGCTGCTTTTAGCTGAGGGTAGGAAAAACTCTGTAGGAAATCCATTAATAAACAATAAAGGTTCTTCCATTGTCTTATTTAGTTTGTTCCTCATCTCATCTAGTTTGAGCCTTGGCCTGAGCTTGATGATCTTGGCCTGAGTCTGATGGTGTATGTCTGGAAACAAGAATATTTATGTGCTCAGGGGGCTTGGTAATCATCAACATCCCTGGAATGCTACAGTATTCACTGCTTATAACTTTTAACTCTGAAGACTTGCAGTACAAACTCTTACAAGAGGCAATAAGTGAAGTGTAGAATTGAGTACAAATTTTGTTCTTCTTTCCTAAATGCAAGAACGAATCTGCCTGTCCTGCCACATGCGTAGCTCCTTTAACTCTGAGTGAAGATAGAATGAACTGAATGTTGTTTTCTGCATGCTGCAGATGCTTAGCAATATGGAAGATTAGGCCATAAATTCCAGGCCATGGTATTATTAGCAAAGGAAGGCAATATGGGATATGAATTACTGAGCCCCCTTCATTCGATGTGAGTTATTAAGGGTAAGGTCAAAGACTGAAAATATTCTAGGCACAACAAGGACTTAGTTAATAAATCATAATTCCAGTAGTGGAGTTTCTGACTGCAGCACTGAAACATTAAGTGTGGTAGTTGTGTGTGTGTTTTTAAAGTAGTCATATATGTTAATTAAGACAGTGGTAAGTTCGCAGTAGTAAATTACCTTGTGTTAGTTTCACTGTCGGTACTTCTCATTAGCCCTTGAGATTGCTTGATTTCACCAGCTTGTTTTATAGTGCAGCTTTGAACAGAATAATGCAGCAGCATGTAATTTATTTATGGATTGCTTCTGCTACATGGAGCATTACAAAGGCCTTGGCAGTCGTTCAGAGGGCCAGTTCAAACACAGTCCATGCATGTACAGTTTTTGCACAATGAACTGTTGGTGTGAGCCTCTGGCTTCCGCTCCTCACCATCGCTCTTGAAGCTTTACGCATGATCCAAGGCCTACACTCTTCACATGTAAACAAATATGTTAGGAGAAGTGGGAGCATACTCTGAACTACCTCCTCCTCCAGATTGGCATTTTTACTCAGTTCAGAGCTCTCTACATGTTTGAGGATGAAGGTCTGAAGAAGGGAGTCTCTCTTGTCTCCTCCCACAATTACAGCCTTGTTTATGCAGAGTTCTAGATTGCTAGGGGACCTTTCATGAATAGACAAGGTTCCCAGTTTGCCCTCACACTTATGGAGGAACCTAAACAAGGTAAAAATGATGTGCCAGAGAGGATGGACCTTTGCAGTGTACCCTTGATTCTTCTTGCATGTAAACAAACATGCAAGGAGACTGAATTCCTGAATAGGGCTATACTCCCTTCCCCAGGATAGATCACATGGGTGGATTGACACTATTTTCATTGGGGACATATGAGCATACATTTGTGTGGCCTTAGCATCACACATTATACTCTGTGTGCAGTATGAAGGAGGGCATATCTGTGTCTCCCCTCACCTTGGACACTAGAACTGTGTGACAATCTTCTCAGAGAGAAGATTGAGAAATTGCAGATAAATTAATCCAGGAGCTTTTGTGCTAATTAATTATAGGCTAGACTTGTCAGTCACAACAGAGCTCTTCCTCTGCACCCACCCACCACTCTAGTGTTTGCTCTCCCATCTTCATGGTGTTATGGCATTATGGTTAGTTTAGACCAAACTGTGGCCCATGGACCACTGGTGGTCCACAAATTTAATTCATGTGATCCATGGCATGTCCATATTATATTTCTTATATTGTATTTCAGTTTGAATTCTATGGAATGCAACTGTAATACAATAAAATACAATATAAGAAATAAAAGAAGCAATAAAAATACAATTAAAAAGCATATAGCATTTAGCTCATCACATTATGATTCCTGCAACAGACAGAGAAATCATTTAGTGGTCTGCCAAGACCCTCAGCAATTTTCAAGTGGTCCTTGGGGGGGGGAAGTTTGGGAATCACTAGCTTAGAGACATTACTTTTGCTTCAGCAGCTGCCTGTCTGTACCTTTTTTCCTTTTTTCCTTTTTTGAGGGGGAGGGGGCTGGATCACTGAGGCACCAGGAAGTGTTTCAGGAGTCCCTGCTTTGACTTGTGCAGATCCCTCTACCTCTACAAACCAAAAAATCCCTCTGAGCTACACTGCTTCACCTCAGGATTTGATGGAATCTTATGCACACTATTCCTAGCTACAATAGCAAGGTTCTTTAGTTCCACTGCAATTCTTTTGTTTCTGCTTGGTCATGAAAAAGAGCATTCTTGTTTGATTTCACTTTTCTTCCATAATGATGCAGTAATATAGCTCCTCCATGAAAGGAAGACACCTTCTTCATCTTGAAGGATACCACTGGGTACAACTTAATTGTTCCAAAGAAAAGGAGAAAAATAATCTCTACAATTTCAGCAAGGTTACTTGTTGCTGTCAAATGAAAAGCTAATTGAAACCACTATCAATGGTTATGTTTTCAAATGAAAAGCTAATTGAAACCATTCTGATCAACTTGGAAATTCTAAGTCAGACTACACGTGTGTAGATTTTGCACCCAAAGAGATGATCAACACATGGAGCTGAAGGATGGGGACAGTGGGCATGATCTCCTTCCGCCATCAAATACTGATTAAATGCAGAATGTAATTGTCTAAAAAGGGAGTAAAACATGAAAAACAAATGGAAAGTCTGAAAAGGACTGTTATCTATTTATATGACTTTTGATGATGCTCCATATTTCTGAGTAGGCTTCTTAGGCACTGCTGTTATCACAAAGGTATTATACTAAAGCATTATGCTCAAGCACTTTTTTCTTGAAAAAATGACTTCAGGACGTCGCTCCAAAAAACAAACTGTAGCTAGCTTATTTATGTGCTCTATATAGGTTGTCCTGCTCATTTAGGACTGGCTGTGCGTAAATAATAAGTGTGTGTGTGTTTTCCTTTTATGTCATTGAAATTATTCATGCATATATGAAGCTATGCCATGCATAGAAGGCAAAAAGAGGAGGAGGAGGCTACTTAATTGCCATCTCACTTTATCATTCAGGACAATTTAAAAATGAAATTAGCATGAAATAACTACAGAGAAAATATAATTAATGTCAGTTACCTTAGTTGCTATAGGAACATAACCAATACAAAGTAGAAATTAAAGATGAATTCAAGGTGAATGGGAAATGCAAGTTTCTGGCAAAATGATGTTTCTTTTTTTATCATTAATTTTTATTCAAAGTTTCAAAAAACAAAACAAAACAAAACAAAAAAACAAATTAATAACTAATACAATAAAATAAAATGTTGACTTCCGATTTGTCGCAGATCAGTTATAGGTCTATAATATATAACAAACCTGTCTCTGAATATATTACAAAATCACTTTCCTCCAGTAGTTATCTTAATTAATCATCAAATCTCATTAACATCACTTTATTCTTCCCGCAAAAAGTCAAAGAGAGGTTTCCAGTCCTTGAGAAATATATCCATCGATTTTTCTCCAAATAAACATGTCGATTAATCCATCTCATCAAGTCTGCTAGGTCCAGTAATTTCAATAGCCATTCTTCCATTATCAGTGTTAATTCCATCTTCCATCTTCCATCCTTGCATCCATAATAATCTTGCTGTCATAGTCATAGTCATATAATAAGAGTCTGATGGGATTTCCTTCCTCACATTTCTGGCAAAATGATGTTTCTTGAGCTTACTAGGCTTTTGGCCTTGAAGGCTAGCAACCGATTATCAGCGGGATTTAATCCATTTAATAATCCAGCAGTCATGTTTATCCAGTTTGCTTGGCAGCCACATGGTTATCCTCTTTTCAGGCAAATAAACACCATCTTAGTACATATTCTTCAACACTTTGAAATAGATTATTTTCTGTTGCAGAAAAGTGTATAACAAAACCTTGTATATAATGAATGTACAATTTTAACGGAATGTATCCTTTCAAGATACAACCCGACAGGAGCTGAGAAAGGTCCGGTTCGGAATAAACCTCCCCCCTGGGATAAAAACCAAAGAAATGATGAAATTTTAAAAGGGGGAGGCCTAGAAGTAGGCATTGTGAGAGCAGGGGCACAGGATATAAATTCAGAAGAGCAAAATTACCACAGGCCTAACCACAAGCGCCAAAGACACTTGAAGAGAGACACTGCTTACAAGTGCCTGTACGCTAATGCTAGGAGCCTGCGAACCAAGATGGGAGAACTGGAGTGCTTGGTCTTAGAGGAGAGCATTGATATAGTGAGCATAACGGAGACCTGGTGGAATGGAGAAAACCAGTGGGATACGGTTATCCCTGGATATAAACTATATCGGAAGGACAGGGAAGGACGTATTGGTGGAGGAGTGGCTCTATACGTGAAAGAAGGCATTGAATCCAGCAAGCTCGAAACCCCAAAAGAGGCAGACTCCTCCACAGAATCGTTGTGGGTGGTGATACCATGCCCCAGGAGGGACTTAATACTGGGAACGATCTATCGTCCCCCTGATCAAAATGCTCAGGGACACCTTGAGATGAGATATGAAATTGAGGAAGCATCCAAACTAGGAAATGTGGTAGTAATGGGTGACTTCAACTACCCGGACATAGACTGGCTCCATAGGTGTTCCAGTCACGACAAAGAAGCAAAGTTTCTAGATATTCTAAATGACTATTCCCTAGACCACTTGGTCATGGAACCGACCAGAGGGACGGCAACCCTGGACTTAATCCTCACTGGGGACCGGGACCTGGTGCAAGATGTAAGTGTTGTTGAACCGATTGGGAGCAGTGACCACAGTGCTATTAAATTAAACATACATGTAACTGGCCAATTGCCAAGAAAACCCAACACGGTCACATTTGACTTCAAAAGAGGAAACTTCACAAAAATGAGGGTATTGGTAAAAAGAAAGCTGAAAAACAAAGTCCAGAGGGTCACATCACTCGAAAATGCTTGGAAGTTGTTTAAAAACACTATATTAGAAGCTCAACTGGAGTGCATACAGCAGATCAGAAAAGGTACCGCCAGAGCCAAGAAGAGGCCAGCATGGTTAATGAGCAAAGTCAAGGAAGCTCTTAGAGGCAAAAAGTCTTCCTTCAAAAAATGGAAGTCTTGTCCGAATGAAGAAAATAAAAAAGAACACAAACTCTGGCAAAAGAAATGCAAGAAGACAATAAGGGATGCTAAAAAAGAATTTGAGGAGCACATTGCTAAGAACATAAAAACCAACAACAAAAAATTCTATAAATACATTCAAAGCAGGAGACCATCTAGGGAGACAATTGGACCCTTGGATGATAAGGGAGTCAAAGGTGTACTAAAGAACGATAAGGAGATTGCAGAGAAGCTAAATGAATTCTTTGCATCTGTCTTCACAGTGGAAGATATAGGGCAGATCCCTGAACCTGAACTAACATTTGCAGGAAGGGATTCTGAGGAACTGAGACAAATAGTGGTAACGAGAGAGGAAGTTCTAGGCTTAATGGACAATATAAAAACTGACAAATCACTGGGCCCGGATGGCATCCACCCGAGAGTTCTCAAAGAACTCAAAGGTGAAATTGCTGATCTGCTAACTAAAATATGTAACTTGTCCCTTGGGTCCTCCTCCATGCCTGAGGACTGGAAAGTGGCAAATGTAATGCCAATCTTCAAAAAGGGATCCAGAGGGGATCCCGGAAATTACAGGCCACTTAGCTTAACTTCTGTCCCTGGAAAACTGGTAGAAAGTATTATTAAAGCTAGGTTAACTAAGCACATAGAAGAACAAGCCTTGCTGAAGCAGAGCCAGCATGGCTTCTGCAAGGGAAAGTCCTGTCTCAGTAACCTATTAGAATTCTTTGAGAGTGTCAACAAGCATATAGATAGAGGTGATCCAGTGGACATAGTGTACTTAGACTTTCAAAAAGCGTTTGACAAGGGACCTCACCAAAGGCTTCTGAGGAAGCTTAGCAGTCATGGAATAAGAGGAGAGGTCCTCTTGTGGATAAGAAATTGGTTAAGAAGCAGAAAGCAGAGAGTAGGAATAAACGGACAGTTCTCCCAATGGAGGGCTGTAGAAAGTGGAGTCCCTCAAGGATCGGTATTGGGACCTGTACTTTTCAACTTGTTCATTAATGACCTAGAATTAGGAGTGAGCAGTGAAGTGGCCAAGTTTGCTGATGACACTATATTGTTCAGGGTTGTTAAAACAAAAAGGGATTGCGAAGAGCTCCAAAAAGACCTCTCCAAACGGAGTGAATGGGCAGAAAATTGGCAAATGCAATTCAATATAAACAAGTGTAAAATTATGCATATTGGAGCAAAAAATCTGAATTTCACATATACGCTCATGGGGTCTGAACTGGCGGTGACCGACCAGGAGAGAGACCTCGGGGTTGTAGTGGACAGCACGATGAAAATGTCGACCCAGTGTGCGGCAGCTGTGAAAAAGGCAAATTCCATGCTAGCGATAATTAGGAAAGGTATTGAAAATAAAACAGCCGATATCATAATGCCGTTGTATAAATCTATGGTGCGGCCGCATTTGGAATACTGTGTACAGTTCTGGTCGCCTCATCTCAAAAAGGATATTCTAGAGTTGGAAAAGGTTCAGAAGAGGGCAACCAGAATGATCAAGGGGATGTAGCGACTCCCTTACGAGGAAAGGTTGCAGCATTTGGGGCTTTTTAGTTTAGAGAAAAGGCGGGTCAGAGGAGACATGATAGAAGTGTATAAAATTATGTATGGCATTGAGAAAGTGGATAGAGAAAAGTTCTTCTCCCTCTCTCATAATACTAGAACTCGTGGACATTCAAAGAAGCTGAATGTTGGAAGATTCAGGACAGACAAAAGGAAGTACTTCTTTACTCAGCGCATAGTTAAACTATGGAATTTGCTCCCACAAGATGCAGTAATGGCCACCAGCTTGGACGGCTTTAAAAGAAGATTAGACAAATTCATGGAGGACAGGGCTATCAATGGCTACTAGCCATGATGGCTGTGCTCTGCCACCCTAGTCAGAGGCAGCATGCTTCTGAAAACCAGTTGCCGGAAGCCTCAGGAGGGGAGAGTGTTCTTGCACTCGGGTCCTGCTTGCGGGCTTCCCCCAGGCACCTGGTTGGCCACTGTGAGAACAGGATGCTGGACTAGATGGGCCACTGGCCTGATCCAGCAGGCTCTTCTTATGTCTTATGTTCTTATGTTTAAGATCTTTAAGTGGTTCCACCAGCACTCCTGCAAATTAAGGCCAAAATGAATACAAATCTGTGATTCAAGTTTTAATATTGGTTTCTTCCACTAAATGGTTGAATTCATATTTGCATCCAGGGAAAAAGAAAGGAAGGAAAGGAGATATAGCACATTGACCAACCTTAGTGGAAGTACTGGGAAGATGGTAATGGGTTTATAGCACAGTCCATACCCGAGATCCACTGGGATGAGCAAGTATAGAACAGGCGGATCTTGGTCTGTTCTTGCTGAGTCAGGACTCAGTCAAGTCTATGCTGGCATCATTCCCTCAACCTGTCTAGTTGGGGCTCAGCAGGTGTAACTTATGAGAGAGTAAGTCACTACAAGGGTGCTCCAGGGGCATTGCAGGAGCTAGATGAGACTTATACTTCTTCTAAACGTCTTCCAGGTCAGTCATATAACCTGGCAACATAAGCTGCAGGGGGAACAGCTGCAGCACTGGGGGACTGGAGATGACCTGCCCTAGGGTGAATATCTGAGCATCTGGTGCTTGTTTGCTCTCTCCTCTAGGTTGCTGTCTCTTGAGACAGTTGAAGTCCCTGGTAAGTGCTGCAAGGACTGGGACCCCCTGCCTGACCCTGGCTCCAGAGAGAGGCTGCAGTCAATCTTGCAGGCTCTTGCATCAGCTCCTGGCTGGGTCAGGGAGCATAAATGCTCGGCTGCCCTTGGGCGGCGGGTCTGCCACCGGCAGGGTCACCACTACCAAAGGGGTGACACCAAGGGAATCTCCCTTTGGGGAGTCCTGAGGGCGAGGACGCTACCCCTTCTATTTTTTTTTTTTTACCAATCTAGAGGAGATTGGTAGTGGGGAGGGTGTATGACACATATGTAGTTCCTGTGCAGGGTGAGAGCCTGTGCAGTAAACTGAACGATAGGAGAAAGTAGCCAGATGCCTTCAGAGCGAGTCACTGACAGAAGACTGGCCCTCTCTGGGTGTGAGAGAGGGGGGAGTAGATGTGCCCTGTGTAAAAGATATTGAGTGGGTCTGACTGTTCCCAATTGTCACAGAGGCCTATTGGGATAATTGGCTCAGATAGGTTTTGTTGGTGGGCTCTTATTGGGTCCATATCAGGTGTTTAGGAAGACTCTTAGTAAGGAGGAACATGGGTGATGCCACCCCAATCTCAGTGATCATGGGTAGAGGGAGGTATGGCCATGGGGAGGTGGTGAACTACCATAGAAGATGAGGGCAATACTCTCTACACTTTGTTCCTCACTCCTACTCCTCTCATGGATGGGTTCCTTGTTGCTCATCTGCTGTGCCCAGTGACCTGTGTGTGCTGTTCTTTAATGCCAGATATACAGTAAGACCACATTCATCCATGATTTGATCATGGATGAAGGTACCAATCTGGTGTGCATTACCAAGACCTGGGTGGGTGAGCTGGGAGGAGTTGACCTGATCCAGTTTTGTCTACCTGGATATGCGGTGCAACACCAGCACATGCTGCAGAGATGGGGAGGAGGAGTTGCTGTGATCTACAGAACTTCCATCTCTGTCACCAGGATATCACTCTGTATTGGAGCTGGCAGTGAGGGCTGCACCTGGTGTAGGGGCAAGGAGACAGGAAACTACGGTTGCTACTGGTGTACTCTCCACCCTGCTGCCCAGCAGCTTCTCTGACCAAGCTAATGGAGGCCATCACATGTGGAGGAGCCCAGAATGATAGTCCTGGGTGATTTCAGTGTCCATGCTAAGGCTGCCACTAGTGTTCTGGCTTGGGACTTCATGGCCTCCATGACAACCATGGGGCTGTCTCAAGGTGTCACCAGCCCAGCACATAGGGCAGGGCACACCCTTGACTTGGTTTTTGCTCCAGATGGGCAAAGGGGTGGTCTGGAGATGTGGGGTGGATGTCATCCCATTATCATGGTCGGACCACTTCCTGGTGAAGTTCAGACTGATGGCTCCGATCCTCCTCTGCAGGAGTGATGGGCAGATTAAGATGGTCCGCTCCTGGAGACTAATGAAATCCACTGGATTCTTGAATGCCCTGGGGGAGTTCCCAATAGATAGAGCAGGTGACCCTGTTGAAGCCCTTGTCACACTGTGGAACAGCAAGGCTTCCTGGGCTCTTGACATAGTTGCCCCTGAGCGCCCTCTCCAGCATTGTGGAGCCCGGTTTGTACCTTGGTACACCAGTGAACTAAGGGCAATGAAACAGTCTGGACGACAGCTAGAGCGAAAGCGATGAAAGACATGCTGTGAGGCTGATTGGGCACAAGTAAAACATCATAACCATTCCTACTGTGTGGAGGTGAGGGCAGCGAAGAAGGCCCACTTCTCTGCCACCATTGCATCTTCAAGTAGCCGTCCAGTGGAGCTCTTCTGTATTGTCAAGGGTTTGTTGACATCAACTCCAGGAAATGGAGTTTTAGACCCTTTGGAGGCCCACTGTGAATTCTTTGCAAGGTACTTTGAGGGTAAACTTGCTGGCCTCTAGCACTCTTGATGTGCCCTATCCACATCTACTGTAGTCCCCAATGAGGCATCCAGGGCAACGTTTGCTGCACCTTCTTGGGATCAGTTTCAGTTGATGTGGCCTGATGACATGGACAAGGTGCTTGTGACGATGCAGCCAGCAGTGTGTCCTCTCCACCCTTGCCCTTCTTGGCTTATAAAAGCTTGCGGGGGGGGGGGTTAACTGAGTGGATCCAGGGTGTGGTCAATACATCTTTGTGGGAAGGAGTGGTTCCAACCGTCCTGAAAGAGATGGTGAGCCAACCACTCCTGAAAAAGCCCACCCTGGACCCATTGGTTTGTGACAACTACCACCCAGTCGCAAATACCCCCTTCTTAGGGAAGGTGATTGAGAGGGTTGTGTGCAGTAATTGCAAGTACTCCTGGATGAAACAGGTTATCCTGACCCATTCCAGTCTGGGTTCAGGCCTGGTTATAGGACTGAATCGGCCTTGGTCACCCTGAGGGATGACCATTATGGGGAGGACAGGGGGAGTGTGACCCTGTTATTCTTACTTGATCTCTTGGTGGCTTTTGATACCATTGACTATGGTATCCTTCTGGGCCGACTTGGTGAGATGGGTATTGGAGGCACTGTTTTACAGTGGTTCCCATCCTATCTCCAGGGTCGTTTTCAGAGAATAGCATTGGGTGATTGTCTTTCAGGCCCCTGGCAAGTGTGCTGTGGGGTGCCACAGGGTACTATCTTGTCCCCCATGGTGTTTTAACATCTATATGAAGCCCTTGGGAACGGTCATCAGGAGATTGGGGTGAGGTGTCAGCAGTACGGTGACGATACCCAGCTCTATTCCTCTGAAACATTTGAATTGGGAGAGGTAGTGCAAGCCCTGCACCAGTGCCTGGACTCAGTGGTGGGCTGGATGGCCAATAAATTGACTCTGAATCCTAGCAAGACAGAGACTCTGTGGGTGGTTCCTGAGTTCGGATAATTGGTCAGTTGCTTGCTTTGGATGGGGTCGTACTCCCTCTGAAAGAGCAGGTCTGTAGCCTGGGGGTGCTCCTGGATCCATCTTTGTCACTAGAAGCTCAGGGGACCTCAGAGGCTAGGAGTGCTTTTTACCAGCTTTGGCTGATAAAACAGCTGCGGCCGTTTCTGGACCTGGATAACCTGACCACTGTTGTCCATGCACTGGTAACCTCCAGGCTGGATTACTGTAATGCACTCTATGTGGGGCTGCCCTTGAGGTTGGTCTGGAAACTACAGCTGGTGCAAAATGTGGCGGCGAGACTGCTCACTGGGCAGGGTATTGCCAAAATGTCACCCCACTGCTGAAATAATTGCACTGGCTGCCTATTAACTACTGGGCCAAGTTCAAGGTTCTAGTTTTGGTGTACAAAGGCCTATACAGCTCGGGACCGGGATACCTCAAAGACTGTCTTATTCCTTATATGCCCAGTCGATCACTGCGCTCTGCAGGTGAGGGCCTCCTGCAGATACGATCTTATCAGGAGGTCTGTTCCTCGCAACATAGGAAACGGACATTTAGTGAAGTGGCACCTACTCTTTGGAATTTCCTCCCCTTAAATATTAGACAAGCTCCGTCTCTGTTATCTTTTTGGCGCCTACTGAAGACCTTTCTCTTTCAACAATCCTTTTAAGTAGAGCCTTTATCCCAGTCTGTGTCTGTGTTGGAATTGCTTTTTAATATGTTTTTAAACCTTATCTTTTTAAAAAATATATGTTTTTAAAGCTTCTTAATAATGTTTGTAAAGATGTTTTGTTTTAATATGTTTTTAATGGTGGTTTTGTTTTAATATATTTTTAAGTCTGTTTTTATGATGTGTTAAAGTGTTTTTAGTGCTTTTGTTTGCCACACTGGGCTCCTACTGTTGTTATTAAAATAATAATAGTAGTAATAGTAATAATAAATAACCTGGCAAAACTTATGCCGGCAAAAAGGGGGCAGAGGTGAGGCTGGGGCTGTGTGGAAGCATTAGCAGAGTCAATCCATTACACCACCCACTCCTGGATTACTGTGTGAATTTGAATTTCAATTTTTAAAGAAACCTTTTAAAAGTACATTTTTAAAGCTTAAAATATCCTTTTTGTAAAGAAAGAAAGACATATTCAAACACTGTGCACTAACTTGGACCTAGATTTCCCATAATCTCTCCTCAACTAGGAGAAACCCTGTGGCAGGCCTGTGTTGAGAGACCTGCTAGGGAGAGCTATAGAACCCTGTCAATAAAACGGTTATGTTAAACAGATATGTGTGAAGTCTAAAGTCAGGGTTCAACATAATAGGTAAAAAATGAATTTAAAATGGTTAGTTTTAATTTTAAGAACAACCCTTTCTCTCATTCTCCAAATAACAACTCAGCAGGAAGGGGTCCTTGAAGTTATCTAGGAAGGAAGCTGCTTTTCTGCCAATGGGCCTGAGGGCAAGCCTGCCATAAAAACTGCTTGCTCTGCCACTCATGATCTTTGCCACCCTTTCTCTCTCCTAACTGAATTATTCTAGAGTCACTCATGATCAGAGTCAACATGTCTGTATAAAAAGGACAGCGTGGATAAGCAGGGAGGGAGAAAGCAGACTCTAAAACCCCTTCTGTTTTAGGGTGAGAGAAAGCCAGAACAACTAGTATTAGTAATTATCACAAGCAGCTTGGCAATTCACCCAAGTTCAGAAAGGGTATTCATTTGTGATATTGGAAGGGAGTACTGCTGCCACCTCAAACTACAGAGGAACATAGGAAGCTGCTTTCTGCTAAATCAGATTATTTGTCCATCCAGTCCAGTAGTTTCTACCCTGACTGGCAGCAGCTCTCCACTCCAACACAGGCTTCACTAATCTGGTGACCTCTAGATGTTTTGGAATACAATTCCATCATCATAGAGGCTAGGACAGATGGGAGTTGAAGCCCAACAAATGGCTCCGAGTCATAGGATGTTAAAAAAGCATTGGGACCTGAACATTAAACAATAAGAAAGATGACCTCAAATCCCACTTTTGGCATTATTGTTTCTTTACCACTAACAATGCAATCAATCATAACCTAGTTTTTGAAACTGTACCAGGAGGGTACCAGGCTAGCGAATGTTGGTCTAACCTGATTGCTACCTGACTGTTTTAACTGGAGGTGTCAGAGGACTCAATCTGGGATCTTATTCATGCAAAGCATGTGCTCTACCACCAAGCTCTCCAGTTCTTTTAAAGATACAGTCCTCTTCTCCCCACTAACAAGGGAGTGCTTGGCCCTCTCGCACTGCAACCTGGCGCACAGAGAGCACAGTGATATCTGGATAGTTAAACTCTGGGCCCTCATATAAAAAAGTCTGATTCTGTAATGCAGAAATGGGGAACCTGAGGCCTGGAGGCCAAAACTGGCTCTCTAGGCTTTATATTTGCTCTCTGGCACTCTTCCCAGGGTGCTTTGTACCCTCTGTCCCTCTCCCTGGAAAAGGACTACAGATTCTGTAGTCTACCAGTTTAAAATAGTTCCATTATAGTCCTTGCAGGATGGGGCAAATGTATCCAAGCTTAAGAATACAATAATTATGGCAGCTGATTGGCGCTGAGAGAGCAAACTGTTTCCCTGCCCAGTATACAGCAAACTCTAACACAAACACATTTAAATACGATATGGGTTTGCCTTGCTGCCTTGGTCTTTAGAAAACAAACCTTTGTCTCACATTTTGTAGCATTCCATATTCAATCACTTACAAGAGAATAATTACCCGTTCCACAAGCAATTATTGCTGTGAACTCCGAGTCAGTATAATGCTTAGGGTAGGAGGCTTGTTCCCAATAATTAGTAATTAGCAGTAACTGTTTTGTGGAGCAGTTGATTACTGTTGTTTCATCATCTGGCATGACAATGGGAAACTGCTGGTTTTAGAAAAAGGAGAGGCCAGGGCAGGAGGTTAAAGCAAGGTTCTCCCTTGCTTTAACTCCATCATTGCTTAAGAGGGACCAGGATTAGCCTTTATCTAGGGCATTGTTTCTCAGAGACAGCTTGATTCATCAACTATACAAAATGCAGTCTTGCAGTTCTTTTTTCCAACTTAGGGCTTATCCAGATGACTGCAAAATGTGTGACACGCCTGCTATGTGTGTTCATTATTTTTCGGTCGTCCAAATGACGTCTCGCGCTGTTACGCATTTTCTCAGGTTAAATCCACTCCTTGCAATACCGGCAAAAATACGATTTGCTGTTTAAAATCAAGAATCATCCGCTGTGTCTTCAGGAGGTAGGATGCAATACCGTGGACTTTACAGCTGATGGGTGGTTCTTGGGCGTTTCCCCTTGCCCCTTCTCCTCATTCCAGCCAATCACGTATCTGCACTTTTACGCATGTGCGAGAATAAGCCTGGGAAAATTGAACCAATCATTGCAATGGTGGGGTGTTGGGGGGCGTCTGCAACTACTGCGCAGATGCATTTTATTTTTTGCCAGCCTGCAAACTGGGCGGCCGCTCTGAGTGAGATCTGCAATGCACAGCAAACGAGAAAGGGGCTTCTGGTCGGTTTCACGCCTGCCTCCAGAAAGCTTTGTCAATTTCATTCTACTTGCTGGGGTTTTTGTTTCAAATCATTTCGCCGTGGGAAGGGTTGCTTTTTTGGAGAAATAAGTGCAATTGCCAGCATGTGTATCTCCTTAAATATCCATAAAGGCAGAAAAGCATACATTCCATGTAGGCATAAAAGCATACATAAGCGTAATATCGCAAATACAAACAAGAAAGCAAGCAGGCTTTAAATGGGTAGACCTGGTGGCCTGGTCTACCCATTGAAATGCATAGACTTTCCGGACGCCAGGTCTACCCATTGAAATGCCAGATCTACTCATTGAAATGCATTGGCTGTTGTGACACCAGGTCTACCCATTGGGACACATGGGCTTTTCTGCCCCCAGTTCTACCCGTTGAAAGTAATGGGCATTCCCTACCCTGCATATGAGTGGTTTGCTACAGCATCCCCGCCGCCCAGAACCATAGAGACTGGAGAACCATAGAGCAAGAAACGTGTCACCCCCCCCTCCTTCTCCCTTTCCTTCCTGCGGCAAAATGATTTGAAACAAAAACCCCAGCAAGTAGAATGAAATTGACAAAGCTTTCCAGAGGCAGAAGTGAAACTGACCAGCAGCCCCTTTCTTGTTTGTATTTGCGATATTACGCTTAAACATATGTTTTTCTGCCTTTATGGATATTTAAGGAGATACACACGCTGGCAATTGCACTTATTTCTCCAAAAAAGCAAGAAATGTGTCACCCCCCTCCTTCTCCCTTTCCTTCCCACAGCGAAATGATTTGAAACAAAAACCCCAGCGAGTAGAATGAAATTGACAAAGCTTTCCAGAGGCAGGCGTGAAACTGACCAGCAGCCCCTTTCTTGTTTGTATTTGCGATATTACACTTAAACGAATGTATGCTTTTCTGCCTTTATGGATATTTAAGGAGATACACATGCTGGCAATTGCACTTATTTCTCCAAAAAAGCAAGAAATGTGTCACCCCCCTCCTTCTCCCTTTCCTTCCCACAGCGAAATGATTTGAAACAAAAACCCAGGGAGTAGAATGAAATTGACAAAGCTTTCCGGAGGCAGGCTGAAACCGACCACCCCCCTCCTTCTCCCTTTCCTTCTGTGGTGAGAACTCCTTTACAGCCATATTGTGCTTCATTGCAAAGGGGGAGAGGAGCATACGTCATTTTTTGCTGATCAATTGGTTGATAGGGGGAGGTTTTAGAGGCAGAGCTTGGAAAAAGCGAAAAGAATGTAGGGGTCTTACCGCTGCGTGTGCGTGTGCAAAAAAGTTTTTAATTGGGAAAAAGTGAACTAAAAGGCAAAGTGAGGACTATCAGATGACAAACCAAATATGGAAACTGTGGATTATCCCACTCCATTTGGATAAGCCCTTATGGTGGCCACTAGCTAATGTTTCCCATGAAAGAGAGGGATTAATCTTCCTATGGACAGCCTTATGCTCATGTAAAAAAATAAGCATACAACAAGAGCTGGAAACCTGAGGCCCATGGGCCAACTGTGGCACCTCCATGTCTCTATCTGGCCCAGGGGACTCTCCGGGCCACACACTCCCCTGCCACACCCTCTTTCTCCAGGCCATCCCCCTCATTGGCCTTGCTACACATCCTCCTTGTGTGTTTTTGCCTGGGTGGAACTCTGCTAATGTCTCTTGTTTGATTGCCTGGAGGGCAGAGAGTGTGTATAGAACCTTGCCTACTGTACAAAGGTAATGGGTAGAATCCAGCATTGTGCTAAGTGAATGTTCTGTCAGTGCAAGGATTTCTGCTTGCACAACAGAATGTTCTCCCCCTCTCCTCCCCCCTGCATGCTCCTTAAATCTGTTCTAGGGATTTCTCTGCTGATCATGCGGAGGAGGGACAGTGGGGGTAAGTCCTGTTGTACAAGCAGAAATCTTTATACTGACAGGATGTGGTAGTTGAATACCGCCCCAAATTTATATTCATTGCTCAGCTCACTTTTGCCTTTGCCTTCCTCACCACTGGCATAGGACTGAAAAAGGTTCCCCACTCCTGCATCATTCATAGTTATTTCATTCACAAACTGAAAATCCCCAAAGAACTTGACTATGAGGATCAGGAGTGCTGAAATAAGCTCCACCATTATTGCCACCTGAAAGTGTCCCTATGTGAGTCTGATATGGTGTGTGTGTGTGTGTGTGTGTGTGTGTGTGTGCGTGCATGCGTGTAGTGTCTTTAGTATGGATGAGGAACCTGTGGCCCCTCAAATGTTGCTGGATTACAGCTCCTGTTGGTCACGCTGGCTGGGGCTGATGGGAGCTGGATCCCCTCTGTCTTTCACTTGGCTACTGCATGGAGCACACAAAAATGTAAAAATAGAAATGAGGATGAAGAGAGAAGTATTGTTTTATTTAGTACAGCTGTTCTAATGGAACTGAAGGAATGTAGCAGCTACAAAAACATAACCTGCATATTGATCACTTTGCAAAGGTAAAGGATATCAGATGCATCATCATTGGTGTAATATGTTCATCTTCCTGTACCTGTGAACCAGAGACAGGCTCACAGATTGATCTCTCCAGATTCCGCATGCCTGAGCACTGTAATGCGACTCATAAACCTAAATCCTAACATCAGGCACTTCACTTCTGCCAAGCACAAAATCTCCTCACTGCTAATCTTTGGAAACCTGTTCAAGTTCTACCGCTGAGCATTTGCACTCTGATTTCTTTCTTCCAAAGGACTGAAATCTGGCTGGGTCCCTAAGCCTTCATTTCCTTTTGCTTTTGGTGGAACAAAGCCTGAACATTTCTGTGCACTTGTGTACATCTTCAGACAGATGACCTGGCTAGCTGCTGATGTCAAGCGCTACAACTTGGAAACTATGAGCTTTGATGAAAAATAGGCCTGCTGCCACAACTAATTTCTTTTCTTGTCTCCTACAGAGATTCAACGGGAACTTTTCCTCTGTGGTGCAAAGCGTGATAATGCCAGGGCCAAGAAGGCGGCAGGAGTACCTTTAAGTAGAAAAGAGGCAAATACCCCCCTCAGTATTTGAATAATGTTCTCCTTTTTTATCTTTTGGTTTATTTTTGGTTCATTAAAGATCTCCTCCTTCACTTTTCTTGTCCCTCTTTCTGTGAGATATCTGTCCTGTGAATGACAGTGGGGCAGCAGATGACCTGAACATGAAAGGTGTGAACCAATCAGAATTTATTGGTTCAATTAATGCCACATTTGCACCTTATATTTAAAACAGTATTATAACATTTTAACAGTCAAGGTTTGTCCCAAAGAATCCTGGGAGCTGTAGTTTGTTAAAGGTACTGAGTTGTTAAGAGACCCCCTATCTGCACCCCCACCCCACAGAGCTACAGTTCACAGTGTTCCCTGGGAAGAGGGATTGATTGTTAAACCACTCTAAGAATAATTACCAGTTCTTGTAATGATTGTTCTGTAGTGCTTTTAATTATTTGTATATTTTTATAATGCTGTACACCACCTTGATATTTTATGAGAGGGTGGTATGTAAATACTTTTATAAAAATAGATTAATAAACAAAATGTCCTTTTGTGTCATGAAATCCCTCCCCCTCCAAACATATGTACCTCCACCTCTCATATATACATTTTCACATACACCCCCTCAGTGATCAGGCAGCCACGCTCAAATATATTCTCCAGTGTGTCTTCTCATCTATAACAGGCAAAACCAAAACCCTTGTATTGGATGCTTTCTTTTATTTACCTTTATTTCTGGTTACTGAACTGAAGATTAGCTATGCTAGATGATGTTCTTCACTGATTAGTATGCAGGAGACTGTTCTACCACTAAGTTCATTGCACATAACAGCTGCACTGAATGCCATCGGATAGCTTAGTAACAATTCTGCAACACCAGCGGGGCTCTGCTTTTAAGATCTGAAATTGGACTATAATGGTGCTGTATCCTACTAGAATAGAAAATAAACCTTTACTGGATTACCCTGTTATGAAGGGCTTGGCAGAAAGGCAGAACATGGGGAAAGTCTGGACAAAGGTCACAGAAAGAAAGGGTTTTCCCCCCTTCTATTTTCCATTTTTGTCTCCCTCCTTTTTTGAATTACAGTAATTCTATTACTTTCTCAGAGTGCTATCACTGACATTTATGAGGATTTTTTTTTTGCCTCTTAAGTATTGATAACATGTGACATGGAATGAAATGAAATACAAAGGGCGTGTAGTTTAAGAGAGTGTTTGAGCTAGCTGACCAGCTTGTCATCGTTTGAAGCAATAAGTTATTCAACAATTGTCATACTCAGAGTTACCCCATTTAAATCATGTCTACTCTGAGCATGATTTAGCTGGCTACCACCCAATGGCATCTGTAACCCCATTTTAAATCCATACCTCTGAGTATGTCATTTTTTTTAAAAAAAAAGCTTCTTTGCTTGAAAATTCATTGATATAAATTCTAGCTTCTCTTATCCTAAAATATTGCATTACAACAATAACCCAAATCTTTAATAACCAGACTTTGATCTCAAGGGATTGTATGTCTTTCGATTTTCAGGCAATACAAATCTTTGCAAGTATTAATAAGTTATGTATCACATTTTGGCCATTAACAGGGACAATTACCTGGAATGTTTTCTAAGAATAAAGGGATGGCACCTCTAATAACACAGAGCCCATCATCTCAAAGTGTCTATCCAAAATGGACTCATTTGTGAATGTCATGTAAACTCTGAATGCCATAAATAAAATAACAAATTCCCATTTTGCTCATCCATGCTACCAATAGAGATGTGCTAGATTCCCGCCCAATTTGGATTTGGTACCAAATCTTCCATTAATTTGCTTATTCTCCATCTTTGAGGGTCAGATTTTTATGTAGTAATTTTCCATGGCGATTTTCAAAAATTGATTTTTTTAAAAAAAACCCTGTCTCTAAAATATTGATATTAAGAACGATAGTTGTATCAATATTTCTTTTCATTTATCAATATTTCCTTTAAAATTATTGATATTTCATTTTGAAATATATTAATATCAATAATTTTTGTGAAGTAAAAAACTGGATTGGTAAAAGCAGCAGCTAGCAGACAAAGAACAAACTCAGATTGATACTAGGATGTTAGGTCGACAGAATGCTTTTGACCAGCACTGGCAAACAGATCTCATCCCCAGCTACCACTTTAAAAATGTGCTACTAAAAGTTTTGGACTCCCCATAATTATTCAGGTTTCTGTGGGGATCTTTCATTGGAGAAACTTTAATGAGACATTCTAGCTGCATGGAATGCTACATCGGGGTGGATAACCTCAGACCTGGGGCTCAAATTCAGCCCTCCATGCCATTCTACCTAAGATTCTTCTCAGACCATACTTCTTCCCCAGGCTACAGCCCCTATCTCCAAGCCATATCCATCATTGACCCTGCTCTGTGCACTCTTAGAGTACTCTTGCCTGGCTAGGATGTGTCCTTGAATTGCTAAAATGCTTCTTGCTTGCCTGAATGGCGAATGGAGAGATGTATTGGTGATGGAAGATGGATGGAGGTTGGAGAGATGTATGCATGACTTTTGCATGGGTGGCATGAACTCTACAAAGGTAAGAAACACATTTGTTGCTCCACATACTGTTTGGTTCTAGTCCCACCACTTTTCCCTCTGACTCCACCCAGCATGCCACCAACGGAGGTTACTCATGAGGGAATGGGGCCCTCAAACTGAAAAAGGTTGTTCACTCCTGTGCTAGATGGAGACAACAGATTATGGTTTTTATAAACCATCCCTGTACCATTCATTTGTCCCTGATCCATCCCAGAGACACTGGCTGCATTCCCAGAGAAAATGGCTGCATTCAGACAGCAGTTTATTCCATTTTTACGATTATTTTTTACCTGATAATTTCCCCATTTTATTTGATCTTGCACAAAATGTAAAGGCCATTTCTGGAAATCTAGTGGGATTTAGTGGAAATTTAGTGCTCGTTTCTGTGTTTAATTGCTTCTAGAAAAAAACCATTTGCAAACCGTTAACCCAGAAAATCACAGGAGTAAAGTGACAAAATTTGGGCAGTATACCAGCAAAAAGCTTTTCTGCCATTTTCATGGGAAACAGGGTGGGGGAGTTGTGACATGTCCAGTGATGTTCATTGTTATGTCACACCATACCCATTAATATGAATTAAATTTAGCATGATGTGGTATATCAGTCAAAGCCACCTTTCCATAAGGCAACAGGATCTGTAGTGTGAAAGGAATGTTAGAAATTGGGACAGAAGCATGACGATTACTATCAGTTAAACTAATGTGAAACAGATGCAAAGGGAGAGTCCGGAGTTATATGACGCACACAATAGGAACATGGAATGTGAGAAGCCTGAACCTGGGAAAGTTAGAAATTGTCAAGCAAGAAATTGAACATATCAACATTACAATACTTAGTGTGAGTGAATTAAAATGGACAGGAATGGGACATTTTCAATCAGGCAACTACAAAATATTTTATGCAGGAAATGAGAAATCAAGAAGAAATGGGGTTCCTTTAATAGTGAGAAGTAGCTAAAGCAATTAGGAGCTATAATGTAAGGTCTGAGCAAGTTATATCAATGAGATTTAATGGGAAACCTATTAACATAACCATTATCCAAGTCTACGCTCCAATGGCAAATGCAGAAGAAGAGGAATTGGAGAGATTTTATGCAGAAGTACAGGAAGAAATTGATCACACCCCCAAACAAGATGTTCTGATAATCATGGGGGACTGGAATGCAAAAGTAGGGAACAGAGAAGAACTAGGGATGGTGGAAAAATGGGGCTTAGGAGATAGAAATGAAGCAGGAGAGAGACTTAATTGAATTCTGTGAAGCCAATAATTTGTTTCTGGCAAACACATTTTTTGAGCAACCGAAAAGACAACTGTACACATGGACATCACCAAATGGTCAATATAGGAATCAAATTGATTCTATAACTGGTAGCAGAAGATGGGCAAGTTCCATACTTTCTGCAAAAATAAGACCAGGAGCAGACTGCGGGACAGATCATGAACTGGTCATATCAAAAATCAGAGTAAAGCTAAAGAAGAAGAACAAAGCACTCATAATGCCAAAACACAATACCTCCCAGAAGAATATAAAGATCAAATAAGGAACAGATTTGAGGCTTTAAACTTAGTTGACAGAGAACCAGAAGAACTATGGAGTGAAGTCAGAGACATTATCAGGGAAGAATGTAAAAAGACAATACCTCTAGTTAAAAAGAGAAAAAGACCTCAATGGATGACTGAAGAAACTCTTAAAATGGTTAAAGAGAGAAGGAAAGCAAAAGCAAAAGGAGATAGAAACATGGTTAGAACCCTAAATGCAACAATACAGTGACTAGTACGTAGGGACAAAGACAACTATTACAATAGTTATTGTATAGAAATAGAAGAAGACAACAAAAAGGTAGAACAAGAGCCCTATTCCGAAAGATTAGAGAAATTAAAGGGAAATGTAAACCAAGAGTAGGGGAACACACTGACTGACCGAGATGAAATAAAAGGAAGATGGAAGCAATACACTGAAGAACTCTATAAAAGAGATGCAAGGATGACAGATTCATTCATAGAAGAACTGTACGATGAAGAACTAGAAATTTCAGATGTGAAATTGCTGATCTGCTAACTAAAATATGTAACTTGTCCCTTGGGTCCTCCTCCGTGCCTGAGGACTGGAAAGTGGCAAATGTAACGCCAATCTTCAAAAAGGGATCCAGGGGGGATCCCGGAAATTACAGGCCAGTTAGCTTAACTTCTGTCCCTGGAAAACTGGTAGAAAGTATTATTAAAGCTAGATTAACTAAGCACATAGAAGAACAAGCCTTGCTGAAGCAGAGCCAGCATGGCTTCTGCAAGGGAAAGTCGTGTCTCAGTAACCTATTAGAATTCTTTGAGAGTGTCAACAAGCATATAGATAGAGGTGATCCAGTGGACATAGTGTACTTAGACTTTCAAAAAGCGTTTGACAAGGTACCTCACCAAAGGCTTCTGAGGAAGCTTAGCAGTCATGGAATAAGAGGAGAGGTCCTCTTGTGGATAAGAAATTGGTTAAGAAGCAGAAAGCAGAGAGTAGGAATAAATGGACAGCTCTCCCAATGGAGGGCTGTAGAAAGTGGAGTCCCTCAAGGATCGGTACTGGGACCTGTACTTTTCAACTTGTTCATTAATGACCTAGAATTAGGAGTGAGCAGTGAAGTGGCCAAGTTTGCTGATGACACTAAATTGTTCAGGGTTGTTTAAACAAAAAGGGATTGCGAAGAGCTCCAAAAAGACCTCTCCAAACGGAGTGAATGGGCAGAAAAATGGCAAATGCAATTCAATATAAACAAGTGTAAAATTATGCATATTGGAGCAAAAAATCTGAATTTCACATATACGCTCATGGGGTCTGAACTGGTGGTGACCGACCAGGAGAGAGACCTCGGGGTTGTAGTGGACAGCACGATGAAAATGTCGACCCAGTGTGCGGCAGCTGTGAAAAAGGCAAATTCCATGCTAGCGATAATTAGGAAAGGTATTGAAAATAAAACAGCCGATATCATAATGCCATTGTATAAATCTATGGTGCGGCCGCATTTGGAATACTGTGTACAGTTCTGGTTGCCTCATCTCAAAAAGGATATTCTAGAGTTGGAAAAGGTTCAGAAGAGGGCAACCAGAATGATCAAGGGGATGGAGCGACTCCCTTACGAGGAAAGGTTGCAGCATTTGGGGCTTTTTAGTTTAGAGAAAAGGCGGGTCAGAGGAGACATGATAGAAGTGTATAAAATTATGCATGGCATTGAGAAAGTGGATAGAGAAAAGTTCTTCTCCCTCTCTCATAATACTAGAACTCGTGGACATTCAAAGAAGCTGAATGTTGGAAGATTCAGGACAGACAAAAGGAAGTACTTCTTTACTCAGCGCATAGTTAAACTATGGAATTTGCTCCCACAAGGTGCAGTAATGGCCACCAGCTTGGATGGCTTTAAAAGAAGATTAGACAAATTCATGGAGGACAGGGCTATCAATGGCTACTAGCCATGATGGCTGTGCTCTGCCACCCTAGTCAGAGGCAGCATGCTTCTGAAAACCAGTTGCCAGAAGCCTCAGGAGGGGAGAGTGTTCTTGCACTCGGGTCCTGCTTGCGGGCTTCCCCCAGGCACCTGGTTGGCCACTGTGAGAACAGGATGCTGGACTAGATGGGCCACTGGCCTGATCCAGCAGGCTCTTCTTATGTTCTTATGTTTTTAAAAAGAGGAAGGCCAAACAAGAGATGGATTGATTCCGTAAGGGAAGCCACAGACCTGAACTTACAAGATCTGAACAAGGTGGTTCATGACAGATGCTATTGGAGGTCGCTGATTCATAGGGTCGCCATAAGTCGTAATGACTTGAAGGCACATAACAACAAAACTAATGCAATAAACCTCAAGTCAGAATGCAGCCCAAGTGTATTCTGAGAAAGAGTGTCAGAAACTATTTTCTTCCTACTCCTACTTGTGCCTTTACTGAAAGGTTTGATGACGTTGACTTTGAGCAATCTGGATCTAAACTCTTTTTTGTTATAGCTCTTAACAGACCATTTGCACTTTTCATTACAGTGATATATACATATCCAGAAATATCAACAGTGGGCTGTTTGTTGCACGGTAAAATGCTAACAGATATTTAATGAAATCAAAATGCATATTTCCAGTCTTAGAGCTCCATAATTTAGCATTGGGGGTGATGCTTCAATTGCTGATACGTGACTAGGAGGTGCAGCAGGGTGGATATGCAATGGTTGCTAATTGTTTCTTGAAATGTTGCATTTCTCATTTACATTTGGCTCTGTGGGAGCATTTTCTGTCTGGTTATTTGAGCAAATAAATTATATCATCAATTTAGATCTGCTTGTATTGTATTAATGAGACAGTCATCAGGCAAGTTTGATTTCTGTTACTGCATTAGCTCTTTGAAAATGATGGCCCATTGATTTATAGGGTTTAATCACTCTGTCCGGTTGTTTTTCATAAACTGCAGTGTGTGATTGGACATCAGTGTCACAGGGTATTGTTCACCTGTCTGACTGGGAACTGTGATATCTGAGTTGGGAGAAATGGTAAAAATAATAATTTAGCTAAGAAAAGTCTGTAGTATTCGTTGCATATTTTGAGCTGCTATGCCTGCTATAGGAAGGAGTTGCATTGGTTACCGGTTGTTTTCCGGGCCCAATTCAAGGTGTTGGTTCTGACCTTTAAAACCCTATACAGTTTTGGCCCAGTCTATCTGAAGGAGCGCCTCCAACATCATCAGGGATGCGGCTCAACAAGATCAGCCTCAAAAGGCCTTCTCTCTATCCCACCAGTTAAAACAGCTAGACTGGTGAGAACTAGGGAGAGGGCTTTTTCAATTGTGGCCCCCACTTTGTGGAATTCCCTCCCAAATGATCTCTGCCATGCTCCCTCTATGATGAGCTTCAACCGGGCCTTGAAGACCTGGCTCTTGAGGCAGGCTTTTGAGTTGGGTTAGGTTTTATTATTATTGTTGAGATTTTTAATGTTTTAATGTGTTTTAATGTTTTAATGTGTTTGCCTGGCATGGCGAAGGTGAGCAGGCAGGGAGGGAGGATCCGGCTGGTGAGCAGATCGCCAAGCGCGGGGGCCCCCAAAGCATGGGGCCCGGGGCAACTGCTCTGCTTCCCGGTGCCTAGGGACGGCTCTGGGTAAAGCAACCAGCTTCAGGCGGGCACCATGAATGGGAAGGATCAATGAAGGCAGAAATTGGATGTCTGAATGATCCAGCAAGAGTTTCTAAAGTGTTGGCCCTAGGAGGTTGAAGGGCGCCATTTGAACTCTGCTTCAGGTGAAGGATGGACTGCTATTTGAGCTACATGGCAGGTAGCAAAATGTTGAGCTGCTACAGGGTGAAAGGACTCTTGTCCTGAAACAGCTTGGTGACCTGCGAGGTCCCTCTCCCAGCTGCTGTCAGAGGGAACATAGGAGCGCAGGAAGGTGCCTTATCCTGAGACTATTGGTCCATCTGGCTCAGTATTGTCTATAGTTTCCTGGCAGTGGCTCTGCACAGTTTCAGACAGGCAGTCCTTTAAAGGACAATCTGGAGATCAAACCTGGCTCCACCTATACATAAGGCATTGAGGGGAGCAAAGAAGAAGCCGACAAGCAGGGGTGGGGAACCTGTGGCCCCCCAGAAGTTGTTGTGACTATAAACCCATTCTCTCTTAAGATCTCCCTGTTTACCCAGGTCCTTGCTAGTTTCTTCTTTTTTTCTTTTTAATGGAATGCTTCACAAAGTTGCATGTCATGCTTGTGTAGGGGTGCTCCCAATTTCCAGTTTGGCTACAGTGGGTAGAATTTTAGAATGGTTTAATGTTTTGGTATGTAGTATGGCTTTGATATGTATTGTTAACTCAAATGAAAAGTGGCATATAAATGAATAAAATAAATCCCTGCCCATTGGCCATGCTGACAGGGGCTGAAATTCCTGACTATTGCCGGTGAAGGCTGGGGTGATGGGCATTGCAGTGCAACCTCATCTGGAGAGTCACAGTTTCCACAGCCCTGAGAGATGCAGCTTCTTCAAAACAAACAGTTTTTTTTTCTGTTTTGTTGTAAAAAAAAAGTAGGTGTATATTGATGCAATAATGTTATATTTATAAACCACTTGGCAATCGCTGCCTGAAAAGTGGCATATAAAATACCCCAAACAAGCAAACATGATAAGGGCCCCCAGATACACAGCTGTAAGCATGGGATGTGAGGGAAGAGATTATTATGCTTTTAATTTTTAGAGAGATAGAAACTTCACCCAAGCTTGCTCTGGATCCCTTGAAGGGTTCCGTTATTCACCTAAAAATATATATACATAATTGTGATTCAAACAATTCAAACCTCTGTTTTGTTAATCACAATAATGTGTGTGTGTATATATATGGAGCTGTTGCATCTTGGCATGATACAGCAAGATTTAGGAATCGTCTCAAAAACACTTGTTCTTTTATGGATTGAAGCAACAGGGGAATTGATGAGTTCCACCCCCACCCACCCCCCCACCCACAAATCAATTTTAAAGCATAATATTCATGGGTACCTGCAAATTCATAGCAGATGTGAGGTGTGCTGCGAATGTTCATTTTGACTGTTAACAATGAGAAGACGGCTCCTGAGATTTTGCTTTCCCTCCGTCAGACATCAGGGACCTGACCACACACACAACACTATGATGCTCAAGATGAGGGGAGGATGTTCATCCCCAGCTGAGAGTGATTCTGACAAGGCTTTGATGGAACTCTCCAGCTGCCCTTCAGGCTTCCTGCTGCTCCCCCTGCTGTTTAACACAGACTGGTGAAGGAAGCATCAAGAGAACATATCAGTGCTCACTCAGCGTAGCGAGAATAATAAAGGTTAAAAAAAGGAGCTGCCTGCATATTACTCCTGAATTTTCTATTATTACTGTATCACTATGTTAAAATTGAAAGCAGTGGTACGATTTCTCAAGAGGGACCATCCATAATGCATTGCTGTGCTGTGTGTAGGTGTTTTATATGAAATGAATTTTATTCAAAAGCCAGTATATACAACCCTAACATTATTAAAAGAAATTGAAGGCCTGGTCTTCTCTCTCTAATATATTCATTATTCATGTTATAGTCCTTTAACAAAAACTAAAGCCAAATATATATTCAATTTAGGTTTATTTCCATGAAAGTTACCTACTATGCATCTCTAGTGTCCAACGAAGATGAAACGTCCTCCTCTTATTATTCCTCTATTGGTTTCTGACAGTTCAATTTCTCTGAGTGTTGTGCCTCAGACAACCCTAAAAAAATCACCATGCAAGTAATTGCTTTGATCCAAATTTGGTCTTACCAAATCTCTTAGATCTAATGCACATTGCAGGTGGCAGAATGTTGACACATTCTAATGTAGCCCAGACAAGTGATGCAGCAGGGATTTTTTCTACTGATAAATATTATTGGAAGAGTTCTCAATAGACATGCTTAAAAAAAAAAAAAAAAGCCCATTTCCCATATAAACTCCTTTGCTCCACTCCCTTCATAGTGCACTGAAGACTTAAGGTTCTGTTTATGCTGGTAAGCACTGCTTTGCATGCATATATATACTTTATAAATTACCAGACTGGCTAATTATTCTTAAAGTTTGCACAAGCAATTCACAATTATACCCGACTCCAAACAATTGCTTCCATTCCAGAAATAAGGAGCCATGTGAATAATTAATAGCTTCCCCATGCGGAAACAAAGCCCTATGAAGAGAGACTGAAAGAACTAGGCATGTTTAGCTTTGAGAAGAGAAGACTGAAGGGAGATATGACAGCACTCTTCAAGTCCTTGAAAAGTTGTCACACAGAGGAGAGTTGGGCTCTCTTCTTGATTATCCTAGAGTGCAGGACACAGAATAATAGGCTCAATTTACAGGAAGCCAGATTTCAACTGAACATCAGGAAAAACTTCCTAACTCTTAGAGCAGTATGACAATGGAACCAATTACCTAGGGAGGTGGTGGGCTTTCTGACACTGGAAATATTCAGGAGGCAGCTGGACAGCCACCTGTCGGGTATGCTTTTTGCACTGAGCATGGGTTGGACTTGCTGGCCTTATAGGCCCCTTCTAACTCTACTAATCTATGATTTTATTAAATCATTGCAGCTACTTGTAAAGCCCCCATGTGGAGATGCTAGTTTTCAAAAATAGTGTATCTTCATTAGTGCATCCACTGATGTCCTTGTGTGATCTCACAGCACTCACATTGATGCTATCATAAATGTAAATTGCCCTAAGTTACAGGAAAACAGGAAAATCAGCACTCTAGATAGATTATAATCAAACTGTGAAGAGGATAGGGGGAGCATACTGAAGTCTTACGTTACCATCATATAAAGTCCAGTGAGGATCCCTGTCATAGCAAGAACATTGCTTACCTTCCTCGCAATTTCCCCATTGCCTTTCAGCCAAGGACATTGTCCTTAGAGGCTGATAATGTTATATTGTTTAAGGCAGTTTGAACAGCCCTCCACAGCTGTGAAGCCTTTCCAGATAAAGTTATAGATAAAAATAAAAGTCCTCTACACTGAAATAAGATACAAGATTAAGTATCTGATTCTATGGCTGGGCTACAGTTTGGTGGTATAGCACACATTTTGCATGCAAAAGGTCCCATGTTCTTGGCATCTTGTAGTCATGGGAAAGACCCCCATTGGAAATCTAGGAGATCCACTGCCTATCAATGCAGACAATACTGAGCTAGATGGATCACTATTCTGATGATAGAAGACAGCTTCCTATGTTCCTAAAAGCTCCTGATGTGGAGAGCTTTGCTGATTTTCAGCCAGCAATGGAAGCCTCATGCACAACCACATGAGGATCTAGTTTGTCATCACACCAACAATCTACAATCCAGAAGCTCTTTATGGAGAGGTTGAAGGCATTGGCTGTCCTTTGATCTGCATGCTGTGTTTGGCAGTAATTTTGCCCCTCTTTCCTTGGAGGAAGGGGGAATGAGGCACCAACATACTGCACGTAATGAAAATAGGGGGCCAATTGGAAGAAGGTTCTTGGGTTGCCTTAAAAGTAGAGATTGGCAAATTTGTCAAGTTTAGTTCCTCTCAATTTCTCATTTTTTGCACTCTAAAGTTGCTTTGCTACATTGCCACATTAGTTTGTGATTTTTTATATAAAAAAAAGAAAAATTCACCAGCATTTTAGTGCAGATTTCTCCTAATATACACATCTTCGTATGCAATTTTGCCTAATATACACATTTTTGCAAAATGTCAAATCACTGTGCCAGGCTGGAGGCCAAACTGGGCCTGATACCATCATGTGACAGCAGTGGGGCTGGCTCAGCCCCACCCCTGAAGCAATTCCCCCACCGCCACCTTTTGTCCTACCTGGCAGGAGCTGCTGGGCTGCAGATGCAGAGGTGGCCCTGCTGCTCCATTAAACCCTGATACCCTCCAGTGAGAGTTTTGATTGCAGTGGCAAGAATTGACACAGGCCATATGCAGAGCACCTGAAGAGGTGTCAAAGAATGTGAATTCATCTTCTAGTCAACGTGAGAACATTCCCAACCTCCCAACTTCCATTTCAAAACAGGGAATTAAAAATAGGCAAAACATTCTAGATTTATTGTATAAATCAATTATGAAAATCTATAACAGACACAAGAGCACAGGGTCCACCCCCTCCCTAAGGTTACTGGAAGTGAGAACATGTCATGCCAGCTGGGGTGAAAGGCAGGGGATAGGTAATTTGCAGCTCACAGCTGGGAAATGAAGAAGCAAGATGAAGTGTGGGTAAATCAAGGGCCACATTTATTTAAATAAAGCCATTTTAGTGCTTGGTTGTATAACAAATGATCTGCAGAGAAAAGTGTGGGACTAAACTCTTACCCAAACAGGTGAGGACATCCTGCTGTGGAAAAGGGGGTGGTCCAAGCCCAATCCCCTTCTCCGGGCCCCATCCCCACAAGGTGGCTAGGGAGGCCTTCCTGCTCCACCCTCCCCTCAGGACTACACAACTCTGAGTGGGTATTACAGGTTAGCTCCAAAGGTGAGCCTTATCCTGCCAACAGGCCACACAACCCGGAAGGCAGGCCTCAGAACCCACCAATCACCTTAAAGGGTGCCTGAGTGTGCTCACCAAACCCTACCCTATGAAATTCCCACACATATCCGTGACAAAAGAAGACAAGCCTCAGCTTAGTCCCACTTTTCCCACCTGCAGCCAATAATTACACACAGGGCACTCTGCAGATCAGTCAGAAACAGATCATTACGCAAGTCAGACATATGAACAGCATCTGGCCAGTAAAGATCAGCCCTGCCACACTTCACCTGTAGATGATGTACAATATAACGTCACCCTGCATATCAGCAAACGTGAGCCGGACCTCCCTATTTACTTTCTTACAAGCCTTGTTCAGGCTCCTGGGGTCAATCTCTCCCCTCCAAATCTCCTGTGGAGGATATTTGACCAAACAATCATGGTCCCAGGCCACCTTCCACATATGGTCTCAAAGTCCAGGCAAGCCTGAATGATAAGGACTTTCCCCTTAAACATTCCCAGGTCATTGCCTCCCAAATGGATAACCACAACCTTTGGAGGATGCTGCACCAACCAAGCATCAAAAAGCATTGGTAGGAGGCATTCCCACAGCATGCCACACCTACTCAGCCACTGGACCGAAGCACAATGGCTGAGCCCCACCTGGGTTCCGTGCCCGGTCTGCAATGCCCTCCTCTTGGCCCAGAACGCCATGCTGTGGCCACAAATGAGTAACTTGACTCTCTCCAGCACCCTCTAACCTGTTAAAACAGAAGTAACAATTAACAATACGCTCCTTAGCACAATGGTCAATGTGGGCCTTTGAGTGGCCTGACATAAGCACGGAAACCACCCAATCGCCAGCGCCCCACCGCCTGTATCACTGTGCTCCCAAAGCCCAAGGTAGCTGCTGTAGAGGCCGCACCAGTTCTGAAAGAGTGTGTACCAAACAGCCCGGGATCCAGACCCAAACATGACAAGGACCATCTGGTGATGGACCAAACCTGAAACCTAGTCAAAGGTTGACCATCCTGGTGGCAAAACAAGAAACCCCCAGACTTACCCCTAAGGTGCAAAAACAAACCTAGTGCCCGGACTGGACACAGCCCATCAACAGGGGAAGAGGCCAAAGTGATAACAGCTCCTTGCCCTCTCTGGTCAGCCTTTGACTTGCAGAGCTGAATCCAAACACAGGTGCCGCTTACCATCACATCACCTACCTCCAAAGCCCGACTGGACCTGTCATTTCTAGAGAAGGGAAGCAACTCTCCCATGCCAGAAGCCTCCCAAAATGCTATAACAGCAACTGCATGAAATAAAACTGCCCCGTAGCTGGAACTACATAAAGACACGCAAAGCCCATGAAGGCCCAACAAAATAGAAGTGAAATAGGGCAACAGGTATCCGGTGCAGGAGGATGTGCCCGGGTCCACTCCCAAGCATCTTCCTTATGCTAAAAACACCTGAGAAGTCAGGTACACCCCTGACCTTGGCCAAAAATCCAATCCCCTCTAACTTACCCCTAATGATCTTCACTGTAAGTCCCTGCTGGTGACGAATCAACCAAAACCAATCCGCTGTGACAGGCCAAAGGAGGGAATACCCCCTGCTTAAATGAAACCTGTCAAATTCCCTGCCTGCTCTTAAATAGGAGTTTCTTGAGCTGGTGGCAAGGGCCAGTATGGCTTTCTCAGCTTCAAATAGGCATCGGCTCTGGTAGAGGCCTGGCCAAAGGGGCCAACTCCCGAAAACGTGGCATCTGATGGCGAGAGAGGGCATCAGCCATGCCGTTGTCCAAACCAGGAACATGGCGAGCAAGAAAAAGAATATTAAATTTAAGGCACTGAATAACAAAAGCATGTACCAAAACCATTACTCTAGCATTCCTAGAAGCAAGAGAGTTGATAACGTGCACTGTGGCCTGGTTATCACACCATAAATGCACCATGGAGTTAGCCAAATCAGCCGCCCACAGATGTACCGCAACCACTATGGGAAAAAACTCCAAAAAGGTCAAATCCCTAGTGATGTCAGCCTCAGCCCAGGCCACCAACCATGCCTCCGCACACCAGCTATCCCGAAAAATAACTCCAAAACCTAAAGCCCCAGAGGCATCAGAATGAATTTGCAACTCAGCCTCCAATAATAAATCCCTGCACCAAAAAGAAACCCCATTAAACTAATCCAAAAATTGTGACCAGCTAGCAAATCGTCCCTCATGTCCCTGGTGATTATAACCCAATGATGAGGCCTATCGAGGCCCTTCAGCAGCTCACAAATCCTACGCAAAAATGCCCTGCCAGGTGCTATGACTCTACATGCAAAATTTAAATGCCCTACCAATTCCTGAAGCTCTCTGAGAGTAACCTTCTTAGTACCCCCATGTTATCAACCCTACTTTTCAATTCCCGTTACTTAACTGCTGGTAAACGGCAAGGCTGTGCTACTGAAGGGCCCTCAGTTTTCTCTCTGGCTAAAGGCACCCCGAACTCTTCCGCCACCTGCCCAAATGCCGACATAAACTGACTACACTGCCATGAGCCAGGAGGACCAGCAAAAAGAAAGACATCAAGATAATGCACTACAGCATTACAGCCAGCTCGCCTCCTGAGAACCCACTCAAGGAATGTACTAAAGCATTCAAAAGCTGAAGAAATAGAACATCCCATGGGTAGAGCTTGATTTAAATAAAATAAGCCCTTAAATGAAAACCCCAATAGGTCAAAGTTCAAAGGGTGGACTGGCAGGAGGCGGAAAGCCAACTTAATATTACACTTACCCATGAGAGCACCTGGGCCAAAACGCTGAGCCATAACAACTGCGCTGTCAAAGGAAGCATAACGCACCAAACACAAATGCTCAGGAATAGCATCATTCACCAACTGCCCCCTAGGGTAAGATAGGTGATAGATGAGGCAATATTGTCCCAGATCTTTCTTAGGAACGATGCCCAAAGGGGATACCCTTAAAGTGGGCATAGGAGGGTAATCAAACAGACCTAAAAAACATCCCTCAGCTACCTCCTTATCTATTTTATCCATTCCTGGGCAAGGTCTTGGAACGGGTGGTTGCTGGCCAGCTCCAGGCGCTATTGGATGAAACTGATTATCTAGATCCATTTCAATCGGGTTTTAGGCCCGGTTTTGGCACTGAGACAGCCTTGGTCGCCCTGTACGATGACCTATGTCGGGAAAGAGACAGAGGGAGTGTAACTCTGTTGATTCTCCTTGATCTCTCAGCGGCTTTTGATACCATCGACCATGGTATCCTTCTGGAGAGGCTCGCGGAGTTGGGAGTTGGAGGTACTGCTTGGCAGTGGTTCCGCTCCTACTTGGCGGGTCGTCTCCAGAAGGTAGTGCTTGGGGAACATTGCTCGACACCGCGGGCTCTCCAATATGGGGTCCCGCAGGGGTCAGTTTTGTTCCCCCTGCTTTTTAATATCTACATGAAGCCGTTGGGAGAGGTCATCAGGAGTTTTGGAGTGCGTTGTCATCAGTATGCTGATGACACGCAGCTCTACTTCTCCTTTTCATCTTCTTCAGGTGAGGCTGTCGATTTGCTGAACCGTTGCCTGGCCTCGACAATGGACTGGATGAGAGTTAACAAACTGAAGCTCAATCCAGACAAGACTGAGATGCTGTTGGTGGACGGGTTCTCTGATCGGATGGTGGATATATACCCTGTCCTGGACGGGGTTACACTCCCCCTAAAGGACCGGGTTCGTAGTCTGGGAGTCTTTTTAGACTCTTCCCTCTCACTTGAGGCTCAAGTAGCCTCGGTGGTTAGGAATGCGTTTTACCAACTTCGGTTGGTAGCCCAGCTACATCCCTATTTGAGTAAAGAGGACCTTACATCAGTGGTACATGCTCTGGTAACCTCACGTTTGGATTACTGTAATGCGCTTTACGTAGGGCTACCTTTGAAGACAGTTCGGAAGCTACAACTAGTGCAAAATGCGGCGGCCAGATTGCTGACAAGGACCAAGCGGTCCGAGCATATAACACCTGTTCTGGCCAGCTTGCACTGGTTGCCAATATGTTTCCGGGCTAGATTCAAAGTGTTGGTATTAGCCTATAAAGCCTTATACGGTGCGGGACCACGATACCTTGCGGAACGCCTCTTCCGATATGAACCGGCCCGTGCACTACGTTCTGCTACGAAGGCCCTCCTCCGGGTTCCAACTCACAGGGAGGCCCGGAGGGTGATGACAAGATCTAGGGCCTTCTCAGTGGTGGCCCCCGAACTATGGAACAGTCTCCCTGAGGAAGTACGCCTGGCGCCGACTCTGCTTTCCTTCCGGCGCCAGGTCAAAACCTTCCTATTCTCTGAAGCATTTTAAGTTACATTGATCTAATTTTAATAATGTTTATTGTATTGTTGATTGTATTTTAATATTATTTTGTTATTCATTGTATTTTTATACTATTTTATGTTCACCGCCCAGAGAGCTATTGCTAGTCGGGCGGTATATAAATTTAATAAATAATAAATAAAATAATAATAATAATATTTCCTCCTGCACCACTGTCTCCATTCCAACTACCGAGTTTAGATTCTCTGATGTGTAGGACCTATGCTCCCCAACAACTGGAATCCTAAAACCAAAACCTTCCCCCAAGTAAACTGCATCTGCCCGCCTAGGATACTGATGGAGCAAATGCAAAAATAGGCAAATATTAATCAGGGTGGGACCCCTTACCCAAAGGCTGCCCTCCAGATCTAGGCTTTTTCCCCTCCTGAAGACCCTTAAACCCCCAAGCCTAGAACAGCTGGTAAAAGGATGGGAGCCAGTGCAGATGGAACACTCATGCCTAAATTTACATGGGTTCCTGTTGCAAAATCCTTTAGCACTGAACTCCCAACAGAGCAGGCAGGGTTGAACCCCATGCCCCATGGACCCACGGGAAGGCACCACAGTGGCAGACTTGCCCAGTAAATGCCCACTATCTGCCCTAACCCCTTGCACAGGTCAAGCTGCAGTCATGAACTGCAGCCACCGCTCTGGGTCCTCTCTGTCCCACTGTAGGTTCACAATCACCGCCACTCTTATCCTAAAAGATTCATCATAAGCCAGCCATGCTGACCCCATGAATTCCGTATGCACCCTAAATATTATGTCCAGGTATTTCACCAAAGCAGCCACCCTCATGTGCTAGCGCTGAATCATCCCCCCCATATAAATTAAAAATCCTGCCATCCAATTACCCCAGGTCCTATTCACCTTTTTTCTTTTTAAATTTCTCGTCTCTCTCTTCCTGCTTATCCTTTTCCTTCTGCTCAGGCTTGCGATATAACAAGGAAAACACATCTATGTATTCTCCCTTCCAAATACGCTCCATTGTTGCCAGCAACAAGTGAGCCCCCAGAGGAGCTGATGTCTCCCCAAATGGAACCTCAGCAGCCCCGACAGAAGACAATGGATCAACAGTGAGGTAAGCTGCAGGAGTGCCCACGGGGGCCAAACCTGTCTACAAGCATCACTCATAGGCTGCTGCTGGACAGAAGGAGAATCACCCCATCCATATCCAGCAGGTATTGCCCCCAAATATGCCAGGTAAGGCCATCCCTGAGCAACTCCCCATGGCATAGCCCAAGGCCTCATCGCAGGCCACCCAGACATTCCCCACACATTACCTTGAGGAGTGGACTCACCAAAACCTGTATGAGCTACAGCAGCCTCCACTCTGCCTCAGGCGCTGAATTCACAGGTCCAAATTGGCCTGACGAGCCCTCCAGTGCAGCTAAGTGGTCTAAAACAGAATTCCAATCATCATCATATTGACCCTTCTTGTCCTGTTTACCTTTAGCCAGCTTAGCCTTCTTCCCCATAGTCTCCTAAGGTTGCCTGCTCAACCTTTCCAGAGACGCAATACAGGCTAACGCTGAAGACACATCAGGCCCCTCATTCTCAGAGGATGAGGAGTCATGGGGGGGAGGAAGTGGCTGCTAAGCAGACCTCTTCAGGGCCTTCCCCTTCCCCTTAGAGTCACCTATGCCCTTCTTAGGAGGCATGGTACAACAAACCCCACTTACCTTGAAGGAAAATTGGGGAGGGCCTCTTCAGACAGACCTTCCCAAAATGGCTGCTTTTATAACAGCCCTCCAAAATGGCTACCCTCCAAACGACCTTCCCAAGACGGCCACCTTCAAATGACCTTCCTAAAATTGCCACCTTCAAAATTGACCTACCCCAAATGGCCACCTTTCAAACAACCTTCCCAAGATGGCTGCCTTCAAATCACCTTCCTGAAATGGCCCTTTAAAATTGACCCTCCCAAGATGGTCACCTTCACCCAAAATGGCTGCCACTCTAAACAGGCCCCAGGCCCAAAATGGCAGTGCAAAATGACAGAAAGCTAATGAAGGTCCAGCATGTGCTGCAAAATGGTGGCCCAAAATGGTGGCTGAGCCAAATGAAGGCCCAGGCCTGTGGCCTCTATATTTCCACCCAGGAACTCAAGACCCACGGCCTGATTATGACCCCCCCCAGTCACAAATTGGTGGACAGGCCAACTGAAGGCCCAGGCCCCACCAAATGGCACCTCGCACAAGGCTACCAAATAGCCACCGCGCTGCCATGCACTGGCAGCCACGCACAAGGCCTCCCAATGGCTCAACCAGACCCTTAATAGGCCAGCCAGTGCCAGCCTGTCATCCCCGCTCCATACCTCACAGGCCTTAAAAGCCCACCAATGCTGCGGACAGCAAGGCCTCCTGACAGCCTGGGCCAGCAGGCCCTGCCTATCACCCCCTAGCTCCAAACCTTGCGGGCCATCAAAGCCCACCAATGCTGCAAGCTGCACTGCTGCCACAAGCCATCCCTCCACCCCACGTGCAACAAAACAGGCCACCAACCAGCCAAGGCCCCAACCAGGGCCCGTGACGCACAACCTGCGCAAGGCCAGAAAGAGGCTGAGGGAGCACAGAACAGGGCTTAAATAGCCACCCTGCCCCACTCCCTGTGTGACATGGCATGCACGCCCGCGCCACAATCGGGGAGGCTTTGAAGCCATGCCAGGTCTTCACTGGTGCGGCTGCAAAGGTCCACCATTGACACAGCCCTCTGGGTCTGTTGATGGGCGGGAATTGCCAGCAGTGTGTGGGACCTGAAATGGCAGTGAGTAGGATCAGAAATATTTCACACTTTTTTTTTCTCCCAGCTCTCTTTTTTTACAGGATAACCCTTCCTCAGTTGAGTCATCTTTCCCCACTGAACCCTATGATGATTAACCCCATGCTGCTTTAAGCTTTTTCCTTAGCTTAATAGCAGCAAGTGTGTGTGTGGGGGGGAGCTATTTCCATCAGAACTGTGGGATGGTGAAGAAAGGTTTTTAACTTTCTTCTTTCTAAAACTCCCCCTTGTGCTGCTCAGTTGACTGGGGAACTGATGTGAATGGTGAAAAGGGGTCTGGACTACAGGAAAAAATGTTAATCTTTATCTAACACCCCCCCCCCGCTGCTCAGTGGGAAGGTATGTTGTGGGCCATGTAAGGTTAGGCAGTGGGCCAGAAGCAGCCCTGGAGGTATGTGTGTACAGATTTTACACTTCTGAACAAGAGACAGAAAAAAGTCTTGGAGACTATGCATACTGACCAGAGAATGTTCTTATTGCCCAGAGAATGTACAAAACACAGTTGAGATATGTACATTCCCCAAGGTCTGTTGGAGATTGAGTATAATGGCAGGAGAATGTACAAAATTCAATGGATATATGCACATTTCCAAAGGCCTGTTGGGGTTTATGCATATTGGCCGGAGAATGTACAAAATTTAGGTGCGAGATGAACATTTCCCAAGGCCTGTTGGTGATTATGTATATTAACCAAGAAATATGGACATTTCCCTCTTCATTGAAGGATTATGTGCACATTCACCATGAAGCCTGGAGAATGTGCACAATGGCTGGTTATTATGCACATTAACCACTCAATTTACATTCCCCTTAACAAGCCCATTCAATCCAGTTTTAGTGGATTAAAACAACCCTCAAACAGCAGCATTTTAAGTTGCATATTTTCTCTAAAATCCACATTTTGTACACAACTCCCCCAGATATATGCATTTTGTATGGCTTTCTATGGATTTTTCCTTAAAATCCACATTTCCCCCATAAAATACACAATTTTATATGCACTTTTGGAACTGAAAGTACATTAAAAATGTACACAGTCTGATCCATAACTCCCTTCCAATCCATATATAAACCTAGCAACAGCAGATTAGGTTGATTCACTCTGAAATGTGGACCGGACAAAATTCTCCTCCAGTCATCAGCCTCTCCTGGGGACCGAGCCTGTAGTGGGGCAGCCCCTGTCCTGTGGAACTCCCTGCCAGTGAGCTCCCTGCTAACTTTTGGACATCTCCTATAAACTGTGTTATTCAGACAGGCTTTTTTTCCTGATTTTTTTTTTGATCTTATTGTGATTGTGCGTGTTGTATACCACCTTGCAGCATTTTTATGAAAGTGCCATTTATAAATATTTAAGTAACTGCATAATATGCTGGGGGTGTCCCACATTTCATCTCATGCACAAGCCACATAAAACTGAAAGCAGACCTTCTTCCAGCAGCCAATCTGAGGCCAGGCATCATGACTCAAAGGCAGAATTCTTGGGAGCTAATGCCAGCTCATCCCTGCACTCTGGTTCCCAAGCACAATTGTGCTAATTTGCACGCATCAAAAATTATGATCAAATTAGAACTCTCTCACTCTCACACACACACAAATCTTTTTTCTCCAAACAATCTTGGAGGAAGCTCATAATTAGTGGTCCAAATATAGTTTGAGTAGAGAAGGGTTCACATCACAGCACTACAAATAAAATGGTGCAGAGAAGGGCAGATACTCCAGTTTGATGAGAGATGAATGCTGCACACTTAGAAAATAAAAGTTTTATCCACTGTATATTCTTTGGAGTGTCCAAATAATAAGAAAACATCAGTGAGGACCTATAATCAGTAATTAATTTTGCTGCAAGTTGGTGATAGGAGGGAAAAACTCTTCTACACATTCTATCAGACTCCTTGGTAGCTGATATGCTAGATTTGACTGAAGCACCAGTGATAATCATATTATCATTTCCATTAGTCTTTTTTTAGTCTTCTTTTCCAGAGCTTTTATAGCTCAGTGATTCTGAGCATATGGCAAGTGATGGCAACACCTGCATTCAACCCAAATAACAGAAACAAGATATGTGACACAGGGTTTGCCCATGTGCTGTGATTGTTTCATCTTACCAAGGAGTAAGCAGTAATGTAAAGGTGTTCATATAATCCCCCTCAACTACTGTGCATCTTATCCTGCTTCTCACCCAGCCATTTACTTGTATCCCAACCCCAATCGCCTATCAACAACTATCTCGCTTCTTACTCAGGCACTTCATTGCCAGCCCCAACTCTGATCAAACTGCCATGTTTCTTACACTGCTTTTCACCCCACCCACTTACTTTCCACCCCATTCCCCATCAACAGCTACCCCACTTCTTATCACACTTCTTACCCCATGCATTTAGACTCCAACACCAATACCCCTCAGCTACCCCAATTCTTACCCCAGTTTGCACCATAGTCACTGAGTTTGCAGGCCCATGCCCCTCCATTGCACAACTTCTTACCCCTTCTCACCCCACTCACTTAGACCCCAACACCATTCCCCTCCAACTACCCCACTTCTTACCCCAATTCCTACCCCACCCACTGAGTTTGTAACCCCATCCTCTTCAACTGCTCCACCTCAATGGGGCTTACTCAAACAGGGAACAGTGTACAGAACTGCAACTTCAAGTGATAAGGAACTTCACTCACTGAACCCAAAATTCAGTATCATGCCACTTTAAGCTGTTTTGCAATTGTTTATACTTGTTTTTATGGTTATTGGATTTTAAAGGGATTTATTTCTTACTGTGAGCTGCCTTGGTTTCTAGTCAGCAACCCTACCTCACAGGGTTGTTGGAAAGACTCTATATACATACACACACTGGAGATGTAAAAATACATACACTCCATATAATGGTTTATTGTCAAAACAAGTTGGTCATTGTAGAACATTTTTTTAAAAAAATAAATAAATTCAGTATCACTTTCCTACATAATAAAATCAGTGATGCCTAAGTAAGTCCTGCCTAATTGCTTTAAAAAATAAGATTGGATGAGGAGAGGAGGATTTACAACGCACACATATTCTTTGCTATGTTCACTCAAAAGTCCCATTAATTTACAGCACAGTCCTAACCATGTTTTCTCAAAAGTAAGTCCTATTGAATTCAGTGGGGTTTACTCTGGGTATGTGGGATTAGCATTGCAGTTTTACTCCCAGAAAAGCAAGTACTGGATTAAAGCTTCATATTGGGAAGGTTTTCAAAACAGTGCCCTATTCAACATCCCAGGAAAATTTAAACTTGTTTGACTCCTGCACAAAAGAGAGAAAAAAACCGGAAGCTATATACTTACTCAATATATTAGATTATTTATTTATTTATTTATTTATTTTTATTGCATTTGTATACCGCCCCATAGCTGAAGCTCTCCGGCAGTTTACAACAATTAAAAACATTAAAAACAAACATACAAATTTAAAAACACATTTTTTAAAAATCAATTTAAAAACAGATGCTAAAATACCTGGGAGAGGAGGAAAGTCTTGACCTGGCACCGCAAGGTAACAGTGTTGGCGCCAGGCACACCTCGTCACAACAATCATTCCATAATTTGGGGGCAATCACTAAGAATGCCATCTCCCTTGTTGCCACACTCCCAGCTTCCCTCCAAGTAGGCACCCAGAGGAGGGCCTTGGATTGTGAACATAGTGTACGGGTGGGTTCATGTCGGGAGAGGCGTTCCATCAGGTATTGTGGTCCTAAGCCAAGTAAGGCTTTATAGGTTAAAACCAGCACCTTGAACCAAGCTTGGAACATACAGGCAGCCAATGCAAGTGGGCCAGAATCAGTTTTATATGTTCGAACCGTCTGGTACCTGTTACCAATCTGGCCTCTGCATTTTGCACAAGCTGCAGTTTCCGATTATTTTCAGATAATCAGGAAAAAACAACCGTTTTCTGGTCTTGCAATGGGTTCTAGCTACTGGTTCTAGGTCAAGAAATCCCTTGTCAATCACAACTCTGACTTCACTTATTGGTTATAAACCTGAAAGGGTGGGATTAGAGCAGCCAGCTATGAGCTCATTTAGCAGAAGGGGGGGTGGCTGACATTTTGGTGTATATCTCGTGAACCAGACCACCTAGAAATTTAATTTGCTTAAATAGAAAGCTGAGAGTGCAGTGACTGACCCGGAGACAATCCCCAAAATCCAAAGACTCTGGGTGAAAACCAGAGACCTGGCAGTAGGAATGTATGTGCAGTTATAGGAACATTCTTAAACTGTGTACAGTTCTGGTCGCCTCATCTCAAAAAGGTTATTATAGAGTTGGAAAAGGTTCAGAAGAGGGCAACCAGAATGATCAAGGGGATGGAGCGACTCCCTTACGAGGAAAGGTTGCAGCATTTGGGGCTTTTTAGTTTAGAGAAAAGGCAGGTCAGAGGAGAAATGATAGAAGTGTATAAAATTATGCATGGCATTGAGAAAGTGGATAGAGAAAAGTTCTTCTCCCTCTCTCATAATACTAGAACTCGTGGACATTCAAAGAAGCTGAATGTTGGAAGATTCAGGACAGACAAAAGGAAGTACTTCTTTACTCAGCGCATAGTTAAACTATGGAATTTGCTCCCACAAGATGCAGTAATGGCCACCAGCTTGGATGGCTTTAAAAGAAGATTAGACAAATTCATGGACAGGGCTATCAATGGCTACTAGCCGTGATGGCTGTGCTGTGCCACCCTAGTCAGAGGCAGCATGCTTCTGAAAACCAGTTGCCGGAAGCCTCAGGAGGGGAGAGTGTTCTTGCACTTGGGTCCTGCTTGCGGGCTTCCCCCAGGCACCTGGTTGGCCACTGTGAGAACGGGATGCTGGACTAGATGGGCCACTGGCCTGATCCAGCAGGCTCTTCTTATGTTCTTTTGTTCTTATGGAAGTGTTTTGCTGTTAGAATAAATTCATAGGTACAGATTGTTGTTAGTGGGGCCAGAAGCAATTTATATTCAGTTTGCCACATAAAAATCATAGGTAATCTCTCTTCAGGACAAAAATGTTGTCATACCTTCCCCCCACCCCTAAGACACCATGGTAGTGGGCTCCCGCTGGGAGGAAAGGCGGGATATAAATCAAATAATAAATAATAATAAATATAAAAACCAGAGAGAAAATTGTGAGGCAATGGGGAGAGGAAGAATGATATCCAGGAATTATCATTGCATGCAGATGGTTAGATCTGATGATGGTGTCTTCATCACACAGCATTTCTTGTGCAGACCACATGGAAGCCAATAAATGAATGTGTTGTAGTCTAGGGCAGAGCTATTCTGCTTCCACACATGCAGAATTCCCACACTGGTTGTGTAATTAAAGCTATAGTCTCTCCTGGTCCAAAATGGGAATTCTCAAGTGGGCCATGTTGGCGTTCGCTTAGACTACAAGGAGTTAAAGGTCAATGATATGTTTCTGAAAAGATCACTTTCTTAGTCTGGAAGTAACAATCAGACTTCTACATATCATCTTTATGTCAGAGTATTGCTCATCCCAACACTCTGCATGGATTTGCAGACAAATAAATACTTTCCTTTTGTCAATTTTCAAACATGCTATTCATTTAAAGAATGTAAGTTCCATAGCATAATGCATTTGCTAGTAAAAGATAAAGAAACCAGTTGTTTAGCTATGAATTGGACAGGAGACTACATTTCAAAGAAACTGGGTGATATCTAAGGCTGCAGACGTAACTCCAGTTCCCTGGATGCAAGGCCTGTCGAACTCAGTGGGGCTTACTTCTGAATAGACACGGTTAGGATTGCCCTCTAAGTCATAGGTCCCACCTGCACTACACATGTAAAGCAGCATAATACCACTTAAACAGTCATGACTTCCCCCAAAGAATACTAGGAACTGTAGTTTGTCAAGGGTGCTGAGAGTTGTTAAGGGACACCTGTTCCCCTCACAAAGCTACATTTCCCAGAGTTCCTGGGAAAAGGGACTGATACTTAAACCACCCTGGGAATTATAGCTCTCCTATAATTCCTGGGCTCCTGCTGGGAGGAAGGGTGGGATATCAATTAAAGGGGTCTCCTGACAACTCTTTGGGGGAAGCCATGATTGTTCAAAGTGGCAGAATACTGCTTTAAATGTCTATTGGTTTCAATGGGTGTACTCTGAATATGACTAGTTGAATATAGCCCATTGTGTATTTACAACACCGTTCATGTATTGTTTAAGTGTAAAATGAAAAGGAATTGGAGGTGAGGGAATCATTTCACTCACTAGCAACTGTAATGGATGAAGAGAAAGTTGATATTTTGTTATTAGTTTCAGTTTGAAACAGAAAATAAGCTCCTGAAATATTCAATGGAATGAAATCATGCAGTGTGCAGTATTATTCTAACAGAGATCTGCTGAAACACTGGTTTTTTAATGCTTAATATGTTTTTAAAATAAATTCATTTCAAGTTGATAATACATCTAAAAATTACAATAGCACTTTAAATTAAAATGTCAGCTACAACAATTTTCATCATAAACAAAGTATAAATGTGTCGTTTTAAAAGGTGCATTAACCACACCTCTCTCTTCAAATTTAAAGTGAAAGAAATTATGGTTTCCCACTAAACTAAGATTCTCATTAACACAGTTAAGTCCCCATCCCCAAATATGTACTTTGATTTGGTTAGTTGACAGTTTCACATGAACGTGTATGAAAAGCCTTTAAAGTTTTCAATCTTGGCTGATCTTATTTAATTATTTATTATTTGTTTTATATCCCACCCTTCCTCCCAGCAGGAGCCCAGGGCAGCATCTTGCTCTGCTTGGAGGAAAAAGGCTGCAATCTTTGCCCTTTAACCTGCTTCTTAGTTTCCCAGCCAGATTATGTGTAAGGACAAAGTCTTTGCTCTGTTTGTGAACTGCACCACCATCACATCCTCCACCATTCCTTCTGCATCAGGAATGTGTGGGGAAACTTTGGCCCTCCAGAAGTTGCTGAACTACAACTGCCGTCATCCCTGACCATTTGTCATGCTTGCTGGGGCTGATGGGACTTGTACTTCAGCTTCCCCACTCCTGCCCTAGGGGAATATCAGCTTTGGCTGTGTGCATACCATACATTTAAAGCACGTTTCCCCCCAAAGAATCCTGGGAACTGTAGTTTGTTAAAAGTCCTCAAAATGGTAACTCTGTGATAGGTACACCATAGATGTGAAGGCCCAGCAAAAAAAAACCTGAAAAAAACCAGAACACAGATGTTTCCCCCCTTTCTTCTGTTTTCTTTCTTTTTTAATTTTTTTCTGAAAAAAGGGGAAAAATCAGGAAAAAACTATTTTTCCCCAATCCCCTCTTTTTTCCTGGGCTTTCACATCTCTCTTTTGGGAAAGCCACATACTTTAGCTATGCTTCAAATGTATGGTTTGCATGCAATCTTAGTCCTGAAGTTGGGTCAATAATTTCTGTAGAGTTCAGCTGGAAATACTCCACGATCCTTAAAGGGGCTGATATAACCCCCTGGGCTTTGTATTTAAACTTCACTGCTGGATAAATGTGTTTTGCAACTACATTACAAAAATAAATCTCCAGGCACATATGACATGATGTGTTTGTCTTCTTCTGCTTACCAGAATCATGGTGCTAATCGTTCATCCCTTGGGGAGTTGGCCTTGAAGAAACCTGACTGTGGTTGAAAATGGGAGCCCATCAGACTTCCAAAGGATCAGGCTCCCTATCCAACTTGTATAAATGGCAACATACCTGGTTACATTACTGCACTCCAGTAAGTACACCTTGGCAATATCTGCTTGACTGTTACCAACCAGCTGCATTTCTTCAATTAACTTGCTTGGCTAGATCTCCAAATAAAGCCATTTTCCGAGTGCAATGTACCATGGAGAATGATGTGTTTCCTTAGAATTCTGTACAAAGCATTGAGATCAATTCTGATTTTCAGGATGGCAGCTACCGGCAAGGTGAGCAATTTGAAACTTAACATATTTCTCCTCCTAAGGATCTGAGCACATTAAAATGAGGTGCAAAGTGCTTCTAATTTGTCAATCATTTCCTTGTATAATTCTATTCCTCCATTACCTCGAAAATTGCCCAAGAGGAATTTTGTTTTGTTCAGCTTCCTTTCATCAATACACTGTTCACTTTTTACATGGGCAAGAGCCACCCCCACACCTACCTAGGTGCCCTTTCTTCCACCGTGCCAGCTGTTGCTCCAGATGGTGTGTTGCGAGTGCCATCTGTAGCAAGGATGAAGGAAAAGAGCCCAGATTAGAGAGGAGAGAGAGAACTGGATGCAACCTTAAAAGACAGAAGGCAAACTGAGCTAAGACTGTTGCCAAACGTTGAGTGCATTTGAGGACTAGAACACAGAAACACCTGAATACAAGAATGCCTTTGATGATGCATTGGAAGCTTCCACTGATGGAAATGGCTCCCGTTCATTGTCTGCTTGAGGTGAGGAGATGGAAAGAAATAATAAGTCAGTTTTGTGCCAGTTGCACTGGTCAATAGGTGTGCCATGAATGGGTATGCTTGAAGATCTAATGTTTATTTTAACAATTTATTGAATTTATTAATAGTTTCCTACAACAAGAATAAAATACAGTATTAAAACACATAAACATATTAAAAACAGAAGCACGGTAAAAAAAAAACCCTACAATATCCAATCACTGGTACTGTCCAAATACCACAACACAACAGCGTCTTTGCCTGGAGCCAAAATGATGACAAAGTTGGTGCCAGGTGGGCCTCCCTGAGAAGAGCATTCCGTACATGGATAGCTACTACAGAAAAAGGCTGTCAAAGCCCAAAGCCAGAAGGTATTGCCTTTCTTTTAATTTCTTGTAGGTCTGAATGTTTGGCTATAGATCATGTCATCTCTGTGATAAACAGGACTATGCAGAGAGATGTACTTTCCAACATGCAGGAAGTAATGTGGGGGAATGTCACTTAGATCTCTGTCTCTCCCCCCCCCCAAAAAAGATGATTTCTGCACAACCACTATCTTTTAAAAACACAAGTGGAATATTAAGCTCAGGCTTAAAGCCTTGCTGAACTGGCAAGGCACATGATGCATGTGTATTTGGAACACAGCATTGATGAGAGGTAGATCAAGCAGTGATCATTTGCAAGCTGGGGTCAGAAGGATACCCAGAATGAGTTGTTGACTCATGCTATAGAAAGGGTGTTTCTTTCAATCCATGTCGGAAGGCAGAGCTGGGGTCCCAATCCCGGGGAGCTGGATCCCGGAGAGTTGGGAGAAGAGTATTCGGATGGATGGCAGAGGGAAGGGGGAGGAACTTCCCCCCTTTGGAGCGAAGACGAAACAGAGGAACTGCCAGTGATAAGGTCGCTTAGCAACGGGGAGCCTGAGCCCTCCCTGGACATTCTCACGCCTCCCCCTCTTTCAGGCTCAGAGCAAGAGGGGGAAGAGGGAGGGCTGCTCACAGCCGAAAAGCGGGGAGGCAGTTTACCATCAGCCCCTCCCCTATCCCCCATCCTGGAATCGGAAACTTCAGAAGAGGAGGGGGTGATGCTTCCCCCCTCACCACGCACACGCAGACAGCTGAAAAGACAGGAGAGAAGGGGGGGAAGGCGGGCAGTACCTGAGGGGCAGTTAAGGAGGAGCGAAAGATTGCGCGCCCGTTTGGCCCCTTCTTAAAGAACAGGCGGGAAGAAGTCCCTTGCTCTGTCAACTTTCTCCCAATGCCGCAGGACCTGTATCCCTGTATTGCTTCATGAGAAAACGCAGTCTTTGTTTGGACATTACCCTAATAAAACACGAATTAACGACAATCGTTGGTCTGGTTCCTGAGTCACATCCTGGGCCTGACAGCTTGACAGAGCCACCTAAATCACCCTCAACGCTCTCTTCACTTGACTGGGACAAGATGTCAAAGGGAGCAGCGGGGGAGACGAACCCCACTTCTGAGACGGAAGAAGTGGAACTCCTGAGGACTAAGGTAGCTGATTTGCAGATGGATGTTCAAGCCCTGCTAGCAGCAGTCAAGGCGCTGAAGACGGATAATCAAACCTTGAAGGCCACGATAGACCAGATGCGAACAGCCCCTCCAGCTGCCGTAGTAAAGGTTCCCATTGGATTGCCCCCAAAATACGCGGGACAAAGTGATCAGTTGGCAACCTTCGTGGCTCAATGTGAGTTATATCTGGATGTCAGGCACACGGAATTTCCAGACGATGGGGCTAAAGTAGCTTTCGTGATTAGCCTCCTGGATGGAGAAGCTGCAAAATGGGTGACTCCGTATCTCGTGAGAAAGGATACTGTCTTAGGAAGGTACAGAGGATTTATACAGGAGATGACCAAGATGTTTCAAGACCCGCAAAGGGCTGAAACAGTAGCGCGGCAACTAGGCGCTCTGAAGCAAGCTAAAGGGACTGTTTCCGAGTACACTAACGCTTTTAAAATTCTGTCCCAGGAAACTGGTTACAATGACGCCGCCCTGATGTTTATGTACCGGAGTGGATTAAATGCTGAAATCCTGGATGAGTTGGCCAGGACCTCACCCCCCACTGACCTACCAGGGCTCATCCGGCTATGCCTACAGATAGATCACCAGATGGAAGGAAGGCGCCTGGAAAGGAAGCAGGAGGTCCCGAGATACTCAGCCTCGGCATCCCGCAACAAGACCCTTCCCACTACAGGGATGGCAGGTAATGCAACTGAGGGACAGGGAGGGGCTAGGCCAAGACTGTCGGAAGAAGAAAAGGAAAGACGATGCCGGGAACGTTTATGCTTTTATTGTTCAAAGCCGGGCCATGTGGCCAGAGACTGTGGACTGAAAGGGGGGAAAGCCGAGCCGTCGGGAAACTAGAACACCCAGTCCACGTGCAGGCCGGTGGACTGGGGGCAGCATTGTATAAAGGCCCCCCAATGATCCAACCTCCCTCAAAGGGGGTGTTGGTCTTGCCTATTCGGATTACAACTTCCAGAGGAGTGGTGTTTAATTCCACTGCCTTAATTGACAGTGGAGCCTCCACAAACTTTATTGATGCAAAGTTAGTCAAGCATCATGGAATTTCCCGGTGGAAACTGGACGCTCCCCTAGCTGTGGAGACTATCGATGGGAGACCCCTGAAGTCAGGAGGGGTGACACAAGCCATGGAGGAAGTGAAACTTCAAATCCCTGGGTACGAAGAGTTCATTTCGGTATACGTGTCAGATCTCTCGAACTTTGAGGTGATTCTGGGAATGCCCTGGCTAGCAAAGCATGAACCCAAAATAAGTTGGAAGGAGGCGGTGGTGTGGTTCACCTCACAGTATTGCCAGGAGAACTGTCAACCTGAAGGAATCAAGAACACCTTAGCGGGGGCAGTGCAAGAGATCGAGCAAGTGACCCTGCCGCCAAAGTATGAAGAATTCAAAGATGTGTTTGATGAAAAAGAGGCAGAGACTTTACCCCCCCACCGCCCTTACGACTGTGCAATGGATCTAGTGCCAGGAGCCAGCATCCCATCAGGGAGAATCTACTCTCTCACAGAGAATGAGAGGGAGGCCCTGAAGGAATTCCTGGATAAAAACCTGAGGCGAGGATTCATACGCCCCTCTCAATCCCCTGCTGGAGCGCCACTATTGTTTGTGAAAAAGAAGGGGGGGGAACTCAGACCCTGTAGTGACTATGGCGCATTGAACCAGATCACCATCCCCAACAGCTACCCGCTGCCCCTGATCTCAGAGTTGCTGGACCGACTGCGCTCTGCAAAAATCTTCACGAAGTTGGATTTGAGAGGAGCGTACAATCTGATCAGAATGAAGGAGGGAGATGAATGGAAAACAGGATTCTTGACCGCTTACGGACAGTATGAATACCTGGTCATGCCATTTGGGCTTTGTGGAAGGCCAGGAATTTTTCAAAAATTCATGAACGACGTGTTTAGAGACTTGTTGGACACGTATGTAATCTGTTACTTAGATGATATCCTGGTGTTCTCAAAGAACCAGGAAGACCACGACCAGCATGTGAAGACGGTGTTGAAGAGACTGAGAGAAAATCACCTGTATGCTAAATTAGAGAAATGTGGATTTGACCTCAAGTCTCTAGACTTCCTTGGATATCGAATCTCAGTGGAAGGCATGGAGATGGACCCAGGGAAAGTAAGCTGCATATTGGACTGGGGCCAACCTGTCACCAAAAAGGATGTACAACGGTTTTGGGGGTTTGCCAATTATTACAGAAAGTTCATTCCAGGGTTTTCCAAATTAACAGCTCCTCTGACTGACTGTTTAAGGGGGAAGAAGAAGTTTCAATGGACAGAGAACACCACCGAGGCCTTTGAGGAGCTGAAGAGAAGGTTTGCTACTGAGCCCATTCTGCACTTTGCTGATCCGAACCGCCCTTTCGTAGTGGAAGCAGATGCTTCAGATTTTGCCATTGGGGGGGTCCTGCTACAATTAGACCAAGAAGGGAAGGAGCTGCACCCCTGTGCGTACTTCTCTCGGAAGTTAAAGCCTGCAGAGAAGAACTACACAGTTTGGGAGAAGGAGCTGCTGGCCATCAAGGACTCTTTTGAAAACTGGAGACAATACCTAGAGGGGACCTCTCATCGAATTGAAGCGCGCTCCGACCACAAGAATCTTGAAAGCCTCCAAACAGCCAGAAAGCTGAACCAGAGACAGATAAGATGGTCCCAGTTCTTCACTAGGTTTAACTTCCAGATTACTTACCATGCCCAAGCCAAAAACCAGAGAGCGGATGCCTTATCCAGACAGCCACAATACAAAGAAAGTGAATCCGAGGACCAGCCTCAGTATGTAATCCCGCCAGAGAAATTAACGTTGGGAGTATGCCAGCCTTCATGGGAAGAGGAACTCAAAAAGGCACAACAAGAAGATGCAGACATGCTAAAATATCAGCAGGAGACGGGACAAGGTCAAGACTCAGAAGTAACCCTTCACTGGAGAAATGGACTGTTATGGTTCAAAACCGCCAGATATGTGCCAGAAGGGGAATTAAGGCTCAGAATCCTACGCCAGTGTCATGATTCCATCACAGCGAGACACTTTGGGATTTACAAGACCATTCAGAACGTGGCCAAGGACTTCTGGTGGCCTAAAATGCGTCGGGATATTGAGAGTTATGTAAAGTCCTGCTCTGTCTGTCTGCGGACAAAAACACAAACAGGGACACCAGCAGGACTGTTACAACCATTGCCTGTCCCACACGAACCCTGGAAGGACCTCTCCATGGATTTTATAACTGATCTACCCAGTCCCAAGGAATGACAGCCATCTTAGTAGTGGTGGATCTTCTTACCAAAATGGCACACTTTCTTCCTTGTGCAGGGGCCTTAGAGGCTAAAGAAACGGCCAAGTTATTCATAAAAGAAGTCTACCAGCTGCATGGATTGCCAAACAGAGTAGTCTCAGACCGAGGAACTCAGTTCACAGCCAAATTTTGGAGAGCAATGTGGAAACAGTTGCAGACGGAATTAAAACTCTCCTCCGCCCATCACCCCCAGACAGATGGGCAGACGGAACGCTTGAACGCCGTTTTGGAAAGATATTTATGAAGTTGTGTGTCCTATCAACAGACTGACTGGGTATCATATTTGCATTTTGCAGAGTTCGCCTACAACAATTCTCTGCACTCCAGCACTCAACAAACCCCGTTCTTCGCTAATTATGGATTCCATCCTAAAGTCTTTCCAAGCAGCTCAGAAGGAATGCTGGTACCGGCAGCTGAGAACTTCCTTAAGAAATTGCAAGCGGCGCAACAGACACTGAAACAGCAGTTAAACGAAGCCAAAACGGAGTACAAGCGAGTTGCTGACCTGCACAGGAAGGAGGGCCCCACCCTTCAACCGGGAGACCAGGTATGGCTGTCCACCCGCTTCCTCCAGATGCCGGGCAAATGTAGAAAATTACAAGACAAGAGGGTGGGTCCTTTCGAAATAGAAACTCAAATCAATCCCGTGGCGTACCGACTGAAGCTGCCTGACACGTTTAAAATACATCCTGTGTTCCATCGATCCCTCTTAACAAAAGCTGCCCCTCCCAGTGAGTTACGGCCGGAGGAACCTCCCGGAGCTCCACTCCTGGTAAATGAGCAGCTTGAGTTTGAAGTTGAGGAGATCTTAGATTCCAGGATCAGACGCCACAAGCTGCAGTACTTGATTCACTGGAAAGGCTATGGGGTGGCTGACAGATCATGGAAAGATGCAGCTGATGTGCATGCTCCAGAATTGGTAAAACTTTTCCATCAATGTTTTCCCCACCGTCCCAAGCCAGACAAGGGGAGGGGGGCACAGCCTGGGAGGGGGGATGGTGTCGGAAGGCAGAGCTGGGGTCCCAATCCCGGGGAGCTGGATCCCGGAGAGTTGGGAGAACAGTATTCGGATGGATGGCAGAGGGAAGGGGGAGGAACTTCCCCCCTTTGGAGCAAAGTCGAAACAGAGGAACTGCCAGTGATAAGGTCGCTTAGCAACGGGGAGCCTGAGCCCTCCCTGGACATTCTCACGCCTCCCCCTCTTTCAGGCTCAGAGCAAGAGGGGGAAGAGGGAGGGCTGCTCACAGCCGAAAAGCGGGGAGGCAGTTTACCATCAGCCCCTCCCCTATCCCCCATCCTGGAATCGGAAACTTCAGAAGAGGAGGGGGTGATGCTTCCCCCCTCACCGCGCACACGCAGACAGCTGAAAAGACAGGAGAGAAGGGGGGGAAGGCGGGCAGTACCTGAGGGGCAGTTAAGGAGGAGTGAAAGATTGCGTGCCCGTTTGGCCCCTTCTTAAAGAACAGGCGGGAAGAAGTCCCTTGCTCTGTCAACTTTCTCCCAATGCCGCAGGACCTGTATCCCTGTATTGCTTCATGAGAAAACGCAGTCTTTGTTTGGACATTACCCTAATAAAACACGAATTAACTACAATCGTTGGTCTGGTTCCTGAGTCACATCCTGGGCCTGACAATCCATGAGCTCTGGAAGAGTAGCACTTTACACTGGGCAGCACCTGATACTTAAGGGAACATTTACCATAGAGAGTGTCAGTGTTATTGTTACTGTTAATTAATTAATTGATTGATTGATTGATTGATATCCCACCCTTCCTCCCAGGAGGGAGGAATAATACTAATACTAATACTAACAACAACAACAACAACAGTAATAATAATATTGCCTGCCCTTTGCCAGTAGGTCCCAGGATGGGTTACAGAAGTCTAAAATTCAGTATTAAATTGCACTCAAATTCTGCACTCAGAATAAATTATGCAAATCAATGCAATACATGACCATGGTCTGGTGGTGGTGGGCAGGGCTAAATGTAGATGGTCCTAAAGAACAGGGCAAAGCCACCAGGGATTACTCCCAATATTCTCCTTCTCTACTAATAATAATGATTAGCAGGAGATAATTGCTTTTTTAAAATTGGCAGCCTGCCGTTTTATTCCTAACTTGTACATGGATGTAACTGCAGGCATTATTATTAGTAATACAATTATCCAGAGAGGTATTTTTTTAAATGCTGCTACAGTGTTGGACTCCTTGATCTCTGTGGCATAGTGAGTGACACAAGCTGATTGCATTCAGCATGAAGAAAGGTTTTTGTTAAAAAAAAAAAAACTGCTATTGACATAATGGGAGTGATCCACCCAAGCTATGTCACTGAATTCACGTAAAGTATAATAAGTAGAAAATTGCATGATCTCCCTTCCTTGAATATATGATCAAGTCCTTTTCAACACCCTGGTTGACAGAAGGGAGAAATGATGGTGAATGTGTCTTCCTAAGAACCATACTTCTTTCATGGATCCTTTCCCTCCCCCCAAGGGTGGAGAACCTCAGGCCTAGCAACAAAAATCAGCCTTCCAGGCTTTTCTACTTGGCTCTTGGAACTTTCTCAAGGCCACATCACTCATTGGCCTTGCTTCACACCCCAAGTATTTTTGCCTGGGCTGGATGTGTCCTTGAACATTGATTAATGTGAGGTCTTTGAAGCAATACTCTCACAGATCCACCCTTTGTGGAAACTGCCACCCCCATGTGGGGAGTGTACATGTGGTCAGTGAGTTTTGTGAATTTCAGCTTGTCTTGTAGGGACTACCGTGATCATGGAAACTGTCATGGAAAATACAAGTATAAGATGGAGAAAACTTGGCTCAGCAATACTACATGTGAGAAAGATCTTGGAATTGTTGTTGATCACAAGCTGAATATGAGCCAACAGTGCTATACAGCTGCAAAAAAGGCAAATGCTATTTTAGACTGCATTAACAGAAGCATAGTTTCCAAAACATGGGAAGTACTAGTTCCCCTCTATTTGGCACTGGCACTGCTTCGGCCTCATCTTGAGTAGTGTCCAGTTCTGGACATGGCACTTTAAGAAGGCTGTAGACAAACTGGAACAGATTCAGAAAAGGGTTACAAGAATGATCAGGGAAGTGGAGACAAAGTCCTATGAAGAGAGACTGAAAGAACTGGGTATGTTTAGCCTTGAGAAGAGAAGACTGAGGGGAGATACGATAGCACTCAAGTACTTTAAAGGTTAACACACAGAAGAGGACCAGGATGTTTTCTTGATATCCCAGAGTGCAGGATAATGGGCTCAAGTTAAAGGAAGTCAGACTTTGGCTGAACATCAAGAAAAACTTCCTAACTATTAAAGCGGTATGACAATGGAACCAATTACCTAGGGAACAGGTGGGCTTTTTGACACTGGAGACATTTAAGAGATAGCTGGACAGCCACCTGTCAGGTATGCTTGAAACTGGATTTCTGCACTGAGCAGGGGTTGGACTCAATGGCCTTAAAGGCCCCTTCCAACTCTGTTATTCTATGATTTTATGAAATCATTGCAGCTGCTTGTAAAGCCCCCATGTGGAGATGCTAGTTTTCTCAAATAGCGTATCTTCATTAGTGCATCCACTGATGTCCTTGTGTGCTCTCATAGCACTCACATTGATGCTATCATAAATGTAAATTGCCCTACATTACAGGAAAACAGGAAAATCAGCACTCTGGCTATAATCAAACTGTGGAGAGGGTAAGGGGAGGATACTGAAGTCTTACATCACTATCATATAAATTCCAGTGAAGATCCCCGCCATAGCAAGAACATTGCTTACCTTCCTCACAATTTCCCCATTGCCTTTGAGCCAAGGGCATTGTCCTTAGAGGCTGAGAATGTTATATTGTTTAAGGCAGTTTGAACAGCTCTCCACAGCTGTGAAACCTTCCCAGATAAAGTTATAGATAAAAATAACAGTCCTCTACACTGAAAATAAGATACAAGATTAAATATCTGTGTTGTGTTTGCACCAAACAATCAAATATTTCATGGAACTGCACAAGCTGCTGGCATGAATGATTGCTGCACAATAATATATTTTCACTGCACCACCCTGGAATCCAAGATAACCCTTTTTAAAAAATGGTCAGAAAAATGGTTGTAAAATGGCATCACTGTGTCCCCATATTTATTCACCATCTGTTCCTTTTAGATCAATTTTGTTCAGTTTACAAATCTAAACTAGATTTTATTTTCAGTCATTTGGCAGGGCTTGAGCAAGGCTCAGCTTTTGTAACTAAAAGCTGCACTATGTTCAGCTTCATGAAAACATGACAATAACTATTGGAATCTGTACTATTAGAATCTATACAAGATGTAGCTGATGATCTGTACTTAAGATGAAACATGATGGGCAACACAGCTTAATTGTCCTTCAAGTTGCCTGAATAGTCTGGGCAGCAAATGAAGTTTATTTGCTTTCAAGCTGACATCTAAGGCTTGTATTAACAAAACAAGTCATTCTTGTGCTAACAAACAAGCCGAGAATGGGATTTTTTTATTTGTAAACCAATGGGCATAATCACAGAATCCTAAGAATTTCAGCAAGTTCCTAGCCAACATGGTTGCAGAATTATGCCTGAAATCCTATAGTCACTGATGCAAGAGGACCTTAGAGTTCAAGTAGGTGCAGCTTTTGTGCTTGCATGGCTGTTCAATTTGCCTGTGACCACTACTGAATTACTGCTAATCTGAGATCCTTGTTTCCCATCACCTCCTGCTGCAAAATGACTTATAAATAACAATAAGCACATTAACATGTATTGCACTCACTATGTCACAGAGATCAAGGAGTCCAACACTGGAAAAGGTAAAGGTGTCCCCGCACTTGTTGTGCGAGTCGTTTCCGACTCTTAGGGTGACGTCTTGCGACATTTACTAGGCAGACCGTATATATGGGGTGGGATTGCCAGTTCCTTCCCCGACCTTTCTTTACCCCCCAGCATATGCTGGGTACTCATTTTACCGACCACGGATTTTTACCGACCACGGTAAAACACTGTAGTTGCATTAAAAAAATACCTCTCTGGATAATTGTATTACTAATAATAATGCCTGCAGTTACATCCATGCACTGTTAGGAATAAAACGGCAGGCTGCCAATTTAAAAAAAGCAATTATCTCCTGCTAATCATTATTATTAGTAGAGAAGGAGAATATTGGGAGTAAATCCTGGTGGCTTTGCCCTGTTCTTAAGGACCATCTACATTTAGCTCTGCCCACCACCACCAGGCCATGGTCATGTATTGCATTGATTTGCATAATTTATTCTGAGTGCAGAATTTGAGTGCAATTTTCAAGTATCTCTCTGCCATGTTATTTGGCATAATGAGCTTCTGAAATCTAACATGAATAGTTTTTGATCTGATCCAATCCAGCAGATCATTCACAGAGCATCTGGGCTGCCCTTTACATGTAGCTGGAATTCCACATAAGCAGCAATAAAAACACTCAAGCACCAGAAGACAATTAACAAGCAAATGCCTGGGATGAGAGAAAAGTTTTAACTTGACACTGAAAAGATGACAATGTCAGTGTCAGCCAAGCCTCCTTTGGGAGAATGTTCCACAGCTGGAGGGAGGGCACAAGAGGAAAAAAACACCCTCTTTCTAGTAACCACCCTCCATACCTTTGTCAGGTTCATATTGGAGGGGATGTTCTGACAAGTATTTGGATTCCAAGCCATGTAATGTTCTATAGATCAAAGCAAACACTTTGAATTGTGCCTGGAAATATATTGGCAGTCAGTGCAGGCAGGTCAGAATAGGTATTATATATTTGAAACATCTGGTCCCTGTTATCAGTCTGTCTGCAGCATTCTACACCAACTATAGTTTTCAAACAGTCTTCAAAGGCAACTCCACATGTAACACATTGCAGTAAGCTAAACATGAGGTTAGCAGAAGGTACATAACTGAAGTCAGGTTATTCACATACCGATAGGGGCATAGCTGGGCCACCTGCGAAAGCCAATTAAAATGGGCCACTTAATCCTCCAGTGACAGTAATAGATCCCAGAGTACCCTAAGCTACAAACCTGTTCATTCACAGGGAGTGTGACCCCATCCATAACACATTGAACACCACTTATAGAGAGTGGAATCATCAATTAACAGTGTCATTGCCTTATCTGGATTTAACTTCAGTTTGTTGGCCCTCAACCAGCCCATTACCAAAGCCAGGCACCTACCCAGCATATCCACATCTTTCCTGCTTATGGGAAAAAGGAGAATTAATGTTGTGTGTTATCAGCATACTGATAACAATGTACATCAAAACTGTGGATGACCCTACTCAGTGGTTTTAATGTATATGCTGAATAGCATAGGGGATAAGATTGAGCCCTGAAGAACCTGATACTGGAGGCCCAATACCTGTTTAAAACAGGCCTTCTGAGGGGATGAATCCTGTCAGACCTCAGGTGGATAACTTCAGTGATTTTCCCATAAGGGCAGGTTTTTCTGTTTTGCAGTGGGTAAAAAAAGGAATCACTTCATCTCTCCTTCTGTTTTGTGGGCAATTTGAATGAAAATAGGAGACATGAGAGAAAAGTCCCTAAATAAGAACCTGACAAATTTCAGGCAAATAGGCTAGGCATCTTTAACGTTGATTTGTGGGGGGCAGAGGAACTAAAAGGGACTCAATTTCTTCCCTGTGGTTTTATATATGCACACTTATTCAATGGCATTAAGTAGGTGGCCCTAGTAGATACTGAACAATAACAACAAAAACAACAATAATTCACTAATAGGCAAACAACCTTGCAGTTTAAGAAATTTGTCAAAATGCAAACATAATTTGGGTTGGTCTTTCACAGTCCAATCCACTTCCTGTGTAGCTTGGAAGAATTTAGTAACATGTGTCTCTGAGCATATAGTGAGTGGTGGCAACACCTGCAATCAGCCCACATAATAAAAACGAGATGTGATGTGCTGATCTTGTTTTAGCAGGGAGGAACCAACATTATTAAGACAGTTGACATAGTTCAGATAGTCACTTTAAATATGTTTGATTTACTTTGCAATTTTAGTGACGGAAATCATTTTCTTTTGCTTCTATTTCTGTGAATATGTGAAGTACAGCAACACTTTGCAAAATTTACACTAAAAAACCTCCAAACAATTGTGGAATAATGGCACTGACTATTCTGCAGAATAGTCTCCAGTGGACATCAGGAGTATCTGAGTTTGCACAAGATAAAACAGTGGGAGGTGAAATATATTCTAGCAAAATTCTAGGTATGCTCAATGTTTTTAATTGACCGTGCCCACATCTCCTTAAATGAAATAGTTTAAACATAGCAGTCTGAAAACATGCATATTGGGCAGGCTAAGTTTGTTTTTTCCCAACAGCTAGAGTCATTCCTGGAGTGGCAACATATTGTAATCAGTGTGTTTTTACTTCAAACTGCAGTTTCAGATTCAACTGCTAATGCACCCAAAATAGAAATAGAACATAACCTCCAATTTGAAACACAAAAGGCTGTCCTCACCATCATATGACACTGACCAATAAAAAGGCTTTGAAATTAATAAAAAGAAATTTGACACAGGTTTCTAGGATGAATAATGAGAGAAATAAAATTTTCTAGATTAGATTCTCTGCACAAAAACAATAGTAACACAGGAATGAAGCAAAGTAAGAAGAACATCAATAAGCATACAAAAATGTAATTTTCCATCTTTGGAAATGGCAGGTATTGCCACCACTCACCATATGCTCAGAGGCACATCTTACCAAATTCTTCCAAGCTATACAGGAAGTGGATTGGACTTTGAAAGACCAACCCAAACTGTGTTTGCATTTTGACAAATTTGTAGGGCAGTACAATATTTCAGGAAGGAGGTCAGGTCTCCTGCTCTCCTTGGTGCATTCACCAGAGCTGCCCAATTTCCCTGCTTTTTAAAGTTTGATAGAAATATCTGTGGGCTATAAGTATGTTCTTAAATCGCAAGGTTTTTTGCCTATTAGTGAATTTCCCTGCTTTTTAATCCGGGAGGTAAGAAATGGGATCCTGTGCAAGTTTGCTGAGAATGGATTGATCATTTGCATGAGTTCAGTGGGATTTACTCCCATGCAATCATGCTTAGGATAGGTAAAACTGACTGGGGGGAGGGAGGGGTGGCTGGAGTGGACAGGGAAGGAGGAAGAAGGAAGAGGGGAGGGGAGAAGGGAGAAGAGAGGGAAAGAAGGGGAAAGCCAGGTCTGATCATTTGCATACTTATTTAGTTCAATGGGTTTTACTCCTATGTAATCATGGTTAGGATAGGTAAAACTGACCATGGGCGAGGAGCAGGGGAAGGGGAGAGGAGAGGGAAGGAGAAAGGGAGGGGAGAGGGGGAAGCAGGAGTGGGATGGTGAAGGAGGGGATTGGAGGGGGAGGGGCAAAGGAACGGGCAGGGAAGGCCAGGTTTGATTATTTGCATGCTTATTGAGTTCAATGGTATTTACTCCCATGCAATCATGCTTAAGATAGGTAAAACTGACCATGGGGAGGAGGAGGGGGAGGAGAGGGAGGGGAGGGGAGGGGGAAGGAAGGGTTTGGAGGGGGAGGGGAGGGAAGGGGCAAGAGGGAGGGGATAGGAGGGAGTAGAAAGGAGGGTGAGTTTGACCAGTTGCATACTTTTTTAGTTCAATGGGATTTATTTCTGTGCAATCATATTTCAAAATGGAAATGGACTACCTTCAAATCGATCCCGACTTATGGTGACCCTATGAATAGAGTTTTCATGGTAAACAGTATTCAGAGGTGGTTTTACCATTGCCTTCCTCTGAGGCTGAGAGGCAGTGACTGGCCCAAGGTCAGACAGTGAGCTTCATGGCTGTGTGGGGTTTCAAACCCTGGTCTCTCCAGTCATAGTCCACCACTGACCTGGAAGATGGACAGGGAGGGTAGGAGGAGGGGGAGGGGAGGAGATTGGGTGGGTGGGCACTGGGCAGAGGGGAAGCCCCTTTCCTTTCCAAAAGGAAAAAATTGTGAACAGTATGATTGCTTTTCAGGGTCTTCTCCACCTTTTTATTCTACAGCAGGCACATGCAGCCTCCCACCCAAATTTAAACCAAAACTGTCCCTTGCCACATCCACACCAGGCCTTTATTTCACTTTAGACAGTCATGGCTTCTCTCAAAGAATCCTGGGAAGTATAATTAGTGAAGGGTGCTGAGAGTTGCTAGGAGATGCCCTGTTCCCCGCACAGACTTTCAATCAGAGCAGCTGTTTGTTAAACCAGTCTGGCCACTGGAGCTCTGTCAGGGGAATAGGAGTCTCCTCTCAGCACCCTTCACAAACTACACTTCCCAGGATTCTCTGAGGGAAGCCATAACTGTCTCACATGAAATCAAAGTCTGGTGTGGGTGTGGCCCCCTAATTAGGCAAGCCCAGCAGCGGTGAGTCTGGCTTTTAGAACACTGACAGCTGGTTCTTACTGAGCATGCCCGACACTAGTATTCAGTTCAATGCAAAATTACTTAAATTATTTTTTAAAACTTTTAAACTGCAGAAGATGAAGGTCAAAGTGTGGGGCAAGATCAGTAACAGGATTACAGGTACTCTGTGAACATGGCTGATTTTTCTGACAGAAAAAAGTCCAAAAGGGGTCTGAGATTTCTCTCTCTCTCTGAACTCTATTCTTTCTGACTGTTTTGTATATCGCCATGAAAATTGATAGGGTTGTTGAGCAAGTGTTTCTGAGTTCAGGACTATAAGTTTTGTAAGGTTTTGTTTTGAATCAGCTTATGGGAAGCATCGGAATGGCATGGGAGGTATTTCCAATGTAACATTGTAGAATGTGAAAAATCCACACTTGCTATATTATATAGCCACTCCCGTGGCTGTATAATATAATGGCGTACCTAATAGAACAGACTACAATTTTGCTGATAAATAATAAAATAAATAAATATCACCTGGGTTAGTCTAAGTGGTGGGTGGATGGGTGGGAGTGAAAAATCCACAGAGACACACAGATACTAAACATGTAATAATATGAGGGAGACTATGGCTGAACAAAATTGCTCGAGACAGACTAAATAAAATAGATTACACTGAACTTAAAGCAAACTCCATAAACCAGAACTATTCTAAGGAGAATACAGGGAACCTATAAGCAAGCAACATTAATATTGCAAAAATAGCAGATTAAATCAAAAGGAATTGAAAGAAAGGGATGGGTAAAGGGAGGGACTAGGTTGGACTTAAGAAAAGCCTTGCTCCAACAGCTCTGCCAGAACTCTTTTAATAATGTTCCTGCCCTTCAGAGACAGAAATTGCAAAAGAGCAAGAAGCACATGAAACCAAAGCTGTTTATTTATTTTATCATCCCTCTCCCAAAGCACTGGAATTTCAGAGTAATACCCTCTGATTAGGAGCTTGACATGTCAGTAACAATAGAGCTTTCTCTCCATCCTGAGGCTTACTCTTCCTTACCCACCCTCCACCCTACCTTAGAGGAATTGGTTTTGCTTTTAGTAGACGCTTGTCTACAGATAGGGATGGAAAGCTCTATCAATTTTGGTTCTCTCATTTTCTCAATTGTAAAATCTGTTTCCCACATTACTGCAGCAATTTGTGATATTTCTTTCTTTAAAAAAACATAAAATTCATCAACATTTTAGTTTGAAATTCTCCTAATAAACACATTTTGTATGCAGTTTTGACTAATGTACACAATTTTGCAATACATTTCAATGTTATTTTCACTGAAATACTTATTTTTATGCACACTTTCCCCTACTGTATGCATTTTTGTAAACAATGTTTAGTTGGAGAACTGCATCACAAAATTTGGATAAGTGCAAATTTCAACAAATGGCTGTGTTTCAAGTGTAATATTGTTTTGGAAAGTGTGAATTCGATAGATTCAGCTTTAAATGAGAACTGAATTGAATTTCTCCCCCATCTCTATTTGCAGTCTTTTGTTTTGCTTTGAAGTCCAAATCACCAAGGTGCCATGAAGCACTTTGGAGGATCTCACATTGTTTTAGGGTTTGTGCTTCACCTTGGACAAGCCTCGGACATCACAGAGGACTGGTGAAGTGCCGGATGACTGGAGGAGTGCTAATGTTGTCCCTATCTTCAAAAAGTGCAAAAAGGAGGAACCGGGGAACTGCAGACTAGTCAGCCTAACATCAATCCTTGGAAAAACTCTGCAGCAGATTATAAAGCAGTCAATATGTAAGCACCTTGAAAACAATGCAGTGATTACTAGGAGCCAACACGGATTTATGAAGAACAAATCCTGCCAAACTGATCTCATCTCATTTTTTGATCTGGTAACCTCCCTTGTAGACTGTGGGAATGCTGTGGACATGATATATCTTGACTTCAGCAAAGCTTTTGACAAAGTGCCCCATATCCTGATTAGCAAACTAGCTAAATGTGGGCTGGATGGAACAACTATCAGGTGGATCCACAGCTGGCTCCAGAATCGTACTCAAAGAGTGCTTATCAATGGTTCCTTCTCAAACTGGGTGGAAGTAACAAGTGGGGTACCACAGGGATCAATCCTGGGCCCAGTGCTCTTCAACATTTTTATTAACTACTTGGATGAGGAGGTACAGAGCATGCTTATCAAATTTGCAGATGATACAAAATTGGGGGGCATAGCTAACACCATGGAAGACAGAAACAAAATTCAAAGGGACCTTGATAGGCTGGAGCATTGGGCTGTAAACAACAGAATGAAATTGAACAGGGATAAATGCAAAGTTCTACACTTAGGAAAAAGAAACCAAATGCACAGTTATAAGATGGGGGATACTTGGCTCACCCATATGACATGTGAGAAGGATCTTGGAATTGTCGTTGATCACAAGCTGAATATGAGTCAACAATGTGATGTGGCTGCAAAAAAGGCAAAAACTATATTAGGCTGCATTAACAGAAGTATAGTTTCCAAATCGTGTGAAGTATTAGTTCCCCTCTATTCAGCACTGGTTAGGCCTCATCTTGAGTACTGCATCCAGTTCTGGTCTCTGCACTTCAAGAAGGATGCAGACAAACTGGAACAGGTTCAGAGGAGGGCAACAAGGATGATCAGGGGACTAGAAACCAAGCCCTATGAGGAGAGACTGAAAGAACTGGGCATGTTTAGCCTGGAGAAGAGAAGACTGAGGGGAGATATGATAGCACTCTTCAAGTACATGAAAGGTTGTCACACAGAGGAGGGCCGGGATCTCTTCTCAATCGTCCCAGAGTGCAGGACATGGAATAATGGGCTCAAGTTGCAGGAAGCCAGATTTCAATTTAACATCAGGAAAAAATTCCTAACTGTTAGAGCCATACGACAATGGAACCAATTCCCTAGAGAGGTAGTAGTCTCTTCGACACTGGAGGCATTCAAGAGGCAGCTGGACAGCCATCTGTCGGGAATGCTTTAATTTGGATTCCTGCATTGAGCAGGGGGTTGGACTTGAGGGCCTTATAGGCCCCTTCCAACTCTACTATTCTATGATTCTATGATTCTAAGCCCAGAATCCATCTGAAGCACCCTGCTTCGAGATGAGTTTCTTCTGAATTCTTCAAAAAGAGGATTCCTTCAAATGAAAGATTGTCCTCTGTGAAGTAAGATACATGGCCACCCTAATTGTATATTTGTAAGTAAAGAAATATAAAAATATGTAAGGGCCCATCTATACAACTGTATGATCTGCAGTGTTATAGCTTTGTGTCCTTATTAATTCATCATCATCCATATGACATTGAAAGCTAGTACTCATGTCATGTTCACAAATCTGCATTAGAAATACCACTGAAAAACCGATACACTTTCATAAACCAATAATCAATCACATTAATGCCCGTGCACTTGGATGCAATGCTGCAGACTTTCCTGCAATAGGCGGTCCATGGGCATTCCTTCATCATATGCCAAGCCCCTTGTCTCCTTCCCACCCAATAGCACATCCACAAACCTGTGCATGCGTGGGAATTTTAAAAAAAAGATGTACATTTCTGCACTCTTCCCAGAAAGTGAGCAAAAAGCAAACGACCTTTATGGACCAATCACTGAAAAGAGGGGAGTGTCCATTGCTGAAACAATTTAGACAACAACAACAAAAGCCCACACGTATAGAAGCTTGATAATCAGGTTTTCACAATAATCTGACCACAAGCAGGACATGTAAGAATCTTGAGGCCACCAACCGAATATGGAAAATGCAGGTTTTGCGGTTAGGTATGGATTGGCCCTGAGTCTTCAGTGCTTTCTCATGGGAAAGGGTCAGAGCTCAATGGCAGAGCATCTGCTTTGTGTGCAGAAGGTCCCAGTTTCAATCTCTGGCATCACCAGATATGGGTAGGAATGTGCCCTCCCTGAAACCCTGGAGAGCCACTCCCACTCAGTGTAGACATTTCTGAGCTAGATTTACCAATGATCTGATTCTATGTTCCAAAGAAAGCTGAATTCAGTAGCATTAGTGGTCCTAGAACTTAAAATCATCCAATGAAATTTGCAAGAACATTTCAGTACAATGCTTACATTCACTGCCAATGAAAAATGATTTACATTTTTTTAATTTTAGAAAAAAATATTAATACAATGCTCAACATTTCAGCAGCCAAAAAATACTACACAATACTGTATGTTCATTTGTGTCTACACATTACGGTAGCCGCATAACTTTATGGGTACAGAGCTAAAGTTCATTGGCATAGAAATAAAAATTGGCATGAACACTAAGAGCCCTGAAATAAGCATGCCTTCGATAGAATATAAAAGGAAGGAAATTAAATACACCTTCAGTTTCTTTGACTTCTGGCATATAGTTCCCTTTGCTATTGCAATGGCAGATTTTTTTTAATTCTTCTGAAATTGCTGAGAATCAGACAATGCCAATTTGACCACTGGATGAGAGAAAGTGACTAGGCTCTTTTACAGGACAGAAGAAAGAATCTGAGATTAATTTTAATGCATCTTTCAATACTTGTATATTTTAGGATATTTCCTGCCAGGCATTTCTCAAAAGTGGAGACCCAAGACAGGTTTTAAAAATATTATTAAACTATCCTAATGAAAATTAAACGCAGACCTTTTAAAATAACCTCACATCACAATTCTAAAATGCTTTCCAAAAAAAGAAAGGTCTTCGGTTGTTTTTAAAAAGTAGTCAAGGACTGAGCTTGGAAAGCCTCTCAAGGGAAAGAGTTCAATAGTTGTGGTGCCACAAGAGAAAGCATGTGAAACAGGGCTTCTCTAGATGATTTAAGGACACAACAAGTAAAGATATGAGCAGAGGTCATGTAAGTAGGCAAAACCCAAGCTGTTTGGGCTTTAAAATTCTGGCTATGGCAGCATCTTGACATGAGTTCAGAATGAAACTGGCAGTAATAAGTGTTCTACAAGTATTTATGTCCTCTGTCCCCCTCCAAGCCTATTACGAATCTAATCTGACTCGTGTGTTCTGGGAAAGTGGATGACATATGCAACATCTTTTACTTGGTGTCATTTGTCTTTTCCTTTTTTTAAAAAAAATTAACTAACTGCTTATTTGTACAAATTCAGTGTTCTGCAGCAGATCTCCCAGTCATTAATGCTAATTATCAAAGTTTTGCTTGTAATTAATGATAGCGAAACATGTTTAGAACCTCAGATGAAAAGATCTACAGAAGGGACAAAACATCATTAATGTACGCTTTAATTTTTGTTTCACTGAGTGAAGAAAAAAGTTTTCTGATGTGTCTTTTCTTACAGGTACTTTCATAAATGAACCCTTATGAATCCACTCATATGAAACTGCAAGTTAAAAAAAAAAAGGAAAAAAGCACCAGTAGAACTGTTTGAAATTCCTCTGCAATTACATTCCTGTTAGGGTGTTTTCTTTCCTCTGGTGTGGGTGAGCAGATCTGCCTGTGATGCAAAAAAAAAAAAATCAAATCAAAATATATAAATATAAACTTCAGTGATTGAAGTTTTCAGATAAAAACTATTCCAATCAGAATCCTTGCAGAGCTGAAGATCCTATCAACTTGTACATCGAGAGGTTATTAAACAGTGCTTGGGAATGAAAGTGGCTTCAGATAGTTATCTTCTTCACATCACATTATCATACTGTAGATGAAAAGGACAACCAAGTTTTGTGAGTTATGAAGTCCTAAAGCAACTATTAGCATATGCCCTCTTTCCATCAGATATGCCCCAACCCAGATAGGGCGCATGTGTGCACAGCCCCTTTCTCACTGTACAGCACAGAAGCCAAGAGAGGAGGGGATACATGACACTGAGGCTTGGACCACAAGGCCATGCACACTGGATTTGTATTTATTTATTTATTATTTTATTTATATCCCTCCCTTCCTTCCAGCAGGAGCCTACTGTTTGTCCCACTGTTTCTCCACTCCTGGTTTAAAGAAAGGAGAATGGAGCAGATAGTACTATTCCAAAGTGGAGGGGGATAGGGCTATTTTTTCTTCTTTAAGGGGAAACAATGAATCTGAAGAGCCACTGGTGTTTCCCTTTCAGTTCTGTGATAAGGAAACTGTGGTAAAGCAGAACCTGCCCAGATTCCTTTATTCAGTTCTACAAGAGGCAATGATGGCCACCATTTAGATGGCTTTAAAAGACTATTAGACAAATTCATGGAAGATAAGGCTACTAATGAATACTAACCCTAATGGCTATGTTCTACTTCCTCTTTTGAATACCAGTTGCTGGAAAACGCAGGAGGGGAGAGTGCTGTTGTGCTCAAGTCCTGCCTGCAGGCTTCCCATGGGCATCTGGTTGGCCACTGTGAGAACAGGGTGCTGGACTAGATGAGCCATTTGGCCTGATCCAACAGGCTCTTCTTATGTTCGTTAGTCTTGTACGATATGAAGCTTTGGATAGAGGCTTGGAGAAACAACACAAGGCTATGCATACCCCCAGAGTCCCGATTAGACCAAATACAATATATTAAAGACATGAGGGAAAGAGAACTGGGGGATGAGGGTAGGATAATAAGCAAAGCTAACAAATCTGGTCCAATCTCAACTGAACACTGAATTCTAGTTGCTTACTTATATTTTAACTTTGGTGATCTGAAGGAGTTTTCCTAGATCAAAGGGCGAGAATGGTACCTAGAGTACTATAGGACCTACGTTTTCCCACTATTGGTGATGAGCACAAGAAGGTATTATTTGGTTGAAGTTCCTAATCTTGATGGATACTAAAGATTGTTAATGTGTACACCAGTGGTTGCAGTACCTCAGGCATGAAGTTTTGCTTCACCAAGAGTCTTGGATGATAAATTAGCAGACATGGATTGCTTGATTGTATCAGGCCCTAGGCAGAGAGTACGGCATCTGCATTTTCCAGAATTTTCACACATCTCTACATAATAGTGAGAATCACTCCTGTTGTAAGTGCTAAAGGTGATCTTGCCTTAGTTTCCTAAGCCTCAATTTAGTTTAGCTTCAAACAAAAACTGAGTTTCTTTGAGTCAAGGTTCTAAGGGAGACAATGAAATGGCAGCAAGGTTGAGGTCCTCAATAATAGCTGGATTTAGTACCTCCTCCTTGGCAAACAGCTGATCATCATAAAGGGCAGTTGCTTAATAAGGCTACATACACAGCTCCAGGAACTGTGCATGCCCACATCTAGATTGGGACCCCCAGGTATGGGCACAACCACTTGTTTTTTTCTTTAAGGGATTTTAACTAAAGGATTCAAAATAAATATATACATTTTTATTCTATGTTTAAAAAATGCTCGAAGTCAGATTGCAAATCAATTTTCAAAGCATATAAAAACACACAACAACACAAAAATCCAATGTATAACAACTCAGCAGTGACTGATCAAGTAACAGGTCATTGGAATTGGCAGGGATCTCTCAATGCCCAAAGGCTTTCCTAGATGGCCTCAGTGTGAGAGAATACCAACAAATGGACAACAGTTTGTCTGTTATTTGCTGTGTGACATACATTACCTATTTAAAACTGACACTTCAGACTAAGTCTGCAATCTTGCTCCACTACCCTTGTTCAGAAAGCAGGTTGTGGAAGGAGTCCAGGTTGACCCTCCTCTCCCTTTCCTTGCTATACACCACTTGCTGTGCACCAAACAGTGTGCATTCACGTCAAGCTGATGTCAAACATGTAGTGCCCCACTCCTCTCCAGCCTTGAGTATAGGTTACTATCAGTGTGAAGATTATTTGTTGCAGGGCCAGCCTTACCATTAGGCAGAGTGAGGCAGCTGTCTCAAGTAGCAGGTTCCAGGGGTTGGCAGCAGTCACCTTTCCATCATACTCCCTAAGCCCCCTAAGTTACCCTGCTCTGCATCTCCTAAATGAGCCACCTTCCTTCAGATACAGTGGAGGATGTTGTCCTATTACCAGTGTTGGAACAAGATGCCACAATTGAGTGGGCAGCACCACAGAAGCATCTCCCATGTGTCTGTGTGGATGTACATGAAAGGGAATTTAACCCTTAGGATTGTTTGAATAGGCTCTCAGTGATGGAGTGCAGCCTCCTGGGAATTTATGTTTGGGTGACAAAATATAGTTGTACAGAACAATTTCAAAAGTGTCTTTGCTTATATTATAAAATGTGTCCCTTAACTGAAACTTTGTCACTCATTGCCTCCCTATGCAGCTCAATTAGTTATTCAGCCACAATCATTTTTAATATCATTAACAGGGCAAACAAACATGCATCATATATTAAGGTGCCTTGCCGCTTGGAAGCCCAGGTGGCCATTTACCTCTAAAGATATTCTTTTTATTAATGAGTTATTGCTTTTTTTTGTAGCTGTGTTTTCTGCATAAGAAAGAATCTTCTATCTCAATAAAAAGCGATCTTGGGAAATCTCATTTAAATTTCAAGGACCTCTTAGGGGATAGTTGCTAATGGTTATGCTAATTGGCATAGGGTCTGAGTGACAGTTATGTCAGGGAATGATTTGCAAATCACATTTTCTTGGAGCTTATTAGCAGACTCATTAACTGTACAACAGTACATTACTTCCAGAAACTCAGATCTAAGCAGAAAATTAAAATTATTTGCTAAATGACCTAATAGAATTGAATAAAATGTGCTGAGAAATTGAAAACAAAAGTATATAGACTCCAGATTTTGACCAATTCCCCCCCCCAAAAAAAATCCAAGCATGTGCACTGGCTGTTCATGTTGAGCTCCATTGGACAGCATCTGCACACCATATGGGGGTTATTAAAAGGTTATTCAACTATGGATGATGAAGGACCATAAGAAAGAGTTACAATCCTGTCTCGCCACACCCCTGAGTCAAACAAAGCAGGAGGCGATAGAGATATGCTCAGCCTGTAGTTTTTACTCCCCACCAGCTGTTTCTCACAGTTCTTCCCAAACTTTGCTCAAATTCAATGGCAACACACTTTAAAAAAAAAAAAAGATCCATGCTGTGACAGTTCCATGCCAAGCTGCTAGAGGGGAAAAACCCAGACCATGTTGCCATTGGAAATAATAACTGAGACCTACCTACAGAGGGATCTTCTGCTACAATTCACATGCCTTATAGGTGCTACGGTCTGGCTTGCTTCCAGTCACTCCCTGCTGACCCACCCATCCCTGCCTCTGTTGTCTTTGGAGCATTGACTCATTCTCTATAGACAGGCATTCTCCACTGATAGGTGAAGCAGCACTACCTACTCAGCATGTTTCATGTTTCTCATCAAGAGGCATGTCACCCCCAGAGCTTGGAAATGTTACTTTTTTAAACTACAACTCCCATCAGCCCCAGCCAGCATGGCCACTGGATTGGGCTGGTGGGAGTTGTAGTTCAAAAAAGTAACTTTTCCAAGCTCTGGTCACCCCTACCACAAAAAAGGAGGAGAATAAGAGTCTTCTGGCACCATAAAATACTAAAAGTTCAATTTAGACATATTGTTGCACCCCACCCCAATCTCCGAGTGTTGAGATTTCCAGGGGGCCCTGTGCTCGCCCAGGGTTTGGTTTCCTTGGGAAGAAGGTCAGTGGAGATGAAATATGGTTTATTTACACACATTCCAACCTGAGCTTAGGATGGAGGGGTTCAAGGCATCAGCAGTCCAACATCCAGCTTTTCCATCAGGGTTACAGGAGGCACCCCGAAGCCATGGTGCAGAGAGCCAGTCTCTCTGCCTGCCTCCAGTTCCCAGCCTTTTTCAGACACAACTAACTACACAAGCCTTTCCTAGGTGCCAGGAGAGAGGGGAGGCTCTTCTGAAGATTTTCAATGACAAAAGGATCTCCCTGGCCCATTCACATGACACTCTCGTCTTTGCTGCTGGTCCTCCTGGTGATGTTTCTCAATCTGTTCTGCTTGCTGCTGGAGCATCAGTTTCATCTGTTCCAGGAGGGTTGCTGTTTCTCCCTCCATTTTAGCTCAGGCACACCTTGCTCCCAATGCTTCCTCCAAGAAACTCAGTCCCACTTTTGACACCAGTGTTGCACACCACCCTAATCTCCAAGCTGTGAGATTTCCAGGGGTCCCTGTGCTCACCCAGGGTTTGGTTTCTTCAGGAAGAGGTCAGAGTAGAATGTGGTGTCTTTATGAAATATGGTTTATTTATTTACACACATTCAAACCTGAGCTTAGGATGAAGGGGTTCAAGGCATCAGTAGTCCCATATCCAGCTTTTCCATCAGGGTTACAGGAGGCACCCCAAAGCCATGGAGCAGAGAGCCAGTCTCTTTGCCTGCCTCCAGTTCCCAGCCTTTTTCAGACACGACTAACTACACAAGCCTCTCCTAGGCACCAGGAAGGGGGGGAGGCTCTTCTGAAGAGTTTCAATGACAAAAGGATCCCCTAGCCCATTCACCAGTTGCTGGGCACCTGATAGATCCATTAACCCACCTGGCCACTCTATTATATTATTATTTATTTATTTATTATTTAATTTGTATCCCGCCCTTCCTCCCAGCAGGAGCCCAGGGCGGCAAACGATGCACTAAAAACACTTTAAAACATCATAAAAACAAATCCTAAAATACATTAAGACAAAACAGCATTAAAAACATTTTAAAAACTTTTTTAAAGGGTTAAAAACATTATTAAAAACATAATAAGCAATTCTCACACAGACACAGACTGGGATAGCTCTCAACTTAAAAGGCTTGTTGAAAAAGAAAAGTCTTCAAAAGGTGCCAAAAAGATAGCAGAGATGGCACCTGCTTAATATTCAAAGGGAGGGAATTCCACAGGGTAAGGTGCTGCCACACTAAAGGTCTGTTTCCTATATTGTACAGAACGAACCTCCTGATAAAATGGTATCTGCAGGAGGCCCTCACCTGCAGAGCGCAGTGATCGACTGGGTATGTAAGGGATAAGACGGTCTTTCAGGTATACTGGTCCTGACCCGTATAGGGCTTTGTACACCAAAACTAGAACCTTGAACTTGGCCCGGTAGCAAATGGGCAGCCAGTGCAATTCTTTCAGTAGTGGGATGACATGTTGGCGATGCCCTGCTCCAGTGAGCAGTCTTGCCGCCACATTTTGCACCAGCTGCAGCTTCTGGACCAACCTCAAGGGCAGCCCCACATAGAGCACATTACAGTAATCCAGCCTGGAGGTAACCAGTGCATGGACAACAGTGGTCAGTCTATCCCAGTCCAGAAACAGCCACAGCTGTCTCACCAGCCGAAGCTGGTAAAAGGCACTCCTAGCCACGGAGGTCACCTGGGCCTCTAGCGACAAAGATGGATCCAGGAGCACCCCCAGGCTACGGACCTGCTCTCTCAGAGGGAGTACGACCCCGTCCAAACCAGGCAACTGACCAATTATCCGAACTCGGGAACCACCAACCCACAGCGCCTTCGTCTTGCTAGGATTTAGACTCAGTTTATTGGCCCTCATCCAGCCTACCACCGAGTCCAGGCAGCTGTCCAGGGCTTGCACGGCCTCTCCTGATTCAGATGTTACGGAGAAATAGAGCTGGGTATCATCAGCATACTGCTGACACCTCACGCCAAAGCTCCTGATGACTGCTCCCAAGGGCTTCATATAGATGTTAAACAGCATGGGGTACAAGATGGTACCCTGACCAGCAGAGCGTGTTTCTCACCCCCAAGGCACAAGTCTCCAAATCAGAGGCTGGAAGGGGACTCATAGGAATTATCCATCTCAACCCCCCAAACTCACAACAATATTATTCAGGAGAAAGCTATACTGAATTGAATAGGAGCTACTCCTAGATAAGGATGTGTAGGATTGCAGCCTTACATGTTTATGGTGGTATATCTTTTTTGTGGACTAGAGCCCTATTGTGGACTAGATGCATGAAGTATATCCTCAGTTATTCTGCAGCCTCTGACATTTCCTTACAATGCTCATAAATATTTATTTATTTATAAAAATATTTGTGTACTGCTATTTCATTAGAAACATCAAATTGGTTTACAACACGTTAAAAAAACAACCACAGAATTTTAAAAAACCCATTAAAATACAATAAAAACAAAGGTCAACTGTTGCAAGAAAAGCATCTTAATTGCCTGCATAGGTCTGGTGGAACAGGAAGATTTTCAGCAGGAGCTTATAAGTTAAAACAGAAGGTGACTTCTGTTTTATAATTATACAAGACAGGCACAATCACCATTCACAACAGAAGTAAGTGGAGATAAGAGCATTAATGGTCACAGTGCTTATCTTGTAAATGTTTGAATTTTGTAGAGAAATGTCACAGACACTACTGCTTTCATTTCATACTATCCTTGGATCCACCATTTTACATGTTTTTCTCTATATCCATGCATATCACATGCAAGCACTCACATGCACATATGTGGATATGTAAACAGGCAAAAAATGTAAACTATGGGGCCCAAAAAGCTGATAGGTAGGAAGATTCCACAGAAGCATATAATAATATGTTAGTCTGTACATTGTTTTTGCTGCAACAGACTAACATGGCCACCCCTTCTGGAAATTGTTATACATGTTAGGAATGATTGAAGTTGAGCAGTCAATATGCATAGCAAACGGCTATTGTACACATTCATGAAGAATGTGCACATTTCCTAGTCAAAATATATAATCTCCACAAGGTCTTGGGGATTGTATATATCTTGAATGCATTTTATACATTTTGTACATTTTCGAGCCAGTATGCATAATCCCCAACAGGTTTTAGATAATGGGTATATCTTGGCTGCATTTTGTACATTCTCTGGCTATTATGCATAATCCCCAACAGGATTGGGGGATGTGCATATCTCAACTAAACGGTGTACATTTTCAAGCCAATATCCATTATCTCCAACAAGCCTCAGATAATGTGCATATATTGACTGAATATTGTACAGTATCCCGCTATTATGTGTAATTTTCAACAGGGCTTGAGGAACATACATATATTGACTGCAGAATGCACACATCTAAACAGGAGATAGAAAACAGGGCTATACATATGGACCAGAGAATGTGATATTGACCAGAGAATTTCCAAATATGTCCTGTTGAAGATGATGCATATTGACTAGGAAATGCACCCAATTTCCTCTTCATGGACAGATTATGTGCACATTCTCCATGAAGCCTGATGAACGTACACAATGGCAGGTTGTTATGCACATTAACCACTCAGATTACTCGTGACATATACAAATATATGCATGCCTACTTCATGAATCTAGTGATGGTGGCTATAGTCCATCAAAGCTTATGCCACAATAAACCTTTGTGATGCTCCCAAGGCTCTTTGTAATTTTTGTGGCTATAGAACAGTGTTATTTAGTGTATGCAAGACTCTATGTAAAAGTAAATCTTTTTGAGGGGTTGCCTCCAATTTCAATACAGAAAAAGTATGCTTCTTAGGATATCAGAAGCTTAGGAAATACTGTTCTAGAAGGCTCCAGAATTTGTGTCACAGGTGGAGTGAAGAGGAAAGACACATATATTCAGTTAACCTCCCATTCAGGGCACAACTTCATTAGGTGCAACAAAGCAGATCAGGAGCAATGTTCTGAGCTATGAAAAAGAAATGATTTCAGCCGGTGCTTACAAGCTAAAACAGCTTTTTATGATTATACTTAAAACTATGTTAGGTTTATTTTATTTTATTTTATTTATATTTATAAAACTTATATTCCTCTCTTCCTCTCAAAGGAGCCCAGGGTGCCAAACATTTATGTGATAAAAAATACGAAAATAAAATAAAACATATTTAAAACATCTAAAAACTGTTAAATTAAAACCAACAAAACACAATAAAACATCTAAAACACATTTAAGAACAGATACAACCAAATAACGTGCATGGATTAGGGATGTGTTAGAATTCTGTCTCCGTTGATGTGGTACCAAATTTTCCATTAACTCACTTATTCTCTATTGTTGCAAACTGGATTTTTATGTAGCGATTTTCCATGGCTATATTCAAAAATGTTTTTTTTAAAAAAAAAATCCACCCCTATAATATCAACACTAAGAGTAATAATTTTATCTATATTTCCTTTCAAAATATTGATATTTCCTTTCTAAATCTCGATGTTTCCTTTAAAATTATTGATATTTCCTTTTAAAAAATCAATATTAATATCAATATTTTTTGCGAGGGAAAAAATGGATCAGTAAAAGCAATGGTCAGTGGACAAAGAACAAACTCAAATCCAGAGCTTGGAAAAGTTACTTTTTTGAACTACAACTCCTATCAGCCCCAGCCAGCATGGCCACTGGATTGGGCTGATGGGAGTTGTAGTTCAAAAAAAGTAACTTTTCCAAGCTCTGCTCAAATCAATACTGGTCTGTTAGATCAATGGAATGTTTTCAAACTGGCGCTGGCCAACAGATCCCATCCCTGGTCTGTATAGGCCTGCTGAAACAGAAAAGTTTTCAGCAGGCATCTAAAAGAGAACAGGGATGGTGTCAGCATAGAGTCAATAGGCAGAGTTCCAAAGTACAGATACTGCCACACTAAAGAAATTACTCCATACAAACATGGAATGGACTTTGTCTGATATTTGTAAAAGTGTAAATTCTGCAGATTGCATCAGCACATATGGGGTAATGTGATCCCTTAAGTACACCTGACCCAAGCTGTTAAGAGCTTTATATATCAATAATAACACCTTGAACTCAGTCCACTAGTAAACTGGAAGCCAGCGCAGATCTTTCAGCACAGGTGTGATATCCTGTCAGCAGTTGTGCTGCAGGATTTTGACTAGTTCAGTTTAATGCATAGCATGTCTCTTGTTTTTCTTAAATTAATTCTTAAATAAATTCTTAAGTTAATTATAGCTGTGGACAAACTGTGGGCAAATTGTCATCAGGACTGCAGTGCGGAGAGATGGGCAGGGATCGTCCTACCACTAGGCAAAGTGAGGTGACTGCCTCAGACAGCAGAGCAGGGAGGCAGGGAGTGTCAATGAGGTGTTGGAGTGAGTGCCATATCCTGCACCCCCTAAAGTAGCTTGCTCAGGTGCAGTGTTGAAATAAGATTCCAGTGCCAGTCCAGGGAACCTCTGTTAGGGATGGGTGCATAAGTCAATTTCAGTTTATCATTTGCTCCCATATATTAATATAACAACTTGTAGGAACTGCAGACCAAACTGACAAAAAGTATGGGCAGGAGATTTTAACTCATTCTCACGGGGAAGTATCCATCCAAACCCTTAGGTATATGCTATAGCTGCTGGCTATAGCTCCCCAGCAAAGAATGGGGGAAATCACTCCCTCCTTGCTAGGTAAGCCTTGGGTATGGACCTAACATTGACACCCGTGTACTCATCCAAAATGCTCACTCAAAATGTGCATGCTAGGTCAAAAGGGGCACTCCCCAGGTCCCCTCAGAAATATAGCACTGGCAGATGCCAAAAGGTGCCCTTAACCTAAATAATGTATCAGTATACAACAATATTTTTCTCCCCAACTTCCTCACTTGCCCAGACTCTATGCCCCAAAAGAGGAACGAACCACACCACTCCGAAAAGCCAAACAAATTCATCCCAGCAGTGTGGTGAAAAAGGATGAATCCAAAGGCCAATCAAGGAATCCCATCAAAAAAATCCTCCTTAGCCCCTTCAACAGACAACTAGTAAAGACCACACTGCTTATATGGAGGGAGGGTGTCACAAAGAGGCAAGGAGGAAGGCTCGGGGGAACAGCATCTTATAAGCCATGCTCCAACCCCCTCCAATTGGCTATTAGGCCACCACATGGTCCTCCCACCAGCCCCTCCCCTTGGGAGATAATCTCCTGAGTCTTCTTTGAAGGGAGGGATGAGGGCAAATGTCAGGATGCAGGATTGGGGTCCTAGCACTTCAGAGGATGAGGGGGGGGAGGAGATCACTTTCCCAGAGTTGTGTACAGAAGAACCAGAGAGGGGAGGAGGAATTCCAGAGTTAGCTTTGCCCAGTGGTAAAGACCTTGAAACTCTAACCGACACAGACTATTCCCAGGAACTTCCCACGCTCACCCCCCCTCTCAGGCCAGAGCAGTTAGAAACAGAAAGAGAGGGAATTCAACTCCCTCCTCAGTCAGAGAAAGGCCCGCATGATGGGCATGACATCCACCCCCCTCCTTCTCCAACACCAGAAACAGAATCATCAGAAGGGGAGGGGGCAGCGCTTCCCCCTTCGCCACAAACCAGGAGAAAACAAAAAAGAACAAGGGGGAGAGAGAGGAGGGTTGTAGAAGAGAGCACCTTGAGGCGGAGTGAGAGAATTCACGCCAGAAAGCCCCCTTTATAAGAGTCAGGGGAGCAGGGATTCCTTGTTCTGTCAACTCTCTTGCATGTCGCTGGACACGTGTTATTGTGTTGCTTCATGAGAAGACGTAGTTTCTGTTTGGATATTACTTTAATAAAGACTGAATTGCTTTCACACACTGGTCTGGTTCCTGAGTCCAGTCCTGGACACGACAGCAAACTACCCTGACTTTAAGAGTGAGAGCAACATTTTTCAATCTTAGTTTGGTTCCCTACATTTCTACATCAGTTTGTGATTTTTAAAAAAACTTCTCATGGAAATTCATCAGAATTTTAGTGTGAATTTCTCCTAAATGCACATATTTATGTGCCAGTTTTCGTAATATACACAATTTTGCAAAGCAATTTCCCCTAACAGTCTTTGTATTATTTTCACTAATATATGGATTTATATACACATTTTACCATAGTATATGTTTTGCTGGACACATTTTTTTGTGGCTCAAGAACTGCACTACAAAATTTGGCAACATATACATTGTAAAGGATAACTATGTTTCTCTACATAGAAGTGAGGAGGGGATATCTTGCCCTTTTCCTCAGGCAGCAAAATGTCTTGGACTGGTCCCATGGTTAGGGGAGGGGAGGTTTATTCCTTCTTTGCTACCTGTGATACCCTGGAATATCTCCAATCCCCCCCCACAAGTACACACAGCTACAAGCCTTAGTTTTTTAAAAAAGTTCCTATTGGCACCAAGTTCACTGAGTTTCATGTCTCATGTCTCACTGTTTGTTTTCTATCTGGACTAAGTTTTTTCTCTCTCTGTCTGCCCTGATGCAAAGTTATTTATGATTAGGTAGGTTTGATGAGCACTCCATCTTGAATACAAACCATGATTCAGAGTACTAGTCCACACTCCATTAAAGTGACTTGAATTGTTGTGAACTTATGTGTAGCTTGATCTTGTAAGAGAGTGCTCATAATGACACTTGCCCCAATTACACTTGAATCCAAATTGATGCAAATTGATCACCAAAGTGGCAGATCATATGTAATTTAGATTTACGCTTTGTCCCCATTCTTTGATGTTCTTTGTAAACTGGGCATGTGTATGACAATTTAGTTTTGAGGCACCATATGAGTAAGTAGCACCATATAGATATAAAAAATCCACTTGGCTGCAGCAGGAATAGAACCCAAGGCAGAATGAACCAAAGGAACAGAAGAGAGAAGGCCCTCACCTCCAGAAGGGGTCATCTGTATGCACAGGGTGTCTATGTATGCAGTGTACCTCCCATTGGTTTTACATAGCATTCAGGTATTCACCTATAATAATAGGGATTTCACTAAAACCTGTTTGGATATTCATTTCTGTGTAAAAATACACTCAGAGTGGAGGTGGATAACAGGGTAGGGTGGCCATGTGTGCTACTTTACAGAAGACAGTCCTCTGTTTTGAAGGATTGTCAAAGGCCAGTTCTCTGTTTGAAGGCTGTCCAATCCTCAAAAAGATAAGGAGCCATAAAAAGGAGCCTTGTAGTTGCCCATTATCAGTCAGTAGCACCTGGTCAGCAGACTGAGCAGGAACAGGCACCCAAGTCACCTGGTGTTTCCCCCGGTATGGCGAGATATACTGTATTTCTGTTTAAATTGGCATCTCTACATATAAATTACCATGTGCAAATTGTGTGCAAATTGGGATCTGCCCTTCTCCGATTTTCAGTGTCATTTACTCAGGAGTCTGCATGCTCAAACAAACATAGGCTCCCTATGTACAATCTGTATCCTCCCCCCCCCATTTTCTAAGGAATAGATTGTGTGGAGGAACCCTATGAATATTCAGCTGTACACATGCAGGTTCCTGTGTAAACAACACTATGTCATTGCATGGAATTGGGGAGGGGGGAGACACCAGTGGGAATGACCCCGATTGCCACCCCGACATACTCGTTTTAAATGCCAAAAGGAAGCTCTAGACTGACATTTAAAAGGGCAGTCCTCACTAGAGGTCTTCATGTCAGTCACACTCAGAACAGACAAAAGAAAGTACTTCTTCACACAGCACATAGTTAAACTATGGCATTCAGTCCCTCAAGAGGCAGTGATGGCCACCAGCTTGGATTGCTTTAAAAAAGGATTGTCATGGAGGACAAGGCTATCCATGGCTACTAGTCCTGATGGCTATGCTCTGCCTCCATAGTCAGAGCTTCTAAATTCCAGTTGCTGGAAACTGCGGAAGGGGAGAGAATTCTTGCGCTCGGGTCCTGCTTGCAGGCTTCCCTTGGGCATCTGGTTGGCCACTGTGTGAACAGGCTGCTGGACTAGATGGGCCACTGGCCTGATCCAGCAGGGCTCTTCTTACGTTTTTATGTTGTTATACTCCTCCTCTCTCTAGATTTCCTCTGAGATTTGGAACCAGTTCTCAAAAACATGATACTGTTTTCATCCTCACTGAACGTGGCAGACTTAAAACTTGTCGAAGCAAATAGCTCACTTTTTGCAGTTCACAGCGTAGCAGTATCGCTCTTTCTCATTTTTTTAGGAATCTCTGGATTAATGAATTTAAACAATGAAGCCACTCTGAAGGAGAGAAAAAGTAATTATTATATATTCAGTTTTTTTGCAGTGCTCCTGGGACAGCTAAATGGGTTATAATGTTGTGGAGTGGTTTGTGACAGGGTGTATTAACCTCCTCCCCTCCCCTCCCAGCCTATGCCACACTACATTAATTTGTGTAGGAGTTTAATATGTTGTATGAGGAAAGTTGGATATGAGAAATAACATTTGCTGCAGGTTGCTTTTAGCAGCAACAAAAAGGACACTGGGGGTGTTCTCTTGATGACTTTCATTTTCTCATCCTTCTAGATCACTGATGAACTGCACCTGATGGATAAAGGACCTAATGGACAAGACTGGTAGCCTTAAAAGAAATCAGATGGACCTGGGATGATGCTTTGGAAGCTGATGAAAAAGAGGATAATGAGTGAAAAAATCACTGAAGTCTTTTCTACCTAATAGGCTTCTGGCATTCCCCACAGGATTAAAAAGAGTGAGACACAGTTCTTGGGGTTCAAATAAGAGCCTAAACTTTATTCATAGTTTAAAGGATCTGCAGTGAGTTTGCTCTCACCAACCAACACCCAATCTCAGAACTATTGGGCTGCTTTCACACTGCACTTTATTCTGCTATTCTGACAATGTCTTACCTGGTAATTTGCGCATTATATTTGATCTTTCACATGATGTATAAGCTAGCCCTGCAATTCTAGTAGAATATAATGCAAGTTTAATGCAAATTTTCGTGATAAATAATACCAGAAATAATCCATTTGCAAGCTTGGGAACCCGTAAAACCACAGGGGTTTTTTGCTATAGTGGCAGCTGCTCACATGACAGGCATCCCAGCATGCAGTACATTCCCACCCTTTAGACATGCCTTTTTTTTTTTGCCAGATGACAATTGTACCAGTATTTCGGCATAGGCATGGGTAACAGCAGCATTTCCTACACACACCACTGTGTCTATACCTAAAAAAAAAGTCAGATGCTAAAGAGAGGGGTTGCATGGAGACGGGATGAGATCTTAGACCTCCTACTCAGTGGGCAACTACAGTATGCATGTGTATACAATGGGTGAGGGACAAAAACAAGACATTCAGTGAAGCCATATGAAAGACAATTGCGTGAAATACCAGTATATCAGCTGAAAAATCTGCTGTTCCTTAACGCAACAGGTACTGCAGTATGAAAGGAATTTTAGAAACCAGGACAGAAGTGCTACCATTTTAATCTGTTAAACTAATGGAATAAACCCCTTATCTGAAAGCAGCCTTGGGTTGACACAGCAGATGTCCAATTATCACCAGGCCCTGTTCAGTTTGAACTCACTGTGACTCAGAGCCCAGAATCAGTGATAAAGAACTTTATGCTGAGTCCATATCCTACAATGTCTTCAGGGAGGACTGTCCATGTCACTATTCTCCCCCTTTGCTGGACCCATTTGGTTTGGGCTGATGAGTCAGTCACTTCCAAGAGGGTTTCAGCCACTCTCTCCCTGAGCCCAACAGCCACTCCCAAGATACTGATCTATGGAAGAAATCTTTCACCTTCTAAGATAGGGGTTGCTAACTTGTGGCCCTCTAGATGTTACTGGGATTACAGCATCCGGAAGAAGCATCTGTGTTGCTTGTTGCTCATCAGCATGCCTTACTCCCTATCCTCTCCCCCTTTACTCACACTGATCCTGCCTAGTCATTTCTTGGCATGGAATCCTGCAAAGTGGCACACACAGCATTGCAGTGCAGAGTAGGCAAAGGGGGGGATCCCCTCTGTCAAAACAAGTTGAGAGAGGTAGAGATCCTACTTGGTTCCAGAGATATGCGTGGGTGGGGTATCTTTAGCAATGATAGCAGCACCAATTGTGGGGGGGGAGGGTGATACATTTAGTAGTGGAGCTTTTGTGGGAAAATAAAATAGTGTCTAGGGTCAGCCACTTGTACTAGTGGAAAAAGAAAGGTCAAGAAAGGTCAAAAGAAGCTGCTTGCACCACTCTAAGAATAACCCCCACCTGATAGCAAATTTTGCTCCCCCCACCTACAGAAAAATGGCTCCACTATTACTATCTGAATGGGGCCACAAAATTCAGGGGATGATTTTTGTTCACTCCTAGTTGTTTTGTGACCAGAACTGGGAGACAGAGGCAGTCCTGTAAAGGCCCACTGGCACCCACCTCACTTCTGTGTTGTCACAGGGCAAGCACAGCTAGCTGGCTGTGGGAGTTTACAAAATCCCTGTGGTAGTTCACAAAATCACCTCACTTTGTTACACGTGTACATCTGAACTCTGATGTGTCTAAACGCCGAGGCTTAAATGTTCCTCCAAGAGCAGGGGTGTAGTCATCCAGGGCTGGGGGGAACACAGACCCAGGGCTTTTTGGGGGAGCAGGGTCCCAGCCAGGTCCCTATGTGTGAGGCAATTAGCATGAAAAGGGAGCATGTTAGCCATTGAAAAAAATCCTTGTCCTTTCATGTTTATTGTAGCCAATCAGAGCGAAAGGTGAGTCAGCCACTGAGAAGACTCTTCTCAGCACACAGCCTCCCCTTTCATCGGCTCCTAGGGACATCTTTTGTAGTGGAGTGTGGACTCACAAGATGAAAGGGAGATGACGGAAAGTGGAAAAGGGGGCATGTCTGTGAGGGGTGGTGGTGTGACTATCATGAAGGGACTCTGCATTTCTGAATTTGTCACTATACTACTGTCCAAGAGTGCAGTGGAAACTTTTGCTGGAACTAAAACCCACACATTTGCTCTTAGTATGTGATCCAAGCCTTAGTAACCCCAAGAAAACACACATAAAAGATATAATAAAGGTTGGTTGATTAAAAGAGGAAAAGGAAAGCATTTAATTTACAGTTAACATAGGGGCAACATCTAGCTAATACAATCACATGCTGCAGCTATGAGAGTATAGAAATGTCCTACTCCTATTCATACCCAAGATAGTCAGTGCATAGACTCACACCACAGAAACAAGAAAAAGAGAGGAGTGTAAAAGAATATATCTTTCCTGAAGATAATTGAGATATAATGTCAGAAACAAGACTTCTATGCCTGGTGACAGTTAAGTTGTTCCATGTGAAAAAAGAAGTGACCAGGCAAAAAGATCCACCCTTCTTTGGTCTGAGGTTCAGCACAGTGAGTGGGTGTTCCTAGAGAGCGATGTGAAGTGTCCAGGAAACCATTGGAGCCATGAGTGCTGATTTGCCCCAGGCAAAATCTTTACCTTAAATGTTTGTTTGTTTTTATCTAATAGGTTTGCATGTAAACTGGGAACAGGTACAGGTGAGTGATCTAGTAACATGAAAGAATTTCCTTTGGAATATTTGCCTTACCTGGGTGAAATTAATGATTATACCTGCTGTCTTTGGTGCCATGTATGAGTGAAAAATTCTGTTTCTGGGAAGAACTTGCTTATCTTGTAGTATTGCATTAACCTGACCTCTATATCAGACTGGGAGCCATTGTTAAAGATATTATTCCCTAGATAAATCTTCAATTTGGAAGTTTCCTTATTATTCACTAACTAATCAGTCTGTGTGTTCCTGAGATCAGGAAACCAGTTCTGGCCATTCTGAAGTCTGGGGCCACCATGAGGGCTGTTTCCTAGAATGCACTATAGCTTGAGATCCTATGCTCTGGCCCATGAATATCAACCAAGGGATAACCCCAAAATGTGCATACCTCCTTACAACCCATCCATAGACAATAGAGGGCAAGGAGAAAGACTAATGAAAGGTTATTTGTGTGGTGCACATTTCATGTCTTTCCCAAAATTCTCTTCTATGGCTACATCCCTACCATACATTTAAAGCATATTATACCACTTCAACAGTCATGGCTTCTCCCAAAGAATCCTGGAAACATGTTGTTGTTATTGTTGCTGTTAAGGGTGCTGAGAGTTAATAGGAGACCCCTATTCCCCTCACAGAGCTATAGTTTTCAGAGTGGTTTAACAATAAATTCTTCTTCCCAGGGAATTCTGGGAATTGTAGCTCTGTGAGGGAAAATTATTTATTATTTATTATTTATTTTATTTTATTATTTCATTTCATTTTTAAACCGCCCATAGCGAGTAGCTCTCTGGGCGGTGAACAAAACAAGATTAAAATACAATATTACAATAAAATTACAATAAAATCAGCAACAAGTTAAACGAAAAACATTAAATGAAACACATTGAACGTTAAAATGCCTGGGAGTATAGCCAGGTCTTAACCTGGCGCCTAAAAGAAAATAGGAGTCTTCTAACAACACTCAGCACTTTACAAACTACATTTGCCAGGATTCTTTTGGGGAACCCATGACTGTATCATAGCACTTTAAATGTCTAGTGTGGATGTGGCCTAGGAAAGAAGAAAAAAGTGTTGTTGTTTTTTAAACTTTCTGGCACCTTTTTTTTACTTTCTAGAGAGTCTAACCTGTGGCCATTGTAGCTGTCCCAGCTCTGTTGCTGCTATTTATATTTCCTTTTAGGTGGTCTTTTACCTCGTAATGACCTATGAGGTGGATTACTTCTATTCCTGAGGCAAAGAGGCAGAGAGCATCTTCAGACATTGTAACTTAGGGAGGGAAAAGACAAGAAGTGCAAGAGACTCAGGTTTCCTGTCCTCACTTTTTAAAATCCAAAACTGAACTCCCCTTTTAACAAGAGGTGTGAGCACCCGGTACAGAGACAGATCTTGCCTCTTACAACGTTACAAAACCCAGAAAAGGACAGGAAATGCAAATCCCTTGTGTTTCCCATGCTACTCTCTTTACAAGTTGCAATATCGAAGTGTTCTAACAAAGGAAAAAGAAAGACATTTGAAAGCCACTCAAGTCATTTGAGAAAAGAAAAGGCAAGTATCTAGTTCAGTCAATTCAACAGTTCCTGGGTTTGTGTAACTTGTAGAAACACTGAACTCGACTCTATCTGTGACAACTTAAAGTTTGGGCCGACATTTGGGGGGGTGAAAGAGAGGTGACATTCTCTATTTATTTATTTATTTAAATTTTAGGCAACAGCAGTTTTGCCAGTGACCTCCCAATTCTTCCTGGCTAGCAGCTATCATTTAGTTTTCCTAAGAATGATCTGAAATGATGCTATGCCATCACATAGCATCATTCTAAGGGGCATTCTGGAGAAAGCAACATAGCAAGACACTAGCAAAAAGAAGCCAGGAGAAGTGCTGGTGAGTTTCCCCAGTCCCCAAAACCATTGAAGTGATTCCCCACATTCATGGTCTGATAACGGAGCTACAAAACTGGAGGGAAGCATTTTGGCACGGCATTAAACTTCAGAAGTACAGCCAGAACATTTATCTGGTAATGTGTTCACAAGGTAGAGAGCCACTGCTTTATATTAACTAACATGCCTGCATACTTCTAATAAAATGAATTTGTGTTGTATTTCACATGTAATGGTATGCACATTTTTACAACTAAACAGAGATTTTTCCTTTTAGGAAATGTGTAAAGCAGCCCTAAACATATGGCAAATGTGAGGGCTTGAATCAACACACCCAACATGTTAATTTCCCCCCCGAGTTTGCTAATAACATGAAGGTCTCTTAGTTCTTCCCATGTAGAATACTAAGCAGTCATTGCTTTGTTGACTGAGCCATGCATAACCTTGCTTATCTGCTGGTGCAACACTCTATACTAGTTATCCCTTCTAGGACTGGCCTTTCTACTGTCACAGATCTGTTGCGCTTGTGCACCTTTACTGCATGTTGACTTCAGTTGCCAACAGTCTACACTGCTAAAAGCACAAAGAGTGAAGTTCGATCTTTCTAACAAGTTATGCAAACTGTTGAATTAATCAAACTGGATGTGTGTCTTTTCTTTTCTCAAACGGCTTGAGTGTCTTCTGGTGATCTTTCCTTTTTGCCAAGTTAGAAGACTACACACAGTGTGAGGAAAGGTTAACCGAACCCTGAAGCAAGCTCAAGGGAAGGATAGCCAGCTTTCTATTGACAAGTATACGGCAGGGTATAGCAAATCTACACACATTAGACAGAATAGTTTTGATTGGTCAATGAACATTGCAAAAAAGTTGAATAGGGCTACAACAGTCAGTGAACTGTGCTTTCTTGATCACTTGCTTAAATCATCTGAATCTATTCCTTCTGCAAAACACCTTCCAAGGTGCACTTCTATCACACTATGGCAGGCTTGTGTCATTCTCCAATCTGCATGGTGTAGGCTGATCTGTGAAAGGCTAGTAAAATCACATAGTATGCCTTCTACCAGCTCCTCTATGATTTTATGTTATTTCTCTTTAGACAGAACTGAAAATCATCACTGCAGAATAATCAAAATTAAAAATATGCAACAGCAGAAATACAAAATATGTGTGAGTAGAAAAATTGGTATCACTTTATTTCATATAAAGAAAGAATTCCATAAATAAAAATAGAATACATTACTTTAAGATATGGCAATGACCGCTGGCTTTTATATATATATTAGAAAGAATCATGGTCTAGAAACAGCTATTCCTATTAGCCATTACAGCTGAATGGAACCTCCATATTCATAAGCAGGAGATCCTGGATTATGAGACTGTGGGTCAAACAGCTGGGAATGACAATTTTTCTTTGTCTGTGAGCTTCTCGGGAGCATCTTATTGACCACCATGAAGACTGGACTTTGAAGAACTACTTAGGAAGTTCTTACAATAAGAGATTGTGCTCTTGTCGGTGGTGCTGCCACCCGCCTGCTCGCCCACCGGCTCTCTCTCTTGTGCCCTGGCCGGTGCCTCCATCCACGAAGGCCGTGGAAACTGCGCAGGCCCGGCCTTCCCACCAACCCGCCTGGAGGTGACGGCGGCCTTGGCAGGAGAATCCTGTTCTGGAATCTGAAGCCTGAATTTTTAGGATCCCACATCTAGGATCTAGCTTGGCTGTTTTGTAAGGATGGATTTGTTAAGTTATGCAGGTGGTGGTTCTGCAAGCCGGGAGCGAGGAGGGGAGGCTGGAGCCAAAGAGGACCGGAAAGGAGCAGGAGGGAGACGCCAATGAAGCTGCTGCTGCCAAGACCCGCAGAACTGTGGAATGCTGTGAGGACTTCACTGGCCCCATAGTCATAGACAGAATCTGTTTAGGACTATTTTCAGCAGAAGGATATGCTTCATCTATAAAAGAGTTTACATGTCTTCCACAATGAATCCTGTTTACAGCCCCATTCAACCTGGGGCTCCTTATGGAAACCCGAAGAACACGGCCTATACCGACGACACTGGGGAATCATTTGGCCAGCCCGAGAGAAACTTACGGTGGCACCCACCTCCCCAGAAGAGCTGCAAGACCACGAGGCCTGGAAGCTACCACTGCAGCATTGGAGGGCCTGCGGGCCAGACCAGTTGGTTGGCCTGCTGGTTGCCGCTGCCCTGTTTCAACTCTACCAGCGGCGTTGGTGTCATGGGCCAGGGCATGCAGACTGAGACCCTTAGCTTTAAGCTGTACTACTCTTGGCCTGAGCTGCAAACTGTCACCGTTTCAGACTGGTGTACCGCCCCTTGAAATAGTTGTAAGTCCAGGTGAGATGTCTTTCCTGGATATTTTTTCTTAATATAATGTTATTTGCTATTTAATTTAATTTTTTGTACAATGTATTGCTTATTGATGTATTGCTTTATTGAAGTATTGCCTTGTTGATGTATTTTTATATTTGTGTTTACTTTTTCCGTAAGCTGCCTTGAGGGCCGTTTGGTTGAAAGGCGAGGTATAAATAAACATTTACATAACATAACATGTGTGCATGTGCAAAAATAAGATTTAAGATTATTCTTAAACAAGTACATTTCACCTTAAAATGTGGAACATGACATGTTTTTCCTCTTGTCTTATTCTTTTGAACTCTTCTGCATATAACAAAGACACTATTTTAATCTTCAAGTTCCTTCCTCTCTTTAATGATATTCAAATTTCTTCAGCTTGTCAAGTGGAAACCAACATCCCAGGTGGGAGGAAAAGACCCCCATTTCTTCAAAGGCACTGGGAGAAGAAAGAGGCACTGGGGAGATACAATTCAAGGAAAAGTTGCTGATGAGAAAAATGGGTGGTTTGTTGTTATTTTTGTTTCTTACTCTACTTTCTACTTTGGAAGTAGTAAGAAAATAGCATCCATAGCAAAAGCTGTATGTGTGTAACTTACTTTCTATCCAACATACTATTGTATTTCAAAATATATTGTTATGGGATCAAGAGATGAAATAGAAGATTTCTTTGTGTCCCCATCAAGCCTGTGATCTTGTATCTAAAGTTGGGTATGCAAGCAAGAAACCTGCTCTACTGGTCAGACTAGTTTCCTTTGTTAAGCTAGCCTGTGAGTGAATGGACTTACTGAATGGTCAATCTGCATATCCACAGGGAGCTATTGGAAGTTTTTTCAGGGAAGAGGCACTCTCCCACATAATAATAATAATAATAATAATAATAATTTAATTTATGTGTCGCCTATCTGGCCAGCGGCCACTCTAGGCGACGTACAACTCAGTTACAATAAAATACATCATAATAATACAATACAAACGATAAAAATTATAAAACAATGACAGTTCAGAGTAATAGGCAATTAGTCATAGAGATTAACCCTCCCCGGAAGTCCCGAAGGCCTGTCTGAAAAGCCAGGTCTTCAAGGCCTGGCGGAATACATTCAGGGAAGGGGCATGCCGGAGATCATACGGGAGGGAGTTCCAGAGAGTGGGGGCCACCACTGAGAATGCCCTCTCTCTAGTCCCCACCAACCTAGCTGTTTCCACCCCACCTCAGTCCTGGAGCCAAAGAAAGGCATGTGTTTGTAGCCAGAGAAAAGGCTGGGAACTGGACACAGACATAGAGGGTTGCTTCTTTCTGTACCCCCAAAGCTATGGGCAATGGGGAGCAAGTTCTGATGGACTGTTATTTTTTATTAATAAATATTATTATTTATTGCATTTCTAACTTGCCCTTCAACCCAAAGGTTCCAAGGGTAATACAACATGACATTAGGAGGCTGATAATGTGGAGAACGTATTTTTCAATGGAGGAAATTCTACAGTTAGGAGTTATAATAAAGAAGATCCTGGTCTATGAACCACAACTGTCAATGGAACTACAAGCAGAGTCTCTCTACCACATCTTAGGATCTGCGCTCTGGACAGTGGGAGAGGCACGCTTTCACATCCTTGGGTCCCTAGCTATACAGTTGTGTTGTGCCAAAAATGTTTCCTGCATTTTTCCACCATTCTCCATAAATTAATGAGAAAAGAAAGAGAAAATGTCAGTGAAATTCTTATGGGTGTGATGCAGGGGTGTTTTTTTATGCATTTATTTTACTTTTGAGGGGTGCTTGTGAACATGAGTTTCATACTACAAACCATCTCACCAGTGGTCTACACTTTGCAGTCTCCCAGGTGCCCATGTTTCAACCAAAGCTCAAGGGAAAAAGTAATGAAGTAACTTTCCCCATGGGGCTTTTACAGATCAGGAAATGAGAGCAACCAGGGAAACTGCAGAGTGCTGGAAACAAAACACATACATCTTGCTCACTTTGCAATGATAAACAAAGCTCAAAACCCCACACCCACCAAAATTATAAAGAAATTCTAAAGTGCCCTCAGAATGAAACAGAAAAAAATAGAAGTCTCTTTCACTAAGGCCCTTTTCTGAACCTTTTCCAATTCTGTAATATCCTTTTTGAAGTTGCTGTTAACATCACAAGATGGCCAATAGTGAAATATTTCTGGAGTTTCAGAGCAGTTATATTGAGTGTCACAGAAGGGGAACTCGAACCCAAGTTAAAGGCAAGTTTTTTGTTTTTAGTGTTAGTGGAAACTTATTGTTTAGGAAATTCTCAATATAGGTGGTAAAATTGGTATTTGTCATTTGTAATGATCTGAGACTTTTTAAAATTATCTGAGACTTTTTAAAATCACAGTTCTTCTGAGTTTAAGGGTATAAATATTAGAGCCAGTTCAGAGAAAAAAATCAGGGGCTTTTTATGCCTTGGCCCTCACATCATCATGGCTTCTTCTCCTCATTTCACAAGTTTGGACAGATCATTTGGGTAAGACTTTTTAAAGAAAGGTGAGCTTTTAAAGAAACATTTTGAAAAAATGTTTTTGCTTATTACCATTGCCACTGTTATGATTTTTGTATATGTTCTATGCTCTCATACCATATCTTGTTCTATAAAAAAAGTTTGCTATTTTAAAGTGAAATAAGTTTTTATAAAGTATGTGAGTGTGTGCTTAGGGTTGAATAGGAATTCCTGGGCATTAAATATTTGTGTGAACCAGTCCCATTGACTGGCCATGACAGTGAGAGGGAATTTTCAGCAATATTATGTGTCTATGTGTGTGTGTGCAATGTTAAAAAAGGCCCTAAAATAGCAACTTATCTGACAAACTTGGAGAAAATAAAGCAAATTCACAAGCACCCATGATTTATGGTGACAATTTTTGCTAATACACAAACTAAATGTGAACAGTTACTCACAGATAATCTGAAAACCATTTTGTAGGCATCTCTATGCCCTTATATTCTTCTAGCCCTCATACATTTCCAGAATGATTAATGTTATCACATCTTTGCACTTTATCATTCCTTATAGATAAAATGCTTTCTAATACTTCTAGAGATCAGGGATTCACAAACTATCAAAGCAAGCCTCCTCAGTTCAAGAGCACATTGTCTGAGCCTCCTCGGGTGTAATACAAAATATAGATATCACATTCTGTAGCATGGTTAAGATTACAAATGGGTCTGTGAGCAGAAGATTTTATTTTTCTTTCTCCCAAAAAAAGAAAAAGAAGCTGCAGTGAAAACAATGAATGGAAGTATGATTTTGGCAAATAGCTCTATGTAAGATCTGACAGAACTGTATGTAGGAGCTGCACTCGATATCATGGAGCATTAGGAATTATTTTACATTATATACCTATCCCATTGGAAGGCTTTGATTTTCCTTTTCCTTTTTGCAGAGCTAGATTTTTTCCTCGCCTCTTTTCTTCTCCTCCAGAGTCAGTGTTGTGCAGTTGATAAAGTGCTGGACTTGGTCCAACTTCTTTCAGTCTAAGCTGCCTCACAGCACTGTTGTTGTGAAGACAGCATTATTGTCCATGTATGGCAGTACCCCTGCTGAGAGAAGTGGAGACTTTACCCTCCTTGTCCCTTCTCTGCTGGTTTCAGCTAGGCATGAGGGCACTACAACAGGTCTGGCTATTAGCCTGGTTTATCCAGCTTTACTGTAAGAACGATCAACATGGCTAAAAGCTATAAAAGAAAATACTGTTGCCTGCACCTCTCCAGGGTTTGGTTTCCTTTGGGAAGAAGATCAGCGGAGACTGCAGTGTCTTTATGAAATATGGTTTGTTTATTTACACACATTCCAACCTGAGCTCAAGAATGAAGGGGTTCAATGCATCAGCAGTCCAATATTCAGCTTTCCCATCGAGGTTACAGGAGGCACCCAAAGTGCCATGGTGCAGAGAGCTAGTCTCTCTGCCTCCCTGCAGCCCCAGCTCTTCTCTCGACACAACTCAAAAACTACAAGCACAAAAAAATCTCCTAGGCTCCAGGAGGGGGGGAAGGCTCTCCTGAAGAGTTTCAATGACAAAGGGATCTCCCTGGCCCATTCACCGTTGCTAGGCAACTGATCTGCCCATTATCTTACCTGGCCAATCTATTTGGTTAACAAAAGGCTCATTTGACCAGCAGAGAGTTCCTCATTCCAAGGCACAGGATTCCAAACCAGAGGCTGGAAAGGTGACTCACAGAAATCATCCATCTCAACCCCCATGCTCATAACAATACAAAAGAAAAAAAAATGAAAAAGTGACAACAGTAATGGACTGCGAAAAAGACAAATAATTCGGTGTTAGAACAAATTAAACCAGAACTATCACTAGAAGCTAAAATGATGAAACTGAGGTTATCATACGTTAGACACATAATGAGAAGACATGATTCATTAGAAAAGATAACAATGCTGGGGAAAACAGAAGGCAGTAGAAAAAGAGGAAGACCAAACAAGAGATGGATTGATTCCATAAAGGAAGGCACAGACCTGATCTTACAAGATCTGAACAGGGTGGTTCACGACCGATGCTCTTGGAGGTCGCTGATTATTCATAGGGTCACCATAAGTCGTAGTCGACTTGAAGGCACATAACAACAACAAACAAAACTAAAAACTGCAGCAAATAGTATTAGAATATTAAAAGAGCAGAACACGTATTAAAAGCTGACTGGGAAAGACTCTACCTGGATCAGATCTTTGTAAAGTTTTCCACATGCCAGGGCTGGGCTGTGGACAGCAGTCTGAGAACAGTCAGGATCAGGAGCGGTGAGGCAAGTCAGTGGTCATAACCAATGATCAAGGCAGGCCCAGGAGCAGCCAGTGGGAAGGAGAGGTGCCACACACATGGCCTCCCGATACTGCCACCACTGCAACTTACCAAGAGGTAGAGTAAAGGGGCAATGCAGCAGGGAGGTCAGTGCTGTGCAGGCACGCTGACATAGGCAACTTGGCACTTCCACTGGTGCATCTGCACAATGCCAGTCTCCCCAATGCCTCACCTCTTCCCCTTCTAGTAAGTTGCAGCAATGTTGGTGCTGGGAGGGTAGGTACACAACGCTACCGCTCACCTCTAGCCACTCCTGGGCAGGACTGAAGGACAAACCCAGAGATGGGACTGAGGAAGAAGTCAGGTGCCAGAACCAAAGAGCAAGTCAAAAACAGAGCTGAAAAAAAAAATACACAAAGCTGAAAATGGATGTCCGTTATGTTCCTTCCTGCTGAGGAAGATCCAAAGATCAGTCTGGGTGAATGGAGCCAGTTCAAAAGATTCTTCAACTGCAGTCCCCTTGGTTACCACACAGGGTAGTCAGTCATACACAGATTACAATAGCTCCTGTCCTGAGTCCATAGTTTTATCATTACAGGAGGTCTGTGCACACCTCTCATACGAAGATTCATCCAGAGCAATGTGGACAGGTAATTTCTATTGGAGCACAATTAACTTGCTGTGTGGCCACGATTAGGAGCTGGAGGACAGATCATGCCTTTCATGCCGCCATGCATTTAAGAGTACTGTGCACAGACCAGTGATCCAGCATGCACTGAAGGTATATTTTAAAGTTCTGTCACTTTGTGTAAGTTTTGATAGATCAATTAAGCTGTGAACAGACATCCTGACTTTCTCCAGCTTCCTCCACACATAAGAAAGCAGAAATGGCTGGGACTTTCCCATTTGTTAGGAGGTGGGATAAAGGCTGAGAAATGAAACCATGGGATGTGGTCTTGCAGTTTAAGCCAAAGAAAACTGCATGAGGCAGTCTTTCATCTCTGACCCTGTACGCTGGAGCATGCATAAGATATATTGGCTCTGAATGGAGAACAAAAGAGAGTGGATATAAATCATAAAATTACTGCTGCACCTTTATAGCCAGGAACAGAGAAATGCAAGGGAAGGAAGGCATAGCAAATATATTTCTTCATATTCTCCATTCCTTGAGCAGTGCCAAGTTGTGGATAGCCTTTACACAGGGTAAATATCCTTTGGAGGAGAAAGCATAGGAGCCTTGAATAATCTGTCTTCCAGTACTGTTTGAGCAGGCATTACAGGACAGCAGAAGCAAGTTTAATCTCAAAGTAACCTTGGAAATGGAATCCATAATTACTTTTTCCGTTACCTAGAGCAGAAGCAGTTCCAGCATATTAACACTGTTCACACGGTTAAGCAATAGAGCTTTATTTCCAATGATCTAATGGCACTAGCTGAGTCATCCCAGGAGTTAATCCAGGTAATGTATCCCACTTCACAGAGGACAGACTTCTATTTGAAGGGATGTCCACAAACAGCCCTCTGGTTGAAGAAATTCTCTATTTTAAGGGCTGTCTGCTCCAAGCAGGGCAGGTTCTAAAGGGCAGCCAGGTGGGGCACTGGCCCGAGGGCCCCTGGAGCTACAGAGGGCCCTCCGCTCTCCTTCCGTGATCCACGGAAGCAGGACAGGAGCTGCGGATCGCAGGGCAAGAGCTTCTGAACCACCTGCCATCCCCCCGCTTCACTTACCTTTTTCTCCGCTGTTTTTTGCAGTTTGCCATCAATCAAGATGGCGGCCGAGGTTTCCCTAAGGGGCTGAAGCCTCTGCCGCCATCTTGGTTGATGGCATGCATGCATGCTACATGTGTGCATTGCTGCCATCAACCAAGATGGCGGCAGAGGCTTCAGGCCCTTAGGGAAACCTCGGCCGCCATCTTGATTGATGGCAAACCTGCGCCGCAGTGCATACAGCCACAAAAGAAGTGGAAAGGTAGGTGAAGTGGGGGGGATGGGATGGAATGGGACAGGACGGTGGGCGGCTCAGAAGCTCCTGTCCTGCGATCCCTCCCGTGGCTGTTTCCGTGGATTGCGGAGGGGCCCGGGGGACGCTGGTGCCCAAGGGCCCCGTCATGCCTGCAGTGGCCCTGGCTCCAAGTATAGTTTAAAGATGAAAAAGCATAAGAAGGGACAGCAGCAGCCTTGAAGTTGCCCATCAACAGTTAGTACCTGGGCAGAAGACTGAGCAGGCCCACAGGCCACCTGTCTACAGAGTTCCCCATCATCATGAAGTATATTGTATTTGTATTTACATTATAGTACTCATTTCTAGAGAGCCAGTGTGGTGTAGTGGTTAGAGTGTTGGACTATGACCTGGGAGATCAGGGTTAAAATCCCCACACAGCCATGAAGCTCACTGGGTGACCTTGGGCCAGTCACTGCCTCTCAGCCTCAGAGGAAGGCAATGGTAAACCACCTCTAAATACCGCTTACCACGAAAACCTTATTCATAGGGTCACAATAAGTCGGAATCGACTTGAAGGCAGTATATTTACATTTATTTACTCCTTTCTAAATTTGCATCTGCGTACAGAAATCCTCACATGCAAATCCTCTTTTGATTTTTTTTGTTTTGGTGATGTGTTTCATTTCTGTCTCTTTGGGGGTAGGCGTGGGGGGGAGTGATGTGAAAGTGACTACCCTAAGGTAATCACACTGACCAGATGTGCCAACCTTTGCCACTAAGCACTACGGGATTTGAAATTTTAATACAATATAATACAGTGGTGCAAAGCAAATACCAAAAACGCAAGCAATCAAGCAAAATTCTTCCAGTACTCATACTCTTTAATTTCATAAAATGGCTGATAATTCTGTTTTTGCCATACACTTAGAAATATGTCAAATTATACAGCCACAAGAGTGGCTGTATACTATAGCCAGCATGGATTTTTCACATTCCGCAATGTTAAATTGAAAATACCCCCCTGCCATTCTGATGCTTCCCATAACCTCATTTCAACACAAAATCTTACAAAACTTATAGTCCTGAACTCAGAAACACTTGCTTAACAACCCTGTACATTTTCATGGCAATACACAAAACAGTCAGAGAGAACAGAGAGTTCAAAGTCCAAAAACAGGGGGGGAAACCAGATCCCTTTTGGACTTTTTGCCTCAGAGTTCTCATAATATGTTGAAATTCATTAACAATCAGCCATGTTCACAGGGTACATGGAATCCTAATACTGACCTTGCCCCATACTCTGACCTTCATCTTTTGCAGTTTAAAAGTTAAAAAAATGCCTGGCTGATTTTTAATTAATTTAAGACATTTTGCATTGAACTGGATGATAATGTTGGGCATGCTCAGTAAGAACCAACTGTCAGTGTTCTAAAAGCCAGACTCACAGCTGCTGGGCTCGCCTAATCAGGGGGCCACACCCACACCAGACCTTTATTTCACTTGAGACAGTCATGGCTTCCCCCAAAGAATCCTGGGAAGTGTAGTTTCTGAAGGGTGCTGAGAGAAGACTTCTATTCCCCTGACAGAGCTCCAGTGGCCAGACTGGTTTAACAGTGAGCCACTCTGATTGAAGGTCTGTGAGGGGAACAGGGTGTCTGCTAGCAACTCTCAGTACCCTTCACTGACTACACTTCTCAGGATACTTGGAGAGAAGCCATGACTGTCTAAAGTGAAATAAAGGCCTGGTGTGGATGTGGCAAGGGACAGCTTTGGTTTAAATTTGGGTGGGAGGCTACATGTGCCTGCTATAGAATAAAAAGGTGGAGGAAATGCTGAAAAGCAATGATACTGTTCACAATTTTTTCCTTTTGGAAAGGGGCTTCCCCTCTGCCCAGTATTCATCCACCCAATCTCCTCCCCTCCCCCTCCTCCTCCCCTCTCTGCCCCTCCCCCGGGTCAGTGTTGGACTTCTACCTGGGAGACCAGAGTTCAAATCCCCACACAGCCATGAAGCTGACTGGGTGACCTAGGGCCAGTCACTGCCTCTCAGCCTCAGAGGAAAGCAATGGTAAAACCACCTCTGAATACCGTTTACCATGAAAACTCTATTCACAGGGTCACCATAAGTCGGGATCGGTTTGAAGGTAGTCCATTCCCATTTTCAAACATGACTGCACAGAGATAAATCCCATTGAACTCAAAAAAGTATGCAAATGATCAAACCCACCCTCCCTTCTTCTCCCTCCTATCCCCTCCCTCTTGCCCCTTCCCTCCCCATCCCCATCCAATCCCCTCATCCCCCTCCCCTTTCCTCCTCCCTGATAGGTCAGTTTTACCTATCTTAAGCATGATTGCATGGGAGTAAATCCCACTGAATTCAATAAGTATGCAAATGATTAAACCTGCCATCCCCCTCCTCCCCCATCACCTCCCTTTTGCCCTTTCCCTCCCCCTTCATTCACTCCTCCCCCCTCACTTTCCAATCCCCTCCTTCCCTCTTCCACTCCTTTTGTTCTGCTCTCCCACTTCTTCCCTCAACTTTCCCCCTCCTCCTCCCTGATGGTCAGTTTTACCTATCCTAACCATGATTACATAGGAGTAAATCCCATTGAACTCAATAAGCATGCAAATGATCAGACCTGGCTTTCCCCTCCTTTCCCTCTCCTCTCCTTTCCTCCTCCCCTCCCCTCTTCTTTCTTCCTCCTCCCCTGCCCACTCCAGCTCTCCCTCCCTCCCCCCTGGTCAGTTTTACCTATTGTAAGCATGATTGCAAGGGAGTAAACCCCAGTGAACTCAATAAACATGCAAATGATCAAACCTGTCCTCCCCCCCTGCCTTCTCCTATCCCCCTTCTTCCCTCTGTTCTTCCCTCTGTCCTTCCTCCAGTCCCTCCTCCTCCCCTCCCCATTCCCTGTGGTCAGTTTCACCTATCCTAAGCATCATTGCAGGGGAGTAAATCCCACTGAACTCAATAATAATAATAATAATAAAAATTTATTTCTAAGCCGCCTATCTGGCCAAATTAACGGCCACTCTAGGCGGCGTACATAAAAATTAAAATACACATATAAGTACAAATATAACATCAGTCTCTAATTAATCCACCCCCCACATCTTTACAAACTAAAACCAGATTACCCAGGAGTCCCGTAGGCCCGCCTAAACAGCCAAGTTTTCAATCCTCGGCGGAAACCTACCATGGAGGGGGCATGGCGAAGGTCATATGGCAGAGAATTCCAGAGGGTGGGAGCCACAATCGAGAATGCCCTCTCTCTGGTCCACACCAGCCTAGCTGTTTTAACTGGTGGGACCGAGAGAAGGTCTTGTGAGGCTGATCTCGTCAGGCGGCATATTTGGTGATGCTGGAGGTGCTCCTTTAGATAAACTGGACCGAAACCGTGTAGGGCTTTAAATAAGCATGCAAAAGATCAATCCATTTTCAGCAAACTTGGACAGGATCCCATTTCTTACCTCCCGGATTAAAAAGCAGAGAAATTCACTAATAGGCAAAAAACCTTGCAGTTTAAGAATGTACCTATAGCCCACAGATATTTCTATCAAACTTTAAGAATCAGGGAAATTGGGCAACTATAGTGAATACACCAGGGGAGCAGGAGACCTCACCTTCTGTCTGAAATATTGTGCTGCCCTACAAATTTGTCAAAAGGCAAACACAATTTGGATTGGTCTTTCCCAGTCCAATCCACTTCCTGTGTAGCTTGGAAGAATTTGGTAACATGTGCCTCCGAGCATATGGTGAGTGGTGGCAACACCTGCGATCAGCCCTAATAATAGAAACAAGACATGTGCTGTGCTGATCTTGTTTAGCAGGAAGGAAGCAACATTATTAAGACAGTTGATATAATTCAGATGGTCACTTTAAATATGTCTGATTTACTTTGCAATATTAGTGAAGTTTCCTATAGGAAATCATTTTCTTTTGTTTCTATTTCTGTGAATATGTGAAGTACAGCAACACTTTGCAAAATCTACACTTTAAAAAGTCCAAAAATAATTGAGGACTAATGGCACTGACTATTCTGCAGAATAGTCTCCTGCGGACATCAGGATTGTCTCAATATGCACAAGATAAAATGGTGGGAGATGAAATATATTCTAGCAATTCTCGGTGTGCTCTATGTTTTTAATTGACCGTGCCCACCTTGCCTTAAATGAAGTGGTTTAAACACAGCAGGCTGAAAGCATGCACCCTCTTTTTTCTGACAGCTTGAGTCATTGCTTAAGTAGCAACATATTTTAATCAGTCTGATTTTACATCAAACTGCAGTTTCAGATTCAACTGTTAATGCACCCAAAATAGAAACAGAACCCAACCTCCAATTTGAAACATAAAAGGCTGTCTTCACCATCACGACATTGACCAATAAAAAGGCTTTGAAATTAATAAAAATAAATTTGACACAGATTTCTAGGATGAATAATGAGGGAAATAAAATTTTCTAGATTAGATTCTCTGTAGAAACATTAGTAACACAGGAAAGAAGCAAAGTAAGAAGAACACCAACAAACATACAAAAATATTATTCTCCATCTTTGGAGATGTGCCAGGTATTGCCACCACTCACCATATGCTCAGAAGCACATGTTACTAAATTCTTCCAAGCTACACAGCAAGTGGATTGGACTGTGAAAGACCAACCCAAATTGTGTTTGCATTAATATCTCAGAGAGGAGGTCAGGTCTCCTGCTCCCCTGGTGCATTCACTATAGCTGCCCAATTTCCCTGCTTTTTAAAGTTTGATAGATATATCTGTGGGCTATAGGTATGTTCTTAAACCGCAAGGTTTTTTTGCCTATTAATGAATTAACGTTTAATGCTGCAATCCTGTCACACTTTTCTGAATGCAATGGGACTTACTTCTGGGTAGGTACAGTACTTAATATTGTTTCTGCTAACCAGGTATAGAGCTGGCATGATCAGAGACCTCCGGAGGTAACATAGAAACTGTTCTAAACTTTCTAAAGGGATAAAAGTATAACAAAATTTATTCTGATCAAGGACTCCTGAAGAAACTTAGCTGGAAATCTCAGCACAACGCGCTAGATATCCATTTTGAAAACTGGAGAACTGACAGGTTCAAGCAGGCCATCGAGAAACTGATGTGAGACCTGTTTTTATTTTATACAGGAGAAGAAATGTGAGCCAGGGAATGACAGAGCAATGAGGGTGATTTGACTATGTGGGAAGATATTAAAGGAAATTATGAAACAATCAGTTTTAAATACCTAGAGGACTATGTGGGTGATAATATTACACTGCACAGCGCAAAAAGTGAAATGATTACCTTACGTATTATATGTGCTGTTTGTGAAAGTTGCTTAGTGGCTGAATCTGTGAAGAATGGGAAAAAGGAAAGAAAAAGGAGGCAGAAGGGAAACGAAAGAGAAGAAAGATACAAACAACTTTCCTCTAAATATCCATTAGGAAGTTTCTCGTTTTCACAAGATTTTCCTCAACCATTCCTTAATAAGCATCCTTGATGCCACCATACAGAAGTGCTTTCCCTTTACTATTTCAGGACAGACCAAATAAAAAGAAGACAAAGCAATGGCAGTTTGATTTTCCAGGGATTAAGCCTGTAGAAAAACTACTATGTTCAGTGCATCTCCTATGGAATTTCCATATTAACCACTGTGAAATACCCCATAATAGCAGTGAATAATTCACTTATGAGCAATAGCTACTCCTAGTTATCTGTGCATTAAGAGTTATTTATGAGGTAATTTCAACAATTTCACACTGGTTGCTCATTACGTTACTGGATGCATACTACTGCTATCCCAGGCGTAGTAGTGAACTTGTCAGAGTAGCATTTGGTGATTGTGTGGGTACTGCAGAAAAAAAAATAGAAAAGACCTCCAAAAAACCCATCATGGTTGAAATGATGTATATTGCACATAATATTGCACATAAAATTAGAATATTGCACATAAAATGAAATAAGATAAAATAATTTATTAAGATAAAATTATTTATTCCCATAGGCATCCGATGGGCTTCCCATAGGCATCTGTTTGGCCACTATGAGAAAAGGTGGAGTAGATGGGTCTTTGGACTGATCCACCCGGTCTCTTCTTATGTTCTTACTTTCTGATCTAGTGAAAAATGTCCATGATTGAAGAAGGAAACTCCTCGCCTGTCGGTATGAGACTGGTCCCTTTATTGTACTGGGTTGTATTCAACTAAGTCCTACTCAGAGAAGGGTCTGTGAAACCAAAGTTAGTCATGTCTATTAATTTTAATAGACTGGGTCTACTCAGAGGAGGACTAGCATTCAATACCACCCACTGTTCAATGCCTGCTTTAAAAGATTGTTTAGGCAATATTCAGACATGTAATTTTGTTATGTTTTATTGTTTTTCATTGTTTTTATTGATTATTTTAATATTTCTTGTGACCCACTTTGAGATATTACAATCAAGCTGTATATACATTATGTCAACTATATAAAATAAATACATTTACATTTGTTGTTAAAATCTATTGATTTTATCTATATTTTGATTATTTTATGTCTACTGTATTTAAAGTCTGTTCTTATTGCTTTTAATGAATATTTTATACAGTTTTATGTAAACCACACACACACACACATATTCTTAAGCAGTATATAAATCTTATAAAATAAATGGAGTTCATGCATAGGGAGGATACAAATCCAGATGCAAAGGGATGAATGAAGGCAGAGGAAAAAGATTTGCATTAATCCCATCCAAGTCTGGTTTAAAGATAACTAACATCAATCTTAGCTAATTTAGCCAATTTATCAGGAATGGTGGGAGTTGTAATCCAGCAACATCAGGAGCTTGTTTCTTACAGCAGGTGTAGACAATGTATGCAGTGATGGGCAAGTTCATACCAGCTCAAATTAGATTGGCTTGGAAATAAGCTGAGGTATTTCCCCAGATAATCAGGAAATAATTCATCTTATTTCTGAGCCAATCCCAAATTTAGATCTAGATTAAAATCTGAGCTGGCAAAGAATCATGAGCCACAATGCTGATCTCATATTCAGCATTTTGAACCTCCAAGACTCATATTTCCAGAAATATGGAAGCCCAGAAATATGCGTCTTAATGATGTCACTAGTTGCACGAGCTACATTTGGTCATCCTTGGGTTCTTCCCTCAGGGGAAGCCACAAAAATACTAATCTTCTGTAAAGCAGCTGTGTATCAATTATCTGTGCAGTATGAAAACAAATACTCCTAATTTAAGGGCTAAGTTTATTTTATTACAGACCGTTATGACTGTGACATTTTCTTATATTACAGTCACCAAATGGAAAGCCACTTCTAAAACTCAAATTTCTTATATACTGTGATGCTGAAATAAAATGATTCCTACAAGGGCATCCAAAGTATGTATGGTTAAACCGACTTCCTAAATCCATGCCCAGCACACTGTAGTCTTGATGCTTGATTCAGCAGAGCTAATAGTTTTGCTTATCTGTTCAGCAGTACACCCAGTCTCAGCATTTGCACAGCACTCTTTTGAACAAATGGAATTTGGTCAGACAGACTCTGGGATTGCAGAGCTACTTGTTCCCAAGGCTCCACAGCTTCCCCAGGCTTACTCATAATTCCCCAGAACCTTTTGAGAAGCATTTAAACTGCTCTGTCTGGGATATGATTAGTGTCCATGTCTAAGACAAAAAAATATATAGACTTACACTAAAAGTGGACCGTGGCATGTGGGATGTAAACAGTAAAGCACTAACATTATAGCTTCAACATATTCAAAATTCAGACATCATTTACAACACAACAATATGTTCATATGCAGGGCAAGCAGGTTAGTATTGTTGGGCAAAGTCCCCTAGTCCTGTTGCTGTTCATTGCTCGGGAGTCTCCCAAAACCTGGTGCTGTCATTGTCCTTATGAATTGGCCTTTGATTATGCAAACTTCTTTGATTTACAGATTTGCCCAAGATATGACTGCATGTCCCTTGATGAACTAACAAATTTTATTTTGAAACATCATGACTCACTAAAAAAAAAAAGCCACAAGTATTGTATGTGCTATATAGGAAAAGGATATTATAATGTTCTTAAATCCTTCCCATAAACCTGAGCATAACGTTGATAATTTAAAACCTCAAATCAATTGCACAGCAGTTTACTCTGAATAAAATGCTTCAGCCTTTCAGGCTTGGGCTTCATGTCTATGAAATAAGAATGAAAACATACTTTTAAAAAGAAAAGAGGGGGAGGTGATTGCAGGAACACCATTTTCCTAATTTTCCTTTCTCCCTCAATCAGAATGATGCCTTGATTGGGCTGAATCATTAATAAATATAGAATTATTAATTATATTACCCCATTCAGATGCCTATCAATCCAGGGCCTTATAAAAAATGGAACGGTAGTGTAACCTCTGCTAATAGCCATTAATGTGCCATCTGTAGGAGCATTGAAGCAGTATTTTGGAGCAACTCCAACACTTCCCAATTTATCACAAAAATCTTTTTTGGTGGGGAGAAGCGACTGAGGTGTGTGTGTGTTTGTGTGTGTGACATATTTTATGAAATCTACCCTTTGCAGTTTTAGAATTTGGCCTTGATTGCAATGGTAGAATTCAGGTCTAGTTCAAAAGAACACTGATGGAGTAAAAGTTTTATCAGTAAAATCAGATTTGGGCTTATAGGCACAATCTACAACATCTCCTATAAGAGCCATGTTGAAATGAAGGCCGTGCAACCACTGATTTCCATGAGTGATACACAGATGTTGTGTACATTTTGCCTTATGCACCTTGTTCTCAGGGAATGCCATTTGAGGAAGGTTATGTAGGAAGGTGGTGTAGGGACAGTATCAAGCAAAATCATAGCAGCCCCCTAAACAATGACAATCATGTATTAAAATTGTTTATTTCATTATTCATTATGTATTCATGTGTGTGTGTGTGTGTGTGATTTCTTACCCACTCTCCACCATAAAATCCCAGAGTGGGTTGCAACAATAGAACATACAATTATTTATAGCTCCCATTTCAAAGCTAACTTATTACACCTCAACCACCATAGTCTGCTCTGTGCCATCTCTCACCACTTAACCCTCTACTTGTCCATTTGTCATGTTGCTTGTCTGTTCTTCTCTCAATTCTAAGATACCTACAACTGTTCCAAATGGAACAAAACAATATAAATTCAGCAAAAGAGGTGGGTTCAAGCACTTCAAATTGTTATAAGATCTCTTGGATTACATCCTGTTTCGTACTTCATCAGAACACAATGAAGAGTTTCTCACAGATGGCAGCTGTAGACCCCCTTATAGCCTCTTGAACATAGAAAGCTGACTTATATTCAGTCAGACCATCTATCTAGTTCAATCTTGTCAACTCAACCCTGACTGGCTATGGCTCTCCAAGGTTTCAGACTTTTCCAGCCTTACCTAGAGATTCTAAGCCTTGAACTTTTTGCATGTAAAGCGTGGTTTCTACCACTAAGCTAGACCCCTTCTATCTACATCTTTGGCATCTCACAGACCAGATGGATATACCTTTATTTCCACAATGAAATCAGTTTAGGTCCCATGTGTGCAGCAAATCAATGGCTCAAATCCCTTTGCTTTTAAGACCATTTAACTTCTGTTGATAACATTGCTCCAGTTATGAGTTATTAAAAACAGTAATCACAGCAAATGATCTTTTATTTTTATTTTTGCAGTTTAATCACAAATATATCTAACAGTGGGCCTTAAATGCTGCTATATACCTCGCTTTGTGAAATCTGTCTCTGAACCCCAAAATCTGAAAGGGGACATCTGAGTCAGCTCTTCCAGTTGTAAAGAAATTATCATGGACCAAGGGGAGCTCTGTGCACTAAGCAGGTTCCATATACTAAAAAAGACATTTGAAAATGAGGTTTGCTATATGAAAATAAAAGTGGTTGGGATTTTGCTTTTTCTGAGAAAGAGAGAGAAAATTGTAAATGTAACAGATATACTTTATTATAACAATTTCCATATGTCTGCTGTTGACTTAACTATATATTCCCCCCAATGGTTCCCTTCCGGCTTCCTGCTCGAAGTCAGGATGACCATCCTGCACACCACTGAGCAAATGGGCCAAACTTTGACACCATAATTAAAGAGGGCAACATTTGATGAATGGCTCTCATGCAGGGTTATGGCTCCCAGCAGGATACCTGGAACATGCCACCTCTTGGAACAACAATAGCTTTGCAGCATTCTGCTTCTCAGTGATATTTCCTAGTAGTAAAACCAAAATAAATTGGACAGGGCATCTGCCACTTGTTGCCTTTATTCATCCGTGATTGACCTTCCTTGTTCCTGTCCTGCCTCTGTACCTCTGCCATGCTGCTCCCTTTACCTTCAGTAACCTCCCTGCCACTATGTGGATATAAAGTCACATCCCTCTTTTTATCTTTCATTTCAAACTTATTACACCTGGACCACCATAGTCTGTTCTGTGCCATCTCTCACCACTTAACCCTCTCTCTGTCCATTTGTCATGTTGCTTTGTCTGTTCTTCTCTCATTCTCTTTCCCATTTTCTCCTTTTTTCTAAGACAGACAAGGATGGTACAACACATTTGTGTTTCATGCAACGCTCAGGATGTTTTGGACACTCAAGAAAGATTTAGTAGCAGCAGTAGCAGCAGCAGCAATTACATCTTATGACTATAACAGATGTGCATGTGTTTGGAACCATGACTTTTGCCAAATTCATCAGACTTTTGCGCTTCATCTCCATATAGGCGCCATGTTTGTTTTGTCACATGAGACAAAGAACAACTTTGGAGGAATATTTTTCATAAAGAAATGGATTACCCCACAAATATACACCCACCATCACCATGATTCTTATTAGATTAGGCCTCCTGCCATGGCTACTGACATTTGGGGGGGGTATTGATTTTTAAAGTGGGAGATCCATGGCTGATGTCATATCTAGTTAGGCCATTATTTGTACCTTCCCTTTCATCACAATCAGCAGTTAATTTCCAAGTTAGGGGTGAGGAACCTCAGGTCTGGTAGCTGAGGAACTTGTTGTCCCAGACCACAGACCCCTCCATGCTATGTTCCTTACTGGTCCTGTTCCATACCCTCCCTGAGGTTTTTTTTTTGCCTAGCTAGAATATGTCCTTGGCCTTGATAATGCCTCTTGCTTGCCTGGACAGAAGTGTGTGTGTGTGTGTGTTTGTGAACCCTTTCTTGGAGGCAGCAGCAGCAACTTTAATGGTGACCAAGAGAGGCTGTAACATCTGAGCTGGGATGGTGGACTGTATTCTTGTATTTCCCCCCTTGCTCATGGAACATCTTGCCTGCTGAGAACTAGTGGTGCTTTAAGTGCAGTGGGAACTTTTCTGGCAGCTCGAGAGTGCAGGTGAAGGGAGGTGACATTAACCCTTGATTTCCTGATCTGCAGCACTTGAGCTAGTTCTGGGCGTTTCCTTGGGAGGGTTCTGGCTGGCATCTGGATCAGGGTTAAATGTAGGTGCCACTGTGGGTGGTGGGGCAATCTTCAGGGGGAGATTCTAATAGGGGAGGAATGGGGAAAGGGGCAGTCTCTTTATTGTGTTACTATAGAGCCTCCTTTCTGGGTGAGAGCCAGGAAAGGGAGGGGTGTTTTGTGGGGCCTCCTAATGTGAGAGATGGGTTGATTTCATGTATACACTCTTATGTTTTTGTGGTTATCTGATGGCTCTAATGGGAATTTGGAGTGAGAGGCCAGAGTGAAGGAGGTTATCAAAGTAATATATTGTCAACAGAAGAGTCGCTCCCTGCAGGGGTTGACAAAGAGGTGTTTTTGAGCACTTTGATTAAGCTGCTATGAATCATGTGCACTTTAACTTTTAGCCTCCATCAATTCTTTATGCACTTTATAGTAAATCAGCCTTTCCCCACCTTTAGGTCCCAAAATGTTACTGGACTTCAGTTCCCATCATTCCTGACCATTGGCCATGCTGCCTGGGGCTGATGGGAGCTGGAGTCCAACAACATCTGAGGGTTGGGAAAGGCTGTGTAAATTGTTAAAATTATGTGTGTGTGTGCAACCTGCTGCAGAATCCACAATATGAAATTCTTTTTTTAAATCTCAGATCAAAGCTGTTATGGAACCACAAACCCACATTATATAGAAGCCTGGCAGCCTCCTTTATAATGTTTCCTGGTATAAAGAAACATTAGACTATGGTTTTTGTGCTAACCATAGTGCTAACACTAGCCCAACAGTGGGGAATATTTGGCCCTCCAGATGTTGCTGAACTACAACTCCCATCAGCCCTAGCAAGCATATCCAATGGGCAGGGATGATGGAAGCTGTAGTTCAGCAACATCAGGCAGGCAGCAACACCTGCATTAGAGCATGCATTTAGTTTCAACTGTATGGAAGCAAGCACTCAATGGTAAAAGAAACTGGAATTATGCACACCATACCTGCTGCCTGCCTCCTCTATTTGGCTTTGATTCTAGCAAAAGAATCCTATCCATCCTAAACGAAATACAACTGGATTGTATTTTGCCTGAAAATGAGCTGAGTAGCATTTCTTAGACATAGATGGATGCAATATAGCTAGGGGCTATTCTATCTTTTGGTCTCCTGCACATCAAATGTGCAGTCTGATATCTTCTCTTGGATATTACAGATTGGAAGAAGGATGGGATAAAAATGCAATAGGCATGCTCCTTTAGCTGAAAACAGCAGGAACTGAGAAATCCTGTTTGCCTTTTAAAAATGCCCAGACTTTGATAATAGCAGCACTGCTCCACAGCCATTCAGGGCTGTATGCATTTGACATGAAGATATTCAGAGTTTGGGTCCACAGCCATATCATCAAGTGTGCAATCCAATATCTTATTTGAAAGTTGAAGCTCACAGTATGTGTCACCAAGCCTATTTTGCCTACAAATGAACAGACTTGATAATAACAGAATTAATCTAGAGCCGTTCAGCGATAGAGGGTTTCTGGAGGAGATAGACAGCATTTTAGCCCACACATACATAATCAATGCCATCTTATGTATGCTGTTCTTAGGTGAAGACTGCAGCTCCCAGCAGGAGTTAGAAAGCATAGGAAGGATGAACAGATGCTATCAGTGTTCTACCTCTTGAAAAGAGAAATACAGTTTACATTTCTGATCCTGTCAATCTGGTATTTTTGCTAAGGTGAGGCATATAAAAGACATCCTTCTGATTCTGATTTTTTCCCCTTCACACTGGGAGGCAGAGCACCACGTACAAGACAAGGGGGGAAAAAACAAGAAAATGACAAGAGCCCTGATATAACTCAGCCTATCCTTGGCTGATCTGCAAAAGTCAAAAACATGTGAAGGAAGGGAGCAATAGCTTATGTACATTAATTCAATCTTCTCCCTCAAATTCATAGAGAGATAACAGCCATTTGATTTCCCCCCCCCATAATGTCTTTCCCTACACTACAAAGCCAAAAGCACATGGAACTATGTCTATGCCAACGTCATGTGTTTGAATCCCCCATTGAACTGAAATAGGAGACAGTAACACTCGGTTCAAGGCATCCTCCCAGTACCATGCTGATATTTATATATTACGATAACATTTTCTATTCCAACTTTACCAAGCAGAATTAAGAAGGCTTATATTATGTATGCAAACCAGTTCCCAGATTCTATAGTTGTCACATTCTAGCATGACTAAAAACAAACAAAAACAGAAAACCCAGGGTGGGTCAGGGTTATGCAATTAAGGATGGGGTTCAGTTTTCAATGGCTCACATTCCATTCTGTAGTCTCCTAAAGACTGACCAGTACATGCCAACTTTCATTTGGTTTCTGACATTTACTTGAACATATACATCACTCAATTAATTACTATCCATTCATGATCTAGTGGCTTCCGATGGTGCATAATTGAATTTGGCTTTTTAATTACTGACAAAAAACAAACCCACAGTTTTGCTCAGTCCTCAGAGAAATTGCCAGGCCTGGCCTCCAAGAGATCTTCTGTATCTTTAAAAGTTGTGCAGGGGGAAGGGAGAATTCCACCTTGTGATTTTTCCTATTACAGAGTTGCAAGAACACCTGCACTTGGCTGACTTTCTCTTCTCCTAAAGATACTGGATCAGTCTCAGGCCCCAAACCGGATATATTTGTAGAGGATCCCTGGTTAAGCTTTATCAACAACACAATCCAAACCATATCTACTCAGAAGTAAGTCCTATTGAGTTCTATGGGGCTTAATCCCTTAGTAAGAGTGTTTAGAATTGCAGCCTTCGGGGGCATCCATCTTTACTCCTGAGTGCTCCCATCTAACATCTCCACAACACTAGGCTCCTTTCTTCCTACAGTGGCCTTCTGGTGACTAGCCTGGCCTGAGGGCACTTAAACCCTTTTTGCCAGAAGCAAGTTGCAAGTTGGCTAGATTAAATGTTCCCTACCCAGGGTCTATCTTTTAACTAAGATTTCTATCTTAATTTCCAATCAGAGAATTGTTTTTGTTTTAATTGTATGCTCCAAACTACTGTGACTGATGCTTAATGTATCATGCTTAATGACATCACTTGGGTGTGCCCCCGTGACATCACTTGGGCCTGCCCCATGACATCACTGGGGCCCACCCCCAAAATCTCAGGGTTTGGGATGCTTCTGACCTGGCAACCCTACTCTCAATATAACTGCTTTTGAAGATCCAAAAATATTCCCATTACATTTTCATCTTAATGTGTTAGTAGCAAGCAATATTAACAATATTAGCTTAACTGAATTCATTCCTCTTAAGCCCCTTAAAAGGTCTTTCCTCTTCTTGAGATAGGAATACAGCAGGTGAAATGTAGATGAACAAATATCTAACCATGTTGGCAGATCCTAATTAGAAATCACTGAGGTAAGAGGAAACAGCTAGCTGAAGACGACAGGGTGCAAAAGGCAAATGCAAAGAATTAACTATTGAGCCAAGCTTAACATGATATTGAATATAACTCATCCTTTCATCCTTTCTCTGAATATTTTCTATACGCTTGTAGAAAACAATCCAATCATGAAGCAAAGATTACTATGCAGGCTATTTAGGCAACGGGAATTGACAAAGGTCATTTTAATTAAGTGAAATGGTGCATCAGGCACTACTGTAGAGACTTCTGAGATCGCAATATCAATCTATTTTGCTCTAATATCCGTGAAAAGATGTCCAACAGTAATATCTAGAGGCTACTATATGACGTTCAGTCTTGTAATGGCCAGGATGTTTAAATTTGATCCACCTGATCACTTTCAAAAGAAACCTCAACATCTCTTGAGAGTTATCGTCTCATATTATTGTAGTGGCCAGTTTCTTGTCCCCACTTCATATTGCTATACTTTTCCTTTTGCCAATTCTTCGTTAAAACTTCTGTTTCTTTCTCAGCAATGTGATTCAGTAAATCTCTCTTCACATGTAGGTGAACAAGATATTGCTTTCCTGATAAGAAGAAAATGAACTGTCATTGGTACTTCATTCCCTGCCGGCAGGTTTTGCCCCATTGCTCATGGCTGAAACTTAAGACAGAAAAGATGCCTGCCTCCTTGTTGCAGGTTTGGCCAGTGACAGTGCTGTTACCAGTGAGAAATGAATATTTATATGTACAGCAAAGCCATTTTGCTAGTAGGCTATTGGAAAACAAAATAAAATAATATAAAATACTGCATATACCTAAGATCAGTTCCTTCCTCCTCCTCATGTCTCTTTACTTCATATGAGCATAGAAAGCTGCCTTCTGCTGAGTCAGACCATTAGTCCATCTAGCTCAGTATTGTCCACACTGACTGGCAGCAGCTCTCCAGGGTCTTATAGACAGGGGTGTCTCCCAGCGCTGCCTGGAGATGCCAGGGATTGAACCTGGGACCAAGGCAGATGCTCTCCCACTGAGCTATGGTCCTTCCCCCAGAATATCTGTTGCTGTGCCCAGGCCTTTCATTCCTCAGAGACGTTTGTCACACTCAGTTATCTTAAGTTCTCGGGTTTTGCTCCTTCGCAGTCTACCCACCATGACACAGCAGCACTCGGGTACAAGCATTCTGTAGGCTTTGAATAAAATGTAGTTAGTTGCTCTGTCTTTGACAGATCACCAACACTAGATGGCTTAGGAGAGAGTGAAGGAAATGGGTTTATCTTCAGTAGAAAACTCCAGTCCAATCTAGGATTGCTCACTAGATCTTCTGGCACTTTCTCAGAAAAGTGGCAAAAGAACAAACCTCCCTCATTTTCAGTTTGCATTTATTTCAATGTTTTGAGGGCATATCAGGTCACAGTTTTGCCAGACAGTATAAGGACATGTGGCACAAAAAATCTACTTTAAAATACACAAAGAGAGAGACAATGGACTTTTTGTTGTTAGGAAAGTGGTGGGGAAATGCACTGAAAAGTATGGGTTGAATGAATGAGTAACAGAAGATGTGTGACTATCCTGCAAGCAAATCAGGATGAATGGAGGATGAATGGTCATTGTTATATAACTGCCACATAAAGAAATTAGAATGAATGCTCAATAAAGACTGGATATAATGTAACCACCATGTACGGTTTGTGCATGCAAAGCAGGATGAATGCTGCATAAACAGGTTGTCATATTAATTTACAGATTGTGGATGAGGATTAAGTCATAAGAGATGCATTTGACATTTATACCCTATCCTTCCTCCAATGAAAATGATAAATGACTGAAAATTATAAAGATAAACTTACTAAAAACAATTGTTTCAAGCAAGAAATGATTCGATGAAAGGCTGCATGTATTAATCTCCTTGCAGGGAATACAGGATCCATGCTGCAGTATGACTGTGAGTTAAATGTCCCTGCACAAGAACATTTATTATTATTATTATTATTATTATTATTATTATTATTTCCATCTATAGACTGCTTTCTATCTAAAAGATCTCAAAGCAGTTTACAATAGAATACACAAGGTATAATAAAAACATATCAAACTTATTTACAAAACAAAATACATAAACAATATCCATAAACATAAACATATACATAAACACAGTATAAAAGTCAGAATTCACAAGGGAAGCCCATAAACCGCCCTCCCCGCTCTATGAAAGTCTCAGAAAACTGAAATTATCTTGGCCATGGAGGAGGGCGACAAGCAGGTAAAAGGTTATTGCCCCCCTGGTGTGGCTTGCCGCCATTTCTCTTGCCCCTCCTTCCTCCTGAGGGGGTGTGGGAGCGCCCACCGGCTGTGAGACTCCAGGACTCAAGCCTCAGCGGGCCTGTGTGTCCGTTGTTCTGAAGGTGGAGCATCTCTCTTGGAGGCAGGTTGTGATCAGAGAGCAGGACGGGCTTTAGCTGGGGGCTAAAGAGAGTGGCCGTCATGTTGATGTTGATGGGGGACTGCATGTGACCCCCACAACAGGGAAAATCAGAGGCTCACTCTGCCTTGTCTGCATAGCTCTAGTGACTGGTCCCGTGGCCAGGAGGACCTGCCTCCAAGGCGGCCACCTCCAAATCTTCCTCACCGGCATCTCCATCTGCACTGGCTATTTGGGTGGCCAGCAGCTGCAGCAAGAGGAGCACATCTCAGTGAAGATCATGCCACTCTGCCTGGTTGATAAGCAACACATCGACAAAATCTACCTGCAATTTTGACTAGCATGCTTACAAAATTTCACATATATGCACATCATTGTGTCTTTCCCGTGATTCTTGTATTTCAAACTTTTAATGTTTCAATTTCCATTTAATATTTGTTTCAGGCTTTTAAAATTGTCTGCATTGTTGTGATATGCTGCTCCTTTAGGCCACATATCTTCATTGCTGTGAGAACAACTAATTTTGCAGCTCAGGACTGCAAAATCCATGATGTTATACATAAATATGTGAGAATATTTGCAACCTTTAAGTAAAGCGAGAAATTGGGGATAGTTATATGGATCACACTAGCTGAAATTCAGATTACACAGATGGATACCAGTGGAAATCTGCTTCTCAGAGCTAGAGAAACAGAAAATGGCCTTCTATCTACAGATTTTGCAAATGTCTACTTTCAAATGCTCCGCTCTTAAGAACCTCAGCAACAATAAAGCCTTTCAATGTCATACTAGGAGAAGTGTAAGGGAGAAGATCAGAGCAATCAGGTGTACAATAGGCTAGAGAGATACAGGATTATTTATTCTAGCAACCATTTAATTCCTACTGAAGCTACATGTGTGGGTTGAGCATGAAGAATAAAAACACTAGCAATTAGAAAAGGGATCAATTGAGGGAGGAAGATCAAAGAAGTAGGACACTGAAAGATATCTTAGTAGTACACTTCCACATAGCCATCATGGCAGGAGTAAGTAAAAACATGCCTGAAGGCAAAGGTAATATTTCATAACTGTAAAGTTTCACTTCACTATTAGGAAATGGAGCATTTTAGAGAAGCCAGCAAAGGGATGAAGGCCCTCATTTCTCATTGGCCAATACAATCCACCCCCTGAAGACTAATGGCTAGCACCTGCTGCATACCATCCTTTGACTGTTTCAACTTGCCAATAATTTTCAGCAAAGACAGGAAGAGGTCCTCTTCTACCCTGCCTGAACTCTACTACTTTCTAAGCCTCAGTAGGTTGCAAAAAGATATATGAGAGTAAAGCTGATGAATTTCTTTGTGTTGTTTTTATTGGATTTTTCCAAAACCCAGTTTTTATTATAGCACAATAACTATTTCATAAACAACTAATGCTTTCTACAAGTAAAAATGACTGTAAGAATTTTTTTTCCCCACCAGGTTTGGTATGGCTCCCAAATTAATGAGTAGAAGCTGCAATTTGCTCATTTTGGCAAGCCTAATTGCCTCATGCTAGATTTCACAAGTTCCTCTGCACTGTTGCTCTGAAGAATACAACATAGCTACATAAAAGGCAAAGCATTAATCCATGTCAAAACTATTTCCATATTTCATTCTGTACATGCTTACTCAAAAGGAAGTCCAATTTAGTTCAATGGGAGTTCTTTCCAGGTAAGGGTGGCTAGGAGGGCAGCATTAGAGTGGGCACAGATTCTCACCTCAAGTGAGCACCACTGCAAAACATCTGAAAGAACTGGGAGGGAAGCAAAAGTTTTGATCAGACCAGAAAAATTTCTATATGCTTACAGAGCCTTTCGTAGGATCCATTTAATTTAATATAAATAAATTTAAAAAACAAATGTAGCCAGGAAAAGTGGGTGGACCAACACTTTCACTCGTTTCAAACACAACCCCCACAACCCCTTCTATTTTTAACAGCATAGCGCCCACAACAAATCTAATACATCAATAACCTGCCTATCATATGAAGACAAAAAACAGTCAAATATTGGTTGTATAACTTTATGCCCATAGAATGAGGGCATAATCTGGAGCTGATATTTTGATTGGGAACAGATTTCATACTTACTCTTTGTTGAACACATTACTTTACATGGTGCTTGCCAAGAGGGCCTGCCAATAGAGTTCTAAGGTGATTCTATATTAAATTGCATTTTTAACACTCTAGTTGATATTAGCATATTGAGCAGCTGTGAAGGACTCTTAAAATGAGGAATAGCAAGCTGTTTCCTTTGGGTTATCTATTGGAGCAGAAAGTCCAATGGTTTGGCAGGTTACCTGACACCTTTGCTACCCTCCACCCACACATTTCAAGGCCCCTGTTTGCAACTGGCAAAGTAACAGAATTAATACATAATTTGATTGCTGCATAGGAACAGGGGAAAACTCCCACCCTTCAGTTGAGCCAACACTTTCAACTGACATTACTGAAATTGTCAAGTGATAACTGAAACTGTCAGTAAAGCTTGTTAACAAGTTTACCACTGTGGGTACCAATTTCATCTTGAAGATCAGTGTGACACTCATGACACCCATGGTGATTCCAAAGCTAAAGAAGGGTACAATGATGCTTTGTTGACTTCATATTTAGATAATGACATTTCCAGCACAATCTTAATAACAAATTGAAATTCTAGAAAATGCAAGTCCTGTTCAGGTGACACCCCCCCCAGTGTGTTTCCCATCACGTGATAAAGAGTGTGGGGTCATGCTTGATTATCGTGCCCCCACTGTAGCATTCCAGATGGTGTGGTTCAACTGCCCTCCACATTTTGGAACTGAATTTCTGCAGCAGGGAGTCAGCTCTGCTGCAGGATCCACCCACATTGGGGTGCTAAATCACACAGGGACCCTCCCTGCTCCCCACACACACTTTGGCTTTTTTTTTTTTACATTTTGGGTAAGCTTAGAAATATGAAGCCCCACTTACCTGCGCAGTGTGGATAAGCGGGGCCTCGTTGCGATGAGGGAGCGATGCCGCCGTCATAGCCATTTTTGTTAAGGGCGACGTCGCGCGACGCAGCATTATGCGTGCGTGACATACAGCTGGGAGGGGTGGGGCCATAGGCCTATTTAAGGCCAGGCCACCCCTCCTACCTCCTCTTTCATCAAGCGACACCCACCCCGCCCTCCCTCTCTTTTATGGTGTGTCCAATGGTTGCTTCGGGGCCGAGTAGGAATTTTTATCCTGCCCACCCTTGTTTGTGGGCAGGTTTTTCATCTACTCCACACTGTGAGAGTGGGATGGAATTGGGTTAGGGGGCGTTGTGATTAATAGGTGAATTTGGCTAATTTGGCTAATTTGCTATGTCAAAGTTTAATTGCCCTGTGAGGGCAGTTGTAATTAGGGAGCTGGTGCAGGAAGGTGTGGAAAGGGAAATAGGTAAGGACAGCTCGGTGGCCCCTTTAGGCACCTTTGGAGGTGATTGGCGGTTCCAGAGGCCTGTCTGTCAGAGCTTTGTGGCTTGAGGGCAGGATATGGGCTGCTTTTGGGGCCAACTTAACTCATCCACCTGAGGGTTGTGTGGCCCTGGGGGGTGGTGACCTGAGAAGGCCCCCCTACTCACCTATTGGGTGTGGCCGGGGAAAGGGGTAAGCAGAGGGGGCTTGCCCTCGTCCCCAACAGGGGCTGGTCACCCATGAGCAGTATGGCAAGATACTTGCTTATAGTTAGTACCGCACCTAGGTTTCCCTCTGCAGGTCACTTTAAAAGGTTTTTTTTGTATAATTTAATAAAGTGGCCCTTGTTCAACCCAAGCTGATGTGTCTTTGTCTTATTTTGCCCCTTCACTCGCAAACAGATTGCTTCCAGGCAATCTGTTTATTCAGTATTCAACTTGATTTCTTTGCTGGGAGATTAGATAATGCTGACTATTTAATGAGCATTCATTTTTATTTGTTTGTGGGGTGGTTACATGACATCGCATTAGAGCAAGTGTTGCAGCAATCCCACACTTTCCAGTAAATTTCCCTGTCACTTTCTTTACTGCAAAAAAGTCTGATTTTATTGGAGAACTGGGTTTATTGATCAAGACTTCCAAATCAAGTTTAATTGTGCAACTTGCATTTGTAACCTGAATTTGTGATTGAGTCGCACCCAAAAATAGCAAGTCTGGAAGTGCCCATAGTTTCACTTTGGGCTTGTCTGAGGCATTCTGAAGTGCTGAGGTGCCAAGAAGTACTCCCGGGGTCACTGTTTCAACTCATGCAATCCTCACCTTGGACAAGCCTCAAATCTATCCAAGCTACTTCACTCCATCTTGGTTTAGGATCTGAAATGTATCCAAAGCCAAATACCCACCCCCAATAAATAAACTCACTATGACTGTGACTAAACGTGTAAAATTATTAGGGGCAAATAATAAATACTCAGAAAGTATAGGAATTAGATTGGAATGAAGCCCTTTGTTGATTTTAATAAATTGGACAGAAGAAGATATTGCAAATATCAAGATATCTCTAATCATGAATTTATTAATAAAAGCAAAAAATGTACAGCCCAGTAAATGGAAAGACTTTAATTGATGGAGCTGCTTCTGAAGTGTTTGGATCTTGCAGAGACGGACACATTAACTTATGTTACATAGAAGGTGCAGTAGTAATCAGAGAATAATTATTGCTGGGGGGGGGAAGAACCTGCTTTATAGAGTATTGAAATGAACACCTTGAGAATATAAGGCTCAATTGGAACTTATTTGTGTAAGCATAGAAAGTTGCAACTTAACTTTCTGTATGAAATATTGTTTTTTTTGTTTTTTTAAAAAAGATAGCCGATGACTGAATTCAAGCAGCAGTGCCATGAGTCAAGCCATTAGCATATAATCAGATGCCTTGTGCTGAACTCTGCAGGACTAGATGGTGCTGGCATGCACACAATCAGCTCAGGCCATGCAGCTGGAACTAGTCCTATGCCAAACATTTCTCCCACTTTCCCCCCCCCCAAACAACCTTTATCAATCAATGAGAAAAGAAACAGCACTTGACAATTATCAAAGGAGAAACACAATTTTGGAGACATTCTCATGCGTGAAGTGCAAGGTTTTTCGTCATGCTAACTTTACTTTTGCGGTGGCCAAGGGGTGTTTGTGAGCATCTTGCTTTCATTCTACCAATCATCTCGCCCTTGGTCTGCACTCGGCTACCTTTGTGTACTTCAGTTAAAGCCCAGAGGAAGACATCATGCAGTAACTGTTAGAGGCACTGCTTTGAGGTTTTAAAACCACTTAGGGGTTTATTACAGTTAAGCTGTATACAAATTTTGTCAACTAACTAAATAGTAAATAAACTCTTCCCATGGGGCTTTTTCAGATCAGGAGGTGTGTACAGCCAGGGAAGCTGCTGTCTTTTTAACTTCCCTGTTGTTATTAATAATGAACACATCACACAGCATGCTTTTAGCCAGTAGGGAAAGGCCAGAGCTTGAGGAATGGCAGTGATAGAGCACATGCTTTACATGCATCATGCTTTCAGTGCTGCATGTGTTGCATCAAACAAATTAAACGCTAAAAGCTTATAGCAATGAAATGGCAAATTAAGAATCCAAGTGTGCTAAAAAACAATTAACTACTTTGTTCCCTAAATAGCAAAATACAAGCTTTTCCATTACTAAGGGAGGTCCAAATCTTCTGCCTCCTAAGGTTTGTAAGTTTGGAGCAAAATTCTGAATTTCATCATCCTTCTAGTGGCAAATAGTTCTTGGGGGTTTCTCTCCTTTTGAAAATTTCACTGAATAGCAACAATTTCAGTCTGTCCTTTTCATGTCTTAGTAATTCTAGTGAATCATTCCAGTGGTGATTATTCCCAATTATGGTTATTTATAGAATACTGGTCCATATGGAGATAACAATTCTGAAATGCTCTTTTCCTATAAATATAGCAACACTGTAATTATCCTGTGGCTGATTCATTGTATATAAGGAACAAGGATAGTCACATGGTCCTTCATTAGTATTCATGGAGATAGAATCACAGTACTGCACTTAACCCTTGATGAATCCATCCCCATGATTCCATCAGACTTCTGAAAGAACATATTGATGTCAGTGGGAGAGACCACCTAGATATCAAAACATTTAATACCAAAGATCAGCTCTATCCTATTAAACAATTATGTCCTTGGTTGATACAAAGCATGTGATATAGGGAAGTGACGATCATGTAATGCATTCTATATTCTGCCTAATCTACAAACTAATCTACACATTTTGAAGTAGGCTGCAGTCCTGGACACATTTTCAATGCAATTCTGTGAATATATATTTGGTGAATACACACAAAAACCTGGAAGGCACTAAAGCTATGGTAAGCTGAGCTTCACAGCAGCAAAGTCCAGAAACCAAAACTGGAAGAAACAGAACCAGGTATTTCAGAACCTTAAAACCCAGGGTGAAATTGGAATAGAAAGAATTTAGTGAGTATTCTTAATTACAACCACATTGAGGAAACTAATAGAAAATGTGGCTCTTTGGGGCAAGGTTATAACTGGTCTGAATAATATGGGTGCCAATTCATGAAAGCAGAGAACCACAAGTCCAAGCAACAACCTCTCACAAGCATAGTATACATATATTGGGGGCCCAATTTGCAACCTTAAAGGAGTTGGCCAAGTTTTTTCTAATAATGTATTGCTCTGTAAGCCATTATGCTTCACCCTTCTTTCTATATATTTGCAACTCCATCAAGCACCAATATCATAAATTATTTTGCTCTCTCTCCTCCAGTAATCTGTACTATTGTCATGGAAGGGACAAAGGAGGGCCTGAAAATAATATCAGCTATAGAAAACATTAGAGGAGTGGAAGGTTGTCATACAAGTCCTTCTATCTGGTTCTTTGTGCAAATGTCAAAGTCTGTTAAATTTGAAGATTACATCATAATAGTCCATAATTAATGTTTGTCATTTTGCTGGAGGCTGCTAGATTATCATTAGCTCATCTTTTGTGTTTGCAGGAGAAAGTGTGCAAATCATCAGGAAATTATTTACAATTATACTGTTAAGAGCTGTTGGCTAATTTCACCTGTTAATTAATACAACTTTCATAAGCAGACAGCTATGAATATAACACTAAATATGTGTCATGTTTGTGCCAGGTTCTTCATCTGAACATTGGAAAAAATGTCTTTTTGAAGGCTACTTATGAGACAAATGTGGGGAGATATGCAAAAAAAAATCCTCTGCAAAATGGGACAAAAACGTTATCTGTTCAGAGTGACAGTGGGAAGCATTGTCCTCACTTGACTTTATTACGTGATTGGCTGCATTATGACATGATCTTATTATACTATTTTACATGATGCCTGATTGGATGGAACCCATTTGAAAAATGGTACCAAAAGGGCGAAAGCAGTTGCAGTAAACAGAATGCATAATATGAATGGAAAGGCAAAGTTCATTTATGTCCCAAAGTTCCCCCCTCACCACAAAATATTTTCAGCCTAGTTGGAATGAGACTTGTATTTCTTTCTGAACAAATAAAGCTCCTGTCAGAAATAATAGGGGGGGTTGCAATTGATTTATGAGGACTCCTGTTCACAACTTAGCATGTGTTTTTAAATTGCTTTTTAAAAAATGTGTTTTTAAATTTGTGTATTTGTTTTTAATTTTTTTAATTGTTGTAAACCGCCCAGAGAGCTTCGGCTAAGGGGATGTATACAAATGCAATAAATAAATAAACAAACTATGTATTGCCCCCCCACCCCCAAAGAAGACTTGAAATAAGAATTTCAAAGAAGCTGCAGAGTAAATCAACCAAATCAACCAACTTCAAACTGTTCGAGCAGGCAAGGTGATAACTGCATCTGGTGGGGAAAATCCCCCCAGCCTCCTGGATATGTCACCAGCTGTAGGCTGTGGCCCCTCCTACTAAGGATGGGGAGAAAATGCCTTCCTCTTTGGGTGGGTGGTGGGCACCCACCCTATACATTCAGGGGTTTGCTGTACCAGTGTTCACTCCAATCTACGAGCTAGGCCCCAAAGGCACTGCCTGGTGCCCCCAGGCATAAAGCAGTGAGAGATCCTCAAAGGGGGGGGCTAACTCCATAATGCCTCAGTATACCTCATGATAACCCGCCAAACTCCTCATCTGCCCGAACATTCCAACAGGCAGGCAACAACACCGCAAGAGGGTTGTGGTGCAGCAATTGCAATTACTCTTGGATGAAACAGATTACCTTGACCCATTCCAATCTGGGTTCAGGCCTGGTTATGGGACTGAATCAGTCTTGGTTGCCCCAATGGATGACCTTTATCAGGAGAAGGACAGGGGGAGTGTGGCTTTGTGGTCTTTCAGTGGCTTTTGATACCATTGACCATGGTATCCTTCTGAGCTGACTTGGTGAAATGGTTATTGGAAGCACTGTTTTACAGTGGTTCCAGTCTGGGGTTCGTTTTGGAGAATAGCATTAGGCGATTGTCTTTTGGCCCTCTGTAAGTTGTGCTGTGGGGTGCCGCAGGGTACCATCTTGTCCCCAATGCTGTTTGAAGCCATTGGGAGCAGTCATCAGGAGATTTGGGGCAAAGTGGCAGCAGTTCACTGATGATACCCTGCTCTATTTCTCTGTAACAACTGAATTGGGAGAAGACATGGAAGCCCAGGACTGCTGCCTGGACTCGGTGGTGGGTTGGATGAGGGCCAATAAACTGAGTCTGAATCCTAGCAAGATGGAGACTTGTGGGTAGGTGGTTCCTGAGTCTGGATAATTGCTCAATTGCCTGCTTTGGATGGAGTTGCACTTCCTCTGAAAGAGCAGGTTCATATTCTGGGGGTACTCATGCATCCATCTTTGTTGCTAGAGGCTCAGGGAACCTCAGTGGCTAGGAGTGCCTTTTATCAGCTTCAGCTGATAAGATAGCTGTGGGCGTTTCTGGACCAGGATAGCCTAAACATTGTTGTCCATGCACTGGTAACCTCCTGGATTACTATAATGCACTCTATATGGGGCTGCCCTTGAGGGTGGTCCAGAAGCTGCAGCTGGTGCAAAATGTGGTGGCCTGATTTGTCACTGGGGCAGGATATTGCCAACATGTTACCCTATTGCTAAAATAATTGCACTGACTGCCCATTAGCTGCCAGCCCACATTCAAGATGCTGGTTTTGGTGTACAAAGCCATATACAGCTTGGGACCAGGATACCTGAAACAGTCGTCGTACATACCCAGTTGATCACTGCACTCTGCAGGTGAGGGCCTCTTGCAGATACCATCTTATCAGGAGGTCCATTCCACACAACATAGGAAGTGGACCTTTAGTGTTGTGGCACCTACCCTTTGGAATTCCCTCTCTTTAAATATTAGGTGACCCTCCGTGGTGCAGAGTGGTAAGCGGCGGTAACGCAGCCAAAGCTCTGCTCACGGCCGGAGTTTGATTCCAACGGAAGGAGGAACTCGAATCTCCGGTAAAAGGGGTCGAGGTCCACTCAGCCTTCCATCCATCCATGGTCAATAAAATGAGTACCCGGCATACGCTGGGTGGTAAAGAAAGGCCGGGGAAGGAAATGGCAATCCCACCCCATATATATGGTCTGCCTAGTAAACTTCGCAAGACGTCACCCTAAGAGTCGGAAATGACTCGCACTATAAGTGCGGGGGCACCTTTACCTTTTTAAAAAAAATATTAGGTGCTATTTGTGTTATCTTTTCTGTGCCTACTGAAGACTCTTTCCACCAGCCTTTTAAGATTTTTTTAAAAGGTGTTTTAAAATGTTTTTAAGATGTTTTGTTTTTGATATGTTTTAAGATGTTTTTAGTGTTTTGTTATTTGTCTGTTGCCCTGGGCCCCTTCTGGAAGGAAGGGTGGGATAGAAGTTTAATAACAACAACAACAACAACAACAACAACAATAAAAATAACAATGATGATGATGATGATTGATTGATTGATTGATATAAATGCCAAACTAATTATTGGCTATGAAAGTGGAGGGGAGGTTATAAGTTATTCAGGGAACTTGTTATTAAATATTGCCACCCTGCAAAACAAAGATTGTTTCAGATATTTCAGAACATGAAACACTTAAACTTAATTTATTAAGTTTGTATTTGAAAGCACCAAAGCGATGTACATCCAAGCTAAAAAATACAAAGACAAAAATATATTAAAAACAGAATTAACAAAAGAATATCATTGGTGCTGCACAAATACTTGCAAAAAAAAAAAGGACTTTGTCTGGTGGTGAAATGATGACAAAGTTGGCATCAGGTGGGCCTGCGAAGACCATTCCATAAACTACTATAGTTTATAGTACTACTACTATAGTATAGTAGTACTACTATAGGGAAGAGCAGCCAAAATAGTGTACTTTAAAATGTATGCTGATCTGTCAGCTTTGAGACAGCTGAACATCACCCAAGAAAATTTCCTTGAAATATATATGTATGGGTGGGGGACAAACACATCTCAATGTATGATATCACAATGGAGACATTGTTTTCCTGCATGTAAGTGATATCTCTGCAGAGAAATATTCTGACTTGAAATGTCTGAGACATCTCATGTGAAGTTAACTTAACCACAAATATATACTCTAGACTGAACAGCTTTCTTCTTATCTTTCTAGAGAAAGAGCACTAGAGAGAATTATCCCATGTGTCACAGCTGCAGCATGCTTCAGGAGCCTAGAGTATAGCTAGGATTGCACCTGCCATTGTAATGCAATTCCAAAATCCGGAGGTAATAAAACAGTTATGTCTATTGTCTTATATAAATTTCCTGTTGCCAATTTAAATACAGCCAGAGCTTCCCACCTGAGCACAGGGAATTGCCTAGAAAATGTGGTCCAACAACCTCACATGTTTTAAAGCCTTCGTCACAATGTCCTTAGCACCGAGCCCCTGAGACTTTCAGATAAGAAGACTGAAAGGCAGTGCTGTAGCAAAAAGCATCATCATTTTTCTTCAGAGAATTACATTTGCCATACAAAGCACGGGGGAGAGAGAAGGAAGGAAGGGAAAAACCCTGCATCAAGATATTGTTTAGGCTTACCAGTGATGAGAGTCAGAACTTTTATGCTGTGTGCAGAAAACACTTTACTTATTTTTATGTTTAACAGAGACTATAACCTAATATAGAGTCAATCTGGTCAAACAGGTCCAGAAATAGGAATATATGAAATACGAATATTAGTGTGACATTGGCCATATTTCATTGCAACTAGCATGTTCATTTCCCTGAAGCCCTCTTCAGATGTTACGCCCTTCAGACAATAACGAGGAAAGTGGAAATGAGTGTTCTAGCTCCACCCCTCTGTCCTGTCATACAATGAAGGGGAGAGAGGGATCAGCATTCCAGCTTGGCATTCAAAAGGATAGTTAGGGCTCGTAACACTACTGTAGTCTTTCATTATACAGCCATGAAAGTGGCTGTATACTATCGCCAGCATTGGATTTTTCAAATTCCGCCATGTAAAATTGAAAATCCCCCCATGCTGCTGCTTCCATAAGGTCATTTCAAAACAAAATCTTACAAAACTTAAAGTCCTGAACTCAGAAACACTTGATTAACAACCCTCTAGGTTTTCATGGTGATACACAAAATAGTCAGAGAGAATCAAGAGTTCAAATTCTAAAACAAGAGAAAAAAATCCAAACCACTATTGGACTTTTTTCTGTCAGTAGTCACATCATTTGTTGAAATTAAAAATCAGCCATGTTCAGAATACCTGTAGTCCCATTACTCACCTTGCCCCCTATTCTGACCTTCATCTTCTGCAGTTTAAAAGTTTTAAAAATGCATGGCTGATTTTTAATTAATTCAAGAAATTTAACATTGGACAGGGCATGCTCAGTAAGAATAATCTGTCTGTGTTCTAAAAGGCAGACTCACAGCTGTTTGGCTTGGCTAATAAGGGGGCCACACCCACACCAGAACTTTATTTCACTTGAGACAGTCATGGCTTCCCCCAAAGAATCCTGGGAATTGTAGCTTGTGAAGGATGCTGAGAGTTGTCAGGAGACTCCTATTCCCCTGACAGAGCTCCAGTGGCCAGAATGGATTAACTGTCAGCCCTCTGACTGAAGGTTGATGAGGAGAATAGGATGTCTCCTAGCAACTCTCAGCACCTTTCAGAAACTACACTTCTCAGGATCCTTTGAGAGAAGTCATGGCTGTTTAAAGTGGAATAAATGTCTGGTGTGGATGTGGCCAGGGACAGCTCTGGTTTAAATTTGGGTGGGAGACTACATGTGTATGTTATAGAATAAAAAGGTGGGGAAAACAATACTGTTCACACTGTTTTTCTTTTGGAAAGGAAAGGGGCTTTCCCCCTACCCAGTGCCCACCCCCCAATCTCCTCCCCTCCCTAACCCTCCTCCTCACCCCTCTTCCCTCCCTAACCTTCCCACGCTCCTCATCCCCCTTTCTCCCACTTCCCTCCTCCCTGTTCCTCCTCCAGGTCAGTTTTGCCTATCCTAAGCACAATCCTATACTCTCCCTCTTGCCACTTCCCCCCTCCTCCTATCCCCCCCTTCCTCATCCCCCTCACTTCTCCCTTCCTCCCACTTCTCTCTTCCCCACTCCAGCCCTCCCTCCCCTTCTTCTTCTTCTCCCCTGTGGTCAGATTCACCTATCCTAAGCCTGATTGCATGGGAATAAATCCCACTTAAATCAATAATCATGCAAATGATCAAACCTGCCTCTCCCCATCCTTCCCCTCTCCTCTCCCCTTCTCCCTTCCTCCTCCCCTCCCCACTCCAGCTGTCCCTTCCTCCCCCCTCTCCTGCTCCCCCATGGTCAGTTTCACCTATCATAGGGATGATTGCATGGGAGTAAATCCCACTGAACTCAGTAAGAATGTAAATGATCACACCTGCTTTTACCTCCCATGCTGTCCCCCTCTCTTCTCCCCTCCTTCTCCTGTCCTCCTCCCATCCTCCCCTTTCCTTCTCTTCCTCCTCAACCACTGCCCACTCCAGTCCTCCCTCCTTCCCTCCTCCCTCTTCCCCTGTGGTCAGTTTCACCTATCCTAAGCATGTTGGCAAGGGAATAAATCCCATTGAACTCAATAAGCATGCAAATGATAAAACCTGACCTCATCTTCCCCCTCTCTCCTGCTCCCATCCCCCCTCTTCCCCTGCCTCCTCCTCCTCCTCCTCCTCCTCCATTGTCAGTTTTACCTTTCCTAAGCATAAATGAAGGGGAGTAAATCCCATTGAACTCAATAAGCATACAAATGATCAATCCATTCTCAGCAAACCTGCACAGGATCCCCTTTCTTACCTCATGGATTAAAAAGCGGAAATTCACTAATAGGCAAAAAAACCCACCACCTTGCGGTTTGAGAACATACTATAGCCAACAGATATTTTTATCAAACTTTAAAAAGCAGGGAAATTGGGCAGCTACAATGAATGCACCAGGGGAGGTGGAGACCTGACCTCCTGTCTGAGATTTTGTACTGCCTACAAAGTTGTTAAAATGCAAACACAATTTCGGTTGGTCTTTCACAGTCCAATCCACTTCCTGTGTAGTTTGGAAGAATTTGGTAACATGTTCCTCTGAGCATATGGTGAGTGGTGGCAACACCTGCAATCAGGACTACATTTCCAAAGATGGAGTATTACATTTTTGTGTTTGTTGATGTTCTTCTTACTTTGCTTCTTTTCTGTGTTACTACTGTTTCTACAGAGTTAAACTAGAAAATTGTATTTCACTCATTATCCATCCTAGAAATCTGTGTCAAATTTATTTTTTATTAATTTCAAAGCCTTTTTATTGGTCAATGTCATATGATGGTGAAGACAGCATTTTGTGTTCTGTTTCTATTTTGGGTGTATTAACAGTTTAATCTATAACTGCAGTCTGATATAAACTTAGACTGATTTCAATATATTGCTAATTAAGCAATGAATCTAGCTGTCAGAAAAACCAAACTTGGCCTACCCAAGTTGCATGTGTTCAGCCTGCTATGCTTAAACCACTCCTCTTAAGGAAGAGTGGGCATGATCAATTAAAAACATAGAGCACACCTAGAAATCATCTAGTGCAAACTGAGACACTCCTCATGTCCACTGGAGACTGTTCTGCAGAACAGTCAGTGCCATCATCCCACAATTGTTTTTAGAGGGGTTTTTTTGTGTAAATTTAGTAAATTTATTTATTTATTGCATTTATATACCACCTCATAGCCGAAACTCTCTGGGCAGTTTACAACAATTAAAAACATTAAAAGCAAGTATACAAATTTAAACCATACCAAATTAAAACCCATAAAAACTGATAGGCAAGTTAAAAACACATGCTAAAGTATTGCTGTACTTCACATATCCACAGAAACAAAAGCAAAAGCAAATAATTTGCAGTAGGAAACTTCACTAAAATGGCAAAGTTAATCAAGCATATTTAAAGAGTATCTGAACTGTATCAGCTTTCTTAATATTGTTGCTTTCTCCCTGCTAAAACAAGATCAGTACAGCACATGTCTTGTTTCTCTTATTTGGGCTGATTGCAGGTGTTGCCACCACTCACCATATGCTCAGAGGCATGTTACCAAATTCTTTCAAACCACACAGTGGAGACTGGACTGTGAAAAACCAACCCAAATTGTGTTTGCATTTTTACAAATTGGTCAGACAGTACAGCATCTCAGAGAGCAGGTCACTATAGCTGCCCAATTTCCCTGCTTGATAGAAATTTGATAGAAATATCTGTTGGCCATAGGTACGTTCTTAAACTGCAAGGGTTTTTTTTTACCTATTAGTGAATAGCATTGTAGCCTTTCACATGTTGGGTAACCTTTCTTTAAAACCTTGGGAAAAGAAGGTAATTCATATCTATGAATAAATCATAGGCACCCCTCACTCCTTCTTAGTTAGGATTTCTGGACCAAACTTCAGCAATAAAGGACCTGTACCATTAAAATGGCTGGTCTCTCTGGAATTGTAATTTTCTAAAATAGGAGACTGTAATTCTGTCTTATTTATTTATTTATTTATTTTTATAGCTATTGTTCAGTTCTGGAATGAACCCCGATTTTTTTAAATTAACAGTAATTTCTTTAAAATAACAGGCATCTAACAATCCATTGCCTATATATATGAGAGTCTAGTCTGCTCTGTTTGTTCAGACTGATGTCTCCTTTATCATTTTTCTCTAATGGTTGTTTTGAGAAAAAAAAACCCACTGTCTGAAATATTCTCAAATCTTGTGTATGATGCCATTTTCTCATTTTAGACATTTTCCCACCTGTCTGCTTGTGGTCTCTCTCTCTCTTTGTCTGTTTGTCTCCCTCTCCCTCTCTGGTGTATTGCCAGCATTACACTGCCCCCAAAGGCCGTAATGTATCCTGCATCCCCACTCTTTGTACACATCTGCACTTTGTACACTTCCTCCGGATCCACCAGTTTCACCTTTTCTAATATAGTCACAGAGGAAGTAGCCGGATAACAAAAACAATCAATAATTATCTGGCAGTGTATTAACAGTATACAGAATCATCTGTTCAGCATTACAAAGGGTACTCAAGTCCTCACCAACCACCAGAAGTCATGAAGTCTGGGTTTCAATCTAAGCTGGCATTTCAGCCTTGCAGTTATGGAAGCTGCCTGTTAATCCCCAGGGAAGGGCATTCAGACACTCACAAGTATCTCTGGATTTGTGTGTATGTTTGCATTCTGTCCTGATAACTCAACGACAGGAATGACTCTGATATGACCCTACTTGCAGCATCTCCTCTAGACCAGCAGATATCAAGAATATGTGATGAGAATTGAAAAAGAAAGTCCAGATTTTGCAAGTTATCCTCTGAAGTATATATTTCCTAGGCAAGTTTTAAAAGTCAGCCAAATATCAGTTTTTCTCTTTCCAATTGAAATAACCCATATGTGTTGGCGTTTTATTTTTATTCCTTTTATTAAACAAGTTTGGTTTTGTATTCCTGGAGTCAGCATGAAAAGACACATCAGCAGACCAGTGGTGCATGTCAAGACATGAGCCATAAAGCTTTGCCTCATTACACACTTGAGTGTTTTGGGTTCAAATTATAGGCCAGCACACACAAAAGAGACAGGATTATAATTAAGATCAGTACTCCTGAGTGGTGAATCACAACATCGTATTATATACGATGGAGGCTTGAATAGTAGAGTGGGTCAAAAGCCAAGGAGCATTACTGGAGAGTGGTTACAGCAATTGTGTAGATTATTTTGGATTTCGGTAGTGCTACTGCATTTTGCTTTGTGGCTAGAAGCTTTGAAGTGGCGAAAGTTCTTAGGAGTTTTTAAGGCTTATTTAGGCCAATGCGTCAATGGGCAACCTGCAAGCCACATGAGGCCAAGCCACATGAGGCGGGAGCATTGGGCTGAAAAGAACAGAATGAAATTTAACAGGGATAAATGCAAAGTTCTACACCTAGGAAAAAGAAACCAAATGCACAGTTGTAAGATGGGGGATACTTGGCTCAGCAATACAACATGTGAGAAGGATCTTGGAATTGTCATTGATCACAACCTGAATATGAGCCAACAGTATGATGTGGCTGCAAAAAAGGGAAATGCTATTTTAGGCTGCATCAACAGAAGTATTGTTTCCAAACAGAGTGAAATACTAGTTTTCCTTTATTCAGCACTGGTTAGGCCTCATCTTGAGTACTGTATCCAGTTCTGGTCTCCACACTTCAGGAAGGATGCAGACAAACTGGAACAGGTTCAGAGGAGGGCAACAAGGATGATCAGGGGACTGGAAACAAAGCCCTATAAGGAGAGACTGGGCATGTTTAGCCTGGAGAAGAGAAGACTGAGGAGAGATATGATACCACTCTTCAAGTACATGAAAGGTTGTCACACAGAGGAGGGCCGGGATCTCTTCTTGATCATCCCAGAGTGCAGGACACGGAATAATGGGCTCAAGTTACAGGAAGCCAGATTTCAATTTAACATCAGGAAAAACTTCCTAACTGTTAGAGCCATACGACAATGGAACCAATTCCCTAGAGAGGTAGCGGACTCTCTGACACTGGAGGCATTCAAGAGGCAGCTGAACAGCCATCTGTCGGGAATGCTTTGATTTGGATTCCTGCATTGAGCAAGGGGTTGGACTTGATGGCCTTAGAGGCCCCTTCCAACTCTACTATTCTATGATTCTATGAGCCTGCCAAACCTTTGCCTCTTTCCTTCTCCCTAACATTCTATCACCATTTCTCCCATATCTTTCCTTGTTGTTTCTTTTAAATGACTAGTCCTCCCATTAGGCAGAGTGAGGTGGTCACTTCAAGTGGCAGATATTAGATGGCAAGGTGTTGGATGACTGACATTTGTGTGCCGTGCAGCACTCCCTAAGCTAGCCTGCTGCCCTCAGGTGTGGTGAAAGACATTCTACTGCTATTAGCCTTCAAATGAGATTCAATTCTAGTTTGTCATTGGTTATTTTTTTAAGGGCAGGAGGGCTGCCATCTTGTTGTTCACTTTAGGTAGCAAAATGTCTTGGGCCATCCCTGTATCTTGTAGTTGACAATCTCTCCTTATGACAGCTCATACATGCATATGCTGCAGAGCAATAAAGAAATGTAGTGGTCAAGATTGGAGGAGATGGCCACCAGGAGCAGATAGTCCAGCATTAGAGATCACCTGCCTGACCATGGAATTAAAATTGCCATATCATTTGTGAGCATTACACATGTGAGAAAAGAGAAGGAAGGGACTTCCGGGAAGGGTGACTTAGCCTGTGCCTGCTTTTGAGACGGGCTCCTGCCTCAAAAGAAGCTTATTCAGATATATCAGTCAGTTTTTTCTTTTTTTTTTTGACTGATTAAACTTCTCCCGGGTAGGGAGAAACGAAGAGATTAACCTCAAAGCCTATTTTTGTTGGGACGACCAGATCTCATTAATTTATGGGACGAGGTCCAGCCGACGAAGGTGGGACGGATTTTCAACAGCAAGCTCTATCTGTTAAAGCGAACGTTCATCTTATCTTCTAAGAGAGAACGCACTAACAGGCAAGCACCCTTCTTTCTATATTTTTCTTTTACTTGACTTAAATTGTTGCTGTTTAAAAGAGATTTGCCAGATTGATCGGTTTTTGACATCTCACTGGGGAGCCGTAACTTCTCTCTGCTACGCACTAATTAATAGCTTATCTCTGTTTTTGTTGCAAAAAGCTGTCCTGGATTTGCATTCTAAAGATATACACAGAAGAGGGATTTCTATTCCAGATTTTTATTTTGAAAAATATTATACTGTTTTGAGACTACTCTCTTTTTGGTCTATTTTATTTTGACGAATCTGTTTCTTGACGATTGCCATTAATTGTTTCGATCCTGGGAACTGCATTTTGTTTACTTAACTATTGGAGAGATAAGGCTGTCTGCTCTGTTTATACTGTGATGTCACCAAGTTTGGAGTATTAACCCAATTGTTGCTGAAATAAGAAGTGGTTTTCCTATATTTTTCTTTTAAAATGGCAATTAAGAAAGTGGCTGAGAATCTGGAAATAACTATGTTTCAGAAAATAATGGATGAGATTGAGATAATGAAAATTGAATTGAGTAAAATGAAGCAGGAGATTAAAGATATAAGGGTCCCTGTGAGAGAGGTGACCCTGGAAGGGGTCCCTGTGAGAGGGGAGACCCCGGAGATTGGAACAGGGGTCCCTGTGAGAGAGGAGACCCTGGAGACTGGAATAGGGGTCCCTGTGAGAGAGGAGATCCCGGAGATTGGAACAAACGTGGAACAGGAACAAGATTTGGAGTCTATGGACTTTAGAAATAAAATCTATTGTTTGGAACTCAATGTTATCTCTGAAGAAATTAATGAAGATTCTAGAGATAAAGTTATCAATGGCATGGACTATCTTCTGGACTGGAATGATGTGATGGAGCCCAATATAGAGAAAATCTATGGAATTAACTGCAGCCATGTGACAATGGAAAAACTTTTAAGAGATGACCCAGTGTATTTTGAAAAAAAGAACAGAGATATGATTTTACAGCAGTATTTCAGCAACCTATTCAGAATGGATGGCAAGAAAATATTTGGGATAGAGGTAATTCCCATCAGACTCTTACTATATGACTATGGCTTTGACAGCAAGATTATTATGGAATACTGATAATGGAAGATTGGATATTGAAATTACTGGACTTAACAAGACTACTGAAGATGGAAGATGGAAAATGGAATTACTAGAGATAATAGAACAATGGCTATTGAAATTACTGAACCTAACAGATTCTGATGTGATGGATTAATTGAAATGTTTATTTTGACTATGGTTATGACAATAAGATTATCATAATTAGTAATGAGATGGATTAATCGATATGCTTATCTGGAAAAAAAAATTGATAGATATATTTCTTAAAGAATTGAAACCTCTCTTTGACTTTTTGTGGAAAGAATAAAGTAATGTTTATGAGATTTGATGATTAAGTAAGATAACTACTGGAGGAAAGTGATTTTATAATATGACTTAAGAGACAGGATTGTTATATATTATAGACTTATAACTGATTTGATCTTTGACAAATGGGAAGTCAATATTTTACTCTTTATTTTTTATTTTTGTTTTTTTTTTCTTTTTTTCTTTTTGTTTAACTATTTTTGATTTTGTTTTTTGTCTTTGAATGTTTTATGATTTTGTCTTGTATGTTTTATGAAAATCTGAATAAAAATTATTGAAAAAAAAAAAAAAGAGAAAAGAGAAGGAACAGGAAATCGGATCATTCATTTACAAAGTATTTGCCTCATACCTGGTGTTGCTTGGGAATTCTAAGAACCCAAAAATATCAGTGCAGTTTTGAAATCAGTGGGGAAAATCCATGCAATTTTCAAAGGTTTAGTCCACCATCTTGATTCAAAATGGCATCACAGACTGCTTCTTGATCTCAGGAACCATCATGCAAAATTGGGTTACAATATCCTAAGAGGTGTGCAAATGCATAGCAAACAAACAACTTTCCAAAATATATGGTAGCTGTCATTCAGCAAGGATGAGGGAAAGAACTAAGCTGTGAAAATATTTCACAAGAAAGGAATGTGCTTGCTGCCAGTAAGTGTATTTACTAACTTTCCATTCCCTTCATTTTCACTTTACCTCTTATATGACTTAGGTGTGGTCTACCCAAACAGATGAAGTGGGGAAACTATTTCAGGACTTGAGCACTTCAGATGGTAGGTGGGGAAGCACGTGACTGAATGCTTTCAGCAGCACACACACACACACACAAACACACCACCCCAAGATGATCAGAGGGCTTGAGAACATGGCTAATGTGTTGATGACAACACCTTTCTTGGGCAATAATGAACAATGCCAGTACAGAGAACACATCTTTCTTTCATTTATAAATGTAAATAGTTGTTTGCAAGCATACTTCGGAAACTGATGAAGTGGACTATGCACATTTTCAAGCAGCCAGAAGAAAAACTGAAGCATTTGTAAGAGAATAGATTGTGTTGAGGGAATGCATATCTATTCACTGTGAACATAAGAAGAGCCCTGCTAGATCAGGCGAAAGGCTGATCTAGGCAGAATTGTGTTCTTATACTGCCCAACCAGATGCCTATGGGAATCCCAGAAGCAGGACTTGAATACAACAGCACTCTCCACACATGTTATTCCCAGCAACTGGTATTCAGAGGCATACTACCTCTTTCAATGGAGGTATAACAGTCCTTTTTATTGTATATCCCAGAAAGCAGAGGTGGGGAACCCACAGCCCTCCAGATTTTGCTGGATTCCCATCATATCTGACCATGCAGGCTGTGACTGATGGGAGTTGGAGTCCAACAACATCTGGACAGTCATTGCCCTGTTGTGACCTCCTGAAGTATGTACAGGTAAGGATTCAAGGTGTGGTCTCAAAGCACATGAAGCTACCATGTTGATAAAGCTAAGCAGGCCTGGCCTTGGTCAATGCCTGGATGGGTGACCACTTGAGAACAACATGTGCACTGCCTTGGGCTCCATGAAGGAAGAAAGGTTGGGATATAATGTAAGAAAACAAATAAATAAAATGAACAGGTATCATTAACAATAGCAATAATAAGGAAACAAGGTTCATTTGACCAATGCGCCAGAACTTGTTTCATGAAATCAGACAGTCTGGATAATCTGTGCAGAAAGGGTTTTTGTCTTTGTCTGCCCAATGTGCTGTTTAATATTTAATTCTCACATCCAGTGCCCCAAACTTGCAAAGGAAGAGGTTTGGTGTTAGTAAACCAAAGGAAAGTGTAGGTGTGTGAGGTTGTAAGAGAGTGCAGTATATAAAATTGTGGAATGTATGTCACTGCTTACATGACATAGAATGTCCATAAATGCATAAGTGGGTTTGTAACCACCCACATTTTTCTCTTAAACTGAAGGGGTTTTTTGGTCTTACAATTCTAAGATGGAGTGCAACAAATTTTGGCTTTAATACCCCAAGATTTGCTAACAAAATCCATTGCTGTGTAATTAGTACTACAAATCTCTTTTATCTGTAAAATATTCCCTGAGAAAAATTCAACAGCTTCCAGAAGACTTGTTTAAAAGCCTCATGTATCTATTAGAATTAAGGATAACATCAATGAGTTCTGACATTTGCCAGCTCTGCTTAGAAATTCCAAGGCTATTAGCAGAACAACGTGAAAAGGGCAGGAGGCAGACTCCTGCATTTAGCAAAAAGGCACTTTCTTAAGATGGGTTGTGATATGCTGGTAGTCCTGGTACTGAAAGTGCACAATGCAGAGACTGAACATTGCCCCACCCAAAACAAAATCTCTGCACATAGAAAAATAGCATGTCAGAAAGAAGGGTTCCAACCTGACCAAGATCCTGATTTTTGATGTTTTAAGTGTGGGAAGTGTTCATATATTCCACTTCTTCCTGCAGTCTAAAGTGAAACTAGGGTGGCCACATGTCCTTCTTCACAGAGGACAGTCTTCTGTCTGAAGAGTGGCTGGTGCCTATTGGTAGGGAAAGGAAAGGAGTGCAGTGCAGAAATTGTGGGTGTAAAGTGATGAAATTTGGGTTGGTATACCTGCCTTTCCTGCTGTTTTCATGGGGGAATCATCTGGAATTCAGAAGAGCAAAATTACCACAGGCCAAACCACAAGTGCCAAAGACACTTGAAGAGAGACACTGCTTACAAGTGCCTGTACGCTAATGCTAGGAGCCTCCGAACCAAGATGGGAGAACTGGAGTGCTTGGTCTTAGAGGAGAGCATTGATATAGTGAGCATAACGGAGACCTGGTGGAATGGAGAAAACCAGTGGGATACGGTTATCCCTGGATATAAACTATATCGGAAGGACAGGGCAGGATGTATTGGTGGCGGAGTCGCTCTATACGTGAAAGAAGGCATTGAATCCAGCAACCTCGAAACCCCAAAAGAGGCGAACTCCTCCACAGAATCGTTGTGGGTGGTGATACCGTGCCCCAGGAGGGACTTAATACTGGGAACGATCTATCGTCCCCCTGATCAAAATGCTCAGGGAGACCTTGAGATGAGATATGAAATTGAGGAAGCATCCAAACTAGGAAATGTGGTAGTAATGGGTGACTTCAACTACCCGGACATAGACTGGCCGCATATGTGTTCCAGTCATGACAAAGAAGCAAAGTTTCTAGATATTCTAAATGACTATTCCCTAGACCAGTTGGTCATGGAACTGACCAGAGGGATGGCAACCTTGGACTTAATCCTCAGTTGGCACCGGTACCTGGTGCGAGATGTAAGTGTTGTTGAACCGATTGGGAGCAGTGACCACAGTGCTATTAAATTAAACATACATGTAAATGGCCAATTGCCAAGAAAATCCAGCACGGTCACATTTGACTTCAAAAGAGGAAACTTCACAAAAATGAGGGATTGGTAAAAAGAAAGCTGAAAAACAAAGTCCAGAGGGTCACATCACTCGAAAATGCTTGGAAGTTGTTTAAAAACACTATATTAGAAGCTCAACTGGAGTGCATACCGCAGATCAAAAAAGCTACCGCCAGGGCCAAGAAGATGCCAGCATGGTTAACGAGCAAAGTCAAGGAAGCTCTTAGAGGCAAAAAGTCTTCCTTCAGAAAATGGAAGTCTTGTCCGAATGAAGAAAATAAAAAGGAACACAAACTCTGGCAAAAGAAATGCAAGAAGACAATAAGGGATGCTAAAAAAGAATTTGAGGAGCACATTGCTAAGAACATAAAAACCAACAACAAAAAATTCTATAAATACATTCAAAGCAGGAGACCATCTAGGGAGGCGATTGGACCCTTGGATGATAAGGGAGTCAAAGGTGTACTAAAGAACGATAAGGAGATTGCAGAGAAGCTAAATGAATTCTTTGCATCTGTCTTCACAGTGGAAGATATAGGGCAGATCCCTGAACCTGAACTAACATTTGCAGGGAGGGATTCTGAGGAACTGAGACAAATAGTGGTAACGAGAGAGGAAGTTCTAGGCTTAATGGACAATATAAAAACTGACAAATCACCGGGCCCGGATGGCATCCACCCGAGAGTTCTCAAAGAACTCAAATGTGAAATTGCTGATCTGCTAACTAAAATATGTAACTTGTGTTGGAATTGCCTGAGTGCCTGTTAAGGCTCTGCGTAAGCCAGTGATACCCAGAATAGAACCAGTATGGATTGAATAGAGACACCACACTTTGAGTCTTGTAAGATGAATCCTGTTACTGATTCAATTAACAAAACATAAGCAGCTACACAAGTTTCTCTCTCCGCCTTCACTTTCGATAATGCACCCCCCACACTCAGAGATGTTTTCCAAGGATCTTTATAGCCTTGGCAGCAGTCCTTCCAGCTGCAGCCTTCGTTGCTCCGTGGCCTTGGGCTCTAAAGTGTGATTTAACCCGTCCATGTCTGTTTGGAACAGGTTCTCTTCACAGCACCTAACAACTTGTCCCTCGGGTCCTCCTCAGTGCCTGAGGACTGGAAAGTGGCAAATGTAACGCCGATCTTCAAAAAGGGATCCAGAGGGGATCCCAGAAATTACAGGCCAGTTAGCTTAACTTCTGTCCCTGGAAAACTGGTAGAAAGTATTATTAAAGCTAGATTAACTAAGCACATAGAAGAACAAGCCTTGCTGAAGCAGAGCCAGCATGGCTTCTGCAAGGGAAAGTCCTGTCTCAGTAACCTATTAGAATTCTTTGAGAGTGTCAACAAGCATATAGATAGAGGTGATCCAGTGGACATAGTGTACTTAGACTTTCAAAAAGCGTTTGACAAGGTACCTCACCAAAGACTTCTGAGGAAGCTTAGCAGTCATGGAATAAGAGGAGAGGTCCTCTTGTGGATAAGGAATTGGTTGAGAAGCAGAAAGCAGAGAGTAGGAATAAATGGACAGTTCTCCCAATGGAGGGCTGTAGAAAGTGGAGTCCCTCAAGGATCGGTATTGGGACCTGTACTTTTCAACTTATTCATTAATGACCTAGAATTAGGAGTGAGCAGTGAAGTGGCCAAGTTTGCTGATGACACTAAATTGTTCAGGGTTGTTAAAACAAAAAGGGATTGCGAAGAGCTCCAAAAAGACCTGTCCAAACTGAGTGAATGGGCGGAAAAATGGCAAATGCAATTCAATATAAACAAGTGTAAAATTATGCATATTGGAGCAAAAAATCTGAATTTCACATATATGCTCATGGGGTCTGAACTGGTGGTGACCGACCAGGAGAGAAACCTCGGGGTTGTAGTGGACAGCACGATGAAAATGTCGACCCAATGTGCGGCAGCTGTGAAAAAGGCAAATTCCATGCTAGCGATAATTAGGAAAGGTATTGAAAATAAAACAGCCGATATCATAATGCCATTGTATAAATCTATGGTGCGGTTGCATTTGGAATACTGTGTACAGTTCTGGTCGCCTCATCTCAAAAAGGATATTCTAGAGTTGGAAAAGGTTCAGAAGAGGGCAACCAGAATGATCAAGGGGGTGGAGCGACTCCCTTATGATGAAAGGTTGCAGCATTTGTGGCTTTTTAGTTTAGAGAAAAGGCGGGTCAGAGGAGACATGATAGAAGTGTATAAAATTATGCATGGCATTGAGAAAGTGGATAGAGAAAAGTTCTTCTCCCTCTCTCATAATACTAGAACTTGTGGACATTCAAAGAAACTGAATGTTGGAAGATTCAGGACAGACAAAAGGAAGTACTTCTTTACTCAGTGCATAGTTAAACTATGGAATTTGCTCCCACAAGATGCACTAATGGCCACCAGCTTGGATGGCTTTAAAAGAAGATTAGCCAAATTCATGGAGGACAGGGCTATCAATGGCTACTAGCCGTGATGGCTGTGCTCTGCCACCCTAGTCAGAGGCAGCATGCTTCTGAAAACCAGTTGCCAGAAGCCTCAGGAGGGGAGAGTGTTCTTGCACTCAGGTCCTGCTTGTGGGCTTCCCCCAGGCACCTGGTTGGCCACTGTGAGAACAGGATGCTGGACAAGATGGGCCACTGGCCTGATCCAGCAGGCTCTTCTTATGTTCTTATGTGTGCATGTCTGGAAAAGGTGGGGGAGTAGTGACACATCCAATGACATTCATTTTTGCGTTACACCATGCCCACAAGTGTGAATGAAATTTAGCGCGACATGGCGGTATGTTGGTCAAAATGCCACAGTCCCATAATGCAACAGATACTGCAGTGTGAAAAGAATGTTAGAAACTGGGACAGAAGCACTACCATTATAATCAGTAAAACTAACATGATAAACCCCATGTCTGAATGCAGCCCAGGTGGAGCCAGAGCCAATGACAGGCAGACAGAATCAATTTACGTTTTTCCCCATCCTCCTTCCTGATGGGTTCTACAAGGGGCAACACTGAGACTAAGGAGGAAGCTGACAGGCATTTTCACAAACCTGGATTGGTTGTGAGTAAGAAGGCAGGCAGTGAGGGATGGCTAACACCAAATACTGAATTTGTTGGGTCAGTTCCCCATTCACCCTAAGAGAGCAGCTTCCACTTGTTGGAGGACAGTTCCATAACTGAAGGGACTGAGCAATCTAAGTCCAATTTAAAGATAAAGAGCCAAAAGAAAGGAGAGCAGGAAGGGCCTTGAAGTTCGCCATCAACCGTTAGCACCTGGACGACAGACTGAGTAGGTACATAGGTTGCTGGGTCAAAGCCTTCCCCACTAAAGTGAGATGTATTGTATTTCTATTGAAATTATAGTAGTTACTTTTAAATTTACATCTATACAAATAAATTAGCATATGCACAATTTATGCAGATTGATATCTTCTTTTTTGGGATTTATTTCCTCTTTTCTCATGATGCATCTCCAGTTTGCATAGACTAGGCCCAATTTTTAGCCTATTCTGTTTTATCTTTCTGCTTCACTACCTCACTATCTCTGCCTCTTTCCTTTCTCCTCTTTCTAGGTCTCCCTCTCTCCCCTCCCTACTTCATGGCCTCACAGTGTCCTGTAGTCTCACATTGTAGGAACCCCTAAAATTAGAGGGAGATACAATTTGCACACATAAGATACAAGAACTATTGTATAAAAATATTTCACACAAATGGTGCATTGAAATACATTTTCCTTCTGTTACACCAGAATTAAGGTTCGTTCCCATGGTTGAGGTCCAATATCAAACAACGGAGACTCAGAATTGCCAACCAAGGCCTTTTATTAGCTATACGTTTGCAAAGCGGAGAGCTCACATAGACTCATGTCATTTTGTGAGGTCTGAAGCATTCATGATTCTTACAAGCAGTTATACACTCTGAGTTCCAAGCAGTTGGCAATACATAGACATTCCAAAGGTGGGGGTTAGTCATGCTCTGTACTTTTGCACTGTGCACAAAGCTACAAGATAAGCAAACTGCAACCTCTGAATCATTCATTGTATTATTCCCAGTTTTGCTGACTTCTAGCAAATGGTCAATGACCTACTGTTGCCAACTTTCCAAAGGTCATTGTCATTATTCTACATGTATTGTCAGCATTTCTATAGGTACAGGAAAACTTATATTTCTCAGTATAACAGTCCTCCCTCAAAAGCATTTAGGGCAGGGAAACCGTTAATTTCCTCTTGTGGAGAACCTTGAACCACCTATTGCCTTAAATGAAAAATTAACTTCCCTGGGTTTTCTAACACAGGAAGGTTTCACTGTCCTGAATGCTTTTTACATTAAGTCAGACCAGAAAACCTCATATGCGTGCGTGTATATCTGCATGTATGTTTTTAAGTAACACTAAAAACAACTAAGGCTCTTTCTAACGATCAGTGGGATTCACTGTAGGTGGAGGAAATTTGCCAAAGAACAAGATAACAATTATGCAGAACATTTATGCCGTAGCTTTAGTTTTGTATCTTAATTTCTGCCCTTGTTACTCTTTGCACAAAATCTCATGGGAAAGCATAACCAGCCATACCATTAGGTGGGGGTGTGGGGTGGGAATTGTAGTTTAGCAGGCTCCATGGCCCTGCCTCGTAACAATCTCCCCCCGTTGGAAAGCATCTGTATATACTTATTCAGATGTCTTTTCACACCTTAGACTTCTTAGTCTTGCCCTTGGCTCTAATGCTTACTTCCCTCTGGTATATCTGTGCCATTTGGGATCAGATCCATATTACAAGGGCCATTAAGACGAAGACCAGAATTATTTGAAACATCAAAATCACCACAATGGGGTGCATTATAAGAATTAAACCTTATTTGGCATCTTCACCCCAACCAAAGAGAGAATTCCACCATCTGTGTATCTCTATCTATAAGAACTTATCTATAATGTAAGTGACTGTATAGCAATCATGTGCTATCTGACGTATAGCTTGTTCTCCCATTTGTTTAACTGCTTCTAATTGTTTCTGTAACATAGGATGAGAAAGTAACTTCTGGAGATCAGCTAGGCCATAACCCAATGCAATGGGTTTGAGGTGTTGAAACAGATCTATTCTCTGGATGGTCCATACAGGGACTTTAAATGAAAAATCACATCCTACTATTTCCTCAATACCACAAAGCATCCATTGATATATCTTAGCATAGGTTGTATATAACACTTATCAATAACAACATAATCACAAAATGTTCTAAAGCACATGCACCCATGTCCAGAATATACAATAATTGAACTTGATTCATTTCTTAGCATGAAAAAGCAATAAGATACATTAATCATTTTGAGAGAAAAGCAATCTTGATGGGATTCCAAACTATCATCTTCACAAACAAATCCTAGATTCTTATGGTGTTGACATCCATTCACATTAATTGTTACCCATCTTGCATGCTTAATTATAGCCCACTGGTGCACTTACTGGGCATTACACTATTCCTAACCATCGTTCTGAAATAGCCAAATTCTGTAGACCCCATCACAAGGGATTTAAAAGGCCAAAAACATCCCAAGAGCAAAACATTCTTAACACTTAAACTATGTAAGGAAAAACAGCCAATGGTTAAATCGTCACATAAAACACAATGCATAAATGATTACATTCAACATTACAATTGAAATAAAACAAGTATCATGGTCTTGAAACACACTGCAGGTTTGTACAAAGTTCATCTTCAAAAGATCAGATAGTCAGCTTAATCGATCAGTCTGTGGGTTGCTGATGCTTAATCAGAAATTCAAATGATGAGAAAAACAGTTTATTGCAGCAGCTTTCTTTCTGGAAGGAAAAAGTACGGAGACTGTATTTCTCAGAACCCACCTTTCCCCGTGTGACTTTTAGAAATGCCTTTTCTCCCACTGGCATGGGCAGAGGCAATAACAGCCTTTGGTTAGCTGCTCCTGGAAAAATCTCCGAGTCCCACTGGCATGTCGGGGTGGGAATTCATCAAATCCTTTAAAAACAGTCCTTCTGAGGAAAACAAAGCATCAGGGTCCCATGGTTGAGAGGGCATCTGTGTTTCTTTGCTTTTAACTGCTATATTAGTGGAATACAAGAACTGAAAAAGGTTGAATCCAAAAGATTACTACTTCTCACACATAATTTCCCCCTTTTACTAATGACAAGGAACATTAGTGGGAAGAGACTGTGCTTCTTTAACTCTAGACTGATTACAATGCTATTCATAAAGTTCATGAAATATAATAGAATGCACAATATAAATAACCTTGATATCTTTCCCTGAGGACCTTTTTCTTTAGCCTCAGAGATTTACATATCCATTTGGTCATAATTAAAGACAAACCCTATTTCAAACACTCTTTTATAGTTGATCTGGGTGAAATCTTGTGTGGCATCTGTAACATTCTCTCACATTATAAGACCCGATATAAAATCACTCATTATTTGAATGAGGTATGGAAACATGTGTATGATTCATGCATGTTCTCACATAGATAGCCAAACACTAAGTTGTAATATTGTTTTTCCACATTATTAATATTTTTGCACACATCTGTATATACCATACAGCTTGGCCTTCAACATTTGAAAACAAATGTCTACTAAAAGAAAAGGAGGGGTGAAACCCTCATGCACCTTTGTATTTACACTTTTTGCAGCCTTGTATACAGGCCATTAGTAGTGAAAAAGATACAATTAAGAAAGGTTTCTGACAAACAAACACACAACAGGTTTCCCAAGCCTCTGATCATGTACAGAGGTTGCTGGAAAGATACAGAAATACTGGGAAAAACAGGAAAAGGAGCCCCAGAGAGGAAAATTAAGTTTCTCTTTGCAAGATGCAAATCCATCTGTTCACAGATATAGGAAGGCAGAGAAGCCGGCATTTGTGATAAAAAAGAACATTTTGTATCTACAAAAATTATTCTCGTTGGTCATGACTTGGCTGAAAAGAATTAGCATAGTTAAAACAAAACATGCATATCACACCATTTAAGCTGGGCCCATTAAAGAATACTATATTACTGTAAATCTTATCCTTATATCTAAATACACTTTCCCTGTTTCTTACCATGTCAGGGAATTTCACCAGTGAACACCATGTATGCACATCAATTACTCTGGATTCCTTGTTACTTAACTTATCAAGGACTGCATGCAATAACACATTTGCACCAGTGCCTGAATTTGCACGCACAAAGTGTGACAATAAAAAAGGCAACTCCCTGTTGGAATCAGGGCTTTGCAACTTGTCTATTTGCATGCAGATGGCATCAGAAACCAGCTGCTGTTTTGGAAGCCCAATTATATTAATTTTCAAAGTAAATTCAACATCTAGATAGACTCTTCCTGAAGCTAGAAGCTCTATACTTTGAGTCTTGTTTTGATCCAAAGGCTGTTTGCCAGCAAGAGATTGTTCCTCTGGAAAAGAATGTTCATTAGCAAAAGACTGTGGTGTACTAGACCCAAGGGAAGCATTCAAATCAGTATTTTTTTCCCATGGAAGTGGGCACATCTTGTGTGTGTTTTCAAGCAACTCTGAAGCATTTAAGCAAGGGCCTGCACTTTCAGAAGATGCTTTTGTATGTTCCCCTTTAAGAACATTAATAAGACTTTGCTCAAAGACAGGAGCCCTCCTGGTTTCAACTGTTTCTGGAGTTTCAACTTCTTTAGTCAAAGAAATCTTTTCCTGTGGTGCTAAAGATGGTTCTGCACTGTGATCCATGACACCCTGTTCTAGGAGAGAATCACCTCCTCCCGTAGCTACAAAATTTGTGCTAAAGATCTCTAGTTTTGCAGGCTGGATTATTATTAAAAACCCAAGCCTGGTTTTCTTGCCAATTTTCCCAGTTCCCAAATGGTGGCCCCCAATTTTTCCAAATTGTGCTGCATTACAAAGGAAATATTGCCAGCCTTTAAAAACGTTCTCAAAAATCATACAAAAACACAAGTTCTCTTTGTTATCCTAAAACAATCCACGAATTTGCCCAAAACATTCCTTATCCATCACAAATAGTCACTGACTCTTGAACCTGTTCACTGTCTTTCTATGTATCTCAAAACCTTCTATCTTCATTCTGTATGCCTCAATCTTAACAAACTACCCCCATAAACTGGGGTTCCTTCCACGTATCACCCTTCATTAAAGGTGATGTCCCTATACTTTTGCCTGCTTTAAGGAAGCTCAAAACTTCCAGAACCATCTCTCTATACTCCCTTTCCTCAGCCTCAGTCAAATGGAGGCGCTCTATTTCAAAGGCTTCCTCTACCTGAGTCCTGACTTTTCTTGCATTCTTCTTCTAACAAATCCTAACATGCATTATAAAGTCCCCAAGCGGCTGTAACACTTTTCTTTGATTTGGAAGGCCTGCATTCTTTTCAATATCTTGCATAGGCCTCAATCATGGTTCTCATAGGGTTTTCTGTCTCAAAACAATCATCATTTGCCAAAGCTTTGTTGCCAAGGACAGAAGGGGAGGGGGATAACAATGTGCCAGGGAATTTCTATACCTTAACCTCTGGATTTACCACAGCATTTAAAGAACATTTCCCTACTCACTTTAAAACAAGAGACAGCAAAACATAGTAAGAAAGGAAATTACACTGATTCCAGTTACATTCAGAACTTGGCTACATGTGCTCTTGGGAACCTGAGTGTGTGCATTTGCCACCCTCATGTCCCATGAAGCACACCTTCTTGAGAGGAGGGGATCCACTGCTAGAGACAAAACAAACGCTTTGCCCTGGAATGTGCTCAAATGGTGCATATATTTAACCCAAGAAATGCAGGTTCAAACCAAAACACAGCAAAGCCTGATTTTACTGAGAGAGAGAGCAAGAAAGCACCACAAACTTTCTTGGGTGCGTGACAGCATTTATCATCCTAACTCCTTCATAACTTTAAAGTTAAGAAATCAAAGGACCTTATTACTATAAGAGGTGAAAGGCAAATGAGATTACCTATCCTGTGCCTGGAGTGGGCAGTTGTATACAGCCGAAGCTATGTGGAAGAGCGCTGATCCGAAACCAGGAAGAAATCTCTTGGTCTCAAGGTTTTACACCGAGACTCAGAGTCTCCTCGGCTCTGTCCCTGCAGCCTTTCATTCCTCTATCTCTCTTCAAGCCTTGGTTTTAAAATACTTTTTTCCTTTCTCCCTCTCCTGCCAAGGAGGGCATGAAAGTCTGGCAAAAATCTCTTCATACCAACTTAAAAGATTACTAAACGCTACTTAAGGAACAGATTAAGTCCTTCAGATCTTATGGAAAACAAAACAAGAACAGTTAGCAGAAATAGTAGCATGGACAGCCGATCCACGCAGCAAGGAAAACAACAACCACATGTTTTAGGAAGTGACAATAAGGGAATGAAAGTTCCCTCATAACATTCCCACAGAAAAACCTTCACACAGACACTCAATTCACACCTGAGTACTCAATTCATAAACATCCATTTAAACAAGATCATTCCTAACACCACTCTCATTTCCCAGGAAAATGCTACACACACGGGAGCCAAACTACTGACTCCATTCTATTCCATTCCACATCTTAAGCCCAACCATCCTTTTTCTTTTTTTCTTGCAAGCGCATGACCATTTCATACAAACATTTACAACAACTTTATCCCATGTACCCAGGGTTTTACAATGCTTTTTTCCTTCGTGACGCCTGCTCTCAGTTTCTGGGTTTTTCACCTGTTTCCTCAAGAAAAATCTGACTCATCTTGTGTTCAACACTCAGAGTCAATTGAGAGTTTCCACATTCCCCAGGATCCCCTGAGCTTTTCAGCAGGCCGTCATCCACACCTCCCTCTCCACATACACTGGCAATGCTTCTAACAGGAGAGGAGGAAATCCACGTCCGGATGAGCGTTGGTTCGTCTGAGTCTTTATGGGAATCCTCAATTAATACTCACATAGTGTTAGCCCTCCGTCTGCCCGGCCCTAGGGCAGGCCAAAACGGCCCGGTGCGCACTTCCCCAGCTCTCCGGCGCGGCTCTAACACTTGCAAGGTTAACCAGAGGACTCCTGGCTGCTATGCTCGCCAAAACTGTTACACCAGAATTAAGGTTCGTTCCCATGGTTGAGGTCCAATATCAAACAACGGAGACTCAGAATTGCCAATACGTTTGCAAAGCGGAGAGCTCACATAGACTCATGTCATTTTGTGAGGTCTGAAGCATTCATGATTCTTACAAGCAGTTATACACTCTGAGTTCCAAGCAGTTGGCAATACACAGACATTCCAAAGGTGGGGGTTAGTCATGCTCTGTACTTTTGCACTGTGCACAAAGCTACAAGATAAGCAAACTGCAACCTCTGAATCATTCATTGTATTATTCCCAGTTTTGCTGACTTCTAGCAAACGGTCAATGACCTACTGTTGCCAACTTACCAAAGGTCATTGTCATTATTCTACATGTATTGTCAGCATTTCTATAGGTACAGGAAAACTTATATTTCTCAGTATAACACTTCCATCAATAAGCACAACACAAATTGTATTCAGAGGCTGTCATAACATGCATCCCCCTTTTGGAAGTGGCATGGAGTGATTTATATTAGCAGGAGAAACTGATGTTGCATACATGGCCATGCAAAAGTATAGCTACATAGCTCCTTGTCAATAGAGTCCAGACCACCAGGGCAAATCTATGGGGAAAAACATGAGTGCCTCTTAAATCTGAATACCCAGTTCCCCCCCTGTTGCTTTAGACTATAAAACACCATCCAGTTCTACCCCATTGCTTTATAAACACCATTGTTTCAGAGCTGTTGCTGGTATTGTTCATACTGACACTCTGTGTTCTGGGAGACTATCTTCTATACACATATGCTGTACGTCGCCCAGAGTGACTGGATAACCAGCCAGATGGGCGACTAATAAATCTAATAAATAAATAAATATGAAGCTGCAATATAGTGAGTCAGACAATAGTTCATCAAGCACAATATAGTTCATTCTGAATATTCAGTGGCTCTCCAACATCTTAGAGACAAACCTTCTTTCCAGGCCTCTTATCTGAGATCCTTTACCTGAAGGTGCTGGGGAATGAACCTTCAACCCTATGCACACATGGTAAGTATATGTCCAAACCTTGAGCTATGACCACACCCTTAAAACTAAACAGAATCCTTCCAGCCCTTGGAGCTTTCTATAAACTACCCATCAGATGCAATTATTTTGAGCCTTCCTCCGGTTTCTATTCCAGGGTACTTCCAGACTGAAGACTTTTAGCACTGCCATTGTTTTCACACTGACAGCTACATAACTTTCCACACTTTGGCCAGTACATCTCCCTATCTTCTATCATGTCAATGTTCTCTCACTTGTTACAGGGCAAAAGAGTGGCAATTCCACATTAAAACAGTATGGCTGCATACCCACCATACATTTGAAGCACATGACTTCCTCCAAAAATCCTGGGAAACGTAATTTATTAAGGGTGCTAGGAATTGTAAACTACAGTTCCCATTATTATTTGGAGGACGTCATGTGCTTCCAATGCATGGTGTGTATGCAGCCCTAGTATAAAAGTACTTATATTGATATTGTTCAGTAACATATACTTCCTGCCTTTTGGCTCACCCTACAGCAGGTTTTGCAATAATCCCATATCATCTAGGATGATTAATTTTTTACAGCAACAGCTACCTTCTGGTTTCACTGTACCACTCACTCATCCAAATGTGTTGCCACAGCATACAACACTAACTTTCTCAACTATGTACAACTTACAACAGAAGGCCTCGAGGTCCAGACTCTTTATTTGATTTTGTTTATTTACCATTTTCCTCATGAACACAGAAACCTGCATTGTAATTCAGTATGCTCAGGACTGGTTAAACTTTTATGAACATTCTAATATGTGCAAATCGAATTCTCCATTTGAATGCACCCTGCCTGCAGCTCTTTCCTGCCTTAAAAAAAAATTACAGCTGCACATTTCAGTTACAAAACTACCCTGCTTCTTAACCTCAGGTGATTTTGCTGTCCCTGCAGAAGTGCTGACAGTGATCAGACTTGGAGGTGGCTGTGTTTTAAAATATATTGTGCCTCTGTTCAATGGTGCTGATTAGGTAGAGTGATCAAATGAATTGGATGCAGGGCCAGTGATATTCATGGCCAGACTAGTTGGATGGCTGATGCAATCAATTCAAGCATCAGAGAACAAATGTGCATTTAGGCACTGAGCAGTTACCAGTTTTCAGCAGGAATATTTACAGTATGGTGTGCATGAAATGAATGAAACCCAGGAAAAGAAAACTTCCATACAGACTGTCATAGACATGATCATCATTACATCTGAGACTGAGCTCCAATGCTTCCTCAGCCTGGCCACTGCTGCAGCACTTTTTCATAAGTAATCATTGACAGTTGGTACCGTTGCAGGAGACGTAGACTATGGGAGTAAAGATATACCTAACTCTGGTGCAGAGCTGTAGAGAAACTATCAATACTGCACCTGGGATTGAGCTCTGGTTCCCACCTAGAGCATGCCCCTTTGCAGCACCTCTAAAACAAACAGCCATTTAGCATGTGGCTGCCTACAGCAAGCAATGGCCTTTTGTTGGTTGTTGGCACTGCTAATATATGCCATGGGCATAGTGGTTAAAGTGTTGGACTACGACCTAGGAGACCAGGGTTTGAATCCCCACACAGCCATGAAGCTCACTGGGTGACCTTGGGCCAGTCACTGCCTTTCAGCCTCAGAGGAAGGCAATGGTAAAACCACCTCTGAATACCGCTTACCATGAAAACCCTATTCATAGGGTCACCATAAGTCAGGATTGACTTGAAGGCAGTCCATTTCCATTTTCATGGGTATTTTGGATTATCTGTGTATTAAAAATTGGTATTTTAAGTTGGATCCCAAGATCCTGTGAGCAGAATTTCACTCATAGAAAGGTGCTGTTGGTACTTCTAATTTTTGCTGGATCCCATCCTTCTAATGGGGATCCTAATAGGGACCCCATCCTTTGAATTTTTGCTGACCCCCATCTTCCCTCTAGACCTCTCTACCCCTTGCAAATTTGATCCAGGGGTGAAGGGGCTATCCAGAATTGTGTGCGAGATGATACAAGAGTCTGAAGGAGGTGGAGAAATTAATCACCCCTTCCATTAGTGTCATGATCCTTGGACCAGACTCCCCTGGATTTAAAAGAGGATTAGACAAATTCATGGAGGAAAAGGCTATCAGAGGCTAGTAGCCATAATGGCTATGCTCTGCCTTCATAGGCACAAGCAGTATACTTCCAAATATCAGTTGCTGGAAAAAGCAGAAGGAGAGAGTGCTCTTTCCACTCAGGCCCTGCTTGCACATTTCCCATGGGCAACTGATTGACAACTGTGAGAACAGGATGCTGGACTAGATGGGTCATTGGCCTGATCCAGCAGGCTCTTCTTATGTTCTTATATTCTTCAGGGGATGAGACCAGGGATTTGGAGCAGAAGAAGGAACTGCACTCAGGACCAGTCCTAGATATACATACTAAACCAGAAGCACTTGTGCAAGAGGAGCCCATTGTGCCAGTCTCACAAGGAGATTGCCTTGCTCTCCTCTGACTCCAAGAACTCCAGCTCAGAAGCCCTAAAACAGGGGTGACTAACATTTGGCCCTCCATATGTTGTTGGACTACATCTCACACAATCCTGACTATTGGCCATGCTGCCAGGGGTGGATGAAATCTGGAGGGCTGCTGGTTAGCTACCCCTGCCTTAGTAGCCTCTCCCACTCCATCAGAGTCAATGACTACTAACGCAGGCTGGGCTCCTTTAAATGAAGAGGGTTCTCTCACGAAAGGTGGATCTAGCTACTGAAAAAGCTCTGTCTGAGGATTTTAATAAAGCAGTGTTTGAGATGTGCTCTTATGGAACCCTGCATGGAGTTGCACAGGGGGCTATTGATGACTTGCCTCACCTTTGTACTGTGGAGTACATCACTCAAAACAAAACAATTATTCGGTGCCTCTGCTGCATCAAAGGCCCTACTATCATGGAAATATTCCTTCTATGCATGGAAGTGCATCTCAGGATTGAACTCTATGTCTGCAAAATCATTTTTATTTCATTTGGCTTCTTTTATCCTCCAGACTATTTCATTAAACAAATTATGAGTCCATTTGGGACAAGAGTACTGACATTTGGGGAGCAGCTGTAAGCTGCTCTGAGTAGATGGGATAGAGTGGGATATAAATCTAATAAATAAATATACTTACTACTAGCTTAAATTAATTCCCTAATACAGATGCAGTAGCCAATCAGATTCTGAGTGTGTTCCTATTCTTCCAAAAGGAAATTTTATTGGACTACATTCAACACATTTTTATGAATAGAATATATAAGCATAAAACCCCTTGATTAACTTTTGAAACTAGAGATTGGTTTTCTTCTTTATCGTAAGAGAACAAAGAAGCAGATAATAAAGTTTAAGGAAGCAAATTGAAAGAAAAAATCACTGTTAACTTGAAGAATCATATTACACACCACACAATTAACCTGTGTAAGAACCTCCTTGTTACACAGCAGAGAGGCCAAGAGCTTAATTAGATTAACATAGACCTTCTTGTGAACCCATTGCAATGACAGCACCCAGAATTATTAGACCGACCAGGAATAAAAATATTTATGATGCAAGCTCATCATGTTTCATAGTCTTAAGTTATGAGAGCTACACAAAACAAATTAATTGGTCTTTCACCAATAAATGCCTTGTTACAGATTTAGGGTTTAGAAGAAAGGACAAGTACGAGTAGAGCTGTGGGTAATGACGCAGCTGGGTCAAAGCCAAAAGGAAGCCCAGAGGCTGATGCGCACAGATGCAAAAAGAAAGTAGGAGTTGCACGATGCACACAATAGGAACATGGAATGTGAGAAGCATGAACCAGGGAAAGTTAGAAATTGTCAAGCAAGAAATGGAATGTATCAACATTATAATACTTGGCATGAGTGAATTAAAATGGACAGGAATGGTACATTTGCAATCAGGCAACTACAAAATATTTTATGCAGGAAATGAGGCATTAAGAAGAAATGGGGTTGCTTTAATAGTGAGAAGTGATGTAGCAAAAACAATTAGGAGCTGCAATGCAAGCTCTGAGCGAGTGATATCAATGAGATTAAACAGGAAACCTATTAACATAACTATTATCCAAGTCTATGCTCCAACGGCAAACACAGAAGAAGAGGAACTGGAGAGATTTTACGCAGAAGTACAGGAAGAAATTGATCACACACCAAAACAAGATGTTCTGATAATCATGGGAGACTTGAATGCAAAAGTAGGGAACAGGGAAGAACTAGGAATTGTGGGGAAATGGGGCTTAGGAGACAGAGATGAAGCAGGAGAAAAACTTATTGAATTCTGTGAAGCCAATAATTTGTTTCTTGAGAACACATTTTTTGAGCAACTGAAAAGACGACTGTACATGTGGACATCACCAAATGGTCAATATAGGAATCAAATTGATTCTATAATTGGTAGCAAAAGATGGAGAAATTCCATACTTTCTGCGAAAATAAGACCAGGAGCAGACTGTGGTACAGATCATGAACTGGTCATATCGAAAATCAGAGTAAAGCTAAAGAAGACCAACAAAGCAATCATAATACCAAAATACAATTTAAATAACATCCCAGAAGAATATAAAGATCAAATAAGGAGCAGATTTGAGGCTTTAAACTTAGTTGACAGAGAACCAGAAGAACTATGGACTGAAGTCAGAGACATTATCGGGGAGAATGCAAAACAACAATACCTCCAGTTAAAAACAGAGAAAGACCTCAATGGATGACTGAAGAAACTCTTAAAATGGTTAGAGAGAGAAGGAAAGCAAAAGCAAAAGGAGATAGAAACATGGACAGAACCCTAAATGCAAAAATACAGCGACTAGTATGTAGGGACAAAGAACTATTACAATAGTTATAGTATAGAAATAGAAGAGGACAACAAAAAGGGAAGAACAAGAGCCCTATTCCAAAAGATTAGAGAAATGAAAGGGAAATTTAAAGCAAGAGTAGGGATGTTGAATAATCAACAGGGGAACACACTGACTGACCCAGTTGAAATAAAAGGAAGATGGAAGCAATACACTGAAGAACTCTATAAAAGAGACGCCAGGATGATAGATTCATTCATGGAGGAACCGTAGGATGAAGAACCAGAAATTTTAGAATGTGAGGTGAAAGCTGCTCTTAAAATACTTGGAAGAAACAAATCACAAGGAACAGATGGCATACCCATAGAATTGCTACAAGCTACTGAGACTGAATCTGTCCAAATTTTGAAAAAAAATTGTCAAGAAATATGGAAAACTAAACAATGGCCCACAGACTGGAAGTGTTCAATATACATCCCAATTCCAAAGAAAGGGGATCCCAGGGAATGCAGTAATTATCAAACTATTGCCTTAATATCCCATGCAAGTAAAGTAATGCTCAAGATTCTACAACTAAGGCTCTTACCATATATGGAGCAAGAAATGCCAGATGTCCAAACTGGATTTAGAATGGGAAGAGGCACCAGATATCATATCGCAAACATACATTGGGTAATGGAATGGAACAAGGAATTTCAGAAGAAAATCACCCTGTGCTTTATAGATTACAGCAAAGCCTTTGACTGTGTAGATCATGAAAAGCTATGGGATGCTTTAAAAGAAATGAGGGTGCCACTGCATCTGATTGTCCTGATGCACAACCTATACTCTGGACTACTATAAGGACAGAATATGGAGAAACCGATTGGTTTCCAATCGGAAAGGGTGTGAGATTTTGTCACCCTATTTGTTTAATCTATATGCAGAACATATCACACGGAAAGCAGGATTGGACCAAGATGAAGCAGGTGTGAAAATTGTCCTGATGTGCAACCTATACTCTGGACAAGAGGCTACTGTAAGGACAGAATATGGAGAAACCAATGGGTTCCCCATCAGAAAGGGTGTGAGACAGGGGTATATTGTATCACCCTATTTGTTTAATCTATATGCAGAACATATCATATGGAAAGCGGGATTGGACCAAGATGAAAGAGGTGTGAAAACTGGAGGGAGAAATATCAGTAATTTATGATATGCAGATGATACCATACTACTAGCAGAAACCAGTAATGATTTGAAACGAATGCTGATGAAAGTTAAAGAGGAAAGCACAAAAGCAGGACTATAGCTGAACATCAAAAAGATTAAAGTAATGACAACAGAATATTTATGTAACTTTAAAGTTGACAATGAGGACATTGAAGTTGTCAAGGATACCTCGGCATAGTCATTAACCAGAATGGAAACCATAGTCAAGAAATCAGAAGAAGGCTAGGACTGGGGAGGGCAACTGTGAGAGAACTAGAAAAGCTCCTCAAATGCAAAGATGTATCACTGAACACCAAAGTCAGGATCATTCAGACCATGGTATTCCCGATCTCTATGTATGGATGTGAAAGTTGGCCAGTGAAAAAAGCTGATAAGAGAAAAATCAACTCATTTGAAATGTGGTGCTGCAGGAGAGCTTTGTGCATACCATGGACTGCAAAAAAGACAAATAATTAGGTGTTAAAACAAATTAAATCAGAACTGTCACTAGAAGCTAAAATGATGAAACGGAGGTTATCATACTTTGGAGACATCATGAGAAGACATGATTCACTAGAAAAGACAATAATGCTGGGGAAAACAGAAGGGAGTAGAAAAAGAGGAAGGCCAAACAAGAGATGGATAGTTTCCACAAAGAAAGCCACAGACCTGAACTTACAAGATCTCTACAGGGTGGTTCACGACAGATGATCTTGGATGTCACTGATTCATAGGGTTGCCATAAGTTGTAATCAACTTGAAGGCACATAACAACAACAACAGATTTAGGAACATAGAAAACCACCGTATACTGAGTGAGATCATTGGTCCATCTAGCTCAGTACTAATGGGCAGCAGTGCTCCAGATTTTCAGAGTTGGGTCTTACCGAGTCGTACCTGGAGATGTTAGGAATTGAACCTGGAACCTTCTGGTACAGAAAAAGTGTTCTTCCACTAATATTTGAAGAGCTTAATTTTGTGTCTTGTTTCATCCAAGCAGTGGGCCTCCACCACAGGGTGCTGGGCAAGTACTGCAAAACCACCCCGAGGCACAAAGCAAATTGGCAAGTGGCAGGGAATAAATAACTGAGGGTCAGTTGCAGGCATCTAGTTAGACTCAGCTACTACAGGACCTGGGACAGCTCCCAAGAATACCAAGAGTTGATTCAATGTTGCCCAAAAGCTCACCTCCATCCTTATATCCACAAGCAGCATATGATGACTTACAGAGTCCTGCTTGCCAAAGAATTTTCAGGGGCAGCACACTTGTTTGGATCCATTTACTACAGCTCCATTGAAGATCCTCAGATTAAAGCCTTAAATGCATAGAGGGGGAAAAGGATTATGACTACTGACTCCCATACTTGAAGTCAGCATAGTCAATAGAAGCTTTGGAAAGGAAAGGTTACATAGGGCCTTCCACATGACCAAAAGCCCTGATCACGTAGGTTTCCCAATCCTGTGAAAGACATGTACGAGATCAGAGGTGGGGCCAGCAGGCATGTTGTGACTCCCCTCTTCACATGTTCAGTATTTATTTATTTTTAAATATCTCTATCTTGCCTTTCTATCACATTTCCAAAATACCCAAGTTGTCTAATATCATGACACATTTCAAAACAGTCCTATAATAATAAAACAGCAAAGCACAAACACAGCATATTCATGAAAGGTAGTTATGAAAGAGGCTTGTGTCTTTTCCCTCTTCGGCTTTGAACTCAAGGAAATAAAACTGCTTGGAGTTTAATAGATTATTTAGACTTCTCTTCTAAAAGGTTTGAGTTGCCATTCTCAGTTGTAAGGCCAATCAGGGTTGGGCCAAAACATTTTGGGCAGAGTAGCAAATCCTCCCCACCCCACTTCACGAGAAGGTGCATAGTACTTAAGGCCAATCAAGCTATTTTGGCACCTGAGACACAAAATCCCACAAGCACCTCTCTCCCTTCTTAGCAGTAAAAACACAACAATAATTAATATCTAACAAATCAGCAGGCTGAAGTGGCCACTTCACTCTGCTTATCCTGAGATTCTTTCTTAAACCCCCATCTCCTACTCTCTGGTATGTTCACGGGACATGAGGCCTCCTGAGCAGATTTCTGGCTTGAGATGATTCTCAGAAGACTCGCTATCAAATGAATCGGGGGGGGGGGGTGAGGCTCAAGAGACTTGATATTCTCAAGGATTAGTCATACATTGTGATCTGAGATACAACAAACCACTTCCATGAAATCTGCTCATGTGTGAACCAGCAATTGTTACAGCACAGAAATTTGTGTGTGTGGTTTGTGTGAGTGTGTGTTATCATTACTACCATTGTGATAAAAGGAAAAATTAGCATTTACTAATATTACCTACCTTATACTTTGGTGAGAGAGTTAGCAATAATTTGTCTTCTAGATGATGCCTAGCATTCTTAATAGCTGATATAAAGAAGAAAAACATCTTTGAAGAAAAATTAACGATGGGCCCCTCCTCAAGGGATGTCCACCCCAAAGATGGTGATATTTTTGCAAATAATTATAGGAAGTTAGTTAGGGCTATTGTACCAGGTTTTTGAATTTGTGTTTTTGAAGCATTAATTATTTCCCCAACAGGCATGAATGAGATCTGATATTTGTTAAGATTGTTGAATGTAATTATATCATTTGAGTCGCAGAATCTGACAGCACTTCCAGCTATTCCCTGGGCTGTGGCACTCCTATCAGAGTTAATTATCTGCACGGAGAGATGCTTCCTTATGGTCCTTGAGGAAGGGTACCAGATGTACTGCCTAATGTCACAGCCACAGATTCACCTTTGTTACTGCATGGGGCCACAACAAATCTCTTTGTCTTACGGAAAGCTATTTATTGATTCAAGAGAGAATGAAAATATTTGATTCCTATCTAATAGATTTCTGTAATATGGATACATATGAAAACAATTGTCTTGAGAACCAGAAATTACTTTCTTCTTCTGCCAGTCTCCTTTTCACAATTCACTTTCAGAGAATTTCTGGGCAAGAGCCAATGTTGCCCAATGATCACTATGTCACACTTGACCAGGTAAATCCCAAGCATGTATGTTAAATGACCTTGGGCAAGCATCTCAGGCTCAATTCTTTATCTGTAAAATGGGGAAAATGGTAGCTAGGTGTGTTGGGGATGCTGTAAGGTACATTACAATTGGCATTTGCACCCTTACTATTAATAATAGCCATATACCTGCTGTAGCAGTAACACCAAATATAAGTTGGATCTCCATAGGAGCTATGGTGAGTTGCCTAGTAAAGAGAAGAACGGGATGTCTATAGTATCTAGGTAGGAAAACATATTTAGTCTTGTAACTATCGTGCATTTATGGCACTGTCCACAGACAGATTGTACTTTCTTACATTTGTATTTTGGGTACAAATCTTTCCACTTCAGTTTAGTATGCATTATGACTCCTTCGTTTAGTGCCTGTCCTTTGACAAACCTGATAACATTACTTTAATCTTGCAGTTTATACACCCAAATGGGTGATACTTTGGAGGCCAGGTGGTTTGATAATGCTTGTCTCCAGGCCAAATTAAAATTAAGGAAAATATACCGCCAACACAGGAGGGAAAATTTGAATTTGCTCCCCCCAGAATACTATGCCACTAAAAGGCAATACAAAACACTTGATAGCCGTTAAAAAGAAACAGGCAATCTCTGATGGATGGAAGGCTCTGATAAATGCTTCTCAACTTAAGAATTCAAAAATCTTTTGGTCTCTAGTTACCGATGCCTTACCCACTCCCAATCCCTCCCCATGTAATATTCCCGCTACCATCTGGGAACAATACTTTATTGATCTTTTTGCGGCCCAAAGTTATCACTCCTTGTCCTGTGTATTTCCTATAGACTGCTCTGCCCTTCCATCTTGGCCACCAGTCATGCAGAGCGAGATTAAGTCTTTGATTAGCGCCCTGAAATCAGGCAAAGCTCCCGGCCCAGACACCATCCCCCTTGAACTGTTGAAGTCCCACCAAGCATGGTGGGTTCCACTGTTGGCCAGTCTATTCACCCTGATCAACAACTCTGGTCATTTTCCAGCATCTTGGCTTGAGGCCATTGTCATCCCTGTATTCAAAAAAGGAGCTAGAGATGATCCATAGAATTATAGGCCTATTATTCTTCTATCGGTTGTGGGCAAACTCTATGCCAGCTACTTAAACTTAAAGTTGACCTGCTGGCTCGAAGAGGAAAATGTTATGGGCTGGGAACAGGCTGGGTTTAGAAAAGGGAGATCCACGCTTGATCATTGCATCCTGCTAAATCATATGGCAGAGAAGTATAGGGGCCCCTTGGGCAACGGCTTGTTCATTGCCTTTGTCGGTTTAAAATCTGCCTTCGACGCCATCCCAAGGGATAAGCTCTGGACTAAACTTGCTAGTACCAGCATTGATAGGAGACTGCTTTATCTCATCTATCGTCTCCATCAAAATACGACTCTCTGTGTTCGTTGTGGTGCAGATGGGACTCTAACTAACCCCATTCCTGCCCCTAATTGAGTTAAACAGGGCTGTATTTTAGCTCCTGCCCTCTTTAACCTTTTTGCAGTTGAGGGGCGAAATAAAACACAGAGCCATCAGCTTGGGTTGAACAAGGGCCACTTTATTAAATTACAGAAAACAAAACCCAATTTAAAGTGACCTGCAGAAGGAAACCTAGGAGCGGGAACTGTCTATAAGCAAGTATCTTGCCATACAGCTCTCGGGCGACCAGCCCCTGCTGGGGCAAGGGCAAGCCCATGTGCTTACCTGTTACCCCGGCCACACCTTGTAGGTGAGTACAGGGGCCTTCCCACATCATCCCCACCCGGGGCCTGATAACCCTTGGGTAGATGAGATAAGTTGGCCCCAGAGGCAGCCCATATCCTGCCCTCGAGCCAGAAAAGCCCTGACAGACAGGCCTCCAGAACCGCCAATCACCTCCAAAGGCGCCTAAGGGGGCCACCTAGCTGTCCTTACCTATTTCCTTTCCCGCACCTTCCCATACCAGTGCTATAATGATCTGCCCACTAAGGCATTAAACTTTCAATATGACAAATTAGCCAGATTAGCCAAAACCACCTATTGATCACAACGCCCCCTAACCCAATCCCCTCCCACTCCCATAGTGTGGAGCAGGTGAAAAACCTGCCCGCCAACAAGGGTGGGCAGGATAAAAATTCCTACTCGGCCCCAAAGCGACCCCTAGGCACACCATAAAAGAGGGAGGGAGGGATGGGCGTCGCACAAGCAAAGAGGAAGGTAGGAGGGGCGGCTGGGCTTAAATAGGCCCATAAGCTCCACCCCTCCATGCTGCACATCACACGCACGTGATAGTCGCGACACGTGACATTGCCCCATTGAAAGATGGAGGCAGCAGCTTCGCCCCCATCTGCAGCTATGCCTCGCTCGTCAGCTGCGCGGCAAGCGAGGAGTCATTTTTGAATGACCTCAGCCCTTGTTGCCATTCCCCTGCCTTTCGTCCCCCAAAGGTTGCCGACCAGCCCTGTCCTCTGCTATTGTACGCAGACGGTGCCGTAATTTTATCCCTATCTCAAGTAGGCCTGAAAAGACTCTTTCGAACTTTCATGGCCTACTGCACTTTAAATTTACTATCTATAAACTTTGCCAAGATGAAAATTTTAATCTTTTCCCGGTGTCGCACGTTGTCCGAGTGGATAATTGATGGCCAAAAAATCACCCAGGTTAGGCAATATAGATATCTGGGAGTAGTGTTTCATTCAACTCTTTCTTGGTCCCCCCACGTACGCTCGGTGGTTCAAACCGCCAAGAATACGTCAAAAGCCATCTGTCATTTCTTTTATACCGGGGGGGACAGTATATCCCAGCAGCCTTGCAGGTTTTTAGGTCCAAAATTTCCCCCAAGCTCCTGTATGGAGTTCCGCTTTGGGCCCCGAGTTTCAATCCCAGAATTGAATCGATATTGTCTACATTTTTAAGATCAACCGTTGGGGTCCCTTGATGTGTCCCAGCCACCAGCCTCAGGCTAGAGGCCGGCCAGCTCTCATTAGAATCCCTTGCCTGGATTTTAACATTTAGATACTGGGTTAAACTAATTTATGCATGCCCTTCTTCTGGCTATCTATACTTCCTCTGGCGTGATCCTTTTATCAGTTCATGGTCCAAAGCCCTCCTTGCCAAGCTGGCTTCGTTGGGCTTCTCAGCAGAATACCTTTCATCTTTGGACTCCATGTCAGCCAGACGGATTATCGAGACCCGGATTAAGGATATTTATCTACAGAGCTTGGTGCCAAATGCCACCAAAACATGCTCACCTCTCTATTCCGGTCTAAATTTTTCATTTCCCAAACCAGCTCTGTATTTAGAATTTTTGACTTTACCTAAATTCCGCCAAGTGTTTACGAGAGCCCGTTTTAACTGTATTTTCTCTTCACTTTTAGTAGGCCATTTTCATGGCATCATTTTTAGCCATCGTTTATGCTCGTGTAAAAATGTTGACATTGAGTCTTTGCATCATGTCTTTTTTCTCTGTCCTTATTACACTGCTGAATGTTTTAAGTATATAAATCCAATTTTAAAGAACTTTCCTGGCAGGTCCAAAACTATACTTTTACAACATCTTTTGGCTGGTCTTGATAAACGAACAACCCTACAAGTGGCTAAGTTTATTAACGCTGCTCAACTTACCCCTTGAAGATCCCCCTGCCCCCTTATATAAATATTTGAGCCTGTTTGATGTATTTTATATATTTTGTAAATAAGGTTTTTCTTCTACCTATAATCTAAGTGTATTGGGTCAATGACCGTACAATAAACTTGATGGATTGATTGATTGATACTTTGGAGGCCTAGGTCTCACTGAGGTAGCAAACCTGTATCAGGGTTGTACCCCTTCAGCCTCATTACTGGAGCAGTGTTCAGTCATATGGGGTGGGCATTCAACTAACTCATCGCTAGTGCAATGGGATTTTTCCCCTCCTCCCCTCCTCCCCTTATGCACCCTGCACCCTCCACAAATCTGCTCCAGAGGATTGGGAGAACTCCTAGAACAGATTTAGGAGGTCGTGGGGAGGATGGGGGAAGTCCCATTGTACTAGCAGTAATCCTTGTGCTGATAGGACCCTGACTTAGTGCTACATTGGATATAACCCATGAGCTCCCAACTTAGCGGTGAAGTGCTACAGTTCAAATACAAATACATCAACTCAGTGAAAATTAGGGCATTGTTGCCCAGTCTTACAATCAGGTCCTAATGCCCTATTCATCAATTCAAGTCCTACTGATTTCAGTGGGGCTTCCTATTGGGTATGTTTGTAGGCTTTGCTGCTTTAATCCTCAGCAAATCAATCAATTTCAGTTTGGTAGCTAACAAGGTCTCTCTTCTGCTAGGTGGATCACAAGTGTACAATTTCAGCTCTTCTGTTACTGTGAATTCCATTACAACATTGCAGAGAGGAAAGATTATGAGAAAGACAGAGCCAGCAGCATGCCTTCCTTTATGACAAGGGAGGAACCCCCCCATACATACACAATTTATTTTTTGTTGCTCTCTGATGAATATGAATTCAATTATGTACAGAGGAGAACTGTGTGGCAGTCCATCAGAATTATGCACAGCTACTAGTGAATATAATGGCATTTAACATGAAGAGCTTATCATCCAGGTTCAGACAAGCTTGAGTCCATGTTGCACCAGATGAACCAATGAAAGGCGATGATGCCAATCAACGCAAAGGATTAATGTGGCTTTCTCACTGCTCAGAAAGGGGAGTGGGAGGAAAATGCTAATAGAGAACTCTATCTGCTGTAAATCCATAATGCTAAGCTCCTGTCAGTGCAGCCATAATTTCCTAACACGTAACAGACAGTTGGACCACATTACGTATGAACATTACTATTACTATTACTATTACTATTACTATTAACACCAAGCAGTCAGGATATATAGACAGTATATCTTGCATGTGGCATGGATCCATAATCTGTCATAGCCTAGGAAGGAACTGAGATTCTGCATTAAGAAAAGCAAAGTGAATGAATTATGTATGTGAAGACAAAGGGAAAATTCATTGCTTAATGCATTCTGCTTTTGTTTATTATTAAATTTATACCCTGCCCTTCCTCACAAAGGAGCAATGGGCAGAACTATATGTGAGAGAAAAGAGGCAATACAAAACCCCAGAGTCTGATCCATCCTAGACTACTGGAAGTCCTGTTCAGTTCACTGAGATTTGTTTGTAATGTTTTTATCTGAACTATCTCATTCATGATCTTTGGCATCCTGAAAATGTATGCCATCATTTCATGGATGAAGAAGAGGCTGAAATGTTATGACTTATCCATGTCCACGCAGAGAGTACAGCAGAAGAATGGTTTGAACAACAGTTTCTGGATCCATATTTAGGGACAGGTGACCCAGGTGAGCACTTGAGGCTCTGGGCTCAGGTGACACCTGCGACAGGCTATCTACTCAACTATCCATTCAACAGATGAAACAAATAGCATGAATAGTCCACATGACTAAATACAGATTAACAGATTCTAGCATTCAAATGTATTCAGTAATTCTCTTACCTGACAGGGATAAAATTTGCATGCAAATCGTGCATCAAAGTTGTGAAATGGCCAAGAAATACGTTAAATAAAAGTTGAACAAAAGGAGGCAACAAAGAAAGGGAGTCATTGGGCCACATGTGATAGTGTCCACAACCAACATCCAGAAAATGAAGACTGTAGCTGTCAAAGGGCACGGGTCTCAGAACCTTGTCCGTGTTGGTGTAGTAGGTGCCAAAAAAATAGGGTAAACCAACACTGCAAGGTAGTGTGCTGCCACCACTCCTTACATCCACTACAATCTGGGTCAAGAGACTTCCAAGCTGTACACGAGATGACCCTTGAGATTCACTGGAACAAGAGCTAAAGTTCCTTGAGCCTCAAAGCTACACAGGTTACTCAGTAGCAGTTAGCCAATTGGCCAGACTCTGGTTTGAGTACCAAAATTTCATCCAAGGAAACACACTAAATTATAAGAAGTGAATGTATTAATAATTATTTTTAAATATAGCAGCATAAAAGAAGAACCCGTGTACAAGTGAGAAATATCAAGATAAAAAAGATGTTAAGAAATACCAAGGTACATTTAGGGAATTACAGAACAAGAAAAAAAGGGGGGGGAACCCCAGAATGACGAAAAAACATGTGGAAAATATCCAAATGGTTTATTTGCAAGCTTATATCATTAAAATGTCTTTATAAAAAGCCCAACGCGTTTCGGCTATTAGTGTGCAGCCTTCATCAGGAGCTATTGTTGATTGTCTCCATAAAATTCTCTTCAAAGTGATCTCTGAAAAGTATTGTAGTCAATATTTCATTTATCTGAGCAAATCTTAGATTACTTACAATACTTTTCAGAGATCACTGTCAATATTTCATTTATCTGAGCAAATCTTAGATTACTTACAATACTTTTCAGAGATCACTGTCAATATTTCATTTATCTGAGCAAATCTTAGATTACTTACAATACTTTTCAGAGATCACTTTGAAGATAATTTTATTGAGACAATCAATAATAGCCCCTGATGAAGGCTGCACACTAATAGCCGAAATGCGTTGGGCTTTTTATAAAGACATTTTAATGATATAAGCTTGCAAATAAACCATTTGGATATTTTCCACATGTTTTTTCGTTATTCTGGGGTTCCTCCCCTTTTTTTCTAAGAATTTGTTGGATGACCTTCACCTCCCTACTCCAATTACAGAACAAGACCATAATATAACAAAACTAACTTGCCTACCTTAAATTCACTAATAGGCAAAAAAAAAAAAACCTTGCAGTTTAAGAACATACCTACAGCCAACAAATATTTCTATCAAACCTTAAAAAGCAGGGAAATTGGGCAGCTATAGTGAATGCACCAAGGGAGCAGGAGACCTGACCTCCTCTCTGAGAGATTGTACTGCCCTACAAATTTGTTAAAACACAATTTGGGTTGGCCTTTCACAGTCCAATCCAGTTCCTATGCAGCTTGAAAGAATTTGGTAATATGTTTTTAAATTGTGTTTTAAATTGTTTTTTAAAAGATGTATTTTAAATTGTATTTGTTTTTAGTTGTTGTAAACCACCCAGAGAGCTTCGGCTATGGGGCGGTATACAAGTTTAATAAATAAATAAATAAAATAAATAAACATGTGCCTCTGAGCAAATGGTGAGTGGTGGCAACACCTCCAAAAATGGATTTACATTTTTTGTATGTTTCTTGGTGTTCTTCTTAATTTGTTTCTTTCCTGTGTTACTTCTGTTTCCACAGAGCATCTAACCTAGAAAATTATATTATCTCATTTTTTTTCTAGAAATTTGTGTCAAATTTATTTTGTATTAATTTCAAAGCCTTTTTATTGGTCAATGTCATATGATTGTGAAGACAACCATTTGTGTTTCAAACTGGAGATTATGTTCTATTTCTATTTTGGGTGTATTAAGTTGAATCTGAAATTGCAATTTGATGTAAAATCAGACTGATTACAATATGTTGCTACTTAAGCAATGGATCTAGCTGTTGGAAAAAACAAACCTGGCCTGCCCAAGATGGATATATTCAGCCTGCTATGCTTAAACTACTCCACTTAAGAAGGGTGGACATGGTCAATTAAAAACATAGAGCACACCTAGAAATTTGCTAGAATATATTTCACCTCCCATTGTTTTATCTTGTGCAAAGTGAGACACTACTCATGTCCACTGGAGATTATTCTGCAGTGACATTATTCCACAGTTGTTTTTGGAGGTTTTTAGTGTAAATTATGCAAAGTGTTGCTGTACTTTTACATACTCAAGGAAACAGAAGCAAAAGAAAATGCTTCACTAAAATTGCAATGTAAATCAAACATATTTAAAGTGACTATCTGAACTATAGCATCTCTCTTAATACTGTTGCTTCCTCCCTACTAAAAAAAGATCAGCATAGCACATGTCTTGTTTCTCTTATTTGGGCTGATTGCAGGTACACCACTCCCCATATGCTCAGAGGCACATGTTACCAAATTCTTCCAAGCTACACAGGAAGTGGATTGGACTGTGAAAGACCAACCTAAATTGTGTTTGCATTTTGACAAATTTGTAGAGCAGTACAATATCACAGAGAGGAGGCCAGGTCTCCTGCTCCCCTGGTGCATTCACTATAACTGCCCAATTTCCCTGCTTTTTAAAGTTTGATAGAGCATCTGTTGGCTATAGGTACATTCTTAAACCGCAAGGGTGGATGTTGTTTTTTTTTGCTTATTAGTGATTTCTCTGCTTTTTAATCTGGGAAAGAAATGGTAAGAAATGGGATCCTGTGCAAGTTTGCTGAGAATGGATTGATCATTTGCATGCTTTTTGAGTTCAACGGGATTTACTCCTGTACAATCATGCTTAGGATAGGTGAAACCTGGGTGGGGGGCAGGGAGAGGGAGGAGGGGAAAGGAGGTGAGAAAGGGAGGAAGGAGAGGGATAGGGAGGAAGAGGGAGGGGGAGGGGAGGAGATTGGGTGGGTGGATACTGGACAGAGGGAAAGCCCCTTTCCTTTCCCAAAGGAAAACATTGTAAACAATATCATTCTTTTTCAGGGTTTTCCCACCTTTTTATTCTACAGCAGGCAGGTATAGTCTCCCACCTAAATTTAAACCAAAGCTGTCATTGGCCACATACACCCCAGACCTTTATTTCAGTTTAGACGGTCATGGCCTCCCCCAAAGAATCCTGGGAAGTTTAGTTTGTGAAGGGTACTGAGAGTTGCTAGGAGACATCCCATTTCCCTCATAGAGCTACAATCTTCAGAAGAGGGGTTGACTGTTAAGCCACTTTGGCCACTGGAGCTCTGTGAGGAGAATAGGATTCTCCTAACTACTCTCAGCATCCTTCACAAACTACACTTCCCAGGATTCTTTGGGGGAAGCCATGACTGTCTAAACTGAAATAAAGGTCTGGTGTGGGTATAGCCACCTGATTAGCCAAGCCAAACAGCTGTTAGTCTGGCTTTTAGAACACTGACAGTTGGTTCTTACTGAGCATGCCCACGCTTATCATAGAGTCCAATGTTAAATTTCTTTTAAAACTTTTACTCTTAGATGAAGGGCAGAGATTGGGGCAAGGTCAGTAATAGGATTACAGGCACTCTGTGAACATGGATGATTTTTAATTAATTTCAACAAATTACAAGACCACTGACAGAAAAAAATCCAACAGGGCTCTGAATTTTTTTCTCACACTTTGAACTCTCAATTCTCTCTGAGTGTTTTGTGTATCACCATGACAATGTAGAGAGTTGTTAAGCAAGCATTTCCAAGTTCAGGACTATACATTTTGTAAGGTTTCGTTTTGAAATGAGCTTATGGGAAGCATCAGAATGGCATGGGGGTATTTTCAATTAAACATTGCAGAATGTGAAAAATCTGTGCTGGCTATAGCCACTCTTGTGGCTGTATAATACAGAGCACTTAACAGCATTTGTCCCATCAAGTAGCATATGATATCCACATTTGTCAGGAAGCAAGACATGAATCAAGTCCTGAGGCAAGATGTGAAACCCAGAAAAAAGATCTAAACTACTTTTGTACAACCAGCCTAGCAATAGCAAGGCATATTCCACGACCAATCAAAGGTTTGGTTGGCTGAAACCTTCCAGAGTCTGGGTGTATGTGAGATCTCACCAGAAAGATATGTGACCCAATTAGCAGAGCTACCATGTTGGCCTTGAAGTGCAACTCATACCTACATAACACAGGTGTAAAAGATGAGCTCATGGCCAATTAGTTTGGAAGAACTTGGGAAAAATGTTTATCACACAGGCCAACTCTCTTCCCAAAAGTTTGAGCACCAGAGCCATTTTCTGAATCAAGATATCCTTTCTTGACAGTAGCTACTCTCAGCTTGTTCAGTAAGTGCCCCAAATATATCGTGTAGATTTGCTTAATTGGGGGCAAAGCTTAGTATATAATACTTCTTTGGCCTACACAGGATACTTCTTGTGTTGCAATCTGAAGGACTGAGTCAGAGAGAGTACAGGGGAAAAGATTGTTCCCTATGCAAAAGATCTAGGCCTGCCATGTAAACATATATAGCAAGGTCTGATCTAGAATAGCCAATGGGCTGTCCATGGGTGAACACATTGCAAGGATGGAGCCTTGACATTTTTTTCCTTCCCACTCTGCAGCCTAGACTAACTTGGCACAAGGGGCACATGCATGCCTGGTTCAAGTCCCAACTGATCTTGGCACTCACTTTATAAAACCATACTATAAGGCCAGAATGGAGAACCTGTGACCTTTCCGATGTTATTGAACTCCTACTTCCAGCACCCCCTGCCACCATGGCCAATGGTCAGGGATGATGGGGATTGTAGTCCAGCAACATCTGGACAACAACCTCCCCCCATACAAGGGTTAAAAGAAAATTGGTGCTGAAGAGCTCCCATGAATAGTTACAGTATGAAAAATGTTGAGCTTATTTTATTAGTTATTTATTTTTAACCCTTTTATTATTCCAGAACATAATTTTTCAGAAGAAATTAAATGTGATCAGCAAAAAATGGCAGTTATAAAATATTATGTTCCATAATTGATCCAAATGATAAATAAAAATATTAGCATAAAAAACAAGACCACAATAACAATTGCAAAACAATCATCAGAATGAAACATCAAAATACCAGAAAGTGGGAAAATTCAGCCAAAGGCCTTTTGAAACAATCATGTATTAGTCAGCCATCTAAACACAGCAGTGAGGAGTCCTGGTGCTGTTTGCTTGGTAAGGAATTCCATAGGTCAAGGTCAGCCATACATACTATTAGACAGATAATGTGACTGCTTCAGGCAGCCTCATGGCTGTTGCTCTTGAGCCCCTTAGTCATTGCTTTCTGTTGGAGGGCAGAGCAATATATGACACAGCCAGTCAAGGGACGCCAAAGTAGCCTGCTCCCTCACTTGCAGAAGATGATGATATCTCAGCTTTCAGTTGCAAGCCAGTTGCCTTCTGTACATAGAATTTTTCAGGGGGCACTATCTTTTCCTTCATTACAGGCTAGGGTTGCCAGGTCTCCGGTTTTCTGCCGGAGACTCCGGCAAAAGGGGGCCGTCTCCGGCCTCCGGCAATAGTTGCTTTGAAGCCGTGGATCTCCGGCTTTCGCGTGTCTGCAGGTGCTCCTCCCACTGAAAGGCAGTCTGTGGCTGCGGTGTGTATCGCGGCCGCTAGAGCACCTCAGCATTTTGAATCAGAAGGCCATTGTCCAGGAGGAGGAGCTTTGGCATTTTCACTGAGAAGGTTGTTGGGCGGGAGGAGGAGCTTTGGCGTCTTGAATGAGAAGGCGGTAGGAGGAGTCTTTGCGTTTTGAGTGAGAAGGTCATTGGGCGGGAGGAGGAGCTTTGGTGTGTGGAATCAGAAGGCGGTAGGAGGAGTCTTTCTGTTTTGAGTCAGAAGGCGGTTCGGCTGCGTTTTGAATGAGAATGCTGCAGGTCAGTTGGTGGCAGAGAGAGAGAGAGAGAAAGAGAGAGAGAGATGTGTATGGGTTTTGTATTTAGGGAGGCTTGTGCAGCAAATGTTCGGCTGGTAAGAGGGAATATAGAAAAAAGAAGCTGCTATGGGAGCCTTGCGGGGGATGGGGATAGTAGAGGGGGCAGGGAAACCAGAGCATGGCCTGAGAATTCTCATCAGTCCTTTGCTCTGGTCAACAGCACTAACAGGAGGATGTGAAGCCTTTGTAGCAGAGCTTGGAAAAGTTACTTTTTTAAACTACAACTCCCATCAGCCCCAGTCAGCAAGGCCACTGGATTGGGCTGATGGGAGCTGTAATTCAAAAAAGTAACTTTTCCAAGCTTTGCTTTGTAGCTACAGATGGGATAAGAAAAACAGCAAAAATAAGCACGCTTTCGGCACCCACCTCCTCGTCCCTTTCGTCCCAAGCTCGCGCTCCTAGCCGTTAAGCCTTTTGGCAGCTGAAAGAGAGAGAGGGGGGGAAAACCACCTCCAATGGCGGCTCCACCTCTCGCGAGTGGGCATTGGCCGCCGCCTCTTTCTTCCTTTTCATTGGATGCTAGGCTTTAAGAGGTCCTCCCAATTGGCTGTTCTGGTTTTGGATACCAGATTCAAAGTTTTTTAAAGTAGCCATTAAAGAAATTCTGCCCGCAGAAGCTGGCAGCAGTGGCTGAGAAAAAGACACCAAGGAGAGCCACGTTAGGGGAAAAAGAATTAAAAGGGCAGCTCTAGCCAGCGACTCGTCCGTTTCAGGTACTGGGAGAGGATATAAGGAAAGGGAAGGATGAAAGGGAAAATAGCTGCCTGCCTACAAAGCATGTGGTGTTCTCCTAGGGGTGAGGTGAGGAGAGGACTGGATTCCCCCAGGGACGCGAGATAAGCTGTATTACCTATGAAGGGTTTAGGTCATGTCATTCTTCCCTGTGCAGTACACTAGAGTTCCTCCTTTCTAAAAAAAAAAAATGAATCGAAATCCTTTCAAGGGAGCTCTAAAGAGAAGGGCGGCAGTCCTCACCATATTTCTCCTGCCAAACAAACCATTCCCTCTTATGTGTATTTTACTTGATGTTAAACCTACCGAGTTTGATGGCCCTTACTCCCAGGGAACTGCCAAGTTACGTAAGGGGTTTACTCCAACTGTATGCATACTGACTTGCGAGGAAGTCCCGGTGTACTCAGGGCGGCTTACTTCCAGGTAAACAGATGTAGGACTGGGCTACCGGGGTGCACCAGGGCTACCACCTTTCCATTGTATGTTTGCTCGGGACTAAATCCCATCGAGGTCGGTGGAGCTTTATTCCTAAGCAAGTATGCTCAGGAGGACCGAGGACCGCAGCAGCGCCCCGCGATCCTACACCCACTTATTGGTAAGTAAGCTCTGCTGTGTTCCCCGGGGCTGCTGCTCTTTATAGTAAAAAAAGTGTGTCCCGAGGTTAATGAGGGAGAGCGCCCCCCCTGCTATTTGTCATGTGCCGAATTACCAGTGAGCGAGCAGCAGGAGGCCTGTCCCCCCCGCCTTGTGTAATGATTGTTGTTTTTAGAAGGGTAATGGGGCATAATGGTAATGAAAGCTTGTTTGGAGGGGGTGCATCATTCAGATCATTTGATTTGTCCATGCACTACTGTGTAACGGTATGCTTGTGTTAGTGCAGTTGGCGCACAGGCCGCCCTTGTAAATGCTCATTCCCTCCTCCTTTGCCCTGCCTGCTCAAGGTGAACGCAGCCGTGCTACCAACGCGGCATAACTAGCCCCGCCAGTTGTGTTTGTGGACCTGGGAAGGGCTGAGGCGCACAATGAGTGGGGGAGCCGCCGCCGCCGCTCGCGTCCTTGGGCGTGTAGTATTTTGGGTTCGAGGCTTCTATTTTTAGCCCCATTGATGGCTGGGATTCTGACGACGTCAATGGAGCCCGGCGTTGACGTCACGGAGGCTCCTTCCTGACCGGGGCGGACAGGCGGGGTTTGCAGAAAATAAAGCAGCAGACGGATGAAGAGAGCAGCCGGGACGATCGCGTGGGGTGTAGAAGACGGGAGCAGCGGCACGACTAGCGGGGGTCAGGCTGCTGCGTCCCGCGAGAAAGAGGGTAGGCGGGCTCCGAATGGCTCTGGACTTCAAGTTCCAGATCCCACCGCTGGACCGCCTGTCTGCCTGCCTTTGAAAGGACGCAGAGGAAGCAGGAGTGGGAATCGAGGACCATGAGTGATTGCCAGGCCCAGTGAACGATCAGAGAGAACTCAAGATAGCTTCAGCAACTCCGCACTAAGCAGTCCCAAACTTGCCTAGATGGGGGACCCATTGGAAGCCACATGCAAAACCAGGATACAAGTATAGCCCTTCTCAGATAACACTAATAGTACCCTAAAATCTGCAATCCAACTATTTTACTCAACTCGCCACACATTCTTATTTTTTAAATTACATTTCTTTCCCACCTTTCCTCCAAGGAGCTCACGGTGTCGTACGAACATGGTTCTCCCCCTCCCAATTTTATCCTGGCAACAACCCTGTGAGGTAGGTTAGGATGAGACACAGTGACTGGCCCAAGGTCACCCAGTGAGCTTCATGCCGAGTAGGATTCTGGTCTCCCAGGTCCTAGTGTGACACTCTAACCGCTACATATATGTAGGTGACATTGTGTACTTTGTAAAGCAATGAGATTTGATCTTATTTTCTGAATATAATTTAGGATATTTTTTTCACAAAAGTGTGGCTAAAGTGAGCACAACATTGAAGAAAATTCTACAGGATGACAAGTGGGCTTTCCAGATGTATAACAAAGCACTAAAATTGACTTTGGTAAGCTTCTGTAATCCCCCCTTCTATATCCTATTTTTATTATTGAAGTACCTATAATTTATCTAGGAACTATATGTTTGCAAACTTCTGATCTATAATGCAAGCTGTGCAGAACTTCAAATGTGCCCCCCCCCCAGTCTCTGTTATCTGGACCTCTGAACTCCCCAGGCCAGACCCCTCTGCTTCATACCTTGAATGTTTTGCCTGGGTGGAATGCATCCTTGAACTCTGATAATGTTGATTGCTCGCCTGAATGAAGGACAGAGGGGTGTGTATGTAGAAACTAGCCCACTGTACAAAAGTAAAATGTAGTTGTTGCTTTGCCCACTTTTGTCTCTGTCCCCACCCACAACTGGCATGCGGCTTTTAGAAGATTGGCCAGAAGGGCATGTGATCCTTGGCCTGAAAAAGCTTTCCCACCCCTGCTGTAAGGGAAACTTTCTCAGGTCTTTTTGGCTAGGTTTGTTGGGAAAGTCAGAAACTGATGCTACCCATCCATTCAGTTGTCTGCAAAGTATTTGAGGTGTGGTCAATTTTCGGTAGAGAGTGACTACTGCTTAAATCTCCACATAATGTGCACAAGCTTCAGGCAGTTGTGTGCAGCTGCTTTCCTCCTCTGTGCAAGCAATGAAGCAAGTCAGGAATCTACACACTGTATTGCCAGTGGTGAGAGCCGCTGGCCACATTCACACAATAATATCTTCTTTTGATAAGTCATGCCCAAGCGTCAGGCAGACATACACAACCCCTGTGTACAAACTAACAAGCAAAAAGTCCACAGTTAACAATTAATTTAATTAATGCAAATTATTGTCTGATGTAGCAGCTTACTCAGCCTTTACCCAATGAACAACAAACATATGTCTTAAGTAAATGTAGATTAAAAACTCACTTTGCTGCTGAATAACCCTCAGAGAGGGGCTGAAGACCCTCAGGGTGAGGGCTGCATAACCTCAGAGGGGGGGGGCAGAGAGAGCAATGAGCTGCATAACCTCAGAGAGAGGGGGGGCGGCTGTGGGCTGAACAATTCTCAGTGCTGATGTGTCTATCCTTCCACCTTTATCTTGCTGTAGATAGCCGGGACGAGGTCCAGAACATCCAAGAAGCACACACAGCAGGATCTTGGTAGGCATGCCTCTATGGAATCATATGGCTTCCTTTATAGAATCAATCCATCTCTTGTTTGGCCTTCCTCTTTTCCTATGGCCTTCCTCTTTTTCTATTCCCTTGTTTTTCGCAGCATTATTGTCTTTTCTAGTGAATCACGTCTTCTCATGATGTGTCCAAAGTATGATAACCTCAGTTTCATCATTTTAGCTTCTAGTGATAGTTCTGGTTTAATTTGTTCTGACACCCAATTATTTGTCTGTTTTGCCTAGAATGCCCTCCCTTGTCCTTAACATGGCTGCAACCATATCTACTCAGAAGTAAGTCCTATTGAGTTCTATTGGGCTTAGTTCCTTAATAAGCATGTTTACAGTTGCTGCCTTCAGGGGCATCCATCTGTGCTCCCATGTAACATCTCTGCAACACTAAGCTCCTTTCTTCCAATAATGGCCTGGCCTGAGGGCACGTAAACCCTTCTTGCCAGAAGCAAGTAAGCTAGATTAAATGTTCCCTAAAGGCGTTGAACTGTGACCTGGCAGACCAGGGTTCGAATCCCCACACAGCCATGAAGCTCACTGGGTGACCTTGGGCCAGTCACTGCCTCTCAGACTCAGAGGAAGGCAACAGTAAACCACCTCTGTCTGAATACTGCTTACCGTGAAGACCCTATCTGGGATCAACTTGAAGGCAGTCCATTTCCATTTTGCATCACCCTAAGCTTGTGAGAAAGAATGACCTTGTCACTTCAGATGGACCTAGGAAAACCTTGTTTTAGGTAAGATTTCTATATTAATCTCAAATCAGAGAATTTTTTAAGAATGGTATGCTCCAAGCAACTGTGGTTGATACAATGTATCATGTTTAATGACATCACTAGGGCCCACCCCATGATGTCACTAGGGCCCACCCCGTGATGTCACTAGGGTCCGCCCCCATTTTCTCAGGTTTTTGGATGGTTCCGACCTGGCAACCCTATTACAGGCAGCAAAATGTCATGTGCAAGGCTCTGCAACAGAGTGGGCACCACAACAGAAAAGCTCTAGGTATGTTGCTGTTGTTAATTTTTTTACCAGCCCTTCACCAGTAGGTCCCAGGGTATTTTACAATATAAAATACACTTTTAAAAATAGTTTAAAACAAATTACTTTCACTAGTAGAAAAGGTCCTAAAAATACGTATCTCAAGTGTCAAAAGCCAGGGTAAAGAAGTGTGTCTTCAGCATATGACAAAAGCAGTACAGCAAAGGCGCCAGATGCACCTCTGTGGGGAGAGAATTCCACAACTTAGGGGCTGCCAAAAAGGATGCTCACTCCCAGGCCGCCACTGCCCCAAACTTCTGAAGGTAGTAGAACTACCAAGAGGGCCTCTTCTGTAGATCTCAACACCCAAGAGGGTCTGAAGGGCAGGAGGCAGTCTGTCAGATATTTGGGACCTTAGTTAGTTCTGGCAAATGATATTGCTAATATTGAGAGGCAGCCTGTACATTTCTGTTGGAGCCAATGTAGCTGTTCCCTACTTAATATCTTTATTTTCCCAACAGACGTCAAGACATGCTTCAGCACTGATGAAAAAGGCTCTTAGAGTGAGTCTTGGTAAGGGTAAATAAATTAACCAAGTCATGGAACAGGCCATATACTTGTCAGGACCTCTTTATGGAAAGGCAGTAAAGAAGATTTCCAGTTCCTTTCTCTGACTTATTCTACCTCAAAGAGTTTTGTTTTAACCTGTTTTTGAACTTCAATGTAATTTCCATTAAGAGTAATCAGGGCTGAAAAAACTTCATGGGGAGATCATTGTTTCCTGACACACAAATAATTGATTGCTCAAACTCTGTAATTATGTGCTAGAAAACAACTATTGTCAGATGATAAATAATGCTCAAGGTTCCTTCCCATATATATTCCTTATAGTGTTCTTTGATCATTATTAATTTCTTTGCCAATGGCAGCTTTGGGATATGGTTGAATTTTTATAGAATACTCGTGAAGCAATCATGCTGCTTCTAATGTTGATAGATTCTTTAAGATACTTCTTCCAGTCTTACAGCAAGTAGCTTAATCTGGTTGTGATCACAGCTTTCAAGACGTTAGGGCCAAGCAGAGGGCATATCCGAGTATGTCTCCTCCAACTCAAGGCCCCTGACATTTAATTTAATTTAATTTAATTTACACATTAACTAATTAATTAACCATATTTACATGATACCTTACTCCAAGGAACTGAAGATGGTGCACATGGGAATCCCCGTTTAATTTAAATCTCAAAACAACCCTGGGAGGTAGGTTAGCCTGAGAGATATTGACCCAATGTCATCCAGTGAGCTTCATGGCCAATTGGGGATTTGAACCTGGGTCTCTGTGGTCTAGTCCTGTACTCAAGCCACCACACTATACTGTATGCTTGGGCTGAAAGCTGGAGGAAGTTGGAGCCTGAAGTGCTGTTAGCAGAGCATACTGTTCTGTTGACTAGACAAAGACAAGAGGCTGCCAGTAGTTATACCAGACTCAGTCTCATGTTCAGACTTCAACATTTCCAGGAAAAAAGGGTGGGGAACCTCTGGACAAGGGGCCAAACGTGCCACCCGCCTCTCTGTCTGGCCCTTTGCACTCTCACCAGGCCGCACTCCCTCCTGTGTCCCTCCTTTGTGTTTTTGCCTGACTGGAATCTGTCCTTGAACTCTGAGAATGCCTTGTTTCCCTGGATGGAGGCTAGAGAGTGGTGTGTGTTTGTAGCAAGTAGCCTATGGTACAAAGGTAAAATTCACATTTATTGCTCTGCCAGGTTTTACCTTTGGCCCCACCCACCACTGGCATGTGGCCCCCAGGAGGTTCCACAGGAGGGAATGTGGCCGTTGGGCTGAAAATGCAAATTTAAATCCCTTGAGTTTGATGACCGACAGCACGTGTCAGCAAACTCCATTGATCAGTGTTATGCTTGAGTTGACATAAGGTGATTTGGATTGGTAACATAGGCCACTCATTCACACAAGTCACCATGCGATGCTGAAGTAATCAAGTGATAGTCAAGCATAAGTGAACCAACAGCACTAACTGAGTTGTCCAGAGCCTGCCAAGTTTAAGTTTAAGTCTTGCTAAACATTTCTTAATGAGACACAAGTTGCTTGTCTCAGCTTTTCCTGCTCACATGTAGGTTTTACACATGAGCTGAATGGCCAAATAGGGCTTCTGTTGCAACAAAAACAACGAAGAATTTTTGTGGATGTTACAGAACAGGAGTGGGGAAGCTTTGACTCTCCAGATGTTGCTGTACTACAACTCCCATCACCCCTAGCAAGCATAGCCAATGACCAGGGATGATGGGATTTGCAGTTCAGCAACATCTGGAGGGCCAAAGTTTCCTCATACCTGTTATAGACTAGTCAACCTATTATAGCACAAGGTTTCGTGGACTGCAGCCCAGCTCATCAGATGCACTTCACATCAACATGGTGCCATAAATTCTTTGTTGTTTTGTAGATGAAAGATTTTGCTTCCATTCCAGCTCAAAATAATTCATTTGATAAAGTTTAGAAATTTGGGATTATTTTAAAAAAGATATTTGATCAATAAGGAATTCCCCCCTCCCCAGCACATTTTGTATTTTTCCACACAGCAATTCAGAATTATTTTTAACTTTTCTTCAATAAATGGTAAAGAGGAAGGGGGAAACCCCTAGAATACCAGAATTTCCCATAGAATAGGTATTTAGCTATGATCTTTTGACTCCCACTCCTGTGCTGCCTGGAGAGTTGGCTCAAATCTTTGCTTCCCGTGAAATAGTTCTTCAGCTTTCATCCTTCCTTTCTAGCAGTTCAGTCCCTCTGGACAAAAGAAGAAGAAAATGTGCTACATTATATGGATCCAAATCTCTGCACAGACATTGGGGGCGGTGGGGGGAAGTGTGATGTTCATGTTAATTTTCTTGTGCTGCAGATATCCTACATATGTAAAATGGGCTGCATTCAGAGATGATCTTGAATTCCCAGATGCCAAAATCCACCTACACAATAAGTCCTGAGGGATAAATTGCTGTCTTCTTTATTTGTATCTGAATCCATTGTCCCTCCTTTTTAATACAATTCCATTGTCAGCCTATTATTTGAACCCTCCTAACATCTTACGCAAAGTAACATCTTAATAAAATCCTGCTAAGTAGGAAAAAGGTATAGAGAGGAACATTTTTGCCCATTACTTCTAAACAAAGCAAACGTGGTTTATTAATAAACCTCTGGTATACCCACACCCCTTTTGATTTGCATCCATTGGGGCATCAATTTGCCTAATGCATAGAGCGATGTATCTGCCGTCCTTCTGAGCCCTTTCAAAACCTTTGTGTGTGGATGTACCCTAACTGGTTCCAGCTTTACCTTATGGCAATCTTTTGAGGAACAGCCTTATCAGAAAGGGAACAACCATTCTGTTCTATCAGAATAAGCAACAAATGGGGCCAGTAGCTATGCAACATTACTCCCTAATCTGCATAGCTGTTGTTTTATATCTCCAGTAAAACCAAGATATGAAACCCTTTGAGTGGGACTCACACTCTCTGATTTAAGAGAGAGAGATGAAAAGAGAGAATTGCAACAAGCCAGTTACAAATCACAGATGGCAGATGTTCAATTCAATCCCCTTTGGCTGTCAGCAGTGGCAGATTCAGAGCTGTTGCAGAGTATTAATGTGTTGCACCCGGGTACTTAGCTTTGGGAAATCCTGACTGTCTGTTCTCATTCACTCTCCTGTAGCCATCTTAATTCCTTTTCAAAGTTGCCTTTTGGCTCTCTACTTGAAGCCCAGTACTCAGAGGAATGTCAGAATGCAAGCCACCTTGTCCTGGATACCTGACCCTATTGACTTTAGTTCTCAGTTGGTCATTTTTGGACTGTGTAACTTTAGGATTGAAGATTGTTTTGTCCACAAGTTATAGGCAACTCAGATAAATGGAGTTTATCCATAGAAATCTCAGGGTTTCTCTTTAGCAGTTGCATATACGGTATGTTATCTGATTAGAAATTGGTTATTAAACATCCTTACAGTCTCCTGGAAATGCTGAGGATTAGAGATCACACATTGTCTTGGGCCACTTTTGCCCTCACAGGAATCATCCATCCATCTGAACAATGTAGCATAAGACCCAATAGCCCTTGGATGTCAGCCACAGCAGCTATTGCAAACACTGATGCTCCAAACCATATTTTAGAAAGCACAGAAATTGCTGCAGCAGAGACCCATGAACTGAAAGTCAGACGCTGCATGACTCATTTGAACAGGTGACTCTCTTGAACATGAAAAGTGACTGCAAGTGCAAACACTTTATCAAATCATGAACACACCATCATCCATCAGTCTTTCTGGTATCTTTGAATCTCAACCTTACAGACAGCTTTAGTTTCAGTTTTATAATATGTTTCTACTGAGAAGAAAGCAGGTGGGACAGCAATTCAACCTATGTTTTTATTAGGGATGGGTGAGAAATTCAATTCAGTTCTCATTTAAAACAAAATTTATCAAATCCACACTTTCCAAAACAACATGAGAACCAAAACATAGCCATCCATTGAAATTTGCATTTATTTGAATTTTGTGATGCAGTTCTCCAACTAAGCAGTGTTTGCAAAATGGCATAAATCTGGGGAAACTGTACATAAAAATGAATATATTAGTGAAAATAGCATACAAAAATGCATTACATTAGGAGAAATTGCTTGCAAAAATGGGTACATGAGTCAAAACGGCATACAAAGCATTTATTTATTTAAAATATTTCTATCCTGCCCTTCTACCCCATAATAGGGCACTCAGGGCAGCTTACAATAAAATCACACACATAAATAATAAAATTGTACACAATAAAAAACATAAGAACAGAGTAACTCAAAATGCATAAAATACAATTAAAATACTTAAAATACAATACACACACACACACATATTATACAGCCATACAGCTGTATACTATAGCCAGCATGGATTTTTTGCATTCCGCAATGTTAAATCAAAAATACCCCCGTGCCATTCTGATGCTTCCCATAAGCTCATTGTAAAACAAAACCTTACAAAACTTATAGTCCTGAATGCGTAAACACTTGCTTAATAACCCTGTAAATTTTCATGGTGATACACAAAACAGTCAGAGAAAATTGAGAGTTCAAAGTGTAAAAAGAGAGAGAGAAAAACCAGACCCCTTTTGGACTTTTTTCTGTCTTGAGTTCTCATAATTTGTTGAAATTAATTAAAAATCAGCAATGTTCACAGAGTACCTGTAATCCTGTTACTGACCTTGCCCCATACTCTGACCTTCATATTCTTCAGTTTAAACATTAAAAAAATGCCTGGCTGATTTTTAATTAATTTAATTAATTTTGCATTGAACTCAATGATAATATCGAGCATGCTCAGTAAGAACCGTCAGTGTTCTAAAAGGCAGACTCCCAGCTGCTGGGCTTGCCTAATCAGGGGGCCACACCCACACCAGATCTTAATTTCACTTGAGACAGTCATGGCTTCCCCCAAAGAATCCTGGGAAGTGCAGTTTGTGAAGGGTACTGAGAGGAGATCCCTATTCCCCTGTAAGAGCTCCAGTGGCCAGAGTTGTTTAACAGTCAGCTGCTCTGATTGAAAGTCTGTGAGAGGAACAGGACATGTCCTAACAACTCTCAGCACACATTACTAACTACACTTCCGAGGATTCTTTGAGAGAAGCCATGACTGTCTAAAGTGGAATAAAGGTCTGGTGTGGATGTGGCCAGAGACAGCTTTGGTTTAAATTTGGGTGGGATGTTACATGTGCCTGCTGTAGAATAAAAAGGTGGGGAAAATGCTGAAAAGCAATGATACTGTTCACAATGTTTTCTTTTGGGAAAGGGGCTTTCCTCTGCCCAGTGCCCATCCATCCAATCTCCTCCCCTCCCCTCCCTGCCTCTCCTCCAGGTAAGTTTCACCTATCCTAGGCATGATTTCAGATAGCCAGTGTGGTGTAGTGGTTAGAGTGTTGGACTATGACATGGGAAACCAGGGTTCGAATCCCCACACAGCCATGAAGCGCACTGGGTGACCTTGTGCCAGTCAGTGCCTCTCAGCCTCAGAGGTAGGCAATGGTTAAACCCTGGGCTTCTTCTGGGAGGAAGGGTGGAATATAAATTAAACAAACAAACAAACAAATCTCTGAATACCGCTTACCATGAAAACCCTATTCATAGGGTTGCCATAAGTCGGAATCAGCTTGAAGGCAGTCCATTTCCATTTCAAGCATGATTGCACATTAGTAAATCCCACTGAATTCAAAAAGCATGCAAATGACCAAATCTGCCCTCCCCTCCTCCTCTCTCTGATCCCATCCCTCTTGCCCCTTTACTCCCCTTTACTCCCCTTCCCCTCCCTTCCCCTCCCTTCCCCTCCCTTCCCCTCCCCCTCATTCCCCCCTGGTCAGTTTTACCTATCCTAAGCATGATTGCACGGGAATAAATCCCATTGAACTCAATATGCATGCAAATGATCAAACCTGATCTCCCCTCCTCCTCCTTCTCATCACCTCCCTTTTGCCCCTTCCCTCTCCCTTCTTTTACACCTGCCCCTCCCTTTCCAATCCCCTCCTTCCTCCTCCCGTACCAATCCCCTCCTTTCCCCACCCCTCCTTCTGCTCCCCTCTCCCCCCTTCCTCCTTCCCTCCCCCTCCCTCCCCCTCCTCTCCCCCCATGGTCAGTTTTACCTATCCGAGCCATGATTGCAGGGGACTAAATCCCACTGAACTCAATAAGCATGCAAATGATCAGACCTGCCTTTCTTCTCCTTCTCCTTTTCCTCTCCTCTCCCTTCCTCCTCCCTTCTTCCTCTTCTCCCTTCTTCCCTTTTCCTTTTCCCCTGCCTACTCCAGGCCTCCCTCCCCATGGTCAGTTTTACCTATTCTAAGTATGATTGCACGGGAGCAAATCCCACTGAACTCAATAAGCATGCAAATTATCAATCCATTCTCAGCAAATTTGCACAGGATCCCATTTCTTACCTCCCGGATTAAAAAGCAGAGAAATTCACTAATAGGCAAAAACCCTTGAGGTTTAAGAATGTACCTATAGCCAACAAATATTTCTGTGAAACTTTAAAAAGCAGGGAAATTGGGCAGCTATAATGAATGCACCACGGGAGCAAGAGACCTGACCTCCTCTCTGAGATATTGTACTGCCTTACAAATTTGTAAAATTGCAAACACAATTTCGGTTAGTCTTTCACAGTCCAAGAATTTTATATATTCATGAGGATTTTTTTTAATGCAAATTGCTCTAGAAATGTGGAGGTTAAGATTGGAAAAATAAGAAACTGAGAGAACTGAAACTGACAAGTCCTTCCATCCCTAATTTTTATACATTTTTCATTGTATTTTTTTCTCCTTCCTTCCTTGTAGCTTCCTTCATTGGAACTCCACAGGAAAATACAGTCACTCGAGTCAGACTGCAAAAACTCCTCAGGAATATTCACAAACTCACTTAGGCTGCAATCCTTTGCTCCCTGGGAGGGCAAGGGGGCCATGGAATTCTTCTGATCTCCCTCTTTGAGAACTAACCTTCCTTTGCCTTCAGAGAGGAAGAGCCAACCTTGTATGCCTCCCCTAAGAGGCTGCGTCAAGGTTCACAAATGATGCCCTTCCAGCATCAGAGCTTTGACGGGCAAAAGGGCATGCCAAGTGTGTTTCAGGGGCATGCCAAGAGAAGCTGTGGATCTGCAGGATCCGAAGCCTCCCATTCCCTTGACACATCCCTGGCATGGGAGACAAACAAAAGAAGAATGCATCCTCCTGCACCTTCTGCTCTCCCACCGCAAGGTCAGTAGGACATAGGAGAAAGCAGTTCATCCATCTTTGTTTCTCCCACCCATCCCTTTAAATTTCTCTGCCCATTTTTTATTGGTTGCAGCTATCAATTATTTATTTATTTAGTTATTATTTAATAACTTGTATCCCCTTTCCCCCCCACAAGGTGAACTGAAAGCCACTGAGGTAATAAAACATCACACAATACTTGAAACATGTCCAGTCATAATGTAGCTTTAACAAGAAACAAAACACAGACAAGATATAAGCCATCTTTTGTAAGGATGTATAGCTACATAAAAGATACAGAATGAAAGACTACATCAGGCAAACAAAGGATATCATTCACGTTTTAAAATTAATTGATAACCACCTTTACTGTTTACAGCTACAGTCTAAATATATTATTTACTACAAATCATTGCAGCTGCTGCAGCAAATAATGCCATTCTGCACATGATAAATAAATATATCCACGTTTTATAGTAGAACACATATCCTTGAATAAGCCAGGTAGCTTATATAAAGGGCCCATTATCACAGAGAGGAATCTTTTTGGGGTATAGTGCTCAATATCCTCCACCATACCCAAAGAAGTTGTTCCTTGCATTCAAAGGACAAGTGAAGGGGTGTGGTGTATGCTGGCACCATCCCCTACATGCCAGTCCCTGCCGGCTGCACCCTGAGTCTTCATGTGTTGAGTGAAACATCTTATGGGAGAGCCTACAATTCATGGTTCTGTGTGAAGTTTGTGCACTGGGGACTGATTTGTTGGGTGGTGTGGCTGTCTCCATGACTACTGAAGGGTTTGTTTGCTTCCCCGGGATCATTGCTCTTGGGAGGCATTGCAAGATCTCAAGAAGGGGGCGGAGTGACGGCCTTTACAAAAGGAGCCTGCTCTGTGCCAGACTGACCTTTCCCCCCTTTTTGAGCTTCCCCGGACTACCTTCCCTCAGTTTATAGAGTGTTTCACTGTGACTTTATGTGACCGCTGGTTTATAGGTCCATAAAATATTTTTACTCTCAGTCGCAGTTGGCTCAAGGTTGTGATGTTTTTGCCTTTCTCACAGTGGACAGCTTGTTTTTTGTTAGGTAGTCTTTTTGTTAGTCTTTTCTTTGTCACAACATTGATGAAAATGGCATTAGGCAGGATCTCAAACATAACAGGGACCCCATATGTGGTCTAGGGATGGCGTTTACAGCCCAGCCAGAGCTCAGGTGGGCCGGGTCTGATGTCACACACCTCAGGTTGCCAGCAGGATTCCAGATGGATGGCCTGTGTCACTGGGTCCTTTTTACTTGGTAACGCCCAAGGGCACTCTTCAGCAGTCATGCTGGGATGGGTTATCAAACAGCTGGTATGCTGTTTGAATGGGTATTGATCCTACCCACCAATGCCATGACAACTTGATTACCTTGCTGTAACCAACAAAATTGTGACATCTTTTAAACCACACCCATGTTTTGGCCTTTTATTGTTCCCTGTCCCTTTTCTATGGACCAGCACAATGTACATGCTCCTCAAGTGTTCATCTGAATGAGCATAGGCTCCTCCACAGGATTAAGAACCACACACAAACAGGGTTCCCAACTGCATGAAAAAGACTATATGCATTAAGCTGCACACTCCTAAGCTCCACCTTCATACCTTCCACTCAACAAAAAGATACAAAATGGAGCCAGTGGAGGTAAGGAGATTGGGCAGGGCCCATACACATGGATCCACTTTCCCTTACACATGTACCTGGAATTCATAGAGGAATATAATTTCCCAAGGAGGCTAATGTTCTAACAGGGTGTATTATTATCTGGCATGCCATCAAAAAAGGCATGTCACACCAGGGCAGGTTCTAAAGGGCGGCCAGGTGGGGCACTGGCCCGAGGGCCCCTGGAGCTACAGGGGGCCCCTCAGCGCTCCTCCGCTCCCCTTCCGCAATCCGCGGCACCAGCCACAGATCTCAGGGCAGGAGCTTCCACCTGCCCACCATTCTCTTGCCCCACCTACCTGTCTCCTGCCTTTTAGCATTGCCCTTAATGAAGATGGCGGTTGTGGTTTCCCTAAGGTACTGAAGCCCCTGCGACCATCTTAGTTTATGGCAGAGATGTGCATGCGTAGCACACACGCATGCCATCAACAAAGATGGCGGTGGAGGCTTCATCCCCCTAGGGAAACAGCAGACTCCATCTTGGTTAATGGCAATGGTAAAAGACAGGAGACAGGTTGGTGAGGGAGTGGGGGGGCACACATGTGTGCCTGCACACACACGCCGGGGCCCAGGGCAAGCTGATGCCCAAGGGCCCTGGCATGCCTGGAGCCAGCCCTGTGTGACACTGTTCAATTGTAAAAGGATCCTTAGATTTGAGAAATACACCAGATAATGGTGGTTACATTTGAAAGAGACATGCCATCTTGAAAATTTAGAGGGGGGCGGAGAGAGAATTTAGAGGATCTAAGACTAGCAAAGAAATTCAAAGCACCTGACTGATTTTTTAAAAAATAAAATAAAATAATGGACAATAAATTAAGAAATGTCTAGATTTAGGTCCTCTCTAACTAGCCATACCTATGTCGAATGATGATGGTACACTCCCTGACCCAATCTCCAGCAACCATTTCTTCTACAAAACAGCTTTAGAGACAAGAGTCAGACAAATTATGGCAGATTAAGAATAACACTCAGCAGTTTTTGTGGATCCAGAGGTAGAGAAAAGTGCAAACCTGTCTATGCTATTATCAAGTACAGCTTTTAAAAAACACAACCCTTGGTTTTTGCTTTTCTGGTAACTGAGGTTGCTGTAAACATTTGAGCAGGGATCCTAGCACAGGAAATACCCTTAATTGGCTGGTGAGCATAGTTAATTTTGGCCCAACCTGCTATGAGCAGGCTATGCCTGCCTTGATTCTGGTTGAATTCCTCCTCCGCCCTAAGGACCCAAAAACCTGCCTTAGGAAAGAGAAGGTGGTGGAGGCACAGGCAGATGATTCTGGGCACCAGTGGATTCTGAAACATCCTTCTGGAGACTTGGACCATCAGGCTCCACTGTCAATACCTTACTGTACCCCACGTTTTTAGGCCCTTTGGATGGGGATAAGTAGGTAGTAGAGAAGGGATGGGGAATTGGAGCCAGTTGGCAGGTTGAATCCTTATCACCACCACCTCTGTGGGCCATATTTGATAGGTTTGCAGGGGGCACCCACCTATCAATCATCTGATGTTACAGTGACATCAGGCGACCATTTTTCCTTTTCCCAAACAGTGTGAAATTAAAACATGTGAACAAAAAATGTGTTACTATTGCCAACGATCAGCTGATTATTGGTGCTTGCAAAACTCCATGACTTTGCAAGCACCTCAGGTGTAGGGCCCGTGGAGATGGTTTGGCCAAAATGGCCTGATGGGCCTAATTAGGCCCCTTGGCCAGAGCTTCCCCACCACTGCAGTAGAGGAAGTAGCAGAAGGTGCTATGAGATCTTTTTTCATTGTTTGATTTAATATTAGGCTGGATAGCTCCCCCTTATGTGGAACCTTTCATCCTTGACAAAAGTGCATGGTGGAGGAATTTTGTTGCTCTCAGAGCAGTGCATTCTGGCCCCCAAAATACAGCTAGGAAGCTGTGGAGAGCCTCACCATTCAGATGGCAAAGAGCTGAAATAGAAGTGATGGCAGGCAAACATACCTTCTTCAACTTCTAGTGGACACCAGACACTGCACATGAAAGGAGGATTGCCTGTTAGAAAAACAAAGAAAAAAGACATTTGGCCCTGCTTCAAGTTAGGTCCTGCCTCCACTCAAAGACAGAAGCATTTTTTGTTGCTGGGATATTCCATGAGTGGAAAGCTACTCCCAAAATAGAATTAAACCAAAGCCTCTAATTAGACTTTTTCAATTCATCTGGGGTGATGCCAAATCAGCAGAGAATTCATTACTTAGAAATCTCTGTGCTTAAATCTAAAGGGCTTAAATAATTCACAACAAACACTGAGCCATAAAAAAAGCAGGATTCCCGTTATGAGGTACTTGGTATTGTTTTGTTCATTAGACAAGTCAGGCAGAAAAAGAAATATTTTTTTTCTGTAAAGTATGATTTCTTATTAATTACAGCAGCGCACAATGTAATGTCGCTGTGAGAGAATCCACAGAGCCTGTTGCCTTCTTAATTCCAGAAAGTCCCTGTGTGCCTCCTCTGCAAAGGATTCAGATTGCTCATCATCCTAATTGTGGCTGAGGGCTTGCTTAGAAAGCCCATTTGGACTCTCCTGTTATTATTCTGATGATTGGTAATAGTGCAGATTCTTATAAAAATGTCACCTCTCATGCAAATTCCAGCCCCAGGGGCTGGCTCTCCTCTTGCTGTTGCCAGTGCAAATTGGGAACAAAGCCGCTGCTATGGCACCGCTCTTCCACTGGTGTAAAAATGCAAAGGGATGAGTTGGATGCTGCCTGCGTCCTGATCAGCCATTCTTCCTCCAGAGAAAAGACACTAAGGCAGCATTATAAATATTTTGTATGGAATAGCTAAGCAGCTTCTCATTGTTTCCCAGAGATGCATTAAGCAAACCATCGCAACACCAGCTGCCACTGTTTGCCCACATACGCAGGTGGTATCTTACTTCTGCCAAATGGAGGCAAAGCCCCAAGGGCCCACATTTTCAGTTGTGTGCCCTAGGTTTTCTTGCACACTGTGCGTAAATGGTTCTTCCACACAGGCTTCTTTTGCATGTGTCAAGTGAGCACACAGAAGTTTTGTTTATTGGCACCAAGCTTGGGACAAGCGGAACAAGGTTGTCCCAGAAAGGAAACAAAATGGGCATTGCTAATTTACATATTTCAATAGACTTAAATGCATGCCAGTAAATCATGGTTCATTTACCAACATTCTGCTTACTCCGGGTATGTTGGGGTGGGGAAAACTTTGGGGGGACGATCAAGCCTAGCTGGTTTAAATCTGTGGTGCCATTTGGCAACAGCATGTCTGCTGATGGGAATCTCAATGTGGGAGTGAATGAATGAAGAGTTTTCCCTTGTTCATCATGTTGCAGTTCTAAATCCAGAACATGAAAGTTGAATTCTCATGATGCCATCCAGTTTTCCTACTGCTACACAGAAACCTCCTCTGTGTTGAGCTAGTTGAGGATGGTGAAGGGTGTTGGAAGAAGATCCCCGCCCACTGTTTAACCTAGAGGTGGGGAATGCTTTTCACCCCAAGGACCACGTTCCCTTATGGCAAGCCGTCTAGGGGTCACATGCCAGTGATGGACAAGGCCATAGGCAAAGGTGAGTGGAGCTACAAATGTAACTCATACTTTGTAAAGCAGCCAAAATTCCAGCTATACAAAAGTCAGAGATACACACACACACACACACACACAAGGTAACACAGGACCAAGACAACATGGGGCATCCTTGCTAGCAACAGGCACTCCATACTCCCATCTTGATTTGGGTAGAATGACCAAAGAAAAGTGTGGGAAAAGTGAAAAACTAACTTGAAATTGATTGATTTGCCCATCCCTGATCCCAGCCAGATGATCCAGAATAATGTTGGAAGTGGGGAAAGAGCAACTCCTGTTTGGGTTCTTTTGTTTGTATTCCAGAAGGAAGATAGAGTTAGGATCCTCCAGCTGGCTAGGCTTGCCTACCTTTACCTGTGCTCTTTTCTGCTTAACTTCCTTCCGTTGCAGACATGCTCAGGGAAGCTGACCAGCCCCTTCCTTCCTTTGTCTTCTTCTTCGACTGACCGAGGAGAGAGGAGACATTGTCTTTGTTCTCTCTCCTGAGCTATGAGGGCAATACCCAAGTCTGGGCATTGCGCCTCCAACTTAGTTAGTTAGAACTAGGTATGCCTTTCCTATCTACTATGTATTTCTATAAATAAAGTAGTTTTTCTTATTTTACTAAGTCTTAAGTCTCATTGATCTAAAAGCAGGGTAAAAGCCTGCTTCTAAGGTAAATACACAGGGCTCATTCACATAGAGACTTATAGTGAGATAGGGGCAACTTGCATACCCATTTAATTTGCAGTGTTTACATGTTGTTGCCAGCAAAGGGAAGGTGTGTCTTTGCTTTTCCCTTTAAATCCAAATTAAACCAACCCACTGAAAATGCAAAAAGTGAAGGAAAAACCATATCCGCTTCACTGCACTCCTCCCATGTAGGCGCTTTACTCCAATGCTTTTCGCTAGGGGTTGGATCGTCACTTTCAGATACTTACCTTTTTCTGCCCACTAAACCCTCCATGAAATTCATTTTATTTCCTTAACTAGCCATTTCCAGTCGCTCCAGCCTTCCTTTCCCTCCCTTTCCCCCCATTAAGTTCCTTCCCTTGCTTTTACTTCTTTGGTTGAAATAAATAACAATGAAGGCTAGATGCGTTACTAGAATGCAGTGGGCCAGGAAGAGTTATTTGCACACACACACAGGCTCGTTTATAGGCAACAATAGCTTGAACAAGACCCATGATGCTCTACCTGTCAGGAGGAACCTCTCTCTGGCTATCAGTGATGACCATTCCCTCCTTGTCTCTGTGGCTGGAGGGGGATTTGGGTTAATACCCAAGCCCTGAATGGAGGGGGGTGATAACAGAAAGAGACACTTGGTTGTACACATGTGTCAGTGTGAAGAGCAGCAAGGAAAGGGGGCAGGAATTGGGGCAGTGACCACCTCATCCACTTGGATGGCACTTCCCTGTAGGAACGGCATAGTCCCCTTGGGAGAGGGACAGCAAAACTCTGGAGCTTGTATGAATATTTCCTTCAAAGTAAGCCCTGCTGTGGTCAATGGACATCCTTTGTAGGCAAATATGTATCAGACTGTAGCTTTGTTTATTGCCTGCATGCTTGAGGGTGAGCCCTGTTGAGACTTACTTCTGAGTAAATAAGGACTGGGTAGTAGTAGAGGCTGCAGCCTGAGCACATATGCATGGGAGTAAATCACACTGGACACGGTGGGACTGACTTCTGAATAGGAAGTCTGCATAGTGTTACGTTGTTTAGTGGCAATTTTAGCAAAGCCTGGGGAAGTCAAGCTCCTTGAATTTACAAGAAACAATGAAACAAAAAACTCCTCCCCTTCTCCACTAGCAATACTCTGGAGGGAGTAAACATATAAATTTGGGGACAGGGCCACAAAGAAACACTGATACTAAACGTGAATGGAATTCAGCGGATTGGAAGACAGTGCGAATCTTGCAAATCTATTGCAAAGAAAAAAGCTGCATTTTTAGTCTGAAGTTCGCCTCCCATGTGAATCAGCCCCTACACTGGCACACACAGTTCAGATGCTGAGTATCTCTGCATATTTCCATAACAAAGGGTTATGGCTGCCCAGTAAGCTAAATTGAATTGTGAGTTGTGCCTGAGATAAAAAGGCTATGTATTGTGTGTGATTTACAAAAAGAGATCAAAAGGAGACTAGGTTAGAGAAAGAAAAGCAGAACAAAAGATAGGAAACTATGGCTGAATAATCAACACTTAAGACAAGCATCCCAAGGCTGGAGAAGGACAATTAAGTCTCTTATTTGGAGACTTCAAATGACTGCACTTTTGGAAGGGCAGAATCTGCACGGAGTCCTGACTGATCCTGAACTCTCAGCAGCGGATGAAGCAGGCACTGCCTCTTGTAAGCATAAGCATGCCAAAGTGAAGTCGCTTCTTATTTCTGCTTTATCATAAAACATTTCAATGAGCTGTAGGAATGCTAAAGAAATATGGGAAAAGCTTAAAAATGTGTATCAGAGAAAATCTAAAAATCATGTGATGTTTCTCTATAAAGTCACTGTACACGCTGAAACAATATGACAGAGAGGATTTGAATCCACATCTAGAGAGATTTACAAGTCTGCTCCAAGAATTAGAAAGATGTGGGAGATCTTTTTATTTATTTACTTATTATTTAAATTATATACCTCCCTTACTCCCAGCAGGAGCCCAGGGCAGCAAACAAAAACACTAAAACACTTTAAAACATCATAAAAACAGACTTAAAAATACATTAAAACAAAACATCTTTAAAAACATTTTTAAAGCTTTGAAAACATCTTAGAAAAGAAAAAAGAAAAAAGGTTAAAAACATTTTTTTAAAAATCCTCGCTCTGTCTGAGCTGCTGGAAGACAGACAATTCAGCTGGATAAGTGACCCTTTTTTTTAATACGGATTAACAGGCAAACATCCTCCTGTCTACATTCATCATTTTCTTATCTATACAGCTAAAGAGATTTGTCAAAGTAACAGCAATTGAGATAACCTAGGTGAGGTAAGACTTCCCTTTTTTTATTCACGGAACTAAGGGGGAAGAAAATATAAATAGCTTATCTTTTTTTTTTATTGCAAAAAGCTGACATGGAAAATAGCATTTTAAAGATTACAACGGACGAGAAATTTCTGATTGGAAGAGATAAGAAATCTTTTTGATTTATGGCTGGGACTATTTTTCCTGATCTACTTTTTTTTTGACGAATCTGCTCATTCTCTCTGCTACTAGCTATTTCGACGCTGTGAACTAAAGCCGTTCTTACACTTCCGGGCAGATAAGAGATAAGGGCTGTCTAGCGTGTGACGTTAGTTGGTTGGAAAGATTAACTCCTTTGTAACTGGTTAAAGAAATAAGCTGCTCTTTGTTTGGGACATTGACAATTGAAGGAGTTTTGTTCCTTTGGCTTTAAGAATGACAATTAAGAAGATCATGGATGTACAAGAAGGGACTTTATCTCTAGACATGTTTCAGAAAATAATGAATGGGATTAACTCAATAAAACAAGAACTGAGAAATAATAGAGAAGCGTGGAGAATTGAATTTCACGAAATGAGACAGGAGCTGAAAGAAACTCAGGATTCTATGAGAAAGGAGAATAAAGATAGATCTGGAAAACAAAAAAAGGATGAAAGAGAAATTAAAGGCAAGGTTCAAACTATGGAGATTGGCTTAATTATGGACATGAAAAAAGATTTGGATTTCCTGGCTGTGATGGATCCTGGAGACAAATATTACAGTTTGGAATTCAGCGCTGTCCCTGAAGGAATTGAAGAGATTGGAGATAAAGATATTATCGGTTCAAAAAAATTCTTGGACTGGAAGGATTTGATGGAACTTGAAATGGAGAAAGTTAACAGAATTAATCCCTGTTTTGTGTCAATGGAAAAACCTTCAAGAGATGTACTAGTGTATCATGTGGAAAAGAGGAACAGAGATGCGGCTTTGCAACAATACTTCAGTGATACGTTTGGATTTGATGGCAAGAAAATATCTGTGATGGAGGAAATCCTATCAGACTTTTATTATATGACTATGACAGCAAGATTTTTGGGTGCGTAAAGATGGAAGATGGAAGATGGACCCAATATGGATAATGACAGAAGAGCGATTTAAAATTACTGGACTTAGTAGATTTGATGAGTTGGATTAATTGGCATGTTTATTTAGAAAAAAAAATTGATTGACATATATCTCAAGGATTGGAAACTTCTCTTTGACTTTTTGTGGAAGATTAAAATGATATGATGTTAATGAGATTTGAAACCAACTAAGATAACCGTTGGAGGAAGGTGATTTTATAATCTATTAAGAGATAGGTTTGTTATATATTATAGATTTATAGCTGAACTATGACAAATCGGAAGTCAATATTCTTTCTTTTATATATATATATATATTTCTTTTTGTATTGTACTAGTTATTGATTTGTGTTGTTTTCTTTTTGTATTGTTTTGGTTTTGAAAATTGGAATAAAAATTAATTGAAAAAAAAAGCATTTTTTTAAAAAAAGGTTTACAAACATATTAAAAAGCAATTCCAACGCAGAAGCAAACTGGGATAAGATCTCAACTTAAAAGGCTTATTGAAAGAGGAAGGTCTTCAATAGGCACCAAAAAGATAGCAAAGATGGTGCCTGTCTAATATTTAAGGGTAGAGAATTCCACAGGGTAGGTGCCACCACACTAAAGGTCCATTTCCTATGTTGGGCAGAACAGACCTCCTGATAAGATGGTATCTGCAGGAAGCCCTCACCTGCAAACTTTACAAAAATTAATACTCCTGGCCTCTCTAAATGAATGCCATTATATCACGGCTTGCATACTTCAACAGACAGATCACAATTTGGATCATATGGATCATATTATGGCATATCTGAAAGAACAGGACTATAAAGAGAGACAGGAACAAGCTCTGGCTGAAAAAGCAAATTTTACTGTGGGCAGAAACAGCAACCAAAGGCAGGATAGAGAGATGAGCCATGCCCCGAAGCCACAGCAGGGCACAGATAGGAAAGAATTGCCTAAGATGCAAAACTCCTAATCACCTTCGATGAGATTGTCCTAGAAGGGAGACAGGAGAAAGAGTTGCTTTTAAAGAGAAGCAAGCTGAAAGAAAAAACACATAGCCAAACTAAAGTGAAGCATTCCAGTCACTATGTATCTGATGGAAAGAATATTATAAAATCAGATTTTTAATCAAAAGTGGGGCTACCGTAAATTTAATAAATGATATAAATTTGTTTAAGAACTTTATCCCCCATACACAGAATGTAATTACAGCATCAGGAATAGGTACTGTGGAGCTACTTTGCAAAATGCCAGAGGGCTCCAGAGAGCTTGAAATGAAAAATTCCATATTTGTTCCAGAATGTAAAGATAATTTAATAAGTGTCACTAAAATAATGGAACTTGGAGGTGAACTGTGTTTATATGACAAAATTTGCCAAGTTTTAGATGAAGGAGAAGTATGTTGTACTGCAAAACTGAAAAATGGACTTTTGCATTTGGAATATTTTGAAACTATGCATGCAAATACAACCAAAGAAACCTGTGATTCTGCTTGTTTATGTGTTTGGCATAGAAGAATGGGGCATGGCAGCTTAGCCAGAATCAGTGCTCTAGAGAAGGAAAATTTGGTTTAAGGAATTAAAACAGAACAATGTAAATCTACAGAAAAATGTGAATGTTGTATAAAAGCAAAAAGTGTGAAAGTGAAAGGAAAACTACAAAACCTGTAGAATTAATTCACACAGACCTTTGTGGACCCATGCAAATGCTATCACAGGGCAGAAATTTATACATGCTCATTTTCATAGTTGATTACGAGGTATACTGTATGTATGTACTGCCTTCAAGTCGATTCCGACTTATGGTGACCCTATGAATAGGGTTTTCATGAGGCTGAGAGGCAGTGACTGGCCCAAGGTCACCCAGTTCGCCTCATGGCTATGTGGGGATTTAAACCCTGGTCTCCCAGGTCATAGTCCAACACCTTAACCACTACACCACACTGGCTCTACAATGTACCTACTGAGAGAGAAAAATCAAGTACTTCAAAAATTGAAGGACTATGTCAGAATTGTATCCAACAAATTTGGCAAAAAGCCACAAATCATAAGATCTGACAAGGAGGAGAATTTGTGTCCAGGACTGTGAAAAACTTTGTACATGAGGAAGGCATAGAGTACCAGACTATTGTTGTTTATACTCCAGAACAAAATGGGGTTGTGGAACACATGAACCAGACTCTTGGACAGATGATTTGTTCCTTGTTGGAAGATGCAGTTACCACAGAAGTACTGGGGGGAAGCAGCGGTTACTGCTACCTATCTGCAGAACTGACTTCCGGCAGCTGCAACCAACAAAACACCTTTTGAGCTATGGGTACGATTGGACACCAAGCTTGTCTCACCTTCATGTATTCGGCTTTAAGGTCTTTATACACATCCCAAAACAAAAGAGATCAAAATTTGACAACACTGCCAAAGAAACAATATTCATTGGATATTCTTCAACACAGAAGGGATACCATGTCAGATTCCAAAACTGGTGAAGTTGGAGTATCCAGAGCTGCCCACTTAGATGAAGGAAAGTGTGCACACCAACCAGAAGGGGCGCCACACCAAACAGATTTATTTATTTATTTATTACATTTATATACCACCCCATAGCCGAAGCTCTCTGGGCGGTTTACAGCAATTAAAAACAACAAAAACAAATATACAAATTCCAAAACACAAAAAAAATTGAAAACACAATTAAAACAAAGCAATTTAAAAAGATGACAGCAAAATGGAAGAAGAAACAGCTATGCTTCCACCACAGAAGGGATCACAGTAATACACCAGCAGAAGAAGACGAGGCATCAGAGGCAGAAGTGGCAGCCGAAGTGCCATCACCCAGACACTTAATGCACCAGCAAAGGTGCACCACAAGAAAGTCTTGCTTACCTTGTGAGAGATAAACTTCCAGAGTTAGTGACCTGATAAAAGATTGAAGGCTTACCCAAAGCTGACGCTGAGAGGTGGAGGCATGCAGCCAAGGAAGAGCTGGAAGCTCTACACAAGAAAAAAGAACTTGGACACTGACCAAGCTTCCTCAAGGAAAAAAAGCTGTAGGATGCAAGAGGATATTCAAGAAAAGTCAGATGCTGAAGGAAAAGTTGAGAGATACAAGATAAGCCGTTGGAAAACTTCTGTATATCAGCACTATTACCAGGCCAGATGTGGCAGCAGCTGTGGGATACCTGCACAGAAAAAACCAGCTCGCTAACCAAGAAAGACCGTGAAGCAATCAAGAGAGTGGTGAGATATCTGAAGGGCACTGCAACCATCAAGCTGAAGTTAACAGTTACCTGAGATCCCAGATTAGCGGGATATGCAGATGCTGATTGCATCAGCAACGGGAACAGAGAGATTGGCTCTAATAGGGCCCAGTAACAGTCCTCAGAAAAATGTAGTAAGGAAGCCAAGCCATAAATCACATGGTCTTCAATGTCTGTATACTAATGCACAGAGCATGGGAAACAAGCAGGATGAACTTGAACTTTTAATACAGGAGGGTAATTAAGACTTGATAGGTATAACTGAAACTTGGTGAAATGACTCCCATGAATGGAATATAGCAACTGAAGGATATAACTTCAGTTACACCTGATACGGAGGCTGCAACCCTACCTCCCTGCTCATCAGCTCCCACTGGTAGTGCATGCACTCATCACCTCTCGACTGGACTACTGCAATGCGCTCTACGTGGGGCTACCCTTGAAAACGACCCGGAAACTACAGCTGGTACAAAATGCGGCGGCCTGTTTACTTACAAATAGCCGCCACCGTGATCACATTACGCCGGTGTTAGTTCATCTACACTGGCTTCCAGTTGCTTTCTGGGCCCAATTCAAGGTGTTGGTATTAACCTTTAAAGCCCTATACGGTCTCGGCCCAGTTTACCTGAAGGAGCACCTCCAGTACCACCAACTTAGCCGCCTGACTAGATCAGCCACGCAGGGCCTTCTCTCAGTACCACCAATGAAAACAGCTAGGTTGGTGGGAACTAGGGAGAGGGCATTTTCAGTGGCGGCCCCCACTCTCTGGAACTCCCTCCCGTTCGATCTTCGACATGCCCCTTCCCTGGATGCATTTCGCCGAGCATTAAAAACCTGGCTCTTTGGACAGGCCTTCGGGACCTCCGGGGTGGGCTAAGCTTTTATCACTATTACTGAATGCCCGTTGTTTACATACTGTTTTATGCTGTAATTTAATCCTTTATTGTCGACTGTATTGTATTGCTATGTATTTTAAATCGTATTTTAAATTGTATTTTACTGGAATTTAATTGTGTACGTCGCCTAGAGTGGCTTTGGCCAGATAGGCGACACAAAAATTAAATTATTATTATTATTATTATTATAACTTGTTCAAAAAGAACAGAAGAAATAAAAAGGGAAGTGGAGTCGCACTATATGTTAAAAATATATATCCCTGCACAGAAATACAGGAAGGTGAGCTTGGTAGCTCCACTGGATTAAAATTAATGGCACAAGTAATAAAAGGAATGTGGTGATTGGAGTCTACCACCGACCACCCAATCAAGGAGAAGACAAGAATGTAACTTTTGAAAAGCAAAATGCCAGTGTTTCGAGGAGGCATGATGTCGTAGTAATGGGAGATTTCAAGTATCCCGATATATGTTGGGAGACAAATTCTGCCCGTCCAAGAAATTTCTGACTTGTGTTGGAGATAACTTTCTCCTAAAGAAAGTGGAGGAATCAACCAAAGCATCAGCTATCCTGGACTTGATTCTAACCAACAGAGATGATTTGGTGGATGAAGTGGCAGTTACAGGAACTGTGGGGGAAAGTGACCACACCATACTTGAATTCTTGATTTTAACACAAGCAAAAGCTGAGAGTAGCCATACACACACCCTGGACTTCAGGAAAGCTGATTTTAATAAACTCAGAACAATTGTAAGTACTGTTCCATGGCAAGCAACCCTAATGAGAAAAGGAGTCCGAGATGGGTGGGAGTTTCTAAAAAAGGAAATTCTAAAAGTGCAATGGCAAGCAATTCCAATAAGGAAAAAAGGAGGAAAACAGCAGAAGCCAATGTGGCTTCACAAAAAGCTTAGAGATGATCTGAAAACAAAAAGGACACATACAGGAAGTGGAAAAAAGGCCCAGCCACAAAGGAAGGGTACAGGCAGGTATCACAGAATTGCAAGAATGGCATCAGGAAGGCTAAAGAGAATGAGCTGGGGTCAGCAAGAGATGCTAAAAGCAACAAAAAAGCTTTCTTCAGGTACATCCATGGTAAAAGAGAGAGAAAGGAAATGGTGGCACAGCTACTCAATGAGGATGGCAAAATGATAACAGATGACAAAGAAAAGGCAGAAGTGCTTTGGCTCAGTCTTCTCCCAAAAAAGGGTCTATGACCCTCCCGGGAAACATGAAGTGGAAGGGGTAGGATTGGAGCTGGAGAATGATAGACAAACAGTAATGGAATATCTAATCACTTTGAACGAGTTCAAATTGGCAGGGCCTGATAAACTGCATCCTAGGGTATTGAAGGAACTGACTGAAGAACTCTCAGAACCGCTGTCTATTATCTTTGCGAAATCGTGTAGGACTGGTGAAGTGCCAGATGATTGGAGGAGAGCTAATGTTGTCCCTATCTTGTAAGAGGGCAAAAAGAAGGAACTGGGGAACTACAGACCAGTCAGCTTAACATCAATCCCTGGAAAAACTCTGGAGCAGATTTTAAAGCAGTCAATTTGTAAGCACCTCGAAAACAATGCAGTGATTACTAGAAGCCAACATGGATTTATGAAGAACAAATCCTGTCAAACTAATCTTATCTCGTATTTTTGATCGGGTAACCTCCCTTGTAGACTGTGGGAATGTTGTGGACATAATATATCTCGACTTCAGCAAAGCTTTTGACAAAGTGCCCCATGATATTCTGATTAGCAAGCTAGCTAAATGTGGGCTGGATGGAACAGCTATCAGTTGGCTCCAGAATCGTACTCAAAGAGTGCTTATCAATGGTTCCTTCTCAAACTGGGCAGAAGTAATGAGTGAGGTACCACAGGGCTCGGTCCTGGGCCCAGTGCTCTTCAACATTTTTTATTAATGACTTGGATGAGGAGGTACAGAGCATGCTTATCAAATTTGCAGATGATACAAAACTGGGGGGCATAGCTAATACCGTGGAAGATAGAAACACAATTCAAAGGGACCTTGATAGGCTAGAACATTGGGCTGAAAACAACAGAATGAAATTCAACAGGAATAAATGCAAAGTTCTACACTTAGGAAAAAGAAACCAAATGCACAGTTATAAGATGGGGATACTTGGCTCAGCAATACGACATGTGAGAAGGATCTTGGAATTGTTGTTGATCACAACCTGAATATGACCCAACAGTGTGATGTGGCTGCAAAAAAGGCAAATGCTATTTTAGGCTGCGTTAACAGAAGTATAGTTTCCAAATCATGTGAAGTATTAGTTCCCCTCTATTCAGCACTGGTTAGGCCTCATCTTGAGTACTGCGTCCAGTTCTGGTCTCCGCACTTCAAGAAGGATGCAGACAAAGTGGAACAGGTTCAGAGGAGGGCAACAAGGATGATCAGGAGACTAGAAACAAAGCCCTCTGAGGAGAGACTGAAAGAACTGGGCATGTTTAGCCTGGAGAAGAGAAGACTGAGGGGAGATATGATAGCACTCTTCAAGTACATGAAAGGTTGTCACACAGAGGAGGGCCGGGATCTCTTCTCAATCGTCCCAGAGTGCAGAACACAGAATAATGGGCTCAAGTTGCAGGAAGCCAGATTTCGACTGAACATCAGGAAAAACTTCCTAACTGTTAGAGCCATACGACAATGGAACCAACTACCTAGAGCGGTACTCGGCTCTCCGACACTGGAGGCATTCAAGAGGCAGCTGGACAACCATCTGTCGGGAATGCTTTGATTTGGATTCGTGCATGGAGCAGGGGGTTGCACGTGATGGCCTTATAGGTCCCTTCCAACTCTACTATTCTATGAGTGGGCTGTAAGACACTAGAGCAGCCTTTCCCAATCAGTGTGCCTCCAGATGTTGTTGGACCACAACTCCCATCAGCCTCAGCCAGCATTGCCAATGGTCAGGAAAGATGGGAGTTGTGGTCCAACAACATCTGGATGCACACTGGTTGGGAAAGGCTGCACTAGAGATTGAAAATCCACCAGTGGAAACATCTTCTACTATGGAGATTCAGTGATCAGCTAGACAAGAAACAAAAGACTGTAGCACTCTCTTCCACAGAAGCAGAGTATGTGTCAGCTTCTGAAGCTAGCAGACAGTTGACATGGCTACTTGAACTGTTCAAAGATTTAATCATCTCTATACCTGGGCCTGTCGTGATGCATGAAGACAACCAAGGATGCATCAGTCTCATGGAGTCAGAAGGGGTGAGTTCACGAACCAAGAACATAGACATGAAGCACCATTTAATTAGAGATACCTACCACAAAGGACTACTTAAAATGGAATATTGTCCAATGGAAGACATGACTGCAGAAGCTCTGATGAAGGTGTTGGGCAAAGTCAGATACTGCAAGCTGCAAGCCTATATTGTACAATATAGGAAACAGACCTTTAGCATGGCAGCACCTACCCTTATGGAATTCCCTACCCTTAAATATTAGACAGGTACCATCTCTGTTATCTTTTCGGTGCCTATTGAAGACCTTCTTCTTTCAACAAGCCTTTTAAGTTGAGACCTTATCCCAGTCTGCGTCTGTGTTGGAATTGCTTTTTAATATGTTTTAAAACCTTCCTTTAAAAAACAATATGTTTTAACCTTTTTTAAAAGATGTCTTGAAAGCTTTTTAAATAAAATGTTTTTAAAGATGTTTTGTTTTAATGTACTTTAAAGTCTGTTTTTATGATGTTTTAAAGTGTTTTTAGTGCTTTTGTTGGCTGCCCTGGGCTCCTGCTGGATGAAGGGCAGGATATAAATCAAATAATAAATAAATAAAGATGAAATTCGTGGGCTGAACCAAACACTCATTGACAAGGGGTAGTGGGGCAACAGCAACTCGTGTTTGGGTTCTTTTGTTTGTATTCCAGAAGGAAGATAGAGTTAGAGGTCTCCAGCTGGCTAGGATTGCCTAACTTTACCTGCCTAACTTCCTTCCATTGTAAACTGATATGATCAGTGAAGCTGACCTGCCCCTTCCTTCCTTTGTCTTCTCCTTCGACTGTCTAAGGAGAGAGGAGACATCTCTGTCTTTGTTCTATCTCCTGAGCCATGAGGGCAATACCCAAGTCTGGGCATTGCGCCTCCAACTTAGTTAGAACTAGGTATGCCTTTCCTATCTACTATGTATTTCTATAAATAAAGTAGCTTTTTTATTTTACTAAGTCTTAAGTCTCAGTGAGCTAAATGCAGGGTAAAGGCTGCTTCTAAGGTAAATACACACACTGGCTCATGCAGCTCATGCCGCTGAGTGTCTCTGAGTATTTCCATAACAAAGAATACCATGGCCACTGGTATCAAGCACCATTTAAAGATGGAATAACACTGGTGAGAACCTAAAAGGGTCATAAAGAATTATCTAAGGACAGAGTCTTGCTCTGGCCCATAATAACAAGATGTTCTATGAGAAGACAATTTTACATCAGATTTAGTTTCTTGAAAGATACATGAGGGAATATTGAACGTACTTGTGATTGCTAGATTGGTTTATGCTCACCACTGGAAACATCAGGGTATTCCTTTGAAGCAAGTATGGCATAGATAGATAGATAGATAGATAGATAGATAGATAGATAGATAGATAGATAGATAGATAGATAGATAGATAGATAGATAGATAGATAGATAGATAGATAGATAGATAGATAGATAGATAGATAGATAGATAGATAGATGATAGATAGATAGATGATAACACTGTTGTTGGTAAAATAGATTACAATCCATCAATCCCGAAATGTATTTGTTCATGTTAATGAAATATGGAGCCCAGGAGTTATGTATGTAAAGATGAGGTCACAATTAGAATGGCTAAATCCCATATTAATATTCTGTCTGCAAATGTATTTTATCTGATAGAAATGTACTTGTAATATAGAGGGTTTTTTTAACTTTTTCATATTTTCAGAGCCAGTTAGAGTGTCAAACTAGGACTGGGAGACCAGGGTTCAAATCTCCACTCATCCATGAAGTTCACTGAGCGACTGTCGGAAGGCAGAGCTGGGGTCCCAATCCCGGGGAGCTGGATCCCGGAGAGTTGGGAGAAGAGTATTCGGATGGATGGCAGAGGGAAGGGGGAGGAACTTCCCCCCTTTGGAGCGAAGACGAAACAGAGGAACTGCCAGTGATAAGGTCGCTTAGCAACGGGGAGCCTGAGCCCTCCCTGGACATTCTCACGCCTCCCCCTCTTTCAGGCTCAGAGCAAGAAGGGGAAGAGGGAGGGCTGCTCACAGCAGAAAAGCGGGGAGGCAGTTTACCATCAGCCCCTCCCCTATCCCCCATCCTGGAATCGGAAACTTCAGAAGAGGAGGGGGTGATGCTTCCCCCCTCACCGTGCACACTCAGACAGCTGAAAAGACAGGAGAGAAGGGGGGGAAGGCGGGCAGTACCTGAGTGGCAGTTAAGGAGGAGCAAAAGATTGCGTGCCCGTTTGGCCCCTTCTTAAAGAACAGGCGGGAAGAAGTCCCTTGCTCTGTCAACTTTCTCCCAATGCCGTAGGACCTGTATCCCTGTATTGCTTCATGAGAAAACGCAGTCTTTGTTTGGACATTACCCTAATAAAACATGAATTAACTACAACCGCTGGTCTGGTTCCTGAGTCACATCCTGGGCCTGACAGCTTGACAGAGCCACCTAAATCACCCTCAACGCTCTCTTCACTTGACTGGGACAAGATGTCAAAGGGAGCAGCGGGGGGGACGAACCCCACTTCTGAGACGGAAGAAGTGAAACTCTTGAGGACTAAGGTAGCTGATTTGCAGACGGATGTTCAAGCCCTGCTAGCAGCAGTCAAGGCGCTGAAGACGGATAATCAAACCTTGAAGGCCATGATAGACCAGATGCAAACAGCCCCTCCAGCTGCCGTAGTAAAGGTTCCCATTGGATTGCCCCCAAAATACGCGGGACAAAGTGATCAGTTGGCAACTTTCGTGGCTCAATGTGAGTTATATCTGGATGTCAGGCACATGGAGTTTCCAGACGATGGGGCTAAAGTGGCCTTCGTGATTAGCCTCCTGGAGGGAGAAGCTGCAAAATGGGTGACTCCGTATCTCGTGAGAAAGGATACTGTCTTAAGAAGGTACAGAGGATTTATACAGGAGATGACCGAGATGTTCCAAGACCCGCAAAGAGCTGAAACAGTAGCAAGGCAACTAGGCACTCTGAAGCAAGCTAAAGGGACTGTTTCCGAGTACACTAACGCTTTTAAAATTCTGTCCCAGGAAACTGGTTACAATGACGCCGCCCTGATGTTTATGTACCGGAGTGGATTAAATGCTGAAATCCTGGATGAGTTGGCCAGGACCTCCCCCCCCGCTGACCTACCAGGGCTCATCCGGCTATGCCTACAGATAGATCACCGGATGGAAGGAAGGTGCCTGGAAAGGAAGCAGGAGGTCCCGAGATACTCAGCCTCGGCATCCCGCAGCAAGACCCTTCCCTCTGCAGGGATGGCAGGTAATGCAACTGAGGGACAGGGAGGGGCTAGGCCAAGATTGTCAGAAGAAGAAAAGGAAAGACGACGTCGAGAACGTTTATGCTTTTATTGTTCAAAGCCGGGCCACGTGGCCAGAGACTGTGGACTGAAAGGGGGGAAAGCTGAGCCATCAGGAAACTAGAACACCCAGTCCACGTGCAGGCCGGTGGACTGGGGGCAGCCAGTAAAGGCCCCCAATGATCCAACCTCCCTCAAAGGGGGTGTTGGTCTTGCCTATTCGGATTACAACTTCCAGAGGAGTGGTGTTTAATTCCACTGCCTTAATTGACAGTGGAGCCTCCACAAATTTTATTGATGCAAAGTTAGTCGTCATGGAATTTCCCGGTGGAAACTGGATGCTCCCCTAGCTGTGGAGACTACCGATGGGAGACCCCTGAAGTCAGGAGGGGTGACACAAGCCACGGAGGAAGTGAAACTTCAAATCCCTGGGCACGAAGAGTTCATTTCGCTATACGTGTCAGATCTCTCGAACTTTGAGGTGATTCTGGGAATGCCCTGGCTAGCAAAGCATGAACCCAAAATAAGTTGGAAGGAGGTGGTGGTGTGGTTCACCTCACAGTATTGCCAGGAGAACTGTCAACCTGAAGGAATCAAGAACACCTTAGCGGGGGCAGTGCAAGAGATCGAGCAAGTGACCCTGCTGCCAAAGTATGAAGAATTCAAAGATGTGTTTGATGAAAAAGAGGCAGAGACTTTACCCCCCCACCGCCCTTACAACTGAGCGATTGATCTAGTGCCAGGAGCCAGCATCCCATCAGGGAGAATCTACTCTCTCACAGAGAATGAGAGGGAGGCCCTGAAGGAATTCCTGGATAAAAACCTGAGGCGAGGATTCATACGCCCCTCTCAATCTCCTGCTGGAGCGCAACTATTGTTTGTGAAAAAGAAGGGGGGGGACTCAGACCCTGTAACGACTATCGCGCATTGAACCAGATCACCATCCCCAACAGCTACCCGCTGCCCCTGATCTCAGAGTTGCTGGACCGACTGCGCTCTGCAAAAATCTTCACGAAGTTGGATTTGAGAGGAGCGTACAATCTGATCAGAATGAAGGAGGGAGATGAATGGAAAACAGGATTCTTGACCGCTTACGGACAGTATGAATACCTGGTCATGCCGTTTGGGCTTTGTGGAAGTCCAGGAATTTTTCAAAAATTCATGAACGACGTGTTTAGAGACTTGTTGGACACGTATGTAATCTGTTACTTAGATGATATCCTGGTGTTCTCAAAGAACCAGGAAGACCACGACCAGCATGTGAAGACGGTGTTGAAGAGACTGAGAGAAAATCACCTGTATGCTAAATTAGAGAAATGTGGATTTGACCTCAAGTCTCTAGACTTCCTTGGATATCGAATCTCAGCGGAAGGCGTGGAGATGGACCCAGGGAAAGTAAGCTGCATATTGGACTGGGGCCAACCTGTCACCAAAAAGGATGTACAACGGTTTTGGGGGTTTGCCAATTATTACAGAAAGTTCATTCCAGGGTTTTCCAAATTAACAGCTCCTCTGACTGACTGTTTAAGGGGGAAGAAGAAGTTTCAATGGACAGAGAATGCCACCGAGGCCTTTGAGGAGCTGAAGAGAAGGTTTGCTACTGAGCCCATTCTGCGCTTTGCTGATCCGAACCGCCCTTTCGTAGTGGAAGCAGATGCTTCAGATTTTGCCATTGGGGGGGTCCTGCTACAATTAGACCAAGAAGGGAAGGAGCTGCACCCCTGTGCGTACTTCTCTTGGAAGTTAAAGCCTGCAGAGAAGAACTACACAGTTTGGGAGAAGGAGCTGCTGGCCATCAAGGACTCTTTTGAAAACTGGAGACAATACCTAGAGGGGGGCTCTCATCGAATTGAAGTGCGCTCCGACCACAAGAATCTTGAAAGTCTCCAAATAGCCAGAAAGCTGAACCAGAGACAGATAAGATGGTCCCAGTTCTTCACTAGGTTTAACTTCCAGATTACTTACCATGCCCAAGCCAAAAACCAGAGAGCGGATGCCTTATCCAGACAGCCACAATACAAAGAAAGTGAATCCGAGGACCAGCCTCAGTACGTAATCCCGCCAGAGAAATTAACGTTGGGAGTATGCCAGCCTTCATGGGAAGAGGAACTCAAAAAGACACAACAAGAAGATGCAGACATGCTAAAATATCAGCAGGAGACGGGACAAGGTCAAGACTCAGAAGTAACCTTTCACTGGAGAAATGGACTGTTATGGTTCAAAACCGCCAGATATGTGCCAGAAGGGGAATTAAGGCTCAGAATCCTACGCCAGTGTCATGATTCCATCACAGCGGGACACTTTGGGATTTACAAGACCATTCAGAACGTGGCCAAGGACTTCTGGTGGCCCAAAATGCGTCGGGATATTGAGAGTTATGTAAAGTCCTGCTCTGTCTGTCTGCGGACAAAAACACAAACAGGGACACCAGCAGGACTGTTACAACCGTTGCCTGTCCCACACGAACCCTGGAAGGACCTCTCCATGGATTTTATAACTGATCTACCCAAATCCCAAGGAATGACAGCCATCTTAGTAGTGGTGGATCTACTTACCAAAATGGCACACTTTCTTCCTTGTGCAGGGGCCTTAGAGGCTAAAGAAATGGCCAAGTTATTCATAAAAGAAGTCTACCGGCTGCATGGATTGCCAAACAGCGTAGTCTCAGACCGAGGAACTCAGTTCACAGCCAAATTTTGGAGAGCAATGTGGAAACAGTTGCAGACGGAATTAAAACTCTCCTCCGCCCATCACCCCCAGACAGATGGGCAGACGGAACGCTTGAACGCCGTTTTGGAAAGATATTTACGAAGTTATGTGTCCTATCAACAGACTGACTGGGTATCATATTTGCATTTTGCAGAGTTCGCCTACAACAATTCTCTGCACTCCAGCACTCAACAAACCCCGTTCTTCGCTAATTATGGATTCCATCCTAAAGTCTTTCCAAGCAGCTCAGAAGGAATGCTGGTACCGGCAGCTGAGAACTTCCTTAAGGAATTGCAAGCGGCGCAACAGACACTGAAACAGCAGTTAAACGAAGCCAAAACGGAGTACAAGCGAGTTGCTGACCTGCACAGGAAGGAGCCCCCCCCCTTCAACCGGGAGACCAGGTATGGCTGTCCACCCGCTTCTTCCAGATGCCGGGCAAATGTAGAAAATTACAAGACAAGAGGGTGGGTCCTTTCGAAATAGAAACTCAAATTAATCCCGTGGCGTACCGACTGAAGCTGCCTGACACGTTTAAAATACATCCTGTGTTCCATCGATCCCTCTTAACGAAAGCCACCCCTCCCAGTGAGTTACGGCCGGAGGAACCACCCGGAGCTCCACTCCTGGTAAATGAGCAGCTTGAGTTTGAAGTTGAGGAGATCTTAGATTCCAGGATCAGACGCCACAAGCTGCAGTACTTGATTGACTGGAAAGGCTATGGGGTGGCTGACAGATCATGGGAAGATGCAGCTGATGTGCATGCTCCAGAATTGGTAAAACTTTTGCATCAACATTTTCCCCACCGTCCCAAGCCAGACAAGGGGAGGGGGGCACAGCCTGGGAGGGGGGATGGTGTCGGAAGGCAGAGCTGGGGTCCCAATCCCGGGGAGCTGGATCCCGGAGAGTTGGGAGAAGAGTATTCGGATGGATGGCAGAGGGAAGGGGGAGGAACTTCCCCCCTTTGGAGCGAAGACGAAACAGAGGAACTGCCAGTGATAAGGTCGCTTAGCAACGGGGAGCCTGAGCCCTCCCTGGACATTCTCACGCCTCCCCCTCTTTCAGGCTCAGAGCAAGAGGGGGAAGAGGGAGGGCTGCTCACAGCAGAAAAGCAGGGAGGCAGTTTACCATCAGCCCCTCCCCTATCCCCCATCCTGGAATCGGAAACTTCAGAAGAGGAGGGGGTGATACTTCCCCCCTCACCGCGCACACGCAGACAGCTGAAAAGACAGGAGAGAAGGGGGGAAGGTGGGCAGTACCTGAGGGGCAGTTAAGGAGGAGTGAAAGATTGCGCGCCCGTTTGGCCCCTTCTTAAAGAACAGGCGGGAAGAAGTCCCTTGCTCTGTCAACTTTCTCCCAATGCCGCAGAACCTGTATCCCTGTATTGCTTCATGAGAAAACGCAGTCTTTGTTTGGACATTACCCTAATAAAACACGAATTAACTACAACCGCTGGTCTGGTTCCTGAGTCACATCCTGGGCCTGACAGCGACCTTGGGCTAGTCACTATCTTTCAGCTAACCTGCTTTGCAGGGTTGTTGTGAGGATAAAATGGGGAGGACAACCACATATACCACCTTGGTCTCCTTGGGGGAAAGGTGGGATGAGAAATAAATAAATACTTGAATCAAATAAAAAATAAGGTTTTTTTAAAAAAAAAGACCTTCTAAATTTAACCCCATATATAATCACATTACTACAAATGCAAAGCAAAATAAATAAATAAATAAAAAAGGACTTGGCAGGCCTTTCAGTGATAAGTGGCTGAAGCACTGGTGGAACACTGCTACTACTTCTTCCTGTCTCTTGATGTTCAGTCTATTAATAATTTTATTTTATTTAAGAAATTTATATACCGCTTAATCACTAGCATTTCTAAGCAGTGTATGTAAAAATAGACTGTACAGAGAGTAAAACAATAGAATTTCATCATAAAACCAAACAGAAAACCAAGCACAACCTTAAAAGCCAGCGTGGTGTAGTGGTTAGAGTGTTGGACTAGGCCCTAGGAAACCAGGGTTCAAATCTCCACTCGGCCATGAAGCTAGCTGAGTGACCTTGGGCCAGTCACAGTCTCTCAGCATGACCTACCTCACAGTGTTGTTGTGAAGATAAAATGGAGAGGGAAGAGAACCATGTACACCATCTTGAACTCCTTGGGGGAAAGGTGTGTTATACATGTGATAATAAAATAATAACCAAATAAATAAATAAAATACCTGCTGGAACAAAAAAGCCCTTGCATGTGCCTGAAGTTCTTAGCTGATCTCAGCTGGGAGGGAGTTCCACTGAATCAGGCCCACAACACTGAATGCATGTCTTCTAGTAGTTACAAGCCATGCAACTGAGCCACAGGGGACCACTGACAGAGACTTCCCCAAAGATCTCAGTGATCAGGCAGGGGGATCAGGTTGTCCTTAAAATATACAGGAGGACCCAAGTTGTTAAGGGCTTTGTGAATTAATACAAGAACCTTGAACCTAGCACAGTAATATTCCTTTCCATTCCTTTCCCCCTCTTTCCTTCTGCCACTGACTTCCTTGCTGAAAAATTTCAAACTCTTTGAAGCTTAGAAACAAAATACTACTTGCAAAACGAGCAAATCTGTACCCATTTGCTTAAATGGTGCTGTTTGTGATTACAGAGTCTGGGGTCCCTTGAATTCACATATCCTTTATTTTCAGAAACAGTAGTGAAAAGAATGGCCCAAAATGAAAAACAACAACACTTGAAATGCTCTTCAAATCACTGCGCACTCCCCTCCTCTGTCTTGCCCCCCCCCGCTGCCACCCATCTCAGAGATTACCAAAAATCCTTGGGGAAACATGTAATATCCTCTGCTATTCCATTCACTTAACATGGTCTTAAGAAATGTCGGGAGCAGGAGTGATCCTGACAGTGACAAATGACTTAGAGCAGCCTGGCGTTAATAAAACATATTGCAAGATGTGGTGGGTACTGTTAAAAGTATCTGTTTGCTGTTTAATATACGATGCTCTAAATCTCAATATGTTGCTACCAAGGCGAGCTACTAGCCAGCTAATGATACCTCATGTCTAATACAAGAAGATAGAAGGTGAAAAATTTATTTCACTTAATCTCAGGAAGTGCTATTTAGAAAATATCAAGTTGGTTGTCAAATAGAGAGCACAGGAGAGGAAGAAGTCAATGGGACAGGAGAGTGAAAGTGGAGTGTTAATCAAGAACATCAAAGAGGCTCTACACAAAACAAGGAAACATGGAATGTAAAGGAAAATGTTATATGGAAGTCGCACAATATATCTGGTGGTTTTTTTACATGACGCTGAACTGGAACAATACCATATTTGGTTCTCAGATATCAAGGCCAGAGATGAGGATGTGAAAAGAGACTGGAGTAGGTTGTGAAGTAATATAAGAAGTATAGGTTAAAATTTCTAGCTAGGACTCAGAAAGACTTTGTCTGATTATCCAGTGATCTCTCTGAAAACTCCTCCCCGTTGAATTTGGTCAGGAGTATCCTAAAGGCTTCTGCTCCCTGCCTGTAACCTAGGCAGACCTTCATAAGAACTTGGGATAGGCTTCCCTCTGCACTTTCCAAGACGGATGGAGATGAGCCCAGCAAATGGTGAGGCAGCTATTGGTGCAAGTTTCCAAGAACTGAGACTGGTGTCCAAGGCAGTAATGGATGGCATGGACTGAGGGTAATTGAACAGTGAGCATTCTTTCCCCCGGCCCCACTAACACCTTCCTGGGCAAGATATCTGTAATTTTACAGACTCTAAGTGCTAAGTACCACAGCAGCAGCACCCTTATCTGCAGGCTTGATGACAACATCCCTTCTCATCTGAAGGTTCCTTGGGGCTATTCTTTCTTCTTTTGAAAGGTTGTCATGAGTAGGAGTTGGTGTGTGGTTGTTAATGACTCTGTTTATTGATAAGAGAAAGGTTTCTATGACTGGATTCCTATTAATGTTCGGTGTCCAAGTTTTAGGTGGCAGAAACTACTTTGGACACATAGTGAGAAGACATGATTCACTGGAAAAGACCATAATGCTGGGAAAAACAGAAGGGTGTAGAAAGAGAGGAAGGCCAAACAAGAGATGGATGGATTCCATAAAGGAAGCCACAGACCTGAACTTACAAGATCTGAACAGGGTGGTTCACGACAGATGCTATTGGAGGTTGCTGATTCATAGGGTCGCCGTAAGTCGTAGTCAACTTGAAGGCACATAATAACAGCAACAAAATGTTGTTTTTAGAGTAATCATAAAAAAATTCAGCCAATCTGCATCTCCTTTCAAATGCTCTGATGTCTGATGCCTGCCGTGAGATCTATTATTGTTGTGGAGTCATTTCTGTAAGTTATGTCAGGTGATCTTGTTATACACGTGGAAGTTTTTGGAGTAAATCTTTTGAATCTCCTGTTTTTCTTTTTCTTGTTGTTAGCTTTTACTCTTGTAGCAGAGGAAAATATTTCTTTATAAATATAACCCTGTGTTATTAAATTGGATGGTATAAGGGAAATATGATATCTTAGAATATCTTTAGAATATATAAACTGTTCTTATATTGTTTTATAAATGTTTTGATTTTGTTGTGAAATCACTTCAAGATACATCATAGGAAGCAATTCAGAGAGAGAGAGAGAGAGAGATTGTTCATGAATCTCTCACATCTCATCTAACTTACCATAAGAGCTCAGAAGGCCTGTGAGCTTCCGCTCCCAAATCATATATTTCTTATATTAATATATAATAAAAATGCAAACTGTTAATGCTATCACACCATCATGCAGTATGACATCAGGGGCAGGGCGCAGCAGCAAAGAAAGCTTACCTGGGGAGTGGGCAAGCTATGGGTGTGAGAGGTTGGTGGTGTCAGAGGCCTGGGAAGGCTAGGAACAAGAGGCTGGTGGGGGTGGGGAAGCCCCAGCATGGCCAGGCACAAGAGGGTGGTGGTGGCAGCAAGGGGGGAGACCAGGCAAGGGGAGGGGGAGAGCCCTGGTGATCCATGGGGTGGAAGGGAAGGCTGGGCTTTGGTGACACATGGGGGGAAAGGGGGTGGGCTTTGGCAGTGGTAGGCAGGGAAGCAAGCAGGTGTGGCAGCCCCTAGTATCACATAAAAGTAGGTTCAGACATTCCTGGTTCCATCTAGTTCCATCCAGTACAACAGCAAGATTTTTTTATCCAACCAAGAACAGATGCACATGGCATGGATAGAGTGTAGGCCACATAGTAAAAACAAAGATATATACTGGAAGGGTCACTGGTCATTCTTATCATACTGAAAATACTGAAGGGAGTATATGCAAGCATCCTCAACCTGACTTAGATTGCTGAACAGAAGACATCACAACCCACTGGGCCCAAGGAAACAAACAAGTGGGCAACTTTTCCTTTAAATTATATTTCCTTGGGTTCCTTATCCCTGTTATAAATTTGGTCTCAACAAGCCACTTGAAACTCTAGCTATCCAACAATCACCTTCAGATTGTCTACTATTCAATAAATACAACCCAAACTGTGTCTACGCAACAGAAGATTGTGGGTTTATTTTTTTTTAATTCCCCAAATATATGGCAAGGGACATACATCAAGAAATGGATGGGAGACCACCTGGGAATCATATGTAAGCCGCCTTGGGTTTCATGAAAAAAGAAAGGCGGGGTATAAATGTTAATAAATAAATAAAATAAATAAATGGAAAGCTGTGTTGTATTAAGAGAGAGAGAGAGCACTCTTGAACAACAAAGCATGTGTTCCAAAAAAAAGAGCCCAAAAGCCAGGCAACATTTTCCTCTGATGTTATTTCCAGTGTTGTCCAGCAGATGCCACAGGGAAGGCAAATGAGCAACTGCGACTAGACACTGTTACAAGCTGCTATAGGCCCAACCATTTCAAAGCAAAGGATGTCAAGTTTTGCATGAGATGGTCTCCAGCAATCAAACAAAGCTGCTGTTTGTTAGCCCCTTGTGGTCCCTTGACTTTTCATCTTGATTAAAGATTACAGTGAATGATAGAATTAGCAGTATTGTGACACTAATCTCTTTTGGTTGGTCCAGAATCAGTTGTCTGGCTGCTGCACACACATTCTTCCTTTGGGCTACCAATTAGTGGCACCAGCTGCCAGCCTCGGTTCCAAGGCTAGGAGCGATTACACACAGACCATTAGCTTTAAAAGGCATTTGGAAGTTCAGACAATGTTGTTGGGGATCACACAATTTGAACATACTGCATGGCCATATGTGATTCAGCTGGCCTCCCTTGCAGCCATTTCTCATCCATAAACCTGTTGGTGAACAATGTGATGATGCAGGAGGAATGCTTATAAAGTTCAACTGGATACCTTGGCATGGAGGGATTTTCTTTCTTTTCGATGATCGAGTCATTGTCCCTTGATTTTGTGTGTTTTTTAAGTGGGCACCTATTTAAACTGGTTAAGGCTACAATTCTACATATATTCTGTGGCAAGCAATCTACACAGCAATCAATAGGACTAGCCAATGGGTCACTGCACCACCAATCTCAGTTGGCCCTCAGGCAGCCCCATCTGCCTCCCCTCTTGCTTAAAATGTGTCTGGGGGTGACACTGGCTGTCAGCTTCCTCATCCTTAGTTTCAGTGTTGCCCTTGTAGAACTCAGCAGGGAGGGGAAGGGGGACAAAACTAGAATAAGTTGGCTTTTCCTGTCATTGTCTTTGGCTCCCTCTATTGTTCATTTTCCTGCATTCTGCCTTTCCAGGCCTACTGGGTGCCAGCCACAACTGAACAGGACTTACTTTCAAGTAAATGTAGGATCAGGTTGAACAACTTCGAAACTCTCTCTTTTACATTGCCCATAGAAAAAGTGGTGCAGAAGCAGGGATCCTGGAAAGGGGCGTATAGATGGGACAAGAGCACAATTGACTGGGAGGGGGGACTGAGCTGTCCCCAGAGATGATCAGACAAAAATACTGTCACTGTAGTCAATGTCAATTGAGAAAGAAGAGGGAAAGGTGCAACTCCCTGCAACTTGCTTTCTGTGCTGTGAAGCAGAGCTTTGCTGCACAGTAAGGAGCTGAACCGAGAGCTAATTCGGGGGGGGGGGAGAAAGAGGAGGAGCTGAGGTGGAGAGTGACGAGGTTCAGCCTAGATCTTATAAAATGTAAATGTTCTGCCTTCAAGTTGATTCCGACTTATGGTGACCCTATGAATAGGGATTTCATGAGGCTGAGAGGCAGTGACTGGCCCAAAGTCACCCAGTGAGCTTCATGGCTATGTGGGGATTCGAACCCTGGTCTCCCAGGTCATAGTCCAACACTTTAACTGCTATAATATCGATAAACTGTGATGTTTCAGTATAGTTGGGAACCCTTTTGAATTTAAGTGTGATTGCGTCTGTGTGTGTCTGTGTGTGCATGTGTGATCTTTTGCAAATAATAGAAATGTAACAGAAAAAAATATATCATCAGCTGTTGTTGTTGTTGTTGTGTGCCTTCAAGTCAATTATGACTTATGGTGACCCTATGAATCACTGACCTCCAATAGCATGTTGCCTTTTGGATACTCTGTTCATAGGGTTTTCGTGGTAAGAGGTATTCAGAGGTGGTTTACCATTGCCTTCCTCTGAGTCTGGATGCATCTTAGTCTGGTGTCTCAGCTTTGAGCATTCCACCTTGGGTGCCCCTGCTAGGAGTTTAGCCTCTTGGTCTAGACTCCTGATGGTGTCCTGCCCAGAGTGAGACTCACAAGACGGAGACAAGACTGGAATTAATTCCTGTTTTATTAAAGTAACATCGAAGGTTATGTGTTTCATCGGCACGCTATGCTAACTCACTACCATCCCTAACTAAGCTACTTACGCATACTCTGCGGCATATAAAGAGAGTTGACTCAGCACCCAGATCAGGGGGGGTGCAACCTTAAACAAGAAAAATTTTCGCTTGTAATCCCTGACTCCTTCGTAGCCCCTCCCTCTGACCAAAGCACTTCTCCCAGCGTCTTGTGCAGGGTGAAAGGGGGCGTGCCTCCGCTGGCTCATCTGACAACAGTCTTGAAAGGTGTCGGCTTGGCTTCAGGAAACAGGGAAATGCTTGACGTGTGTGAGGGGGCTCGGGGGTGTGTGGAGTTGGCACGTGTGCCAAGACATTCCCCAACGGTTCAGTGGGGGTGTCTGGAAGTCAAGTGCGGTCTTCTTTGGCAGGAGAACTGACTGTGGGAACTGGCACAGTGTCAAACACACCTCCTCCCTCCTCATCTAGGAAAGTCTCAACACCCTCTGATTCTTCCCCCTGCCCTAATGGGAGAAACAGAAGCTCATCCAGCCCCCCTCCTTGATCCTACTGAGGGCACTGGGGCTCAACAGACGGCATTGCTCTTAGCTTCTTCAACACTCTCCAACCCCCTCACCAAGTAAAAGAATTCCATCTATCCTGACTTCAATGTATATATTAATATAGGCAGCCCAGAGCTTGGAAGTAACTCGTTAGAAATAACGAGTTACTTGTAATTTGTTACTATTTTGCATAACGAGTGGGTAACTTCATTACATTTTGTATGTAACAGAACGAGTGGTAATTTCATTACTTTTGAGCTGCAAATGTAACTTTTTTGCTTTACATTTGGATGTTACGGGGGGGGGAAAGCAGGGGAAATCATCTGCTGCTGTGATTGGTGGAATGGTGGAGGAAATATATGTGCCTCAAACTGGGCTTCCGCGCTGTTTAGCTCTTCCCTCGGGCTGTATGGAGGCACGAGGGTGGAAGTGGAGAGTCAGACAGCGCTGGAGGGCAAGGAGGAGTAGAAGGCAGAAGCAGCAGAATGGAAGTGAAGAGCTGTGGAGGTGAGTGTATGTGTTACCCTTTCCAGCCTACTCTCCCTGCCCCCCCACTTGTTCTGCCTCCCTCAGCCTGCTCGCCCGCCCCCTCTGCTCTTCCTGGCACCCCCTGCTTGTCCTCGCATCTCCTCTGCTTGTCCTTGCACCCCCTCCGCTTGTCCTTGCACCCTCTGTGCATCCCCTCCGCTTGTCCTTGCACCCTCTTTGCACCCCCTCCACTTGTCCTTGCACCCTCTTTGCATCCCCTCCGCTTGTCCTTGCACCCTCTTTGCATCACCTGTGCTTCTCCTTGCACCCTCTTTGCATCCCCTCCGCTTGTCCTTGCACTCTCTTTGCATCCCCTCCGCTTGTCCTTGCACCCTCTCTGCATCCCCTCAGCTTGTCCTTGCACCCTCTTTGCATCCCCTCCGCTTGTCCTTGCATCCACTTTGCATCCCCTCCGCTTGTCCTTGCACCCCTCCAGAGAGGGTGAAAATTGGGAACTGGCAAGAGACTAGGAGGTAGGTGCAGTCTCATACTTCTGTTTGTGTGTTTTGCTTCAGTTATGTGCCTCTCATAGAGCGACTCTCACTAGGCAGCAAGAGATGACTACCCCAAGCAACTAATTTGGGGCACCATGCAACAAATTATTAGCTATTTTAATTTTTGGTTGTTGTATATTTACTGTCAGGAAGAGGTACTTGTGAGATTTTCTGCCTCAAATGCCAACATAACTTTTCAAGCTATAGTACTATGACCTTGACTTGGGGGCAGGGCACCATTTGCTCTTCTGCTTCAAGTAGCAAAATGTCTTGGGCTGCACCTGCTTGCAGTCATTTCACATACTGGACAACTAACATGGCTTTTTGGTGAAGGGCAAGAGAGAATAAGACTGTTATCTCAAAAACAGTTGTGCTTGAGGAAAAGATGGCAAACATATGTAGAACTGAACTTTTCTGCAATAATATAGACATTTGCATAGGGTATTTTTTCTACTCATGGAATATTAAATCTTTAAGTCCTAAATCCTTTGTCATCCCCTCCCCCTTGTGCACACCCTTTATTTTATTTATTTTATTTATTTATTTTATTTATTTTATTAGATTTTTATACCGCCTGACTAGCATTAGCTCTCTGGGCAGTGTACAACAAAATATAAAAATACAAAAACATCTCAAAATCTCATAATAAAATACAGCATAAACATATGTAAAAACAAGAAATCAGAAACAATTACAACAAAATTTAAAACTAAAACAAGTTACATATTAAAACGCCATAGCAAAGAGGAAGGTCTTAACCTGGCGCCGAAAGGACAACAATGTCGGCGCCATACGCACCTCTTCCACAATTCGGGGGCCACCACTGAGAAGGCCCTAGATCTTGTCACCACCCTCCGAGCCTCCCTATGAGATGGAACTCGGAGGAGGGCCTTCGATGTAGAGCGTAGTGTACGGGCAGGTTCATATCGGGAGAGGCGTTCCGACAAGTATTGTGGTCCCGCGCCATATAGGGCTTTATAGGTTAGAACCAACACTTTGAATCTAGCCCAGAAGCATATTGGCAGCCAGTGCAAGCGAGCCAGAACAGGTGTTATGTGTTCCGACCGCCTGGTCCCCGTTATTAATCTGGCGGCCGCATTTTGGACAAGCTGTAGCTTCCGAACTGTCTTCAAAGGCAGCCCTACGTAGAGCGCATTGCAGTAATCCAGTCGTGAGGTTACCAGAGCATGTACGACTGATGTTAGGTCCTCCCTTCTCAGATAGGGACGTAGCTGGGCCACCAGCCAAAGCTGGTAGAAAGCATTCCGTGCCACAGATGCCACTTGGGCCTCAAGTGACAGGGAAGGATCTAGAAAGACTCCCAGACTACGAACCCGGTCTTTAGGGGAAGTGTAACCCCATCCAGGACAGGGTGTATATCCACCATCCGATCAGGGAAGCCGTTCACCAGCAGCATCTCAGTCTTATCTGGATTGAGCTTCAGTTTGTTAGCTCTCATCCAGTCCATTATCGCAGCCAGGCAATGGTTCAGCACATTGACAGCCTCACTTGAAGAGGATGAAAAGGAGAAATAGAGCTGTCTTTCTCCCTATGCATGTAGGTCAAAATGACAACTGGTGTAGTTTGGGAATTAACAGAATGAGAGCTGAATTACAACTCAAAAAAGAACTTCCCTGCTGGTGTCTGCTACTGATGTGGGGGGCATTTTGTTAGGGATGAGTGGGGGTAATTTGCTGCTGAAACTTTTTATCTGCAACCCCTTCCCTGGCCACTTTCCCCTAGCTGATGGAGGTCAATAAGGAAAAATATGGGGCATTGCACTGGTAAAGTGGCAGGCATGGAAAACAGCCCCTTCCATCTATCTCCTGCTTCACCTACCCAAATGCACCCCAGCAAATGCTTTGCACATTGACAGCACACATTTAGTTGGTTTTCTGGTATTTGCTGCTGAAAGTATAGTTCCATGCTGGGTGCAGCTGGGACGTTCTGAGTTCATATCTTGCCACAGCCATGAACTCGCTGGATGACCTTCTGGCCACACCCACGCCAGACATTTATGCCACTTTAAACAGTCATGACTTCCCCCAAAGAATCCTGGCAAGTGTAGTTTGTGACGGGTGCTGAGTGTTATTAGGAGACTCCTATTCTCCCGGCAGAGCTCCAGTGTCCAGAGTGGTTTAACAGTCAGCCCCTCTTCTCAGACAATTCTGTGACTGGAGTTCTGTAGGGGGAATTGGGGTCTCCTAACAATTCTCAGGACCCTTCACAAATTACACTTCCCAGGATTCTGAGATCATGACTGTTTAAAGTGGAATAAATGTCTGGTGTGGATGTAGCCTTAGTGAGTCATTTTTCTTTCCAGCCTGCCCATCAATCATATGGACATTAAAAAAATCTGGACTATTATAAAAGTTAGAATTTTATTTGAAACACCTTTCAACACTCAAAAAAGGACTGTGAGTCATTAGAGCAGTATGACAATGGAACCAATTACCTAGGGAAGTGGTGGGCTCTCCAACATTGGAAGCATTCAAGAGGCAGCTGGACAGCCACCTGTCAGGTGTGCTTTAACTTGGATTCCTGCATTGAGCAGGGGTGTGGACTCGATGACCTTAAAGGTTCCTTCCAACTCTACTGTTCTATAATTTTCTGTTATCTGAGACATCTCTCACTCTCACTCTCACTCTCACTCTCACTCACTCACTCACTCACTCACTCACACAGCCACTGAGCATTCCATAACAGAGCATGCTCAGTACTCATTTGGGCTGTTTTGGGAGTCATCCCCTTTCTGTTTTCTCTCTCACTTTTTTGTATTCTGCAACACTTGGGGTTTCCTCTTGCCCACTCATACTCCTTATTATGTGTGGTATGGATGGTGATACCATGGCTGCATAAGCAACAACACTTCCAGCCTGAGCTTCAGAAATAGAGGGAATGACACTCTGACCAGTTTAAGTGGTTAGTATTTAAATCTGATTGGAAACTGTTCAATTTGATACAAGGTGGCTATTAAGCATGACCTAAAAGCTGCAATTCCAAGCATACTTACTTGGAAGTAATTCCCATAGCAGTAAATAGGATTTACTTCTGGGAGTATAGAATCAATCCGTAAGAGTCTCCCAGTAGACACCATACATGTAAGCACATGGCTTTTCCCCAAGAATCTTGGGGACTGTAGTTTACTCCTCACAGAGCTACAATTCCCAGCACCCGTAACAAACTACAGTTCCCAGGATTCTTTTTGGGGTGGTGGTGGAAATGTGCTTTAAATCTGTCATGTGTATGCAACTTTGGTGAGATAATAGCTGAAGGTAATCAGCCCAAAATGATAACAAATAATCAGTAGGCATTCCCAAAAGACATTCAAACAGTGGGTAAAAAAAAGTGAGAATTACAGAGGCAAACACAGAATGCAGTTAAGCAATAAAGTAATCCAAGAGAGAGGAGACACCTTTGTCTCTGCTCTCTCCCTCCTGAGCCAGGAGGGCAACTCCCAAACCTGAGTGTTGCGCCTCCAAGTTAGTTAGAACTAGGTATGCCTTTCCTATCTACTATGTATTTCTATAAATAAAATAGCTTTTCTTATTTTACTAAGTCTTAAGTCTCAGTGATCTCAGTGCAGGGTAAAAGCCTGCCACTTAGGTAAATGCACACATTGGCACACACACATCTCAGACTGTTGACAATCTCTGCTAATATCTTTTTTTTTTTTTTCAATAATTTTTATTCAGATTTTCATAAAACATACAAGACAAAATCATAAAACATTCAAAGACAAAAAACAAAATCAAAAATAGTTAAACAAAAAGAAAAAAAGAAAAAAAAACAAAAAGAAAAAATAAAGAGTAAAATATTGACTTCCCATTTGTCAAAGATCAAATCAGTTATAAGTCTATAATATATAACAATCCTGTCTCTTAAGTCATATTATAAAATCACTTTCCTCCAGTAGTTATCTTACTTAATCATCAAATCTCATAAACATTACTTTATTCTTTCCACAAAAAGTCAAAGAGAGGTTTCAATTCTTTAAGAAATATATCTATCAATTTTTTTTTCCAGATAAGCATATCGATTAATCCATCTCATTACTAATTATGATAATCTTATTGTCATAACCATAGTCAAAATAAACATTTCAATTAATCCATCACATCAGAATCTGTTAGGTTCAGTAATTTCAATAGCCATTGTTCTATTATCTCTAGTAATTCCATTTTCCATCTTCCATCTTCAGTAGTCTTGTTAAGTCCAGTAATTTCAATATCCAATCTTCCATTATCAGTATTCCATAATAATCTTGCTGTCAAAGCCATAGTCATATAGTAAGAGTCTGATGGGAATTACCTCTATCCCAAATATTTTCTTGCCATCCATTCTGAATAGGTTGCTGAAATACTGCTGTAAAATCATATCTCTGTTCTTTTTTTCAAAATACACTGGGTCATCTCTTAAAAGTTTTTCCATTGTCACATGGCTGCAGTTAATTCCATAGATTTTCTCTATATTGGGCTCCATCACATCATTCCAGTCCAGAAGATAGTCCATGCCATTGATAACTTTATCTCTAGAATCTTCATTAATTTCTTCAGAGATAACATTGAGTTCCAAACAATAGATTTTATTTCTAAAGTCCATAGACTCCAAATCTTGTTCCTGTTCCACGTTTGTTCCAATCTCCGGGATCTCCTCTCTCACAGGGACCCCTATTCCAGTCTCCAGGGTCTCCTCTCTCACAGGGACCCCTGTTCCAATCTCCGGGGTCTCCCCTCTCACAGGGACCCCTTCCAGGGTCACCTCTCTCACAGGGACCCTTATATCTTTAATCTCCTGCTTCATTTTACTCAATTCAATTTTCGTTATCTCAATCTCATCCATTATTTTCTGAAACATAGTTATTTCCAGATTCTCAGCCACTTTCTTAATTGCCATTTTAAAAGAAAAATATAGGAAAACCACTTCTTATTTCAGCAACAATTGGGTTAATACTCCAAACTTGGTGACATCACAGTATAAACAGAGCAGACAGCCTTATCTCTCCAATAGTTAAGTAAACAAAATGCAGTTCCCAGGATCGAAACAATTAATGGCAATCGTCAAGAAACAGATTCGTCAAAATAAAATAGACCAAAAAGAGAGTAGTCTCAAAACAGTATAATATTTTTCAAAATAAAAATCTGGAATAGAAATCCCTCTTCTGTGTATATCTTTAGAATGCAAATCCAGGACAGCTTTTTGCAACAAAAACAGAGATAAGCTATTAATTAGTGCGTAGCAGAGAGAAGTTACGGCTCCCCAGTGAGATGTCAAAAACCGATCAATCTGGCAAATCTCTTTTAAACAGCAACAATTTAAGTCAAGTAAAAGAAAAATATAGAAAGAAGGGTGCTTGCCTGTTAGTGCGTTCTCTCTTAGAAGATAAGATGAACGTTCGCTTTAACAGATAGAGCTTGCTGTTGAAAATCCGTCCCACCTTCGTCGGCTGGACCTCGTCCCATAAATTAATGAGATCTGGTCGTCCCAACAAAAATAGGCTTTGAGGTTAATCTCTTCGTTTCTCCCTACCCGGGAGAAGTTTAATCAGTCAAAAAAAAAAGAAAAAACTGACTGATATATCTGAATAAGCTTCTTTTGAGGCAGGAGCCCGTCTCAAAAGCAGGCACAGGCTAAGTCACCCTTCCCGGAAGTCAACAATCTCTGCTAATATCTATACAAATTTACATAACATGCATCACCTGAACTCACATGATCTAGAGTTACCTTAGATCTTGCAACATTTGCAAATGAGAAGCAATAGGGTTTTATATTAGTTCTGATTGTCTATTGGGCTATCATAGGGTATGTGTTTTTTGCCTTTTCTATGGCAAAAACTCCAACTTCAGTGGCATTTATGTGATGTGCTAATCATTTGAATTTGGCTAATGAATGCTTTATTCTTTCATCAGAACTTTAGCAGTAGTACTAAAATACTAATAAAAAGGGAAAGAGAAAAAATACTTTACATACATCATTCAGCTGTATTGTTAATTATAGATATAGATATAAAGGATAAACGGCATTTTGTCAAAAGTATTTTTGTCTACATTTTATACCTCCTCCTTGGTTTTCCAAGCTTGGCATGGAATGCTTGTCATACAGAATTAATTTGAAATGCTGCATTATCATAATCATCATCTTCAAAATAAAAAATAAATGTACTGCCTTCAAGTTGATTCCGACTTATGGTGACCCTATGAATAGGGTTTTCATGAGAGGCAGTGACTGGCCCAAGGTCACCCAGTAAGCTTCATGGCTATGTGGGGATTCGAACCCTTCTACTAACCCCTGTGTGTGTGTGTTCAGTTTTAATATTGTTTTAGGCTACTTAGATGTGAAGCAGCCAAGGCCAGCACCTTGTAGGCATTTTTTTAAAAAAGTAACTGAAATGTAATTGTAGTGATTACTGTTGAGAAAAAGTAAAGTAATCAGTTACTTTCAGAGCAATTGTAATTGTAACTGTAATTACTACTTTTTTTGGCCAAGTAATTGTAACTGTAATTTATTACTTTTTAAAGTAATCTTCCAAGCTCTGAGGCAGCCCATATGTCCAAATAACTATGCAAATGAGATTGGCAATGATGAGCTATATATTCATACGGAGGAAGGTCAATGAGATCTTCAGGACGCTGAGGTGGATGGTGGATGTATATCTTTCCAGCCTTGTAACAGAAGCCTTTTTGCAACACATTTTTAATTTAATATTGGAGGCCCACTTCCAAGCTCTCCACCAACATCTTATATAGGAAGCCTGAACCCACAAGTTGATCTCTTGTGGCTCCGATGCAGCTTCACCTGAGAGAACAGTGGAAGAATTCATATTCATGATGCACACAGGATCTTTTTTCTGCAACAAAGTATGGAAATATTGTTTGTGAAGCAAGCCTTAGTGGGGCTGGCAAGCGGTTGTTCATCTTTTATACTTTGACAGCTTCAATTACGCCACTTACTTTTCATCTTCATTGTTCTAAAATAAACATGCCCAGTTCCTTCGTTGAGTACCAGTGTAGACAGATGCTCAAACCGGGAGTTCCCTGTCCAAATTTCAGCTTAGCCATAAACTCACTAGGGTGGTCTTTGAGCAAGCTACTATCTCTCAGTCTCAGGGCTACATCTATAACAAAAGGATAATAGTACATTACAGGATTGTTGTAAGGCTTACTTAGGACAGAACGAGCACTCTACCCACAATTTGTGTATATTGATCTAAGCCACCACTTTGCTGTAAAACTGTGATGGGATGGAGCAATTTGTTAGAGAGAAGCTGTGGGTGGGAAGAGGGGCATGGGATGCTTCCCATTATCCACCCCTGAAATTTCTGCTACCACCATCAGTTTTATCCCAACCAAATTTCCAGACCTGTGTTCAATATTTTTTTTCTACCCTTACTAAGGACTGTGTGATGGAATAGATTGTTAAGGGAAATTATGGAATAATCTATCATGCAGATCTATATACACAGTTCAGAGTAGAATGTGTAGTGCTGCACACAAATAATATATGTTATGAAATAAATAAATGTGAATTATAGAGCTGAATCAGAAGATACCTCTCCTCTGATGTGGTCCTCATGTGGAAAAAGACTCCACAATAGTGTTCCCTGCCCCAATGCACATTGCTCCACTTCCACAGTCCATGTGGAGGTGGAATATCTGAGTATTGCCTGCATGTGTGCAATCTAAAGTGTATTGATCAAATTCATGCAGTAAGTCACTGTGCATTTTTATTTCTATGTGAAGGATTGTACATGCCTAAGCTGAATTTGAACATTCCATTCCTACATGGACATTCAAGCACAGTGGAACTAGGTCACTTGTGCCAGATTTTTTTTTTTGAGGTGTGTGTGTTTGGCATGTACTCACTCCCCAACATGTGATGGGTCACATCAGGAGAGAAGTATTGTCTGATCCAGGTAATTATCTTTGTTGCACCAGTCTGTTGTGTTGATATCCATAAAATATTCTGGCTTGCTGTCTCATTGCTTAATGCACCTCCTGGTTATACCAGTTTTGCCATGGTACATCGTGACTTTAAATTCAAGAACCCAACACATGTTCTTTGGAAATATGTATGTAGTAATATGTGTGCAGATGACGACATGTGGGGTCAAATCCACCACTGTTAAATGTAAATATGAATGTAAATTTAATTTTTAGGTCGCCTATCTGGCTGAAGCCACTCTAGGCGACGTACACATCAAATTTCAATAAAATACAATAAAATACAATAAATACAATAAAATACAATATAATCAGCAGTAACAAAAATAACAACTTATGCAGTACACAACAACGGGCATTCAGTATGTAATTAGCCCATCCCAGCAATAGACTTCTGCATGCATAATGGAACTTTACCCTCTTCTCCTTTGCAGCACCCCATGCACTCTCAAACTCTGGTCCAGAAGATTGGAGAACTCCCTGAACAGATTTTGAGGGTGTGCAGGGAGAGGAAAGGAAGGGAAAGTCTCATTGTGCAATCAGAATTCCATGCACACAGCATTGGATACAATGCCTGGTAACAAGCTGATCCTGCCCATTATCTTTGTTGCTCTAGTTATATCCACAAAATATGGCATGAAAGCTTAAGGTGCATTTTGGCTGCAAATATTTGATAACAAATACCAAGCAAAACCAAATAAAGGCCCAGGGTAGATGATGCCCTCAATTTATAGCTCTAGGTAGCTTCTCTATGCAGATAACACGTTGAAAGGCATAAAGTAAAGCTACAGGGTGCATTAAAGGTGTTGTTACAGCATGAAATAAAAGTCAGCCAAGTTGGCCATATAGATATTATCTTTTGCCCTCAAAAAACCAATCAGCATCTAGGATCTGTGTAACCAGAGAGACTGCCATAAAGGAAAGATGTCTGAGACCATTATCATTTCATGATGGTACCAATAATGCCCCATGCCCCATCATACAGTAATGTAGACCTCAAATGCAATGTTTCCCTGTACTCCAGTTAGGATGTTTAAGAAAGGGGATATATTTTCCCTCTTTGTCATTCTAATTAGTCTGGAAATGACAATGCAAGCAGGGCTTTAAAAATAATAAGGGCCAGTTTATACATCCAGAAGAGTCAAGAGTTAGTCCTGGGGGATGGGGGATGGTTTCTTGATGCTCTTCTATACATGGGGGGGGGAGCATACCAAGTAGAAAAGTTCTGCCTATGGTTCTTTCTAACTACTAACAAGTGGTATTTTAGCATACAAGGAGGTTCCCTACCACCACCACTATAGGAAAGCACTCAGAAATGCAAAACCCTACCTGTAACTAGAAATGGGCGAGCATTTGATTCAGTTAGCATTTCAAGCAGAATTTATCAAATTTGCACTTTCTGAAACAATATGAGACCTGAAACACAGCCATCCTTCGAAATTCACATTTATTAGAATTTTGGCATGCAGTTCGCCAACTAAACAATATTTACAAAAATGCATGTATTAGGGGAAGTGTGCATAAAAATGAATATATGAACGAAAATAACATGCAAAAAGGCATGAAACCATGAGCAATGGCTTGCAAAAATGTGTACCTTTGTCAAAACTGCCTACAAATATGTGTTTATTTGGAGAAATTCGCACTAACATAGTAGAGTATTTTCATGAGGATTTTTTTTAAAAAAAACCCGCAGATTGCTGCAGAAATGTGGAGGAGCGAATGGAACTTAGAAAATTGAGAAATGGAGAGAACCGAAATTGATAGATCTTTCCACCCCTACCTGCAAACTGAAACAAATCACTCTAGGAAAGCTTTACCACCTGAATTTATTGACGGTATCAATTGACCCTAAAGTTAGCAGTGATTTCTGATTTTGGCAGCTTTATTGTGCAACTATAATATGTATTTCAACATGCATACTGTAGTGAAAGGGACTACATTAACTAGAATGAAAAAAAAACATTCAGACTTGCTGGAACCGAGTCTTCTTTAATTCTATATTTCCTATGGAGAAGCATGTTGGATATGAGAGAAACACTTCATTGGTTAAAATCCTACAAGCCATACAGCTGTTAAAAGCACTGGAGTCCTGTCAGAAAAAAGTTATCATTCAGTTGGAATTCTTTACATGCCGCAAAACTCTGTGTGCATTTGTTGCCTTTGCTTCAAGCAATGACTGCATCATTGTGGTAAATAGGAGAAAGTCAGGACTCATTTCAGCATGTGCCAGATATAAGCAGTAGGTTGTGGTTGTTTAATTAATCCCACAGAAGCCAGTGTCATATGGAAATAATACCTATAATTTGGCCATCAATTATCCCTTGTGGATGAATGGGAGTCATCCAGCAAGCATACCCTGCCTTAGTTAAACCAAGTGCCCCTTTTGCATACCTAGAAAGGTCCAAGCTCATCCCACATTCAGCAAGGGCCCAATTGCCTTATCTAATAAGGGGTTGACCAACAGGTGCCAGTGTGCCCACGAGTATCTCCTACAGTGCCCATGAATGGCCTCAATAGATATTCCCCAAAACCACAATACACAACACCGTTTCCTCTCTCTTCCCATGTCCTGTTTGGACTGGCTGAGCCTCTCCTACATTGAACAAGCCCCCTTAAACATGCTCACATTTCAATGGATTCCAGGATTGGATGGCCATCCTCGCATTTGTTTTGAGCAGAGCAAAGGTGCAAAGAGCTTCTCTGTGTGAGCAAGTACGGTAGCGGCTGGTGTAGGTGCTTCCCCACCGATTGGGCAGCTGATTGGGCAGCTGATGAGGGGGCATACCTACACCATTTTGTATTGTTGTTTGTGTTGTTTATATTGTTGTGATTCACCCTGGTGGTTAATAACAACAACAACAATAATAACAACAACAATTTTATTCATTGCTTTCTACTAAGAAAATAGCTCAAAGTGACTTACAGCTCCATAAACTAAAAACAGCATAAAAATCAGGTAAAAGCCAGATACAAAAAGAAACAGAGTCCCACAAACAAAATAAATTCTCAGCCAACTAGAAGATGAACGCCACAAAAAAGGCCAAAATCATACCGATATGAAGCAAATTAACGAACAAAAGCCTGGGCAAACAAAAATGTATTATTAGCCTGTTGCCTGAAGGCTGACAGTGATGACACCCAGTGTGTTTCCCAGGAGAGAGCATTCCACAAATTAGGAGCAATGACGGAAAAATAAAAAAGATTTAGTGGTTGGGAATACCTCTGTGACTTGGACTTTAGTAGTGCGGCCAAACCCTTAGTTAGTTTGTCTCTGGATGTTCCAGGAAACTCATTGCCTATGTCATTTGTTATGACATAGTACTCATGTCAAAACTTGGACCTTTTGTGAAAGAGCCTTTCAAATCCAGAGCAAAGTTATACAAGATTTTCCTGTAATTGGATGCACATTGCATCCCTAGTTGTTTGGCTTTTTGGGACCACTCTGGAAGTTGCTTCATGCTGCTCTTTTTCAAACATGTTACTCCCATGGACAGCTGCAGGAGCTGCTTTTTCTCTTTAACTAGCTGGACCACTTTTTGCCCTCCTCTTTTTTAACACTTGCCTTTGAAATGGATTTTTTAATTTCTTCAGAACTAGTCAGGATCCCTCTGTGGAGACAGAGGCACTCAAGCAGTGTATTTCCTAAATGATTCCTTCTCTACCTTTAACTAGATAGAAAGGGTTTGAAAGAACCCAGGAAAAACATAAAGATTAATTACAAGAAGGGGGGGGCATTTTAATAGTCTCTCTGAGGTCCTGGTGGATAATTGGGTCCAATAGATAGGTAAATCCTAGTATCTCAGCTCTTGCATATCTTTCTATTTTCTTTATTTTCCTAATATTGCCCACCTCTTGCTACTATTTTGCATGTATTCTAGTTCCCTTCCTGATCATTTTACTCTTCCCAGAGTAAAGCCAGGTCTCCAAGACTCTCTGCCTCTGGTTTCTGCCCTTGGTATTTTTAGTAGTAACTAAGCACATGGTCCAGGCGGCAGGCCACAAGTGGCTGGATTAGACTGTATAATATACTATTGACCTAGTACTGAATATTTCTGTAACAGTGTGTTAATTTGCACGAGCCACTATTTTTACTCTTAAACTATTTTATTGTTTTATATATAAATATAACATTTGCAAGCCCTGTATGGTTATTGCTGGCTCTACAGAGCAAGCACCCTGGAATCAGTTTACATTGGTCACTGCTAACCTCCACCTCCCAAATAAGCAAGGTGATTTCAGCCAGTACAATGCTGTCAGTATGGACAATCAACTCTAGTAAATATCCCAAAAGTAGCATTAGTAATTCCCCAAAATTAGCTTTTGGGGGGAATAAAGGTGTAAGATATGTGTTTCCACATGTGTGCACTAGCAGATCTGGTTAACAAGTTGGCTACCGTATTTCCCACAAATGGCCATGAAGAATTTCCTGTGCATGTAACAGATATACAATAACATACGGCAGTTTGTTTCATCATAATGTTGCAGTGACAAAATAAACCTTACTTGCCAGACCTCTACCTACCGTGGAACTAGGAAAGACTGAGAAGCATCTTTTAATCAGACTCAAAATGAATTTGCTTACAAACACCTCCAAAAATTATACTTTGGGAAGATTTGATACCAAGTAACCTGCAGATGTTCTTTGTCTGCTTGGATATTCATTGACTCTTCTCCCAATATTTTATGTGTACTCAGTGGTATTTGATTTCAATGTTTGTTATCTGATAGCTGAGATTTTGTAATATTTGATAGTTGCAGTGATAGCATTTAACAGTATGGATAGCTGATACCCAACATTACAGTTCTCTTCAAACCTGGCATTCAAGGAATATTCCATATCAGCTCACCTAGAAATCCCTGTGTGGACTATATCCTATGACATACATGTACATGGGGAAGTGTGGGTGCTCATAATCACCCTCTATGAACTGACAAGCATATTCTAGAGTACATCAGCATTCCATCTGCAGCTCCATGTTGCAGAGAAAGATCAGTAGTGGTGGGCAAACTTATAGAATCATAGAATAGTAGAGTTGGAAGGGGCCTATAAGGCCATCAAGTCCAACCCCCTGCGCAAAGCAGGAATCCAAATCAAAGCATTCCTGACAGATGGCTGTCCAGCTGCCTCTTGAATGCCTCCAATGTCGGAGAGCCCACTACCTCTCTAGGTAATTGATTCCATTGTCATATGGCTCTAACAGTTAGGAAGTTTTTCCTGATGTCCAGTCAAAAACTGGCTTCCTGCAACTTGAGCCCATTATTCAATGTCCTGCACTCTGGGATGAGGCCTAACCAGTGCTGAATAGAGGGGAACTAATACTTCATGTGATTGGGAAACTATACTTCTGTTAATGCAGCCTAATATAGCATTTGTCTTTTTTGCAGCCATATCACACTGTTGGCTCATATTCAGCTTGTGATCAACAACAATTCCAAGATCCTTCTCACATGTCATATTGCTGAGTCAAGTATCCCTCATCTTATAACTGCATTTGGTTTCTTTTTCCTAAGTGTAGAACTTTGCATTTATTCCTGTTGAATTTCATTCTGTTGTTTTCATCCCAATGCTCCAGCCTATCAAGGTCCCTTTGAATTTTGTTTCTATCTTCCACGGTATTAGCTATGCCCCCCAATTTTGTGTCATCTGCAAATTTGATAAGCATGCTCTATACCTCCTCATCCAAGTCATTAATAAAAATGTTGAAGAGCACGGGGCCCAGGACCGACCATATAGTACCCTACTTGTTATGTCTGCCCAGTTTGAGAAGGAACCATTGATAAGCACTCTTTGAGTACGATTCTGGAGCCAACCGTGGATCCACCTGATAGTTGTTCCATCCAGCCCACATTTAGCTAGCTTGCTAATCAGAATATCATGGGGCACTTTGTCAAAAGCTTTGCTGAAGTTGAGGTATATTATGTCCACAGCATTCCCACAGTCTACAAGGGAAGTTACCCGGTGAAAAAATGAGATAAGACTTTCAGCTGTTCTTCTCATTAAGGTACAACCAATAACTTACCAAAGTTTGAAAACAATTGATACATCATATTTGATAAATGTTTTATGGCTGTCATGCAACAGTGTTTAATATGAGAACGTACTTGATAGCATGAAATGGGCTTTTTGTAGCATTTGATGAACAGCAGACAATTGTATTCAGTATCTGAATGAATGAAATTTTATTATGGTCATTTGACCAGCATTATTAAATAAAACAAACAGTTTCACCAATTATATAAATAAAAAGAATGCAGTTTGTTAAAATTTAAACGATAAATTAGATCTTGTATCCTTAAAAATTAAACATATATCTTTTAAAATGATCCAACCATTGCTTTTTAAAAGTTAAAACAGTAATCTACAATCAAAACCAAGGCAATAGCAATAAATTACTGTACATATGTGTATATTTCAGTCTTTCTAGGTTATTTTAACTTTCCTAAAATAAGTTATTAGCCAATATTAACGGTCATCCTTCTAGCTATTAGGGCTGCTGTTGTAAATTTTGCTACCAAAAATGTAATTCACGGAGAATTATCATTCAATAAATAATCTAAACAATCCTTTTCAGATTTGTAAGAAGAGGAAATTAAAATTGGAGTAATTATCTGTTTCCTCATATGACTGTAAAATGGACATCTGAATAGCACATGTGCATTGGTCTCGACTTCTCCCACTCCACAGGGACACAATCGCTCATTGTAAGGAACTTTATTAAATCGGCCCTCAAGCAAAGCAGAAGGAAGTATATTTAATCTGATCAGGGTAAATGCTTTCCTAAATTTATAAGAGGGTAAACTGGAATAATATGGCATTGGGTCATAAAATCTTGAATTATGCCTATATTTCCTTGCTTCTGTCAAATGTAATTGATAATCTATATCTATAATGCATTGACGGATGTTCAGTTGGGCAGTTTCTAAGCCCATCTTTAGTATAATTTGGTAAGACAAACCAAGCTCCTGTAATTTAGTTCGTATTAAATTGTCCCATTCAGATTTAAAATTATCTTTTAAAATATATGATACAAGACCATTTGGTTCTAATACTAATTTTAACCAGTAGTTTATCCTATAGAACCAGATTCTAGATTCAATCGATTGAAGCCCCATTTCTAGATGGATTACAGAGCTTGGAACACAGGAAGGGATAGCCATTATGGTTCGTAAAAAAGAATTTTGAACCGATTCGAATTCCTTAAATTTATCACAAGTAGTAGCTTGAATACCATAAGTAAGTTGTGGGATAATTTTTGCTTTAAAAATTTGAATAGCTGGATTAGGCAATTGCCCGCCTTTAGAAAAGAAAAAGGGGACTTCCGGGAAGGGTGACTTAGCCTGTGCCTGCTTTTGAGACGGGCTCCTGCCTCAAAAGAAGCTTATTCAGATATATCAGTCAGTTTTTTCTCTTTTTTTTGACTGATTAAACTTCTCCCGGGTAGGGAGAAACGAAGAGATTAACCTCAAAGCCTATTTTTGTTGGGACGACCAGATCTCATTAATTTATGGGACGAGGTCCAGCCGACGAAGGTGGGACGGATTTTCAACAGCAAGCTCTATCTGTTAAAGCGAACGTTCATCTTATCTTCTAAGAGAGAACGCACTAACAGGCAAGCACCCTTCTTTCTATATTTTTCTTTTACTTGACTTAAATTGTTGCTGTTTAAAAGAGATTTGCCAGATTGATCGGTTTTTGACATCTCACTGGGGAGCCGTAACTTCTCTCTGCTACGCACTAATTAATAGCTTATCTCTGTTTTTGTTGCAAAAAGCTGTCCTGGATTTGCATTCTAAAGATATACACAGAAGAGGGATTTCTATTCCAGATTTTTATTTTGAAAAATATTATACTGTTTTGAGACTACTCTCTTTTTGGTCTATTTTATTTTGACGAATCTGTTTCTTGACGATTGCCATTAATTGTTTCGATCCTGGGAACTGCATTTTGTTTACTTAACTATTGGAGAGATAAGGCTGTCTGCTCTGTTTATACTGTGATGTCACCAAGTTTGGAGTATTAACCCAATTGTTGCTGAAATAAGAAGTGGTTTTCCTATATTTTTCTTTTAAAATGGCAATTAAGAAAGTGGCTGAGAATCTGGAAATAACTATGTTTCAGAAAATAATGGATGAGATTGAGATAACGAAAATTGAATTGAGTAAAATGAAGCAGGAGATTAAAGATATAAGGGTCCCTGTGAGAGAGGTGACCCTGGAAGGGGTCCCTGTGAGAGAGGAGACCCCGGAGATTGGAACAGGGGTCCCTGTGAGAGAGGAGACCCTGGAGACTGGAATAGGGGTCCCTGTGAGAGAGGAGATCCCGGAGATTGGAACAAACGTGGAACAGGAACAAGATTTGGAGTCTATGGACTTTAGAAATAAAATCTATTGTTTGGAACTCAATGTTATCTCTGAAGAAATTAATGAAGATTCTAGAGATAAAGTTATCAATGGCATGGATTATCTTCTGGACTGGAATGATGTGATGGAGCCCAATATAGAGAAAATCTATGGAATTAACTGCAGCCATGTGACAATGGAAAAACTTTTAAGAGATGACCCAGTGTATTTTGAAAAAAAGAACAGAGATATGATTTTACAGCAGTATTTCAGCAACCTATTCAGAATGGATGGCAAGAAAATATTTGGGATAGAGGTAATTCCCATCAGACTCTTACTATATGACTATGGCTTTGACAGCAAGATTATTATGGAATACTGATAATGGAAGATTGGATATTGAAATTACTGGACTTAACAAGACTACTGAAGATGGAAGATGGAAAATGGAACTAATAGAGATAATAGAACAATGGCTACTGAAATTACTGAACCTAACAGATTCTGATGTGATGGATTAATTGAAATGTTTATTTTGACTATGGTTATGACAATAAGATTATCATAATTAGTAATGAGATGGATTAATCGATATGCTTATCTGGAAAAAAAAATTGATAGATATATTTCTTAAAGAATTGAAACCTCTCTTTGACTTTTTGTGGAAAGAATAAAGTAATGTTTATGAGATTTGATGATTAAGTAAGATAACTACTGGAGGAAAGTGATTTTATAATATGACTTAAGAGACAGGATTGTTATATATTATAGACTTATAACTGATTTGATCTTTGACAAATGGGAAGTCAATATTTTACTTTTTATTTTTTATTTTTGTTTTTTTTTTCTTTTTTTTCTTTTTGTTTAACTATTTTTGATTTTGTTTTTTGTCTTTGAATGTTTTATGATTTTGTTTTGTATGTTTTATGAAAATCTGAATAAAAATTATTGAAAAAAAAAAAAAAGAAAAAAAAAAGAAAAAGGATATCAGTGCCTGAGTGGGTTTTTTGCATTAAGGATTAATGAGTTAATATGAAGACGATAGCTGCCTGAGGGTTGAAAAACAAATCCCAAATATTTGAATGAGTTTACCTGTTCGATTAAGCGTCCGTTTATATACCAACAATGTTTTGGTCTTTTTTTTGTGAAAACCATAACTTTCATTTTTTGATAATTTATTTCCAAAAGTTCAGATGTACAATAATCAGCTATTCCTGTTAATAAACGTCTTAAGCCAATAGGTGTTTTAGATAAAAGAACTAAATCGTCAGCATATAATAGGGCATTTCTAGAGCTATTAGCCAACATTGGGGGATGGAGAGAAAAAGTAGCTAATTTTACAATTACATCGTTAATATATATAATATATATAATAAACAATAGGGGAGCAAGAACCCCTTTAGATGTTACTATGGGGTTTGTTAGGTGGCCTTTAGTACTGCATCTTATTTGAATAGTTGTATTCTTATATAGGCCTTGGATAAGGCCTATCAAACGTCTATCCATGCCTAAGCTGTTTAATTTAGACCAAAGCCGTGATCTAGATATTGAATCGAAAGCAGACTTTAGGTCAATATATGCGGTATAAAAGCCTCCGCCCTTTCTTCATGCATATTTAGTAGCAAAATGCTGTAGGAGTAAGACATTGTCCATTACAGATCTTTTTCCTCGAAAGCCTGCTTGTTCGGGTGCCAAAATATCGTTTTGTTCAAGCCACTTAGTTAACTTATTATATAAATGGGCTGCATATATCTTACTAATTACATTTTGCAAACTAACTGGTCTATAATTTGAGGGGTCGGTTTGTGACCCTTTTTTATATATAGGAATTATCGTTGCAGCTCCCCAATTGTCTGGAATATTCATTGTAGAATCGATGTAAGTAAATAAGGATGCTAGAACAGGTGCCCACCATTTGGAATTTGTTTTAAATACCTCAGAAGGAATATTGTCAGGGCCAGGAGCTTTATTAGATTTCAATTTGCTAATAAGATCTATAATTTCCTCATTGGATACAGATGGCCAATCTGGAGCGTCATTTAAGAAATAATGATCTTGTATTTCAACATAAGTTACCTCATTAAAAAGTTTTGTGAAATGACTTTCCCAAACATTAGGGGGAATATTACAATTAGGATGAGAATGTGATTTTGGCCAATGATATGTAATTAAACGCCAAAAAAGATTGGAATTTTTTAATTTTGCAGCATTCAATATTCGCTGCCTAATTTCAGTTCGTTCTGCACCTTTCTTTGTTTTAATTAATTGTTTATATATTTTTTAACAGATCCATATTTCTGGAAGTCCGACTGTAATCCAGAACATTTATATCGTTGGTAAGTGGCCGCTAATTGTTTCTTTATTTGTACACATTCATTATCAAGTATTATTCAGTATCTGGCAGCATTTGACAGGTAACAAGCAGTGATCACTAGTCTTCAACACTTGACAGGTTATGGAAGTTTTGTATTTAGATCAAGGCCCCATCCACACCACACATTTAAAGCATTCTTATACCACTTTAAATACTCATGGTTTGTTTAGTAAGGATTCTGCAAGTTGATGAGAGACCTGTATTCCCCTCACATAACTACAGTTCCCAGAGTTTCCTGGGAAGAGGGACTGATTTTTAAACCATTCTGGGAAATGTAGTTCCGTGAGGGGAATAAGGGTCTCCTAACAAGTCTCAGTTCCCTTAACAAACTACAGTTCCTAGAATTCTTTGGGGGAGGCCTTTACTCGTAAAGTGGTAGAAGAGTGCTTTAAATGTATAATGCAGACGGTGCCCCAGTTCCAGAGAGTGGCATTGGGTGACTGCACCTTGGCCCCTTGATTGTGGGGTGCTGCATGGTTACATTTTGTTCCCTGCATATAGATTTGTTTAATGTCTATGTGAAGCTGTTGAGAGCAGCCATTAGAGGATTTGGAGCATCTTCTGATGTTTGCCTAAACATTTTTGGGTCACTAATATCCAGTCTTTGTAATTTTCCTCGTTACTCTTTATTTTAATGGTAAATTTTTAAAACTTGTTTAAATTACTATAATCTTGGAGCGTTACAAAATCAAAACAAGGAAAGCTTTCATATTTTAACTCAAAATGATAGTTACCTGCAAAATGGAAATTTTCTAATTCAAATATTTGACCAGTACAAAATGAAACTCCACCAAATGTCTTGTATTTGTCAATGTGAGGCCCCATCTGCATTATACAATTAACACTTTAAATAGTCATGGCTTCCCCCATTGAATCTTGGAACTGTAGTTTGTTAAGGATTCTGAGAGATGTGAAGGAGATCCCTACTCCCCTCATAGAGTTACAATTCTCAAAGTGATTTAACAATCAATACCTTTTCCCAGGAAACTCTGGCAATTGTAGCCCTAGGAGGGAAATATGGGTCTCTTATCAGCTCTCAGCATCTTTAACAAACTACAGTTCCCAGGATTCTTTGGGAGGAGCTATGACTGTTTATATTGATCTGATACTGCAGTGCAGATGTAGCCTGTTTCAGCTCTTCTCTTCACGTTCCTGTTATTGACCATATTAGACTGCTTCTCTCTTCCACCCCTTGTTCTAGCCTTCAGAGACTAGAATTTCTTTTTCAACATTACTCATGCTGAATAAAGATATTTTAGAGTCTTCCATTTTTATTTCCATTTCCAGCCAGCTGACATCCTTATCCCAAAATGTCAAGGAGACTGGATATTTTGTTTCCATATGCAATCAGCTCTAATATTTATACATTGGCAGTGCCTAAAAGACTATTGCCAACCAGGTTAGGTCCACTGTACACACCATAAATTATAATAAAACTATGATAATACACCCAGGCATTAGCAACTCTGTCCCTGAATGACATTGTCAGAGGCAGAGCAAAACCCAATAGGGCAACAGTTACAGGTTTTTTCCTGCTCCCTTATCAATGCAGTTTTGTTAGCAGAGAGCAAACACTCCCTTCCAGATTCCTCTGAGTGCTGAAGATGCCTCACACACATATAGTTGTTGTCTCCTTCATGCCCAAGGACAGGAGCATGCAAAGCTTTCAACATAAATGTGCCATTTCCCATTACAGACCACCACTGGGGCATATGCTGTAACCAAGCCTGTATGATCTCTAGGAGTTTTCTCAGGGCAGTGTGCTCAAAGTACATGCTGATTTCTGTAGGCTGTTAAAGAACAGTGTCTTAGATCATTCTTATCAACTGAAACACCATGAATGTTATCGCATGTGGTGGAGCAGGGACATGGATTTTCTGTATATAAGATAGAAGGGTATGGCTGACTTTTATATATGGCCTAACAACCCACCTAGAAATGAGAATGATGACTTCTAGAAACGGGGCCGCCACGGAGAACAGACTTGATAGACTGAAGAACCATGAGGTAGCCTGCATCGACCATTCTAAACTCTTAGAAAGACCACCTCAAAGAGTGACAGAGGCTAATCACAATGCCTCTTTAGTTCAGACCACAGCAGAAAACAACCTATTAGCTCCAGGCACGATGCAATGCCCCTCCAAGAAGAAACCGGCTCCTACCACCCATAACATCGGAACTTCTGGCTGTGTACCCCTGTCTTGGACAGATATGAGACACCTTGAATCAACTGAAGAGGGGTCCCCTCAGAAGATAATCGCCCACATGAGCTATCCATTTAACTTCCCAAAACCAACGCTATCAAACGTAAGCAGACTCGATCCAATGTTGGACAAAATCATCAGCTGGGAGAAGGAGACCGACCTCCCATACTCAACATAAATAAGGCAGAACTTAACGCCCCATCAATCTGCCCCTCCTTGACAAAGAGTTAGCCAGCCCACTTCACAGTTATTGATCCTTTTGTGGAATATTGCAGGCTGGAGAAATAAAGTATCTGATCCATCTTTCTTGGAATATCTCATAATATGATATTATTTTTCCCCAAGAGACCTGGCTTAGAGGGGAACTTGGCCTAAATGGCTTTGCAACCCACTTACTGGAAGCTACACCAAGTACCAAAGGGGGACGCCCTAAGGGTGGCCTATGCACCCTTATCTCTACGAAACTGTGCACCTCTATCATCAAACTAGACCCCCTTATGGATCTTGCCAGCTCCATAATTATTAGATTCTCTTGGGTGTCTTTACTACTCATCAATGTCTACTCCCCTCCATGCCGTCACAAAAAATCATAAGACTCGAAGAATATGTGGCCAAATTGACTTCGCTCTACACCGAAGCTTTGGTGATCCTAGCGGGGACTTCAATGCCAGAATCAGCTCGAGCGATGAAGCCCTCTATTCAAGCTTCCAGATGCCGGTTCCCCAAGTGGATGGGCCTATTGATATCCCGGCTAGATGCTCAAAAGATAATGGCACTAATTACACTGGATTATGTCTTATCCAAGTCTATGCTCCAACATCAAACACAGAAGAAGAAGAATTGGAGAGATTTTACGCAGGAGTACAGGAGGAAATTGATCACACACCAAAACAAGATATGATGATAATCATGGGGGACTGGAATGCAAAAGTAGGGAACAGAAAAGCACTAGGAATTGTGGGGAAATGGGGCTTAGGTGACAGAAATGAAGCAGGAGAAAGACTTATTGAATGATGTGAAGCCAATGATTTGTTTCTTGAAAACACATTTATTGAGCAACCAAAAAGATGACTGTACAAGTGGACATCACCAGATGGTCAATATAGGAATCAAATTGATTATATAATTGGCAACAGAAGATGGAGAAGTTCCATACTTTCTGCAAAAACAAGACCAGGAGCAGACTGCAGTACAGATCATGAACTGATCATATCGAAAATCAGAGTAAAGCTAAAGAAGAACAACAAAGCACTCATAATGCCAAAATCCAATTAAAATAACATCCCAGAAGAAAATAAAGATCAAATAAGGAACAGATTTGAGGCTTTAAACTTAGTTGACAAAGAACCAGAAGAACTATGGACTGAAGTCAGGGACATTATCAGGGAAGAATGCAAAAAGACAATACCTCTAGTTAGAAAGAGAGAAAGACCCCAATGGATGACAGAAGAAACTCTTAAAATGGTTAAAGAGAGAAGGAAATCAAAATCAAAAGGAGATAGAAACACGGCCAGAACCCTAAATGCAATAATACAGCGACTACTACGCAAGGACAAAGAGAACTATTACAATAGTTATTGTATAGAACTAGAAGAGGACAACAAAAAGGGAAGAACAAGAGCCCTATTCCAAAAGATTAGAGAAATGAAAGGGAAATTTAAACCAAGAGTAGGGATGTTGAATAATCAACAGGGGAACACACTGACTGACCGAGATAAAATAAAAGGAAGATAGAAGCAATACACTGAAGAACTCTATAAAAGAGATGACAGGATGACAGATTCATTCACGGAGGAACCATATGATGAAGAACCAGAAATTTTAGAATGTGAAGTGAAAGCTGCTCTTAAAATTCTTGGAAGAAACAAATCACCAGGAATAGACGGCATACCAATACAGTTGCTACGAGCTACTGAGACTGAATCTGTCCAAATTTTGACAAATGTTTGTCAAGAAATATGGAAAACTATACAATGGCCCACAGACTGGAAGCGTTCAATATATATCCCACTTCCAAAGAAAGGGGATCCCAGGGAATGCAGTAATTACTGAACTATTGCCTTAATATCCCATGCAAGTAAAGTAATGCTCAAGATTCTACAACAAAGGCTCTTACCATATATGGACCGAGAAATGCCAGACGTCCAAGCTGGATTTAGAAAGGGAAGAGGCACCAGAGATCATATCGCAAACATGCGTTGGATAATGGAACGGAGCAAGGAATTTCAGAATAAAATCACCCTGTGCTTTATAGACTACAGCAAAGCCTTTGACTGTGTAGATCATGAAAAACTATGGAATGCTTTAAAAGAAATGGGGGTGCCACAGCATCTGATTGTCCTGATGCACAACCTATACTCTGCACAAGAGGCTACTGTAAGGACAGAATATGGAGAAACCGATTGGTTCCCCATCGGAAAGGGTGTGAGACAGAGTTGTATTTTATCACCCTACTTGTTTAATCTGTACGCAGAAGATATCATATGGAAAGTGGGATTGGACCAAGATAAAGGAGGTGTGAAAATTGGAGGGAGAAACTTCAATAATTTAAGATATGCAGATGATACCATACTCTTAGCAGAAAGCAGTAATGATTTGAAACGCATGCTGATGAAAGTTAAAGAGGAAAGCACAAAAGCAGGACTACAGCTGAATGTCAAGAAGACTAAAGTAATGACAACAGAAGATTTTTGTAACTTTACAGTTGACAATGAGGAAATTGAACTTGTCAAGGATTATCAATACCTCAGCACAGTCATTAACCAAAATGGAGACAATAGTCAAGAAATCAGAAGAAGGCTAGGACTGGGTAGGGCAGCTGTGAGAGAACTAGAAAAGGTCCTCAAATGCAAAGATGTATCACTGAACACCAAAGTCAGGATCATTCGGACCATGGTATTCCCGATCTCTATGTATGGATGTAAAAGTTGCACAGTGAAAAAGACGGAGAAGAGAAAAATCAACTCATTTATTTATTTATTTATTTTATTTTAAACATTTATACCCCGCCCTATTTTCGAAGGAACTCAGGGCGGCTTACAATAAAACAGAAACAGTTAAAAAACATCACTATATTCAATTTAAACAATTTAAGTGAGTTAGATACAAAGTAAGTTAAAAACTAACTACTATAATTATAACTACTATAAAACTAACTACTATAATAACATGCATAATTATAGTTGGGTATTTGCTCTTGAGAAGTGTTTTGAACAAAAAAAGCTTCAGCTAACAGTACCCTTTTTCTCACACACAGTTCGAATTGTATACTCCACATGTCACTTTGGCCAATATTTGAAATATGGTGGAGGAGAGCTTTGCGCATACCATGGACTGCGAAAAAGACAAATAATTGGGTGTTAGAACAAATTAATCCAGAACTGTCACTAGAAGCTAAAATGATGAAACTGAGGTTATCGTACTTTGGACACATCATGAGAAGACACGATTCACTAGAAAAGACAATAATGTTGGGAAAAACAGAAGGGAGTAGAAAAAGAGGAAGGCCAAACAAGAGATGGATTGATTCCATAAAGGAAGCCACAGACCTGAACTTACAAGATCTGAGCAGGGTGGTTCATGACAGATGCTGTTGGAGGTCGCTGATTCATAGGGTCGCCATAAGTCGTAATCGACTTGAAGGCACATAACAACAACATGTCTTATCCATATGCTGAATAACCTGAACTTAATATTGGCAAATGGACGGGTGAAAGGTGACGTCAATGGTGAATTTACCTATTTATCTGGCTTGGGAACGTCAACTATTGATTTTTTCATCGTCTCCCAGGAGCTATTCCGGGCAGTGTCCTTGTGTAGGGTTGATGACCGCCCTGAAAGTGATCATTTCCCTTTAGTCCTCTCTCTGGACTATGCAGACCAAGAACCAATTCTAGATGCAGATTTTGAAATACGTCCATCCAGCATTAAGTGGTTGCCCAATGTAGAAAATGATTTAAAAGAGGCATTAAATTCTCAGTGGTGCCTCTCTCTCCGTGAACATGTACTTACAGCAACCTCGGCAATGATGGAGCTCGGGTCCTTCCAACAATTGATCATGGCTTTGCAAAATGTTTTGCTTCCTAAACCCAAGAATAAGCCTTTGAGTATCATATCCAAATCTAAATCTTGATTCGACCACGAATGTGTAGTGCAAAAAACAACTAATCACAGCATACAAAGTCTATAGAACCAATAACTCCCAGCTACTATTTTCAGAATACCTTGAGCTGAAGAAACAATACAAACATCTAATTACCCGGAAAAAGAAGCTAGCGCTAAGAGAAAATTGCCAACGTTTGTTAAAAGCCTCCAGACTAAAGGATTCATTCTGGAGGATGGTTGCCCAGGGATGGCCAAAAGTCCTTTCTAATCTGGACTGCTATATTACAGTGAATACCTGGGAGATGCATTTTACTAAAATTTATGCAAGAGAACAGTGATATCAACACACGTTCAGATTTGGCACAAAAGACCTCCCTGATTGGCCATCAGTGTCCACTAAGGAAATCTTTAATCTTATTGCAAAAATGAAATTGAATAATGGCGTTCCTTTTAAGGGGCGTATTTGCCCTCACCATAATTACAGGGAAGGCTTGTGAACATTCTAGAATCAAGAGTTAGGAGCCACGTGAGATCAATCAACCAATAGATGAAGGCGCGGAGCAGCAGATATAAGGCTGCTCCGTCCTTCCCGCGCTTGCCTTTTTCGCCTTGCGGCAGCTGCGTTTATTCTCCTTACACGTTGCTCCGTTTGCGGTTTGGGCGTTCCTGCTAAGTATTTTCATCGCTAGAGCTTCGTTTGCCAATTGTTTCCTTGTTTAAGCCTCTTCAGTTGCTTTATCTGATCTCCGACGATCAGCTGGGCGGCGGGCTCCGCCCACACGCCCTGCGGTGCGGGCCAACACGCAGGCTTTATTATTTCCTTGTTGTGCTACCGTTACAGTTATTGCCTTTTAAGTTTCAGTAAGAAGGGTTGGAGTTGGTTGATTCTTTGTTCTTGTTACAGTTTGCATGCATTTAAGTAATTGTGCCCTATCTATCGTTAACGTTATAATATTGACCCCCCCCATACGTTCTTGTTGAGTTCCTTTAGTTTGCTTGGCGATCCTGTGGTTTAGTTGGCAGTTGCCTCATCTTGCTTTGAGTAAACTTTTAAATATATTCATAATTATTGCTTAAGTTAATTTCATTATTAAGGTATTGCATTAGTTTTAAATTACATTTCATAGTGGTTTATTGTTCAGTTTATTAGAGTGTAATACATTACCCCACCCCCACCTCCCACTTCCCTTTACCTTAAAAATTCCCCCCCATATCATAGTCATATATACATAAATAAATAAAGAATAAGTTAATATATTAGAAATAATAATAATAAAAGTCAAATTTATTGTTATAGTGTAATTAGCACTTATGTGTGCCATTTATTATTAAATTTGTCAACTTTATAATCTAGTAGAGATTGCATTTTGGTACGTTGCATAATTGTGTGGATTGGTTTTTACAAATATGCCACCCAGGAAGGCTCAACAGAAAAAAGGGGTGCGGGTTGTGAAGCAAACGACAAAGCGTCCTCCACCCCAGCAGAACTTGTCTTCTGACGAAGAGGAAGATTTGGAGACCATCCGTGCCTTGGTGGCTAGGGTGGAGGCGCTGCAAAAGGAACGCAAGCAGCCGCTTGATGCTGAAGCTGGCACAAGTTCCGCTCCTGCAGGTAAGAAATCTGCAAGGTTGGCTTCCAGAATGCCTACAAATCGTCTTCTTGCTGATTTAGTTTCTAGGATCGGAGTTCTGGAAGCGGCAGCGCACTGTGAGGAACCAGCTACCCAGACGCCTTCCGCTTGTTTGCCAACTGTTCCTGCCTCCGTTTCTTCTGTCACGCCTTCTTTTCAGCCAGCTGTTGGGACTATGCAAGATCAGCTGCCGGTCCCACATGATGCTGCTGCGTTTACTCCTAGGGCTTCCGGGTTGGCAGCACAGCCCGGAGTTGCCTCTCATGCTGCGGATACAGGTGAGCAACTTTTGCACTCACGAGCTCACAATACACATGTACAAGATTCCAATGCCCTTAACAGAGAGGTACAAACGACTGGCTCTCCTTTGTCGGGAGATGCTACGCACCCAGTAGTTTTTATGGGAGGTGTTTTGGTCCCCCAGCACCCACAGCTTCCGTGGCCGGCGGCTGCCGTGAGTCCTCGGCAGCTGCCTTCGACTACCTCTTCTCCATCACCTGCTTATTTGCCCCTTCCACATGGGGTTTATCCGCAGGCCGATATTTCCCTTCCGTTAGGTGATCATTTATTGTTAGCAACGAAAGAAAAAATATGGAGGGGAGAGTATATCAATCTGTTTACTCTCCTGTTTCGTGAAAATGAGGCTAAGATTAAGGATGGTCAGGAAGTTAAAGAGCGTGAGGCAGCGATAAAATGAAAGATTGATCGTGTATGGCCTAATTGGTTGAACGCCTATACGATTTATATGGGCATTATGACACAAGCTTATCCGTCTAGGGCTTTGTCCATGATAAAATATCAGGATATTGTGCATAGGGCCTTCCGAGAATTCTCTGGAACCGCTTGGTTGACATATGATACGAATTTCAGGCAAAGAGCAGCATTGGATCCCACCCGTCGTTGGGATATTGAACATTCTGGTCTGTGGCTGAGATCTATGACTTCCGCCAGCCCACTACAGGAGAGAGAGCCGATAGTGGGCATTTATTGGCACGTGCACAGACTTCCACCTATGGCTCCAGCCAAGGCAGGCATTGGGTTCAATCCCAGCAAGTCTGCTGGACGTTTAATAGCAATGGACGATGCTCTAGGTGTCCCTGTAGATTCAGACATGTCTGTGCATTGTGTGGAGGAAACCACTCTAGTTCCTCTTGCCAGAGGGCACGTACTGCTCGACAAGGTACAGGGGAGCATCAACAGCCAAAACGTGGGTCTGGCAATAGCCGCAGTACGTCGCAAGGCCAGTAGCCCGATCAAGCTGGCTCCTTTAGCAAAGCTGTTAGAGCTCTATCCCAATAGGCAGGCTGCTACTTTTCTACTTCAGGGTTTTACGGATGGTTTTCGTATCCCTTTTGAGGGCCCTAGGATTGCTACATCATTAGTCCATCAGCCCACTCTCAGTAATTTAGCGTCTGTAGTGCTGGCCAAGCTTAATAAGGAGATACTTGCCGATCGTATATCAGGCCCCTTCAGTCTTCCTCCTTTGGAAAATTTGAGGATTTCCCCTTTAGGTATTATCCCTAAGAAGCAGGCTGGGGAATATCGCCTTATTCATAATTTGTCTTTCCCGAAGGGAGCCTCAGTCAACGATGGTATTTCCCCATTATATGCTTCTGTCAGATATACTTCTTTTGATGAGGCAGTGAGAGTAGTTAGGAAGGCTGGAAAGGGTGCTTTACTGGCAAAGTGTGATATAAAATCCGCTTTTCACCTTTTGCCAGTACACCCTGCAGATGTGATTTGCTTGGTCTTAAAGTTCAGGACCAGTTTTATGTAGACAGAGCTATGCCAATGGGTTGTTCGGTGTCTTGTGCTGCTTTTGAAGCATTTAGCACATTTCTTGAATGGGCATTGAGGAGGAAAGCATTATCCTCCTTCTCTGCTCATTAGCTTGATTATTTTTTTTTATTTGTGGGGCCTGCTGGGTCTTCTCATTGCTTACATCTCATGCAAGCCTTTGATAATTTAACTGAGGAATTGGGAGTCCCGCTAGCACCTGAAAAGTCAGAGGGCCCTACTACTTCCCTTATTTTCTTAGGTATCCAGTTAGATACTGTAGCTCAGTCTTACCGTTTGCCGCTAGAGAAGTTGGTGGTACTGCGTCAACTGCTTCATTCAGTCATAGGGCTGAAGAAGATACCATTGGCCCAGTTACAGGAACTTGTGGGCCATTTAGTTTTTGCTTCCAAAATTATTTCACCAGGTCGTGCGTTCCTCAGGCGTTTATGTGACGACATGAAGGGAGCTCGCTCTCGCTTCCATTTCATAAGGATGACGTCAGGGATGAGGGAGGATTTGCATATGTGGCTGGAATTCCTGACAGATTTCAACGGCCTTTCCTTTTGGCAGGAGGAATTGCTCTTAGAAGCCGAATTACAGGTGCATTACGATGCTGCCGGAAGCATTGGCTTCGGAGTAATATTTAGATCCCAGTGGGGCGCTGAGCGATGGCCTGAAAGTTGGCAGGCTACCGGAATTACTTCAGATTTGACATTTCTGGAATTTTTTCCAATAGTGGTAGCGGTTCATATCTGGCCACTGGCATTTCAAAATCGCACAGTGCGTTTCTGGTGCGATAATTTTGCCACAGTTAGCGTTATTAATGCCCAAACTTCTAAGTCTCCTCGTGTGATGCGCTTGGTGCGTGCTTTTGTATTGCAATGCTTGCGATTTAATGTTTTATTCCTGGCCAGACATGTTCCAGGTTTGCAGAATACAGTTGCTGATGCACTTTCCCGATTACATATGGCGCGCTTTTGGGAGCTTGCACCCGGCGCAACTCCGGATCCAGTACCAATCCCTCCTTTCCTGTGGAACCTTGGCAACTAGAAGTTGGGGTTGCTATCGCAGCTGCTTTTGCTCCCAGTACTCAAAATGCGTATAAGCGATCTTTTGTGAAGTTCCAGGCTTTCCTCATCGGCTTGAAGCTGCCATTTGACTGGCCTATTCCTGTGGCTCATTTATTGCAGTTTATGATATATTTAAAAGGGCACAATAATTCTGTTTCCACTATCGCCGGCCACCTCTCGGCGCTAGCCTTTAACTCCAAGGCAAGGGGGCTGCCGGATCATTCTGTAGATTTTAGGGTCAGAAAGGTCCTTGTGGGTTGGTCGCGTTCCACTCCCAGGTCCGCTGGCCGGAGGAGGCCAATCACGCCCGATGTCCTCCTCCAGATCCTGGCACTATTTAATTCTTTATGCTCATCTCAGTATGAGTTGCACCTGTTCGCCGCAGTAACTCTGACGATGTTTTATGGTGCTTTTCACCCTAGTGAAATACTTGCCCCTTCTAAGCGTGATGTGACTAATTGAGCCTTATGCTTTGGCGATTGCACATTAGGTGCGGTTATAGTGAGGTTCTCCCTGCGTGTCTCTAAGACCGATCAAAAGGGCCGTGGCAGTATCGTGGTTACAACGATGCCAGGTCCCAGTATTGTGCCCTGTGTCTGCAATGCGGCAAAAGGGCCGTGGCAGTATCGTGGTTACAACGATGCCAGGTCCCAGTATTGTGCCCTGTGTCTGCAATGCGGCAATTCTTATCCATTCGGCCAGCGGGCCAGCGTTATTTGTTTCTACATGCAGATGGAACTGCCCTGACTCAGTTTCAATTTTGGGCCGTTGTTCGGCGGGCCTTGTTGGCCAGTGGTTGCGCTGTTGGAGTCTATGGGCTGCATTCATTCTGGATTGGTGCGGCTATGGCCGCGGCCCTCATGGGCACGAGTATAAGCAATATACAGGCGATTGGCAGGTGGCGTTCCGATGCATTCAAGTCTTATGTCAGGTTTTAACAGAGGAATTTGTTTTTGTTTCCCATAGGTTTGACAAACATCCCAATTCCTGTGAGGATCGTCTTGTGTGGCCACTCAATTTTGTTTTGGGCTCACCGGAGGGCATCCTCCTCTGTTCCGGGCACACAGCTGCAGCTGTCGGCCTCAGCTACGGTTCAGTGGGATGCACGGAGGGGCATGTTATGGGATCCGTTGTTGCCTGCCATGTGCCGAACCATGTCCTCTGCTAATAGGCCACACATCGTGTTGATTCATTTGGGAGAAAATGATTTGGTGCAGCGTCCTGCATTGGATTTGCTGCTGAAAGTTACGCGTGATCTCACATGGCTTATCTGCGTATATCCCAATCTTATAATTGTATGGTCCAAAATGCTTGTTAGAAGGATCTGGAGGGGTGCATTGCACCCCAATAAGATAGATAGATGTAGGAAATGGGTTAATAGGAAGGTAAGGGAGCTAGTTTTGTCCTTGGGTGGGGCAGTTATTCCTCATGAAAGGATTAAGTTCCATGCCCCACATCTGTTTCGTGATGACGGTGTTCATCTTTCTGAGCAAGGGTGTGACATTTTTTGGAGGATTTTATGGGGGGATTAAGGGGTTTGTTATCTTCATTGGGTGGAGGGGACCAAGCTTAAGCTGATCCCCTCTTGTGGCATAGAATTTGGGCAGGTGAGGTATATGGGGGTTAAAATTAGGCGGTTAAGGCATCCTGAAAAAGGGGCACTCCACAGGGAACCATCAGGGCTTGGTGTCTGGTGGCGATCTGGGTTGTGTCCTTGTGGAAACTGCTTGCGCATCAGGGTGAACGCCTGTACGGCGGGGCCATGGTGTGGAGGTGGGAACCACACAGCTGGCTCCAAGAGCAAGGAGGGAGGAATTCACACACGTCCTTGACTCTTGGGTTATGTAATGACGTGAATGGATGCCTTTATAAGGTGAGGGTGTAATCCCTCATTGTTAGGTTTAACCTCACCTGCCCGAAGAGTTGGATATTTGAATAATTGGCTGTATTGCATTTGATTTACGATGTTATATTTTAATAAATATAACATTATACCAGTCTGGTGTCATGAGTCTTCCTTGTGTGGGGGCAAAGCTCCTGGAGCGGATAATATCCCTGCCGAGATATTCAAATATAATGTAGACTGGTGGGCCCCGACATTAGCGGTGCTATTTACATATATAGACTACTCTATACATATTCCAGAAGACTGGGGCCTTACGATAATCATTCCAATCTACAAAAAGGGTCCCAGACATGATCCCTCTAATTACAGGCCAATCAGTCTCCTAAACACTGTTAGCAAGTTATATGCTAGCCATCTGCATGAGAAGCCGAAAGACTGGATTGAACAAGGAAACATTCTGGTCGATGAACAGGCCGGTTTTAGAGCCGAACACTCCACTATGGACCATGCTCTTGTCTTACAACGCCTGGTGGATAAATATACAGCCAATTCTGGTGGAGCCCTCTATACGGCCTTTATTGACTTTAAATCAGCTTTTGATTCGATCTCTAGAGATAGACTCTGGGAGAAACTGGAGGCCACTAATATTGATAAGCGCCTCCTATCGCTAATACGATGCCTATATGATAACACCTATTTGTGTATTAGATGTAACAACGCTGGGCATCTTTCTACGCCCATACCCACTTTTAAGGGAGTCAAGCAGGGGTGTATACTAGCTCCCCTCCTGTTTAACTTCTATATTAATTCTCTAGTTGAAAGCTTATTGCCGATTTGTTCTCATCCACCCAGATTATCTAAGAGGTCTTTGTCCATCCTTTTGTATGCAGATGATATTGCTCTCTTATCGCTATCATGTATTGGCTTAAGGCGCTTGTTGAGTGCTCTCGCCAAGTACTGTAAGACTAAATCTTTAATAATCAGCTATGATAAGTCGAAAGTCTTAGTCTTTTCTAATAAGAGGCCAAAGCATCGCTGGTGGATTAATGAGCATCCAATTGATCAGGTTGCCTCTTTCAGATATCTAGGGATGACCTTCCATTCAGCGGGAGCATGGCGACCCCAAGTAAAGGCTGTTATTACCGATGCTCAAAGGAGTACGAAGGCGCTTCTCTCCTTCTATTACAATAAAGGGGGCCAATACCTTCCGGCAGCCATACAGGTTTTTGCCGCAAAAGTCATTCCACAGCTGCTATATGGTGCATAAGTCTGTACTTATGATAAGTATGCCCCCTTTGAAACAGTACAAAACAAATTTCTACGATCCATACTGGCTGTCCCATGCTGTGTTCCCAACCATATTCTACGAGTAGAGGTTGGGCCCCCCACAATAGAATCCCGTATCTGGATATGTAAAATTAAATTATGGCTAAAGATGATGTTCACTCCAGTGGGTTTGGCCCCATACATTTTATCAGATGCTTTCCAGTCTAAATGGAAAGAGTCAATAAATGCTAAGTTACTAAGCCTAGGGTTCTTCACTACCATGATCTCCAATCTGGGTTATGCAAAAGCTAAAGAGAACATTCTCCAACGGATTCTTGACATTGACCTCCAGGGCCAACTGATGCAAGTTACAAAATCCAGATTTAATGCAAGGCCATTTTTACCTGCCCACTACTTAGCGACTCTGACCACCCCTAAATTTCAAAAAGCCTTTACACTGGCCAGGTTTAACATCCTACCCTTGGCACTCCTGGAGGGTAGATACAAAAAGATACCTTATGACGAGAGGATATGTCCATGCGGTGACGGGGCAGTAGAATCGGTGGAACATGTGTTGCTACACTGTTTATTCTACTGCAACCTCAGATCCCAGCTAATCATCCCAATCTTACAAAACATCCCCAGCAGAAATGAGGCTTTCTATACAGATTTCCTACTATCGGATCAGTCACCCCAGATATCATCCAAGGTAGCTAGCTTTTGTTCCGCCGCTATCCATTGTAGAAGAACTCTGTTAAGTTGAGGGTTATGTGCTGATGCAGACCTGGTTTTTATGAGACCTTGATTGTCCCGTGCTGTTTTATTGTAGATTTTTATCTTCTTTTAACGATGTATATATCTATGTTGGTCTATGACTGCAATAAAACTTATTCATTCATTCATTCACTTTTATATTGTTTCCCCTTTTTTTGTAAAGCTAACTGCATGTCTTGTATAGGAGCTGGTTTTAAAAATCTCAAGGAGAGCTAGGATACAAGTGCTATATTTATTTTTAAATATATATAGTAATTAAGGAATGAATATATATATAATTTATCTGACGTTGTCACTGATCAGGATGGCTTAACTACTTCCAATAACTTTCGTGAGATACATTTGTATAGTCCACTCCCCATTTGCCCAATTTTCCACACCTTCATCTGATGAAGAACTCTTAAGGGCTCCAGTGATGTTTTCTTGAGCTAAGGTTAGAAAAGAACTTTGGGGGCTCACAAAAACCCACTTCAAAAGAGACACAATTTGGTTTCCTCTAAGACTATTAAGAAGACATTATACTTGTTTCATCAACTGAATTAGAACACCTTAATCCACTGATTAGAGAGCCAGTGTGGTGTAGTGGTTAAGGTGTTGGACTATGACCTGGGAGACCAGGGTTCAAATCCCCACATAGCCAAGAAGCTCACTGGGTGACCTTGGGCCAGTCACTGCTTCTCAGCCCCATGAAAACCCTGTTCATAGGGTCACCATAAATCGGAATCAACTTGAAGGCAATACATTTACATTTTAATCCACTGATTTAACAATAAGCTTTTCTACAGCCCACGCATTCTTCACAGAATGAAATTCTGCTATTGAAATGTGAGCAGGAGAAGAATTGCAGGTTTCCTTGGTTGACAAAAACTCAGCACAGCTTCAGTACAACCTTTGCTAACCAGGGATTGGAGAGGCTTAAGTCTCTTCAAATTGTCCCTATGTGATGTAATGGAACAAGGTCATCCTGTTACATTGTACAGGGCAGCATTTAAGAAGTGCAGGGATGAAATCAAGAGGTGGGTGGACGAAACATGGCAGCTGAATTTGCCCAGACTCCAATTTCACCTCTGCAGTGTGTTTCCCACCCGCATGGGATCTAATGGAACCATTAATTCCTCATATATCAGGAATAAAATTCTGAGATGGCTGGCCCTCAGATTAGATCAGAAGGATGATCTGAGTCCTTCCATCTTTTTTAAGAACTTGGGTAATTTCTGAATTAATCTGGGGAGAACTTTGGGAAGCTTTCCTGCATCTATGGAAGAGCAACCCCTCCTTTCCACCAAACAGATGATGTAACATAAACATCAACTTGATCAGATAGAAGTTTCACTCGTGCAATTTCTCTCCTTCAAAAAAGGAGGCAAATCTATGCAAAGGGCAACTCTGATGGACTTCAGTATGAAATGCCCAATTTATATGCCACTTTCCCCCAATAACTGTGGCAATGAGGCAACTCCACATGGTGGAATTTTGCATGCACAAAAATTGGAGCAAAATGTTATGTACCGCTTGACTGTTTTCATAGACCACCCTGTTATAGGTTTTTTTTTTTGTTCTTTCTTTCTTTCTTTAAAAGATTTCTATCCCGCCCTTTTACCCTACAATGGGGCACTCAGGGCGGCTCACAATAAAAACCAAAGAACATTAAAATAAATAAAAATACCTAAAATACAGTTAGCAATTCAAGGGGAGTGATATTAAAAGGAGACTAAAAATTTGAAAGGGGAAAATATAAAATCAGTTTCAGGCTCTCAGTCCGTTCCAAAGGCTCTCTGGAACAAGATGGTTTTAGAAGTCTCCAGAACATCATCAGGGAGGGAGCAGAGTGGGTTTCTTGGGATAGGGTACTCCAGAGCTTGGGGGCCACATTTGAAAAGGCTTTTTCCTGTGTGCCTGCCAGTCTAACATTTCTCATTCCATGCACACAGAGAAGACCAGAGGCAGCTGATCTTAAATCACAGGCAGGTACATATGGAGGTAAACAGTCCCTCAGATACATTGGTCCAAGGTTGTTTAGGACTTTTAAGGTTTTTTTAAAAGGTTTAAAAAAGATTAATGTTCCTTATCGTCCTTCACTCCCTGTTGTTGAAATATTTTGAAGCACAGTATATATATAACAACGATATTATAGTTATACAATAGAGATAGGGCTAGCCCTATCATTAAGCAAACTGAAGCACCTGCCTCATGAAAAGGCAGCAAATTGGTAGTTACCTAGCGTATTAGCATTATATTTTTTACTGAGAGAGGGAAGGAGGTACTTGTGGGTTTTCTGCAACAAACACCAAAATAACTTGATGGGATTATATACCTTCACTTGCATTGGGGCACCATTTGCTCTACCCCAAGCAGCAAAATGTCTTCGGCCAGCATTGGAGACAGTGACTAGTACAAACATTAGGACCAGGGAATATTCCCCTTGACAATCCTGCCATTATCATCCCTCCAATCATTTTTGCCACCTCTGCCATGTTCACTCCTTCACTTGCAAGTTTAAAACATCAGTGTCAGAAATATTCCTTAAAGAGAGGAAGCATTTCTATGTTGGCCTGGTCACCATTTTGAATACACTATACATGCAGACCTGAGAGCACCAGATTGCTAGCAGGTGGCAGTAGCTTGGGGATCTGAACCAGCCATTTTTGTTCTTACCTGAAGCTGTGTCTTCAGCCCGTAATTCAGTTTATGTTGGAATACAAGCAGAACAGTACATCAAGGTAATAAGCTGAGATGGGAACATTAGGTTACAGCATGTAGCATACACCACCAACTTGTGGAAGCTGACATCATGTTTATACCAGATCTCATGCAAGTCTCACCATAACCAACACAGCAGAAATAAACAAACCTCTGTCCCTACAGGGAATCTTGGTCCTGGTACAAGCAGGTGTAACACCAATGAAATCTGTTGCACCAGGATTGTTTGCACCAGGCCTGAATTTGGTCTCAAATCATTCTTGGTGTGGCATCTGGTTCTGTGAAAGAATGAAATTGGAGTGGGAGGGAAAATATTTGGCTGTTCTTTGTAATGAGTTTGGCAAACAAGACAACTGGATGCCACTTCTCTCGATTTCACGAGTCTCTCTCTGTTTACTGCAGACAGAGCTTGAAATTGGCTTCCAGCCAATGTCATACATTTTTGTTGTTCTCTTGGCTGCAGAATCTTACACTATAAATGGAGATGACCTGGCTGTATTAATTAAAGGCCGTTTGCTCTACAAAGTGGAGCCAAGTTCCAGAAGAACCAGAGTGGAGGAGACGGAGATATAAAGTCAAAGACATCTAAAGCCATATAATCGAGAATCATCTGTGCTTTGATATCTCATAAAACCTGTCTTTAATACGAAGCACATTCCATGAGCCATTTGATTGGTCTCTTCGACGTGAAACAGGGCAAGAGGCACCCTTCTCCCATGAATAATATGGAGTAGGCAAATAGAGATGCAACACAAAGCTAATCAGGGAACACCCTCCAAAATTCCTACTCAGCCCCCACACAAAGGTAAGTGGCTAAACCCACATGGTTTAAAAGGGATGGGTGAGTGGGTAGCTGCACTAAGAAAAAGGAAGCCAGGAGAGGAGGGTGGCACCATCTTTTTAAAGCCAGAACTGACTCCTCTGACTGGCCAATTATTACTGGCCTGCTCCTCTCAGCATCCATACCTTCCACCCACAATGGGGGTAAGGAATAATCATCCCTATCACAAATGATAGGAGGACAATGTTCATTGCAAACTAGTCCACATGCTTTCCGCCAATGATTCATTTTGGCTCTTGAGGTATTATTTTCCCAAGCACTCAAATCACAAAATTCTATCCCAGATCATGTATTCATTGCAACACAGGCAATTGAGGCTGGTGGCTCCGATGTCAGTGGGGCTGTGGATCCGTTCCAGATTTTTTTAGTCCAAAGTTTCAAGGAGCTATCCAAGAGCAGCATCTTGGACAGCTCCTTGAAATTTTCGCAGAGGCCTACTGGGATAATTTGCTCCGGTAGGCTGTGTTGGTGGGCTCGTGTTGGGCCCATATTAGGTGTTTAGGAGGAGTCTTAGTACGGAGGAACATGGGTGATGCCACCCCAATTTCAGTGATTACAAGCAGGAGAAATATAGCCATGGGGAGGTGGTGAATTACCCAAGAAGGCGAAGGCAAGGCTATCTGCGCCTTGTTCCTTGCTGCCACTCCTCTCATGGATTGGTTCCTCGTTGCTCATCTGCTGTGCCCACTGGCCTGTGTGTGTTGTTGTTTAATGCCAGATCGGTACATAGTAAGACCACTCTCATCCATGACTTGATTGTGGATGAAGGTGCCGATTTGGTCTGCACTACCGAGACCTGGGTGGGTGAGCCTGGAGGGGTTGATCTGACCCAGCTTTGCCCACCTGGATACTCGCTGCAGCACCAGCACAGGCTGCAGGGACTGGGGGAGGAGTTGCTGTGGTCTACAGAACTTCCATCTCTGTCACCAGGAAACCACTCTGTCTTGGAGCTGGCTGTGAGGGCCTGCACCTGGTGTTGGGCCGAGGAGACAGTAAACTAGGGTTGCTGCTGGTGCAGCTTCTCTGACCGAGCTGGTGGAGGTCATGTCAGAGATTGGGTGGGTGGGCACTGGGCAGAGGGGAAGCCCCTTTCCTTTCCAAAAAGAAAACATTGTGAACAGTATCATTCTTTTCCAGGGTTTCCCCCACCTTTTTATTGTACAGCAGGCACAAGTAGCCTCCCACCCAAATTTAAACCAAAGCTGTCCCTGGCTACATCCAAACCAGACCTTTATTTCACTTTACACAGTCATGACTTCTCCTAAAGAATCCAGGGAAATGTAGTTAGTGAAGGGTGCTGAGAGTTACTAGGAGAGGCTCTGTTCCCGTCACAGAGCTTCAATCAGAGCGGCTGACTGTTAAACCACTCTGGCCACTGGAGCTCTGTCAGGGGAATAGGAGTCTCCTCTCAGCACCCTTCACAAACCATACTTCCCAGGATTCTTTGGGCGAAGCCATGACTGTCTCAAGTGAAATAAAGGTCTGGTGTGGGTGTGGCCCCCTGATTAGGCAAGCCCAGCAACTGGGTATCTGGCTTTTAGAACACTGACAGTTGGTTCATACTGAGCATGCCCGACATTATCATTGAGTTCTATTCAAAATTTCTTAAATTGATTAAGAATCAGCCAGGCATTTTTTTACTTCTAAACTGCAGAATATGAAGCTCAGAGTATGGGGCAAGGTCAGTAGAGAGCTTGGAAAATTTACTTTTTTGAACTACAACTCCCATCAGCCCCAGCCGGCATGGCCACTGGATTGGGCTGATGGGAGTTGTAGTTCAAAAAAGTAAATTTTCCAAGCTCTGGCTCAGTAATAGGATTACAGGTACTCTGTGAAGATGGCTGACTTTTAATGAATTTCAACAGATTATGAGAACTCACAAAAATGTCCAAAATGAGTCTGGTTTTTCTCGTTTTACACTTTGAACTCTCTATGCTCTCTGTTTTGTGTATTTCCAGGAAAATTTAGACGGTTGTTAAGCAAGCATTTCTGAGTTCAGGACTATAAGTTTTGCAAGGTTTTATTTTGAAATGACCTTATGGGAAGCATCAGAATAGCATGGGAGGTATTTTCAATTTAACATTGCGGAATGCAAAATATCCATACTGACTATAGCATACAGCTATTCTTGTGGCTGTATAATGTCGTTTGACCCTTAGTGCTTATATATTAGTGCTGATGTAGTACTTTATTCCTAAGCAGTCAAAGCACTTCACAAAACCAGGCCTGAAACCCGACTGAAATGGATCCAGATAATCGGTCTCATCCAAGAGTGGCTGGATTTGGCCTGCCACCACTCGTTCAAGGACCTTGCCCAGGAATGGAACATTTGCATCTGGCCTATAGTTATTAAGATTTTCTGGGTCCAGGGAGGGTCTCTTCAGGAGTGGTCTCACTACCGACTCTTTCAGGCAGCCAGGGACCACCCCCTCTTGCAGAGAGGTATTAATCACTTCCCTGGCCCAGCTGGCTGCTGCATCCCTGCTAGCTTTTATTAGCCAGGAAGGGCAAGGATCCAGCACAGAAGTGGTTGCATGAACCTGTCCAAGCACCTTTTCAACGTCCTCAAGCTGTACCAACTGGATACCCTGCTTGATTCACCTACTATAACACTGGAGTCTAAGTACTCGCAGATGCTAAAGATTTTATCCTGGAAGTGCCTAGCAAATTCATTACAGCAGACCTCAGATGGTTCTACCATGTCTTTGGGGCCCACGTGTAATAGCCCCTGGACAATTCTGAAGAGCTCCGCTGGGCGGCAGATTGATGATTGTTTTTTTGCTGCCCTCACTGCCCCTAAATACAGCTTACCATAGGCACTTACCAGTGTGTATTTGCATCAACTAGGAGTTCGTCTCCATCTGCACTCAAGCCGTCTCCTATATTGTTTCATTGCTCTCAGCTCTGGGGTATACCATGGAGCCGTACAAGCTCTACACAGGAGAGGGCGCTCAGGAGCAATCATGTCAACTGCCCGGGTCATTTCTGTATTCCACAGTTCAACCAGGATTTCGACAGGAGCGCCAGCCCTATCAGCCAGAAAAACTCCCCAGAGTTTCAATGTCAAATTATTTATAGCTTTTTTGTTGTACTAAGTGTTTAATGTGCTAACAGCATCTTATGCTGTTATGTAAAGCGATCCAAGAGCAAACTGAGAGTGGAATGATATAATCCTCTCACAATTAAGCTGGAACTAGAATTTTTCCACTCTTATGGTAGGCACAGAAATTGTGCAGGGGAGATTGAACTTAATTTCTCCAGTCCAACAGTTTCTTGAGGATACAGCTTATCATTAGCAATGGAAGTACATCTTTCTTTTTCCTCCTTTCTTCTTCTTCTTCTTCTTCTTCTTGCTATCACAAGTGGAAGCAGCAGCTGCAACTGAGCTGGCAGCCTGGTCATCCTCCACGATGCCAAAACAAGGCTATGTGGGTTCACCAGCAGGAGTGCTAGTCCTCACCTCACCAGCACCCTGCCCCTGCCCTGGCCAGGTATACAGCAGTGATCTTGTATTGGAAAGGCAGTTCCGCGTCTCCCACCCATCACCCACACCACTACAGCAATAAAAAAATGTCTGTATAATCCTTTAATGGCTCTGAAGCTCCTTTCATTATATGGTGGGGCAGAGGGAGAGCTATTCTTTGGAAATCTTTCCAGCTGTACTCACCAAAAAGTGCTATCATCACTTTCCTTCAAGAATTTAGGTGTCAGGGGAAGATGTGCTTGTTTACCCAGGCATCTGGTTGTTAATTGGGATCAAATGGTATGATGCTACCCTCACCTGTCATGGTGTTCAGCTTTTATTAGGGTGAAATGGGATTCATCATTTGATCGTACTGCAAGACATAATGTTGTGGTGTTCACCTTTTAGTGGAGGGTAGAGTTCATCCTTTTTATAATATTGCAGGATGAGCACTTTGAGAAGATAATGTTGTTTCATTCTGTTTTGTTTGTTTTAAACTTGTATTTTTTTTCAAATTGTAAGTTACCTTGAAATGTATTATGTAGTAAATGACAAATTAATTTAATATAATATATATACAAAGTAATTCAATATCTTAAACAAATGTCTTCACATTGTTAAAGCTTTTGTGAGGGAATGAACCAAACAGGTTGGTAGTCTGCTGTGTGTGGTCCTATAAGCTTAAACATTTTACACCTTTTTTTCCAAGGAAAAGGAAAGGAAGTTGTCCTTGCATTATAGAGAGGAGAGTGATAGCTCCAGACACCAACATTTTTGAGCCGATGAGTGACGAGGCTCCGCAGTCTTTGGAAGACTATTTGCTGCTATTCTTTTTATTGACCTTGCTGTAAATTAGAAAGGATGCCAAGGTCATTACAGGCATTCAGATACAGAAACTACATTCTTTTCTTTCATTGTAGCCAATCTTTGTGTTGACATCTAAGAGAATCCAATAACTGTTTTATTAGTTGGAGGATGTGTAGTCAAGACAACACCATACTCCAAAATGACAGCCTTCTAAGAAACCTTAAGAATTATGTACTAGAAGGAAAAACCGTGGGAACCATGGGTGTGTTAAATATAGCACACAGAAAGCATAATAATTGGTGACTAGACATCTAACTGGGTATCGGGGGATTAATAGACCAAATCTTGGGTCTCATGCTATTCAACAACTTTATTCGTTTTTACCTAGATGCAGGTGTGTACAGTCCACATATCAAATTCTTAGAGGACACAAATTTCAGAAGACTTCCAATCATTTTAGATGAAAGGCTAAAACTCATTATGGTCTCAGTAAACTGGGGGAGTAGAATTCTGCAATGAGAGCAGTATAGTGAAATGTAGTAAATATAAATTATTATATGTACGGTAAATAAGACATATATAGACATAAGATGGAGGCTGATTCTCTAGAGTTCAGTCAAAATTAAAATGAAATTGGAGATTCAGTACAAAAGTTCTATCATTCTTTCCTAGTGAACCTTTTGTACATTGTTTCCTCTAATAGTGAACTCAGGTGGGGAGTCCTGACAGGACTGGAGCCAGAACTGGGCCACTGATAAACAAGAGCGGGGGTCTGCTTATGGGGTTTGCAAAAGTACAATGAACAGCTTGGAACCAGGTTACCTGAAGAATCATCTTGCCCTATACATGTTGATTGAAATGCATTGATCTGTGGAACTTGCACTTTTAGAAATACCATTTAATATTTGTTCCGCATCTGTTAGGAGTTAATATTTGAATGTGGCAGCACCTATGCCTTGGATGACAGATGCTCTTGGAGGTCACTGATTCATAGGGTCGCCATAAGTCGTAGTCGACTAGGAGGCACATAACAACAACAATGCTTTGGAACTCCCTGACAATTCACATTAGGCAGGTACCCTCACTACACTATTTTAGATGCCTGCTAAAAATGTTATTTCAGCAAGTCTATCCTAACACATACTTTAGCTATGGATGCTTACTTTGAACATTTGCTGGTTTTATCTGTGTATTGTCTATTATTGCTTTATATTGCTTTATGTACAACCCTTAGAGGGGTGGGTTTTTATATAAATTAATTTTTTAAAATATTTTTTATAAAAACCCACCCCAAACCTAAGGGGAAAAGCAGTCTTAAAGAGATGCCAACAAACACACTCAATTTATCTGCAAAATGTTGAGTTCCAATAGAAAAACCTCATTAAAAATGAGAAGAAGGGAATGGAATAAAGTATTCAGGAAGACGTCATTGCTACCTGGAACTCTAGACAGGAGCATTTACATTAAGAGGGGAGGACTGGTGCAAGTAATATTTGTTATAAAATAATGTTAAAAAGTGAGAAGTGGCCTATTCTAGGGATGGGAGAGAAATTCAGTTCAGCTCACATTTTAATGTGAATTTGCCTGATATCTACTTTCCAAACAATACACAAACTGAGATGCAGCTATCCTTAGAAATGTGCACATGTGATGCAGTTCTCCAACCACATATTGTGACCTACAGGTCCCCCATTTCTTCAAGCAGCAAAGCCAAGAGATTTATCAAACTCTGGAGGACCACCAAAATACAGCTGGTGAATCACATGTTTTGCAAGCCTGGCTTTGAGCCTCATCAGTGCTGTGCTCCTTTGTTCTGTTAAACACAACGAAATGCTTTATTGCCAAGGAAAATTCCTCATGCACTTTGAACATGACTGTTCTGCAGGGGAAAACAGCAAAGTTGAAAACATGACAAGGAAATAGTATAAATCCAGTAAATTAATGCTTCTAAAATGTATACCAGTAAAATGCATACAATCCCAACATTAAAAACAAACTCATAATATGTATTGTTCTGATCATAACTGTTAATAATACAAAAATCGAAATGATAGAATTTCTGGCAGTGCTGCAGGCTCACTAAGAATTGCATTATCTTACTAAGAACTGGTGCAGCATAGCATCTAAAGAGGTTGAAGTACAAATCAGGAAGCCTCCAGTTTGAGTCTCTGCCATGAACTTACTAGGTAGTTTTAAAACAAGTCTCTCCCTTTTTCACTCTCTTCCCATTTGTACTGGAGAGCGAGGGAATTTTTCTGAAAATCCAGAGCTTGGAAAAGTTACTTTTTTGAACTACAACTCCCATCAGCCCCAGCCAGCATGGCCACTGGAGTGGGCTGATGGGAGTTGTAGTTCAAAAAGTAATTTTTCCAAGCTCTGTGAAAATCTTAATGTCAAACTTATCCACAAATAATTTTTGTTTTTGTAATTTGTGTCTTGACCCTTGATCTCAATAAGAAGCAAGATTGTTTGTTTATTTGTTTACCAGTCTACAGACAGGTTCAGCATGATTGACATATCTAATTGAAGTCACAATACAGGACTGATACAAAGATACTGCCCTAGTAGCTCTTTCTGCCTGCTACTCCTTTTTTTCTTTTTTTAGCTTGGGCTGATGGAACCACACCCTGCATGCAGCTGACTCCTATCAGTTATCTTCATCCACAGGTCTCCTTGAGAGGAGGGTGTTACTCCTGAAGAGACCTTGATTCCTGAGGAATCCTTGCCTACAGCTGGGCACTTCTCCTGAAGAGATGAGTTTCTGTCTGGCATTTGAGATGCTGTCTATCCCCTGGGCTTGGATTTCATTCAGCCTCAATATCAGAGGCTGAACTCCCCCACAGTGCAGATGCTCTCCCCCCCAATCAGCCTCATCTATGGTTCCTGGCCCTGCATGACTAGACTGAGTCTGATTCAGAGCTTGGCGCAATGCCAGGTCCTCCAGGTCATCTTCTGACAAGGAATACTCTAGCTGAGACATGACAGTGACAAATGCATATAGCTTGTCCCTGTGACTTGGAACTCTGCATGCTCACAGAATTCCAGCTCGCAGGAGCAGCCTTTGTACATTCAAGAGGCTTTCCCCCTTTTGGACCTTCCTCAACACATGGACTGTGTTGGGGCAGGGTAGAGAATGCACATGGCCCCACTGTCACTCTCCACTTGATCTCTTACTGTGCATAGATGAATGGGTGAAGAGCAGAGCTTGGAAAAGTTACTTTTTTGAACTACAACTCCCATCAGCCCCAGTCAGCATGGCCACTGGATTGGACTGATGGGAGTTGTAGTTCAAAAAAGTAACTTTTCCAAGCTCTGGGGCCTCAGAATTGCTCGCAAGCGCCTGGTCCTTATGTGGGTTGGGGAGTGGGTAAAATTATATTGGCTTATGTTACAGGCATATTGTAAAGAACTAGGTAATGCCTGTGAAGTGCTTTAAACACTTGAAAGCACTGTGCATATGTTGTTGTTAATAAGCCCAGTATCTACATATTGGATAAAAATGTGGAACTAGCATCACTTGTAATAGTAATTATAAAAACCTGGTTAATTTTTTTTCCAGAAAGACATAGTTTTAAATGTTAAACTATGCCTTTTTGAAAAAAAGAAGTTTAAAAGTTAAACTACCGCAAGATTCAATCAGAACCATGAAAAGGAAAATTATAACTATTCATTTATTAGTCTACCAAGCTATTTAGATCCATCCTACTGAAACAATTGAGAAAGAAATAAAAATGTTAGATTAGTCAAGGTCAAATGCAGTTAATGGTTGTGGGTGCAGCTTCTCCTATACAAAATAATACAAGTGTGGATTTTTTTGGTTAACTTATTAATCATACTTGGAGTGCAGCAGTCTCCTGCATCCCTTCCTATCACCAGTGAATTTTTTAATAAAGCAGGTTTGCACTTTCAGCTCTTTTATGTTCTCCTGTGCCCTGATAGACATCAGATCACTTTATGACTGTGTTTGTCGAGTGTCCAAATATTTGCCAGCTCAGGTAGAGTTTGCATAAGCTACATGAGGAACTTGCATAGCAGGAAGTCATATTTGAAGAAATGTGCAAAGCATATCCTCCAGGGAGGGAGGGAAATGAAAGGAAAACCTGGTGTTAGCATTTAGCAAGGTAGGGACAAAGCCATGAAGTACTATGTCTACAACATCCATTTTTAGATAAGCCTATTATGACTGCACCAAGTTTTTGCACATGCTCTTGCTTCTTGAGTTAAGCAGCATATTACTGATGTTTATGTGTAAAGCACTTTTAATGTGCAAATGATATTTTGCTTGCCTTGCCTTTTATTTTATTTTATTTTTGGTAGCAAAATAACAGAAAACAGCCTGACTTTCCATCATATACCTTTTCTGCACATACCCTCTAACTGTAGAGGTTGGTAGATGGGATGGGTTGCTCACTTGGCTATCCAATGCTGAACATTGTCATCGTGCAGGCACAGTAGTGGAGCCAATCCGATGCTCCTGTACTATGCTCCCCATGTCTTGTCCCTCTCCTTCTTGATAACCAGCAGCAACACTCAGCATTGGAAAAGCAGATGAACAATGCCACTCTGCCCTAGGGATGAGCAAGAAATTTGATTCAGTTCGCTTCTCAAGATGAATCTATCAAATTTGCACTTTCTGAAACAATATCAGAACCAAAACACAGCCATCCTTCAAAACTCACACTAATCTGAATTTTGTAATGCAGTTCGCCAGCCAAACAATATTTACAAAAATGCATGTTAGTGGAAAGTGTGCATAAAAATACATGAGACAAAATAACATACAAAAAAGCATTATATGACGAGAAATGCCTTGCAAAAATGTGTTTGCTAGTCAAAACTGCCTACAAAAATGAATTTATTAGGAGAAATTTTCTCTAAAATGCTGGAAAATTTTCATGAGGATTTAAAAAGAAAATCCACAAATTGCTGCAGAAATGTGGAGAACCAAATTTAAGATTAGAAAAATGAGAAACTGGGAGAACCAAATTTGCCAGATCTTTCCATCCCTACTCTGCCCACCCCGCCCCACTGACTTGCCCTGTACTATACTTAAGCATGTGCTTATATGATGAACATAATATATGAACTGGCCAATTACAGAGTAGATGAATGAATCCAATGAAGCTGAATGTTGGAAGATTCAAGACAGACAAAAGAAAGTACTTCTGCACACAGTACATAATCAAAAGATGGAACTCACTCCCACAGGAGACAGTGATGGCCAAAAATGCTTTTAATGGCTTTAAAAGAGGATTAGAGAAATTCATGGAAATTAAGGCTATCAGTGGCTATTAGCCATGATGGCTATGCTCTGCCTCCATAACCAGAGGCAGTATGTTTCTGAATACCAGTTGCTCGGTACCGCCAGAAGGGAAAGTCATGAAAGTGCTCTTGCACTGAGGTCCTGCTTGTGGGCTTCCCATTGGCATCTTGTTGGCCACGGTGAGTATAGAATGCTGGACTAAATAGGCCACTGGTCTGATCCAGCAGGCTGTTCTTATGTTCTTGTGACCTTAAAAAAAAACACAACCTAAATACACATATTCTACGAGGCAAACTACTCCTGAATGAGATGCAAAGTAAAATCTTCCTTATGACTTAGCAAGACGATACTGTTGTGAGTTTGGGGGTTGGAATGGATGGTTCCTGTGGGTCCCCTTCCAGCCTCTGATTTGGAGGCTTGCGCCTGGGGGGAGAGAAACTCGCTCTCCTGGTCAGATGAGTTTCTTTTGTTAATCTAATAACATGGGCAGGTTGTTAATGGGTCTATCAGGTGCTCAGCAACTGGTGAATGGGCCAGGAAGACCCTTTTGTCATTGAAACACTTCAGGAGGGCCTTCCCCCCTCCTGGGGCTGAGGAGAGGTTTGTGCTTGGAGTGTGTGTTGAGTGTGTCTGGAGAACGGCTGGGAACTGGAGGCAGGAAGAGAGGCTGTCTCTCTACACCGTGGCTTTAGGATGCCTCCTGTAACACTGATGGGAAAGATGGATATTGGACTGCTGATGCCTTGAACCCCTCCATCCTAAGCTCAAGTTGGAATGTGTGTAAATAAATAAACCATATTTCATAAAGACACCACAGTCTCCACTGACCTTCTTCCCAAGGAACCCAAACCCTGGACGAGCGCAGGGACCCCTGGAATCTCACTGCTCGGCGACTGGGGAGGCACGCAACACTACTTTTGGTAAGCCAATCGTATTGGTTGGCAGGAGATTCAGGACTGACACAAGAAAGGACGCCTTCATACAATGCATAATTTATGCAATCCATTGCCACATGATGTGATGTCCAGATTAGTGCTGTGCTGAAATCTGCCCTCCAATTTCTCAAAAGTTTTCTTTCCTTGCTCAAGAGGCTTCCAGTTTTCTCTCTCATTCCCAGGACACTTTAGAATTTCGGTGGGCGAGATGGCCAGGAGCTGTGTGTGTGTGTTTCTTTCCATTAAACATTTTGCCTACATGTTGCAGTAGTTTCAACTGCCCACACTTCCTGACTTGAAAAAGTCTATGGTAATAGTTACCACGTGACATCTTCACCTGGGCTTTAAATCAAGTGCAGACACGTGGAAAGACTGCAGGGAGGGCTAATAGGCCCCCTCCAACCAGGTAATGTTATGATACCTTAAATGCATTGAAATTGTGCCTGTCCTCCCAACACAACCCCAGAATGGAAAAAACAATGCCAGCCTGTCAATGGAAGGGAAAAGGGGAAGACCCACAAAATGAAGGGGAGAAGAAAAAAGCTTCTGCCACTTCGGGACAGAGGAGAAATTTGGTTCACTACACATTTTAATGTGAAACCACCTAATTTGCACTTTCTGAAACAATAAATGAACCGAAATACAGCTATTCTTCAAAATTTGGAGATCTCTGAATTTTGTGATACAGTTCTCCACCCACATAATGTGCACAGTAATCATGTATTAAGGGAAAGTGTGCATTAAAATGCACATAGTTGTGGAAATATACAAAAATGCATTATATTAGAAAAAAATTGCTTTGCAAAAATAAGTATCTTCAGAAAAATGTGCACTAATATGCAGACAAATGTTCATGAGGAATCATAAGATTGGAAAAAATGAGAAACTAAAACTGACAGATTCATCCATCCCTGCTCCCACCTACCATCACCCCCACCTTCTACAATAATAGCATGAGCTTGGGATTTGACACTTCCTCCACTTCAGGATCTCCCTTTCCTGCCTTTGTAGGATTACCCTACCCAAGCCACAAAACTGTGAGCCTCAAGACAAAGAGCATATTCTAACATCATCCTTGTGTTATTCTCTGTGTTGTCAAACAACCTGGACAGTGAGATGTAAAGGGCAAGAATCAGGGCTGATGCATCCTGTCTTTACCTTCAGTAATAAAGTGATCAAGTCACAGGAATTTCCAGTCTGGAGCAAGTGAGAGCCATTGTGGTGTAGTGGTTTGAGCATGAGACTAAGCCTGAGAGAGTCAAATCCGTTAGTGGATGGATGGGCGAAAACAGGCTGAAGCTAAATCCCGACAAGACCGAGGTGTTACTCGTGGGTGATAAGAGAAGGTTGGGAGACATCGACTTGGTGTTTAACGGGGTGAGATTACCCCTGAAGGACCAGGTCCGCAGCCTAGGGGTCATTCTTGACTCCCAGCTGTCCATGGAGGCTCAGGTCTCGGCAGTGAGCTGGGCAGCTTGGTATCAATTACATCTGATACAGAGGCTGCGACCCTACCTTCCTGTACATCTGCTCCCACGAGTGATACATGCCCTGGTCTCCTCTCGCTTAGACCCTGAAGACGTGGCTATTTCAACAGGCCTTTGAGATCAGTTAATCTCCATGATTTTGTCATCTATTATATGCTGTATATGTAAATGTTTTTATAAATGTACTGATGACTGTCCAGTATTTTATTTATTGAGATTAATGTGACTGCATTTGATACTATTGTATTCATCCAATTTTAATGTACGTCGCCTAGAGTGGCTATCTGCCAGATAGGCAACACACAAATTAATTTATTATTATTATTATTATTATTATTATTATTATTATTATTATTATTATTATTATTATTATTATTATAGACTATTGTAATGCGCTCTACATGGGGTTACCCTTGAAAACGGTCCGGAAACTGCAGCTGGTACAGAATGCGGCGGCACGCTTGATTAAGCGTAGCCGTCGCCGGGAACATATCACCCCAGTGTTGATAGATCTTCACTGGCTACCAGTGGTTTGCCGGGCCCAATTCAAGGTGTTGGTATTGACCTTTAAAACCCTATACGGTTTCGGCCCGGTATATCTGAAGGACTGCCTCCAGTATCACCATTTAGGCCGCCTTACAAGATCAGCCACACAAGACCTTCTCTCGGTCCCACCAGTTAAAACAGCTAGGCTGGTGCGGACCAGAGAGAGGGTGTTCTCGTTTGTGGCCCCCACCCTCTGGAATTCTCTCCCCTACGATCTCCGACATGCCTCCTCCCTGATGAGTTTTCGCCGAGCTTTAAAGACCTGGCTATTCAGGCAGGCCTACAGGAACTTCGAGGTGGATTAGTTTTGATGTATTAATTGATGTTTTTGATGTCAGTTTAATTGATGAATGTGTTTGAATTGTGTATTGTATTTTATTATGCTGTTGTAAGTCGCCTAGAGTGTCTGTTAATTCAGACAGATAGGCGACTAACAAATAAAATTTTATTATTATTATTAAATCCTCACTCGGTCAGTGAAGCTCCCTGAAAGATCTTGGGCAAGTGACAGACTCTCAAATTAACTCATCTTGCATAGTAGCTGTGAAGGCAAAGGGAGGGATAGGAAAACTGAGCTCCTTGGAGGAGGAGTGGGATGAAAATGTAATAATAGTGACTGACTGGCCTTGTGGTTATTCCAGCCCATTTCTAGTAGATGTCAAGATGGAAATCAATATTAGATTTTTTAAAAAAAAATAACAGCATGGACTGGACTAACAGCAGTTTCAGCATGTGCACTCACAAGATGAGCCAAAAATATATATGTATATATATCCCAACTCAGCATAATCATAAATGACTTACGGAGTAATCGAAACCCAAAATCCACCTGGATGGGTGTGTGTGTGGAATAGATGGATCGCCAGCTGAACCTGGACTGAAATCCTCTATCATGGCTCAGCCGGAGATACACTGGTGTAAATCCTCCACCCTGGCTCAGCCAAGGCTGGGGTAAATCCCCAAAAAGGGGTGTTCCAGGGATGCGGCAGGGGCATGTGGGGGCAGAAGGAGGCAGGGTAGACTTATTCCTATGCCCAAGTCCTTTCAGCTTGCTCATATGGCCTTTGACACCTGAGATGTATATTTTTAGGACCAACCTATTTTTTTGTGGTGTTGTGATTTTGCGTTGTTCTTAAGTATTTTTGATGGTGTATTTTAAACTGTTGTAACCTGCCCTGGGATCTCAGGGTGAAAACTTCCTAATTGTTAGAGCAGCATGTGATGTTCCTATATATTAGTGTATATATGGTAAGTGCTGGTTGTTTAGAGTATACATGGTAAGTAGTGAAAGAGGAGGGGGAGTGAATGGGCAATAGAATGCTTGATGATTGGCTGAATGTTTAAAATGGCTGACAGTATAAATGAAAGGATGACAGGTAAATCTGGGTGAATGTGAGGTGGTAAATTGTGGAATAGGGGGGAGAAGAGAAAGAGTGGATTGCTTGGTGGGGTTTGAGAGAGTTGTTTGTTAGGAGAGAGTGAAGAAGGAGGGAGGTGGAGTTCGGATTAGTATTGAGTAAAACCATATGCTTATGTGCCTTAAGAAGAAATCCTGTTAATCTTGTTAGTTTTGTTATCTGTAATAAATACTTAATTTGGTTTACCAAAGGCCTGATCCTTGGCTGGGGTTTCACAGACCAGAAGGGAGGGTAAGGTAATGACCATGGCTGAAGGGGAACTGTAACAAATGGTGGCAGCGGTGAAGAGAATAACAATACCAGTATTCAGAGTCTCTGGGAATACTAGTATTGGGACGTTACTGGTGGTTGCCTAGCAGGGGGATCTGTTGAGATCTGTGCTAGAGCGGATAGGTAAACCATAAGAGAGTGCGGTCCGGACTGGTGGAGTCCCTGGTGGTGCCTAGAGACAGGCAGTAACCACGAGCAGGTAGGAACCTGACAGGGAGAGCCAGGGAAGGAAGCATCACACAGCACAACAATGGAGCCAATTACCTAGGGAGGTGGTGGGCTCTCCAACACTGGAGGCCTTCAAGAGGCAGCTGACAGCCACCTGTCAGGTATTCTTTAATTTGGATATCTGCATTGAGCAGGGGGTTGGACTCAATGGCTTTATAGGCGCTTTCCCAGCTCTACGATTCTGTGATTCTAAGGGGGGGTTAATTAATAAAATAAAGTAAAATAAAATAAACCCAGTGGAAGTTATACTGGCAAAAAGGACAGTGTAAGTCAAACTCTATTTTAAAAGCTTGTTTCCCCTTTGCCAGGTTTTGGAGGCCAGCTCAGCCAGCAGTAACTCCACTCCTGAAAAGAATTTGGAACAGGGATAAGGAAATTACTCTAGTTTAATTTAGGCCAGCATAAATTATGTTGCCTTCCTATAGTTTAGATTGCTCTGCCAGCCCCAACTGACTTTTATAGCAGGTGTAGGCTACGATGATTTATCACCCATGGCATTTCCATCCAGACTGCACAGGCCCAACTCCTTCTGACCCTTTTTGTTAGTTTCATTTCCCCAACACTTTTTGCATGCTTTTGCTCTCTGAATTCATTCCAGTTTATATGCTTTATCTTAAAAGCTCAGCTGTTCAGAGCAGCCCACTTTCCAGTTGGCTCTGAGATGTGTAAAGTAATTATCCCACTTGTTTTAGGCCTCAGTTGGAGTCCAAAATTATACACTTAGACAATTATGATTGTTGCTATCATTTTGCTTAGTTTATATAGGAGCACACAAAGTAAGATTTTGTCCTCCACATCCCCAGAAAAGCACAAGAGCTAAAACAGAAAAAAAAATGAAAAATACTTGTGTCTCTACTGCAGAAATGGTGTACCTGTAGCACATACGCTCTAGATTAGGGTTGCCAGGTCAGAAGCATCCCAAAACCTGAGATTTCAGGGCGGGGCCTAGTGATGTCAGGGGGTGTGGGCCCTAGTGATGTCATAGGGGCAGGCCCTAGTGAAGTCATGGAGTGGGCCTTAGTGATGTCATTAAGCATGATACATTAAGCATCAATCACAATTGCTTGGAGCATGCAATTAAAAAAATTCTCTGATGGGAAATTAAGACAGAAATCTTAGCTAAAAGATGGTGCCTGGGTAGGGAACATTTAATCTAGCCTACTTGCTTTTGGCAACAAGTGCCTTCAGGCCAGCCCAGTCACCAGAAGGCCACTGTAGGGACAAAGGAGCCTAGTGTTGCGGAGATGTTAGATGGGAGCACTCAGGAGTAAAGATGGATGCCCCAGAAGGCTGCAATTCTAAACACACTTACTAAGGGACTAAGCCCCACAGAACTCAACAGGACTTACTTCAGAACAGCTATAGTTTGAATTGTGCTGTTGGTAAAGCATGACTAGGGATCCTCTGCAAAGACATCCATATCCAAGCAGGGTTGGCAACCCCCTGCCTGGAATGCCCTGCCCTTATCTTTAAATGTGTCTGCTCCAAACTTCTCTAAAGATTTGACCCTTCACTTTAGAAAGAGATCTGAGAAATGAGTAAGGGTAAGAAGATTCTCTACCCTTTCTGTCTCCCCTGTTGGCTTCTATAAACTCACTTTGACAGCCAACCCAATTCCAGTGAGCAATAATTGACAGAGAGAAAGCACACATGGTTTGGTCTACCTTCACAGGCAGCAGCTTGGGAACAACAAGTGCAGCCACACTTCCAAATATGTGAATTCTCTTTTACCGCTATTGGGCAAGAAACAAACTGCCATGCAACCAATAAGGTGCATCATCAATGGGTTTTAGGGGTTTAGCCGAGCGCATGGAACCATTGCTCTTGCTTCTATGGATGTAAGGGAGTGAGGTTAAAGGTAAATGAAATACAAACAGAAAAAGGAATGACAGTGATGCTTTCCTAAATGCAATACTATATCAACGACAACAAGATTGCTATGAGTAAGGCAGACAACTCAGCATCTCACAACCAGTCAGGATTCCTAACCAAAAACCAAATCTAAAAAATCCTGGCAGCCAGTCAGCTAAAGTCCATGTAGTACAACCTGACCCTGTTAATGCAGAACTGATTTAATGCACAACCTGAGAATGCAGAATGCTGTTGCACAATTGCTGACATGAGTGAGATCCTATCAGCACATAATACCTCTGCTCTGAAATCTGCATTGGTTGCTGATTTGCTACCAGACCAAGTTCAAGATGTGCTTTCCATGTCACAGGTGCCACATAGTACTTGTTCTGCTCTTGTAAGAATTGAGTCCTGTAATGTAGCAGTACCTACGCTTTGGAACTCCTTGCCTATTGACATTAGACAGACACCTCTTTTTAGCACCTGCTAAAATCATTTTTGTTTAGGCAAGCCTATCCAGGCATGTAGAAGGTACTGTGTTTTTAAAATTGCTTTTAACTCACTGTTGGTGCTATTATTTTGAATGTTTTAAAATACTTGTCTGTAACTGGTTTTGCCAATAATTGTATTGTTTTAATTCTTTCTGTAAACCACTTTCAGATGTGTTACAATAAGGTGGTATATAACTGTTGTAAATAAAATACATAAATAAATTTTGGAGTCACTGTGGCCCTTGAGTCTCTTCCCATTTCAGGAATAAAGGAATCTGCCTTATATTGACTCAGGCTATTTGGTACCATGTAGCTCAGTACTGATAACATGGGCTAGCATTGGCTCTCCAGGATTCCAGGCAATAGTCTTTTCCAGAAATTGAATTTTGGACTTTTGCATACAAAGCATATGCCCTACCAATGAGTTACAACCCTTCCCATGTTTAAAAAGGTACCTTTTAAAATTGTTCTTTTCAATTCACTCTTGAATGCACATCATACGGAAGATAAACACCATTCATTTAAAGCACATTCAGCACTCATTTGATGTACATGAATCCCACCACAGAATCATGGGAACTGTAGTTTGTTAAGGGTGGTGAGAACAATAACTGTGAGGGGGAAACTATCCAGAATTCTTTAGGGGACATCATGCGCTTTAAATGTGAGTTGGATGTGCTTTAAATGTATTGTGTGGATCTACTTAATAAACTTTGCCTGCATGTAAATCATTTTTATTTACACAACTTGTAAAGATATTTATAGTGCAAGCCTATGTTTGTTTACTCAGAAGCAAGTCCCAATGTATTCAATCGGGCTTACTCAAAAAGGGCCCCCTTTGGGATGCACACCTTAACATGGTGAGGGGGTTTGAGAGTGTTGAAGAAGCTGAGAGCAATGCCGTCAGGAGTCTAGACCAAGAGGCTAGACTCCTAGCAGGAGCACTGAAGGCAGAATGGTCAAAGCTGAGACACCAGACTAAGATGCATCCAAACTCAGAGGAAGGCAACGGTAAATCACCTCTAAATACCTCTTACCACAAAAACCCTATGAACAGAGTATCCAAAATGCAACACAAGATAGTGCTGGAAGATGAGACCCCCAGGTCAGAAGGCACTCACCGAGCTACTGGGGAAAAACAATGGACAAGTACGAGTAGCGCTGTGACTAATGATGCATCTGGGTCAAAGCTGAAAGGAAGCCCAGAGGCTCATGCGCACAGATACAAAAGGAGAGTCCAGAGTTGTACAACACACACAATAGGAACATGGAAAATGAGAAGCATGAACCAGGGAAAGTTAGAAATTCTCAAGCAAGAACTGGAACATATCAACATTACAATACTTGGTATGAGTGAATTAAAATGGACGGGAACGGGACATTTTCAGTCTGGCAACTACAAAATACATTATGCAGGAAATTAGAAATCAAGAAGAAATGGGGTTGCTTTAATAGTGAGAAGTGATGTAGCAAAAGCAATTAGGAGCTACACAACGCAAGGTCTGAGCGAGTTATATCAATGAGATTAAATTGGAAACCTATTAACATAACCATCATCCAAGTCTACGCTCCAACGGCAAATGCAGAAGAAGAGGAATTGGAGAGATTTTGCACAGAAGTACAGGAGGAAATTGATCACACACCAAAACAAGTTATGAAGATAATCATGGGGGACTGGAATGCAAAAGTAGGGAACAGAAAAGAACTAGGAATTGTGGGGAAATGGGGCTTAGGAGACAGAAATGAAGCAGGAGAAAGACTTATTGAATGATGTGAAGCCAATGATTTGTTTCTTGAAAACACATTTATTGAGCAAACAAAAAGACGACTGTACACATGGACATCACCAGATGGTCAATATAGAAATCAAATTGATTGTATAATTGGCAACAGAAGATGGAGAAGTTCCATACTTTCTGCGAAAACAAGACCAGGAGCAGACTGCAGTACAGATCATGAACTGGTCATATTGAAAATCAGAGTAAAGCTAAAGAAGAACAACGAAGCAATCATAATGCCAAAATACAATTTAAATAACATCCCAGAACAATATAAAGATCAAGTAAGGAACAGATTTGAGGCTTTAAACTTAGTTGACAGAGAACCAGAAGAACTATGGACTGAAGTCAGATACATGATCAGGGAAGAATGCAAAAAGAGAGAAAGACCTCAATGAATGACTGAAGAAACACTTAAAATGATTAAAGAGAGAAGGAAAGCAACAGAAAAAGGAGATAGAAACACGGTTAGAACCCTAAATGCAACTATGCAACAAGCAGGACGTAGGGACAAAGAAAACTATTACAATAGATATTGTATAGAACTGGAAGAGGACAACAAAAAGGGAAGAACAAGAGCCCTATTCCAAAAGATTAGAGAAATGAAAGAGAAATTTAAACCAAGAGTAGGGATGTTAAATAATCAACAGGGGAACACACTGACTGACCGAGATGAAATAAAAGGAAGATGGAAGCAATACACTGAAGAACTCTATAAAAAGATGCCAGGATGACAGATTCATTCACAGAGGAACCATATGATGAAGAACCAGAAATTTTAGAATGTGAGGTGAAAGCTGCTCTTAAAATACTTGGAAGAAACAAAACACCAGGAACAGATGGCATACCAATAGAGTTGCTACAAGCTACTGAGACTGAATCCGTCCAAATTTTGACATACGTTGGATAATAGAACGGAGCAAGGAATTTCAGAAGAAAATCACCCTGTGCTTTATAGGTTACAGCAAAGCCTTTGACTGTGTAGGTCATGAAAAACTATGGAATGCTTTAAAAGAAATGAGGGTGCTGCAGCATCTGATTGTCCTGATGCACAACCTATACTCTGGACTACTGTAAGGACAGAATATGGAGAAACCGATTGGTTTCCAATCGGAAAGGGTGTGAGATTTTATCACCCTATTTGTTTAATCTATATGCAGAACATATCACACGGAAAGCAGGATTGGACCAAGATGAAGCAGGTGTGAAAATTGGAGGGAGAAATATCAATAATTTAAGATATATACAAAGCATTTTAACTTTTTGCATTTTAACTTAATTTAAGTTATTTTCTTGTTATGTTTGCTGTTATTGATTTTTGATTGCTTTATTGTTATTGTATTATATTGTTCATTTTATTGTATTTTGTTGTTCACCGCCCAGAGAGCTATGGCTAGTCGGCGGTATATAAGTTTAATAAATAATAATAATAATATGCAGATGATACCATACTACTAGCAGAAACCAGTAATGATTTGAAATGAATGCTGATGAAAGTTAAAGAGAAAAGCACAAAAGCAGGACTACAGCTCAACATCAAAAAGACTATAATGACAATAGAAGATTTATGTAACTTTAACATCTACAATGAGGACAATGAACTTGTCAAGGATTATCAATACCTCGGCACAGTCATTAACCAAAATGGAGACAATAGTCAAGAAATCAGAAGAAGGCTAGGACTGGGGAGGGCAGCTGTGAGAGAACTAGAAAAGGTCCTCAAATGCAAAGATATATCACTGAACATCAAAGTCAGGATCATTCAGACCATGGTATTCCCGATTTCTATGTATGGATGTGAAAGTTGGACAGTGAAAAAGTGGATAAGAGAAAAATTAACTCATTTGAAATGTGGTGTTGGAGGAGAGCTTTGAGCATTCCATGGACTGCGAAAAAGACAAATAATTGGGTGTTAGAACAAATTAAACAAGAACTGTCACTAGAGGCTAAAATGATGAAACTGAGGTTATCATAGTTTGGACACATAATGAGAATACATGATTCACTAGAAAAGACCATAATGCTGGGAAAAACAGAAGGGAGTAGAAAAAGAGGGCCAAACAAGAGATGGATTGATTCCACAAATGAAGCCACAGACCTGAACTTACAAGATCTGAGCAGGGTGGTTCATGACAGATGCTCTTGGAAGTCACTGATTCATAGGGTCACCCTAAGTCGTAATTGACTTGAAGGCACATAACAACAACAAACGGAAATGTCCAGAGAAGTGCAACCTCAAGTGATAAGGAACTTGTTCTTTTAAGTTGAGACCTTATCCTAGTCTGCATCTGTGTTGGAATTGCTTTTTAATATTTTTTAAAACTTTTTTTAAAATGTTTTTAAAGCTTTTAAAAATATGTTTTTAAAGATGTTTTAATATATTTTAAATTCTTTCATGATGTTTTAAAGTGATTGCAGTGCTTTTGTTTGCTGCCCTGGGCTCATACTGGGAGGAAAGGCGGGATATAAATCAAATAATAAATAAATAATAAATAAATAAACGTCATTCTCCCAACCCTAAATTCAGAATCATGCCACTTTAAGCTGTTTTGCAACTATTTATACTTGTTTTATGGTTATTGGATTTTAAAGGGATTTATTCCTTTTTGTGAGCTGCTTTAGTTTCCAATCACCAACTCTACCTGACAGGGGTGTTGGAAAGACTCCACTACAGATGTAAAAATACATACACCACATATAATGGTTTATTGTCAAACCAGTTGGTCATTGCAGAACAAATTTTTAAAAATCAGTATTAGTTTCTTACATAATAAAAACTGTGATACCTAAGTAAGCCCTGCCTAATTGCTTTAAAAAATAGGATTGGAGAGGAAGAGAAAGATTTACAACACAAACACAATTCTTTGCTATGTTCACTCAAAATTCCCATTAATTTACAGCATAATTCTAACCATGCCTACTCAAAAGTAAATCCTATTGAATTCAATGGGGTTTACTCCAGGTACATGCGATTAGCATAGAAGCTTTACTCCTAGAAAAGTAAATATTGGATTAAAGCTTTCATGTTGGGAATGTTTTCAAAACACTACCCTCTTCAACAGCTCAGGGTTTGACTCTTGCACACAAGAAAAAAAAAACCCTGAAAGCTATATACTTACTCAATTTATGAGATTTTCAGATAGACAGGAAAAAAACCCACCATTTTCTGACATTGCAATGAGGTCTAGGAACTTATTGGCTGCAATCCTGAAAGGGCGGGGTTAGAGCTACGAGCTGCTATAACAGATCTGTTAAACAGATGTAATAGTCTTGGGTGTGGCAGCTGATGTTTTGGTGTATATCTCATGAACCAGACCACCTAGAAACTTACTTTTTAAAAAAATAAATAAATCTGAGAGTCCAGGGATTAAGGTGACTGACCCAGAGACAACCCCCAAAAGCTGGAGTATCTGGCTGAAAACCAGACACTTGGTAACCCTACTCTATATATTGTTGGACTACACTCCCATTGTCACTGACCATTGGCCATGATGGTTGGGGATAATGGGAACTGGCATCCAAAACATTTGGAAGGCCACATTTTCCCCTGGATATCTTGAGTTAGAACCTTGTCTGTATTATGAACTTCCTAAGAGAGTTTGAGGGAACCACTTAGGGGATAATCATGTGTGTTCTAAGTTTATATGAATGGTCCCCAAGGCTTCATGTGGACTTTCTTGGGAAAGAGTGTGTGGTTGCCATTAAATGTAAAGGGTATTCATTTTAGGTATGGAGTACACATCAGTCTTGGAGATAGCACTGACTTTCTGGTAATTCACATAAACAAACCCTTATTGAGTCATCAGGCTTGGGTAGTAAAATCCCTGGTGAAACCCACAGACTCAAAGAATGTTGGATTACTTCCAGCTCTAATATGCCTTCAGTCTGCTTTCTGGAGCCCTTGTTAGTCCGAGTCTTGATGGGCCTGTGGTATAGGATTGCTGCACTGTCATGCAATCTCATATTACTGCATCATGATAAAAAAGCTCATTGATATTCTTCACTCATGCAAATGTTACAGTGGTACGTGAAACTAAATGATTGTGTGACAATACATAACAGCCACCTGGTTGTCTCTAATTAGTGCTGTCAACCAAGTATAGGCTGTTTTTGTTGCTGATTAGGTGTTTTGCTTTTAATCAATTCCAATAAATGTTGTAGGTGATACGTTCAGAATCTAGATGTAGGAATAAGCCTGGTGTGACATCACCTGTATGTGGCAATGCCCTGCTTTTGGTGAAAGATCCAAAGAAAGGATGCTGTGTCTGAATCCTATTAAAAAAAAACACAAACTCCCCCATAGGTAGAAGTGGAGCATGAAGTGGAGGGTTCCTTGTTTGAAGAGAGCTTGAGTTAGCTTGTATAATTTAGTGTTGTGACAGAATTAGTTCTGCAATTTCTCAAAAGTTTCTTCTTCTGCAAAAGAGGCTTCTGTTTTTCTGCCTCATTCTCAGGGCATTTGAGAATTTCTTTACAATTCCTTAGAACACAACAGTCAGTCAGTGTAGGGTTTTGAGTTTACCTTATCACTGTAGTTTACCTTATCACTGCAATGTGTCGCATGTGTTTCATTCCAGAGAACATTTCTCCAGCACTCTGCGACTTCCCCTGATACCCATACTTCCTGATCTGAAATCACTTCATGATGTCTTTCCCTGGGCTTGCTTGAAGTGCATGTACCCAGAAGGCTGCAGAGTGCAGGCCACCAGCGGGCTGATACGTGGAATGAAAGAAAAGATATCCACAAGTACCTGTTGGCCACCTCAAAAGTTAGGTAAGAGCAACAAAAATCCTGCACCCCACCCATGAGAATTTCACAAAAGGAATTTATCTTCCTTTTGATTTTTTAAAAAATATTTCTTTTCTCCTTTATTGATGGCAAATGGTTGAGAGAAAATTTTCATCACAGCATTAGTAAAACTGAGAAAGACAGGAGCCGGTGAAAAAAATAAATGGGTTAAGAACATTAAAAACCTGCTGGATCAGGCCAGTGATCCATCTAGTCCAGCATCCTGTTCTCACAGTGGCCAACCAGATGCCCATGGGAAGCCCACAAGCAGGACTTGAGTGCAACAGCACTCTCCCCTCCTGCAGTTTCTAGCAACTGGTATTCAGAAGTATACTGCCTCTGACTGGTGGTAGAGCACAACCATCATGTTCTTGTGTTCAAACACAAGAAGCTGATGTGCCACCACGCAGCTGGAAATCACAAGAGTCAATCCAATAATCCCTCCTCATAGGCTGTTCAAAATTAATGATATAATTTGTTTTCTTACATTTATATCCCACCTTTTTTGTTTCCATTATGCAACCTAAGGCTGTATAGAGGTGGTTTTTAGACAGTCCTCCATCCAGGCACTAACCTGACCAAGTCTTGCTGGGCTTCAGCAGAGTTGTGGCCTCTTGTACCAGACCACAGCTGGTATAATATGGGGGGGGGGAGAGGAGAATGCAGTCAAATCAGCTTCCCTCAAGTGCCTCCTTATATAGCCAAGATGGCAGGATGGAAAATAAAGAAGCCAGGAAGGTTTTTCTGGGGACGGCATTCCATAGTGCCCATGTTTATTCAGCAGAGGCGCAGGAGTGGTGGTGGCAGGGCGAAGAGGTGGAGCTCAGCATGGCAGCTGCAGCCACCAGAGGCGCCTGCAGAGAAAAGTCGGGAGTTAGTTTGGAGTGGGTGGTGGGTGGTGGGTGGTGGGCGGCAGTGGTGCCCTTGGCTTTGTCCTGGGCCAAGGCTAGCAGCAGCCGCCTCTTCCAGCCATGACCCCAAAGCGCCCCGACACACGCCACCTTCATGCCTTCACCTCGCTGCCCAGGGCTCGCTGGAGTGGGATGGGCCTGCCTGGGGCCGCTGCGAAGTTCTTGGAGACACGAGGGAAGTTGGCTGTACTCACCAGTCCTTCCCCAGGCTCGCTTCTGGACTTCTCCTCCTCCCCACCGTGGCCATGTCGTCCATCCTGCCCTTCACGCCGCCCATCGTCAAGCGGCTGCTGGGTTGGAAGAAAGGCAAGCAGAACAGGCAGGAGAAGTGATGTGAGAAGGCGGTCAAGAGCCTGGTGAAGAAGCTCAAGAAGACCGGGCTGGTAGCTGCCTCCTTTCAGCTTGCATCCGATGACTGAGTTTGGCTTAGAATTGGAAGTCTCAAAAATGGGGTCCAATCCCAACAGTCTGCTGGGACTGGAACAGAGTAAACTGTGTCTGAGAGAGACTCTAAGCATGGAATATTGTGTGCTGGCAAAGACAGAGAGTGATCCATTTTAAATTCATTTGTTCAAAAATTTTCTTGGACATTTGTTTTTCTTAATAATGTTATTTGTTATTCAGTTTAATTTTTGTAAGTTGTATTGCTTTTATTGATGTATTTTTATAGTGTTTATTTTTCTTTTTAAGCTGCCTTGAGGGCCTTTGGCCAAAAGGCGGGGTATAAATAAATTTAATAATAATAATAATAGTGTTGTCACCAAAAGGTCCTTCTAATAGTCAGCCACTGTATCGCCACTGGTAAGGGAGCAGGACCTCTGATGTTGACCAGAGTGCATAGCAGAAAACATGCGAAAGGAGGTAGTCCTTAAAGTATTCAAGACCTGAACCTTGAAATGAGCCAGGAAACAATACATAGCCAATGAAGACTGCAAAGGACTGGAATAATACGGTCCAGAAAGTCCCAGGCAATAATCTAGCAGTGACATTTTTAATCAATTGGTGTTTCCAGATGCTTTTCAAGGACAGCCCCACATACTGTCACTACAGTAGTCCAGATGCCCATCAGGAGACTGAAAATCATGAAAAACACTAGCCTGCAATCAGCATTGTGTTTTTGTTGTCTGCACTGTGATCTTGATTCTATGACTGAGATGGTCTCTCTCCATGCCTAGGTATGTTCATTGCACAAGTGCATTAGAATTCTGTAGCCTATCCTCCTCCTTTCATATGTCCATAGACACTAAGATCACTGCATGATGGAATCAGTAAAGAGTGAAATAGAAAGCAGTCATCAATGCAAATGGTTGGGAGACGTTAACAGCACACCCCTCTCTGCTCTGAGATTTCCCCCTCGTCTTCCCTCCAAGTTTCTTGTGCATCCTTTCCCCAGAGAAGCCTAGGAATAAATATGAAGTGTGCAGTGTCAACTGATTTCTCCTCCCAAGCCTTCTCTCTCTCTCTCTCTGCTCCTCGTTCACTACCGTAATAAATTAAGCTGAACAACAATAGAGATGAAAGGAAGCAGGACAATGTGGTAAATGTAGCAGAAAGAAATTTGAATTGTAATGAGGAGAGCTAATCAGGAAAAGAATGGACTATGTAGAAAGCACTAATGAGTTTCTAAATAAATGCAAAAGGTTAATATTGCTCTAACTGATACAAGAAGAATCTTAATGTGGGGAATAAAGGAGGCTTTGCTTTGTTGCTGTTAGTGGGTCGGCAGTGAGGTGCTCTTCTATATCACGTTGTTTACCCTTCATAAGAACATAAGAACATAAGAAGAGCCTGCTGGATCAGGCCAGTGGCCCATCTAGTCCAGCATCCTGTTCTCACAGTGGCCAACCAGGTGCCTGGGGGAAGCCCGCAAGCAGGACCCGAGTGCAAGAACACTCTCCCCTCCTGAGGCTTCCGGCAACTGGTTTTCAGAAGCATGCTGCCTCTGACTAGGGTGGCACAGCACAGCCATCACGGCTAGTAGCCATTGATAGCCCTGTCCTCCATGAATTTGTCTAATCTTCTTTTAAAGCCGTCCAAGCTGGTGGCCATTACTGCATCTTGTGGGAGCAAATTCCATAGTTTAACTATGCGCTGAGTAAAGAAGTACTTCCTTTTGTCTGTCCTGAATCTTCCAACATTCAGCTTCTTTGAATGTCCACAAGTTCTAGTATTATGAGAGAGGGAGAAGAACTTTTCTCTATCCACTTTCTCAAGGCCATGCATAATTTTATACACTTCTATCATGTCTCCTCTGACCCGCCTTTTCTCTCAACTAAAAAGCCCCAAATGCTGCAACCTTTCCTCATAAGGGAGTCGCTCCATCCCCTTGATCATTCTGGTTGCCCTCTTCTGAACCTTTTCCAACTCTATAATATCCTTTTTGAGATGAGGCGACCAGAATTGTACACAGTATTCCAAATGCGGCCGCACCATAGATTTATACAACGGCATTATGATATCGGCTGTTTTATTTTCAATACCTTTCCTAATTATCGCTAGCATGGAATTTGCCTTTTTCACAGCTGCCGCACACTGGGTCGACATTTTCATCGTGCTGTCCACTACAACCCCGAGGTCTCTCTCCTGGTCGGTCACCGCCAGTTCAGACCCCATGAGCGTATATGTGAAATTCACATTTTTTGCTCCAATATGCATAATTTTACACTTGTTTATATTGAATTGCATTTGCTATTCTTCCACCCATTCACTCAGTTTGGAGAGATCTTTTTGGAGCTCTTCACAATCCCTTTTTGTTTTAACAACCCTGAACAATTTAGTGTCGTCAGCAAACTTGGCCACTTCACTGCTCACTCCTAATTCTACGTCATTAATGAACAAGTTGAAAAGTACAGGTCCCAATACCGATCCTTGAGGGACTCCACTTTCTACAGCCCTCCATTGGGAGAACTGTCCGTTTATTCCTACTCTCTGCTTTCTCCTTCTTAACCAATTCCTCATCCACAAGAGGACCTCTCCTCTTTTTCCATGCCTGCTAAGCTTCCTCAGAAGTCTTTGATGAGGTACCTTGTCAAACGCTTTTTGAAAGTCTAAGTACACTATGTCCACTGGATCACCTCTATCTATATGCTTGTTGACACTCTCAAAGAATTCTAATAGGTTACTGAGACAGGACTTTCCCTTGCAGAAGCCATGCTGGCTCTGCTTCAGCAAGGCTTGTTCTTCTATGTGCTTAGTTAATCTAGCTTTAATAATACTTTCTACCAGTTTTCCAGGGACAGAAGTTAAGCTAACTGGCCTGTAATTTCCGGGATCCCCTCTGGATCCCTTTTTGAAGATTGGCGTTACATTTGCCACTTTCCAGTCCTCAGGCACTGAGGAGGACCCGAGGGACAAGTTACATATTTTAGTTAGCAGATCAGCAATTTCACATTTGAGTTCTTTGAGAACTCTCGGATGGATGCCATCCGGGCCCGGTGATTTGTCAGTTTTTATATTGTCCATTAAGCCTAGAACTTCCTCTCTCGTTACCACTATTTGTCTCAGTTCCTCAGAATCCCTTCCTGCAAATGTTAGTTCAGGTTCAGGGATCTGCCCTATATCTTCCACTGTGAAGACAGATGCAAAGAATTCATTTAGCTTCTCTGCAATCTCCTTATCGTTCTTTAGTACACCTTTGACTCCCTTATCATCCAAGGGTCCAATCGCCTCCCTATATGGTCTCCTGCTTTGAATGTATTTATAGAATTTTTTGTTGTTGGTTTTTATGTTCTTAGCAATGTGCTCTTCAAATTCTTTTTTAGCATACCTTATTGTCTTCTTGCATTTCTTTTGCCAGAGTTTGTGTTCTTTTTTATTTTCTTCATTCGGACAAGACTTCCATTTTCTGAAGGAAGACTTTTTGCCACTAAGAGCTTCCTTGACTTTCCTCGTTAACCATGCTGGCATCTTCTTGGCCCTGGCGGTACCTTTTCTGATCTGCGGTATGCACTCCAGTTGAGCTTCTAATACAGTGTTTTTAAACAACTTCCAAGCATTTTCGAGTGATGTGACCCTCTGGACTTTGTTTTTCAGCTTTCTTTTTACCAATCCCCTCATTTTTGTGAAGTTTCCTCTTTTGAAGTCAAATGTGACCGTGTTGGATTTTCTTGGCAATTGGCCATTTACATGTATATTTAATTTAATAGCACTGTGGTCACTGCTCCCAATCGGTTCAACAACACTTACATCTCGCACCAGGTCCCGGTCCCCACTGAGGATTAAGTCCAGGGTTGCCGTCCCTCTGGTCGGTTCCATGACCAACTGGTCTAGGAAATAGTCATTTAGAATATCTAGAAACTTTGCTTCTTTGTCATGACTGGAACACATATGCGGCCAGTCTATGTCCGGGTAGTTGAAGTCACCCATTACTACCACATTTCCTAGTTTGGATGCTTCCTCAATTTCATATCTCATCTCAAGGTCTCCCTGAGCATTTTGATCAGGGGGACGATAGATCGTTCCCAGTATTAAGTCCCTCCTGGGGCATGGTATCACCACCCACAACGATTCTGTGGAGGAGTCCGCCTCTTTTGGGGTTTTGAGTTTGCTGGATTCAATGCCTTCTTTCACGTATAGAGCGACTCCGCCACCAATATGTCCTTCCCTGTCCTTCCGATATAGTTTATATCCAGGGATAACCGTATCCCACTGGTTTTCTCCATTCCACCAGGTCTTCGTTATGCTCACTATATCAATGCTCTCCTCTAAGACCAAGCACTCCAGTTCTCCCATCTTGGTTCGGAGGCTCCTAGCATTAGCGTACAGGCACTTGTAAGCAGTGTCTCTCTTCAAGTGTCTTTGGCACTTGTGGTTAGGCCTGTGGTAATTTTGCTCTTCTGAATTTATATCCTGTGCCCCTGCTCTCACAATGCCTACTTCTAGGCCTACCCCTTTTAAAATTTCATCATTTCTTTGGTTTTTATCCCAGGGGGGAGGTTTATTCCGAACCGGACCTTTCTCAGCTCCTGTCGGGTTTCCCCCCTCAGTCAGTTTAAAAGCTGCTCTGCTACCTTTTTAATTTTAAGTGCCAGCAGTCTGGTTCCATTCTGGTTCAAGTGGAGCCCGTCCCTTTTGTACAGGCCCGGCTTGTCCCAAAATGTTCCCCAGTGCCTAACAAATCTAAACCCTTCCACCCGACACCATCGTCTCATCCATGCATTGAGACTGCGAAGCTGGGCCTGTCTGGCTGGTCCTGCATGTGGAACCGGTAGCATTTCAGAGAAAGCCACCTTGGAGGTCCTGGCTTTCAGCATCCTACCTAGCAACCTAAATTTTGCTTCCAGGACCTCACGGCTGCATTTCCCCATGTCGTTGGTGCCAACATGCACCACGACCACTGACTCCTCCCCAGCACTGTCTACCAAACTATCTAAATGACGGGCGATATCCGCAACCTTCGCACCAGGCAGGCAAAACACCTTGCGGTCTACACGCCCATCACACACCCCACTGTCTATGTTCCTAATGATCGAATCACCCACTACAAGGATCCCTCCACCCCCTGGAGATATATCCTCGGCACGAGAGGATAGCTGCTCATCCCCCAAGGAATGGGTCCCTTCTAAGGGATCATTTCCCTCTTCCTCAGCTGGATGCTCTCCTTCCCCGAGACCATCGTTCTCCATGATAGCAGGAGAGCTATCATCGCTGGAGTGGGACACAGCTATAACGTCCCTGAAGGCCTCTTCCACACACCTCTCTGCCTCTCTCAGCTTTTCCAGGTCTGTCACGGCCTCAAGGAAATGAAGTCGTTCCCGGAGAGCCAGGAGCTCATTGCACCGAGAGCACACCCACGACTGCTGTCCAACAGGCAGATAGTCGTACATGCTGCAGGCTGTGCAAAACACTGGAAAGCCCCCACACGCCTGCTGGCTTCTTACCTGCATAGTTTTGTTTGAGGTTTATTACGTCAATAGGTTGGAGACTGTGGTTTAGTTGAGGTCAGGGAACAGAAGGGCAGTGTGGGGGGCCCTGGCCTCCTCGCCCTGCTGCCAAACTCGCTCTGCTGCTTAACTCGCCTTGACGCTTTGTCAGCTGGGGCTCCCTCTAGCTCCTTCTGGCTGACTCTTTGAGGCTGCAGTCCTGGCCTCACTTATCCATAAGTCCCCTGAATGCAACTGGGATTGCTTCTGAGTAGCCACATATATAGGAATGCACTGTAAGTATTGGGTGATCTGTGTCTACCAGCTCAATTGTCAGATTCAATTTCCTTGGCTTCTGTCCTTTGCTCTTCCAGAATTGCTCTTCCAGAATTGCTCTTCCTTTATAAATCAATTTCATACACCTGTATTTCTCCCTCCTGGAATGGCAGGCTCAGTCTTGTTCTCTTTCCCTTCCCTGCTTCCATCCTAATACCAGTGGTAAATTCAGTGTAGTGGCAAATTCAGAAGTACAAGGTCCCTTTATGATAATCACATTCATGCCCCCTCCCATCTTGTTTTTTGTTTTGCTGCTGGGTAGAGAATGAGATCCTTGTTAACACTTGCTCCCAGAACAACATATGTCCCTAGGAGCTAATCAGCATGAAAGGGGAGAGTGTTAGCTACTGAGAGGAGTATTCTCAGTGGCTGACTCACTTCCTTTCATTCTGATTAGTTCTAATCAGCAGGAAAGGACAAGGAAGCATGTTAGAAGACTCTTCTCAGTGGGTAACACCCTCCCCTTTCATGCTTGTAGGATGCTGGAGACATAAGGATCTTTCTGAGGCCCTGAGAACCCGAGTCTCTGGATGTCTACATCCCTGCCTAATACATGTTGAATGTGTGTACCTACGTTCAAGCACCTATGCCAAGGGGCATGGAACCTGTTGCCCTCCTGACATTGCTGGACTTTAACATCTGTCATCCTGATGATAGGCCATCCTGGTTGGGACTGAAGGGGGCTGGAGTCCAACAATATCTGGAGGGTCACAGGTTCTTGTCCCTGACTTATGTGCTCATATATAACCTATAGCATTTGGCAGATGAAAGCAGGTACATACTTCTGTGAAGTCAGGGTAGGCCCAGAGCCCTAGCACACAGTGGTGGGTCAGAAATGGGGCCTAGCAAGTGAAGGGGTGCATGCATGTGCGTGTGCGCGTGCACACACACCAGGAGCACAACAGGCAGTGAAGAATCCACCTATCAACCATTTTGACTAAAGCTGACCTGGCAGAAAAAGAATGTTATCGGGCAAACTCTTCCACATTAGGTGAAGTACACTGCCTGTATAAGGTGACAATTTGTATTCCAGATCCTCTTGTACTCCAGTTCATACCAGATCTCAGTCCTGCAATATCCTTAGTTAATGAAGAGAAAAGCACTGTAAAAGACCATAGTACGCTGTGGATCTGCTGCAAGGAATCTTAGGCTGAGGACCACACAGCATATTATGTTGTTAATTGTGCTTAAACCAGCCACTTTGATTCTGAAGGCAAAGCAGCAGCTGCCCCCTCCCCCCAAATCTGGAGCATGCTCCCAGTCTGGATTGCCTCCTTTTCAGTTTCCAGCCAAAAATCTCCTTCCAGATGTTATTAGCTCCTGAAAGTTAAGTTTATTGCAAATTTCAAGGTAAACAATGGCCAGTGTTAAATGCAATTAACAAGCAATTGTTAAGCAATTAATACAGGCTTTCATTTAAACTTTCTACCAGCAATATAAGCTTAGGGTGTATTTCTGAGACAGGGGCCAGTCATATGGCTCCACAGACCTATGGCTTCAGAGAATATATAATTCCAGTACTCACAGAAATGCACTGGCACCCACGTGGTTTCCAGGCACAATTCACAATGCTAGTTCTCACCTTGGTAGCTGAAAATGTTTTGGGACAATGGTATTATTTATTTATTAGATTTAAATCCCACCCTAACTCCCAATAGGTATCTTAAGCACCTGTCCTGATATATACCCCAATAGCATTTAAAATCTTCTATTGAACCCAGTTCCCATCCATCAGTTTTCCAAAGTTAGTTGGGTGCAGTAGCAGCCAGCAAAGCAAGCAGGGCTGCCTTGTTTGATCTGCCTTCCCAACACAGCCTGTTGCTTCCAGTTACTGAGGGGGGAGGGACAAGACAGGAGGGAGCTCAGCACAGTGCTGAAGTACTGGTGTCAGATGGCAACTTGGTTATCATTGAGTTTGAGACTGGGCTACTGAAAATAAAATTTGCTGGACAAAATTGGTTGTGAAAATGTGTTTGATCATCATTAATATGAAATCCTCTTCTTAAAAAAGGGGGGCTTCCATGACATTTGACCTCCCTGCAAATGATGATAAATGTTGGGCTGAAAAGAAACACATCATTAGGGTGTTTCCACAGCCAAATGAAAATTCCAGCGAGCATTACAGCTTCCCACCTGGACTTGATGCTGACCAGCAACCTGTGAATGCATAGTAGTGTTGTATGTACAGGGTCTTGCTCTGCAGGCAATTATTTGTGGGCGTCTCTCAAAGAATTGTGACATTATGTTGGTTACAGGTCATTTGCCAGAAAACCTGTTTTCTACAGTTTCCAATAAACATTAGCATAAATATGACACTTGCCCATGAAACATGAGTTCTTTATGTACATTCCTGCAGATGGATTTTTTTTTCTTGTTATTCACACTTTTAGAGAATGCAATTATCCAAGTTACAGGTAAATTCTTGAGGTTGCAAAACTGTTAAGTTGGTCACAGATTTTACACAATAAAAAGAACACATTTAAACTATCTGTGGCATCCTTAATTCTTTTTGTAGGGAAGATCAGTAGGGAAGATAAAACACAATAATTGGAGTTCAAATAATATTAACTAAAACACAAAATATTGTGTAAAGAAGCTTACAAAAACTATGTTGGTCACTACAGAATTACCCATTAGGCAAGACCGCAAACAAAAATGTGTGTATTGGGAGAAACTTACACTTAAATGCTGATGAAGTTTCATGAGGAGTTTTTTTTTTAAAAAAAAGCATAAACTGATGTAGAAATGTGGAGAACTGACCTTAAGACTGGAAAAAAGGAGAAACTGAGGGAAACAAAAACTGACAGGTTCACCTATCCCTAATTGTATGGTTCTAATTATTGCCTGCAACCCACTTTAAAGGCCCTTTCAGACTAGCAGTAGAATAAATTTTTTAATAAAAAATTATTAACCACATTTGTGTCACTCATTTCTTCATAGGAGCTCAGGGTTAGAGACCATGAACATTATGCCATTTTATCTCAAGAAGTTGCTGGAACAATAAGCTTTGCAGAGAGATGATGCCTAATTAATTGCCTGTTGTCACCTGAGGTTTTGAACGCAAATCTTTCCAATTTGACATTCCAAGTATATACACAGGCCTGATACCTGGCTTTGATGGGCCCCAGGCAGGTAGGCTGCCTTCCAGGGCTCTACTGCAGTGCTTGATAGAGTCATGGCTACCTTGAACGTAGGAAGGCTGCCTGCTTGCCACTCACTCATGATGATGCTGTTGGTGCTGATTGGAGCTCTGGGCCACACACTCAAACTCGCCAACCCTGCCATATTAATTATGCCACCCCACCAACTCTAATCAGCTCTGCTACTGGGATAGTGTCCCCACCACAGACAGGCATGCATGCACTTTGCCCACCTGCCTGGCAGTGGTAGCTCAGCAGTAGCACTAATTGGAACTCTGTGAGCCCAATTGTGCTGGCCTAGCCAACCCTGCAGTATTGTTAACATGGCAGAGTCACCAAGTTTGGATCCGTGGCCCAGAACTCTGATCAGTGTTGCCACCCTCAATGCCCAACATGAGCAGTAGAGTTGCCAGGACTTTGGTTTTTGTCAGGAAACTCCAGATTTTTTCAAGTCCTCCCTCGGTGAGTCACCTTAATCTCCCGACTCTCAGTTTTCTTCTTCTTTTTAATTAAGTTTCTAGGTGGTCTGGTTCATGAGATATATACCAAAATGTCAGACGCGCACCCCCTGCAACTTCTGTTAAATGAGCTGTCACTGGCTACTCTAACTCCATCCTTTCATATTTGTAGCCAATAAGGCTTGTAGCCAATAAGTGAAGTCAGGGTTGTGATTCACAAGGGATTTCTTGACCTCTAGGCAATACCTAGACCTCATTGCAAGGCCAGAAAACTGTAGTATTTTTTCGTGCTTATCTAAAAATCTCATGAATTGAGTAAGTATATAGCTTTCAATCTTTTTCTCTCTTGTGTGCAGGAGTTAAACAAGTTTAAATTTTCCTGGGCTGTTGAAGAGGGCAGTGGTTTGAAAACCTTCTGAATATGAAGCTTTAAGCCAATACTCACTTTTCTGGGAGTAAAGCTGCAATGCTAATTCCACAAATCCTGAGTAAACCCCATTGAATTCAATAAGGCTTATTTTTGAGTAGATATTATTAGGATTGTGCTGTAAATTAATGGGACTTTTGAGTGAACATAGCAAAGAATTGTGCTTCTGTTATAAATATTTCTTTTCCTCTCCAATCCTCTTTTTGAAGCACTGAGGCAGGGCTTACATAGGTAATCACTGGTTTTATTATGTAGGAAACAAATAATGATTTTATTTTTTTAAAAAAAAAGTTCTGCAATGACCAACTGGTTTTGACAATACACTATTATATGGGGTTTATGTATTTTTACATCTCCAGTGTGTGTATATATATGGAGTCCTCCCAACAACCCTGTGAGGTAGGATTGTCAACTGGAAACCAAGGCAGCTCACAGCAAGAAATAAATCCTGTTAAAATCCAGTAACCATAAAAACAAGTATAAACAGTTGCAAAACAGCTTAAAGTGGCATGATTCTGAATTTTGGGTTGGGTGAACCGAGTTCCTTATCACTTGAGGTTGTAGTTTTGTGCATACTTCCCTGATTAAGTAAGCCCCATTGAATGCATTGGGACTTGCTTCTGAGTAAATAATCATAGGATTGCACTACAAATATATTTAAAAGTTGTATAAATAATAAACAACTTTGACAGTCATGCTTATATAAATATTTCTTCATACTATGTCCCAATAAGTATCTCATTTCACACTATGGTTGTACATCATTATTTCCTCTACATTTTAACTGTGCCCTTTTTCCTTGGGGTGGTTGTGGTTCCCCTGTTTTATTCATCCTGAGGGGCAGATTAGGTTGGAGATGGTGAGTAGTCCATGATCACACAGTAACCTTTATAGCTCATTTCCATTTAAAAAAAATAATTAAAACGATTTACATGCAGGCAAAGATTATTAGGTAGATCCACACAATACATTTAAAGCACATCTACCTCGCATTTAAAGCACATGACTCCCCCTCAAGAATCCTGGGAAGTGTAGCTTCCCCCTTACAGTTATAGTTCCCACCACCCTTAACAAACTCCACTTCCCATGTTTCTGTGGTGTGATTCATGTGCTTCAAATGTGTGTTGAATGTGCTTTAAAAGAATGGTGTGGATCTGCCCTAGGTGTGCATTCATTAGTGAATTAAAAAAACAATTTAAAAAGATACTTTTTTAAACAGGGGAAGGGTGGCAGCTCGGTGGTAGGGCATATGCTTTGCATGCAAAGGTCCAAAATTCAATTTCTGGAAAAGACTATTGCATGGAATCCTGGACAGCTGATGCTAGCACATGTCATCAGTACTGAGCTATATGGTACCAAATGGCCTGAGTCAATATAAGGCAGATTCCTTTCTTCCTAAAAGTGGAAAGAGACCCAAGGGCCACAGTGACTCCAAAATTTATTTATGTATTTTATTTACAACATTTATATGCTGCTTTATTGTAAAAGAAATCTCAAAGTGTTTACAGAAGGAATTAAAACAATAAAGTTATTGGCAAAAACAGTTAAAGACAGGTATTTAAAAATACTGAAAATAATAAAATCAGCAATGAGTTAAAAACAGATAAAGACACAGTAGCTTGTACATGCTCTGGCAGGCTTGCCTAAACAAAAATGTTTTTAGCAGGTGCTGAAAAGAGTACAATGAAGGCATCTGCCTAATGTCAATAGGCAGGGAGTTCCAAAGCATAAGTGCTACCATACTAAAGGATTGATTTCTTACAAGAGTAGATCATGTACTATGTGGCACCAGAGCTTGGAAAATTTACTTTTTTGAACTACAACTCCCATCAGCCCAATCCAGTGGCCATGCTGGCTGGGGCTGATGGGAGTTGTAGTTAGCAACTCAGCAACCAGTGCAGATTTCAGTGCAGAGGTATTATGTGCTGATAGGGTCTCACTCATGTCAGCAATCGTGCCACAGCATTCTGCAGACCCAGGGTCAAGTCGTGCTGCATGGGGATTTCTGTGGCCTTGGCTAAGTGGTTGCCAGGATTCTTTTAGTTTTGCTTAGGAATCCAGACTGGTTGTGGGATGCTGAGTTTTCTGCATTATTCATAGGAATCTTGTTGTGGTTGGTATGGTATTGCCTTTAGGAAATCATTCTCCCTTCCCCCTGCACACCTTTTAAAGATACAGAAGACCTCTTGGTTGCCAGGCCCGGCCTCAAAGAGGTCTTCTGTATCTTTAAAAGTGGGGCGGCCGGGGGGGGGGAAATTCCACCTTGTGGTTTTTCTCATTACAGTGTTGCAAGAACACCTGCACTTGGCTGACTTTCTCTTCTCCTAAAGATACAGGATCAGTCTCCGGCCAGGAACTTGGCAACCCTGCTGGGTCCCTATATTTGCCCCAGTATGATGGTACAACTTTGGAACAATGTTGCAGAGATGAAGGGAGGAATATAGACTGAAGCGGAACCAAAGGGAAAGGCCAAACAAGTTTAATGTGTGCACCATTTCTTTTAATGGTGGTCACATGTATAATTAGTAAGGCTTCAATGTATGCTCAAAGCATCACTGCGTTTGTTTGTTTGTTTTTGTGGATATGTCACCCTGCCTACAATACAGATTTGTTTATTTATTTATTTGTAGATGAAGGCAGAAAGCCTGGAACTGCTAACTGTGAATAAACAAGATACTTGTGTGGCTCATCATCATCCTAATGAAACTCCTTAAATCATACAGGCCTGTCATCTAGATCTATTGGTTACATTAGAAGACTGCCGAGCTCAGGAAATGCACAGATAACGATTTTAAAGGCAGCTTGGAGCTTGTAGAGGGCTCATCTAACCGGCTTTAAAACCGATGGAAAAATATGACATGTGTGCTTATTTTTGGGCAGCAAATGTAAATAAGCAAATGTAAGTGCTTGTGGGTGGGTGTGTTGTGTGTGTATATGCTTTCATTAAGCCCACCCAGCAAACTAAGCAAAGATAACAGTATTGCTGTAGTTTCATTCTGCATCATGAGTTAGGTCAGATAATTGGCTACAGAGGCACAGAGAATATTAAAGTGCTGCCCTGGGCTGCTACTGGGAGGAAGGATGGGATAGATATCAAATAATAAATAAATTAATAAAATAAAATAATATATGGTTACCTGGAACTTCCTCCCACGAGGAGGTGTATCAGGTCTCTTTTCTCCCCTTCTTCCAATGGATGGCAAAAACAACTCTTCAACCAGGGGTTTTGTTTGGGCTCTTTAGCAAACTGTGCAAATGGCCTCTTAAAATTCTCCACCCTGTTTGTGGGCAGAGAAATTGAGGAGTGGGATGGAGAGACAGCATTTCACTGAATGCCTCTAGTGGGAGGAAAAATTCTCCAAAACTTTCATGGGGGTGGGGGCTTGCCATTAGCAAAGGAACAGCTTCTGGCAATCTCCCATTAAGGCTTGCCTTGGCATTGGAAGCATATTGGATACTTTCAGCTCTTTCCGTGGGGGGCATTAGAGATTAGTGCTGATCAGTGACCTTTAGGGAACAGTAATGATACACAGCCTTAGACTGCAATTCTGGTACAGGCAAGTTGGCAATTCCAATCAAAACTAGCCCTTGAGTTGTATATGAACCCTTGGATACCTGCTGTCATATCTTCCAGGTATCAAATCCCCCTTCACCCATAATTTTTAACATAAACCTCACATGATGCCCAACTGCTTTGCTTACATAATGTTGGTTTCTTAACTCCAGGTTACATCACTGGTTCAGGTTACAAGAATCCCCTAACAGTCTTTTTATGGCACTGAAAGTCTCTCTCTGTGTTGTTTTCTCCTGCTGGTGGACAGCCAAGGTTTGCTTGTTTGCTTGTTAGTTTGTTTGAATAATGCTATTTCATTTAAAAGCATCAAAGCAGTTTATAAGTAAAAAAAATGTACAGTGAAAAACATTTAAAATACAATAAAAACAAAGGTCAGCTGTTGCAAAAAGACAGAGTATTCCCCTCAGATGCAGGGAATTTGTTCCCCACCATGGAAGGCAAATGTGTTCTTGGATTTATGCTGACTTATTCTACTTCATGGCAAAGCAATCCACATTGTGAACATCCAATGAAGCTAAGTGTTGGAAGCTTTAGGATAGAAAAAAGGAAGTACTCTTCACATAGCATATAGTTAAAACTATGGAATTCACTCCCATGGGAGACAGCGATGGCCACCACCTTGAAGAGGATTAGACAAATTCATGGAAATTAAGGCTATCAGTGGCTACTAGCCATGATGGCTATGCTCTGCCTCCATAGTCGCAGGCAGTATGCTTCTGAATACCAGTTGCTGGAAACTACAAGAAGGGAGAGTGCTGTCGTGCTCAGGTCATGCTTGCAGGCTTCCCATAAGCATCTGTTTGACTTTGGCCACTGTGAGGACTATGTTCGTATCCACAGAAACTTTAGTTTGGTACCAGTTCCCTTGCAGGTGGGTTGGTGTGGATGAGGCCAGACAGGCTATGCATTCCTATAAGCAGGTCACCTTCCTGGACTCCTTGATGCCATCGTTTGGGCATGTGCTCTTCTTCCTGCCTTGTCTTTCATTCACTCATGCCTTTTTCAGCCTTGCCTCTACCTTGCCATCCTCAGGCCTCTTTCCTACTTCTCCTCAGATCTCCCTCATCCTTCCAGCCTTTCCCTCGTCCCGCTGTTTGCTTTACTCTTGCCTCTCACCCTTTTGCTCAACAACTGTGATTAAATTCACCAGCGCTCTCAAAAGGCAACTCCCCACCACCACATCCATCCCCTGCTGCTGCCCTCCCTGCCCACGTGCTTGCTAGGCTTCCCCACTCCTTTCTGGGGCTCAGATAATCTTCCAAACCTACTGCCAATTTGTAAATGGAGTTGAGATGAAGTGGCAAGGGAAAGACACTATGCGAGCATGTTGCAGAGCTCCTTTCTTGCTTCCTCTTGGCTACATTTTCAAAATGGCATTGGTCTCTCCGGCTGTTGCTGCTGAGAAATTAGGATAAGTGTGAATTTTGAAGGATGGCTGTGTTTCAGTTCACATATTGTTTCAGAAAGTGCAGATTACGTAAATTGCTCTGAAATGCAAATGGCATTGAATTTCTCCCCCATCCCTGGGCCGCCCTGCCTTCTACCCCAACAGCCCCAATGGTTTTTAAGTGCATTATTTCTGCTTTGCATGCTGTGATTGCAGAGAGAGCTGCCACAGTCTGAGCAGACAACCTAGGGTCAGTCTAGGGATGGTTAGAGGAGTCTGGCAGGGGGTGTTGTTTGGGCAGTTCCCTGAGACTTGGGCCCCAAGGTTTGTGCCTAGCAGGGCCACTGATCTCTTCCAATAAGTCTCTGGCTTTTTATTTCCATCTCCAAGAAAGCAATGCCTAAATTTAGCTGTGTTTCCCCAAATTGCTCCACTATTACCCTTCTCTTCTCCTTCCCTTTCTTGACTCCCCTCTTTGTTTTCTCCAGCACTGTAAAAATCTATGATTTAATTCCTCAAGAAAGAGGCCCATCTCTTTTAGTCGCTGCTGCTTATTTTGCATCTGTGTTCATTGATGGTGCCATGTAAATAATACATAATAAATAAAAATCCCGTGGATGTTTGGAGCTCTCTTCCCCCCCCCCCGCACAATAAACACTTCTATTGTTAACTAGCTTTCCACCACACTGAAATTTCCCGAAACGATTCTATGCAACTGATATGCTGTGCTATTTGTAACTTGCTGAATATCAGAGCATTACCAACAGAGTGATAAGATTATTTCCTATTACAAGGCTTGTAATGAAACAAATCAAGTGTAATGATTTCTGCTGCCCTGTGGTGGTTGCTATTATTGATTGTTTTAGCATGCAGGCACGTTCCAAGGAATTCAGTGAAAATGCACAGCAATTTAAGAAAGAGAAAATTTAACTTTTAAGCCATAAAAATTGGCTTAGCATTTGAGCGTTTGTAGCATTTGGGCAAATATTTAGATTAACTTCATCCCCTTAATACTTGCCAATGATGCCTCTTGCCAACAATGTATTTTAATGTCCCCAAAGATACAAAAACAAACAAAAATTAGAAATTCTTATATTCTTATTTTCTTTTTTCCTTGCAGCTACAAATTCTGCATTAATGTTCTCTGCCCTTTCTAGCCCTCAACATTTCATATTCAAAGGCTTCCCCCGACTTCCTTCCCCCATAATCTTACATTAGGTCTGATCCTGTGTTCAGTTTCTCCAAGTGCAAGACAAGGCTTCTAGTAAAGGCATGTGCATGTTCAAAGGAAGACACTTGCTCATCACTGACACTGCCCTCCCATTTTTTTGTCTGTATTACTTCAGTCACATTATACATCCACCTCTCCAGCTATTACAAATGGTGAATGTGTCAAGTTATTATGCTTGGGGATGTGTGTGTTATGTGCCTTCATGTCAATTATGACTGATGGCGACCCTATGAATGAATGACCTCCAATAGCATTTGTTATAAACCACCCTGTTCAGATCTTGTAAGTTCAGGTCTGTGGCTTCCTTTAGATTGGATTACTGCAATGCGCTCTACGTGGGGCTGCCTCTGAAGACAGTTCGGAAACTACAGCTAGTGCAAAACGCAGCTGCTAGACTGCTGACAAGGACTAGGCGGTCTGCACATATAACACCTGTTCTGGCTCGTTTGCACTGGCTACCTATTTGTTTCTGGGCCAAATTCAAAGTGCTAGTTTTGACTTATAAAGCCTTACATGGTGCGGGACCACAATACCTAGCGGAACGCCTCTCCCGATATGAACCTACCCGCTCACTACGTTCAACATCTAAGGCCCTCCTCCGGGCTCCGACTCACAGGGAAGCTCGGAGGGTAGTAACAAGATCTAGGGCCTTTTCAGTGGTTGCCCCCGAATTACGGAACAGTCTCCCCGATGAGGTGCGCCTGGCGCCTACACTTTTATCTTTTAGGCGCCAGGTTAAAACCTTTTTATTCTCCTAGGCATTTTAACCTATTTGTGTTTTTAATCTATCTTAGGTTGTTTACTTGTTTAATATTGTATATTTTACTGTTTTTGTGATTTTATTGCATTTATCCATGTTGTGCACCGCCCTGAGAGCCCTTGGGCTGTGGGCGGTATATAAACTGAACAAAATAAAATAAATAAATAAATAAATCTCTTGTTTGGCCCTCTTTATCTACTCCCTTCTGTTGTTCCCAGCATTATGGTCTTTTCTAGTGAATCATGTCTTCCCATCATGTGTCCAAAGTATGATAAGCTGAGTTATCATCATTTTAAGTTTTATTATTTTAGCTTCTAGTGATAGTTCTGGTTTAGTTTGTTCTAGCACCCAGTTATTTATCTTTTTCGCAGTCCATGGTATGCGCAAAGCTCTCCTACACCACATTTCAAATAAGTTGATTTTTCTCTTATCCACTTTTTTCACTGTCCGACTTTCACATCCATACATAGAGATTGGGAATGCCATGGTCTGAATGATCCTGACTTTGGTGTTCAATGATACATCTTTGCGTTTGAGGACCTTTTCTAGTTCTCTTATAGCTACCATCTCCAATTCTAGCCTTCTTCTGTTCTAGCCTCCTTCTGATTTCTTGACCATTGTCTCCATTTTGGTTAATGACTGTGCCAAAGTATTAATAATCCTTGACAAGTTCAATGTCCTCATTGTGAACTTTAAAGTTACATAAATCTTCTGTTGTCGTTACTTTAGTCTTCTTGATGTTCAGCTGTAGTCCTGCTTTTGTGCTTTCCTCTTAACTTTCATCAGCATTCATTTCAAATCATTACTGGTTTCTGCTAGTAGTATGGTATCGTCTGCATATCTTAAATTATTGATATTTCTCCCTCCAATTTTCACACCTGCTTCATCTTGGTCCAATCCCATTTTTCATATGATATGTTCTGCATATAGATTAAACAAATAGGGTGATAAAATAGACTCCAGTCTCACACCCTTTCTGATGGAGAATCAATCAGCTTCTCCATATTCTGTCCCTAGAGGTCTTGTTGCTTGCTCATTTATTTATTTATTTATTTATTTATGTTTCTATGCCACCTTTCTTTACCCTCAAAAAGGGTTCACAAGACAGCTCATAACAAGTTTCAGTTAAAGCAATATAAAATGATTATAAACATAAAAACAGCTAAGCAAGCACCTCACAAATCACAGCCAAACTACAAAAGAAAAAAAATGGATACCTAGACAGCACGTGAGTTCAGTGTTTTTGCCCAACTTCTAAAAGAGTAAGAGAGAGTCAGTTTGATGAGCCTTTGGATGGCAAAATGAAGATGTGATCACCCAAAAGCTGCTGTTCCTCCCCACTTTCACATCTGGAAAAGAATAACCCCATCTTTCCATTTGTTCACTCTGCACATGCATGGTGGGTTACAGAGATTCCCACATGTACAGATTGATAAGCTTTACAGTAAAATCCTATCTACTCAGAAGTAAATCCTATTGAGTTCAGTTGGGCTTATTCCCAGGAGCAGGGCACCCGGTGAGGCAGAGCCACAGGGATAGCCTCCCAGAAGCAGCATCACTGCAGCATACCTGAAGGAACAAGGCAGTGGTGAGGTCAGGGCTGTGTGGATGCACCAGTGCATCCAATCCAGCATGCCCATCAGAGCACCTGCACAGCCCTGACCTCATCATTACCTCATCCCTCCCCCTCCGGGTCAGCAGCAGCAACACCGCTGCCAGGAGCCTATTGCTATAGCTCCACTCCACCAGGCGAGCATTCCTGTTATTCCCAGTAAATGGATATAGAACTTCAGACTCCATCTTGTGGGGAGAGTTCTGGTTGGCCATTGTGAGAACAAGATGTTGGACTAAATGGGCCATTGCCTTGATCCAGCAGGCTCTTTTTATGTTCTTATGAATGTTCATTTAAAGGCATTACAGGGCTCATTATTGAAGGCAGTGAAACTCATTTCAACATGTAAGACAACAACAAATGTACCCTAATACCTTATAGCATCTAGGTCATCTTAAATTTTCAACACGAGGAGCATGAAACCACACCTCGTAAACTGTATAAGGTAGCAAAAAGCAAGATATCTTGGGAAGTCCCTACAATATAATTATGTGCCCTTTTGCAGCTGTAGTTCAGAGTTGGGCATTTATGCTGTGTGTGCTTCTGAATGGATTTCAGAAAAATTCCATAGAATCATAGAAGCCTTGTAGGCCATCTAGTCACAATGCCCTGCTTGATACAGTAAATTTGAAGCTAGAAATTGCTGTTTAGCCTCTTCTTGAAGATGTTCAGCCAGGGAGAGCCCAGCACCTCTCTAGGCAATTAGTTCCATGGTCAAACTGCTCTTACCATCAAGAAGTTTCTGCTAATGTTCAACCAAATTCTATCCTCCTGTAACTTATGCCTATTAAATCTTGTCCTGCCCTCTGGTCTTCAGATGCCATTAGATCATTAGATTTGTTCTGTTCTATGTGGCAGGCCTTTCAGGTATTTGAAGAATACAATGATGTCCCCCTTCAGTCTTCTCTTCTTCCAGCTAAACAAACCCAGTTCCTTAAGCTATTTCTCATAGGACTTGTTTTCCATACTGCTGACCATCTTCATTGCTATCCTCTGAACCTGTTTCAAATTGTCTGTATCCTATATGTTTATATCCTCCATGTGGACAGAACTGGACAAAGTCATCCAGATTGGGAAGACTGTATTAAGGCAACCCGAAGGGGGTCTCACAGAATTAGCACGCCTGTAGCTCAGAACCCCTGCACACAGTGCTAAATCAACACTAAATGGGGCACACTGTCATCACAGCCCATCAAGACACATTTATTAGATTTGGAACTAAAAGAAGTGTGTGCACATATATTCAAAGTTCACCATGATTTCAAATTTCACCACTTGAATTCTGAATGCAAATTCTCATATTTGAAATTGGAGTTTTGGTTGTAACTATTTTACGCTCAAAACTGAGGTGGTTAAGACTTCAATGTGTTGGTCATTTGAAATCTCATAAACTTGTTTATGCAATACTAATGAGGAATACCAAACACCATTGCATGTCAGCCATCAAAAACTGCCAAATATTAAATTCTGTTGCAAATCAACAGCAAAACACTCTCAAGTCTCAAATATTAAATTTATTTATTTATTAAATTTACAGCCTGCTCTTCCTCCTAGATATCAAAACAGTAATCAATTATTGAGAGAATATCCAGTGAAGATTTTATATCAAATTTGCAAAGGGGAATTTGGGAAATAAATTTAGTTTATCCCACATTCATTCCACTACTTTTCTACACACTAGAATGGAGTTTGAAAATATCCCTTTCAAGGACAATCATCTAAGATTTTTCCACACTGTCGAAGCTGGGACAAAGTGTCAGGTGTTGGAGCAGCGGTATATTTCGGTGCAATGACGGGCTTAATACTCTCTAGGACATGCTGTACCACAGAATACACACATGGGAAATAAAATATGAACCAGGAAGAGGAAAGTGCTTTCGACAGCTTCTCTACCAAATGGGACAATTCTCTATTGCTTAGGAATCGTAACTGTTGGCTAGCCTGCTTATAAAAGACAGCCATAATCCAGAGGGATGCAGGTAGATATGTTTTGAGCAGAGATGAAACTAAGGGACACAGCTCTGTCTGCTCCACTGATATGTGGGTGATGAGATGACAAAAAATAACAGGACAAAAATAACTTTGGAAAAAAATGCTATGATGTATAGAGATATATCTATATTCATGTCTCAAAATGAAGTCCTCTTAGATTTGTCCTGCAGCTCAAAAATCAGTGAGCAATTCCCCATTTTTTAATTTTATATTGTATTCCATTATTTCATAGTGGCCATCACATACTACATCAGTTTGAATTGATGCTTAGCAGGGCCCTTGCACAGTTTAAAACCTTGATTAAATGTGTGGTTGGAAGGGGAGGAGAGGGAGATGCACGCCATCTGCCTGCTCATCTGTTCCCCAACACCTGCCACCAGATTGCCCCCCTTTTAATACCCTGGATCTCTCCAGTGGACCTGATCCAACCTGGGGTAATCCGGGGCTGCCCCAATCTGGATCAACCCAGTTCAGTTCAGGATCCAGGATTTGGCCACTGTGCCTTGAGTTTTCCACTGATTTGTTTTCATGCTTTTTGCATGTAGCATGCTACAGTTTGGACCAGTGGTTTTGAAATGGACCAGTAAGTTCCACAGCTACGTGTCAAGGTTTCTACAATGAGAAGATGGGCAATATTGGACAAGCTGCCTGAAAGATATCTTGTCTGGCATTATTATTATCTCCTGCAACATATGGCCACAAGGAAGTGCACCTCATTTCATAGTAACCTGCCTGATACCGTGTCAGACTCATTGGTCCATCTAGCTTAGTACTGTCTACACTGACTAGCAGTGGCTCTCTGGGGTTTCAGGAAGGAGTGTCTCCCAACCTTATCTGGAGATGATGGGGATTGAACCCGAGACATTCTACATGCAAGGCAGATGCTCTATCGCTGATCAGTAGCCCTTCCCAGTACTCCTAACTTAAGGCATTTCTGTTCACCCAGGATGACAGTGTGGTCCACCCTCAACAGAGGATTGGCATGGCTATTTGGAGTTTGGTAGACCTTACAGCCTTACAGTCCTAGAATTCCAAAGTTGTAATGCAATACAAAAGAAGCAATGTGCACATTTTTAAATATGTTTTTAAATGTATTTTATTACAGTTGTATTTGCTAGCCTGGGCTCCTCTGGGAGGAAGGGTGGGATACACATTTAATAATAAATAAATAATGCTACATATTAAAAGTAATAGCCCCTCTCTGTTAAACATTAGAATGACAGGAATGGCTAACAGTGAGAACCTTTTCGGCCACGAGATGAAGATTTCCCCTTGCTTGACATAATTCCTTCTATGTTCTGCTAACCGATTCTCACCTCCCATGTTTTCTGCCCAGTTTATGGCTGCCCTGTAATTTGTTTTCAGTTTACTGACCACGACTGCCCGGTCTTCTTTTGAGCTGCACATTCGTCATTCTGGTTGGCAAACTGTCACTTCACTTTACATAAACGATTACATAATTTGTCTTTATGTGCTGCCTGGACAACACATTAGTTCTCAGTTCTCTCAAAGTGATGGCCAGTGCCATCTGTTCTAGCCTCCTACAACTTGCCTTGAAGCACTTTTCCCATCCAAATTTTCACAGCATAATTGATGACAGACAAGATGCACATGTACTCTTTTTGTTTTGTTTCATGAAAAACAGTGGCGTTATCCTAACCCTCCTCCTGCAGGGTTAGAAGATCTGTCTAGACAATGTATTCATGTAGAATGCACACCTGGAATGGATTTGGGATCTCACACACTGGCGCTAATCTTCACATGTCCATCAGAACTTCTGAACAGAGCCTATCAATGTACATGTACACAAATGCTGTGTTCAGCAGTGAGGAAGCAGAACAGGATCCTGATCCTCCCTCCCTCATGCATTCTATGTTGATGCATTGTCTGAACAGGACTACAATAAACTCCTTAGGGGAACATTATTTCCTAAGATCACAGCCCTATACAACTTACCTGGGAGTAAGTCCCATTGAACATGGCTCTGCTGTCTTATAAAGTGAGGAGAGGGAATGATGACCGTATTATATGAGATGTCAAGTATTTTGAACAAGATCTACCAGCAAGTTACTTTCTTTTATAGGTGGGCTATAGCCCACAGAGCACTCACCTAGATCTGATGGGTACTGGCCTTGAACTGATTCATGGTCAGCCTTGCTTAGACCTGGGACAGTTCCCAGTGAGAATTTCCAGAAAAGGAAGCTATTGATCCAACAGAGAGCTGAGCTTAACTGAACCCTTATGATATCCACAAAAGCAGGGACTGATGACTACCAAAGCCTCACTGCTCTAGCTACAGAATTTAAACTGATGGTGATTTGGCTTGGAGCCTTAATTGTGGATTCTAGAGCTATGCACGAGATTTGGAAATGCACAATGGAGATGATGGGGATTGAATCTGGGACCTTCTGCATGCAAAGCAGATGTTTCACCACTGACCTACAGCTCTTCCCCATCTGGATGGCACTAGGTTGGAGAAGGCTTGTCTAGATAAATTCGGCTTGCCCTAATCATGAAAGTATGTTCTCAGCCTAAACTGGATCCTTTCTCTTCTCTTCCTTTGCAGTTAAAAGACTAAAAAGCAATTAAAGGTACTTTCTTGCCTGACACTAAATTATACAACATTTACTGTCTTTTTCAACCACTTAGTTTCTGGTAAAAAGAAAAAAAATTCCCTCCCACACCACTAATTCTGTTTCATAGCCTCTAGATGGAGCCTGTGCATGGAGATTGCTGTGTCATATATATTCCATGTCTGCATATTCAAATTTTGAAAACAAGGGTACTGTCAGTCTAATGGCTCCACTCTGTGATGAATTTCATTGCTTTGCCAGCTACATTTCCATGAATGCTAATATGACCACTGTTTACAGTGTTTGCAATGCGCTTTAGAAACCACAGAGTAATCCAATCTGTGAGTTATGCCTGCTCGGAGTTGGATAGGATTATGCTGTGCTACACCAGTGAATTAATGTAAGAATACGTGTGAATACACTCTTGCACTGGAAAGACACTATGGGCTGCATCCAACACTCATGCAGTGGATGACTTACTCTTCCTAGTGGAGACTGGTGGCTTTCATGTCCATGAGACAGTGAATCCATTCTGGTTTTAGTCTAAACTTTCAAGGAGCTGCTCAAGGCACTGAAAACTTGAAAGTTTGAACTAAAACCTGGAGCAGATTCACTGCCCCACTGATGTTGAAGCCACCAGTATCCACAGCCTCTTTCTCTCCTCCCTCTGCAGTCCCCCCCCGTGTGACCCACAATCTGTTCCAGAGGGTCTCCCAACCCTCTGGAGCAGATTTTGAGGGTGTTGGGGGGGACTGCAAGGGAGGAGAAGAAGGGGGACTTTCACTGCAGCAGCAATAATCTGTTGGATTCAACCATTTGGCTTCTGGCACCCTTACTCCATAAGCCCTCATGAAGCAGATGTGTGACATAGCAGGACCACATTATGGCCAAAGATATATGACTGGTCTTTTCTAATTATTAAATTTCTTTTTCTGGGCATTTTAGGGTACTTTTACTGTTTTATGTTATCTAGAGAGTATGCTGTTGCTGGGAGAAAACTGGCATTCTCTCCACAAACATTTAGAGAACAGCAAAAATTTCATCTGTTGTTGTTGTTGCTATCATTAGAATTTGATTATGATGATGATGATGAATAATTAAATATACATTGTGCCTTTGGAAATGGAGATTTGAATAATTAAATATACATCAGTGCTGGCTGGGGTTGATGGGAGTTGTTGTTTAAAACATATGCAGGGCACCAGGATGGCAAAGGATGATCTAGAGGTATGTTACCGCCATACACTCAAGCCTGCTGTGCCTGTCCAGAGGAAGAGGAAGAGAAACTGAACATCAGGCAGCAATCACTGAAGGTGGTAACCCTTCTCTTCATTTTAGGACTACTGAAAGGCTATTGCTTCCTGCTGGAGGTAGGCTGTGTATCCTGGCTGTTCACTGGGACTGTTTCCTTATTAATATACTGAGCCTTTTCCAGGGGACAAAAAAGAGGAAAGACAAGAGGCATGGTACTGCTTTTCAGGATCGTTACGATCATGTCCTACCAAGGAAGAGCAGAAGGAGGTGAAGAAAGAACATTGATTTCTCTGCTACATCTAAACAGCATACAAAAGGAAAGAGGTGACCTCTGAGTAGCAATGTGATGTATGTGCAATAAAGCCAATAAATCACACCCTTGATCTGATTACATTTAAAGCACAAGGGAGCAGCTGCACTTGCAAAGGTGTGAACGCCCTTCCCCCATTCTTGTCCATTAGCATAAATGCAGAAGCCTGCAGGAAACGTTGGTAGAGAATGGCAATTCAGTTTCATTTCAGACATAATTCAACTTCAGATGCAAAACAAAACAAAACAAAACACCCTGCGTGAGTCATTAAAATTTAATTACAGCTGACAGCTGGATTTGGCTTTAAGGTCTGGCTCTGAGGACTCAAGGAAATAAAGGGAACTTACCCAGCAGCAAGCTGTCCACTGCTGGGGAAAAGAATTCAAGCCAAACGCTGTTCCAAATCAAGAAATCTTGCAAACCTAACAAAAACAGGTACTGGTAGCCCTGCAAATGGTGTTTCTCAACATTCTTCAAGACTTTGAAAAAAGCAATTCCACATATGGCTGAGATGGAAAGGCCAGATGCTTGAAGTGGACCCTATGAAGCCCCTTCCACAGGGGTGGGGAACCTTTTCCAGCCCAGGCACCACACTGCCTTCTGGGCAATCTTCTGGAGATGACATGCAGAGCGATGAATGGGAATTTTGCATTTACACAGTAGGCTAGTTTCTTCACTCTCACGTATCCCTCTCCGTCTTTCATCCTGGCAAGCAAGAAGCATTCAGTTCAAGGACGCATTCCAGCCATGAGAAAACACTCAAGGAAGCTGCAAAACAGGGCTGATGGGGTGTAGCTGGGGAGGTGGTGTAGGGAGAATCTGAGGATATATTTGCCCCCAGCCCTGAACATAAGAACATAAACACATAAGAAATGTTCGGTATTTTAAAATATACCAAGCTGAAATAGGAACTAAGTTCGGTGGTCCTATTTCTTAGCAGAGATAAAAAAAACAAGCAGCAGAGTGAGATAAACCAGTCCACACCTTTCTCTATACAAATAACAACAATTTTCTTAGGTAAAAGATAAAGAACATTTACTCACGACCTCTTCATATGTTCAGAAACATAGGCTGTAGCTTAGATGAAAGAAAAATAGTCTCAGTCCATCTTAGTCTTTAGTATTGATGCTCTCAGCAGAGAGCCATGTGGCCTCTCCAAGTGGTAGATAGATCAGCAATGGCGAATATTCAAAGAATCCCCAGGACAAAGGAAGGAGGAAACCAGGTAACTAACCCCACCCACAAGGAAGTTACATCATGGTGAACAGGTACATGGGATATTTCCCCAAATATCCCCCAAGGTGAACATGCAATATTTGCCTATTCCAACAAGAAAAGCATGCTGGGTCAGGCCAGTGGCCCATCAAATCCAGAATCCTAATTCTCTCAGTGGCCAACCAGATGCCTATGGGAAACTCACAAGCAGGACCTGGGCACACGAGCGCTCTCCTCGCCTGCAGTTTCTAGCAATTGGCATTCAGAAGCATGCTGCCTCTGACTATAGAGGGAGAGCATAGCCATCATGGCCAGTAGCCACTGACAGCCTTATCCTCCATGAATTTGTCTTGTCCTCATTTAAAGCCATCCAAGTTGGTGGCCGTCACTGCCTCTTGTGGGAGCAAATTCCATCATTTAACTATGCGCTGTGTGAAAAAGTACTTTCTTTTGTCTGCCCTGAATCTTCCAACATTTGGCTTCATTGGGTGTCCACAAGTTCTAGGGTTAAAGAGGGAGAAAAAACGTTTGCCTATCCACCTTCTCCATGCCATGCATAATTTTATACACTTCTATCACATCACCTTTTGTCTTTTCTCTAAACTAAAAAGGCCCAACGCTGGAACCTTTCTTCATAGGCAAGTCACTCCATCCCCTTGATCATTCTGGTTGCCCTTTTCTGAACCTTTTCCAGCTCTACAATATCTTTTTGGGGGTGAGGCGACCAGAACCGTTTACAGTATTCCAAATGCTGCCATACCATAGATTGTGTAACTGCATTATGATATTGGCAGTTTCCCCCATCCTTGCCTTACCATATGCCACAATGTTGTAGTTTTGCATTAGAAATGGCTTCCATCCAGAGTAAACTAATGTCACAGTCCTCTCCTTCCCACACTACAGACACAGGGAGAATTTACAGTTGTATGTTGTGTTACAGTTGTAATCCAAAACTCCATTTTTAAAAATAAAAAGATGCAAATATCTGTGCCTACTGTCTTTGTAGTTGAGCCCCACAATCCAGCAGGAAATGATATGTGGAGGATGCCATTTGCTTCTGACCATTCAGCAAGCTGGTGTAGTTTGAAAAAAAACAGAAGTGCTCAATCTTGGATATTCATGTAGTGATGATGGAAACTGAAGGGGCAGCTTCAAGGTTTTGGATGCCTTTGGCAGGGTGCTGACCTACCTCCCCTGAATGGTGCTGACTTCCCTGCACCCCCACCCTGAATGGTGCTGGTTCCCCTCAGCCGCCTTGAATGCAGCCACTGTATGCATTTTCCTTAAATGCAGTGTGCCAGAATGTTCAGTTTCAGCAGATTGTGGGAAGACCATGGACACTACTGGGAATCAAAGGGGGAGTTAGGCAGAAGAGGGACTCATCTAGGCATCGCCAGTGGCAGGTGTCTAACCATGCTGTGCCATGGCACTAGGCTTTACTTGCTTAACTGGCACAGCAACTCCAAGTGAATGCAAAACCAGCGGCGTCACTAGCGGGAGTGCGGGGGGGTGCGGACCTCCGGTGCATGCCCTCCCAGGGGCATGGACGAGGTGGCTGGGCTTGCGTGCGTGCGCACTCGAGGCCAGCCACCCTGTCCATGCCCCTGGGAGGGTGCGTGCCGGAGGGGCACCCAGCCAGAGAAGGCCTGGGAATGCCGGCGCGCCTCCCTCGCCCCACCAACGCTGCTCCCGGTCTTCCCGCCCACCCACCGAGGAGGAGGAGTTGGAGCAGCCTTGCCGGACAACGGCACGGGGCGGCTCTGGGTGTCACCCCCCTTATGGTGACACCCGGGTGGGGGCCGCACCCTCCGCACTCCGGCAGTGACGCCCCTGTGCAAAACATCTTCTTGTTGACCTACAAGGATAAGACAATTAAAATGAAAACAAAGAACTGCTTTTTTATATGAAGAACAGCCCAATTATTATGGGGCAAGAAGGTTCATATGTCTTTTAATCAAGGAACGATGTACAAGGTTCACAAAACATACTCTACAGGGATAGCAAAAGACAAGAATTTTTAAAGTTAGACTGTAATAGGATTCAGTGTAGGCAGGTGCAGCCAGTCTTAGAATATAGATTTAGCTTTCTTTCTTTCTTTCTTTCTTTCTTTCTTTCTTTCTTTCTTTCTTTCTTTCTTTCTTTCTTTCTTTCTTTCTTTCTTTCTTTCTTTCTTTCTTTCTTTCTTTCTTTCTTTCTTTCTTTCTTTCTTCCTTCCTTCCTTTCTTCCTTCCTTTCTTTCTTTCTTTCTTTCTTCCTTCCTTCCTTCCTTCCTTCCTTCCTTCCTTCCTTCCTTCCTTCCTTCCTTCCTTCCTTCCTTCCTTCCTTCCTTCCTTCCTTCCTTCCTTCCTTCCTTCCTTCCTTAAAACAAAAAGGGATTGTGAAGAGCTCCAAAAAGACCTCTCCAAACTGAGTGAATGGGCGGAAAAATGGCAAATGCAATTCAATATAAACAAGTGTAAAATTATGCATATTGGAGCAAAAAATCTGAATTTCACATATACGCTCATGGGGTCTGAACTGGCGGTGACCGACCAGGAGAGAGACCTCGGGGTTGTAGTGGACAGCGCGATGAAAATGTCGACCCAGTGTGTGGCAGCTGTGAAAAAGGCAAATTCCACGCTAGGGATAATTAGGAAAGGTACTGAAAATAAAACAGCCGATATCATAATGCCGTTGTATAAATCTGTGGTGCGGCCGCATTTGGAATACTGTGTACAATTCTGGTCACCTCATCTCAAAAAGGATATTATAGAGTTGGAAAAGGTTCAGAAGAGGGCAACCAGAATGATCAAGGGGATGGAGCGACTCCCTTACGAGGAAAGGTTGCAGCATTTGGGGCTTTTTAGTTTAGAGAAAAGGCGGGTCAGAGGAGACATGATAGAAGTGTATAAAATTATGCATGGCATTGAGAAAGTGGATAGAGAAAAGTTTTTCTCCCTCTCTCATAATAGAACTCATGGACATTCAAAGAAGCTGAATGTTGGAAGATTCAGGACAGACAAAAGGAAGTACTTCTTTACTCAGCGCATAGTTAAACTATGGAATGTGCTCCCACAAGACACAGTAATGGCCACCAGCTTGGATGGCTTTAAAAGAAGATTAGACAAATTCATGGAGGACAGGGCTATCAATGGCTACTAGCCATGATGGCTGTGCTCTGCCACCCTAGTCAGAGGCAGCATGCTTCTGAAAACCAGTTGCCGGAAGCCTCAGGAGGGGAGAGTGTTCTTGCACTCAGGTCCTGCTTGCGGGCTTCCCCCAGGCACCTGGTTGGCCACTGTGAGAACAGGATGCTGGACTAGATGGGCCACTGGCCTGATCCAGCAGGCTCTTCTTATGTTCTGATGTTCTTTCTTTCTTTTGTCTACATTCTGACATTGGATGGAGAAATATTAACTAAAGGTCAAACTCCACATTACTCTGAAGCTGTCTGTTACATTAACCAAGCAGACCTTTCTAAGTTGCAAAGCATTTTGAAGCAGCAGAGGTTGCATCAGATAGCAGGGAAAGAACCTAGGGAGAATGTCAGGAGACAAGTACATGGCACAGGAAGGGTTAAACAATCCATTTTCCCCTCCTTTGCCAACTTTCCCACTGCAAAGTGCTCCCTACCAATAGCTCTCTGTAATGGAGAAAGGGCTTTCGGGCTCCTATGACAAGCAGATGCAATGTGACTGATAGTATGGGCCAAAGTGATTCATCACTCAAAGACTTGAAGCTGAACATGTGAAATGCATCAGTTGATGGGTATTAAGTTCAAGGTGATATCAGCTGACATGAAAAGCTCATTTTTGTGGTGTTTGATTTATGAAGGTTATTCGGTATGTTCAAGTAATCGCTTGATGTTGCAGTCACTGAGTGATGAACATGCATGTGTGAACTCACTCTTAAAGTACAGGGGGATCAGATCAGACAGATTCATTTCAAAGTATCTGTAATCATTCTAAATTAGGGATGTGGCAAGTATTCAAAAGTGGGGAATTAAAAATGGTTTACCCCCATTTCATGTTTGGCCCAGCCTGTCACCAAACATAGCCAAACTCTAAATGGCTCACAGTTCTCACCTCACCCTTCCTAACTCTCTTTCACCATGGAAAAACTCTGTATCTTGGGGAAGTGGAGATGGTGCCAAGCAATGGAAAGCAAGTGAATGCACTAGTAGACATTAGGCAGAGCCTCTGCTCAACAGCAAATGATATGCTCCACATGACATTTCCTGCTGGATCATGGGACTTGACTACAAATAGGGCAGGCACAGATATCTGAAATTCCTTTTTTTTAGAATGGGATTGTGGGTTTTTTATTTTATTGGGAGATGAAATAGAACTGTAAATTCTCTCTGAGTTGGGGATGGGGTGGGGAAGAAGAGGACTTTGAAAATAATTTACTCTGGACAGAAGCCATTTCTAATGCATGCACACACTCACCCAAAATCAACAACAACAGCAGATGTCCATCAAGAATTTCCAAAGCATCTACCTCCGAGCATTTTTGCAGTTTAAGAAATCTAAGCAGAAAAGACCCAGCAGAATCACAAAAAACTGAACTGAGAATATTCACCAGTTATGGTGTAGACAAGCCAGTGCTGAAGCTTTGAACGCTGGAACAAAGGGTTTTGTCACAAAGAGTTTTGTTGTGTTGTGAGTATATTTCTTTCCAACAAGAGAATAAAACAATGAAGTAAGAAATGTCTAGGATTTCAGTTTATGGGAGCAGCCCTTATAAAAGGCACATTAAACACACTTATTTCACCTCTGGCACGTGGCTATACATTCAGGAAAGTAAAGGTGCCTATTTTTGAATGGCAATTATTTTCACCATTGTTACTATGTAACACTTATTTTCCAGCTAATGATCTGCTAGGTGTTGTACAGAAACACAGACATGATAATAAGAATGTTCCAGCCGAGACAGTTTACAATCTAAAATAGATAGCCAAAACATGCATGGGGAACAGATCAGGGATTCACACATGAGTAATAAGCATTGGATAGGAGACAATCAAGTGAAAATGGCTTCCTTGGCCATAATGTTCCCTAAAAGACCTCTCTCCAATCATTTTTCATACCATTTTGCTGCTGTTCATTGGCCCTCTTGGGAGCTGCATTGGTGCTCTTGTTGGACATATGATCAAGCTAATTAGAGAACATGTAGCCAATGTGATTGTCCTGGCCAACCCCACTGGATTCAAGTCCCAGTGGTATGTTTTTCTCTGTTATGTTTAACATGAAATCTCAGCTTAGAGCATTTCATAGATCAGCTTATATATCTCTACCCAGCATAACTAGGCATGACTGCTCAAGCTAAAATGTTGCTGCGGCAATTAGACACACCGCTTGAGACTCTTTAAGTAGGCTTGGGGTAAGCTCTCTATTTGTGTGAGGAATGTTTTTCTGAACAGGACTATGCTAGCAAATGAGCACTCCTACAAAAAGGTTGGCACGATCTGCTCGTGCCTGTGCATCTGCCAGTGCAACCTTAGCAATGGAGGTGGTGGCACTTCAGTCAGATCCTCCTCTGACACCGTCTCTGGTTGAGCCTTCAATTCCTTCTCCTTTGGAGGAGATGCAGTCGGTGGCTCAAGTGACTAGTCAGGGCTAAGAGGTGACACCAGGACCTGTTCACTATCAGACAGAGCTTCTTCAGGCATAAATGAAGTGAAGGGGGTACAGCTATCACTGTCTATACTGCCAAAGCCACCCCCTGTTTCAACCCCCTCCAGCTGCAGCCCACTAGGGCTCTCCGTAGAATCCCACTCATCCTCCTCCTGATCACTCCACCATGAACTCTCCATGGGATCCATGCTAGTGATCCAGTGCACACAGCCAATTGTATCTGACTATGTGACAATAAATGAGAGTGACAGCAACGCTGCTCCTTTCTGAACAGAATATTTTCACTCCATTTTGCAGGCCCACTACATTATTATGGAAATTGGTGGCACATTTACCAGCACTGATTCCCCTTCCACACACACAAAATGTTCTCTGCCCCTTTTCAACTTAGCCCTAATGCTTATGAAGACCAGAGTGGGAGAAGGATACTAAAAGGTCTGGAGTTGCATTGCATTCGGGGGAAATTATAACAGATTCACTGACCCCCATCATGTGCCTGGAAACAAAACTTTCATCATTTTTCTGCAGGGATTTCTTTCATACTGTATAATAGATTCATGTCATGAACAAATGTCTCTGAAAATGAATGTCTGGGAATAAATGTCTTAAATACCTGAAAGCACAATGTTGTCCTTTCAACCTTCCTCCTCTCCACTGAAAAAATCTTTTTCAAGGGCTAACAGGGTGCACCGCACGGCTAACATGTGCTGAGAGCTCAGGCCAAGAGTTGAGGTAGGAACATGCATTTGTTTATATTATCAGGTAGCTCTTTGAATTATTTTGCTGCTGCCTTTATTTTTTGTCATCTCTCAAACCTTTCATTTAGACAAACTAGATAAATCTTTTATTCCTGCTCTGCTTCAATGTAAAATAACTTTTCTGAAATCTTCACTTTAATTCTTTCCACATCGAGCTCAAGCTCTGGCTGCTGTTGAGGTCCATGCTTTGCATGCAAAAGGTCCTAGGTCCTGCCATGTCCAGCTAAGGCTGGGAAAGGCTCATGTCTGAAACCATAGAGAACCACTGCTGGTCAGTGTCAACAGTACTGATTTAGATGGACCAATGCTCTGAATAGCTATGGCAGCTTCCTATGTTCCTATATACAGCTGCCAACAAATATCCCTAGAAGGTAAAAGCTGCTGGTAGTATCTTAAGGACCAGCGGCTTTATTGTGGCATGATGGCCTAGTTAGGCACAAATAACCACAAAAAGTTACAATGAATTAGCTGGCTTGTGGGTTTCACAGCATTTCTGCTTTTCCATGCCTACAGGTAAAATGAAATAGCTCCTTTAGAATTTATTATCCTGAAAGGGATTAAGTAAGGGTTAGCCTACATATGATATCAATGCAATTTTGGAATATGTCTTTGACTGGGATTTCCCTGTGTCTTTTATTTCACTAATAGTCATACAGAGACTGATCCATAATGAAACCATGGTGTGGGTACATGGTGGTGGTGCAAGGAACAACTCTGTTTTTCTGTTGAAAATCTCGACCCAGAAGCTCCTGTTAGTTACTATTAGCAGCTTCAGGGGTACATTACAACTTTGGGGTGCTTTTTTAAAAAAGCAGTATGGGAGAAATGGGTAAATCCCCTTCCCCATGCCATAATCCCCTTCCCCATGCCATGATCCCAAACTTGATTGCTCCCACCCTGTGTTTGCTATTAGTGGAAAAAATAAGAGAGGGAACAAGAAACCCAGTCATGGGATTCAAAGATGTATTTAATGTCATATATAGTGGGGAGGAGAGCCTGGCTGGGAGTCCAGAGTCTGTGAGTTCAAATCCCCGCTTGTGTCTCCTGGGTGTCAAGGGCCAGCTAAAGATCACCCCTGCATTGAGTGGCTCAGGGGTTATGTGCCCTGCGGCAGAGCTTGGAAAAGTTACTTTTTTGAACTACAACTCCCATCAGCCCCAGCCAGTGCCATGCTGGCTGGGGCTGATGGAAGTTGTAGTTCAAAAAAGTAACTTTTCCAAGCTCTGGCCCTGCCACCTGTGCAGCCGTGGGCAAGCTGCATAGTGCGAAGGAGGCCGGTTGCCCCCCAGCTGGCAGCTGTGGACAAGGAAAGGTCTGACTTGTGCAGCTGTGTCAAGCTGAGCAGGCCCTAGCCAGCTGGGGATGACTAGCCTCAGAGGGAGGCAATGGTAAACCCCCTCTGAATACCGCTTACCATGAAATCCCTATTCATAGGGTAGCCATAACTCGATATCGACTTAAAAGCAGTCTATTTCCATTTTCATAGTTCAAACCTAAGAAAAGTCCTTAAAAACCTGACAATCAATCAAAAACCTGAAAAAACTGATCTATAGATTGTCCTTTGCCCTACTATACAGAGAAAAGGGGCAGGAATAAAAGGTGTCTGTATATAACTTTGTTATATGACTTCAAGTCGATTACGACTTATGGCGACCCTATGAATCAGTGACTTCCAAGAGCATCTGTCATGAACCACCCTGTTCAGATCTTGTAATTTCAGGTCTGTCTCTTCCTATATGGAATCAATCCATCTCGTTTGGCCTTCCTCTTTTTCTACTCCCTTCTGTTTTTCCCAGCATTATTGTCTTTTCTAGTGAATCATGTCTTCTCATGACGTGTCCAAAGTATGATAATCTCAGTTTCATCATTTTAGCTTGTAATGATAGTTCTGGTTTAATTTGTTCTAACACCCAATTATTTGTCTTTTTCACAGTCCATGGTATGCACAAAGCTCTCCTCCAACACCACATTTCAAATGAGTTGATTTTTCTCTTATCCGCTTTTTTCACTGTACAACTTTCACATCCATACAGAGATCAGGAATGCCATGGTCTGAATGATCCTGACTTTAGTGTTCAGTGATGCATCTTTGCATTTGAGGACCTTTTCTAATTCTCTCATAGCTGCCCTCCCCAGTCCTAGCCTTCTTCTGATTTCTTGACTAATGTCTCCATTTTGGTTAAAGACTGTGCCAAGGCAATGTCCTCATTGTCAACTTTAAAGTTACATAAATCTTCTGTTGTCATTACTTTAGTCTTCTTGACGTTCTAGGAATGGGCAAATCTGTCAGTTATGGTTTCTCTCAATTTTCCAATCTTCAGCTTTTATTTATTTATGTATTTATAATTAAATGTATATTTTAAAATATCTATATTTATGTATAAATTTACTAAATTTATAAAGTTCTGTCTGCCCCATTTCAGCATATATTTGCATTTTTTTTAAAAAGTCATCTTAAAAATTCACATGCATTTTTCTGATTTCTCCTAATATATGTATTTTTGTGTTTATTTTTGCCTAATATACACATTTTGCAAACAATGTTTCCCTAACAGAATGCACATTTTAGACATTATTTTCATTATATGAATTTTCCTATGCAGTTTTTACTAATATACACATATTTTGTGCATTTTGTATGCATGTTTTGGTTGGAGGACTGAATTACAAAATTCACAAAAGTGCGAATTTCAATGGAGAGCTGAATTTTGGTTTGTGTATGGGTTTGGGAAGTGCAAATTTGGTAAATTCTAATTAAAATGCAAACTAAACAGATTTCTCTCCCCGCTCTATGTGTAACACATGCAGTTTTGTTACATGTGTACACGAGAATCCCCAAATGCATGTACACCCACCTAAAGACCCAAGTGCAGTCCAAGAGCACAGCAGAACCTTTTGCAGGAGTTAAAACTGCCTGTTACTCTTTGTGTGTTCACCCACCCTCAACACACTCAATAAAGTATACAAAAGAAAAACAAAGCTTGGTTTATTAGACGAGGAAGCATGAAAATTGTATATAGAAGCTACAATTGAGATTACAGGGAGTGTTTTACCTATTACACATACATTCCCTAGAGCTAAGACAGAATAAGAAAGAAGTTCCTGCTAGACACTTCAGGCATAAAAACACATACTCACATTCAAGAGAGAGAGAGAGGATAGATGGATACCTTTCCTGGAGAATATCAGATCTCAAAACCAGGAATAAGACCTCCGTATCTAGCCCAGGAGCCAAGCTCCACTTTTTGTGTTACCTGCTAGATAACAAGAGTTTCTCACCTTTTTTTTTTTGTCCAATTGCCCTAGGTAGCAATGTGATGTTCCTAGAGAACAATGTAAGGTATCAGAATCATGAGAGACTGAAGGAGGTGCTGCTTGAACCCATGGAACCATGACTTTATATGTGTTTCTTATGTATTCCACTTTAAGAAGCCTGGGAAGTGTAGTTTGTGAAGGGTGCTGAATGTTATTAGGAGACTCCTGTTTCCTTGACAGAGCTCCAGTGGCTGGAGTGGATTAACAGTCAGTCCCCCTTCCCAAATAATTCTGAGAATTGGAGCTCTTTGAGGGGAATAACAGTCTCCTAACAACTCTCAGCACCCTTCACATACTACACTTCCTAGGATTCTTTGGGAGAATCCATGACTGTTTAAAGTAGAATAAATGTGTGGTGTGGATGTGGCCTAAATCACATTGAGTAACATAAATTGTGGGGGGAAGTACTGACATGACAAGTAAAGAACAATGGAAAACTCTGGAGTTGCAGATGAGAGCTCTGGCTTTACCAGATATATTTTTGCTGGTAAGATTTTTGGTCTCCTGAGAAATGTTACTGTGAATTCCTGATTTGGGATGATCAGTCCCTTACCCCTTACAGAACAAAGGATCTTATGATCTCTGTCCAGATGGCCTCATCAAAGCACCCTTCCTCTGAAGATATTGACACTCAAGTCTTTCTTTTTGGTTCATGACTGCGAGTGTCAGGATGTTTATTGATTCCTGAAAGTTACGAACAACTCGCAAATTAACAGAAAGGGCTGTTTCAGGGTACATTTTATACAGGGACTCATGTCAAGATCCATTATCATGAACCCAGCTATGAAAAACCCCAAAATATACCCTCGTAACAATTTCTTTCTGACAGACTCTCGGGCTAGCTGAGATGTCACACTGGTGCCCCCAAACGATGGGTGGGTTTTGTCTCCATTGGGAATTGTCAAACCACTCCTACCAGCTGTTGTGGAAGTGAAATCGCCGTTACCATATATGGCATATTTTTCACTACTTCCTAGAAAGGTGATATAATATCCTTCAGCCCCCATGATAGCTATGTGACCATTTAAAGACTCCAATTTTAGTGTATTTATATTTTGTTGTTGGTTTTAATTGTGGAATATGAATGAATGAATGAATGAACCAACTTTAGTTCAGCCCACTGGCTATCATGGTTTTCATACAATGAAACTCTGAAGCCGGTCCACATGATCTTTAGGTCTACTTCAACTTGACACTATCATGAAAAAAGACATGCCCTCATTCCATACACCAGAGATGTTTAGTTTCACTGTTTTCATCTACCCTGCATGAAAGCATTATAGTGCCTCAGGTCAAACTGACCCAGCATGATCACAGAGAGACAGCACATAAACATCAAACCATTCAAAAGCACCATGCAATTGATGCAGTTTTCCCCAGCTTCACTGAATTGTACTAAATCATTAACGGTCTGCTGTCCTGTGGGTCAGCTGAAAGTTTCTGAATAAACATGCATTTGAAACATCTCTCTACTTCCGGAAGTGGCACCTCTTTCCCCTTCCTTGATTTGTGACGTTCATTGGGATGTATGTAAAGATGGGTATTAGCCTCTTGTGTAGAGATGTCAGAGGAATCTGTTGAAAACAAATTATCAAGTGAATTTCCTTCCATCTACCTATTTGACTCCCATTGTGGTACAGTTTCTTTCTGTTTACCTTAGATCTCTACGACAAACTTTTTTTATTTTAATATTTACTCATTATATGTGAATTGGTATGCAATATACATTATATGTTCATAGATGTATACAGGTGCGTCTTTGCTTTTCTTATTTCTGAAGTGTTGTTTGTTGCCAAAGGCAGGCTATATGCACTAAGATTGCAATCCTAACCATGTCTACTTAGAGGTAAATCCCATTGAATTCAGTGAGGCTTAATCCCAGATAAATGGGGTTAAGATTTCAGCCTTATTCTGTTTCTTACTGTGACTCTTAAAAACCAATGGAATGCATAACTCATTATTGTACTTTTCACATGGAATGGCATTCCCACTTTAATGTGGGGATGGGTTTGCCTTCACACACCCCTTTTGCAAAGATGACTTGGGAGGTTCCTCCAGAGGGGAGGGGCATGAGGAGGGACATGTGATGTCCCATTGCCAATGAGAGGAGGATGAGCAGGGTATAAATACCTGCTCCACTCTCCAAAACTTCCTCCTTGCATTTTCTTTGTGCCCTCCCTCCCTATATGCAGTATGGGTGATGTTGGTAATCTGTGAGGGACCAAGCAGGATTTTTAAGTGGAGCCATGCTTTCTGGGATTCCTCCTGTTTTGCCTACTTCATATTGTTGGGTTGAATTTGTTTGGCTTCAGGGAGAGATGCAGCTGTTGCCTTTTAGGCATTGAGTTTGGGCAGGTGAGGAGCTGTGGGGAAATTAGGTTGGTATACTGAAGCATTATTGGTAAGGGCACCAGGAATTTGCTGGGCCTTCCAGTCCAGGGGAAAACTGGGGGTGCCCCATGTGGACTATTATGTGCATCATGGTGAACGTGACTACAGCGGGGCCATGGTGCACATGGGGGATCCGCACCCAAGACTAGCCTAGCAAGGACTGAGTTATTCCATATCCTTTGCTGGGAAGCCACAGCTATAGGGTGAAATACATGCTCAGGGGTCTGAAGGGAGGCTGCCTTCCAGTCTTAGTTTAATTCCTCACCTGCCTATAATTTCTAATTGGATTAATTTGAGATATTTTATTTCAGATTCAAAACTTGTTATATTTGAACAAATATAACATTCAAATCAATGTTGCATCTCATGAGTCTTCTTTATGAGTGTGGGGGCAAAGACATGGTCTCTCTTATTACCTGTGCTCTTCAGTTAAAGTCCTAGTCAAAGTGGGGAGAACCATCTGGATTTGACTGTTCATTTCTACAACTCTAAATACTAATTTTAAAAGTAAAATTAATTTAAAATTCCTCCCACCCACCCTGTTTTCTTGACTGGTAACTAAACTGTCCCTCCCTGATGTTGAGTGAGAAAAACAAGATAGGATAATTTTATACTGAACTACAAAATCAAGTTAGTGAGAGTGGTTGCGATCTTATCTCCACTTACATGGGAGTAAGGAGCAAGTTTTTATTTAGGCTATTTCAATTATGGTGTGTTACTGTAATGAAAATGCAAAGGGTAGAAGGGCGGGATAGAAATATTTTAAATAAATAAATAAAATCTGTAGTGAAGTTTGGTGATATACAACCTGGTCAATTACATCATATTTTTTAAAGATGTGTTTAAGATGTTTTGTTTTTAAAAATGTTTCTTCAGATGTTTTGTTTTTCAGATGTTTTATAGATGTTTTTAGTGTTTTATCACCTGTTTGCCACTCTTGGTTCCTTTTGGGAGAAAGGGTATGATATAAATTAGATGATGATGATGATGATGATGATGATGATGTAAGGGCTTCTATCCTTTGCTTACCTGTTCTGAATTCTTAAATAAGATGAAAATACTTACATGATACTGAATAAGATATACAACATAAAGCAGAGCCTTGACGCATTTCATGTGTAGAAGAATAACACTAGCATGGGTCCCCTTTGGGACATCATGAGGCTTCTGTTTTCTATTGGAATTTTCAATTTTCCTTGATACGTTTGGATTCCTTCATGCCCATTTACTTCACAATGTATGTGGTGGCCTCTTGTGGCTTATGTGTGTGGACAAAACACCAGACTACTTACTTAGTTTATCTTCCATCTCCATTATAAAAAAGCACTCAGGGAATAACAGAGCTCAAGTTTCCTACCTAATTCCCAGAACTCTTGTACCACTGAGTTTCCTACTGAAGTAACTTTGCTTGCAGTGGCAAAATGTACGAGAACCTGAATTCAATATCCTATAAAGTACAGCTTCGGGCTTAGGGCGGTATATAAATTAAAATAAATAAATAAATAAAATAAAGTACAGGCAAATTACCAATAATTTTGTTCCTCTTATATGAGCTAGGAAATTCACTCAGTAACAAACTGGCAAAAAGTGCACATCTCTGAACAGAGGTATTATGCACTGAAAAGGTCTCACTTCCATCAGCAATCTGGCTGCAGCATTCTGCACTAATTGCAGTTTCTGGGTCAAGTGCAAGGGAAGCCGCACATAGAGTGCATTGCAGTAATCCAGTCTTGAAGTCACCAATGCCTGAACTACTATGGTCAAGCTCTCCCAGTCCAGGAACCACCATAGTTGTCTTACCAAGTACTTTATAAATGTTATTAAATGAATAAATACAAATACTGTCTAAATAATTGTTTTATTGTGTGTTACATGCCTTCAAATCAATTATGATTTATGGCGACCCTATGAATCAGTGACCTCCAATAGCATTTCTTATAAACCACCCTGTTCAGGTCTTGTAAGTTCAGGTCTGTGGCTTCCTTTATGGAATCAATCCATCTCTTGTTTGGTCTTCCTCTTTTTCTACTCCCTTCTGTTTTTCCCAGCAATATTTTCTTTTCTAATGAATCACATATTCTCATTATGTGTCCAAATTATGATAACCTCAGTTTCATCATTGATAGTTCTGGTTTAATTTGTTCTCACACCCAATTATTTGTCTTTTTCATGGTCCATTGTATGCGCAAAGCTGTCCTCCAAAACCACATTTCAAATGAGTAGATTTTTCTCTTATCCGCTTTTTTCACTGTCCAACTTTCATATCCATACATAGAGATCGGGAATACCATAGTCTGAATGATCCTGACTTTAGTGCTCAGTGACACATCTTTGCATTTGAGGACCTTTTCTAGTTCTCTCATAGCTGCCCTCTCTAGCCCTAGCCTTCCTCTGGTTTCTTGACTATTGTCTCTATTTTGGTTAATGACTGTGCCAAGGTATGGATAATCCTTGACAAGTTCAATGTCCTCATTGTCAACTTTAAAGTTACGTAAATCTTCTGTTGTCATTACTTTAGTCTTCTTGACGTTGAGCTGTAGTCCTGCTTTTGTGCTTTCCTCTTTCACTTTATAGCCCATTTTACTTCTTCATGGAACTCAAGGAAGTAATGCCTGTAATTCCCCTTTGGTCTTCCACCCAGGACTTGACCACATGCAGACCTGCTTGGCTTCAGCAAGGTGATAGCCTCATGTGAAATTGTTTTTACATATGTTTTTATTGTTGATGTTTTTAATTATGCTTTTATGATTTTTAAATTGTTAAAATCACTTCAGGAGGCTTCATGGGAAGCAATTCTTAAATGAAGTAAATTAATGGATGTGCCTTCAAACTATACCTTGGGATACAAGTATCGCGACTGACTTCAGTTATACAAAATCTTGGTCCCTGCACCTGACAACAGCCTTCATTAATTTCATATTATTTCCAGCGGTCTCTGTGCCTTTAGAAGCATATAGACAACTGACAGGCATATTTGCATTTATTATCTCTAATAATGCAGCAGGGTTTACAGTGTGTTCACTGCATAACTCTGGTAATTGAAGCCAAACAACATAGAAAATGGATCATTTTTCTCAGAGGGAATTTAAATTGGATTGGCCAAAAAAGAAACTGATAACAGGGCCTAGGCACAGACAGTAAAATAGAAACAATTTGCCCTGCCACGTCCAGCAAATTTCCCAATCTGAAGATGCCTTTTACTCTTACAGAATAGGTTTTCACTAAACATTAGAATTAAGTTTCTGAAGTGTACTAGCAGTTATTAATAAAAGGCATGCTTTCCCCAGGGTTTGTCAGCTCAGCACTTCAAAGCTCATTTTACAAGCAGGCCAGCTTTGTGTTTAAATGGGGAATGTTAACATACGCTCTGTAGTCAAATGAATAAAAGTGTTGTGTTCTTTTATATTTGGGTTTTCTTCAATGTTAAAACATTGCAGAATGGGCTGTGGGAGAGCTTTGTTCCTGACCTCCCTTCCCGACACCTTAACTTAAAAAATAAAGAACTACAAGTAAAGTCTTGTGCTGCATTGGAGTTGTGAGTATTTCTCCCTTTGGAGCTATGCTGTGGTTGGCTGTGGATGACTTGATATACTTGTGAGGTCCCAAAGGGTCCATTGCCAGCAATATTCAATGCCAGCTCAAAAGAATTTGCTGTTGTATGGCCACCCGCAGACAGCAAATTTAATAAACACAGAGATACATGCATGGTCTACGTAGCTGGATTTAGACATAGCCAGGGCATCACACAGAATAGATCCTAGGACACATTTCTCTCAAGCAGATGACAGCTTATAATTTGCTGGCATCAAGGGGACAGTGGGGGCAATTTTTAAGAAGTGTACCAGTGGAGTACCTTTCCTCTTAGGAATGAGAATTAAAAGAGTAAACAAAGAACAAAAGAGTATATCAAATCCCATGGCTCTAAGGAAGATGAAGTAGTCAGAGGGACAGGGAGGAGAAGGGAGCAGCAGTTTCCTCTATGGAGGTTCATATCTCCACTGAGAGAGCTAGAGACAGCAAGAAGCCAGAGAGAGAGACAGCAAGAAACAAGAAAGCATTCACATGTCCAAAGGGATTTTTATTTTTGAAAAAATGGGTGGGTGGGTATATATGTGTGCTGTTCTTTTGTGTTCTCTTTCCTTTTTAAAACTAAGGTTGACACTGGCATGGGTTGTAGGAAATAACTGATGGAGCTTGAGCAACATCTGGGAAAGGAAGAAGAGCTGGTGGGCAGAGAGTACTAAGACTTTATTTGCCTCTTGACATGGTCAGGAGGATTTAAAGTAGCCTCCCCTTTCCCACCACTCACCCACCACAATATTTTCCCCCTCCCTCAAGAGAGTTCAAACAAGATGTATCTGCTCATTCTATATATGCCTTCCATGTTGAAAATAAGGTTCTTTAAATTGTCCCAACAGGCAAGAGAATGGTGACTAGACAATGTTCAAGAGGCTAATATCTGTTCGAAAATATTTATTTTGAAGATATCAGCAGAAGACCAGTGAACACATTTCTGTTTATGAAAAACATGAGCATAACTACTATCAAACAGAAATCAGCAGCACATTATACCTAAATGAATCTTGGGGAAGGGAGAAATAATTAACAGCATATGCAAATAGTAATTATATGAAGAAACAAGAAAGAATATGAATATATTCAAAGAAACAATACGCAACTTAACTTTTATAAACAATGGTTATGGCATGCAAAACTAATAATATAACTATTTTGCAACTCTATTTCTGTTGCCTACCTAGTGGTGTAGTCATCCAGGGTCTGGGGGTGTGTGTCTTAGACCCCATACCTTTTTGGGAGCCGGGCCCCTACGTCTCCAGCATCCTACAAGTCTATCAGTATGAAAGGGGAGTGTGTTAACCACTGAGAAAATCTTTTAACATGCTTCCTTGTCCTTTCCTGCTGATTGGAGCCAATCAAAGTGAAAGGAGGTGAGTCAGCCACTGAGAAAACTCTTCTGAGTAGCTGACACTCTCCCGTTTCATGCAGATTGGCTCTTAGAGATGTCTTGCTGTGGGAGAAGGCATTACCAAGAATCTCGTTCTTAACCCAGCAATAAAAAAGAGGGGGGGGGCATCGTTGTGACTATCATGAAGGGACCCTGTTCTGAATTTGAATTTACATTACTATGCCCACCTATAACTTCCACCAGCCCATGCTAGTTCAAAGCTCTACAATGTTTCAATTATAACTTAGATATTAAGAAAAGAGAAAAAGAAACTATATAATAGCTACCAGTTCAGGCAGAGATTCAAAGGAACAAGTGTCTCTAGGTTCTCAGGAAAGAACAAATGACCACACATGCCACGTCACACAAAGGCCGGGGCAGGGTAGCTATTTAAGCCCTGCTCTGACCTCCTTCCGCCTCTTTCTGGCCTTGCGCGACACTCAGCTACCCTCCCTGCAGGGCAGTACAAGTTTAACTGGTCGCCTCAGGGCTGGGTAGGAATGTTTGGCTCGTCAGCCTTTGTTTGCTGCCAAGTTTGTTGCCTACCCTGTACTGTTCTTCTATTTCGGTTGATTGGCTTATATTTATTTGGCTATTTCGGATTAATTTGATTTGGCCGATTGGTTGCCTGGTCCAGTAGTGTAATAATGTAAATAAGTTATTTTGGTCACGTTTGGTGGATATATGTGGGAAATTCACAGTGTAGGGCTTGGTGAGCACCCTTAGGCACCCTTTAAGGTGATTAGTGGGTTCTGAGCAGAGCTTGGAAAAGTTACTTTTTTGGACTACAACTCCCATCAGCCCCAGCCAGCATGGCCACTGGATTGGGCTGATGGGAGTTGTAGTTCAAAAAAGTAACTTTTCCAAGCTCTGGTTCTGAGGCCTGCCTTCTGGGTTGTGCAGTCTGTTGGCAAGATAAGGCTCGCCTTTGGGGCTAACCTGATCACCCATTCGGAGTTGTGCTGCCCTGAGGGGGGTGGGGGTGGAGCAGGAAGGCTTCCCTAACCATCCTGCAGGGATGGGGCCCATAGAAGGGGATTGGGCTTGGACCACCCCCTTTTTCATGGCAGGGTGTCCTTGCCTGATTGGGTAATAGCTAGGTCCTGCAATTTTCTTTGCAGATCATTTATTATGCAATCAAGCACTTAACTGGCTTTATTTGAATAAACATGGCCCTTGATTTACCCACACTTCATCTTGTCTTGCCTTTTCACTTCCTGGCTATGGATTGCAAATTCTGTTATTCTGATGATTTTTTACCCGGTGATTTGTGCATGTCACACAACATAAAAGCTAGTTCCAGAAATCTAGTGAAATACAGTGTTTAGCACTCATTTCTGTGATAAACAATTCCAGAAATAATATGTTTGCAAGCTTGGGAACCTGGAAAATTGCGGGAGATTTGCACTAGCTGCAGCCGCTCACATGAGAGGCATTCCGGCATTCAATGTGTCCCTGCCCTTTAGGTACGCGTCAGGTTTTTTTCCCTGACAAAAATAGTACTGGTATTCCAGCATAGGCGCATGTAACATCATTCCCTTCCATCTTTTCCACATACACACCACTTTGTCCAAACACTAACTTGTGCAGTAAATTATGGGGGGAGCTACAGTGTACATGTGTATAATAGGTGAGGTGTTGTTTGCTGTAGCACTGTGAAAGATATTTGTGCAAAATGCTAGTAGATTGGCCAACTAAGTGATGGTTCTTTAATGCAACAGATACTGCAATGTGAAAGGAATTTTAGAAATAGGGACAGAAGTGCTATCATTTTAATCCACAAAACTGACGCAATAAGCCTCATGTGGGAAAGTAGCCACAGATCAGTGGCGAATCCAATGGATAGGATCTAGAGGAATCCAAATGGAGGGGGAAAGGTTGAGAAAATAAAATGGCAAAATATAAACCTCACCTGAGAACAAAACAGAACAAAACAACAACAATAATACAACCCAAAATATATTCAAAATTGTTTAGGGGCCACACTGCCAAAGGTCTGCCCTAGAGGGGGGGAAAGGCTGCAAACAATTTAAGAACTGAAGGAGAGACAGGTTCAAAGCAAGAAATCCCTTCTTTTCTTAAAAGAGAAGACCAAAAAAAAGGCAAAATGGGCTCCAAAGCCCCAGAACAAGCAAAAACCTATTAGAAAAACTTGGAGCTAGGCAAAACAGAAATTAAGCAAAGGGAAAAGAGCAAAAAGCAACAACAACCCCACCCCTCAGTGCAGTCTTTTTGACATCCCACATTTTCTGAATTCTGATTCGTCCTTTTCTCTCACCTTACCTTCTCTCACTAAAAATTCGGTTCTGTATTGGTAAGTGACAAGTTATGGGATAAACACCTCCAGAAACAGTTTTTCATTGCTTTATGGGTTGACATGATTCCAAGTCTTATCGGGGTACAGGAGAACTCACAAAGAACATCCAATGCTGTCAGCTGCATGGAGTAACAAATCTTGTACTTTCATACTAGTGCATTGTCTTAGCTCAGCTCAGGCCTTGCCACCATTTCTGCTTCTCACATCCTCCAGACAGATAAGCATTTCTGTCTTCCAAATAGGCCTATTTCCATCATGAGCCAGTTTTCTTCCATTCCATTCCACAGCTTCTGTGATGATCGCCTTCACCATGCACATGGATCTATCCCCATATTAGAGCTCATTAACACATGTTGACATATCAGGATCTTTTAGAATGTTTATTCCACTGACAGTTCCTTTTGTTTCCCTTGCTTCATCGATACAACTAGGCTTAGAATCTGTATGAGCAAACTAATCTCACCCAAGAGCCGACAAGCTTTCTCAGAGAATTAAGGGGGGGAAATACATCTGTTTTCAGACAATTCTCTCCTACCTCAATCGGTAATATCTGCCTGAGTCATACTCAAAGGAGACCCATTGAAATCGAGGACATTAAGTTAGTAGTGACGACTGTTGTCCTGCAAGCGTGCATTATTCACCTGCCCAAATGCAATTGCAGTTTGGTTTCTCCTCATCTGCACCCACTGCATACTAGCAGCCATGGCAAAGTTCTCTCTGCAGCTTTTAAAATAATTGGTCATGATATCCTCCTGGACCGGCTCCATGGAATGTGAATTTGGGGCACTGTGTTACAGCGGTTCCAGTCCCACTTATAGGACAGAGTCCAGAGAGTAGGACAGTGCTTTTCAGTCCCCTGGAAGTTACACTATGGGGTGCCTCAGGCATGTTATATGAAGCTGCTGGGAGCGCTCATTAGGAATATGGGGGCAAGGTGCCATCAGATCTATTTCTCAATAACATCTGAATTAGGAGAACCAGTGCAGGCCCTGCATCAGTGCCTGGATGCAGTGGTGGAATGGATGAGCTAAAATAACCCAAGTTTTAATCCTGGCAAGATGGAGGCACTGTGGATGAATAGTTCCTATATCCTAGAAATTGGTCAACTGCTTGCTTAGACAGAGTTACACTCCCTGTGAAGGAGCAGGTACACAGCCTGGAGGTGCTTCTGGATCCAGCTTTGTCACTGGAGGCCCAGGTAGTCTTAGTAGCTAGAAGTGCCTTTTGTGCACTTTAGGGTTGCCAGGTCTCTGAATTTTGCCCAGAGACTCCAGAGTTTTTGGGGTCCTCTCTGGGTGAGTCAGCTTAATCTCTGGACTCTCAGCTTTCATTTAAAAATGTTTCTAGGTGGTCTGGTTCATGAGATATACACCAAAATGTCACCTCCCCAACTTCTGTTAAATGAGCTCATAGCTGGCTGCTCTAACCCTGCCCTGTAAGGTTTGTAGCCAATAAGTGAAGTCAAGATTGTGATTGACAAGGGATTTCTTCACCTCCAGGTAGTAGCTAGACCCTATTGCAAGACCAGAAAATGGTTGTTTTTTCCTGCTTATCTGAAAATCTCATGAACTGAGTAAGTATATAACTTTCAGTGTTTTTCTCTCTTTTGTGCAGGCGTCAAAGAAGTTTACATTTTCCTGGGCTGTTGAAGAAGGCAGTGGTTTGAAAACATTCCCAATATGAAAGCTTTAATCCATTACTCTTTACTCCATTACTGTCTCCCTGCCTGAAACAACATTTCCAACGGCGTTCTGGCTGGCGTGGACTTGGACTTACGAGCTTTCCATCACCAAGGGCTCTGCTAGTTGTGGATTGGGTTTTTTGGTTGTCTTTGTCTGTTGGATTGTGGATGTGTATGTGGTGAGTGTGTGTTTAATATATGGTGTATGTTGTAAGTGTGTGTGGTGACGTTTTTATAGTATGTGCCTGGGAAAGAGGAATCACAGTCAGGAAGAATTTGTGGGGGCCCCAATAGGCATAGTGACGGGTAGAGGGAGATATCACGTTGTGTGGAAGACAGGCCAGGTGAGGGGAACGCGGCCCAGGCAATTGACAGCTGTGCCATGTTCTGGTCTTCCACACATCTACAGGTATGCGGGACGCCCTATCAGCCAGCTCTCTGATCTCCGGATGCTGCTTTTTAATGCCAGATTGGTACATAATAAGACCGCCCTCATCCATGATTTAATTGTGGATGAGGCAGCCGATCTGGCATGCATAACTGAGACCTGGGTGGGTGAGCAGGGAGGAGTTGGTCTCTTTCAGCTGTGCCCACCGGGATACTCAGCACAGCATCACGGTAGATCTGAGGGCCGGGGAGGGGGGGTTGCTGTGGTCTATAGGAATTCTATCCCCATCTTCAAGCACCATGTCCATGTAACTACTGGCCTTGAGTGTCTGCATCTTGAGTTGGGCCAGAGGGACAGATTAGGGATTCTGTTAGTGTACCGTCCACCCCGCTGCCTAACAGACTCCCTGACTGAGCTGACGGAGGTGGTCTCGGAGGTTTTGTTGAGATCCCCTAGACTATTGGTACTGGGTGATGTCAACATTCATGCTGAGACCATCTTATCTGGGGCGGCTCAGGACTTCATGGTTTCCATGACGACCATGGGGCTGTCCCAATATACCAGCGGCCCAACCCATGTGGCAGGACACACTCTGGACCTGATTTTTGCTACGGGACATGATGATAGTGAACTGTATATAGGGAGCCTTACATCAGCTCCTTTGTCATGGACAGATCACTGCTTGTTGAGGTTTAGACTCGCGACAACTTTCCCCTTCTGCAAGGGTGGGGGACCTATTAAGATGGTCCGCCCCCAGAGGCTGCTGGATCCTGATGGTTTTCAAAAAGCTCTGGGGAGTTTTCCGGCTGATAAGGCTGGTGCTCATGTCGACACCCTGGTCGATCTGTGGAATGCAGAAATGACCCGGGCAGCTGACATGATCGCTCCTGTGCGCCCTCTCCTTTGTAGAGCTCATACAGCTCCATGGTATACTCCGGAGCTGAGGGCGATGAAACAATATAGGAGACGGCTTGAGTGCAGATGGAGGCGGACTCCTGACGAATACAACTCTGCACTGCTGAGTGCCTATAATAAGACGTATTTTGGGGCAGTGCAGGCAGCAAAGAAACAACACATCACAGCCTCTATTCAATCTTCTACCTCTCGTCCGGCGGAGCTTTTTCAAACTGTCAAGGGGCTTTTACACTCTGCCCCTAAGGACGTGATTGAACCTTCTAAAGCACGCTGCGACGAATTTGCCAAGCACTTCCAGAATAAAATCTCTTGCATCCGTCAGGACTTAGACTCTAATGTTACAGCAGTTGAACCAAATGAGCTCTCCAGAGCACAGTCTGGTCATATTTTGTTGGATGTGTTTCAATCGGTGCAGCTTGAGGACGTGGACAAGGTGCTTGGACAGGTGCGTGCAACCACCTCTGTATTAGATCCTTGCTCCTCTTGGCTAATAAAAGCTAGCAGGGATGGCACTGCCGGCTGGGCCAGGGAAGTGATTAATGCCTCTGTATGCGAGAGGGTGGTCCCGAACTGTCTTAAGGCGGCGGTGGTGAGACCACTTTTGAAGAAATCTTCCCTGGACCCTGAAAATTTGAATAACTACAGGCCGGTAGCAAATGTGCCATTCCTGGGCAAGGTTCTGGAAAGGGTGGTTGCATCCCAGCTCCAGGCTCTCTTGGATGAGACCGATTATCTGGATCCATTTCAATCGGGTTTCCAGCCCTGTTTTGGAATGGAGACGGCCTTGGTTGCCCTGTATGATGACCTTTGTCGGGAGAAAGACAGAGGGAGTGTAACCCTGTTGATTCTCCTTGATCTCTCAGCGGCTTTTGATACCATCGACCATGGTATCCTTCTGGAGAGGCTTGCGGATTTGGGAGTTGGAGGTACTGCTTGGCAGTGGTTCCGCTCCTATCTAGCAGGTCGTCTCCAGAAAGTAGTGCTTGGGGAGCACTACTCGACGCCCTGGGTGCTCCAATATGGAGTTCCGCAGGGATCAGTTCTGTCCCCCATGCTCTTTAACATCTATATGAAGCTGCTGGGTGCTGTCATCAGGAGTTTTGGAGTGCGTTCGCATCAGTACGCTGATGATACACAGCTCTACTTCTCCTTTTCATCTTCTTCAGGTGAGGCCGTCAAGGTGCTAAACCGATGCTTGGCCGCGATAATGGACTGGATGAGAGCGAACAAATTGAAGCTCAATCCAGACAAGACTGAGATGCTGTTAGTGAATGGATCCCCTGACCAGATGATGGATGTTCGACCTGTTCTGGATGAGGTTACACTCCCCCTGAAGGAGCAGGTGCGCAGCTTGGGAGTCCTTTTGGACCCGTCCTTGTCACTTGAGGCGCAGGTGGCCTCGGTGGCATGGAGTGCTTTTTACCAACTTAGGCTGGTGGCCCAGCTACGCCCATATCTGGACAGGGAACATCTTACTTCAGTTGTTCATGCTCTGGTAACCTTGAAATTGGACTATTGCAATGCACTATATGTGGGGCTGCCCTTGAAGACGGTTCGGAAACTGCAGCTCATGCAGAATGCAGCGGCCAGATTAATAACTGGGACCAAGCGGTCGGAGCACATAACACCGATTCTGGCCCCCTTGCGCTGGCTGCCTATATGTTTCCGGGCCCGATTCAAAGTGCTGGTTTTAACCTATAAAGCCTTACATGGCACGGGCCTGCAATACATGATGAAACGTCTGTCCCGATATGAACCTACCCGTACACCGTGCTCAACAGCGAAGGCCCTCCTCCGGGTGCCTACTTATAGAGATGCCCGGAAGGCGATTACAAGAAAGAGGGCCTTCTCGGTGGTGGCCCCCGAACTTTGGAACACCCTTCCTGACGAGGTTCGCCTGGCGCCTACAATACTATCCTTTCGGCGCCAGGTGAAAACCTTCCTCTTTGCCCAGGCATTTTAACATGTTAACATTTTTTTAACATTTTTAATATTTTAGTATTTTGTACTTAATGTTCTAACAGACAGTTAAATTGTAATCTGATGACCAGGTTGTTTTAAATTGTATTTGCTGTGTTTTTACTTGATGTGCACCGCCCAGAGAGCTTGCTATGGGCGGTATAGAAATTGAATCAAATAAATAAACAAATAAATAAAATACTTGCTTTTCTAGGAGTAAAGCTCCAATGCTAATCACACATACCTGGAGTAAACCCCATTGAATTCAATAGGACTTAGTTTTGAGTAGACGTGGTTAGGATTGTGCTGTAAATTAATGGGACTTTTAAGAGAACATAGCAAAGGATTATGATTGTGTTGTAAATCTTTCTCTCCCCCTCCAATCCTATTTTTTAAAGCACTGAGGCAGGGCTTACTAGGTATCACTGCTTTTATTATGTAGGAAACTAATAATGATTTTATTTTTTAAAAAAAGTTCTGGAATGACAAACTGGTTTTGACAATGAACTATTATATGGAGTCTATGTATTTTTACATCTCCAGTGTGTGTGTGTATACAGAGTCTTCCCAACAATCCTGTGAGGTAGGATTGTTGATTGAAAACCAAGGCAGCTCACAACAAGAAATAAATCCCGTTAAAATCGAATAACCATGGGGTTGGACACCTGAAAAATGGTGGCGTAGAGTAGGAGCTCCTCATCCTCTTTTAAAATTTATGCCTAAGAAAGAGAGAAAAATGAACGACTCAACCCTTCCTATGCTAAGCCCAAGGAGGGAATGATAGCTGGAACTAAAACAAACAAAAAACCCCAAAGAGGTGGGTCTTAAACTTTAGTTCAAAGCAACAGGACAGAAAGTAGCTTTGAGGCCAACAGCAGGGAGAATGACATCAGAAGAACCAATTATAGCATTTGCATCACAAAAGATCTCTGCAAGCTCACAAATGGAGGGAGAGACAGAGACCACAAACACAATAGCTGAAATAGTTAGAGGAGAACTTGCTAGTCAGCTCTGCTCCTTTAAGCAAGAATTAATGACTAGCTGGATGGAAATACTAGAAAACACGCCGGGAGAGATGCGAATCAGATTAGATACGGTAGAAAATAAAACAACAGCGATTAAAAAAAAATGGCAGAGCAGTTGAGACACTTTAAAAAGCACAGTTAGAAGCAAGACTCAAGCTGGAAGGACTGGAGAACAGACGCCCCAACCTGCGTTTTTGTTATCTGAATTAAGAAGTGGAACAAGGAGACATAAAGAGGTTCTTAGTAAAACGGCTGACTTCTCTGCTCCCAGACTTCCAACTGAAGGAAGAAGATTTAGAAAGAGCACATAGAGCATTGGGTCCTAAAATGAAAGAAGTATCAAGACACATAATAGTTTGTTTTTCTAAATACTCCAAAAAAGAAGAGCTGCTTCGTCATCTGAGAGATCTAGATGAACTAAAATTTAAAGATACAGCAATATTGGCACTACAGGATTTAGCACCAGAAGCTCTGCAGAGATGGAGGAAATTGAGGCCATATACATCGGTGCTGCAAAAAGCCGGTTTAAAGTACTATAGGGTTTCCCATTTAAGTTGACTGTCCCATACAAGGGGACTGCATATACAGCTACAACAGTAACTGAAGTCACCAAACCTCTAAAAATCCTACACCTGGACCCACCAGAAAGTTCAGGAACAGGGGCACAAGAAGAGCCTAATGACAGAGTAGAGAGAGCTGGCAAAGAAGACGAATGGGAAGTGGTAAGGAGGAAGAAACCACATAGAGAACAGCAGGACAGACGACAGAGAGAAGCTCCTTTTCACAACAATAACTTCACCCATAACACAACCTCAGAGATCTGCCTAACAGGAAATGTTAAAGAAGAACCAGCAACATAGAAGTTCATCCGTCAAGCATGTAATTAGTAAACTATGAAAAGATGATGTTCCAAGTGTTAATTGGAAAGCACAAAAGGGGGGGGTCAAGATAAGAGGAAAGGAAGGGCCTTGAGTTTCATAAATAACTTTATAGATAGAGGCTGGGAGAATCTCCTGTTTTGCGTGGCTGATCTATGCATTAATAGATTAGATTGCCCTTTTTTAGTTTTATCTCTTTCCTTTTCACTTCAAGGCTTTTGAAAACTTAGTTGTAACTTAATGAGTAGTGCCCTGGAGTAAATAATATTTCATTTCTTTGTTAAGAAATTAAATAGACAGTTCAACTCAGTTACATAACCGCAAGAGTGGCCACAGCTCCGGTTAAGGGGTAAGGCAAAGTTTTAGGTTATAGGTATACTTAGTGTTGGGCAGAGCTTGGAAGTAACTAGTTACAAGTAACGAATTACTTGTAATTCATTACTTTTTCAGTAACGAGTGGGTAATTCCTTTACATTTTGATTGTAATAGAACTAGGAGTAATTTTACTACTTTTCGGAGTAATTGTAACTTTTCCAGAATTACTTTTGGGTGTTACTTGGGGGGGAAGCAGGGGAAGTCTTCTGCTCCTCTGATTTGTGGATGAAAATCATGTGCCTCAAACTGGGCTTCTGTGCAGTCTCTCTTTCCTCATGCTCTGTGGACGGGTAGGAGGTGACGAGGGAGGAGGCAGAGAGTGAGATGGGGTGGAGTGGAGAAAACAATTATTTTAAAAAACGGATAGTGGTGGTGAAGAATGGAGTGGAGAGGAAAAGGATCCGGAGGTCAAGAACATGGATAAAGGAGGAGAAGGAGGCAGCAGCAGAATGGAGATAAAGAACTGTGGAGGTGAAAGATGACACTGTGTGTGTGTGTGTGTGTGTGAATACTGTGTTTGCACTTGGCACACAAAGTGGCCTCCACCACCCTCTCTGGCTGCTGTGCTGCATTTGCAGTATTTTAACATTTTTGCATCTCAGGGGAAAATGTTTGCTTGAGTGAGTGTCCCTTAGTTGGTGGCAGGGCAGGGTCTGAGAGGTGGTTAAGTGAGAGAGATTATGCTAGCTGGCTGAGTGGGGAAGGGGGTTTGCATTTGGTTTGATGTGCAAAGATCTGAGCAGTGGCCTCAGCCTCCCTCCCCACCACCCTTACCAGCAGAGAGATCACCATTGCTATCATATGAATAAAAATTATTATTCTACTACCTCTGTATGTGTTTGTTTATTTTTAATGTTGTTTTAGGCTACTTAGATGTGCAGCAGCCAAGGCCAGCACCTTGTAGGCGGTTTTTGACAAAGTAACTGAAATGTAATTGTAGTGATTACTTTGGAGGAAAAGTAATCAGTTACTTTCAGAGCAATTGTAATTGTAATGGTAATTACTACTTTTTGGGCCATGTAACTGTAACTGTAATTTATTACTTTTTAAAAGTAATCTTCCAAGCTCTGGTGTTGGGTTTGTAATCAGGGGAATTGGGGAAAGAAGTTGGGGAGGGAAAAGGGGAGGAATGGGGGGGGAAGAGAAGAACAGTAAGGAATATAGAGTGTGAAAGGAATAATAGAACAGGAGGAGGACTGGAACAAAGAAAGACAAAATCTATTGAGAGTGACTTCACTGAACGTAACAGGACTGAGGACCTTGATTAAATGCACTAGGTTGCAGAAAATGATAAGGGACATACAACCAAAAGAATTAATGTTACAGGAGACTCACAAAGCTAAATTAACAGATGCGTTTCTAAACAATAAACAATGGAAACATAACTTTTTGGCTAAGGGATCCGGTAAAGCAAGAAGAGTAGCATTGCTCATTCATAAATCACTGGACTTTATGCCCAGTAGAAAAGTTATATATGTTTTTTGATCAGGTAACCTCCCTTGTAGAAATGCTGTGGACGTAATATATCTTGACTTGAGCAAAGCTTTTGACAAAGTGCACCATGATATTCTGATTAGCAAGCTAGCTAAATGTGGGCTGGATGGAACAACTATCAGGTGGATCCACAGTTGGCTCCAGAATCGTATTCAAAGAGTGCTTATCAATGGTTCCTTCTCAAACTGGGCAGACGTAACATGTGGGGTACCACAGGGCTCAGTCCTGCGCCCAGACTTGGATGAGGAGGTACAGAGCATGCTTATCAAATTTGCAGATGATACAAAATTGGAGGGCATAGCTAATACCATGGAAAACAGAGACAAAATTCAAAGGGACTTTGATAGGCGGGAGCATTGGGCTGAAAACAACAGAATGAAATTCAACAGGAATAAATGCAAAGTTCTACACCTAGGAAAAAGAAACCAAATGCACAGTTGTAAGATGGGGATACTTGGCTCAGCAATACAACATGTGAGAAGAATCTTGGAATTGTCATTGATCACAACCTGAATATGAGCCAACAGTGTGATGTGGCTGCAAAAAAGGGATATGCTATTTTAGGCTGCATTAACAGAAGTATAGTTTCCAGATAGAGTGAAATACTAGTTTTCCTTTATTCAGCACTGGTTAGGCCTCATCTTGAGTACTGTGTCCAGTTCTGGTCTCCACACTTCAAGAAGGATGCAGACAAACTGGAACAGGTTCAGAGGAGGTCAACAAGGATGATCAGGGGACTGGAAACAAAGTCCTATGAGGAGAGACTTAAAGAACAGGGCATGTTTAGCCTGGAAAAGAGAAGACTGAGGGGAGATATGATAGTACTCTTCAAGTACATGAAAGGTTGCCACATGGAGAAGGGCCAGGATCTCTTCCCCATCATCTCAGAGTGCAGGACACGGAATAATGGGCTCAAGTTGCAGGAAGCCAGATTTCGACTGAACATCAGGAAAAACTTCCTAACTGTTAGAGCCATATGACAACGGAACCAATTACCTAGAGAGGTATTGGGCTCTCTGACACTGGAGGCATTCAAGAGACAGCTGGACAGCCATCTGTCAGGAATGCTTTGATTTGGATTCCTGCACTGAGCAGGGGGTTGGACTTGATGGCTTTATAGGCCCCTTCCAACTCTACTATTCTATGATTCTATAAAGGGGAGGTATGTTTTTGTAGAAGGAATCTCAGACTCTCAAATCACAATTACTCTGGTCTCATTTTATGCTCCCAACAAAAAACAACTTGAATTTTTCCAAATTTTGTTGGGGAAATTGAATAAATTTATGAAAGCATCTGTCATTCTGGGAAGGGACACCAGTTTGAATATGCAACAGTTTGACCCTCACAAAAAAATGGATAGTGCACTTAGAGAAGGAAGAGAGATAGGAGAAGTAGGGGGACAACAACAACAAAAACTGGATATACAAGTTTTTATGCAGCTTCACCAAAAAGTGCTTAGTGAAGTGTGGTCAACAATTCATCCTGCAGACCATAGTCATTCTTTCTACTCGAGCCCTCATGGAATATTCTTCAGTTCAGACTCCATCATTGTCTCTGATACTTTATTAACAAGGGTGAAGAGATGGTGAGTAGGCCATGGTCACACAATAAACCTTATAGCTCATTTCCATTTTAAACGATTTACATGCAGGCAAAGTTTATTAAGTAGATCCACACAATACATTTAAAGCACATTCACCTCACATTTAAAGTGCATGACTTCCCCTCAAGAATCCTGGGAAGTGTAGTTTTCTCCTCACAGTTATTGTTCCCACCGCCCTTAACAAACTCCAGTTCCCATGATTCTGTGGTGGAATTCATGTGCTTTAAATGAATGGCGTGGATCTGCACTCATTAGTGAATTGAAAAGAACAATTTTAAAAGATAATTTTTTAAACAGGGGAAGGGCTGTAGCTCAATGGCAGGGCATATGTTTTGCATGCAAAGGTCCAAACTTCAATTTCTGGAAAAGACTGTTGTCTGGAATCCTGGAGACCCAATGCTACTCCATGTCATCAGTACTGAGCTACATGGTATCACATGGCCTGAGTCAGTATAAGGTAGATTCCTTTGTTCCTAAAAGTGGAAAGAGACCCAAGGGCTACAGTGACTCCAAAATTTATTTACGTGTTTTATATACAATGTTTATATACCACCTTATTATGAGAAACCTCAAAGGCATTTACAGAAGGAATTAAAATAATAACATTACTGGCAAAAAAAAACAGTTAAAAGACAAGTATTTAAAAATATTCAAAATAATAAAATCAACAATGATTTAAAAACATATAAAAACACAATAGCTTCTATCTACCTGGCCTAAATGTTTTTAGCAAGTGCTGAAAAGAGTACAATGAAGGTTTCTGCCTAATGTCAATAGGCAGGGAGTTCCAAAGCATAGGTACTGCCACACTAAAGGACTGATTTCTTACAAGAGCAGAACAAGTACTATGTGGCACCCGTAACATGAAAAGCATACCTTGAACTTGGCCTGGTAGCAAATCGCCAACCAGTGTAGATTTCAGAGCAGAGGTATTATATACTGGTAGGGTCTCACTCATGTCAGCAATTGTGCCACAGCATTCTGCACTAACTGCAGCCCCCGGGTCAGGTTGTGCTGCATGGAGATTTCTGTGACTTTGGCTAAGTAGCTGCCAGGATTTTTTTACTTTTTGGTATTTGGTTAGGAATCCTGACTGGTTGTGGGAAACTGAGTTTTATGCCTCACTCATAGGAATCTTGTTGTGGTTGGTATGGTATTGCATTTAGGAAGTCATCACTATCTTTTGTTTTTCTTTTTCAGTTTGCCTTACAGTTACCTTTAACTTCACTCCGTTACATCCATAGAAGCAACAACAGTGGTTCCATGAGCTCAGCTCAACCCCCTTGAACCCACTGATGATGCACCTTGTTGGTTGCATGATGGTTTGTTTCTTGCCCAATAGTTGTAAAAACGAATTCACATACTGGAAGTGTGGCTGCAATTATTGTTGTTCCCAAGCTGCTGTCTGTGAAGGTAGATCAAACCGTGTGCGTTTTCTCTCTGTCAATTATTACTCACTGGAATTGGGTTGGCTGTCAAAGTGAGTGTATAGCAGCCCAAAGGTAGATAGAAAAGGGTAGAGAACCTTCTTATTCATTTCTCAAACTTCTTTCTGAAGTAAAGGGTCAAATCTGTAAAGAAGTTTGGAGCAGCAATGTTAAAAGATATGGGCAGGGCATTCTAGGCAGGGAGTTGCCAACCCTGCTTGGATATGGATGTTTTTGCAAAGGATCCCTAGTCAAGCTTTGCCAACAGCACAATCCGAACCATAAATGTTGGTTTGGATTCATTGTTCAGAATCAAGTAGGCTAGATTAACTTCCAATCAGAGAAATGTTTTTGTTTGAATTGTATGCTCCAAGCAACTGTGATTGATGCTTAATGTATCGTGCTTAATAACATCACTCGGGCCCGCCCTGTGATATCACTTGGGCCCACCCCATGATATCACTATGGCCCATCCCTGTGACATCACTACAACCTGCCTCCATGACATCACTAGGCCTTGCCCCTGAAATCTCAGGGTTTGGGATGCTTCTGACCTGGCAACCCTAGCGCACTTGGTAAGACAACTGCAACTATTCCTGGACTGGGTGAGCTTGGCCACAGTAGTTCAGTCTTCAAGTTTGGATTACTACAATGCACTCTATGCGGGGGTTCCCTTGTACTCTTTCAGAAACTGCAGTTAGTGAGGACCTGTTGGCATATAACACCTCTACCAGAGATCTGCACTGGTTGCCAGTTTGTTACTGGACCAAGTTTAAGGTGTCACTGTTAAGTATATAAAGGACTTAACAGCTTGGGACCAGCACACAGTGTATAGTTAAACTATGGGATTAACTCCCACAGGAGGCAGTGATGGCCACCAACTTGAATGCCTTTAAAAGACAAATGGACAAATACATGGAGGATAATGCTATCAATGGCTGCCTTGAGAGCTGTGCTCTGCCTCCATGGTTGGAAGGTGTATGCTTCTGAATACCAGTTGCTGGAAACCACAGGAGAGAGTGCTTTTGCGCTCAGGCCCTGTTTGTCGGCTTCCCATAGGCATCTGGTTGGCCACTGTGAGAACAGGATGCTGGACTAGATGGGCCATTGGACTGATCCAGTAGGTTGCTATTTTATTCTTAGCTTATTTGAGGGAACACCTTACTCAGTATGTGCCCACTCAGCTGCTTCAATCTGCAGAAATGTTACAGGTACCACATAATGCTCATCCCACACTTGTAAGAAATTAGTCTTTTAGTGTGGCAGCACCTACACTTTGCAACTCTCTTCCTATTGACATCAGGCAGGTGTCTTCACTGTATTCTTTTCAGCACCTGCTTAAACATTTTGTTTAGGCAAGCCTATCCAAACACATAGATGATGATGTGTTTTAATCTCTTTTTAGTTTACTGTTAATTTTAGTTATCTTTTAAATCATTTTAATTACTTGTTTTTAATTGTTTTTATTGATAATTTTTGTATTTCTTGTAAACCACTTAGAGCATGGGTTCTCAACAAGGGGGGAATTCCCCCCCGGGGGGGATTTTAGGGTTCCAGGGCGGGAATTGGGACCACTATTCAGCAAAGTGTGATGTCCTGTAGATTATGTACAATCTGTAAAATTGTAGTTTGTTTTTAATTTAACCTGCAACATTCAATAAAGTTTATTGAATGTCACAGATTAAAATCGATTCTTGAACATGCAGCATTATTTTCATTTGCAAAATGAAATTATTATTTAAAGACCAGAAAGTGCTCCAAGAAATTCTGTTATAATATAAACTAAGAAATTTTTCTCTCACAAGAAACACCACCGTCACTCGCGAAACATCAACACGCTATGAGAGACTATCTTGGGAAGGGGGGAATTATATTCTGAACAATGGTGAAAGGGGGGAATGGAGCAAAAAAGGTTGAGAACCACTGACTTAGAGGTGTATATAAGCTGTATATAAATTTTGTTAAATAAATAAAAATAATCATCTGGAGATTAAGACCCCACGAACAAGCACACCTGGGAACAAGAGTGTGTTTCAGATTTGGACAGAGGACGACCATATAAAATGTTTACAAGAAATAATCAAGGCAATTGAACCACATGCTAACCAAATAAAAGGCTACTAGGTCAGATCCCATAGTTCACACTGATCCCATAGATTTTCATTGAGAGTAATGAAAACACTAAAACTAAAGAAGTTTTGCATATTTCAAAATACAGCTGGTTTGGTGTGCATTGTCTGCTGATCACTAACCATTCATGTGCATTATCTTATTTTAATTTTGAAGCTGGAAAAGTATTTTGAGAGGGGGAACAGGACAAGTTTGTATTCCAAACCAGGCAACTGCAAACGTTGGTGACGTTTCTACATCTGATGAGCCTTCTCTTCAATTCAAAATACCCCCCCTTGGAAGAGGATGTGTCTTCTGGAGTGCAAATACTGCATGCAATTTTATTATATGTTTGTTTTATTTCCATTTATATTCTGATTTTCAACAGAAGTTCTCATTAAGCCAGCAGTGTTCTGCCCCAGAGTGGTATGGAGGGAGCTGTACCTTTCGCTGCTGCAGAGCAGTTAAGAGATACAGCAAGATGATTTCCAGATCACAGCCTGGTAACACCAGCCCAGGAAATCCTATCAAAACTGCTGTTCCTTTATTGCAAAGTAAAGCAAAGCAATAATGTCATCTACAAGCAATTAAAGAAATAACTACACAATACACTTCAATGGATTTCAGTGCTTTCTATTAATTTTTGCTATGTTTTGAATGAAACCTATCCAGAGAGGTAACAATGGCTCCCAATGAACAATAACCAATAAATGGTTCTAAAGGGGGTTTACTAATTTTTCTGTGGATATCGCATTGCATAAAGAGAAGCGGAAAGAGCCCAAAAAAGTTACTGCAAGCAAGGTAACTGTTGTGATGTGCATCCATGTACTGCAAAGGTAGAGAAGTAATTAGATCTAAGAGACACTCCCTTCTGCAAGTAGTAGTGTTCCGGGTCTCCTGCCAACTTCATTCCTATTATTTTTCATGATGTAAGCCATTTGAGTTCATAATAATAAAAAATGGGATAAAAGTCATGTTGTTGTTATAATTAAGTAAATTTGTATCCCGCCCTTCCCCCCAAAGGAGTCATTTAATAACAATTTTGGCAGCCTGAGCTTGCTCCCATTGCCAAAAATATCCCCTATGTAAAATGCCATGGGTTTACAGGGGCAACTGACAAAGATTGCCTCCACCTGCTCCCATTAGTGGGATCCTTCAGCAGACATCAATCCCATCTGTGAATAGTAATGTCAGAAGGATCTGTTGAAAATGGAGTATCAAGCAGATTTCCTTCCATCCACCCATCTGACTCCCATCATGACATTCGTTCTTCCCGTGAATGCTTAACACCTTAGTTCTCTACAATTTTGTTTTAATTTTAACATGTGGCATTATATGTAAATAAATATGTAAATTGCTTTCCTTTAATTAATGTATATATTCACAGATATATAATTGCTGCTATCCTGATAGGTGCCTCATTGCTTTTCTCTTTTCTAAAGTGGTATTTGTTGGCTTTCTGTCAGTTGTTTCATTGCTAGAAGTAACCTATATGCACTAAGGCTGCACTCCTAACCAGATGTACTCTTGCCCCACAGCCAGCCAAATTCCAACATTTAAAACATAAATTAGCTTGAGTGCTATGTTTCAGCAAACACACACACAACCATTTTCTGAATAAAATGTGCATTTATGAAATAAAATGTTCCAACAAAAAAGGATTTATATGTGGTTAAATAGCATTAAAACTGAGTGAAGGAGTAATTCATACAACCCAGGATAAAAAGAGCAAAAAATCAAGAGGGTGCTAAACTAACCCTCCCTGATGTCTGAGTGGGGGAACTGCAGTGAAACGTGTCTTTAGGTTAGATGCACAGCAAAGAAAAAGTTAACTTTCTCTAGAGAGTATTAACACCCTATGGGGAGCTAGACTGATTTAGTTACTGGAGTTAGTCAGTGTCATGTGTGCTTGGTGAGGCCTAGCACAGAACAAGCTCAGATGTTTTATTGTTTAAGAATTATTAAATGACAAAACTCTTATTTTATCCTCGGTCTCATCCTGTGTCTCCAGAGTAGCAGAGCTCCTGAGACAACTGAAAAAACAAAAACAAAGGAAAGCAATGGCAAAGTTTTCCCCACTAGCGTCCTGGCCTCCAGCATGGCCAGATTCGAAGCAGAGGTTTTCCAGATACTGCATTGCTACAAAACTGAATGAAGAGAAGGAAGAAATTCAGGTATGTTCCTGGATTTATGCCATGGGCCATCAAACAAGGCAGATATTTAAATCATTTGAGTTTGCTGCAGCAGAGGACCAGGATGACTATCTCCTAGTCTTGGGGAAATTTGATGAACACTTTGTGCCAAAGAAAAATCTCATTCATGATATGGCATTCTTTCACCAGAGTCATCAGAAACTAGGGGAATCTGCAGAGGCCTACATAAGATGGCTGCATGAGAAAGCTGATGAATGTGCTTTTGGGGACACCAGGAGTGAAATGCTCAGAGACCGATTGGTAGTGGGAATTTTAGATAAAGACCTGTCCCAGAAACTGCAGGTCGAATCCAGTCTCACTTTGGAGAGGGCTGTGGAGATGATAAGAAACTCAGGGCCAAGACCAGGGTGCTTTAAAAGGGCTGCAAGAAATAGCCAAGAAACCCCTGCAGAAATGGAAACCCCAAACTCCAAAATACCAGAAACAAATATACAGCCAAACATCTAATGCTCAAATAAAAGCCCCTAGATGCACAAGATGTGGGAAAGGGCATAAACAAAGAGCAGTCTATTCTCCAAAGGCTGCAGAATGCCACAAATGTAAGAAGACTGGTCATTTTGCCATTGTGTGTTGCACTAGAATGGTGAGTGAAACTGTGGAGCAGCAGAAAAGTCAAGAACAATTTTTTCTGGGTCCAGCCACACGGGTGGAAAATTCCACAGATCCTTGGGAAGTATCACTACAAATCAGTGGGCTCTCGATAAAGTTTAAAATAGACACTGGTGCAGATGTCAGTATAATTTCTGAGTCTGTTTAAAAGTATTTTTCTAACCCACCTAGTCTCCAGCAAACAACAGCAGTTTTAACTGGTCCTGGACGACAGAACCTAAATTGCATGGGATACTTCCTAGAAAAACCTACTATAGAGACAATGACGATGACTTTAAGGTCTATGTGATCTGTGCAAAGACTAATAACCTCTTAAGATGAGATGTTGCAACTATGATGGGGTTGGTGCAACATTTAGATAAGCTTTCCACAGAAATTCCCAACACAGTTGGACCTTTGAAGACACCACCAGTACAGATAAGGCTCAAAGGAGGGGCTGTACCTTATGCTGTTCACACTGCCAGAACAATATGAATTCCACTCCTACCCAAAATAATGGCAGAACATGATGAAAGATTGGCCAAAGTCTCATTTACGCTGTAGAGACCATAAACCCTTGGTACCGCTGATAATTTGCAAAGACCTAGATTGAGTACCAATATGATGTCAGTTACTCCTTTTACGCACAATGAGGTACAATCCTCAAGCAGAATACAGGCAAGGCAAGACTCTTGTTGTAGCAGACACACTGTGAAGAAATCCACTGGAAACTCCAGACCTTGAAAAAACCCAGTTAGTTGAGGAAATAAAAGTCTATGTAAATCTTCTATAAGCTTCTAAACCAATATCTACCACACTCCTTCAATGCATTCATGCAGCTTCCAGTAGAGACCCAGACCTTTCAACGGTGCTGAAATTTGTCAGAACTGGTTAGCCATTGTACATGTCTGAAGTGACAACTAACCTCAAACCTTTCTTTGCAGAAAAGGGAAGCCTTACAGAGTTGGAAGGAATAGTCCTGTTTGGTGATAGAATTGTCATTCCTGCTACAATGCGACAGGAAATGTTTGAAAAACTCCATTAAGGTCATCAAGGAATCACTAAGTGCAGAGAACATGCAAGAATGGTTGTTTGGTGGCCACGAGTAGGGCAAGACCTCAAAGCAACAATAGCAAATGGTGAGTTTTGCCAGACAAATAAACCATGGCGGCTCCATGGTCTTTGTCATGGCCCCTTCAGAGGACTCATCAGACAAGGATGACTCAGGAGTAACAGCCACAGACCCAGAAGGGGAAACAGAGGAAACTCCTGAAAATGCAGCTTCTACTCCCCCTCAGCTGGAGGGCATCCAAGATACAGCTGAAGCTCTTCAGCCCAAATCAGGCAGTGACCAGGAGGCTCCCCTCCCACCTGCAGAGCAGAGGCAACAGAAAGTCAGGCAGCAGAGGGGCCGGCCTGTCTGTTTAAGGCTGGCACGCTTGCAGAAGCCAGGGGGGTGATTGTTCCCACCTGTCTGCAGAGGTGTTCTTTAAAAGACAGACCCTGGCTTCAGCATGTTGCTGACTACAACGTCGGGCGTGACCTCCACATGAAACGTAGACTCCAGACCCTTCGGACTGAACCTCTGGCTTTCTGAACCTAGCTTTCCCACCTCGATGATGCTTACAGACACTGCTACTGGTACAGTTGCTAGAAGCATTCCTTTCTCCAGCCGGCTCCTGTTATCTGCTGGCCTTGGCAGATTTATGACCTAGCTAGCTGCCGGCTGCTTAGTTACAGCCCAGCTCCCAGCTCCGAAGCTGACAGTCTTTTTGGTGGTGCCAACTCCTGCAGCTTGAGTCCCGACACCCACCAGCAGCATGTCGTGGGAGCTGGCGAGGATGAAGCTGTAGCTGGGGGACGATGCGGGGCTGCCGGGGGAGGAACACAGCACCATGGGTGCCGGGCACACCGCCCAGAAAGAGGAGGTGGTGGAGGTGATGTTAGTGGGGGCGGCAGCTCCTAAGAGGCAGAAGGGTGAATCTGGGTACTCGGGGGGCTCCGGCAGTCCGTCGAGTTCCATGCTCCGCACTTTGTGCAGCTGCTTCCACCTCCAGTCTGAGTGCGGCTCCTGCTGCCGCCCCAGTCTCTCGCCAAAAGCCCTCCAGCAATGCCACTGCCACCTCCAGCGCTCTCAGTCCCACCGGTCCTCACAGACTTCGGGCTCCAGGCAGATGAAACAGAGCAGGAAGAGGAGGAGGAGGAGACTTGTTTACCTGAAGATAATCCCACTGAGGAGACGCAACCCGCAGCAGCAGCGGCCGCAGCCACTGCCATTCCTCCTGCCACCATCTTTCTAGAGCTTCACTGGACGATGATTCTGTAGCATGCTTACTCAGAAGAACAGCTGCAGTCTTCTTACCTTGTGGTGCAGGCACACTTTGTTTTGGTTTTAAGTAACAAGTAGGTGTATTGGTGCTGATTAAATACAAACATCCCTCCAGAAGCAACTGCGGCATGCCTGTCCTGATCTGTTCTGTAGTCTTTCTCTTCCTTCTTTGTGGCTTGTATTAGAGCCTGTGAAGGGCTGGCATAGACAAGGCAGCCTCCCTTCCATGCCTGTGATGTCTCCCAGGACTGCGGTGATGGCGGTGGCTGTGGAGGAGGCAGAGGTAGGGGAGGGCAATCAATTTCCAAGCATCCTGATGTGGGGAGGGGGAGGTTTTCAGATGGCTCCAGAAATCAAAACACGCAAGAAGTAACAGAGGTAAAGAGCAATGCTTGTTCCATGCACACTTGGACGTCTTTCCTGAGCAATGATCCCACAACTAGTGACAGTTCTGGTTTAATTTGTTCTAACACCCAATTATTCATCTTTTTCTCAGTCTATGGTATGCACAACGCTTGCCTCCAACACCACATTTCAAATGAGTTGATCTTTCTCTTATCCGCTTTTTTCACTGTACAACTTTCACATCCATACATAGAGATTGGGAATACAATGTTCTGAATGATCCTGATTTTAGTGTTCAGTGATCCATCTTTGGATTTGAGGACCTTTAATAGTTCTCTCATAGCTGTCCTCCGCAGTCCTAGACTTCTTCTGATTTCTTGACTATTGTCTCCAGTTTTGTTAATGACAGTGCCGAGGTATTGATAATCCTTGACAAATTCAATGTCCTCATTGTCAACTTTAAAGTTACATAAATCTTCTGTTGTCATTACTTTGCTCTTTTTGATGTTCAGCTGTAGTCCTGCTTTTGTGCTGTCCTCTTTCACTTTCATCAGCATTTGTTTCAAATCATTACTGGTTTCTGCTAGTAATATGGTATTGTCCACATATCTCAAATTATTGATATTTCTCCCTCCAATTTTCACACCTCCTTCATCTTGGTCTAATCCCGCTTTCCATATGATATCTTCTGCGTATAGATTAAACAAATAGGGTGATAAGATACACCTCTGTCTCACACCCTTTCCGATGGGGAACTAATCGGTTTCTCCATATTCTGTCCTTACAGTAGCCTCTTGTCCAGTGTATAGGTTGCACATCAGGACAATCAGATGCTATGGCACCCCCATTTCTTTTAAAGCATTCCATAGTTTTTCATGATCTACACAGTCAAAGGATTTGCTGTACTCTATAAAGCACAGGGTGATTTTCTTCTGAAATTCCTTGCTCCATTCCATTATCCAAAGTATGTTTGCGATATGATTTCTGGTGCCTCTACCCTTTCTAAATCCAGCTTGGACATCTGGCATTTTTTGCTCCATATATGATAAGCGCCTTTGTTGTAGAATCTTGAGCATACTTGCATGGGATATTAAGGCAATAGTTCAATAATTACTGCATTCCCTGGGATCCCCTTTGTTTGGAATTGGGATGTATATTGAACTCTTCCAGTCTGTGGGCCATTGTTTAGTTTTCCATATTTCTTGACAAATTTTCATCAAAATTTGGACAGATTCAGTCTCAGTAGCTTGTAGCAACTCCATTGGTATGCCATCTGTTCCTGGTGATTTGTTTCTTCCAAGTATTTTAAGAGCAGCTTTCACGTCACATTCTAATATTTCTGGTTCTTCATCATATGGTTCCTCCATGAATGAATCGGTTGTCCTGGCATCTCTTTTATAGAGTTCTTCAGTGTATTGCTTCCAAATGAACTAGTAACAGATAATGGGCCGCAATTTGCAGGGAAAGAGTTTACTTTGTTCGCAAAGAAATATGACTTCTGTCACATTACAGCCAGTCCCCATTACCCACAAGTCAATGGGGAAGCAGAGAGAGCAGTACAAACAGCAAAGCAAATCATATGTCAGGAAGATCCTTTCCTAGCACTGCTAAGCTACAGAGCAACACCTATCAATGTAACGAAGTACAGTCCTGCACAACTGAAAATGGGAAGACAATTAAGAACACCAATTCCAACCTTAGAAGCAAAGTTGTATCCTATGTGGCCTGATTTGGGAAAAGTCCGTGTCACAGACAACATGGCTAAAAGAAACTACAAATATTACTACGACAGATGTTATGGAGTGAAGACACTTCCAAAATTACAACCTGTTTCACAAGACTGAAACTGGATGACCAGAAAGGATGGTCTGAACCAGCAATAGTCCAGAGCCAAAGTCAAACTCCAAGAGCTTATGTTGTCACTACCAACAATGGAACTTTCCGAAGGAACAGGAGACATAAACAGTTGGTTCCCAAACCACAACCAATTTCACAATAAAGTGAGAATTCAGAGGCAGAAATACCAGAAGAGCAGAATTTATTGCCAGAACAATCTTAAAAGACTGAGAACAAAAAACTGACAAATTCTTGAGAGCAAGCATCACCTGCCAAAGACAGCCTATCTCTTGAGAATCCGAAGACAGTGACATCCAGAGGAAGAGTAATTAAAAAGCCAATGTTATAGAGACTAAATATTATTCTACACAATGTTTGCTGATAAAAAAAACCCCACACAAAATAAGTTAGAACTCAAAGAAAGGAAAATGTAGTGAAATGTGTCTTTAGGTTAGATGCACGGCAAAGAGTTAACTTTCTCTAGAGGGTATTACACACCCTAGGGGGAGCTAGACTGGTTTAGTTACTGGAGTTAGTCAGTCAGTGTTGTGTGTGCTGGGTAAGGCCTAGCACAGAACAAGCTCAGATGTTTTACTGTTTAAGAATTATTAAATAAAGAAGCTCTTATTTTATCCTTGGTCTCATCCTGATCAATTTAACAGGAACCAAGACAGGGTGAAAATTTTATACTGAACTGTGAAATCAAACCAGTGGGATACGCTGCAATCTTAACTCCATAATTCTAGGAGTAAGTCTCATTGAATTCAATGGGACTTACTTCTGAGTAGACATGGTGAGATTTGCAGCCATAAATGGCTTTGCAATGGGTTATTAGCCACTTCATTAACTTAGTCTTTAAGAAGCCTACTGGGAGGAAGGGCGGGATAGAAATCAAATAAATAAATAATGCCACCAGACCCTTTGTTGTTTTTACTGCAAATGAGCAAAAGGGCTATCCCTCTGGAAATTAATTTTGAAAGGGAACACACAGGGAAAGTAACTGATCTGCAAATATTTGCTGATGGCTGAGATATGCATGTCTGTTGTGCACTATGAAATAAGTACAGAAATATGCATATTTCCATGTCAGGAGACAACAAACCGGAATAAAGACTTGTGCAAAATAAATCAATTGCAGAGGAATGGAAAATACCAGATAAGGTGTAAATTAATGCTAGAATAGAGTGAGGCACATTCGTATATTCCTGTTTAATATCTACACTCCCCGTAAAAGACCAGCTGCGCAGTTTGGGGTTGCTTCTGGTTCCATTACTCTCACTAGAGGCACAAGTGACCTCAGTGGTACAGAGTGCCTTCCATCAGCTTCAGCTGGTGGCTCAGCTGTGATCCTATCTGGATAGGGATAGTGTAGCTTCTGTTGTCTATGCTCTGGTAACCTCTAGGTTAGATTACTGCAATGTGTTATACATGAGGTTGCCTTTGAAGATAGTTCATAAACTACAGCCAATGCCACACTCAGCTGCCAGATTGGAGGTAGGAGGTCTGATCATATAACACCAATCCTAGCCCAATTAGTTTCTGGGGTCAATTCAAAGTGCTGGTTTTCACCCATAAATCCGTACATGTCTCAGGACCCCAATACCTTAGGTACTGTCTCTCCCCATACAAATCTACCCAAATTCTGTATTCATCATCTGAGGCCCTTCTTCATGTGCCCCATCCAAGGGAGGTACAGAGGGTGGCAACACAAGATCATTGGTGCTCCTCAACTGTGGAATGCTCTCCTCAGAAAGGTCTGCATGACACCATTATTAGGCACCAGGTAAATACATTTTTATTCATCCAGGCATTTTGCTCCTAATTGATGTTCATTATTTCGCTGGGGGAGGGTGTGTCCTTTTTATGTTATTGTTGGATGAGTACTTTTAGTTAATAATGAGGATTTTTTTCTTTTTAATCTCTGATGTATTTTAAATGTTATATTAGTTGCTTTTACAAATTGTAAGTCGCTCTGAGAAAAAAATTGTAGTAAGTGACAAATAATTATAACAATAACAACAACACCACCAGCAGCAACAACAACATTTGTGAGTAGAAGGAACACTTATCCCTGCAGAAACCTCATTAGGATCCAAGCCAGTAACAATTAGTAGTAGTAGCAACAGCAGTTGTCGTAGTATTCTGGCTTTTATTACAGCAAGGAAATCTGAGCAAGGAATTTGGGGTGGATTTTTATCTTGCCTAATACTTGTTTTTCACCCACAAAATCATCCATGGATCTTTGACACATGTCTTTCATCCAATTTTCATTGGATTTAGTAGAGGCATCATGAAGTGACATTATTTACTTTGTCATGTGATTCTGCTTTCTACTGAATGTGCATCCAGGGGCTGAGGGCTGATACCACATTTCTCCTTCCCACTCTCCTTCCTGCCTGATGCCCCGCGCCCAGATAGCCCTGGATCACTCTAGACCACCCAATCTGCCTCATAGCAATCCAGAGCTGTGTAAACCCAACTCAGCTAAAGTGCAGATTCCCCCAGATCAGCCCAATTTGGGCCTCAGGCCCTGGCCAAATCCAGTGCACAGTCATACTATTTATATCCCAGCATTAATCCAAAGATCTCAGGGTGTGAGACACTTTAATGAAACACAAATATAATAACTAAAATAAAGAAAAAAATAGTGCAGAAAACACTGTATGACACAGTGTCAATCAGTTGATGAGTAGCAACTTGAGAAGTCCTGAGCAGGAACGTGGACAATTTTGATTCAGTTTGCTTATTAAAGCTGAATCTATCAAGTTCACAGTTTCTGAAACAATGAGAACCAAAACACAGCCATCCTTTGAAATTCACATTTATCTGAATGTTGCAATGCTCCAACCAACCAATGTTTACAAAAATCCATATATTAGTGGAAAGGTTGCATAAAAAGGATATTAGTGAAAATAACAAAAATGGACAATCATATTAGGAGAAATTTCTTGCAAATATCTGTACATTAGTAAAAACTGCAGACAAAAATGTGTTTATTAGGAGAAATTCACACTAAAATGCTGAAGAATTTTCCTAAGGATTTTTCACAAACTGCTGTGGAAATGTGGAGAACAGGATTTTAAACTGAAAAAATGAGAAACCAAGAGAACCAAAATTGACAGATCCTTCCATTCCTAGTCCTGAGTGAACAAGCAAGATTTTGCCAAGAATCGAACATCCAGTAATGTAGGCACAAAACAAACATCAAGAGTGAAACCGTTCTAAAGTTGGGGTGCCACAACAAAAAAGTTGCTGTTTCTGAGTCATCTCCTCATACAGTCATGTCAACGTGGATCACGCTACAGTAATCCAAATGGGAGATTATAAGAGTTTGGGTCACTGTGACCAGGCTATCCCCATCCAGGAATAGTCATAGCTGATGAACCAGCTGGAAGTGATAAAGGCACTTCTTGCCACCAAAGACACCTGGGACTCCAGTAATAAGATGGTGTCAATAAGAATCCTGAGACTACTCACCTGCTCCTTCAAGGGGAGTTCAACCCCATCAAATACAGGTCAATTCCCTCATTCCATAACTCAGGAACCACCAAGCCACAACATCTCTATTTTATCAGGATTCACATGAGTCTACCCACTCACCAAGATCTCCTGGGGAGGAGCTCCTATGTGTGCCATCAACAGATGAGGCAAGGCTGGCTGAGACTCAGAAGAGAGGATTCTCTGTGGCTGTGCCTAGGCCTTGGAACTCCTACCTAGGAAGGTTCACCTTGCCTCATTTCTATTGACCTGCCACCTGGTAAAAAATTTCATTTTCGGCAAGCTTTTGGCTTGCCCATATATATACAGATATAGATATGAACCCCTTGGAGAGTAACATCATATCTCATGTGTTTTGTTTTTACCATTTGTATTTCCACTCTGACTTTGATTTTTTTGTATTGGGGTGTGTGTGTTCATTGGAAAGGCAATGAGAAAAATCTGACTTTTCCATGGGTTTTTTTATAATGAAGATAAAATCACTTAGCACAATAGTCCCTAGCCCTATTTGTCTGAATTTTGGCAGGTTTCTCACCCAAGGGCACCTCTCTCATGTCCCAATTTTTGATTCCCACTCCACATCTCCCAACAAAAACTCTAGAGGGAGGGGATGTGATTTCTATTTTCCTATCCCAAAATGGTAATGTCTGCCCAACAATGACAACCTGTGAGCCTATCTTTCTGAAATTTGGCGTGCTAACTATGTCTGCAAGGTGTATCCAGTTCCAACAGAAAATTAGAGACTTTTTAAAAAATCTAACGCTTCCCTGCACACAAACCTCTGCATGGATCTGCTTGAAATTTGACAGGCTTAATCCACTTCGGAAGGGCTCAGTTGCTCATCCAAATTTCATTCACTTATATCAAAAGAAAAGTTAGAGATAAATTATAGTTGGTGGGGATGAGTGGAGCTTTGGATTTAACAGATTTAAACCTGAATATCAAATTGAACTGGAACAACACAAAGCAGATCGGAAAATCTTGTGACTGATGTACCCACCTACCTGGGGGTAGTTGCTGCTGCCACCACTTAGAGTGGCAGCAACAACAAACACTTGAGAAGGGGGAGAAACTGTGCTACTGCCACTGCTAATCCCACCCCAAGAAACTATTGGAGAATTCTCATTGCTCCCCATTCCCCAAGAAAAATTTGGTGAAATGGTTTCCCCAATTTCTCTTCCCACAAATAGAACGGCGGATTTCAAGAGGGCATTTCTGCACAGCTCTTTGTTAGACATACATAAACCTTGAAACAAAAGCCAGTAAAATCACTTGTAGCAGATAAACTTTCCTTGAGGTGATAGATAGCACCAGGGAGAATTATGATTGTTGGAGTTTTCCAGTTTTTAACTTATCTATTCATCCTTCTCCCTGGCTGCTGTAGTGCAGACTTCGTTACTCAACTAATATACTCTGACTTTTTTTTCCAAAGTAGGTCTTCCTTTGTCCTTGAAATGGATCTATTTACTTGGCTGAATTTTGAAAAATTATCTGAAGTCACCTTATGGTCCTTTGCATGAACCAAGACATTGGCAAGAGGTCTCTGTCAGGCCTCTTCCCGTCAGGATCCCACCTCAGCCCACCACCTGCTAGGATCCCACCTGTGGCTACTGCCTTGTCACGGTCCCACCTCAGGGTCCTGGTTTTTAAATGGTTCTCTCACCGGCTCTAGCACAGATCTTGCAAGATCCTACTGCTAGGCAGCACCACCAGCCACTCCCTATTTCACAAGAAGTTGGCGACTGAGGAGGATGTGCGTTTGAGAGCTCCGCACTTTAACTTGTAAACTTTGATAGTAACTACTGTTTACTTATTTACTTATTCACCATCTTTTATCTTACCTCCTACCGCTGGATGTACCTGGTTGGTTGCCTGGTTGTGGCTGGGACTGTGGTTTTGTGTTGCGGCCTTGGGCTGCAGCGGCGCCGCAGTCTTGGGTCCTGGGCTGCCCGCCATCGTTCCATCTTGGCGGCCTCGCAACATTGGGCCCTTGAGCTCCTCCGCCCCGGCGGCTTTTGGCTGGACGGGTGTGAGTGTTCCATCTTGGCGGCCTCGCAACATCATAACATCAAGCCCTTTGGTTCCTCCGCCGTCAGCTTTCGGCTGGACCCGGCGGCTTTTGGCTGGACGGGCGTGAGTGCGGATGCTGCATTCATCTTGGCGGCCTGGATTGTGGCTTTGGGGCTTGAGCTGTTTTATTGTGGCGGCTTCAGCTGAGGAACAGCTGCGGCTTTCCAGTTACCTTGGCGGTTTTTGCAGGGCGTGCTGCGCCCCAGGGTTGCTTCTGGGGTTGCCGCCGTCGCTGTCGCTTGGGTGAGGGGGCCTGTCTGGGCATCATCACTGCTGCTGTCGTCATCACTTCGGGCAGAGTTGGCGGCGGCGGCGCTGTTGTCGCTTTCGCCGGAGTGGCGGCTCCTGGTGGTTTTGTTCTCTGCTCGCTGCTGCACCTGGGCTGGGTCTCTGCTGCTGCTACTGCGACCTGCTACTATCAGCTGTTGCTGCCAATTGCTGTCTACTACTATCATCTCCCACTGCCATTTGTTACCATCTGTCGATTGCCTGGAACTGAATTGCCGTCGATGCTTTGGTCGTGGGCGTTGTCGCTGCTACTATAGCCTTGATTGTTCTATCATTGACCTGAGTCTGGACGTCGCCATCATTATCATTATTATTGTTATTTGTTGTATTTATGTTGTTGTGTTGTATGAGTGAGGACTGTTTGTGTGTATGTCAGTGTGTGTGTGTGTATGAAATTTTTGTGTTTTTAACATGTGCCTGGGAGAGAGGATTTTATGTGTAGCGGGGGGGATTTCGGGGCCCCGATTAACGTAGTGATGGGTAATGGGAGGTATGGTGTTAGGAGGAGAACAGGCCAGGTAAGGGGAACTCTGTGATGTTCCTATATTAATGTATATATGGTAAGTGTTGGTTGTTTAGAAGATACATGGTAAGTGGAGTGAAAGAGGAGGGGGAGTGAATGGGCAGTAGAATGCTAGATGATTGGCTGAGTGTTTAAAATGGCTGAACGTATAAAAGGAAGAGTGAGAGTGGAATCTGGGGGGAGAAGAGAAAGAGTGGGTTGCTTGGTGGGGTTTGAGAGAGTTGTTTGCCAGGAGAGAGTGGAGAAGGAGGGGGGTGGAGTTCGGATTAGTATTGAGTAAAACCATATGCTTATGTGCCTTAAGAAGAAATCTTGTTAATCTTGTTAGCTTTGTTATCTTTAATAAATACTTAATTTGGTTTACCAAAGGCCTGATCCTTGGCTGGGGTTTCACAGACCAGAAGGGAGGGTAAGGTAATGACCAAGGCTGAAGAGAAACTGTAACAAATGGTGGCAGCGGTGAAGAGAATAACCATACCAGTATTCAGAGTCTCTGGGAATACTAGTATTAGGACGTGACTGGTGGTTGCCTAGCAGGGGGATCTGTTGAGATCTGTGCTAGAGCGGGGAGAGAAAAAATAAAAAAGGACAGTCCGGACTGGTGGAGTCCCTGGTGGTGCCTAGTGACAGGCAGTAGCCACGCGCAGGTAGGAACCTGACAGGGAGAGCCAGGGAAGGACGCCTCACAGGTGGTGGCAGTAGCGGTGGGATACGAACAACAGAGAGTCCAGATACGAATCAAAGAGAATCCCAAAGACACGTGGTGACAAAGGAGACTACGTCACAGGTGTTGGCTGTAGCAGTGAGATACGAATACTAGAGAATCCCTAACAGTGGTGTGGCAAACAGAAATAACAAAACAAGATTTCTTGTGAGAGTGACTGGCAAAGAGTGTGTGGCAAAGAGTGAGTGAACTCAAACACCATGGCTGAATACATAAAAATGAAAAGAGAGGAGCTGGTGGAGAAGTGCATAACATTCAATTTACCTCACGAGGGTAAAGGGGTAGATGAATTGAGGGTAGCACTTATAGGATTTGCAACTGCCCAGCAAAAACAACCTGTCAGGGAAGAGACCCCAGAAGGATATTTAAGCAATCCCGCTTATATAGAGTACTTGAGAAAGAAGTTAAGATGGGAGGCTGAGGAAAAAGACAAGCAGAGGGAGTTGGAAGCTGAGAGATTGAGGATGGAAGCTGATGGGAAAGACAAGCAGAGGGAGTTGGAAGCTGAGAGATTGAGGATGGAAGGTGCAGAGAAGGAAAAACAGAGGGAGTTGGAAATTGAGAGAATGAGATTGGGGTTTGAGGAGAGGGAGAAGCAACGAGCATTGGATGCTGAATTACAAGTAGAAAAGTTAAAATTTGATAGAGAGAAATTTCACTCTGAGGAGACAAGGAAAGACAGAGATGGAGCAAAAATAAAAATTACTCCAAAGGACTTTGCTGTCTATGAGCCTGGTCAAGATCCTCAAATTTACCTCAGCACCTTTGAAAAAGCAGCTCAGTTGTGGGGGCTACCTGAAGATAAATACATGCAGTATTTATCAAACCTGATTAAAGGGGAATTGGCTGAGGTATACCAATATTTCCCCTCAGACAGGCCCGTCACCTATGCTGAATTCAAAGAAGCAGTGTTTAAAAGATTCAGACTGGGGCCTGATTATTTTAGAAAGCTTTTCAGAAACTGCCAGATACAGACAGGGAGGTCTTTCGTGGAGCTGGGGGCAAAACTGATGGACATATTTGGGAAATGGCTGACAAGTGCAAAAGCTCAGTCTGTGGAGGAGGTGAAAAACCTCATGATATTGGATCAATTATACCATCAGTTACCACCAGAAATAAGGCTCCTGGTCAAAGACTGTTCCCCTACATCGGTGCAGGAGGCCGCAGAGATGGCGGATCACTTTGCCTCCAACAGAACTGGCTGGGTGGGGAAAACATCAAGAGATTTTAAACCCAGACCATATAACGCTGGCAGAAGGGATGTGGTACCACAGAGAGTGAGTCCTCCATTAAAATCTGAAGGGCACAGGACACCCCAGAGTGGATCTGTGTACCCTAAAAGTGAGGAGAAATTATGCTACAAATGTGGTAGACCGGGGCACCTACGTTTTCAATGTGAGGTTGCCAACCCCATTAGTAATCCTGCTCAGACAAGGGCAGTGAAAACAGAGCCCAAGGCTTTAGAAACAGCGAAAAAGGTTCAGTTCTGCCAGATAAACTGGACAGAAGTAACAGATCTTGATTCAAGTCTGAGAGAGGAAGTGAGTGTACAAGGGGCAAATTATTGGGCATTGCTTGATACTGGTGCCGCTCAGACATTACTGAGGCCAGATTTAATAAAATGTGAGGTAATATTACCTCAGGAAACTGTGACTATCCAAGGAGTGAGGGGTCAACCAGAAAGTTTGCCTGTGGCCCTGGTGGAAATGACTTGGAGAGGCCGAGAGGGCCGATATAAAGTAGGCATTAATGCCCAGCAACAAGAACAGTAATACTGGGAAAGGATGTAATGGGAGCCCAAGGAAAGATATATGTAGTGACCAGACAGCAAATTGGCAGAGAAAAAGAAGCCATATTAAGGGGGGCTGAAACAAACAGGGTGGAATCTGTTAACCAGCCTCAGGTCACCATAGCAACCACTAGCAGGCCTGCTGAAGGAGACAAACTGTATCAAGTGGTCTCTGATAAGAAAGAAGCAGAAGCACTAAGATCTGTAGAAGCCCCTGTAGTGGCAGAGGCTTTATTAAAAATCTTTATGAGGCTGGGTTTTCCTCATGAAGTGCTGACGGATCAAGGCAGTGTATTCGTGGGAGATATGGTTATGGCGTTCATACCCAGGAAACATGACAAATTACAGGCTAACTGGGAAGGACCATATACCATCAGAGAAAGGCTTGACACAGTGACGTATGTAATCACCACAGACCAATTAAACAAAAGCAAAGTGGTTCATGTAAATATGTTGAAGCTTTACCATACCAGGGATGCACAGGTGTTGCAAGTTACCTTATTCCCTGAGGGAAGTGGGCCTGAACTTCCAGATTTGGTACAGGAAAGCGAAGACAAAGGAGGGGTAGATCAAGTGGAATGGTCAGAGGAGGTGAAGGAGGAAGTAAAAGAAGAGATTCTGAGAGTTTTGAAAACCTATAGGAATCTCTTTAGCAACAAACCTGGCCGAACCAGTATAGTTATACATTCCATTGATACTGGAGATCATGCCCCAATCAGATCTGTTCCGTACCGTGTGAATGGGAAAGTTGTGAGTGAAGTAATCTGTGTAGGACATGGGGTGGGGAGTGGGAAAATCACCCCCTTATGGAGCAAGGTAGAGGCAGTGCAATTGTGTCCTATCCCCTTGCATGAATTAACAAAGAAGAAGTGTTCTGAGCATGTGGTATGGACAGATGAATGTCAGAAGGCTTTTGATCTACTGAAGCACGCCTTGTGCCAAGGACCCATATTAATAGCACCAGACTATGAGAAACCAGTCATCGTGGCTACAGATGCGTCGGACCTGGCGCTGGGAGTCGTCTTGCTACAGGAGAGAGAAGGCACCAGACATCCAGTGGCGTACCTGAGTCGCAAGCTGACGCCGAGGGAGAAAAACTATTCGTCGGTCCAGAAGGAGTGCCTAGCGGTCGTGTGGGGACTGAACAAGTTGCGCCCATACGTGTGGGGACGAAGATTCACAGTGACTACGGATCATCGGGCCTTGTTATGGTTGCAGACTATGAAAAACCATAACACTATGCTGCAGAGGTGGTCCTGGGCCCTACAGGACTATCAAGTGGACTTCCAGTTCATAAAAGGCAAGGACAATGTACTGGCCGATGGACTTTCCAGGCAAGTGGCCAGGACTGCAGTGACGTGACCAGATGAAGGAACAAGAAAGACATTTTCCCCATAGAGACTTGTTATATTGTTAACGCGACGTATAAATCCTGGAACAGGAATAATACTCTGCCGTTGTTATAAGGGGGGGGGGAATGTGATGTTCCTATATTAATGTATATATGGTAAGTGTTGGTTGTTTAGAAGATACATGGTAAGTGGAGTGAAAGAGGAGGGGGAGTGAATGGGCAGTAGAATGCTAGATGATTGGCTGAGTGTTTAAAATGGCTGAACGTATAAAAGGAAGAGTGAGAGTGGAATCTGGGGGGAGAAGAGAAAGAGTGGGTTGCTTGGTGGGGTTTGAGAGAGTTGATTGCCAGGAGAGAGTGGAGAAGGAGGGGGGTGGAGTTCGGATTAGTATTGAGTAAAACCATATGCTTATGTGCCTTAAGAAGAAATCTTGTTAATCTTGTTAGCTTTGTTATCTTTAATAAATACTTAATTTGGTTTATCAAAGGCCTGATCCTTGGCTGGGATTTCACAGACCAGAAGGGAGGGTAAGACCAAGGCTGAAGGGAAACTGTAACAAATGGTGGCAGCGGTGAAGAGAATAACCATACCAGTATTCAGAGTCTCTGGGAATACTAGTATTAGGACGTGACTGGTGGTTGCCTAGCAGGGGGATCTGTTGAGATCTGTGCTAGAGTGGGGAGAGAAAAAATAAAAAAGGACAGTCCGGACTGGTGGAGTCCCTGGTGGTGCCTAGTGACAGGCAGTAGCCACACGCAGGTAGGAACCTGACAGGGAGAGCCAGGGAAGGACGTCACAAACTCGTCCCAGACAAGTCGTGTCTGTGCCTTGTTCTGGTTCTCCTCATACCCACAGGATTTCGGGTTGTCCTATCAGCCAGCTCTCGGATCTCCAAGTGCTGCTTCTAAATGCCAGGTTTGTATATAATAAAACCTCCCTAGTCCATGATATAATTGTGGATGAGGGCGCCGACCTGGCTTGTATAACTGAGACCTGGGTGGGGGAGCAGGGAGGAGTTGCCCTTTCCCAGCTTTGCCCACCCGGGTATATGGTTCAGCACTGTGGTAGATCCGAGGGCCGGGGAGGGGGTGTTGCTGTGGTCTACAAGAGTTCTTTTCTTCTCACCAGGCACCCTGTCCAGACGGCGACTGGCTTGGAGTGTCTCCACCTTGTGATGGGCCAGCGAGACAGATTGGGAATTCTGTTGGTGTACCGCCCACCTTGCTGCCAAACAGCTTCGCTAACTGAGCTGACCGAGGTAGTCTCGGAGGTGCTGTTGGGATCCCCTAGACTTTTGGTACTGGGGGATTTCAACATCCATGCTGAGGCTGTCTTATCTGGAGCAGCTCAGGACTTCATTGCCGCCATGACAACAATGGGGCTGTCTCAATTTTCTACTGGACCAACGCATGTGTCAGGACATACTCTTGATCTGATCTTCGCCACTGGACATGGAGATGGTGATCTGCAGGTGGGGTGTTTTTCATCTACCCCATTGTCATGGACAGATCACCGCCTGCTGAGATTTAGGCTTACGGCGTCCCTTTCCCTCTGCAAAGGTGGGGGACCTATTAAGTTAGTCCGCTCCCGGAAACTAATGGATCCTTTGGGTTTTCAGAAGGCTCTGGGAGATTTTCCGGCTGATAAGACTAGTGCTCCTGTAGAGGCCCTGGTTGAACTGTGGAATACGGAAATGACCCGGGCTGTTGACACGATCGCTCCTGCGCGCCCCCTTCGATGTAGAGCTCATACAGCTCCGTGGTATACCCCGGAGCTGAGAGTGATGAAACAAGAGAGGAGGAGGCTTGAGTGCAGATGGAGGCGAACTCCTGACGGATGCAATTATGCTTTGGTAAGTGCCTCCACTAAGTTGTACATAGAAGCGGTAAGGGTAGCAAAAAAGTGTTATTTTGCTGCCACTATTAGATCATCTTTATGCCGCCCAGCGGAGCTTTTCAAGATAGTACGTGGGCTTTTACACTCTGTCCCTCAGGATATCACAGAGTCATCTGAAGCCCGCTGCAACAAGTTTGCGGGGCACTTCCAAAATAAAATCGCATGCATCCGTAGGGACCTCGACTCTAACGTTAGGACAGTGGAACCCATTGAGGTACCTAGATCACGGTCTTGTCCTCAATTATTGGATGAGTTTCAGTCGGTGCAGCTTGAGGAAGTTGACAAGATGCTTGGACTGGTGCGTGCAACCACATCAGTACTGGACCCTTGCCCCTCTTGGCTAGTTAAAGCTAGCCGGGCTGGAACTGCCGGCTGGGCCAAGGAAGTGATCAATGCCTCCTTGAGAGAGGGAGTTGTCCCTCGTTGTCTCAAGGAGGCTGTAGTGAGACCTCTCTTGAAGAGGTCGTCCTTGGACCCAGATAATCTGAACAACTATCGACCGGTAGCAAATGTTCCATTTCTGGGCAAGGTCTTGGAACGGGTGGTTGCCAGCCAGCTCCAGGCGCTCTTGGATGAAACCGATTATCTAGATCCGTTTCAATCCGGTTTTAGGCCCGGTTTTGGCACAGGAACAGCCTTGGTTGCCCTGTACGATGACATTTGTCGGGAGAGGGACAGGGGGAGTGTAACTCTGTTGATTCTCCTTGATCTCTCAGCTGCTTTTGATACCATCGACCATGGTATCCTTCTGAAGAGACTCGCGGAGTTGGGAGTTGGGGGTACTGCTTGGCAGTGGCTTCACTCCTACTTGGCGGATCGTCTCCAGAAGGTAGTGCTTGGGGAGCATTGCTCGATACCCTGGACTCTCCATTGTGGAGTCCCTCAGGGATTGGTTCTGTCCCCCATGCTTTTTAACATCTACATGAAGCCTCTGGGTGCGGTCATCCGGAGTTTTGGAGTGCGTCGCCATCAGTATGCTGATGACACGCAGCTCTATTACTCCTTTTCATCTTCTTCAGGTGAGGCTGTTGATGTTCTGAACCGTTGCCTGGCCGCGATAATGGACTGGATGGGAGCTAATAAACTGAAACTCAATCCAGACAAGACTGAGACGCTGTTGGTGAGTGCCTTTTCCGCACAGATGGAGGATGTTCATCCTGTTCTGAATGGGGTTACACTCCCCCTGAAGGAACAGGTTCGTAGTTTGGGGGTTCTTTTCGATCCTTCCTTGTCACTTGAGGCTCAGGTAGCCTCGGTGGCTCGGAATGCGTTTTACCATCTTCGTTTGGTAGCCCAACTACGCCCCTATCTTGGCGGTGATGACCTCGCCTCAGTTGTTCATGCTCTAGTGACCTCTAGATTGGATTACTGTAATGCACTCTACGTGGGGCTGCCCTTGAAGACGGTTCGGAAGCTGCAGCTAGTGCAAAACGCAGCAGCCAGACTATTGACGAGGACCAATCGGTCCTCACATATTACACCTGTTCTGGCCCATTTACACTGGCTGCCGATTTGTTTCCAGGCCAGATTCAAGGTGCTGGTATTGACCTATAAAGCCTTACACGGTGTGGGCCCGCAATACCTGATGGAACACATTTTAATATACTTTTATGTATTTTAATGCTCTAATGCTTCAGTTATCTTAAATATTACTTAGTGTTGTTATGCTTTTTACTTTATATTTAGTGATTTTTGCTGACTTATTGTATTATTGTATGTTGTACACTGCCCAGGGAGCCATTGGCTATGGGCGGTTTATAAATGAAATTAATTTAATAAATAAATAAATAATATTGCTTTGAGACTTTGCCTTAGTCTCCTTCTGGCTTATTGTTACTTTGTGTCTGGGTGCACTTACAGGCCACAACCCCCCTGTATCTTTGTGCCAATAATGCATACAGCCCTGGGTTGCTCTGGATACTTGATGATACACTATCTCTTCACCGCTGCCACCATTTGATACTGTTTCTCCACCTTGGTAAATACCCTGCCCACCCTTCTGGTCTGTGAAAGCTGCTTAGCAGTAGGATCTTGCGAGATCTGTGCTAGAGCTGGTGAGAGAACCATTTAAAAACCAGGACCCTGAGGTGGGACCGTGACAAGGAGGTAGCCACAGGAGGGATCCTAGCAGGTGGTGGCCTGAGGTGGGATCCTGACAGGAAGGGACCTGATAGTCTCCATACCTCAATAATTTCTCTTTACTACTAAGAATAGAGAACAAGTAAAAACACTTGCATTATATTTGGGAAGCCTAAAATGGCCTATTCAACAAGATGGAAGTATTACACAAAACTGCACTGGCAGAAATGCCCGGAATCAGAGGGCAGGTACAGATTGACTGACTTGGATTTACAAGAACACACTGGACTATGAGAAAAGAACCTAAAGGACAACAGATCTGTGCCACACAAGGCAGAAATGCAGCACAGGCAGTTCAGATGAAAGTGACACAGGCAACCCAAAATACTAAAGAGAAATTGTCTATGTGAAGTGTTTATTAAGCTTCCTGGTCCTGCAGAAGTAACAGCGACTCAAAACATCTATTTCTTTTTTTAAAAAAAACCCCACTTTATTCTGCTTTTCATCCTAAGACCTAAGGCACTGGCAAATTACAACACAGGAAGCTGCCTTATACCAGGTGAGACCATTGCCTACTCAGACCACCAGTGGCTCCCCAGAGAGTTTTTCACATCAGCTGCTACTTGATCCTTTTAATTCAGGTGTGAGGAATGAGTAACCCTCCAGATGTTGCTGAACATTAGTCAAGGGTCAGGAAAGCAGAAGCCTAGAGTCCAGCAAAATCTGGAGGGCCACAGATTCCCCATCCCTACTTTAATTAGAAATACCAGGGTTTGAACCTCGGACATTCTGCATGTAAAACAGGGACTCTATCCCTGAACTATGGTTCCTCTCCTACTTTTTTGTTGCACCCAAAGGCACTACCATCTCTGCAGTGTTCAGTATTGCAGCAAAACTAAGCTAGCCAACACTTTGACTCAGTTTAAGGTGGCTTCCTATGTTCCTATGGCTGTTTCAGCTGTGATTAAGGTACTGCATATTGACAAAACTTTTGCAGATGCAAGCAGTATCTGCAAAAGCAGGATTGTATATAACCTCCTCAATATCACTGTGAGCACAAATCATAATAAATGCACAATAAAAAGGATGTCTAGAGGGATTCTTAGACATGCCACCATCTTCCTTTTCTCTCTAGTCAGGATGGGAGCCCTAGAATTGCCTGGATGACATAGCCACAACTAGCACCCTACTGTCTCCATGTGGCATGGGGCAGTCTATTTTCCTTATACTTCCTTTTAGGTACAAGTAGATAGCATAGCACCAAGCAGCTTGGTAGGTGAAGGAATCAACAGGTCTTGGTTTTATCACAAATGCCCTCAAAACCCCAAAACCAAATTAAATGAAGTATTAGGACTAAGAGACAAAAGATAAAACTAGACGGTTCTTTCAGAAAATCAGCAAACATTAAGGAAATAGCTAACCCATTGAAGATTATTGGAGATTGTCCCAGTATTCACACAGGAGGATCACTCAGTGTGGATTGAGCATGCAGCATCTTTAGATGGTCAAATGTAGGGACAAAGGAATACGGGGACTATACTTCATATTTATAGTGGTTGCACCCAGAGGACCCTGAGTAACAGGTTGCCCAGCTCAAGCAATTCACTGAGTCAATGCTCTTAACATCTTTTAGATCCAGAAGATAAGGCTGTGAAGGTGTTAATTAAAATAGGAGATTGCTTGGTCTACTCCTGGCAGGCAGGATGTATTGACTAAGTGATCAGACTGTGTACTCCCAAAGCAGCAGAAGTTATGTGATTTGGTTGCTTGGAAGGAATGGTGACTAGAGAGGTTGTATGTCTTAAACAGGCATACCCCGGCAGGGCAGGCCTACATTACACTCATAACCTACTCTGACCAATTGTTGTTAAAAAGGAGGTACCCTTTAGGGAACCAGAGCTCAACAGTGGGGCCCAGCCTGAATTGCTGATTGATGTACTGGTTGTAGTTCAAGTCCTATACACTATTTAATTTTCCAAGTTCAAAACAAAATATGCTTGTATGTATACACTCTTTTTAGCTAGTGTTACAGCCCAGAGCTATTATCCAAAGTGGCAAACACACACATCCTGGCAAGATAACCTGGTCTTGAATATGTCTTATCTTGTACATATTTCATTCTGTTTCCTCCTGTGATTTCCCCACCACCACCATATACTGAGAACTGACCGACATAGAATTTGAGACATTTCTACTCCACTCTTTATCACAGTAAGGTCACATGAGCAAATAAGAAACTCCTAAAAACTGAGCAGGTTAAAGGAAAGAGATGAAGCAGGAACAGAGGTGATACAGGTTAAGGGGAAGAATTAGAATAGGGAACATTGGTGAGCACCATTGGGATGGTGTTGAGGATTTTCTAAGACTAGTCTCTCAGCTGTATTTGACTCAAGGCAATCAAGACAGGAAACTCCTTGGAGAATGTTTTTTTGAAAGATGTATCTTAAATTGTATTTGTTTTTAGTTACTGTAAACCGCCAAGAGAGCTTCGGCTATGGGGCGGTATACAAGTATAATAAATAAACAAATAAATAAATAAATAAATAAATGCATGAATAAATGCCTACCTCATCTACTGAAAGCTTAGTGGACCAGTGACATGGACTCAGCTAGGCCTCTCTCAACACACATTGAAGGTTGTCAGCTGCAGGGCCAGGGCCAGAGGGTGGCCAGGTCAGGTCCTGGCTGAGGGGCCCTGTGGCCCAGAGGGGCTCCTGAAGGGTGTCTCCTTAGGGTGAGATGGTAGCGCTCCCATTCCATGATCCATAGCAGTGTTGACTCCCCACCCTGCCACAGATCAGAGAGGGAGCTCCCAGGGGTCCCCCATACAGACTGCAAGCCTGTGATGCCCTTCCACATGTCCCACCTACCTTTCATGTGGTCTTGAATGCTGTCCGCATTCCTAGAGCTGGCCCTGGTCAGCTGGCAGGACCTGAGGACAGTATCTGTGACTATTCATAAGATATGAGATGGACAGAATCACCCAGATAGAGGCATTTGAGACAGAGGCATTTGAAGGCTGCCTATCCTACCTCCACCCGATCCCCAATAGGTGAGAACTGAAGCCCGTGATGTAATATTTGCTTGCAATTTCCTTGTATTGGTTGCATGTCCTTTAATTCTTTAATAGAACTGTGTTCCTGTATCCAGTATATTGTGTGTGGCCTCTTCATTCTGTGTCCATGTGCAATGGGGAGGGCCCATAGTTCCACAACAGCACACATGCTTTGCATGCAGAAGGTCCCAGGTTCAGTTCCTGGAATTTTCAGATAGTGCTGGGAAAGTCTGAAACCCTGGAGAGCCACTGCCAGTCAGTGGCAACAGTACTGAGCTAGGTGGACTAATGATGTGACTCTGTCAAAGGCAGCTTCTTCTTATTCATTGCAGCCAAATGAAATCTTTTTTTAAAAAACAAAAACAACCTGTTCTTTGTGTCAGGCACAGTGTCACCTGGATCTCCTTAACATTACAGTTTGAAGAACTGGACATCTTTTGGAACAGTTCATGGCCATTCTAGGTGGGCTGGTTGGGACTGAGTGAGATTAGGTTGTGAGGAAAGTTTAGCTGTTATATTGTTAGCTATTTTTAACTGAATTTTAAATAACAGGAACTGTTTATGCTTGATATAGAATGTTGCTTCCTGTCCCGAGGATAGGGCAAGCTATGAATTAAAACAGACCAATGAAACATAACGAAACAAAACTACTGGACATAATCTGGAGAAATACACACAAACCCTTGAAAAGATGCTTCCAGATCTCTTGATTCCAGAAGTTAAGAATACTCATCTTTTTCTGGGTGATACACGTTGACTTTAATGGGGGCAATGTATCATTAATTGCCTTCAGCATTTTCCTTATCCAAATATGAAGACAGCTACACTCTGACCTAAATACAGTTCACACTGATTAGCTATGCTTGTTTCACATGATCTGGAAATGCTGGGTACATCTCATGTTCCCTACTAGCTGCTCTGCCAGTCTTGATGGCTGATGTGGTAAGGGGGGGGAGGGAGAAAGAAACGGACCATGGCAGACCAAGCATAGGATTTACAATTGTACTCTGTAGCTAAGACGCCGCTGGGTCATCATGAATCATAAACAGTTTTACAGCACATAAAATTTAACAGACCCAAAGAATATGATGATAGGGGCTATAAATGTAAAAATTAACTACAGTAGCACTCTGACATTAAATGGGTATAAGAAAACCAGCGAAAGCTGGAATTAGATCAAAGGACTATCAAGGAAATTTGAATATTGAGCTAATTGCAGTAAGAACATAACAGCAGATTTGCTGCATAAGACTGAAGGTCCACAGAGTCTAGGGTCCTGCTCCCCCTAGTGGCCAGTTACATGCCTACAAGAAGGGCTATAACACATCATCATCATCATCCTTCATTCATTCATTCATTACCTGCCCTTCACCCAAAGGTCCCAGGATGGGTTACAACAATTTTCAAATACACCATTATAAGCAATTTAAAAACAACCTAAAATCCCCAAATAGGGTGGGTCCTAAAAATATATGTCTCAGGTGTCAAAGGCCAGGGTAAAGAGATGTGTCTTCAGCATTTGACTACAACTGTACAGCGAAGTTGCCAGAAGCACCTCAGTGGGGAGGAAGTTCCACAACTTAGGGGCCACCACAGAGAATGCTCATGCACGCCACCACTCAAAATTCTGCAGGTGGCAGAATTACTAAAAGGGCCCCCTCTGCTGATCTCAATAAGGTCTGTAGGAAGCAAGGCAATCTTTCAGATATTTGAGACCTACGTTGTTTAGGGATTTAAACACTAGCATTAGCACCTTCAATTGGGCCCAGAAACAAACTGGCAACCCTAGCATTTTTATTTTTATTTATTTGTTTCATTTATAGACTGCCCGTAGCGAGTGGCTCTCTGGGCGGTGTACAAAAAGGTTAAAATACAAAATATCAACAATAAAATCAGACAACAAACAATAAACACAAACAGCAACTAAAGAAAAAAAGAAAAAAGAAAAAAGTAAATTATAACATAAACGCTTAAAATGCCTGGGAGCATAGCCAGGTCTTAACCTGGCGCCGAAAAGATAGAAGCGTAGGCGCCAGGCATACTTCTTCGGGGAGGCTGTTCCACAGTTCGGGGGCCACTACAGAAAAGGCCCTAGATCGAGTAACTGTCCTCCGGGCTTCTCGATGGGTTGGTACCCGGAGGAGGGCCTTAGATGCTGAGCGAAGTGACCGGGTAGGTTCATAGCGGGAGAGGGGTTCCACAAGATATTGCGGTCCCACGCCGTGTAAGGCTTTATAGGTCAAAACCAGCACCTTGAATCTGGCTCGGAAACAAATAAGTAGCCAGTGCAAACGAGCCAGAACAGGTGTTATATGTGCTGACCGGCTGGTCCTTGTCAGCAGTCTGGCTGCTGCGTTTTGCACTAGCTGAAGCTTCCGAACTGTCTTCAAGGGCAGCCCTACGTAGAGCGCATTACAGTAATCCAGCCTAGAAGTTACCAGAGCATGAACAACTGAGGCGAGATCATCCCTGTCCAGATAGGGGCGTAGCTGGGCTACCAACCGAAGGTGGTAGAACGCATTCCTTGCCACCGAGGCCACTTGCGCCTCAAGAGACAAGGAAGAATCGAAAAGAACTCCCAGACTACGAACCTGTTCCTTCAAGGGGAGTGTGACCCCATCTAGAACAGGGTGAACATCCACCATCTGGGCAGGGGAGGCACTCACCAACAGTGTCTCAGTCTTGTCTGGATTGAGTCTCAGTTTATTAGCTCTCATCCAGTCCATTATCGCGGTCAGGCAATGATTCAGCACATCCACAGACTCACCTGTAGAAGATGAAAAGGAGAAATAGAGCTGCATGTCATCAGCGTACTGGTGGCAACGCACTCCAAAACTCCTGATGACGGCACCCAGAGGCTGCATGTAGATGTTAAAAAGCATGGGGGACAAAATCGACCCCTGAGGAACTCCACAATGGAGAGTCCAAGGTGTCGAGCAATGTTCCCCAAGTACTACCTTCTGGCAACGATCCGCCAAGTAGGAGCGGAACCACTGCCAAGCAGTGCCTCCAACTCCCAACTCCGCGAGTCTCCCCAGAAGGATACCATGGTCGATGGTATCAAACGCCGCTGAGAGATCAAGGAGAATCAACAGAGTCACACTCCCTCTGTCCCTCTCCCGACAGAGGTCATCGTACAGGGCGACCAAGGCTGTTTCAGTGCCAAAACCAGGCCTAAAACCGGATTGAAACGGATCCAGATAATCGGTCTCATCCAAGAGCACCTGGAGCTGATTGGCAACCACCCGCTCCAGAACCTTGCCCAAAAAGGGGATATTTGCCACCGGTCTATAATTGTTCAAGTTATCTGGGTCTAAGGAAGGTTTCTTCAAAAGAGGTCTCACTACTGCCTCCTTGAGGCTACTAGGGACTACTCCCTCACTCAAGGAGGCATTTATCACTTCCTTGGACCAGCCGGTGGTACCAGTCCTGCTAGCCTTGACCAGCCAAGATGGACAAGGATCTAGAGCAGACGTGGTCGCCCGCACCATTCCAAGCACCTTGTCCACTTCCTCAAGCTGCACCAACTGAAACTCATCCAATAATGAAAGACAAGACCGTGTTCTGGACACTTCAATGGATTCATCTGTCATAACATCAGAGTCTAGGTCCCTACGGATGCATGCGATTTTATTTTGGAAGTGCCCTGCAATGTCGTTACAGCGAGCTTCAGATGTTTCAATGGTATCTTGAGGACCAGAATGTAAGAGTCCTCATACAACCCTAAAAAGCTCTGCTGGGCGGCAGAGAGATGTCTTGATAGAGGCAGTGAAGTAGGACTTCTTCGCCGCCCTTACCGCTTTTATGTACGACTTAGTAGAGGCACTTACCAAAGCATAATTGCATCCGTCTGGAGTTCGTCTCCATCTGCACTCCAGCCTCCTTCTCTCTTGCTTCATCACTCTCAGCTCCGGGGTATACCACGGAGCTGTATGAGCTCTGCATCGAAGAGGGCGCGCGGGAGCGATCGTGTCGATAGCCCGGGCCATCTCTGTATTCCACAGTTCGACCAAGGCCTCGACAGGAGCGCCAGTACTATCAGCTGGAAAAACTCCCAGAACCCTCTGAAAACCCATAGGATCCATAAGCCTCCGGGAGCGGACCAATTTAATAGGTCCCCCACCCTTGCAGAGGGAAAGAGTCGTCGTAAGTCTAAAACTCAGCAGGCGGTGATCTGTCCATGACAATGGAGTAGATGAAAAATACTCCACCTCCAGATCACCATCTCCATGACCAGTGGCGAAGATCAAATCAAGAGTGTGACCCGACACATGCGTTGGGCCAGTAACAAATTGAGACAGCCCCATGGTTGTCATGGAGGCCATGAAGTCCTGAGCCGCTCCAGATAAGACAGTCTCGGCATGAACGTTGATATCCCCCAACACCACAAGTTTGGGGGATCTCAACAACACCTCCGAGGCTATCTCTGTCAGCTCAGCTAGGGAAGCTGTTGGGCAGCAAGGTGGGCGGTACACCAACAAGATTCCCAGTCTGTCTCCTTGGCCCAGTACAAGGTGGAGGCACTCTAGACCAGTCATCATCTGGACGACCAGTTGAAGTTTCCGATTCACTTTGAAGGGCAGAGAGCACATTGTAATAATCCATTCTGGAAGATACCAGAGCAAGGAGTATTGTGCCCAAGTAATCTCCATCCAAAAGCGACTGAAGATGACAAAGCATCTGGAGATGGAAAAAGGCACTCCCAGCCACTGAGGCCATCTGAGCCTCCAATGACAATGTTGGATCTAGGAGTACCCCCAAGCTGCAAACCTCCTCCTTCCAGGGGAGTGCAACACCCTCCAGAACAGGCAATCTCTCCACCTCCCAGGCATGAGAACTCTGGACACATAACAACTCTGAATTTTCAGGATTCCACCTCAGTTTATTGGCCCACATCCAGCCCATCACCACCTCCAAGCACCGGGCCAGCACCTCAACTGCCTCTCTTGATTCAGATTAAACAGAGAGACAGAGTTCGGTGTCATCCGTATATTGATGACTCTTCACTCCAAATCCCCTGGTGACAGATCCCAACAGCTTCATATAGATGTTAAATAGCATGGGGGACAAGATGGAACCCTGCAGAACTCCACAGGACAGCTCCCATGGTGCTGAACAGTAGCCTCCCATAACTACTTTTGGGGAGTAGCCCTGATGGTATGAGCAGAAGCACTGAAGCGCAGTGCCCCCAACCTCCATCTCCCTGAGAAGCTCCACAATGATATAGTAGTCAACAGTATCAAAAGTCACAGAGAGATCAAAGGGAACAAACAGAGTCACACTCCCTCTATCTCTCTCCCGACAGATGTCATCAACCAGGGCAACCAAGTTTCAGTACCATGACCAGCTCTGAAACCAGACTGGAATGGATCCAAGTAACAGCTATCTCCCACTGCTGTTCCCCAGCAAATGGTATTTAGAGGTATATTGCTTTTGAACCTAGATCCATAAAGTCATCATGACTAATAGCCAGTGACAGAACTACCCTCCCTGAATTTGTCTAATCCCCTTTAAAGCCAGCTAAGTGTGTGGCCATCACCACATCTTGTGGTAACAAATTCTGTAAATTACTTGTGTTTTGTGTAAAGAAGTGCTTTCTTTAGCCTATCCCATTTCTCCTGTCAATCACTGGATCACCCCAAGCTCTAGCATTATGAGAGAGGGGGGAAAGTTTCTCTACCCACTATTCCCACTGTGCATATTTTATACTTAGCAGGGCCAGCCCAAGACATTTTGCTACCTGACTAAAAGACAAGATGGCACATCCCCCATAGAATCATAGAGTTGGAAGGGGCCTATAATGCCATCAAGTCCAACCCCCTGCTCAATGCAGGAATCCAGGTTAAAGCCCACCACCTCCCTAGGTAATTGATTCCATTGTTGTACCGCTGTAACAGTTTGGAAGTTTTTCCTGATGTTCATCTGAAATCTAGCTTCCTGTAACCTGAGCCCACTATTCCATGTCCTGCACTCTGGGATGATCAAGAAGAGGACCTGGCCCTCTGTGTGGAAACCTTTCAAGTACTGGGAACTGCAGATCTCGTATCTTCCCTCAGTCTTCTCTTCTCAAGGCTAAACATGCCCAGTTCTTTTAGTCTCTCCTCATAGGGCTTTGTTCCTAGTCCCCTGATAATCCTTGTTGCCGTCCTCTGAACCCATTCCAGTTTGTCTGCATCCCTCTTAAAGTGTGGTGTCCAGAACTGGATGCAGTACTCAAGATGAGGCCTACCCAGTGCCAAATAGAGGGGAACCAATACTTCACATGATTTGGAAGCTATACTTCTGTTAATGCAGCCTAAAATGGCATTTGCCTTTTTTGCAGCCACATCACACTGTTGGCTCATATTCAGCTTCTGATCAACAACAATCCCAAGATCCTTAACACATAAGCCAAGTATCTCCCATCTTATAACTGTGCATTTGGTTTCTTTTTCCTAGGTGTAAACCTTTGCACTTATCCCTATAAAATGTCATTCTGTTGTTTTCAGCCTAATGCTCCAGCCTATCAAGATCCCTTTGAATGTTGTTTCTGTCTTTCAGGCTATTAGCTATCCCTCCCAATTTTGTATCATTTGCAAATTTTTTAAGCATTCCCTGCACCTCCTCATCCAAGTCATTCATAAAAATGTTGAAGAGCACTGGGCCCAGGACCGAGCCCTGTGGTACTCCATTCATTACCTCCCCCCATTTAGAGAAGGAACCATTGATAAGCACTCTTTGAGTATGATTCTGTAGCCAACTGTGGATCCACCTGGCAGTTGTTCCACCCAGCCCACATTTAGTCACCTTGCTAATCAGAATATCATGGGGCACTTTGTCAAAAGCTTGGCTGAAGTCAAGATAGATTATGTCCACAGCATTACCACAGTCTACCAGTGAGGTTACATAATCAAAAAACAAGATAAGATTAGTCTGGCAGGATTTGTTCTTGATAAAACCATGTTGGCTTCTAGTAATCATTGCATTATTTTCAAGGTGATTACAGACTGATCCCTTTATAATCTGCTCCAGAATTTTCCCAGGGATCAATGTCAGGCAGACTGGTCTATAGTTCCCAGGTTCCTCCTTTTTGAAGACTGGGACAACATTAGCCCTCCTTCAGTCATCCAGCACTTCACCCATCCTCCATGATTTTGCAAAGATAATAGACAGTGGTTCCAAGAGTTCTTCAGCCAGTTCCTTCAATACTGTAGGATGCAGTTCACAGGGCCCTGCAGATTTGAACTCATTCAAAGTGATTAAATATTCCTGCCTGTACTCTTCCTTTGTGGTCTGGACTTCCTTCTACTTCCTGTATGTGTCCTTTTTTTCCCAGGTCATCCCTAAACTTTCTGGGAAGCCACATTGGCTTCTTCTGCTGTCTTCCCCATTTTTCCTTGACAGAATTATTTGCCATTGTCCCTTTACAATTTCCTCTTTTAGAAATTCCCACCCATCTTGGACTCCTTTTCTCATTGGGGTGGCTTGCCATGGAACCTTATTTACCATTATTCTGAGTTTATTAAAATCTGCTTTTCTGAAGTCCAGGGTATGCATATGACTACTCTCCACTTTTGCGTCCTTCAAAATCAAGAACTCAAGTATGGTCACTTTCCCCCAGAGTTCCTGTAACTGCCACTACATCTACCAAGTCATCTCTGTTGGTTAGAATCAAGTCATGGATAGCTGATCCTCTAGTTGCTTCCTCCACTTCCTGTAGGAGAAAGTTATCTCTAATACAAATCAGGAGTTTCTTGGAGGGGCTGTGTTTGGCAGAATTTGTCCCCCAACAGATAACAGGATAACTGAAGTTCTCCATTACTACTACATTATGTCTACTTGAAACATTGGCAACTTGCTTGGCAAACATTTCATCCTCATCTCCTTGATTGGGTGGTCGGTAGAAGACTCTAACTACCACGTTCCTTTTATTCCTTGCCCCACGTGCTCTAGTCTCATCCACAAGTGCCTGGAAGTGGTTCCATAGTTCCACTGGTGATGGATGTCTTCTCGTTCTTGTGCTCTGTCTACTGCCTGCCCCCCAGAATCTGCTGCCTGAGGCAGCTGCTTCACTTTGCCTAATGGTAGGTCCAGCCCTGCCACTTCGTTATATTTTTCTCCAGCAGTGTGCCTCTGCTCAGGCTGTTTGCTAGCATGATTACAGTTGTGCACAATGGCACCAGAAGTGATTATAGCAACCCTGCACTGCCCTAGCACAACCCTATCACTTCTCCCACACAGAGTCATGCCTATCTATCTATCTATCTATCTATCTATCATTTCCTACACACACACTTTTATCTTCTCAACAACCTATGAGGTAAATAAGCATGGGAGATGGTGACTGGTGCAAGATCACTCAGTGAGTTTCATAGATAAACAGGGGTTTGAACACAGGGCTCCCTGGTTTTAGTCCAGTGTTCACCAACTATATCATATTGATCCAGCGGCCTACTTTTTGTCTTTTGTGCAGTATTTTCCTAATGTAAGAGGAACTGACCCTATCTTACCCAGCCAGTGTAGGACTGATCCTATCCTACCCAGCCAGTGTAACTCAACACTACCTGATTGGGATCTCTGTCTGTCTACCTGATAATTAAGTTCAGCAACTTACTAGTCTTGCAGCAGCAGCAAGTTTTACCAGTTCTACCACTCATACTTGAACGTGCAGCTTGTACAAATCCTCTAATACAATGAAATCCAGAAAGTCTAAATCATGTGCTCTGCCTTGGTCTGATTTACTATGCAACAGCCTAGCATGAATAATTACTTGATAACCCTTGATAAAGGTTGAAAAAGTCTTTGCTTTCGCAAATCAGTTGAGGGAGTGGAGAGGCAAACCATGATGACAGTTACCAAAAGTGGGTTGTGGTCTGTATTGGATCTAACTCTAAAGTGGATATAAATTAAGACTTAAACAATACCACCAAAAAGAAAGACCATGTCTTAAGATGCTGATGATTTTATTAGCCCAATAATGAAAATGTGCACCAACATTTTGAGGTCTCTCTAGCAGTTCATTTGGTGGATGCTTTCTGGTGTTTTTGTGTGTGTCAAAGCAGAGATAGTCAATGTGGCACCTGTCAGATATTTTGGACTCCAACTCCAGTCAGTCCCAATCAGCATGGCCAACAGTCAGGAATGACAGGAGCTGTACTCCAACAACATCTGGAGGGCACTCAAGTTGGCTACTCCTGTCCTAAAATAACAGGACAGTTAAGGTTCTCTACTCTTCAACTGGGGTGTAAAGCCCACATAGGAAGTGGGTAGTGATTACCAGAACCTCTTTCAGTTGAAATCAAGGTAGATCAGATCAGAATCCTGGGCAGCTCTTGGTGTATCCTGTTGACTTAGTTATGGAAAATATTATCTCAACCAAAGGCAAGATGGCTGGCAGGGTCTTCCCTTCCAGTGGCTCCACCCCTTCAGAGAAATGTATGCAAACTTTAGAGGGCCTGTAGGCAATTCTGCAATTGCACACTCATGCATGGCTGTAAAGCAGGAGAAGCTTCAGGCTGTCATCCTTACAGCAAGGATGATGGGAGAGCTATATCCTCAGGCCATGGAAGTGTAAAAGCAGTGCTGAAGGCTCCACCTCAAGTGAGGCAACTGGTGCATCGTCTGAATCGGAGTTCTCATGCAGACACCAGGACAAGGGGCATAACAGATCCAAGAGTTCTCAGCACTTCAGAGGCTATAGATGGATTTTAATTATGCTTCCAAGGAAGGGAAACTTCAACCCTAGGAAGATGAAAATGGAAACCACTGAAGGTTTCACTAATGCAAGACAATTGGTCCTCCTATGTTCAATCTCAGTAAAAAGGCTCTCAGGTAGCAGGGCCTAAAAAGAGCCCTTCCTGAAAAGCTGTTGTTGATTGGTGCAAGCAATACTGGACTAGATGAACCAATGGTTTGATAAAGTAAAGCATCTTCATATGACAAAATGAAGCAAAACACTTTGTTTCTCTAACAGCTAGCTGTTACTCGAGATGAGAAAGTCCAAGTTCAAAAATACAATTACTATAACACTAGAGAATGTTCTCAAATTTGAGGCAGAGTAACTCTGAAATCTCATTTTCGCAGAGTCTGCAATATATCATAGTGTTGCTTTAAACTGTTTTATGTAGTTCTATTATTGTGAACCACCCTGAGCTCCTTTTGGGAAAGAAGGGCAGGTTATACATTTGAAATAATAAATAAATCTATATGTATATTTACACCTATTAGATGGATGGATGGATGGATGGATATCTCCATCTTGTTTCATCGAAGCAACAGCTCTACTTTGCATGGCAAAGTAGTTTAAACTGCTGACTCTTTTCAGAAATAAATCAAATAGTTCCAAAGGTTACAATAGCCTCTTTCAGGCATTTGTTGTAGGTTTTAAGTTAATGCACAAGGGGGGGTGGATGTGGGGATGGGCATGCTAGCTCTGTTGCCATTTCCATCACCCTCTACCAGTTGGAGGGGTAACTTCTGATGAGGGGAAGCTCCTGTACTGGTGGAGCCTCCCCATGCATTTTACAGCCTTGCTTTTCCATGGGTACAACAGGCTTCCAATTTCAAAAGTTACCCCTAAAACTAATGGAGGGAAACCAGAACTATAACAGGAGGCAGGTCTAGCATGCTCTTCCCCACAAGTTACATGTTAACACGGAAGAAGAATACCTGGAGAGGGCTAATGAGAACCTCTCTGAAGATATTCCTTTATGCACATGATTAAGATTGTATTGAGGAGAAATGCAGACAAGTGCATTCATCCCACCCCTCCATTGCTTTGTCACTATCCAAGAATTTTAGGATAACTGCCTGCAGCTAGAAACATGCTGCGCAGAAGCCTACGTTTCCATGGTTCCAAAATGTGTGGGAGATCACACAAGTAGAGCAGGCTTTCTGTCGCAGATGGCAACCCTCCAGGTCAGGGAGGACAATGGGAACATAGATGGAGGGCACAGGTTGAACAAACTCAGCCCTGCTTCCGCCTCCATGTGATATTGTGTAGAGAAAAAAATACTTGAATAGGGCTTAGGTGTCACAAGGTTGCTTCACTAATACTATACTAAGTGCCTTGCTCATGGACCTGGAGTCTCTGCAGAAAAACCCTTGCTCTGAAAATGAGGTATAGCTCTGGAAAGTGCCTTCAGTCTGGGAAGTAGACACATTTAGCAAGCAGTCCAAAAGATGAAGTCAGAAATCCATACTTGAAGACATGAGACCTATTTAGGTGTTTGTAAAACAGGTAAAGGGCCCTGCAGGAATGTGTGGGACTAGCTCCACCCCTTCAATGACAACACATGCACCAGCTATACCCTCAGCTGATGCATGATCAGTGTCAGCCTGAAGAAAGCTGTTTCTATGTGCATAGGCCCAATACAGGAATGGAAACTCTGGTCAATTTTGATTCTCAGGTTAAAACCCTGTGAGTACAGAAGGTGGCCCCTTCAGAATGAGCCAATCACGTATCAGCTAGGGGTGCATGGCCAATGCATGCATCATTGTTGAGGGATGGAGCTAGCCTGTGTGTTCTTATATGCTCCCTCACATGTTCAGTATGCATGGGCACCTGGCAAAGGGACAGAATACGAGGGAGCTGAATTCAGTACTAAGGACAGCTACCAGATAGCATTAGGGTGATTTCCTAGAGAAATATGGAATAAATTCTATAGAGATTTGGTACTTCCCCCTTCCCTTTCTAGGAGGGCATTGTAGAAACAGACCAAAAAGTCACTGCCCCTGAACAAAACCTTTTGGGATGGGTATGGCTCCCCTTATCCATTTCTACTAGCCCCCTTTAGCATGTTTGCAGCAGAGCAATGTTGTGCATGCTTGTCGCTCCCTAGTTAGCTATACTGTACAATTTTACACACACACACACACTTTCAGTCTGTGAAAATCATGCATGTCTTTGCCATGTATCAGCTGCTATGTTCCAAAGCAAAGAAGATTGCTTTTCTTTGGTGGATTATGTGCTCCATTTTGGATCTTTAGGGATCCTCCAAGGGATGGAAGCATTACATAAATATCTTATTAAATTGAAGCTTCTGGATTATGGCTGAAAAGAAGGAAGCAGGGAGAACAATTTGCAAATGCAGAGTAATCAGCCATCTCCCTTTACAAGCTGTAATTGGAATGCACTCTTAAACAACAACCCCCCAAAAAATAACTAGCCAAAGGAATAAAAGACTCCACTAAACCAGCTGGATTTGCTACATGTTTTACAATACCCAGGGAGAAAGAAGCAAGTTAATAAATCTGGGAAATGGTGGCCACAGCAACAAATTGTGTTTTCTCCTCTGGATGGCTTTCCCCCCCACCAATCAACTGCAATTACCAGAAACCTTGGGGTAATATAGCAGTGTTTATGTGTCTTCCACAGCTAGTTCTTTGCACAGGATTAATTTATTCTGCATTTGCAAGGCGCTGATTCATTATCATGCATTACATGGGGGGCTCATTTTGATGGCCAGGAAAATATAACAATAATAACAACAAAAGCCCAGAAAGACTTTGACTGCTTTGGTCTGTTTCCAACAGCTGTTAAAGGGGCCAGACCTCTGGGCTTACAAAACAGGCATCCAGCTAACTTTGCTGGCACTTTGGAAAAAAGAGAACAGAAACAGAAATAATAGTATTTGAAAACAGGGGAAATGGACTAGAGAGTTAAACCATTGTTGCTTGAAGGAGTAGATCTGGACTTCTGTGCCTGTCTAGATTCACAGTCATTCAGACTCAGTGTCATATTACAATTGAATTTTCTGCACATCTTCTATAGAAAAATAAATTTGGGATATAGTTGTTGCTCATGTCAAGAATTTCATCATTATAGTTGCTCAGTTCAAAGACTCGCAAACATATGAGATGGAATTGAGAAAGATTCTTTATAGCTTCCCGACTTTCCTCTGGCTAGAGTAAAATGATATACAGTGTTTCATTATATTAGAATGACCCTGCGTGATTTTTCTTTTTACATAATCTATTTATTCATCTAACCTGCTGGGTTGCTTTTATGCTAACAAATGGGCATTAATAAAATTACTGGTCAAGCCAAGCCTCATTTTCTTTATGGTATTTGCAATTCTCCTGTACTTGGCATGTGTTTGCATATCATGAGATTGCATCATCCTAGACCATCTAGGGATTCCAAGCCAAATTTGTAATATGTGAAAGTAGCAAACACAGGGAAACATTGTAATAGGGTGCCTGGTGGCCTTCTTTTCTTCTAGCCATCTCATCCACCTTCCAGTTATGACTCTGCTTGTAATATTGTTTTTTTATTTGTTTGTTTTTTTAGGTATATAAAAACAAGGGCCAGGGAAGCCATTGAGAATGGCAAGAGAATTGGCAAATGGCTACCAATTAGCTACCGAGCTAAGTTCAAGGTGCTGGTTTTGGTGTATAAAGCCCTATACAGCTTGGGATGGAGATACATGAAAGAACATCTCACCCCTTATATACCCAGTCAATCACTGTAACTCTATAGGTGAGGGCCTCCTGCAGATAATGTCTCATCAGGAGGTCCATTCCACACAACATAGGAAGTGAACCTTTAGTGTTGTGACACCTACCCTTTGGAATTCCCTCTCTTTAAATATTAGGCAAGTACCGTCTCAGTTGTCTTTTCAGCGCCTATTGAGGACCTCCCTCTTTCAACAAGCCTTTTAAGTAGATACCTTCATCCAGTCTCCATCTGTACTGGAACTGTTTTTAAGTTGTTTGTAAGATGTTTTATTTGTAAGATGTTTTGCTTTTAAGTTGTTTTTTATTGTTTTATCACTTGTTGTTTGCTGCCCTGGGATCCTTTTGGGAGGTAAGGTGAGATCTGAAGTTAATAAATAAATGAGAGAAATATTTATTTCACATGAAATCTGAAGAGCATACTACATGTGATATCAAGGTAATTTGATATTGTATTCAAAAATGGCATTTATTTATCATGCATTTCTATCCTTCTTCCTCTAAGGAACTCAAGATGATAGTCATGATATTCATGGAATTATCCCTTTTTTTCTTCACCATAGCCCTGTGAGGTAGTTTAGGTTGAGGGATGGTGCTCAGATCAGCACAAATCAGCAGGAATTTGAACATGCGTTTCTCTAGTCCAAGTCTACTAACCTACCCACTAGATAACTCATCTCTCTTCCTCCCCTCCCCTCCCTCCCTCCTTCCCTATTTAGGAATGGTTTTCTTGTGCAAAGTAGTCATAATTCCACAGCCACGTTGCTACGTTCTCTCCTCATCTTTTTTTCCCTAATGAGCAAATAACTGAGTTATAGCAGAACATTTCCTCACAATATGAATCTTATTTACATATTGTACATAGCTGTGAATGGAATAAAACTGTGGTGCAAATAGCTTCAAGTAGTGCCTCAATTTGTGGTTGTTTTACATCAGCATGGTTTATAGCTGTGTTTACTCCTAACTATGGGATGTGGGTGGGGGAGATAAAGTTTCAATGTTTTTCACATCCTGAGTCTAAATCTATTTTGTATTGAACAACAGTTAGTGTAGGAAGCTTTTGTTCCTTCCTTTCAGCAGTTTACCAAGGTGATTGGAATACTATAAACCACTTAGAATTTTTGCAGTCATGCTTAAACTATGCTTACACCCAAACATATGAATTCCCATGTTCACAGTTCCTGATGCTAGAGATATTTAGGCTTGAAGCCAATACATATCTACTCAAATGCAAGTCCCATTGACTTCAATGGTATTTACTCCCAGGTAAATGAGTATAGGAGTTTAGCCTTTTGATCCAGCAGAGGTTCCCATCATCTGCTTTCTTAACTTATCTGGGAGTAGTCTTACAAAAACAGCCACAGAAGTGCTCTGTCATGATTAAATATCTTGACATCATTTATAGAGTGTACACAGAGTTCCAGGGTACTGGAAGCTTTTCGTATGAGGGCTGCATATGACACTTCCCTCCCCTGGGACAAGAAGGAGGCTGACCTGTGGCTTCAGTTCATGTCTCATGTGAGGCCATCACCCGGTGACAGATCAGATAGCGGCCACCTTTTGACCAGACAATCACCATTCCCCCCTGCCCGCGGGACCGCGGGCCAGGGGGTTCAATCCCGCCTACTCTGCTGGGAGTTCAGCTCCCGTGGTTCCTGCAGTCGCAGCTCATGCCGTTTTAGACACGAATGTTCTATGTGTGGCGGACAGCATGCCTGCACAGCCTGCCCCAGGAGACATTTCTTTAGGGGTGGGAATAGAGATCCCCCCGGCCCCAGGAGACAAGGGCCTCAAGGGGCAACTCAAGGAAAAGGGCCCCAGCCCAGTTAAGTTAGCAGAGTTACGACGCTTGTTAACGTTTTACCCCTCAGTTAAAGATGTTCGGTTTCTCTTAGAGGGTTTTACTTCAGGGTTTCGGATCCCTTACACTGGACCTAGGCGCGCATTCCGGTCCAGGAATCTTAAGTCTGTCTTGGGCATGGAACAAATAGTCCAAGAAAAGATAGATAAGGAAAGGAAGGCGGGCAGGGTTTTAGGCCCCTTCCTTTTACCACCCACTGCCTCCCTACGTGTCTCTCCTCTGGGCATCGTTCCAAAGAAAACGCCTGATGAGTTCTGTCTAATACATCATCTCTCCTATCCCCACGGCCAGTCAGTAAATGATTTTATCCCGCACCACCTCTGTTCGGTGCGATACACCCCATTTGACTGTGCGGTTACCATGGTCAGGGGCTGTGGCATCGGGGCCTTGATGGGAAAGTGTGATATAAAATCAGCTTTCCGCCTCCTCCCTGTCCATCCTGAGGATTTCAAATTGTTAGGTTTTGCTTTTGCAAACAAATTTTATGTGGACCGAGCATTGCCCATGGGCTGTTCGATTTCTTGCTCAGTATTTGAGCGTTTCAGTTCTTTCCTGGAATGGGCGGTCAAGAGGCGGTCTGGTTCGGAATCAGTGATTCATTATTTAGATGACTTTCTGTTTGCTGGCCATGCATGCACTGGCGATTGTAAGGATCTTATGGATCATTTCACTGGGTTATCTGAGGACTTAGGAGTCCCATTGGCGGAAGAGAAAACCGAGGGCCCATCCCCTATTATTACTTTTTTAGGCATTGAAATAGATACCTTAGCCCAATGCTGCAGGCTCCCACTAGAGAAGTTAGACTTACTAAAAAGAAAGGTGGCACAAGTTATTGCCTGCAAAAAGGTAACTCTACTTTCTCTTCAGGAGCTTGCTGGTTCATTGAACTTCGCTTGCAGAGTAGTAGCGCCTGGTCGCGCCTTCCTTCGAAGGGTATATGAGGCCATGTCAGGGCTTTCTCACCCCCGCCACCACGTTAGGGTCTCAGCAGCCTTAAAAGCAGACCTTACAGTCTGGTCTACGTTTTTGCATGAGTTTAATGGGGTTTCTTTTTGGAGACAGGACCGCCTCCTGGAGGCCGAACTACAGGTCCACTCAGATGCCTCGGGGTCTTTTGGATTTGGGGTTATTTTCAATGAACTATGGTGCCATGGTAGCTGGCCACAGACCTGGGTACAAGAGGGTTTGGTTAGGGATTTGACCCTCCTGGAATTCTTCCCAATAGTGGCGGCAGTGTATCTTTGGCCGGATAGGTTTCGGGATACCACAGTCCATTTTTGGTGCGATAACTTGGCCATGGTACACGTTATCAATTCACTGTCATCAAGGAATCCTAGGGTCATGCACCTAGTACGCGCTTTTGTTTTACACTGTCTCCGATTTAATATATTGTTCCTGGCACGCCACGTCCCCGGTACTGATAATAGTATTGCTGATGCTCTGTCACGGAACCAGATGGAGAGATTTTGACAGCTGGCACCGTGGGCCAGGGCTCAGCCAGACGTGGTACCACCTGAACTATGGGAGATTGGCGTCTTGAATCTGAACAGGCAATAAGCCTATCCATTGCGCCCAGCACTATGGCCAGCTACCAAAGATCAGGTAGGGAACTATTAGTTTTCCGGGCTGAAAGGGGATATGCGCAGCGATGGCCTGTCCCTGTGGAACACCTCATTGAGTTTTGTATGGAAGGCAAGAGGAAGGGCCTTGCAGTCAAGACTATTAGAAGTAAGCTTTCCAGCCTTTCCTTTTTAGCCAAGTCCCAGGGATTTCAGGATTTCTCGAATGACTTCCGCATACGTAGGATGTTGGAAGGTTGGACCCGGGGGCACATAGTGGCTCCAGATGCCCGTTCACCCATTCACCCGGAAGTTCTTCAAGGACTTCGGCTACAGTGGGAGGTGCTATGCGCTTCCACTTATGAAGCACGGTTATTTCACGCTGCCACACTCACACTTTTCTTTGGAGCATTCCGGATCAGCGAGGTAGTGGCCGGGTCCAAGGCTGATTCTTCCTTCAGGGCTCTGTTGATATCTGACCTCAGTTGGCGTAATGAGCAGGCCCTAATATGACTACGATGGTCAAAAACTGACCAGCGTAGAAAGGAACGGGTGGTTTTGCTTTCTCCAACACTGGATCGTGGCATTTGTCCAGTGGCTGCCTTACGGAATTTTGTGGCCATGAGGGGCCAACACCATGGATATCTGTTTGTTCATCAGGATGGTACACCCCTCTCTAAATTCCAATTCTGGGCACTAACCAGGAGGGCCCTTGCTATTTTGGGGTTTGACCCTCGGTTATTTGGGACTCACTCCTTCCGTATTGGTGCGGCTTCCACAGCCGCATGCCTGGGTTTTTCACAAGAGCAACTGCAGGCACTGGGGAGGTGGCGTTCCAATTCTTATAGATCTTATGTTAGGCCATTCCAAGGGATTCAACACACCCAGCCTTGAAAATTTGTTGTTGTTTACATGTTCTGCTGTTTGTTTTGGCAGGCCACTGGAGGGGAGACGGAAGAGCATGCATCCTTCTTTGTGGCCATAGTATGGTCTTTTGGGCAGGCCGCCGGGCAGCAAACTCACGTGTTGGCACACAGCTGGGGCTGAGCCAGTGGGCCACAGTGCAGTGGCTGGGCCGCCAAGGGATGCGATGGGACGGGCTCCTCCCTACGCTTTTCCGTTCTGCAGTGGTTTGTGAGGTACCACACTTTTTGGTCATTCACCTGGGCGGCAATGACCTGGGGATGCTGAGAGGCAGGACTCTTATTGAACAGGTGTGCGCTGACTTCCGGGCCATCGAAGGACGCTGGCCGGGAGTGTGTTTGGCGTGGTCTGATATTTTACCCCGTAGGCAGTGGAATTGCATAGGTGACCCTAGGGGCATAAATAGGACCCGCAAGAAAGTCAATAGGCAACTCAGGCTGGCTCTTTTGGGCTCTGGTGGGTCAGTCATACACCATCCAGAGATAAGACACACTAGGTTGGAACTATATAGGTCAGATGGAGTCCATATGACAGATATGGATAATGACATCCTTTTGGAGGACCTGCAGGGGGGGTTATGTGAGCTGCTCAGATGTGGGATAAGTCGGGACTAAACTGAGGTTTGTCCCCTCTTTGGTGGCATGGAAGTGCGGGAAAGGTTAATGGTGAAGGGCAGCTAGGTGACACCTTTAGGCACCTTTGAAGGTGATCAGCGGTCCCAGAGACCTGCAGCTCCGGGTTTTTACAGCCTGAGGGCAGGATACGGGTCGCCTTTGGGGCCAACATGTCTCATCCACTCGGAGTTTCAGGGCACCAGGGGCAGGCGGTGACGCAGGTTGGCCTTCCTACACACCCTATGGGTGTGGTCAGGGCAAGTGGTTGGCAGATTGCCAGCCCCTTGCCTGGCAGGGGTTGAATCGCCCCAATAGCTGCAAGCAGGCTTTGCCTGACTCACCAGTTGAATCCCGCACTTATGTTCCCCTCTGCAGGTTCATTATACAATGTGAATTTGGTTAATAAAGTGGCCCGTTATTTAACCCAAATATATATTGTGTCTGTGTCTTATTTCACCCCTGGGCCGCAACTGAATAAATACAGTTTGCAAGGGTCCACGGGGATCCTCCAGCCCGCATTATGCCTTTAGGTAGGCAATTCAATTCCTTTAAGGATTCCTGACATTAGGTATATCTTTAAAATAAACAGAGAACAACAGAGCAATCATATGTTTGTTTACTCAGTTAGCCCTGCTTTGTAAGTTTATGCAGATGTAATCAGAAATAAGTTCCTTTGTGTTCAATGGGTCTTACTCCCAGTCCCTAGTAAGTGTGTTTAGAATTGTAGCCCTTATCTGGAATCTGACTGATGACCCTGGAGAAGTGGTGATGTTTGGTGAGGAAACTCTTACCTACCCACCTCCTTTGGATTTTTGCTTTGCACAAGGTGAGCTGTGTTACCCCACAATTACCCTTGGGGGTGTTTTCTTAAGATGCCCTAGCTGCTTTTGCCTCCCTAATCAAGTCAGCAGCTAGAATAGGGTTCAGGTACTTCCCCAAGGGAATGGCTAAAGGAAAGCAGTGCCTACTTCTGGGCTCCATCTATACTATTCTTCCTCCTAGGCTAGATGCTATCTTTTGAGATCCTTTCCCTCATGCACCCAACTCAGGTTCCTGCAAGTTATAACAGAATTTTGATCTGTTCTTCTCATGCTGCTATGTTAAGTCCCTCATTTTTCCCATTTAGTGACCATAATGTAGATTCTCCCCTCCCCAAATCAAATGAGACCTCCTTTCTTTTTATACCACAGATTTCCCAATGGAACTATACTTGGCTCCAGACTATATTCTGTTCACCTTACTCTCTCAGGTTATATTTTACATCTTATTGCTTCCTATAAGGGGAATCTATATCCTGAAGTGGGGATGGGGAACCATAGAATAGGAGAGTTGGAAGGGGCCTGTAAGGCCATCGAGTCCAACCCCTTGCTTAATGCAACAATCCAAGTTAAAGCATACCCAATAGGTAGCTGCCAGCTGCCTCTTGAATGCCTCCAGTGTTGGAAAGCCCACCACCTTCCTAGGTAATTGATTCCACTGTCATACTGCTCTAACAGTTAGGAAGTTTTTTTCATGATGTTCAGCCAAAATCTGGCTTCCTGTAATGTGAGCCCATTATCCCTTGTCCTGCTGGTGTTGCTGGAGTCCAACTTCATCATGACTGGGGCTCAACAACATCTGGAGGGCCACAGATTCCCCATTCCAGGCCTATGGAATCTACCGTGTGACACCCACAGTGGAGGAAACAGAAGTCCTAAAACTGTCTAGTGATTTTATCTTCTCATCTTCAAATAGAGATATTGGTATAGTTGGATGCTGCATATAATGCAAGATGGTGTACCATGTTCTGTCTCATTATTTAACTGGGCTTAGAGTACTGTTTGTTGTGAAGTTTGAACATCTCCACCTTTCCTTTCAGTTAATGTCACTGATCAATATATTTTCTCTACTTACTATTAAATTAATGGCCATAGTTCTTCATCTGTTTATCTTTCTTATTTCAGGGAGGGAAAATCCTGATTGCAAACAACTCTTTATGATTTCAAATAAAAACAGATAAATGATTGCAATGTTTTGCCAGTCTTCCAATTTAGTTGAAACATGGGCTGTACATCTTCATTATGTCATGTTTTATTCCCCATCTTATGAAGATGCCAGGGAGCAATGTACTCTGACAGCAAGATGAAGGAGAAAAGGAAGCAAACATGTTCCATTGAGAAGGTTTTTTTCTGTTGGATTTTATGCACTCCCAAATAACCAAATTACCTCCCCTTTCCTCTCATAACAAACATTCAGCACAAGCCCAGTATACAAAAAAAAAAAAGACAGATTTTGCAGCTTGAAGTTCCAATCAAATTTTCATGTGCAAACCAAACTGTGATTTAGATTGGTCAGTAATCTTTTCACACAGCCTTTTCTGCTTGCCTGGTAGCTGATTGATGGTTAGTCAAAAGCTCTCTCTAGGCGTGGCTCCATGTATACACTAAATCACGAGTTGCCAACAGAGCACCTGTGAGCGCCAATGTCCCCAGCAGTGCCTCCTATGATTCCTGTGAAAAGTCTCAGTAAATTACCCCTCAAAAATCCACAATTCATGAGAGACTGCTCTTCCTGTTCAGTTCCTCTTTGTACTGGCTCAGCCTCTCCTACATAGAACACACACCCTTCAACATGCCCACATTTCATTGGATGCCCAAAATGGGCATCCTTCCTCCCTTCTGTTATGAATAGAGGAGAGTTGCAAAGAGTTACTCTCTGAGTGTCATGGGGGTTGCTCATGTAGGTGCGTTTTTTGTTGATGATGGAGGGGCTGGGGAGGTATGCCTGCACCATTTTGTGGACTTCTCTTTCTCTCCTCTTTTAGCTGTGGCAGCCATTTTGTGTTATGCCATGTCCCCACAGCAGACATTTTGTGCTATGTCACACCCTCATGCCAGCCACTTTCTGACTGGCATGTCCTCAAAATTCCAAATGTGCCCATTGGCCCAAAAATGTTGGAAACATGGAGGGTGCAGGACTAAACTCCACTGACAACAACCCCAGTGTTACTGACTGGGCCACCTCTGACATCTATGAACAGAGCAGGATGTGTGAAAAGGGGTGCCTGTGAATATATATGTTGTACACACATGGGTGCTCAACATGATCAGGACCCCCAAGTTCATGGATAGACACTGACATAAATAGATATTCCTGGAAATGAGATCTGATTTATTCCAAAAACCTCTTTAAATGTTTCCTTAACAGATGCCTATTGCTGAATCCACAATTGCGTCCATGCTGGTTCAGAAACCAGCACTGTGATTGTCCTCCTCAACACCTTCTTTACAATTACTGCTTGTACACCTAGTTCTGAATGTGTGAGGCTGGTATGTTTTGTAAAAATGTCTTTAGGAGTAACCATGCAGGTGAAAGGCTCTAAGTGTGCTTAGACTGGCATAGGAACAACCACAGAGATAGTCGCAGTCATGCCTGAAGGTCTGTCACATAAGAGACAGCAAAGATTTCTTCTTTCCTGCTCCAGAAAGGAGGACTAGATCTAATAGGCTTTAGGTAGGTTTTGGGTAAGTGATAGGAGGAATTTCATAATGGTAATATCAACTTGACAATGGAACCAGGGGTGCAGCCTCTCCCTTGATGGAGGACTTCAAGCAGAGGTTGAAGAGCAGTCTGTTGGTGATGTTCTAGCTCTTGATTTCCTGCATCAGTAAGGAAATTATCCTCTACATCAATAGGTCAAAGCATCCTCTGACTCCTATGATTCCATGAATGTATAGAGAGGGGTCTTGATCCTGAAAAAGTCACATCCACTAAACCTCCTGAAGACAATGTTTTTTTTGAGAGAGGAGAGTTTCCTAGACAACTCCTATTCATGTTAATGTGGAGTTTGCATGGGTGCTGCAGAAAATGTTCATCATGACTCACTGTCAGGATTGTTAAAAACATAGGATGCTTCCTTATATCACTGGTCCGTCAAACACTGACTGCCAATAGCTCTCCAGGGTTTCAGACTGGAGTATTTCACAGTCCTACCCAGAGAAGCCCAGGAATGGAGATAAGATTTTTTGCACAAAGCATGCACTCTAATAATAATAATAATAATAATAAATTTAATTTTTGTGTCGCCTATCTGGCCGAAGCCACTCTAGGCGATGTACACATTAAAATGCAGTAAAATACAATATAATACAAAATAAAATATAATGCAGTCAACACTAATGTAGCAGTATAAAACCATGTAGGGCAATCAATAACAATTATAAAACAATCACAGAAAAATTAGCCCACCCCGGAGATCCCAAAGGCCTGTCCAAAGAGCCAAGTTTTCAAGGCTCGGAGAAATGTATCAAGGGAAGGGGCATGGCGAAGATCGAATGGGAGGGAGTTCCAGAGAGTGGGGGCCGCCACTGAAAATGCCCTCTCTCTAGTCCCCACCAACCTAGCTGTTTTTGTTGGTGGGACTGAGAGAAGGCCCTGCGTGGCTGATCTAGTCGGGCGGCTTAATTGGTGGTACTGGAGGTGCTCCTTCAGGTAAACTGGACCGAAACCATATAGGGATTTAAAGGTTAATACCAACACCTTGAACTGGGCCCGGAAAACAACTGGAAGCCAGTGTAGATGAAATAATACTGGCGTGATGTGATCACGGCGGCGGCTGTTTGTAAGCAAACGAGCCGCCGCATTCTGCACCAGTTGTAATTTCTGGACCGTTTTCAAGGGTAACCCCACGTACAGCGCATTGCAGTAGTCTAATCGAGAGGTGACCAGGGCATGTACCACCAGTGGGAGCTGATGGATAGGGAGGTAGGGTTGCAGCCTCCGTATGAGGTGTAGTTGATACCAAGCTGCCCGGCTCACTGCCGAAATCTGAGCCTCCATGGACAGCCTGGAATCAAGAACAACCCCGAGGCTACGGACCTGATCTACAGAGCAAGCAGAAGTGGTACAAGAATGGTACACAGGCCATGCTATTCTTATTTTGCTGCACTTTCATTTTTTTTCCTAGTTGAAGATGAACTGTTCTAGTTGCGAACTTTCTTTCTTCAGCTGAAGTGAGGATGCAGCAACCCTTTAGTACCCAAATAAACTTAACAGATGTTTCCTCTTCACTAGGTGGAGAGGTCAATGTTGCAGGAGCCATTTCCTTTGCACAAAGAAAAATAATCATTTACCTTCAATTTAACTGACAGAAGTCAATTAGATGAATTCACTATCAGCCTGTAACTATGCTAGAGAAAATTCCCATTCAATCTCAAGGGCTAGCTAAAGTCAAGTACCTTTCACTGTTTGTTTTGCAATACCACATTGTACGAGAAAAAATAATTCCACCGAGAAGAAAAATTGTTTGAATTCTCTATTTAAAAAAATAACCGAAAAGCTACTTTCATACACTTTTCCAGCTGAGTACATATGCCAATGGGTTTTTTCCCCCTCTGTGCATGTAGTGGATTGTTTTTTATGATCAATGACTACAGAGATTTTGACCTTCTTTTTCTTGTTTATCAAGTCATTTTTATTTATTTTTGGCCAGGAAGAACCTATGGTCAAAACAGTTCTATATATCAATGGTTAAGAAAATAAGAACATAAGAAGAGTTCTGCTGGATCAGACCATGGCCCATCTAGTCCAGCATCCTGTTCTCACAGTGGCCAACCAGATGCCTATAGGAAGCCCAGAATGAGAACCTGAATGCAACAGTACTCTCCCCACTTGTAATTCACAACAACTTGCATTCAGGGACATTCTGCCTCCAACAGTGGAGGTAGAATATAGCCATACTACAAATGGTGGTGAAGCTAGTTGAGTCTTATTTCTACACTAGCAATTTGACAATGTCCTAAATTAGTATACTAACTTACATAGTGCAGGGCTGGCTGTGTGGCCTGCACAGCTCTGTCCACTCCTTGCCTCTCAAAATCTGCTGTTTAAGATAGCCATCTCACTCCCTTATGGTAGGCCTGGCCCTGTTCAAGAAGAATTTAGACACTGGAGGAAAGGTAACAAGCTCTAACAGCCTGTTTTTTATTTTAATGTTTGGTCATTCTTCTTTACTTGAAACAATTTCCTTCCGTCCCACTTATTGCTCTCCCCTTCTCCTGCTTCATAGCAGCTCTTCTCAGTCTATCAGTTTCCATCAGGATATTCTGGATCTAGTAAAATCAAATCGTAATTGCATTGCCTCATGACAACCACTTACACTGATTAAGAGGTCCAAGGACACAGAATTCCATAAGAACATAAGAAGTGCCTGCTGGATCAGGCTATAGCCCAGCTAGTCCATCATCCTGTTATGACAGTGGCCAACAAGATAGTTCCCAAACTTTTTTCCCAATGGACATCTTGAAAATTGCTGAGTGTCTTGGCAGACCACTTTAATGATTTTTCTGCATGTTGTTGTTATGTGCCTTCAAATAGATTTTGACTTATGGCTAGCCTATGAATCAGCGGCTTCCAATAGCATCTGTTGTAAACCACCCTGCTCAGATCTTGTAAGTTCAGGTCTGTGGCTTCCTTTATGGAATCAATCCATCTTGTTTGGTCTTCCTCTTTTTCTACACCCTTCTGTTTTTCCCAGCATTATTGTCTTTTCTAGTGAATCATGTCTTCTCATGATGTGTCCAAAGTACAATAACCTCAGTTTCATCATTTTAGTTTCTAGTGATAGTTCTGGTTTAATTTGTTCTAACACCCAATTATTGGTCTTTTTTGCAGTCCATGGTATGCACAAAGCTCTCCTCCAACACATTTCAAATGAGTGGATTTTTCTCTTATCCTCTTTTTTCACTGTCCAACTTTCACATCCATACATAGAGATCAGGAATACCATGATCTGAATGATCCTGACTTTGGTGTTCAGTGATACATCTTTGCTTTTGAGGACCTTTTCTAGTTCTCTCACAGCTGCCCTCCCTAGTCCTAGCTGTCTTCTGATTTCTTGACTATTGTCTCCCATAGTCTGAATGATCCTAACTTTAGTGTTCAGTGATACATCTTTGCATTTGAGGACCTTTTCTAGTTCTCTCATAGCTGCCCTCCCCAGCTTCTAATTAGCCTTCTTCTAATTTCTTGACTATTGTCTCCCTTTTGGTTAATGACTGTGCCAAGGTATAATCCTTGACAAGTTCAATGTCCTCACTGTAGACTTTAAATTACATAAATCTTTTTGTCATTATTTTAGTCTTTTTGACGTTCACGTGTAGTCCTGCTTTTGTGCTTTCCTCTTTAACTTTCATCAGCATTCGTTTGAAATCATTACCTGGTTTCTGCCTGTTGTAGGAATTGTAATGTACTGTGCTAGATGCTGTATCCTTTTTAATTGTATTTTATTGCTTATTTTATTTCTTATCTAATATACTCCCTAGAATTCAAATTATAATACAATAAAATACAATCTAAGAAATAAAATAAGCAATTAAAATCCAATTAAAAACCAATATGCATATTTAACGTGATGGATGTGCCATCTCCGATCTTCAACCACTATATACATGTGTTGGGACTGCCTGAATGAAGCTCGTGAACCAGTGGGAACCCCTGCTATGACATACTTATGTAAGCTCTAGCTGTAGATTTTATTTTTAATTGTTATTTTAATATTGTTGTTATGGGTTAACATTAGCATTTAAATAAAGTTCATATATCATAATACAGTCCAGCTGGGACAAATAATTATACCTCCTAAGGTGTTTCCTTTGTTATATAAGAAAGCAAAGGTAGTAGGGAGGTCAATATTAAGAAAGAAAGAAAGAAAGAAAGAAAGAAAAAGAAAGAAAAAGAAAGAAAGAAAGAGAAAGAAAGAAAGAAAGAAAGAAAGAAAGAAAGAAAGAAAGAAAGAAAGAAAGAAAGAAAGAAAGAAAGAAAGAAAGAAAAAGAAAGAAAGAAAGAAAGAAAGAAAGAAAGAAAGAAAGAAAGAAAGAAAGAAAGAAAACCCATTCCTTCAACTGCTTGCAATAGTACCCTTGTGCATGTCATTGACCAGATGTCTCCCTGTAGGCTTCTGTAAAACGTAGTGTTCAGAAAGTTTCCAGAAAGACTGTGAAGGGTTAATGTGTGCAGCAGCTCAAGGACAACTCGAAGGAGAGGCTGCAGCTGGCACAGAGCAAACCCTGTGTATAAAGCCTTGGAAAAGAAACCGCAAGGTGTGGGGGGTGTTAGTAAGTGGACTAGAACTGTATCATTGATTTACTTTGCCTAAGGGATTAGTAAAGATCCATCCTTTACACGTCTCGCTGTTGTTCGTCTTTATTCTATTCGTTCGTGGCATTCAAGTACTATGGAAAGTGGGCATATCTTGGGAATCTAGAGCTTCACACAACACTCCCATGGATATAAGAACTCTGACCAATCAACTGTTTGGAAAGGGAAAGCCACAAATCATTTGATACATGGGATCCCAGCTCTTCTAAAAGCTTGGGGGGGGAGCTTTTGGAGATACCCTCCAATGGTCCCTCAGCTTATGGAAGTTTCCCCTTCCTCAGTGCTGCTACCTGTGGTGGCTTCTCCTCTTTTTCACTATCCTTTTCACTCACCCAAAGAGCCAATGTGTGGTCAAGCAAACAGGCAACAATGGCAAGAAGCAGAATATACCACTTATGCCCTCTCCTCTGGGCAGTGGTGGCAAGGGCCCAGTTCTCACCACTGTGCTGCTCCTGCTCACCCACCCAAGCAAATGAGCAAACAAGCAAATATGACAAGGAACAGCAGCAGCGGTCAGTCTGGAATCGACAGTGCCCCCATCAGCTGCCTGATGATGTCAACTTCTACTTCCAGTCCAAGGATTCAGCTTTGTACACAACATGCAATGGACTGTCCCACACCCTAACTTCTGTTAAGCTGTATTCCTAATCACTCCTAGAGAGAAGCTAACACAACATCAGGAGACTGGCATTTACTTCAACACTAACTGGGTTTTTTTCTCTCTCTTCAAATAAGCATCTTTTGCTCAGTAACAAATGGTCCCCTTGCAAGGCAGTTTTCCTCGCACTCTATTAATCTCTCTGGCACCTTCAATTTCAAAGGCTCAGCTTAAGTTGGTTCAGCAACCTGACAACTGTCACGTCTACTGCACGAGCACAAAGAAAGGGCAATAAATTAAATAAAGTTGAGTTTGAGTCCTCATTAATCAGGTATCGGCAGGACTTTATTAATAGTGGTAATTAGGAGAATTGAAGTGCCATGGCATCAGTGCAAGAAAACTTCCCCATTTAAATGTTTCTTGGTGTTGACCGACCAACTGCCTTCCAGTTAGAGAGCACCATGGATCATTTCTGTTTTGTGTTACTAAGGGAGAAGTAAAGTTTTGAAATGCTAAAGCTCTTTATATGCCAGCAGCAGTAGCATCACTTTTTTGAACAAATGATTTCCCTCTACTACCTACCTAACTTACAAATAAAAACGTTGATTAGGGGCAAGAGATTAGGCTTGCCCATTTTAGACATGAGATTTCATCTGTGCTATTTTTGAGACAGCAGTCAAATGCTTTCAATGGCTTTTTTGTTGTGGCAGCATCACTGGTACAGAGTACCAGCGCCTCTTTTTTTTTGCTGCTCATGCCAACCATTTTCTGCTGGCACCCACAGTACTTTTATCAAAATATGAGTACTGGCACCTCATTTTTTACCCAAAAAGCACTAAATGCTTTAATAGTGGGAATTTATCATGAATTTCAGAAAAGCCAGGTTTTTAGGTACCACAGAAATGAGATTCTTATGTTTTATGTTGCTTGACATTAATGTGAGTGTGTTGTGTAGCCTACATTCACACCATATATATATTTCACTATTTTACCACTTTAAACAGTAATGGCTTTCCCCAAAGAATCCTGGGAAGTGTAGTTTGTGAAGGGTGCTGAGAGTTGTGAGGAGACTCCTATTCCCTTCACAGAGCTACAGATCCCAGAGTTCCCTGGAAAAAGGTACTGACTGTTAAACTACTGTGGGAATTTATTTATTTATTTATTTATTATTGCATTTGTATACCACCCCATAGCCGAAGCAGCAAGGATGGAATTCTGAACAGTGACCACATTTACACTGTACATTTATTCCACTATGATTCCGCTCTAAGCAGCCATGGCTTCCCCCTAAGAATCCTGGGAAGTGAAGTTTGTGAAGGGTGCTGAGTTGTTAGGAGACCCCTATTCCCCTCATAGAGCTACAATTTTGGATTCTCTGGAAAAAGAGGGACTGACTGTTAAACCACTTGGAGAATTGTAGCTCTGTGAGGAGAATACAAGTCTCCTAATAACTCTCAGCACCCTTTACAAACTACCCTTCCCAGGATACTCTAAGGAAAGGCTTGACTTAAAGTGGAATAACAATGGAATAAATGTCTGGTGTGAATACGATCCAAGTTGTCTAAATTACAGTTAACTTAAAAGCTGACTAGTGGCAGTTTTTGATTGTCTCCAAGCTGAATGAGACCTTGCCTTCCCAAGCTCGTGTACAATAAAGTTTATAGCAGAGGTGGGGAACCTTTTTCAACACAAGGGCCACATTCCCTTCTGAGCAACCTTCCAGGGATCACATGCCAGTGGTGAATAACCTCAGAGGTAAAAGTGGCCCAGGCAATGGATGTAAATTTCACCTTTGTACAATAGGTTCATTTCTACACACACATATTCCTCCTCTATCCTGCATCAAGACAAGCAAGAACCACTATCAGAGTTGAAGGACACATTCCCACTAGTGAAAAATACTTTAGGAGGATGTGACTGAGGAGGGGTGTGGCCTGGGGAGGATCCCAAAGGGCCAGGTAAAGAGGCATGGGGGGCTGCAGTTGGCCCCCAAGCCTGAAGTTCTGGACCCCTGGTCTATAACTTGTGGATTGATGCTGCACTTGATTTTAAAAGAAGCAGACCTGGGGAAAAACCCTTTCACTCATAAGCATGTTTAGTTAAACACCCCCTTTGCCTTCTCTCCTACCTTTATACTTTCTTCTTTATATCTACCACCTGACAGCTATGATTGGCATTTCTAGCTTTTACTTCATTACCCTCCCTCCAAATTGATCCTTTCTAGAGAGACATGAATGGAGGTGAGATGCATGTGAAAAACATAATTACAAGGTTTCACTGGGAAAAAAAGAAATAAGGGAAATGTTCCCCTCTGGGTTTGATCAATAATGCAGCACTTGTTATCTTGATCTTCCTAATAAACCACAAACAGCCTAGATAAATTTCTCTGTGAAATCAATCCCTTGCAAGAATTCTGCCACTGAGTTGCCAGTATAGGCAACTGCAAAAATGCAAAATAAAATGGGCCAATTTTATTGACCATACGTTATCTAACCCTTATAGGTTATATAGATTATCATAATTAGAGATAGGCATTGCAGGATGTGAACTTGTCTTAATTTTCTCTGATTTGTTAGTGTGTGGAATGCTGTGGGTTATATTCAGCTAAGTCCTGCTCAGAACGGACCCACAGGAATTAATGAACCTAAGTTAGTCATGGCAATTATCTTGTGGGTCTACTCAGAATAGGGCTAGCACTGAATATCATTCTCGGTGTGTGTACTAAACAACAATGTGGTTTGCCATGGGATTCTTTACAAGCTTACTCTACGTGGGGATTATTGCAATGTGTTCTTTGTGGGGCTGCCCTTGAAGATGGCTGGGAAACTACAACTGGTCCAGAATACAGCAGCCGGATTTCTGGCTGGGGTTCCATTTATAATAGTGGTTCCCAAACTTTTTTTCCCCATGGACCACTTGAAAACTGATGATGATCTTAGCAGACCACTTATTGGTTTTTCTGTCTCCTGTAGCAATTGTAATTCACTGTGCTAGATGCTGCATGAATTTTATTTTATTGCTTCTTTTATTTCTTATATTGTATTTTATTGTATCATAATTGGCACAATATAAGAAGTAAAAGAAGCAATAAAATACAATAAAAATCAATATGAATATTTAATACAGATATGCCATGGACAAAGGCCAGGGTAAAGAGGTGTGTCTTCAGCTTATGATAAAAATTATACAAAGAAGATGCCAGATGCATCTCTGTGGGGAAGGAAGGAAGCTCTCAGACCACTGGTGGTCCATGGACCACAGTTTGGGATCTCCTGATTTATAACACACACAATCCCTGTTTTAAAACAGCTGCCCTGGTTGCAAATTCATTTCCAGGCCCAATTCAAGGTGTTCATACTTGTATTTAAAGCCCTAAACAATTTAGGCCCCAAATATCTGAAAGACCACTTCTTTCCATACAGACTGTCTTGGGTTTTAAGATCAGCAGAGGGAGCCTTCTTGGTATTTCCATCACCCTCAGAAGTTGGGGAAGTCTAAGGGAGGGCATTCTCTATGGCAGCACCTAAGCTGTGGCATTCCCTCCCCACACCGATTCATCTGGCACCTTCATTGTATAATTTTCATCATAAGCTGAAGACACACCTCTTGGCCGTTGGCACCAAAGATAAATATTTTTATGACCCACTCTATTCTTATGGGTGTAAATTATTTTAACTGGTTTCTATATTGTATTTTTACATTGCTGTAATCCACATTGGTACTTTACAGTTTGGGGAGGGTAAGAAATCAAATAACAGCAGCAACACAGAAGGTGATGGGGGAAGAGATGAGAGTGGAATTAGCATGCCTCCCTTGCCTGTAGAATTTTCATATTTCTATAACACCTGAATAAGGCCCTGAATAGCAGAAGCTGGTCAGTAAGGGCAAATGGGACACTGCCCCACTAACCACAGTCTGCCCTTACTTAGCCCCCAACTGCCAGCCTGACTTATTTATAACCAGTCCAGGGGGGTGGCACTGTCTATGAGCTTCTCCTCCTTCTTCTTAGTTTTGTCCATGTAGAATTCAGCAGGGAGGATGATGGGGACAACTCTAATTGGTTGGTTTCATGCACAATTGGCTATGGCTCCATCTACTGTTGGGAGCCCTGCCTTTCATTCTACCAGTCCCAATAGGCATCAGCCACCATTGGGTCTAACTGAGATCCATATTTGAAATTACAAAGAATATTTCACAGGTTAGAGAACAGTTAACCTGTAACCCATTGGGCTAAATGCAGCCCACCAGCCTTATATGGTGGCCCACTGTCAGGGCTGGGTTTGGGTAGTAGTCTGGGGTGAATCAGGAACTGTGAAGAAGAAACAGTGACAGTCAAGAAGCAGTCAATGGTCAGAACCAATGAGCAAGGGAAGACCAAAGTACAAGCCAGGAGACACTACTCAGGAACAAACCAGATGTCAGAACCAAAGAGCAAGTCAGGATCAGAGGACAAACCAGGAGTCAGGGCCAAAGGACAACCAAAAATAAAGGAACTTGCCAAACCACAATAAACCTTATTGCGCAAATGAGGCTCAGCTGGAAAAGGAAGTTCTTTATACTCCTTCCTGTCCAGAAAGATCCAATTGTCGGCCTGGAAGGGGAGTCAGTCTCCTGAAGGTGCTCCACCAAAAAGGCTGTCACCTGCAGTTCAGTAGTTCACCAAATGGGGCAGCTGCACACTGATTCCGGCAGCTCCTGATAACCAAGTCCTGTTATTGTGGCCTGCCCGGGACTGAAGAAACAGGAGGTTGTCAAGCATGGCTCATGAGCTGTATTTGCTCAGCAGGTCACACATTGCACAAATGAAATGGGGTTAGAATGGGGGAATCAAATTCTGATTCAATTCAGTTACCAAAGATTTAGCTGTAACGTGTTCCAGTTCAGACCAATTATATTTATTATTATTTGGATGTAGCATTTATTTAAATTATAACATTTAGAGTTATAGTTCAGCAATATTTATAGTTCAGCAAACATTCTAGTAGCCTTCATAAAGCTTGACATAAAAAAAACCCAGCCTACTGTGCCATTACGGATTTGCAAAAGTCAGTGGAGCAATTAAGGGTTCCAAATTTGTCATTATGAACAATGAAGAACTGATTGAAACCATGCAATTACAAGTTTGTAATGATTTACTTATTTATTTCTATCATGGCTCTTTAAAAATCATAAATAACCACCGCAGATGCTTCCTTTCCCTCAATATTTGATTATGGTTAATCATGAAATAATTGTACAGCCATAATAATTTCTCTCTTCCTTTTTAGATAAAGGTAAAAAAAATGTTTCAATGACTTTACTGTGAGTTAATGAGAGTTTTGCAGTGGGTAAATTAGTGGGGCACCTGAGGGGGTTGTCTGTTCTGGCTAGTGCTGTGCCAAAATCTGTCCTCCAGTTTCTTGAAAGTTTTATTCCTCTGGAAAATAGGACTTTCATTTTTCTGCATTATTCTCGGGGCACTTTTGGAGGGTGTGCTATTTTAAGCTTATTGTTGCCAGGTGGCCAGGGGTTAATGTATAGGTTTTGCTTCCCTGTAAACCTTAGTCCAGCAGCACTCTGTAGCCTTCCTGGCAGCCTGCTCTTCCTGATCTGAAAAAGACCCATGAGAGGAGTCATCTCTTGATGTCTTCCTCTGGGCTTTACTTGAAGTGCAGGCACTCAAGAAGGCTGTAGAGTGCATACCACTGATGAGATGATTTATAGAATGAAAGAATGCTCCTCAACATCCTTCAGTAAGGTAAGCACAACAAAATCCTTTGCACTCCTCCCATGATAATTTCATCACATCTTTCTCTCCCCTTTGTTAATTTTAGAATGCAATTACTTTTCTCATTAATTGATGGAGAACAGTTTAAAAAATACACAGAAGAAATTTGCAGCACTAATACTGGTCCAGTACTGCACCTTGTCTCCTTTTTGCCTGAATAATTTGCCTGATTCCAATTCTTGGAAGAAGCACTAGAAAGATTCCTCAGACATGAAGTGCCAGTTTAAGAACATAAGAACATAAGAAGAGCCTGCTGGATCAGGCCAGTGGCCCATCTAGTCCAGCATCCTGTTCTCACAGTGGCCAACCAGGTGCCTGGGGGAAGTGCAGGCACTCAAGAAGGCTGTAGAGTGCATACCACTGATGAGATGATTTATAGAATGAAAGAATGCTCCTCAACATCCTTCAGTAAGGTAAGCACAACAAAATCCTTTGCACTCCAGTTTGTTTTCCAACTTGCCAATATCCATCTATTATTTGTTGGTAACCTGTTGAAGATGAGATGGAGAGGATTCTGTCACATAATTATTCACCTCTTTGATAGATTCACTACAGATACACACATGCCAGAATAGATGTAGATGAGCATGCTGAGAAAGAGTAAATTTCTTGAAGAAAAAATTGATAATCCCATCAGCTTTGTGAACTATAATGAGCTTCTATTACACCCTCCTGCTGACAGTAGCAGAAACATCTGAAAATTGTTTTGCACTGTCTATATTCAACATGGTTTTTTATTTAATGTATGGGTAAAACTAGTAATTTGAGAAGGATTCTACAGTCCCCAAGTTCCTATCTTAAAGGGAGGGAAGGGTTATCCAAAGATATAATGGACTAACGCTCCATTTATCATATTATTACTGGAGCATAAATAACAAATTGAATTACACCACTATAAAGAAGATCTGTGAAAAATCAAAGCATACTCCTTCCAATGTAAAAATTAGTAATTCTTGAAACTGCTATTTTGCCAGGATTTGTTTTTCTCAAGTAGCATATTTAGTGGGGTTGGGAAAACATTATTTGTTTTATCCAAAGCAACAGTACTGGCTCTGAATAACTATAATATTTATTGATATCATTGAAATTATACACTAAGATAGGGCAGGACTTGTCATCAGAACAAGAAAATTTTTGAACTTGATGTAACACATTATAAGCTAAACACATACAATTAGCAAATAAACACAGTATATTACTTTGCATTTTTAGTCCACCCTAATCCTAGAGTTATATGGAATATTATCCAGTTTCAATCTGTTAAATTTCAAGGCAGTAACAGCACTTTCAGTGAAATAGGAATTGTTCTTTGGGGGATCGGGGCACCAGAATGACAAAGAGGAGATGTGGAGGGCAAGTTGCCCTGGATCCCTCTCAAACCTGGAGGCAGCCCTGACAGAATAACAAAATAATTTGCAACTATTTCTTTTTAAAGCTAAAATATCAGTATATATTTCTAAAAAGCATATTTTTATAATCTTCTGACATGACACATTCAGTATAAATCACACTGTGTTGGGACATATTAATTCATCCCCTACCACCACAGATTCATTTAGGATTTTTTACATTTTGCACACTTACTTCAAAGTATTAAGCAGGGTGGGAAAATGTGTTGAGTCCAAAAATGCATTACCTCTATGCATACCATTTCTAGCTACCACATTTTCTCCAAACTGTATTTTGCTACAAAAACATCAATAAGAGATTGTCTTTACATTGGCAGCTGTACTTCTGTAAAATGAAATATTTCCCAGCATTTTCAGGGTTCTGATAAAATGTGCTAGAATGGTGGTGAATACTGACAGCCTCCTCGCAAACTGTCCCTCCCCGTCACCTCTGTCTCTCTGGTATAGTCGACTCTACACAAATGAGGCGCAGAATGGACTTAACCACTTCAGACTGTAGCTATTGCAGCACATTTTTTTACAGCTTCTGCAGGTAAAAAACCGGCATAACAAAAGTCTAGGCTTGCTCTTTTTCCCTGATGTGTTAGCTTCTCTTTGCAGGCATTTTTTTTACTTAGGGAAACATGCCGAAGAGGTTCTCCTGTCGTTTGAAGTGGCATGGTCCAGTCTACCACCTATTCCTTCCTACATCATTCTGCTGAATGTGCATACTGAGCCTCTGTTCCACCTGTGAGCAGGTCCTGTAATGCCACTCATGACATCATCATCATGTTTTCCAGATACAACTCCAGTATGTGGAAACAAACTATAGCATACTCAGTTCCTAGAGGTAGGATTTAACTGAGCCATTTTTACCTGTCGTGCTCTCCCCAAGTTGAGTGCTAGAGCTATATAGATTGCCTGCTGCCAATTATGCTCCTGCTCTTAGGAAAACTCACCTAGGCTCAAATGAGAACTCACCTGAGGACTATATGTTTGGTATTTTAAAAATATGTGTGAAATAGTTTTGTGGTCCTATTTAGCAGAGATATAAACGCAAGCAGCGGGATGAGAATCAACCAGTCCACCCTTTCCCTCAGACACAAATAATTACAGACACAATCTTCTTAAGTAAAAGATAAAGAATGTTTACTCACAACCTTTCATATCTTCAGAAACATAGGCTCTAGCTTAGATGGAAAAACAGAAGTCTCAGTCCATGATAACGGTCATCTTGGAGAGCAGCATGTGCCTGCTTCACTCTCCTCAGGCTTAATGGAAAATATGCAAGAATCCCAGACAAAGGAGGAGGAAGAGAAAGCCAGGTAACCCCACCCTTTAGGAAGTTACATCACTGGTAAACTGATACATGGGATATTTCCCAAATATCCCTTAAAGGGAACATGCAAGTTTGCTTATTCTAACACTATATACATGCTGCTTGCGTGCATAATTGAATCCTGGCAATATCATTCTCGTTTTCTGTGGGGGGAGGTGTTTGCCTCCACCCCTCTCCTTTCAAAGAAGATTCAGTGGTTTATTCCCAAGGAAAGGGGGGGAGGTCACATGGGCCTCCTGGCCAATTCAAGGCTTAAAAGCCAGCACTGTCCCCACCTCCCCCTTTTTGTTTTGCTGCATTCACCCTCCCACTTTTTCAGTATGAGCTTGTCTACTTGCTGTTTAGGGGCTGAGTGGGAATTGGGGGGGGTTCCCTCTTGTTTTGCCACCTCCATACTGAAGGGTTCAATTCAATTTGCTGTAGGAGTGGTATGGTTGCTTGCCTGATGGTGTGGAGTCTGGGCAGGTGACAAGGTTGGGGGGGTAAAAATATAGGTATACTGAGACATTTTGAGTTTGGGAGCACCCTCTAGGAATCTCCTGGTGCTGAATGCCTGGGTGGACCTGGGGATGCCCCTTGTGGCCTGGCTGGTGCATCTGGGTGAATGCTGGGACAGCAGGGCCTGGGGATGCAGGTTGAAGGCACATCCAAGGCTTGCCTAGCAAAGAGGGAGGTTTTCCTCCTTGTCCTTGGCTGGGGAGCCTCAGCCTGCAGCAGCTTATATATCCAGGAGGAGGAGGCGGGGAGAAGACTCCCCCCCCCGAGTTAGACAAAGTGTAATCTGCCTGGATGGTTTGAATTTGGTTGATTTGGCCTGCACGTTCTCCAAGAAATTGTTGTATTTAAGTAAATATGACATTATTCCAGTGTATGTATCTTGAGTCTTCTTTCTAGATGTAGACAAGCTTATAGAGAAATACTATGTATACGTCTGTTTGTGTTTTGTGGCAAAAGGTTCTTTTGAATATGCCCAAATAAGCAATGACAGTTGACACCAGCTGTGCTAATTAAGTTGCTTTATTCAGCTAACAGGAGCACTACACAGGCTTAATTCTACAGAGCAGATAATTCTTCAACATTCACCGACAGGGAGACTCCCTTCTCTAGATCTCAACAGTAGCTGTTGCTAGGTCACACATTCCTCCTACCCAGTCTCTTAACAGTGATATGCAGAATAATGTTGGTATGTGGAATTTCTCCTAAAAATGGACTATCAGTTTCTGTTATACTCAGTGGGCTGTCCCACTTCCCAGGGTCTGGCCTCCTGTGTAGCCAGTCAGGATTAACACATGTGCCATCCGTCTGAGCCAGCTGTTGCACGAGTCAGTCCATTCCCACGCATTCATATTTGCACTTGCTGTGCGCACTTCTTTGTATTGCTCTTCCTGCCCTCTCTGTGATCTGGAACCTCCAGCCCCTCCATGTCTGTTCTTATTAGACTGCCTTTAGCCATCCCCTCCTATTACATCGTATTGCATAATCCCTTCTCTTACAGAATTAATTCTAAAGCTTCTACTTTTTACCAGGGCATATGCTTACATTATATAAAAGCATATTATTAAACAATTTCAGACCCTTATCTGGGCTTCAGATAGGACATTAAAGGGGCAATTGCTGGATTACACAAATCTCCATACCATACAATTTCATTTGACAATACAGAGGCATTTTTATCTCTAAGGATGTAAGAAGGGATTGATTTCTGCTCTGCTTCATATTTGTCACATGCAGCACTGTTTCTCTTCCACAACAGTTTGGCTTCTGACAAAAGCTATTATGGCCTCTTTTAATGTGGCAGGTCTTGCAAAACCTGTATTATTTGTATTGTTCTCTTTTTAAGTTGTGCTTGTTGTTTTAATGGGTTTATTTGTTACAATCACTTTTAATCTTATTGTTATAAGTTCCTTTGGGTTGCTCTACAAGGAAAGCAATTAACTAATTAATTAAATAAATAATAATAAATAATATATTTATTTGTCTTGTTCTCTGCTATGGTAAAATGTTATTTTATTATAATTATTCAAATTCAAATTCAATTTATTATAATTATGTTATTCCACCCCATTCATTTGTGCAAAGCAAACAATGTAAATTGGGCAGGGGGGAACCACCATCAAATACATATCATTACATATATTTTGTGAACTGAAAACAGCATTAAATACCAATTGTATTCACTGGATTGATTTCTGTCCCAAACGTGGGACGAATAAGTGAACATAAGCCATTTCTGCTCCAGTTTCTATTTTCATCAGAATTCTGCAACATCCCTAACTATATTGCAGGCCTGTTGAGCAGTAGCTGCTTGGTGACAGGTTCTGAAAGAGGAGAGAAAGAGACTTTCATTTATAGATGAGGCATAGATCAGATAAATTCATTTTGATTGGTCTGGAGGTTCTAGACAGTGAAGAACAGGCAAGTTAACTGTCTGATGTGACATTTGTCTACAAAGCAAGTTAAGGAATGGATAACATGGAGTGGAAAAGCAGGGGGTGAAAAGAGGTTTGTAACCCCTCTGCCTTAGCAAACATGTTTAAAATCCTGCATGGAGAAAATATGGGGAATAGGATTTGGAGCAGTTAATGACATCCGTTTCAAACTCACCCCCCTCCCAAAGCAGCATTTCCTGGGGGAAAAGAGATTGCCAGTCTTTGGATGCATGCGTAGCATGTGATATTTAAGTAGGCCCATAGCCCCTTATTCTGTTGCTCAGAAACAATGCATTCCTTTTTTGTTTGTGTGCTTTGCACTCACTTCATGAAGGATGAGGGGGAACCAATCAATACATACCTCTCAGAGACTAATGTGCCCATGCTAAAAGCTATCATTTATATGTCTGGAAAACAGCTTGGTTTTGTGTTTGGTAGGCTGCCTTTTTACTCTATTTGACAGGGAAAGATGGCTCATCAGCAGCAAGCTGAACTGCCCATAAACTTTATCAAGCAAATGGAGAAGAGGATAATTATTAAAATAATAGCAATGGCTGTCCCAGAAACAGAGGTTACTTAGTTGTTAGTTATTTAGCAGCCAGGAACTGTGACAATCATGCTGTTCCTGCAAAAGGCTTTTAGTGATATTGATGTTCTCTGGTAGTTATACAACTTATCTCTCCAGTGCGTGTGACTTATTTCAGCTTATATTAAGGCCACATTCACACTATAGATTTATTCCACTATTATTCCACTTTAAACAGTCATGTCTTTCCCCAAACAATCCCAGGAAGTGTGGCTTGTGAAGGGTATTGAGTAGGGTTGCCAGGCTCAGGGCCTGAGAATGAGCCTTTAAGAGAAGAGACAATTCAGCCAAGTGCAGGTTTTCTTGCAACACTGTAATGGGAAAAACCACAAGATGAAATTCTCCCTTCTCCCTGCACAACTTTTAAAGATACAGAGACCTCTTGGAGGCAACCAATTGTCTCTTCTCTTAAAGATACAGAATCATTCTCAGGCCCTGAGCCTGGCAACCCTAGTATTGAGAGTTGTTATGCGACCCCTATTCACCTCATAGAGCTACAGTGCTCAGAGCTCTGTGGGAAGAGGGACTGACTGTTAAACCACTGTGCAAATTGTAGCTTTGTGATCAGAATAGGAGTCTCTTAACAGATCTCAGCACCCTTCACAGACTACACTTCCCAGGATTCTTTGGGCGAAGTCATGACTGTATAAAGTCATATAATAATGGAATAAATGTATGGTGTGAATATGGCCTAAGAAAGCATCCAGATCAGCAACATATGTTGGCAACAGTTCTTAATGTTAAGTGTGCCCTGGATTGTCCTTTGATGTCTAAATTTGGCTCTTCACATACATATATTTCATTTGCATATTTTATCTTGTTTTTGTAAAGCACCATGGAAGCTTGGCTGATGGGAAGTATATAAATTATATATAATATATAACAACATGCTAAAAGAAAAGGAGCTTGATCCAGAGGGTTGATTCCACAAATCCAACCTTCCAAATGGAAGGGCTATTTCTGTTTATGGAAGGATCTGAGATCCAGTGGAGGCTCCTGCTGGAAGGTGATTTAACTGATTCCCCTTTCCACCTGCACCACCTCACAGTGTTCTGGAGTCCCTCCCACTCCAACTCTCTGAAACAGCTTTTCAAGGAGCTTCAGAGGGAAGGAGAGATCAGCAAAAATCACATGCACCTGATACTTATGGGAACTCTGGATCCATGCCTATACACACACTTTAGAGGGTTTTTCTTTTTGTAAAAAAAAAGTCTTCAGTGTCAAAAGGGCAACAATGACAGCACCAAGTAGGCCTCTCTGGGGACACAATTCTACAAATGGGATGCCACCACTGAAAAGGTATTCCTTTAGGTATAGGGTGTTAAAAGTAAGCACTGGCATTTTGAATTGTGCCCACAAATGGACTGGAACTCAGTGAAGCTCTTTCAATATTGGCAAGATGTATTCCCAGTCACTAGTCACAATCAACATCCGAGCAGCTATATTTTGAACCCACTGAAGTTTCCAAACAGTCTTCAAATTCATCAGCCTTAAGTTCAATGTATTACACTAATCGATCCTAGATGTTCTCAGAAAATATAGAAGTGTAACTGGGCCACATCTATATTTGTGTGTTCTAGGATTGAGAAATTCACTGCCATCAGATGGGACAACAGTTAATATTTTTAGTTAAAATATTTTACCCTTCTTCATTGCTATCAATAAAAGCCATAATTTAAAAATAAACTTTAAAAAAATCAAAATAGAATAACAAACCATAAAAACAGGCCACAAGAGACAACCATAAAACTAACACTAGGAACAAGAATCCTCCCTTGCTAGCAGCTCCAGTTAATAACTTTTAGTGGTCATAACCAGCTCAGCATCTGAAACGTAGCCTAAATATATTGGTCTTACAGAGCTCCCAGAATCTTAACAAGGAGCCACACTGACATCTTTCCTCCTGCAATTTATTCCAATAGGATAGTTGGATTTACAAAACAACTCTCTTGGCTCATAAAGTGGCTATGCAAATTAGGATTTAAGGGGCAGTTACCCACTTCCTGCTCATATTGCCTATCTCCCTTACCTCTTTCTTTTCTCCCCACAATTGCTGACACTTAAATGGGCACAGAAAGTACACAGGGCGAAGAAAGCAGAGGGACCATTCACCCCAACCTTGGGTCTGGAAAGTGGCATTCATGCTCTGGTCCACTGTTAATGGGAAGCCAAACACAGCTACCAGTGATTTCTAGGACTGGCAGGACTGACAGAAGCTACCCTATGAGACAAATGCCTGTGGTAATTGATACCGATTTGAAAGAAGTGAAGGAGATATCACTCCATGCCCACTTGTCCTAAAGCAACTTGCAATATCCCTGTAGAGCGTGTGCATTCCACATGGGATTGCACTGTCTGTGATTCTTTGTTATAACCAGGCAGAACCAGCCCTACCATTAAACAGAATGAGGCAATCTCCTCAAGCAAGAGATGCTGAATAGAGACAAGGTGTTAGAGGACAGGGTTGCATGTCTGCCATGCAGCCTGCCCTGCAGCCCCTAAGCTAGTCTGTCTGCTCCTAGCAGTTATAGTGAAGGATGCTGTCCTGTTGCCAGTGTTGTCATAAGATTTAACTGCCGGTTCAATCCATTTTTGAACATGGAATAGGAGAAGGTGCCATCTTGTCCTCCATGTCAGGCTACAGGGGACAATAGTTCATCACCAATAGCAACCAGGCAACTGGCAAACTATGACCTTTTCATGAGAGATAATGAGAAACAGACAAAAGGTGCACAGGCACAGATACCCACACACACAAGTTCAGCTGTTGAGAACCTTATCTGATGCTTTCCTTTGGGTGCCCTGCCATCAGAGACCAGGGTAGGTCAGGTGGTAACTGGAATAAAGAGCCTTTTTTTGTGGTGGCATCTCCACTTTGGAATGCACTTCCCTAGTTACTCACCTGGCTATTGTTTTACCTAGTTGTAGGTGCAAGGCTAAACTATTTTTGTTTGCCCAGATTTTTAATGTTTAATTGGCTTATGCTACTATTTGAGGAGTGCTGGTATGTTGTGTTTTTTACTGCTACTTTGTTATTTGTGTGTGTGTGCTTATTGCTAGTTCTTAGTTTATTTATTTATTTTTCTTGTTTGAATTTGAAAATCTTTGAAAAATTATAAAGAAATGGTGTATAAATAAATACATATAATTGTGGTAACCCCAAAAGCTGCTCTTCTGTTCTATAATCCAGAAGAGGAGAACATTTTTCAGCCCAAGGGCTGCATTCTCTTCTGGACAACTTTATGGGGGTCACATGCCAGTAGTGGGCAGGGCCAGGGGCAGAGCAGTGAATGCAAATTTTACTTTTGTATATTAGGCTAGTTTCTACACACACTTTTCTCTGTCTCCATCCTAGTGTGCTGTTTTACTTAAGATTACTTGATTCTGGATTACCAACAAAACAGATTATTATTTTGTTATGAATGTAGAACACTGTTGAGCATGACTTCCAACAAAGGCCTTGCTCCCTTGAGCTCAGTCACTCCTTGATCTGCTGACTGGTTTCAACCAATCCTGACTAGCAACATTTGCTCTACAGTTCTTAAAGCAACAATTAACTATTCCCACAGCTAGCAAGTAAGAGTCGCCATCATTCTTCAAGGATACGGTCCAGCTAGGAAAAGTACGCCAGGAGGATGTGAATGAAGGCTGATGAGGGGAGTGGCCTGAGGAGAGAGGGAGTGGCCAGGGTAGAGTCTCAAGAGCTGGAGGGACGGGCTTGGAGGACTGTATTTGGCCCCCAGACCTGAACTTCCCCACCCCTTCTATAAGCCATTCATTAATGATCCTATACCTATTTCTGTTTAAACTAGTGGGAAAGCCTCAAAAACCGCTGTGTCAGAGGGAGGATCAAGAATGAACAGCAAGAGAAATTGTGACATGATTTCCACAGAAAGAATTGTTTCTCTTGGAAAAGATGACACTTTAGGAATATGAAAGAATATCATCTTCCAGTACCTCTTAACAATGACGAACATGCTTGTCAAAAACAGTTATGAATCAGAAGAAGAAATTTAAAAAAAAACAGACACTGATGTGACATTTTAATCTCTATGCAGTCATCTCCATGCACATATGTGCAAATCATAGCAGCATCTGGTTTGGAAGCCGGTGACCTTCCAAAGTGGAAAAAAAAAAGTATAACAGAATTGGAAATAGGACTCTGAAGAGGGGTTGTCATGCTGCCAAATGCATAAGATTTCTCACAACCATGTGTGCCTTTATTTCATAGAAATCCACTCCACCATTCCCTCTTAGCTATTGAGACAAATTTCACTTGAGAGTAGGGACGGGAGTAGAAATTTGGTTTTGTTTAATACAAACCTACCTAATCCACACTTTCTGAAACAAGATGTGAACCACAACAGAGCTATCCAGTGCAATTCACACTTCTCCAAATTTTGTGATGCAGTTCTCCAACCGAACAATGAGCACAGAACATGTATACTAGGGCAGGGGTGGGAAACCTTTGCTAGTAAGTGGGCCAGATCTTTATCTCCCAACCCCTGCTGGGCCAAATTTGACAGGTGGACAGGGACCAGTGTGTATATCAGACATAAAAATGTGCCTATTAGGATAAATTTGCACTAAAATGCTGATGAAGTTTCATAACTATCTTTTTTAAAAAAATGCAAATTGATACAGACGTGGAGTGAACTGGAAAAATAAGACACAGAGAGAAACCAGAATTGAGAGATTAATTCATCCCTACTTCAGGGTAATTGAAACATAACCCAAATCAACCCCCAGCCAATCTGGTATAGTTACCGTCAGTTTAGGAAGAGTCTCTACAAGTGCCGCTATGGTTAAGATAAAATATAGCTACTAATTGTTTCACCATCTTTTTACACACAGTTTTGAAAAAAGCTCCTCAACTACTAGAACTAGAGTGAGTATTTTCTTTAATACTATTTCAGCCTAAGTGAACTAGCTCCCAACCCCACACCTTTTCACATCAGATCGGCTAAGAAATAAGTAGAGTTTTATTCTTTTTTAAATGGTAATCTTGGCTTATTTTCTGAGTCAATCGGATGTTTGGAAGTCACCCTGCCTTCTCCTTGTGAACCTCTCACCCAGAACATCAACTCTGGCAGCCTCCAGTCCCCAGCAACCCTTCCCCTTTCTCTTTAATGACATGCTAGCCAGTGCTATAAGCACCATCAGGCACAAGAAAGGTAGGGAAGATAGGACAGGCCTGCCTCTTTCTCTCTCTTTGGACATTGCCACTGATTCTGCCAAGTTTTTAAAGTTTAAAGGGAAGGAGTGAGGAGACATTGGGGATTAGGGTTGCCAGGCTCAGGGCCTGAGAATGATTCTGTATCTTTAAGAGAAGAGACAATTCAGCCAAGTGCAGGTTTTCTTGCAATACTATAATGGGAAAAACCACAAGGTGAAATTCTCCCTTCCCCCTGCACAACTTTTAAAGATGCAGAATACCTCTTGGAGGCTGGGCCTGACAACCAAGAGGTCTTCTGTATCTTTAAAAGTTTGCAGGGGAAAGAGAGAATTTCACCTTGTGGTTTTTCCTTTACAATGTTGCAGGAAAACCTGCACTTGGCTGAATTGTCTCTTCTCTTAAAGATACAACATCATTCTCAGGCCCTGAGCCTGGCAACCCTATTGAATATAAGAACATAAGAGCCTGCTGGATCAGGCCAGTGGCCCATCTAGTCCAGCATCCTGTTCTCACAGTGGCCAACCAGGTGCCTGGGGGAAGCCCGCAAGCAGGATCTGAGTGCAAGAACACTCTCCCCTCCTGAGGCTTCCGGCAACTGGTTTTCAGAAGCATGCTGCCTCTGACTAGGGTGGCACAGCACAGCCATCACGGCTAGTAGCCATTGATAGCCCTGTCCTCCATGAATTTGTCGAATCTTCTTTTAAAGCCATCCAAGCTGGTGGCCATTACTACATCTTGTGGGAGCAAATTCCATAGTTTAACTATGCGCTGAGTAAAGAAGTACTTCCTTTTGTCTGTCCTGAATCTTCCAACATTCAGCTTCTTTGAATGTCCACAAGTTCTTGTATTATGAGAGAGGGAGAAGAACTTTTCTCTATCCACTTTCTCAAGGCCATGCATAATTTTATACACTTCTATCATGTCTCCTCTGACCCACCTTTTCTCTAAACTAAAAAGCCCCAAATGCTGCAACCTTTCCTCGTAAGGGAGTCGCTCCATCCCCTTGATCATTCTGGTTGCCCTCCTCTGAACCTTTTCCAACTCTATAATATCCTTTTTGAGATGAGGCGACCAGAACTGTACACAGTATTCCAAATGCGGCCGCACCATAGATTTATACAATGGCATTATGATATCAGCTGTTTTATTTTCAATACCTTTCCTAATTATCGCTAGCATGGAATTTGCCTTTTTCACAGCTGCCGCACACTGGGTCGACATTTTCATCATGCTGTCCACTACAACCCCGAGGTCTCTCTCCTGGTCGGTCACCGCCAGTTCAGACCCCATGAGCGTATATGTGAAATTAAGATTTTTTGCTCCAATATGCATAATTTTACACTTGTTTATATTGAATTGCATTTGCCATTTTTCTGCCCATTCACTCAGTTTGGAGAGGTCTTTTTGAAGCTCTTCGCAATCCCTTTTTGTTTTAACAACCCTGAACAATTTAGTGTCATCAGCAAACTTGGCCACTTCACTGCTCACTCCTAATTCTAGGTCATTAATGAACAAGTTGAAAAGTACAGGTCCCAATACCGATCCTTGAGGGACTCCACTTTCTACAGCCCTCCATTGGGAGAACTGTCCATTTATTCCTACTCTCTGCTTTCTGCTTCTTAACCAATTCCTTATCCACAAGAGGACCTCTCCTCTTATTCCATGACTGCTAAGCTTCCTCAGAAGTCTTTGGTGAGGTACCTTGTCAAACGCTTTTTGAAAGTCTAAGTACACTATGTCCACTGGATCACCTCTATCTATATGCTTGTTGACACTCTCAAAGAATTCTAGTAGGTTACTGAGACAGGACTTTCCCTTGCAGAAGCCATGCTGGCTCTGCTTCAGCAAGGCTTGTTCTTCTATGTGCTTAGTTAATCTGGCTTTAATAATACTTTCTACCAGTTTCCCAGGGACAGAAGTTAAGCTAACTGGCCTGTAATTTCCGGGATCCCCTCTGGATCCCTTTTTGAAGATTGGCGTTACATTTGCCACTTTCCAGTCCTCAGGCACGGAGGAGGACCCGAGGGACAAGTTACATATTTTAGTTAGCAGATCAGCAATTTCACATTTGAGTTCTTTGAGAACTCTCGGGTGGATGCCATCCGGGCCCGGTGATTTGTCAGTTTTTATATTGCCCATTAAGCCTAGAACTTCCTCTCTCGTTACCACTATTTGTCTCAGTTCCTCAGAATCCCTTCCTGCAAATGTTAGTTCAGGTTCAGGGATCTGCCCTATATCTTCCACTGTGAAGACAGATGCAAAGAATTCATTTAGCTTCTCTGCAATCTCCTTCTTGTTCTTTAGTACACATTTGACTCCCTTATCATCCAAGGGTCCAATCGCCTCCCTATATGGTCTCCTGCTTTGAATGTATTTATAGAATTTTTTGGTGTTGGTTTTTATGTTCTTAGCAATGTGCTCCTCAAATTCTTTTTTAGCATCCCTTATTGTCTTCTTGCATTTCTTTTGCCAGAGTTTGTGTTCTTTTTTATTTTCTTCATTCGGACAAGACTTCCATTTTCTGAAGGAAGACTTTTTGCCTCTAAGAGCTCCCTTGACTTTGCTCGTTAACCACGCTGGCATTTTCTTGGCCCTGGCGGTACCTTTTCTGATCTGCGGTATGCACTCCAGTTGAGCTTCTAATATAGTGTTTTTAAACAACTTCCAAGCATTTTCGAGTGATGTGACCCTCTGGACTTTGTTTTTCAGCTTTCTTTTTACCACTCCCCTCATTTTTGTGAAGTTTTCTCTCTTGAAGTCAAAAGTGACCATGTTGGATTTTCTTGGCAATTGGCCATTTACATGCATATTTAATTTAATAGCACTGTGGTCACTGCTCCCAATCGGTTCAACAACACTTACATCTCGCACCAGGTCCCGGTCCCCACTGAGGATTAAGTCCAGGGTTGCCATCCCTCTGGTCGGTTCCATGACCAACTGGTCTAGGGAATAGTCATTTAGAATATCTAGAAATTTTGCTTCTTTGTCATGACTGGAACACATATGCGGCCAGTCTATGTCTGGGTAGTTGAAGTCACCCATTACTACCACATTTCCTAGTTTGGATGCTTCCTCAATTTCATATCTCATCTCAAGGTCTCCCTGAGCATTTTGATCAGGGGGACGATAGATCGTTCCCAGTATTAAATCCCTCCTGGGGCATGGTATCACCACCCACAACGATTCTGTGGAGGAGTCCTTCTCTTTTGGGGTTTCGAGCTTGCTGGATTCAATGCCTTCTTTCACATATAGAGCGACACCGCCACCAATACGTCCTTCCCTGTCCTTCCAATATAGTTTATATCCAGGGATAACCATATCCCACTGGTTTCCTCCATTCCACCAGGTTTCCATTATGCTCACTATATCAATGCTCTCCTCTAAGACCAAGCACTCCAGTTCTATTGGGGATCTAGGAGGGTTAAGAGGAAAAGTGGGAGAGAAGAATTTGAGGATGCTTTGAGATTTTAATTTGAGACGGAAGAATGTAGGAGCTCATAAATTTCACCTCGTGTTGAGGTTAGTATTGTGAGCTCCAGAAGCTAGTAACTGAACCTGGGTATGGTGAGTTTCACAAGCACTCCTAGTTCCTCAGACAGAAGGTTTATTTATTTATATTTCCATTTATGTACTGCTCCCTGAAACATCTCAAAGCATGTTTTATTACCAGGTCATGATCTATATCAAAATATTCAAAGTAGATACTGTAGTGAAAGTGGGGAACCCTTCCCCGTCTGCTCTCATTGTCCCGGGTGTCAATCCCCAGCCTTGGGCAATTGATCCCAGCAAATCCTGGTTTGCCAAGGTTGTGCACACTCACACCAACCCTGCAAGGTAGTAACTGCCACCACCCTTCAGAATGGTTAGCTACTCTGGGGCGAAGGGAACTCCAGAGCCCATTTGAACACCAGAGCTTCTCAGGGCAAGAGTCTAGGAATACTCCTTGCCCCTTCTAAAGCCTCAGGTAAAACGTTTCTCTGTTACACAGTAGTTGTAGTCAAATGGCAAGGACTGAATTTAGGAACTGACCCCTCTCTCTGGAATGAACACACGTTGGTTAAAGTAATTAAAGTTTATTAAAAAGAAAATAAGAAAAGCATAAAAATATTACAAAGAACAAAGAGGTGCACAAAAGTAAGTTTTAGCAGCAAATTGAATCCTGTTACCATTCGCCCAAATGGGTAAGGTTTGGTAAGAAAACAGTAAAGTAAGTTTCTTGGCACAAATCAAAATAACAAAGCTTTCTGGCCTAAGCTATACTTACAGACCATAGGATCTCTAGATGGATAGCCTTCTCCCCTCAGGGAATTGCGAGTTAGGATGGAAACTGGAGCCACAACAGACCATCACCAACGAGACAAGGTGGTGCTCCGAAGTGAGACACTTAACCCAGAGTTCTGAGCCTCTTCTTATGGATGAAATCTCCCTCCCAGCTGGAGACAATTAACCAATTAACATTTTCATCAAAGGGATGAAAAAACTATGTTCCCACAGCACCTGGCACCTCCTCTTGGTTTCCCATAACAAAGCAAGGAGTTTTACAGCCTTGACGGAACCAGGCCCCTTCTGCTGATAAGAAGGTGCGAAGCTAACTGTAAGCTGATACAGCTGTGTTCTAAAATCACCAAGTCACAGTGATGAAGGAAAATCAAATGTTTAACTGCTTTGCTAGCAAGTTAACCAAAAAAGATGTCAAGTGGAAAAATTCCCCACCAGGCTTTGGTGTTTAGCCATTTTAAATGCAGGCCAGGGCAAGGCTGGCAAGCTGGCATGACAGATACATTGCACATTTGTACAAATATCAAACCCAGTGTCATTCCCCACAAATGAGATCACTGGTGGTAGCTGTGCTTGACGTAAAGCCAACATGCTAACAAGCATCAATACTTTAATCACAATGCCCACTCCAAGCCAAAAATTTAATGGGAGGAAGCCTTTGGGGATCTGTCTGAAATACTGAAATGCATGCATAGAGGAGGACAGCAGCCTACAGACTTAGGGCGCAATCCAACTCACCTTTTTGCTGGCTGGGGTGAGTTGGATGCCACGGAGTGCCGGCTGCACCAGGCTGTGCTAGGCTGTACTTGCACCAGCCCTCCACTGTGGTAGAGATGTGGCTCTACCAGGAGCCTGCTTGTACCGCCAGGAATCCACCAGAGACAGCTAGGCCGGCGGATGAGAGGCCAGCAGAACCCCCGAAAATGGGGCACTCTGGAAGCCTGGCAAAGGCGGAGCCACAGGAGGGACTTACACAAGATCCCTCCCCCAGGTCCCGATCCCCCTTAAAACTCCACCAGCCAAAAGGCCAGTGCAGTAAAAAAAATATTTTAAATTCCCATTGAAGCCTGTGGGGAGTGCTTATTCCTCGGGAAGCCTGTTTGTCGGAGCCAGAGCTTTCTGGCCGGCTCGTACACGCAACTCCCAATGGAACCAGCGTTCAGCTGGGCCAGTTGTGCCTGAGCAGGAGGAGGATCCCACAGAGCTTTCCTCAGCCCCCCCTCCACTGGCTTCCTGGCACTTGGATTGTTCTGCCTGCCAGGAATATCTTCAATCTGCAATCTAACAGATCTAGATAATTTATCTAAGCAAGAAGAAGTCCATGCAAAGTCAAAGACTTTTAGTAAGGTCTTTGCTACTGCAAATTACCTGGGCAGTTGCTGTTGGGTAATTATTTCACCATTCCTCCTACTAGGAGAGATAGAGGTATACCAGTGACAGCAATAATGTCTAAACTGATAATAACCACAGTGTCAACAAAGGGTATAAGTCACTGCCATAAACACTGCCTAGAAGTAGATCTTTGGTTGCTCCTGACTGTCAGTCACTTACCTTTTAGAAGTCAGTCGCTTCCTTCAAAAAACAATTTAAAAAAAGAAACTTCATGTATGTATATTTTACAGGTTGTTTTGCTCCTTTTTTTATTTAAAGCAGAAAGAAAGTATTAATTACATCCTGTCAAGATCTGGAGGGAAGAATTCAATATTGTCTTTTACTGTGCCTGAGAAATGAATCCAGGCTTGGTTCCAAGATCCAGCAGCAGCAACCGCAGTCCCCGACTTTGACATGCTGAGGAAGATAATAACTTTCATCACATACTAATTGTCTTGTTAACATGGATTGTTCAGCCAGCCAAATAAATGTCATTCAGATTCATTTATTTATTTATTTACATGAAGAAGAGCATAAATCCTGAAATCAAAAGTGCATCAGGGTTTTCCCCCTCCTTTTGTTTTTTCAACATCTACATTTTTCAGCCTAAAATAAAATTTGCATTTTTAATCCAAACAAACAAAACAACATTCTGGAGCAGAATTTCATTTCTTCCATGAGATGCCAAATGGAAGGTGAATTTAAAAACCAACCTGTCTGATTCTCTGCAACTCTGCTTGTCATTTGGCTTGCATCAGTGCACAGGACCTGTGAAATATTTAATAAAATCAAAGTGTTAACACAGTCAAGCAGCACTTGAGCAATCAAAACAAATGTGCTAGACTCCAGTGCATCCAATTGATGCAACACATAGCTTTAGAACTGTACACCTGCTGCCCTTGGAATTCTTGTTTACATCATAAATGCACTATTGCCATGACTGGCCCTACTACTAGGCAGAGGAGGTATGGCCGCCTCAGGCAGCTGATTTGGGGAGGGATGAAAAGGCAGCAAACTGTTAGTTATTAAGACTGTGTACACACCATACATTTAAAGTACATGACTTCCCCCAAAGAATTGTGGGAATTGAGTTTATCCCTCAGAGCTACCATTTCCAGCACCCTTAAGAAACTACCATTCTCAGGATTCTTTAGAGATAGTCATGATTTAAATGCATAGTGTGGTCACAGCCTTAATTTGTTGTTATTATTGCATTCTTATGGCAATCAAGATAGAAAATCACTTGTGGGAATTTCTGCCTCACGTGTCAAAATAACTTGACTACCTTGGGGTACTAGGTACCATGACTTGGAGGGGTGCCATTTGCTGCTACATCTCAGGCAGCAAAATATATTAGGGAAGTCCTGCAAAAGTCCTAGACACATAACTTTTGCTAACGCTTTCTTTACAGCCATCCATTCTGACATTACTTAAGTGGCACAGTTGCAACTTCCTATGATCATGAATCTTTCGAGAGGGTGGAGGGTACACTGTCATGTGAAGTAACTGTGTCATTGTTTCAGTCATCATGATTTCCTCTAAACAGGTATTACCAGAGCAACATGTAATGAATGAAAAGGGAAGAGGCAACCAGGCTGCTCCAGTAATGTGATACCCATCCCCAAGTAAGCCACTTTGGAGTCTTTGGCAATGGAATCCAAAGAACAATAAAAACCAAGGAGAATTATTTATATTGGAGTCCTACCACTGCCTCCCGTTGGGGGCACATGGCAATGTACCCAACTATTATCATCATTGTGAGGCCTTTCTACGCTACTACAACACCCCAGCATGCAGGCTGCTCAAATTGTCTACAGGGTCCTGGAGCAACAGCAAGCCCCTAAACACCAGTTACTGGTGAAAAACAGTGGGAGAGGGCTTATGTCCTGCTTGTTGGCTTCTCTGCAGGGGATACTGGACTAGACAGGTCCTTGGTCTGATCCAGCAGGGCTGTCCTTATGACAAGGCTGCTGGATATGTCTGTGTGAAGCATGGAAGTGCCTCACAAGCATTGTAATGCATGTATTACAGTGGATTCAGTATAGGGTTGCCAGGTCTCTGGTTTTTGCCCGGAGACTCTGACTTTTGGAGGTCCTCTCCAGGTCTCCGGGTGAGTCACCTGAATCTCTGGACTCTTCGCTTTCATTTTTTTAAAAAATTAAGTTTCTAGGTGGTCCGGTTCAAGAAATATACAGCAAAATGTCACCCAACCCCTGCAACTTCTGTTAGAAGTCGACTGCTCTGAGCCCTGCCCTTTCAAATTTTTAGCCAATAAGTGAAGTCAGGGTTGTGATTGACAAGTGATTTGCTGACCTCCAAGCAATAGCTAGAACCAATTGCAAATCCTGACAACAGTTTCCTTTTCCTGCTTGTCTGCACATCAGAGGTTGCATGAGTGTATAACATTGGGCAGCAGCAATATTGCCTTTCTACAATAGGAAATCCAGGAAATCTAGAACTGAAGATCACAACAGGATCTTAGTAGGCATACACACTAAACAATTTCAGTTATTATGATTATAATAAAACTGTACATGCAGGTTTTTTAATTACTTGCAAAAGTAGCATACTATAATTTTATTTTTCAAATAATTTCTGAACAGAAATTTGAAAAAGTGTACATGATGCATCTCAGGATGCCATTACAATATGTTATACTTTTCTAATTATAAAGAGTCAAAGAAGTTTAAATTTTACTGGGCTGTTGAAGAGGCCAGTTTATTTGTCCAATTCATAGCCTGTTTTGAAAACCTGCCCAATATGAAGCTTTAATACTATACCCACTTTTCTGGGAGTAAAGCTGTAATGTTCATCCCACCTACCTGGGAGTAAACCCCATTGAATTCAGTAGGACACTTTTGGGTAGACATGATTAGGATTGTGCTGTAAATCAATGGGAGTTTTGAGTGAACATAGCAAAGAATTGTGTTGTAAATCTTTCTCTCCCACTCCAATCCTTTTTTAACAACAGCTAGGCAGGGCTTACTTAGAATTATTACTAAAATTAGAATTTATTACACGCCCTTCACCCAAAGGCCAATGCTTTCATTCAACTAATACTGAATTTTTAAAAAAATGTTCTTCAATGACCAACAAGTTTCAACAATAAACTATTATATAGTGTGTATGTACTTTTACATCCCCAGTAGATATGGAATCTTTCCAACAACCCTGTGAGGTAGGGTTGCAAAGCAAGGCAGCTCACAAGAAATAAATCCATTTAAAATCCAATAACCATAAAACAAGTATAAAACAGTTACAAAATAGCTTAAAGTGGCTTGATTCTGCATTTTGGGTTGGGTGAGTGAAGTGATAATCACTTGTGGTTGCAGTTCTGTGCACACTTCCCTGTTTGAGTAAACTCCATTAAATAAATTGGGACTTGCTTCTGAGTAAACATGTGTAGGATTGCACTATAAATATCTTTGTAGGTTGTGTAAATAATAAACATCTTTATATGCAGGCAAAGTTTATGAAGTAATGTAGATCCATCTAATGTAGATGTAGTTTCTCCCTCTTAGTTATAGTTCCCACCACCCTTAAACTACAGTTCCCATGATTCTGTGGTGTGATTCATGTGCTTCAAAGGTGTGTTGAATGTGCTTTAAATGCCTGGTGTGGATCTGCCCCAGATATGTTGTGCATTCATTAGTGAACTGAAAACCATTTTTAAAAAAATCTTTAAATAGGGGAAGGGCTGTAGCTCCGTGGTAGGGCACATGCTTTCCATGCAAAAGGTTCAAAAAGGCTATTGCCTGGAAGCCTGGAGAGCCAATGCTAGTCCATGTCATCAGTACTGAGCTACATGGTACCAAATGGCCTTTGTTCCTAAAAGAGGAAAGAGACCCAAGGACCACAGTGACTCTGAAATTTATTTATGTATTTTGCTTACAACACTTATATACCACCTTATTGTAAAAAAAAACCTCAAAGTGGTTTACAAAAGGAATTAAAACATTAAAATTATTGGCAAAACAGTTAAAAACAGGTATTCAAAAAATTCAAAATAATAAAACCAAAGGTGAGTTAAAAACATATGAAAAGCATAATAGCTTCTACATACTTGGGTAGACTTGCCACTTGCCTAAAAAAAAAATGTTTGTAGCAGGTGTTGAAAAGAGTACAATGAAGGCACCTGCCTAATGCCAAAGGAACAGGGAGTTCCAAAGTATAGGGGCTGCCACACTAAAGGATCGATTTCTTACAAGAGCAGAACAAGTACTATGTGGCACCCGTGACACGGAAAACACAACTTTAACTTGACCTGGTAGCAAATCAACAACCAGTGCAGATTTCAGAGCAGAGGTGTTATGTGCTGATAGGGTCTCCCTCATGTCAGCAATTGTGCCGCAGCATTCTGCACTAACTGCAGCTTCAGGTTGTGCTACATGGGGATTTCTGTGACCTTGGCTGACGGCCAGTTTTTTCTGTTTTGGTTTTTGGTTAGAAATCCTGACTGGTTGTGGGATGCTGAGTTTTCTGCCTTACTCATAGGAATCTTGCTGTGGTTGATATGGTATTGCATTTAGGAAATCATCACTGTCTTTCATTTCTCTTTGTCTATTTGCATTTCATTTACCTCTGGCCTCACTCCCTTACATCCATAAAAGCAATAACAGTGGTTCCATGCACTCAGATCAACTCCCTTAAACCCAGTGATGATGCACCTTGTTTGCATTATGGTTTGCATTATGCCCAATAGTGGTAAAATAGAATTCACATACTGGGAAGTATGGCTTCAGTTGCTGTTGTTCCCAAGCTACTGCCTGTGAAGGCAGATCAAAGCATGTGTTTGCTCTCTGTCAATTATTACTCACTGGAATTGGGTTGGCTGTCAAAGTGAGTTTATAGCAGCCCACAGATTAGGCAGGAAAAGGTAGAGAATCTTCTTAACTCTTGCTCATTTCTCAAACTTCTCTCTGCTATGAAGGGTCAAGTCTGTAAAGAGGTTTGGAGCAGCCACATCAAAAGGCAGAAAGGGCATTACAGGCAAAGGGTTGCTAACCCTGCTTTGATATGGATATCTTTGCCGATGATCCCTAGTTAACCCTTACCAACAGCACAATCCAAACTTTAGCTACTCACAAGTAAGTCCTGTTGTGTTCCATGGGGCTTAGTCCCTTAGTGTGTTTAGAATTGCAGCCTTTGGGGCATCCATCTTTACCCCTGAGTGCTCCCATCTAACATCTCCACAACACTAGGCTCCCTTCTTCCTACAGTGGTCTTCTGATGACTAGCCTGGCCTGAGGACACTTAAACCCTTCTTGTCAGAAGCAAGTAGGCTAAATTAAATGTTCCCTATCTAGGCTCCCTAAACTGGTGAGAAGGAATGGTCCTGTCACTTCATCTGGATGTGAGAACACCATCTTTCTATCTTAATTTCCAATCTGAGAATTTTTTTTGTTTGACTGGTATGCTCCAAGCAACTGTGGTTGATGCTTAACATATCATGCTTAATGTTATCACTAGGGCCTCACCTCTGTGACATCATTAGGGCCTCAACCCATGATGTCACTAGGGCCCACCCCTGAAATCTCAGGGTTTGGGATGCTTCTGAACTGGCAACCCTAATTCGGCATAATATATATCTGGCTGAATCGGGGGGGGGGGTGGAGATGGGAAAGGTTTTATAGAATCTCAATGGGGATCTCATCCTGCACCCACAGAGCTGGGCTTGCAGAAAGAATTGGACTGGGCCCAGTGTAAAGAGTATCTTCTATAAGAAGATTGCAAGATGCCCTTCTCGCTGTCAAGAGAGTATGTCACTATTTACAAAGCCCCAAACAATGAGAGCATTTGTCCAAACAAAATCAATGTAAATGTTTTGCCCCTTCTGGAGCATGCCCTAGAAGAAAAGAGCTTCCTGGTATTATCTGGTGCTGCAAGGAGCTTTTGTTTCCTCATCAGTGTTTAGGAGGGTTTGGCCAAGTTCTATTTTTCATCTTTTGGCACCAGGCAATAGCTGACTACACAATCATGATTTTATTTATTTATTTGTTTCATTTGTTAGTCATCTTAATACCAAACAGTCTCTAGGTGACTTAAAACAGATTTAAAACACTAAGGGCTTGGCACCTGCTCACTTTGCTCGCCAACCATGTCTGCTGTTGCCAGTGCTACCCCTCCTCCCACGGGTTGCCAGCACTCCCATCCGTCCCCCCATGGGTCACCAGTGCTCCCTCCCTCCCCCCTCTTCCCCATGGGTCACCAGTCCTCCTTTCCCCCTCCTCCCATGGGCTGCCCTCTCACCCACCCAAGCACCAAGAGTCAAGCACAGCCAGCACAGCCACCTCCACCCCCTCACTCGCTCACCTGCACACCACCACTGGGCACCTCTTGCACTGCCACTGTCGGGTACCTCACGCTACTCACGAACACTTCTGCGCAGGCACACACCTGTGCAGAAGCGTTCAAGAGTAGTGTGATGCTTAGAAAAATATTATATGGTAAGATGCACAAATTTAAAATGAGAATCACAGATTAAAAGACAAACAATAAAAGTCATCAATATGTTAAAAGCCATACATAATAATCAATAAAAACTTTAAACCCATCAAATAACGAAAAGGAAAACTAGGACAGCACACATCAAGGCCCAAAGGCCTCAGTGAAGAGAAAGGTCTTTGCCTGGTGCCTAAAGACTGATAGAAAACATGCCAGGTGTGCCTTCCTGGGGTGAGCATTCCACAGCCCAGGGAGGAGGAACCACTAGAAAGGCCTGTTCTTGTGTTGCCACCCTCCAGGAGTGTTTGACTTCGTTTGGCTAAGTATAGAACTAGAAAGTGTGAACCTTTTGAAGATGCATTTCATTCATGCATTTGTGGAACATTCACTGGCAAAGACGACTGTGGATTAATGAAACCCCGTGCCATGTCACACTGCCTTTTTATGAAGATTGATTTCCACACTTAAAGCCTTGACCCAGGAGCATGGAAGGGTCCTTCCCACACAGACATACCCTTACAATTAATACAAAGATTGCGTCCCAGTGTTAGGAGACACAGTCTACATGTGCAGTTGCATTAGGTGATAGGTTGCTGAGATGGTAGAATGGGCTATACAATCTGTAGGTGAGGCATCATATTTTATAAAGATCCCATAAATATATAATGGTCATATATATTATATATTTAAGTAGAACATTGGAACGGAATGACATAGACTTGACTAGAATTGCAATTTACTTGCATTTATTTTTTTACGTGGGGAGCATTCAAAATGTCATCTCCACTTGCTGTCCAGAGTGGTACACAGTCTATTCTACCATCTTAGAATTTGACTATCCCATTCTCCTGCATGTATAGATAAGGTACCAGATTCTAGATGTACTGTTACATTCAAAGTATAAAGTCAGCTTTTCCCCTTGTCGTGGATTTGCTCTGCTCAGCACTAATGTTTCCTGCACTTTTGTTCTGTGCCAGCTGGTTGCTCTTTATTGATACCACATAACAAAATACCATAGCATACAGTCACTTGGCTCTCTATTGGAACTATTGGACTGTAAGGCAGTTCAAGAACAACTTTATGGAAAGACCCAATTAATACAAGCCCTGTAGTTTCAATTAACTCTTATCTGCAGCAGCATAGACTTGGAAAATACTCTTAATAGATCTCTTCCACTACAGTGCACAAATTCTATTGCAATCGCTTCACCAATTATTGAAAGTTAGTAGGGTGAGGCAGCTCTCTCACAACACTTACAGCCGTGATTTGAGGATCTGCCTGTTATTATCCAGGTGGTTCGTGTGCCGAGAGTCTAAACATGTGCAGCCATTTCTCCCCATCATCTCTCTATTTTAAGCCACTGCCTGCACTGCAGGTATTTTGGTGGATGTAGTTATGTTCCCACCCACCAGAACAACAATGTATTGTACAAAATTCTATATACATGTCTGTTCTCAGGAAGGATAGCAGAGCCATGCTGATCCTTCCAACATTACCAGAGTTTGAAGCTCTGGCTTCAAGGCAGATGTTAAATATGGTATAATAGAGCCATTGCTTTCCATGGTGTAGATTTTAGCTTCTTTTGCACAGCTGTTGTCCTTGGTCAAAAAGATTTTACAAGTTTTTGAAGCACCACAAAAACAGAGCTGGGTGAGTGTGAAAATCATGGCAACACTATGGAAACAAAGGCTCCATCATACCTTGGAATGCAACATTTAGTCAATTATAAGGTTAAAATGTTTTAGATAAATTTTAATCAACTAAAAAGGTGCCTTCAATTTTTTTAAAAAACCTGAAAATTATTTTAAATATAAGCATTTATGAAAACTTCAGGTAGAATACACCATCTTAAAAGAGGCACTCCCTCATACAATGGAGGCTGGTGGCTCCGATGTCAGTGGGGCAGTGAATCCGGTCTGGATTTTAGTCCCAACTTTCAAGGAGCTGTCCAATGTGCTGGGCAAGTTTGGACTAAAACCTGGAGCAGACTTACTGCCCCGCTGATATCATAGCCACTGTCCTTAGGTGTGAATGAAAGGAAATATGCCTTTTTTAAGGATGATGCATGCTGTGTGACACATGCAAGTATTATCTAGGGTATGTTTTCATGGCTAGAACTATTGTTTTTCTCATATGCAAATATATGCACATTTAAACAATTGATTAACTGACTAAAATAGGTACACAGGAAGCTGCCTTATTACATCAGGTCAAACTAGTTATTCGTCTATTATTGCCTACTCTTAAGTGGCAACGCCTCAATGGAAGGACTGTAGTTGAGTGAACAGTCACATGCTTTGCATGCAGAAGGTCCCAGTTCAATTCCCGGCATCTTCAGGTGAGGCCTGAAATCCTGGAAAGTTGCTGTCAGCCAGTATTAAAAATACTGGGCTAGATACACCAATTGTCTGTTGGTATAAGGCAGCTTCCCATGTTCTCCATCACCTGCAAGCTGGTCATTTTAACTACAGGTGCCAGAGATTGCATCCTAGAATTTCTGCATGCAATATATGTGCTCTACCACTGTCCTGTGATTCCTTCCCATTTAAAAGGTTAAATTAAGCAACATTTCTTCATTCAAGTTCTGGCCTTAATCATATAACTTGCAATTATTTTTTTAAAATATACTGTAATTCATCTCCAGCCTGTGTTGTTTTAATGGAGAACAAAGATCTAGCCTAATGCTTGCTGAACACTGTCCTGGGAAGCCATGTTCCTTTGAGATAATTTCTCATTTACCTAAATATGAATTCCTGGTCTGGCCATGGGTCTTGTTTGATGATTTATGAAGGAAGATATCTGGAAAAGACACCTGCCTGATTTATGTGTTTAAATTACAGTGAGTTCAATTTTGACACTTTTTCATACAAAGGTTTCATATGAGCAAAATTAGGGCATTGAAAAGGAAAGCAGACTATGTCTTCAGTAATAATATTCAGTTCTCCCTTCTCTGATCAATGTAAAATTCAAAGCAGCTTCTTGTAGGCTCAATTTTCTTGAAGGAGACAACTTTTTCTTTGCAACTTCCTCTAATAATCTGCTTATTTAAGAACTTAGAGGGAGACAAAGAATTTGAGGACCAAATAAACCAGCACAGACAGTTTTTGTTCTTGAGGCTAGCCCCCAATCCCAAAATATCTGAATATGTAATAAAGTAATTAAACCAATTCACAGATTTTGAAGCTTTCCAAATTCAATTGAATAAACTAAAACCAAAAATACTCAAAATTCTCATTTTATTAACTTACCAGCCAGGGATCTTCCTTACTAGGTGGGAAAGAGGGCCCACACCCCTCTCCTAACCCACACTTATCTCTTATTTCAATTTTTATTTCACCCTTCATTTTTTTAAATGATGCAAGATGATTTACCATCAGATGAGCAAAGACTGGTATATAAATCTAATTAGCAAATATATAACACCTCCCCATACAAACACCAAAGCCTTTTTCTTTTAGAAAAGGACAGGGAGGGGCCCTCCGTCCCATGTCACTTTTCTGCTCCCTTGGTGTTCCCTTTCCCCACCCCCAGCCATCACTGAGGGATCCACAAGTTTGGAACACTTATGGGAAACGTAGCTTAGAATAAGTTTTAGCAGGAAAATACCAGGTGCAGAAGCATCAAGTAAACCCTTCACTTTTCTGCTGAAAATCATCCTTTTTTATGGCTCCTCCCTAGAAGAAGTACAAATTTAAAATATGTGTTTAAATACACATTTTTGAATGTAATGTGCAGTTTGACCAGAAATTATTACTTGAATGGAAACTCATGTTTCTAAAGATGCAATTTCAAATCAAAGTACTAAATTACAAATTGTGGATACAATTCTATGCATGCTTACTCAAAAATCCCACTCTGATTAATGGGACTTACTCTCAGGTGTTGGAGGAGAACTTTGCGCATACCATGAATTGCGAAAAAGACAAATAATTGGTTGCTAGAACAAATTAAACCAGAACTGTCACTAGAAGCTAAAAAGATGAAACTGAGGTTATCATACTTTGGACACATAATGAGAAGACATGATTCACAAGAAAAGACAATAATGCTGGGGAAAACAGAAGGGAGTAGAAAAAGAGGAAGGCCAAACAAGAGATGGATTGATTCCATAAAGGAAGCCACAGACCTGAACTTAAAAGATCTGAACAGGGTGGTTCATGACAGATGCTCTTGGAGGTCACTGATTCATTGGGTCGCCATAAGTCATAATCGACTTGAAGGCACATAACAACAAACTCTCAGATAAATGGACACAGGATTGAAGCAAACAGTAGTCTGCTCTTGACCATGCCTACCTTTTTCAGAATGGAGCTTACAGACAGACTGTCCATCTTTTTTTAGGATGGGTCTGTTGTGGGGCAAGAGGGGCTCTCTAAAGCCGAGAGCTTTTCCACATGGTCTGGCCAGTGGCTGAGCATTTGGGTTTTACTGGAGGACAATTTTCTTTTACATGAATCCAATTCTACCCAAGGAATAACACCAGCCCAAGCTACTGGCAGAGGAGTCTCTGTTCACCAAGGCCATAATTATCCACTTTGCAAACAGGACTGAAGAGATCATTGTGCAGATAATACCAATCTCAAGCATATTCTTTATTCCTAGGTGCAGAGGACAAATGTGAGGGAATTCAGGCAGTTAAGGCTTTTGGTTCCTTATGGTTGGAAAAAGTGAGGTTTAGGATGTGACATGTCCCTGCATTGCATTCTGCTGGTGGAGAAGAGGGTGCTCTGCTGCCAGGACTTTGTTAATTTTGGTTCTCTCAGTTTTTCATTTTCCAATCTTAAATTCAGTTCTCCAAATTTCTGCAGCAATTTGCATTTTTTTAAAAAAAATCCTCATGAAAATTCTCCAGCATTTTAGTGTGAATTTCTGCTAACATACATATTTTGGTAGGGAGTTTTGACTAATGTAGACATTTTGCAAGCAATTTCTTGTCATATAATGCATCTTTGTATGTTATTTTTGCTTATATTCATTTTATGCACATTTTATTTTTTATTATTATTTTATTTATTTATTTATTTTTATTATTTTCCTCTAACATATGCATTCTTGTAAATACTGTTTGGTTGACAAACTGCATTGCACAATTGGAATAAGTGCACATTTTGAAGTATGGCTATGTTTCGGTTCTCATGTCATTTTGGAAAGTGCAAATTTGATAGATTTGGCTTGAAATGCAAACTGAATCAAATTTCTCACCCATTCCTATTCAGAAGAATACTGCCTCCAACTGTGGAGGCAGAGCACAGCTATCATGGCTAATAGCCTTTGATCGCCTTATCCTCCATGAATCTGGCTAATCCTCTTTTACATCCATCCAAGTTGGTGGCCATCACTGGCTCCTGTGGGAGTGAATGCCATAGTTTAACTATATGCTGTTAAACTTCACCCACTGAAAGTGTGACAGAGTGCATGTTACCACCTGCAATAGCCATCATAAGGCCCTGAAATGGAGAATTTGTAGGGGGAAGAACAGGATTGGTGATGGATCTACTGGACCCAAACCTGGCCAGTTTCCTGGTAAGGTGCCCCTCCTCTGTATCAGCCTGGAGCTGACACAGCAAAAACTTGAGATTTACTGCCCGCCCCCAACCTTCTATTCTGGGCGGAGTGAGTGGCAGTGCTGCAGATGCAGTGGTGGCTTCATTGCTGTATTCCACCCCACTGTTCCCCAGGCACAATTAGAACTGTTCTTAAAGCTTCTTTCTTTCTGTATACACATTAAAGCTGAAACAGAACCCGGCAAAACTTCAGAATTAATTAGCCACCTTCAGGGTTCCTTTGTAACTGAAAACAGGGTAAGAAGTGTAAGGTTTTTTTTAATGTTTTTAATGCTGTTTTGTTTTAATGTATTTTAAGACCTGTTGTTATTATGTTTTAAAGTGTTTTTAGCGCTTTGTTTGCCGCCCTGGGCTCCTGTTGGGAGGAAAGGCGGGATACAAATTAAATAATGAATAAATAAAATAAATCAATAAATGCCTACATAAAATTTGGATTTGGATGTTAAAATGAGGAAATTCACCAGTGTTTCTTAATTAAGTGAATGAAATAAAAGTAACATTTACCAAATTCTACTGCATGTCACCTATCGGTCTTTCAAATGGTGACTCTGCTGCATGGCAGATACTGCCAAATACTGACTGCTACTGCATGTAAGTTCTGAAATCTTGACAGATATTTGCTGCTATCTGTGACATGCAGCCAGAAACCGGATGCTGCTTTGTAGCTGCCAGACAATGCCAAATGTTACAAAAATATCTGCATGGCACATGTGGATAGTACACAGTTAATATTAAAGGGATGTTCCCTCAACCAGATAATATTCAGAGTATATACATCATTCATCAGTGTATCTGTATATGCACATATGTTCCTCTTGACTCTATCATTTCAAAACAGCGTTCAGTAATGGCTGTTCTCTAATTCCCATTCCAGACCAAGTATCTTCTTTCCTCCAAGTGAGTTAAATTACTGAACAGTAGAAAGATAAAATTCTGAGTGTTGTTGTTGTTCCTTTCTAGTTTGATGGAACTAAATTTGCCTAAATGACTGCAATGAATACTCTGCAATAACAAAAAGCTTTTCTAGAAGGGTAAATTACTTAGCTATAGTGCCAATGGGAGAGATGCTGGTTTATCACATCAGATGTAATCATCTGGCAATGGGGGGGGGAATGCTTTCATTTTTTTTTCTTTTGTTGTCATCCACTGCTATGGTGGCATGTCCAATTACACTACTTTCATTTCTTATCTTATGGATGAAACTAGGAGCAGAGAACAGCAGCTGTGGTGGATTGTATGGGGTCTCTTGAGCTCTGGAGACAATAGCAACAGAACTATGCCCTCTTTGACAACAAACTGTCTCACCACCTCCATCTGCCATTAGGTGCTTCCCAGCATGTCCAAAGGGGTCCTCCCAAACCCCAGGAATTTTTGTTTATGAACAATTGCCATCACCTGTTTAGTTTGACATTGTGCAGCTGTTTCATGTGGGATTTGCACAATACAAATAATAAAGAGAGAAAATAAATATTTAACAAGCTCCAACAGCTAACTAACTGCTGCATACACAAAAACAAACAACTAGACATGGCCCCTTTCTGTAAACATCCAGCCAAAAAGTAGGTTAGAAAAAGGATGTGTGAAAGTGTTGCTGTAGTATCTGATATAGCCATCCATATGTTTGTAGACTACAACTCTCATCATCTCTGAACATTGGCCATGGTGGCTGGGGCTGATGGGAGTTGGAGTACAGTAAACATCTGAAGATCACCACATTGCTATGACTATGTCAGGATTGTTGTTTTTATTTAACAGCAGGTACAAGAAGCACTTTTTGTCACAACCCTACAGGCTGCTATTGGCCTTAGGGGAAAAAAGCTCCTAAGTGCATCAACTAGACTAGAGCTTTTGAGGAGGGGATACCTTTGCACCTGTTAGTATACTTTTTAAAAACCTGACATGTTTTCCATTTACATCTACATTGGCCCATAAGGTTAGCTGACCAAACTTTAAAAATCCAGCTAGGAAGAACAGACGAGAATAATGCTGTGCTGAGCTTCACAATTTCAACCATTTGATGGGATGGGGGCAAAGCAAAAGTGCCTCCAAAAAGAGGGTTAAGGCTTCATTAGAAATGTCATAGGACAGGGTGGGGTGGGTCAGGTTTATTTTATGTACTTAACAGGGTAGCCAAGGGGTCATTTTTCAACTCAGAAATTTTAGGAAAGCCCCACAATTGCTCACAGAAGCAACTCTTTACAGATAGACTTTCAGGCCAACAGCACTTCCTGGAATGACCATGATACTGTGATACTAGAAACCACCTGTAAAGAGTCCTGTACATCGGCGAGTACAAAGAGTTTTAAAATCTTAAAATCTAGACTTTAAAGCAAAAAATGTTTAAGAACTACTATTGGTTATCCTAGGATATGCTTTATATGTTTATATTTATGTGCTATTTGAAGTAATATGTTTATTAATAAAAGAAAGATCAAAGGGGAGATATCTTAGCATTCTTGTGATCCTTGCAAGTATGCATTCAATTTTAGGAATGCAATTGCCATACTACTAGCAGAAACCAGCAATGATTTGAAATGAATGCTGATGAAAGTTAAAGAGGAAAGCACAAAAGCAGGACTACAGCTCAACGTCAAAAAAACTAAAGTAATGACAACAGAAGATTTATGTAACCTTACAGTTGACAATGAGGACATTGAACTTGTCAAGGATTATCAATACCTCGGCACAGTCATTAACCAAAATGGAGACAATAGTCAAGAAATCAGAAGGCGGCTAGGACTAGGGAGGGCAGCTGTGAGAGAACTAGAAAAGGTCCTCAAATGCAAAGATGTATCACTGAACACTAAAGTCAGGATCATTCAGAGCATGGTATTTCCGATCTCTATGTACAGATGTGAAAGTTGGACAGTGAAAAAAGCGGATAAGAGAAAAATCAACTCATTTGAAATGTGGTGTTGGAGGAGAGCTTTGCGCATACCATGGACTGTGAAAAAGACAAATAATTGGGTGTTAGAACAAATTAAACAACTGTCACTAGAAGCTAAAATGAAGAAACAGAGGTTATCATACTTGGACACATCATGAGAAGACATGATTCATTAGAAAAGACAATAATGCTGGGAAAAACAGAAGGGAGTAGAAAAAGAGGAAGCCCAAACAAGAGATGGATTGATTCCATAAAGGAAGCCACAGACCTGAACTTAAAAGATCTGAACAGGGTGGTTCTCGACAGATGCTGTTGGAGGTCGCTGATTCATTGGGTCGCCGTAAGTCGTAGTCGACTGGAAGGCACATAACGGCAACAACAATTATTTCCAAAGGTGGGTCTATACATATAAATTAGTGTATGCAATTTGTATGCCAGTCTGTGTCCTCTTTTGTTCTCTACTTTTTTGGTGATGCATAAATAGCCTATCCCCCCTCTCCTTCCCTCTGCCCATTTATCCAAATGTTTGCAGTTTAAAAGTTTCATCCCAGCACTAATTCTATGTTAGTATTTTTACATTCTATGTTAGTATTTTATGTTAGTATTTACAGTTAGTATACGTTAGTATAAATCTATGTTATTAGATTTATATCCCGCCCTTTCTTCCAGTAGGAGCCCAGGACGGCATTGTTAAAATGTTTTAACAATAAATACATGCATAGGAAGAATCCACCAAGTCATATGAGTCTGATTTAGAAAACTAGTAGACCTCCACTCCCATCCATCACAGCCACAAGCACTCATTTAGAGGCATTATGAGTGTGAATTAATGTCTTTGTGTGGAAGCTGAGTATACTATGGTTGTGATTTGCACAATCACAGCAGCCACCACCTTTCTACCAGAACACCCATGTTGGTTTACAATTTAAAATTCTAAAAAAAAAAAATAAACCGCATTCAAAAAAAGGTTTCTTTTTTAAAGCAGAGTCACAATGTTGGCAGTCTCTTCAAGAGCTGATGTTTTTGGCTTCTTGGTCTGGATGTTATTTCTTCTGCAATTCCTCTAAACACATAGGCCTTAGTCATGGAGGAGGTAGGGGGAAGGTTGCCCTAGTGCTCCTCTCAGGCTGTTGATAGCTCCTTCAGGAGTGATCACTACAGTTCCCAGGCTGAGCTGCTTCTCTTCTGTTTTAATTAGGAACATAGGGACCTGCCTTATCCTGACTCAGACCACTGGTTCATTGGACGCTACGGGCTGAACATAGAACCTTTTGCATTCAAAGTCGATGCTCTGTCACTGAGCTATGACCCTTCTCCTGAATTAGACCCAGGGATGGTGGGGGAGAGGGCACCCCAACAGCTCTTGTGGGTCGTTTGTAATTTTAAAGATATTGTTAGGGTTGGGAAAAGTTCCGAAAAGGGCAATGAAAATGATCAAGGGGGTGAAGCAAATCCCCTATGAGGAAAGGTTGCAGTATTTGGGGCTTTTCTGTTGTTTAGAGAAAATGCAAGTAAAAGGTAACATGATAGAGATATATAAAATTATTCATGACCTGGAGAAAGTGGATAGACAAAAGTTTTTCTCCCTCTTCCATAACAAGAGGGTGAGTGACAGAAAATTCAGGACAGACAAAAGAAAGTACTTCTTCACACAGGGTAGAGTTAAACTGTGGAATTCATTTCCTCAAGAGGCAATGATGGCCACCAACTTGGATGGCTTTAAAAGAAGATTAGATAAATTCATGGAAGATAAAGATAGCGATGGCTACTAACCCTAATGGCTGTGTTCTACCTATAGTGTTTGAAGGCAGGATGCTTCTGAATACCAGTTGCTGGAAAATACAAGACGGGAGAGTGTTCTTGTGCTCAGGTTCTGCTTGCAGGCCTCCCGTGGGCATGTAGTCAGCTACTGTGAGAACAGGATGCTGAACTAGATAGGGCATTGGCTTGATCCAGCAGGTTCTTCTTATGTTCTACCACTTATGGCACTTCAGAAGGTGATGATGACAGTTCTTTATCTGTAGCAAACCTCTGTGTGTCCAGTGTGCTCAGTTATCATTATCAGCTTAGAACACTAGTAATAATAATAATCAGTTTTATATTTCTGAGTTACAAAAGATTGGAAAACTTGTCCCTCACATTGCCAGAGTATCGCCTCCTAGTACCTCTGTCTCTTAGCCCCTCTATGCTATGATTATAAATGGAAAATTCTTTCCTTTAGCATTTAACTTACTAGGAGAATTTGTGTGACAGCTATACCTACACTAGAGAGCTTCTCCTGGAGATAAATTTGTATGACAAGTCATTTCTGGATTGGCGGGTTATTAATGAAGAGCCAGCATGGGTCAGATAACTGAAGACTGCTGTAATTTGCAATTATTTATTGCATTTGAGCGTGCCCATGAAAACTGTAGCATCATCAAGGTTTGGGAGGACGGACTGATGCATATCATCGGACTGGAATTGTATAGAAGACAATTACTGTAAAGACATAGGGTATTAAATGATAAAGTTTGCTGGTCAGGAACCTGGTGTAAATTATTTATCCCCTTGCTTTGCAGCTTTATGTATTTACTGATTTGCATCTAATGCTGCTGAATAAGGATCCAAGCTAGGCAGGAAGCAGACAGCATAAAATGGCACAAAGAAATAAATGTTCTGTAGCTATGACTTGAATAGAAAGCATTCTGCCAAACATGGCCCTCCAAGAAATTCCTGACTTGTGTTGGAGATAACTTTCACCTACAGAAAGTAGAGGAAGCAACTACATGATCAGCCATCCTTGACTTGATTCTAACCAACAGAGAGGACTTGGTAGATGAGTGGCAGTTATGGGAACTCGGGGGGGAAATGACCACGCTATACTTGAGTTCTTGATTTTAAAGGAAGCAAAAGCAATACATGCACCCTGGACTTCAGGAAAGCTGATTTTAATAAACTCAGAACCATGGTAAATAAGGTTCCATGGTAAGCAATCCTAATGAGAAAAGGAGTCCAAGATGGGTGGGAGTTTCTAAAAAAGGAAATTCTAAAGGCACAATGGCAAACAATTCCATCAAAGAAAAAAAGGGGGAAGACAGCTGAAGCAGCCAATGTGGCTTCACAGAAAGCTTAGAGATGACCTGAAAACAAAAAAGGACACATACAGGAAGTGGAAGGAAGGCCAGACCACAAGGGAAGAGTACAGAGAGGTAGCACAGAATTGCAGGGATGGCGTCAGGAAGGCTAAAGCTGAGAATAAGCTGAGGTTAGCGAGAGATGCCAAAAGCAACAAAAAAGCTTCCTTTTGGTACATCCATAGTAAAAGGCAGACAAAAGAAATGTTGGTACAGCTAAGTGAGGATGGCAAAATGATAACAGATGACAAAGAAAAGGCAGAAGTGCTCAATTCCAACTTTGTCTCAGTCTTCTCTCAAAAGAGGGTCTATGGCCCTCCTGCAAAATGTGAAGTTGACAGGGCAGGATTGCAGCTTGAAACTGATACACAAATGGTCAAAGAACATTTAAACACTTTGAATGAGTTCAAATCCACAGGGCATGGTGAACTGCGTCCTAGAGTATTGAAGGGACTGGCTGAAGAACTCTCAGAACCACTGTCTATTACCTTTGCAAAATCATGAAGGATGGGTGAAGTGCCGGACAATTTGAGGAGAGCTAATGTTGTCCCAGTCTTCAAAAAGGGCAAAAAGGAGGAACCTGGGAACTACAGACCAGGCAACAAGTCTTTTAAGTTGAGCCCTTATTCAAGTCAGCGTCTGTGTTGGATTTGATTTTAATATGTTTTTAAACCTTTAAAAAAACCAAAAAAAACAGTATGTTTTTAACCTTTTTTTTAAGGATGTCTTGAAACCTTTTAAAAATGTTTTTAAAGATGTTTTGTTTTAATGTATTTTAAAGTCTGTTTTTATGATGTTTTAAAGTGTTTTAGTGCTTTTGTTTGCCACCCTGGCCTCCTGCTGGAAGGGCGGGATATAATCAAATAATAAACAAATAAATAAAATCCCTAGCAAAATTCTGGAGCAGATTATAATGTCTGTAAGCACATTAAAAACAATGCAGTGATTACTAAAAGCAAACACGGCTTTATTAAGAACAAATCCTGCCAAATGAATCTTATCTCATTTTTTGATCGGGTAACCTCCCTGGATAGACTATGGGAATCCTGTGGACATAATATATGCATGGGCGGCTCTTCTAGGTCAGGGCCGGCAGTGGCATTACTGTTTTAAGGCTGGGATGCTATAGAAGGGTGAGAGGTCAAATGAGGCAGGAGAGTTGGAGGAAGGAGGGGAAGGGCAGACTGAGGGTATGGGAGGGGGAGGGGCTGCTGGATTTGGGGGCACCTTTCTTTTCCACCTGGTGTGGGGTGATGCAGGATCTCATCAGGTGAACAATGTTACAATCACCTGAAACTCAAGAGTATTATCCAAGGACGGTACTGCTTTTTAAGATGTTTTTAAGCTTTTTTAAAAATATGTTTTCTTTTAATATGTCTTTAAAGATATTTTGTTTTAATATATTTTAAAGTCTGTTTTTAAGATGCTTTGGAGTGTTTTTTAGCATGTTTTTTTGTCACCCCGGACTTGTATCATTACATCTATACAAAACCTTACAAGTACGAAACTTCTTAAAGAGGAAACTGCTGGTCTCCTTGTTAATCCAAATCCCACCCCTGGAAGGTTTTACATGCTGCCTAAAATCCACAAAGCCAACAATCCTGGTCGCTCAATTGTCTCAGGTAACAACACAGCTACTGAAAGGATTTCTCTGTACATTGACTTAAATTTACAAAACATGGTGCAAAACCTCCCATCATATATCAAAGACACCAAGGACTTCTTGCTTAAAATTGAGTCTTTAAACAAGCAGTATCAATTCCACAACAATACTATACTAGCTACTTTAGATGTCACATCTCTTTACACCAATATACCACATAATTATGGGATTCAGGCTTTAAATGAGTTCCTTAACACCAGAGATATGAACAATCCTCCAACAGGTTCTCACAACTGTAGCTACGCTAGTCCTGACTTGTAACAACTTTACATTCAATGGAGAACACTACCTGCAACTACAAGGCACAGCTATGGGGACTCGCATGGCTCCATCATATGTGAATCTCTTTATGGGTAAACTTGAACAGGAGATCCTCAAAAAGGCCATCAACAAACCACTTATATGGTGGCGATACACTGACAACATCTTTATGGTCTGGACGAATGGTAAAGAGAGTTTGGAACAATTTAAAAATTACATCAACTCTATCCATCCCTCTATTAAGTTTACATTTAATAGTACAAATGACAATACGCACATCCCTTTTCTGGATGTCCTTCTTACCATTGAAAACCACAAAATAGCCACTGATCTCTACAGCAAACCCACTGATGCCAACCTCCTAATTTGCGCAGACTGTTGGTGAGAGCTGTGCTTAAGCCACCTATCACCAATCCAGGGTCTCATCCTTGTCACTCCAAACGCTGTATCACCTGTGTGTACCTCAGGGAGACAGCCACTTTTACAAGCACTAGGACAGGCAGGACATATTACATCAAACAGAACATCACCTGCAGGTCCTGCAATATAGGTTACATCATCGAGTGCAAAAGACCAGGATGTCATATCCAATACGTAGGAAAGACCACAACTGACCTATGCACGTGCTTCAGGAACCACAAGTCGGCAATTTTGACAAAAAAAGTGGAGCAACCAGTTGCAAAGTATTTTAACATCGAGGGTCACAGCCTGTTGGACTTTTCCATTGCAGCGATAGAGATGCCAGCAGATCCAGCAGCATTGACCAAAAGGGAGAACTTTTGGATTTACTCTCTGGACACATTGGCACCACATGGCCTGAACCTGGAGGACAGTACCACCACTACTTAGCTTCTGCAAATGAAGCCCCTCTGAGCATTCCATCCTCAAAGCTCTATAACTGCCACCTTGGTAACAGCATTTGTATGTTGGCAGCTGATGAAGGCGGAAGCTGAAGCTTTTGACAAAGTGCCCCATGATATTCTGATTGGCAAGCTAGCTAAATGTGGGCTGGATGGAACAACTATCAGGTGGATCCACAGTTGGCTACAGAATCGTACTCAGAGAGTGCTTATCAATGGTTCCTTCTCAAACTGGGGGGAGTTAACGAGTGGGGTACTGCAGGGCTCAGTCCTGGGCCCAGTGCTCTTCAACATTTTTATGAATGACTTGTATGAAGAGGTGCAGGGAATGCTTATCAAATCTGCAGATGATACAAAATTGGGAGGGATAGCTAATACCCTGGAAGACAGAAACAAAATTCAAAGGGATCTTGATAGGCTGGAGCATTAGGATGAAGACAACAAAATGAAATTTAACAGGAATAAGTGCAAAATTCTACACCTAGGAAAAACACACCAAATGCACAGTTATAAGATGGGGACTACTTGGCTCAACGTTACTTACGAGAAGAATCTTGGGATTTATTTATTTATTTATTTATTTTAATTTATATACCGCCCTAAGCCCGAAGGCTCTCTGGGATTGTAGTTGACCACAAGATAAATATGAGCCAACAGTGCAATTTCAAAATTGTTGCTTATGGTTATTTTTCATACTCCTCATAATACCCCCCAAAAATGAAAAGAACCAGTATGTCCTGTTGTTAAAGTGTTGCCCAAGGCTGGGGAGGTCCAGGTTCCAATCCCCACTGAGTCATGAAGCTCACTGAGTAACCATGGGCCAGTTGCTCTCTTAACTTAACCCACCTCACAAGGTTGGTGTGAATATAAAATGGTGGGGAAGAACCATGTATATTGCCTTTAGCTTCTTGGGAGGACAGGGGGAATATGAACATCATAAATAAAATGCAAGCTGCCACCCTCTTTTCTCCACAGAAGTACAATTTCTACCTGTCACCATTTTGTCTTTAGATCAATTCAATTATTATGATTATTATCATTAAATTTATATCCCACCCTTCCTCCAAAAAGAGCCCATTTACTGTATAAGGGTGATCTAGTGCAGAGGAAAGATATGCAAAACCTCACATAGATACAAAGGAACTTTGGAAGCTGCTTTATATCAAGTCAGGGCATTGATCCATTTCGCTCAGTATTGTCTATACTGACTGGTAGTGGATTTTCAGGATTACAAAAAAGGGAGCATTCCAAGCCCTACCTGGTGATGTTGGGGACTGACGCTTCCACATGCCAAGAAGATACTCCACCACTGAATTATAGCCCTGCCCCAACTGGTCAATGTGCATTCAATGAACAGTCAGGGGAGGAGGGGGAAGCACCACTCCTGCCTCCACACAATCATTTGAACATCAGAACACATCCCCCCACATGCAAAGCTTAATGCACAAAGGTTCTATTTAGGCATCCAGTGAATGTGCATTTGCTACGGAGGCAGAGCCTGCTGCCATGATCCGACCCCATTTGATCCAACCCTACAACCAGGTTGTTGTGTGGAGCACCTGGATACACACATATTGGACACGTGCTCAGGGAATGGCACTGGTTGCTGATCAGCTACCAGGCCATGTTCAGGGTCTGGTTACTAGCATATGAAGAAGCCCTCAACAACTTGGGACCAGGTTACCTGAAAGACCATCTGCATCTGCATAGCTCTGTAAAATCACATCTGGGGGACTTTCTGCACTTACCTTTCATAGTGGTGCAGTTGTTGGGGGTGGGTTCTAGATTTTTTGGCATGCTTCCACATGATGTGATTAGTCAGCTACTGTTCTGCAATAATGTACTAAAAAAGGTTTTTTCTTCTAAACCGTCATTGAGAAAGATCTGGAAGGGATCCTCAATATTTTCATTTGTGTGCAAATTGTAAGAGCACCATCCCACTTTCTGTGTGGAGCAGATGGGTATTGGTGAATGTGGTTTGGCAGACATGTTTTCTGTCAGGCTCAACATCAGAATGAGAAACCACAGTCTCCTTCTCAGATGGGCATAAAGAAGAAGATAATGAGTCAACATATTGCCCTTGACAGCAATTAGTAGTTGCATACAACATTTCATCACAATAACCAGGTTCACCATAACTCAGAAAGACACACATAGTTCCTTTCACCTAGCCTCTTCCATACCCCCAGAAGGCTAGACTTCCAAAATACTACATGTTATATACCCCCCCCAAAAAAATCTGTGAAAGGGCTAACGGTGTGCACATGCTCATAATTCAGACATTTACTGGCTGGAGGAACACAGTTCGTGCACAACCCACCATTAGTGTGGAAAGGAAAAACCACACTCACTCTCTAATAACAGCAACATGTGAACAAAGATGGAGATAACCAGCTCCTAATTCATTCTTAAAAATGTCAGATCATATAGTAACTATACCACCATAAAAGATGTGTGGAAAGATCCTGGGAAATTTTTTACTCATGGCGCTATACCCTATAGAATATCACAGAGTGGCGACCCCAAAATGGGCATTTTCTGTCATTACCCCTGCACTGTGGGAACCCTTTCCTCTGCCATATGTGAAGTTGCTCCAGACATCTTGTGAAGACACAACCTTTTGCCCAGCTTTCCCTCACCAATAATATTGGATCCTGTTGTTCCTGAATTCCTTTTAAATCTGTTTCAATAATGCTCTTTTTCTTACTTTTTATGTATTTTTGCATCCTGCTTAGAGATTTTTAAATATTACAGAGTTTAGAACTTATATAATATATAGTAATATTGTATATATAATAAAATTCATTTAATGTTCCTTGAATGACTGAACAGGGCTAATATTGCCAGGGATTTTATCATATTTGCAAGCCTCTTTCCCCAAAACAGTAACAAATTTATTCTGTCATTTTGGTAAATGCAGCTACTTTATAGACTACAACCATCTTCCCCACAGCAAAAGCTTAATCTGAAAATGTTTGAACCAATTACACCCCATTTTAAGAAACCTGACAAAACAATTATTTCTAAATCAGACAATACAATAAATCTCTGAACAGACAATATAATAAATAATGGGCTAAATCTTCAATCTCTGCTAAGCCACAAAAGCACATTTTCTGGGCCTGCAGGATACCTATTGCTCTTCCCTCTGTTATTGTGGATTTTGTAGTCTGAAAATGTAATAAGGAAAAAAATCTCCAGGTTGCAGGATCTCCATGTTCCATCAGATAATGCTCGTGCCTTATATAAAAAGCTTTTCAGCACCAGGTGAAGACTTTCCTGTTTGCTCAGACATTTTAGATTGTAGCTCATTTTTGGAACCATGTTCTGTTCCATTTTTAGGATTTCATTTTTGACATTTCTCTGATTCAGGAAGGCTGAAGCATGGAATGGAGCTCTTGCTTCAGGAATGAAATAGCTTAAACAGGAGCTGAAGGCTCCACCCCTTTCTTATTCTCAGCCAAGCTCTGATTCAGGCAAGTGATTCCATGCAAGTTGTTTCACATGCATCTAGTCAGGCACTCCTGCCTGGCTTCTGGTTTCCTCTACTCCTGGGGCCCTGGGGGAAATGAGGGTAGGGGGTCAGAGTCAGCCAGGAACCCAGGCAACTGATGTGGGAATCTCTAGCACTGGGACAGACATGTCTGAATCTAACTGGGCACTGGTAGTGTGGCGATCTGCTGGAGAATCCTGCTCTTTTAATACTTCTGGGTCCAGGAAGGTCTTCTTAAGACGGGGATACACCACCATTTCCTTCAAGGCAGATGGTACCTCACCCTCCTCCACTTAAGTATTACTCACTCCCTGGACCCACCAACTCTAGTCATTACTCTAGGTTTATCTTTACTAATAACAAGTAGTTCATGCATGCAGAAAACACCTAACCGTTTAACCCATCTTGGGAGTTGGACATTCAAATCATACTGCCTGCATAGAGCATAAGGAGAATTTTATGTGGCATGACAGAAGGGGGAAAGAAACAGAACCCTTGTAAGTCAATTACTATACTATTACAGCAGGCTCGTGTTGAGTTTAATGGAATTTACTCCTAAGTAAGTGCATTTAGGATCGCATCCTAAATGTCTCACAATGAAATCAGTAAGATCTTAATGTTCTTAACTTTGGGTACATTGTGCTCCTAATATATTTGTTGCACTGTAGCCCCACCGGACAGCAATAATGTGGTAGCACTGGGGAAGCATCACATAAACGAACACAAAATAAATCCACCACTAATGCCCTATTACTGTGCCAAGAATATGTTGCAGAATATCTATAAGATGATTCTGCTGGATCAGGCCAATGGCCCATCCAGTCCAGCATCCCATTCTCACAGTGGCCAACAAGATGCCTATGGGAAGCCCGCAAGCAAGACCTAAGCACAAGAGCACTCTCCCCTCATGCAGTTTCCAGCAACTGGTATTCAGAAGCATACTGCCTCTGACCATGGAGAGCACAGCCGTCATGGCTAGTAGTACTTCTATGAATTTCTGTAATCCTTTTTAAAAGCCATTCATACAGTCATCACTGCCTCCCATGGGAGCAAGTTCCATAGTCGAACTATGTGTTGCATGAAGAAGTACTTTCTTCTGTCTGTCCTGAATCTTCCAACATTCAACTTCATTGGATATCCACAAGTTCTAGTGCCATGAGGGAGAAAAGCTTTTATCTCTCCATTTTCTCCATGTCATGCATAATTCCATACACTACTGTCATGTCATCTCTTACTTGTCTTTCTTAGTTTAGAGCAGTGATTCTCAAACGGTGAGCCCAGGCACACTGGTGCGCCCTAAGAGGTGGCTAGGTGTGCCTCAAATATTATGAAAGTATATTTTAAAAATGAGAAGAAACCCATTTGTATAGGGTAAGTAACAGTTTTCTATAGTTTATTTTTATTCATAGTTTAAAATACATTAATATATTTTTAATTTTGTACACAAAGTGCACCAGAAAATTTTTATGTTTTACAGTGCGCCACAAACCAAAAAAGTTTGAGAACCACTGGTTTAGAGAAAGGCCCCAAATGCTGCAACCTTTCCAGCAATAAAACAGCAGCCTGGAGGGGCCCTGAGATATAAAGTAACTTGGTTCCATATTTTAGGCTTGCCAGATTATTTTATGGCTAGGAACCCAAACGTTTGGACTATTCATTGATTGACTGGTTATTCACAATATTTGTTTCAATATAGACCTCTTCACAGGTTGAGTGAGAAAAAAATATGTGATGCAAAAGAAGCATTTGAGGAGTGGAGGCTGTGAGAGCGGTTCCCCATGATATAGCTAGGTACTACTAATTAATCTTTGTTCAGTGCCAACAGGGTGCTGGGCTATAGCATAAAAAGCTGAAAGGGAAATCAGATCAGTTTGAGAGTGGGGGTGGGAGGGCCATAACAACCAGAATTAGTGCTAATTACATAGGCCTTAGAATTGGCACTCCTGAACCATTTAACCTGAAAGTGCTCTGTAAAGATTTTGAACTATAAAATGATGATTGCAGAGTAGACAAGGGGCTCTTTGGGGGGTGGAGGTGGGGATGATTTTATATATATATTTCAGACAACCCAGCAGCCCTGCAATGATGGCAACTTATGCAAAGCAACCCATTGTCCACAAACAAATCTGCACAGCTATGGTGTCTTGGCATCATATGTAGCTGTTGATAGCAAAGCATTCAAGCAAGCAAACAGCAACAAGAACAACAAAAAGATGTGCCACCTGCCTATCATGAATAGTATATGAGAAACTGCAAAACAGAAAAACGGAGGGCGGGAAAACAAAATGAAGAGGGAGAATGGCCCCTTCATCACTCCCTCCTCTACCGCACTGTGGGGACTGTAGGGTTTGGGGTTCTCCCCCCAAAATAGCTGCACTTGCCATTCCTGCATGGTGAGAAGAACTTGACTTCTGGGATGTGGGGAACTGTGAGTAACAGAGCCTGTTCCTTCAAACTGAATATGTCTTTGCCTCCTCTGTGCGTGCAAGAGATGGCCTTTAACTGTTTAGTAAGAAGAATAGTCTAGCCACTTTCCAGTTTCCCTATATGCAGGGCCTAGGGGAAATCTCTCTCTGGTACTTGAATGCTCTATCTGTATGCCTTGAGATGCTTAATGGAGGATGGCTACAAGGTGTTCAGGAATCTTACTGTCAGACATGGTCTCCCCATACCTGGTGGGAACTTTTCCATTTCTTACTTGTGTGAGGTGCTTTTTCCTTGCATCTCAAATTGCCGAAGTCGAATTGGGATCTTCAGTAGATGTTTGTGCTAGGAGGGCTCTGAGAAGAGAAGTTATTCATCTGCCATTGTTATTCTGTGTTATCCTTGGCTTTTGGGTGTCTGCTCTTTGACCAAAGTCCGCCTTCGGCCCCCCCAGCAACGTGATTCTTTCATGAGCTCCTATAGTTCCCTTGATACAAGGCCAAAAATGTAGTCCATGCAATAAATCTTGATATGTAATCTATATCACTTTGCTGGAGCTTACACACTCCCAGTGCCGTGTTGCGATTGGCTCCTGGGATAGTCAGAATGCTGTCCCCTGCTGTAGAGATCACTGTCTGGGGCAATCCATTAGACCAACAGGAGCATTTAAACGTTATGCCATCCCTTCTGTCACTGCAATGTTACACCAGTGCAGAAGGAAGCAAGGCCTGAGGAGCAAGCATAGGATTAAAACTAAAGCCTTCTCTTGCCACACCCCAACTCTGCCTGTGCAAGGAGGACAACCAAGCAGTGTGTCACTGTATAAGAGCTTCACCAACAGTCACCTACTCCCAGCACAAGGTATCATCACCTTACTGATGGAAATCCACCTCTCCCGTGTATCATTGCCTTCTGTTGGTTCAAGGGGATTTTGTAGCTATCTTGCCTCACCTAATGGGTGCAGTTCCAGAATTAGTTGGTTCTTTAGGATCCATTCCACACTTCCCCTCTGTATGATGATATGCTGTGCTGATGACCCCACACCAGCAGCATCCCCATCAAATCCCACACCACAAGTCAGAAGATCACATAGATCCCCTGTCTGGGGGAGGGGAGGGGATGAGTGAGCAATCAGCAGCTCCCAGCCATGATAAGGAGGCCTATGCAGCCTGTTGCAAGAGCTCAGAAAAGGTATGTGCATAGATAGCAACCGGTCATGGTCATGACACCCCTGGCCAGCATCCAGGCTCCCCTTGAGCAAATGCAGTTGTAATCACTGCTATTGATCCTACAAGCTCCATCTGCCTCCGAATTCAAGAAGCTGCATGCCCTGATAAAGAGAAGGATTCAATCTTTTCAGCCTCTTGACAGCCCCAGGGCTTTCACATTTGCCTGCCCTGGATCTGTAGCACTGAAAAAGAGGATTAGCTCAGCAATATTACTGCAACCCTGCTGCTAACTACAGGGCATTAAGCTATATACAAATAATGAGAGCACTGGGAAGAGAAAAGCAGGCAAGAGATTGTTAGATAATAAATTATCAGTGCATCAAAACTGCTCAGTACTATTTTTCCCCTTCTCCCACATTGCTTTCTCTAAGGTCTCAGGAATGTGACAATAACACAAATCAAAGAGGTTACGTTTATTGAAGTCCCTTGGTTCTTTCTTTTTTAATGTTTGTTTTGGGAAAAAAAAGAAATATATCTGATTTCAGGAGGGTCACAGAATAAGCTATTCAGCTGAAATGGAGTGAGCACCCACACAAAATCCCTGGTAACTCTACTGATACCCACCAACCAAGATATCACTTGGTATTTATAGTTCTACATTTGTTGTTGTTATGTGCCTTCAAGTTGATTACGACTTATGGCGACCCTATGAATCAGCGACCTCCAATAGCATCTGTCATAAACCACCCTGTTCATCTCTTGTAAGTTCAGGTTTGTTGCTTCCTTTATGGAATCAATCCATCTCGTTTGGCCTTCTTCTTTTTCTACTCCCTTCTGTTTTTCCCAACATTATTGTCTTTTCTAGTGAATCATGTCTTCTCATGATGTGTCCAAAGTATGATAACTTCAGTTTCATCATTTTAGCTTCTAGTCATAGTTCTGGTTTAATTTGTTCTAACACCCAAGTATTTGTCTTTTTCGTGGTCCATGGTGTCCTCAAAGCTCTCCTCCATCACCATATTTCAAATGAGTTGATTTTTCTCCTATCCGCTTTTTTCACTGTCCAACTTTCACATCCATCCATAGAGATCAGGAATACCATGGTCTGAATGATCCTGACTTCTGTGTTCAGTGATACATCTTTGCATTTGCCCCACGTTACAGATGCACAAAACCCACCAGTCAATGTATAGTGATGGCATCAACATCATGAAAACACACCCACCCCAGTATGTAGGGCACATACATTGCACAAATTGGATGAGTTCACAGTGTCTTGCCCAGTGCAGATTAGCCTGATGCAGCAAGCAGGACCACAATAGCCCCAAGTGACACCTTATAGCCACAAATACTTAAATTCCTCACAAACAGGGGTTCAGTTTCTCCTGCCAGCACAAGCCCATATAGCTTCCAAACAAATACCCTTTTGTCAGGCAATAGGCAAGCAAAATAAAGGGAGTCCATCTAAGTCACTACATAGCCCATCTCATTGCTCGGTACTGAGAGGGTGAGGCAGCAAGAATCTCAGTGTGGTGCGGGCACAGAGTTGGGAGCAGCACATTGGCTCCGCTGCTGTGCCACACCGTGCTGAGCTTCCTACTGTCTTGCCCCTCCCCCTCTCATTAACTGTCAGGAACACATGATGTTAGGGAGCCAGGAGAACAACACAGCCTCACCCATGCAGCCCTGCCAGCCGCTACTGGAAATTGGTATGGATGAAATATGCCCCTTCTTTTTTCTTAAAAGTAACCATGGGGGGGGGAATCTGTATCATAACCTGTAATGTTGCAGGGTGCTACCCCTTTTGCCAGGGGTGACTGCCAGTTCATTGGTTGGAGGCAATTAGTTTATGAACCCCAATTAGAACATTACGAACACCAAGAGGTAAGGAGTCTAGTAGTGTTTATTGGTGAACATTCACATAGAAATAAGCATAAAATATCTTATGTTTCTTGACAGCAGTTTTTAGGCGATCCCCTGGGGGCAGCTGTTTGCCACTCACAGCCTGGGTAGAATGCTGTAGCTATGCAGGGTGATGTCTCTCCCTCTCTCTGGTCACTCCTGGGCCTTGGCCACTATGCCTCTCTGCTGTTCTGTTCTGATCCCTGCTATCTCTCTGTCTGTGTCTTTGACCAGGTGTCTCTCTGAGTTTATCCACATGGGAGCCTAATTTCATACTAAAGAAGCTGCATTTACCATCCCAATAGCTTTTCAAGGTCAACACTTCTTGCTCAATGGTAGCTTCCAATCTGCTGTTTTCCTTTCACACAAATAGGCGTTTCTCTGGAAAGGTTTAGTATCACTGTTTCCTTGTGGCCCCGCCCCCCCAATTTTACATGTTTACTCCCTCCAGAGTATCTATATTGCTAATGGAGAAGGGGAGGGTTTTTTTTGTCAGTTTCATTGTTTCTTGTCAGTTGCATGGCTCTCCTAGCTAAAGCCTGGAGAGCATTGGGGTGCAATTGATACAAAACTATATGAAACTGATTAGAGGGGGGAGTGAGTGAAAGGTAAAGTAGGCATTGGCCACGGCAGCTTTTGTGAGTGGCAGGGAGAGAGGGAGAGGGTGATGGGACATAAGAGAGCCCACCCACTAAAAAACATCAAAGCAAAGCACCTACACGGAGGAGTACAGTGAAGCTGAGACAGTTTTGCCTTTCCTTTTTGCATTATAATTGGATTGGGTTGATACGGATTTAAAGGGGGAAATTGTGTTATAGCTTCTGCTTGCCTGCAACGTCATGTGAACCATGCAAATTACAAAGGGATGCAAGTAGCACCAGTTGTTGTTATGTGCCCCCAAGTCGACTACGACTTATGGTAACCCTATGAATCAGTGACCTCCAAGAGCATCTGTCATGAACCACCTTGTTCAGATCTAAGTTCAGGTCTGTGGCTTCCTTTATGGAATCAATCCATCTCTTGTTTGGCCTTCCTCTTTTTCTACTCCCTTCTGTTTTCCCCAGCATTATTGTCTTTTCTTGTGAATCATGTCTTCTCATGATGTGTCCAAAGTATGATAACCTCAGTTTCATCATTTTAGCTTCTAGTGACAGTTCTGGTTTAATTTGTTCTAACACCCAATTATTTGTCTTTTTCACAGTCCATGGTATGCGCAAAGCTCTCCTCCAACACCACATTTCAAATGAGTTGATTTTTTTCTTACCCGCTTTTTTCACTGTCCAAGTTTCACATCCATGCATAGAGATCAGAAATACCATGGTCTGAATGATCCTGACTTTTGTGTTCAGTGATACATCTTTGCATTTGAGGACCTTTTCTAGTTCTCTCACAGCTGCCCTACCCAGTCCTAGACGTCTTCTGATTTCTTGACTATTGTCTCTGTTTTGTTAATGACTGTGCCAAGGTATTGATAATCCTTGACAAGTTCAATGTCCTCATTGTCAACTGTAAAGTTACATAAATCCTCTGTTGTCATTACTTTAGTCTTTTTGACATTCAGCTGTAGTCCTGCTTTGTGCTTTCCTCTAACTTTCATCAGCATTCGTTTCAAATCACTACTGGTTTCTACTAGTAGTACGGTATCATCTGCATATCTTAAATTATTGATATTTCTCCCTCCAGTTTTCACACCTCCTTCATCTTGGTCCAATCCTGCTTTCCGTATGGTATGTTCTGTGTATAGATTAAATAAATAGGTTGATAAAATGCACCCATCTCACACACTTTCCAATGTGGAACCAATTGGTTTCTCCATATTCTGTCCATACAGTAGCCTCTGTATAGGTTCCACATCAGGACAATCAGATGCTGTGGCACCCTCATTTCTTTTAAAACATTCCATTTTTTCCATGATCTACACAATCAAAGGCTTTGTTGTAATCTATAAAGCACAGGGTGATTTTCTTCTGAAATCTCTTGCTCTGCTCCATTATCCAACGTATGTTTGCAATATGATCTCTGGTGCCTCTTCCCTTTCTAAATCCAGCTTGAACGTCTGGCATTTTTTGCTCCATATATGGTAAGAGCCCTTGTTGTAGAATCTTGAGCATTACTTTACTTGCATGGGATATGTGCAGTTTGAAAAATCTAAAGGTCACAGTATTGCCTGTTTGCCTAAATACTGCTTGTATCTGTCTGTTTGCTTAAAAGCTTAAGGCTTGTATTTTAAATAAGCATGGTCAGTGGACTGTGACCCACTGTTTAACATACGCTTGCAAAAGTAAGGATTAACCGTTTGAACTTAGGAAAGAGTAACTATACTATTGATTAAGCAGAGCATAATAAACGATGGGTGTAAAATTAACCAGCTTGTTTTGTAAAGGGTATAAAAATCCCTGTTTTGTGGGGCTCGGGGCTCTCTCGTGCCTCACCCCTTGTGTGAAGTGTATGGTTTGCCTTTACTGCAGTAAATAAATAAGGAGCCTTGAACTCGATTTTACCTGCGTGTGTGTTATTATTCTCCACCTGGGAGAACTTGTAGCATTTTTGCTACAACAGGATATTAAGGCAATAGTTCAATAATTACTGCATTCCCTGGGATCCCCTTTCTTTGGAATTGGGATGTATATGGAACGCTTCCGGTCTGTGGGCCATTGTTTAGTTTTCCATATTTCTTGACAGATTTTTGTCAAACTTTGGACAGATTCAGTCTCAGTAGCTTGTAGCAACTCTATTTGTATTCCATCTATCCTGGTGATTTGTTTCTTCCAAGTATTTTAAGAGCAGGTTTCATCTCACATTCCAAAATTTTTGGTTCTTCATCATATGGTTCCTCCATGAATGAATCTGTCATCCTGGCATCTCTTTTATAGAATTCTTCAATGTATTGCTTCCATCTTCCTTTTATTTCATCTCGGTCAGCCAGTGATATTCAACATCCCTACTCTTGGTTTACATTTTCCTTTCATTTCTCTAATCTTTTGGAACAGGGCTCTTGTTCTACCCTTCTCCTCTTCTATTTATATACAGTAACTATTGTAATAGTTCTCTTTGTCCCTACGTACTAGTCGCTGTATTGTTGCATTTAGGGTTCTGACTGAGCCCTCCTTCCCTATCTGCTTAACTGCTACACAGATATACACTGCTGCTAGTCTACCTGCCTCTCCCTTAGTGCAGACAACAGAAGTGTGCCTGCTAGGCTCCCGCTAGGCTTGTGCACAGGAGACATGCCTAGGCTTGTCCTCCCTATGCACAATGATCTAATATAGAAAGAATGACTTTTTGTTAGAGAGTTCACGGCTTTCTACTACAGGTACAGCATTCATTCACTTAACTAAGCCCATCCTCTTATGCAGCATGGATGGACTTTAACATTAGAAGTTCCTCCACAGACCCTAAATATAGCATTTGAGAGATATAATCTGTGAATGCCACCTACACCTCCTTGTCTATACAACACTCTTTGTCAATTCATAACCATATTGTGCAGGGAGGGGAAGTTTAATCTTTCTCTTGCCAGCTCCAAACTAACCTCCAAAACACCCCCAGCACAGCAGTTGTTGTTACATGCCTTCAAGCTGATTATGACTTATGGTGACCCTATGACTCTTTTTTGAATATATTCTTGGGGTTTTCATGGTAAGAGGTATTCAGAGAGGTGGTTTACCATTGCCTTCCTCTAAGCCTACAGCACCTGGTATTCCCAGGCAGTCTCCCATCCAAGTACTAACCAGGCCTGACCCTGCTTAGCTTCTGAGATCAGACAAGATTGGGTGTGTTCAGAGTAGTATGGCCGTAGAGCACAGCAGTTAGTATAGTAAAAAAAAATTAAAGCTCCCATTGACACCACTGTAGTTGCCTAAAAATATATCACTAACTGGCACACAGGGGGGAGGTTTTTTTTGGAGGGGGATTACAATTTAGGAATGGAAGGTTTAAACCTCCCCTCTCCAATCACTGCACTTCTAATCTGGATCAGAGGGAGGCTGTGCTCATTTCTGAGTAAAAGGACTTGTGTAGCTGCAGGCCATGTACTAAGCATCCTTCTCAAAAGGAGGTTGCCCAAATTACATTTGCCAGAGCAGCCAGGGATTTATAATTGGGGTAATAAATGCACAACTGCTTCCACACATTATGGCTTATCCTTGAAAGTTCACCTTTAGTATGGGCAAACAGCAAAATTGTTATGTACTACTGTTTTCTATCCTGCCTTTCCTTTCCTTGGGGAAAGAACGTAAAGAAGAGTCTATAGGATTTATCCAGGTACTGTTAGTATTCAGGCCTACTTAGCTTCAAGCAGTGTCAGAGCATTCTTTGAGCTTAGGCAGGTAATTTATTTATTTTATTTATTTATTTTATTACATTTTTAGACCGCCCTATAGCAATAAGCTCCCAGGGCGGTGTACAGCATAATAAAACAGGTTAAAATACAAGTGGATGTAAATACAATACACAATAAAACATAATTAAAAATTTTCAATTTTAAATTCAAATTTTAAAATTTTTTAAATGCCTGGGCGAAGAGGTAGGTCTTTACCTGGCGCCGAAAAGATAACAAAGAAGGCGCCAGGCGTATCTCATCAGGGAGGGCGTTCCATAGTTCGGGGGCCACCACTGAGAAGGCCCTAGCTCTAGTTATCGTTCTCCATGCCTCCCTATGCGTTGGGACATGGAGAAGGGCCTTCGACATCGAGCGCAGCGACCGGGTAGGTACATAGCGGGAGAGGCGTTCCGCCAGGTATTGCGGTCTGATGCCGTTAAGGGCTTTATAGGTAAGAACCAACACTTTGAATCTGGCCCGGAAACATATTGGTAGCCAGTGCAGCTGGTCCAGGACAGGTGTTATATGATCAAATTTTTTGTCCCAGTAAGAACTCTGGCCGCAGCATTCTGCACCAGCTGAAGTTTCCGAACCGTCTTCAGAGGTAACCCTACGTAGAGTGCATTACAGTAGTCCAATCTAGAGGTTACCAGAGCATGGATAACTGTGGCAAGGTTCTCCCTATCCAGATAGGGTCGTAGTTGGGCTACCAGCCGAAGCTGGTAGAACGCATTCCGTGCCACCGAGGCTACTTGAGCCTCCAGTGACAGGAGCGGATCTAATAAGACCCCCAAACTACGCACCTGCTCCTTTAGGGGGAGTGTAACCCCATCTAGGGCAGGTCGGACATCAACCATCTGGGCAGAGAGCCCCCCCACCAACAGCATCTCAGTCTTGTCAGGATTGAGTCTCAGTTTATTAGCTCTCATCCAGTCCATTATCACGGCCAGGCAGTGGTTTAGTACATTAACAGCCTCACCTGAAGAAGATGAAAAGGAGAAGTAGAGCTGCGTATCATCAGCATATTGCTGGAAACGCACTCCAAATCTCCTAATGACCTCACCCAGCGGCTTCATATAGATATTAAAGAGCATGGGGGACAGAACTGAACCATGTGGGACCCCATATTGGAGTATCCAGGGACTCGAGTAATGCTCCCCAAGCACCAACTTCTGGAGACGATTCTTGAGGTAGGAGCACAGCCACCGCCAAGCAGTGCCTCCAACTCCTAAGTCCGCAAGACGTCCCAGAAGGATACCATGGTCGATGGTATCAAAAGCCGCTGAGAGATCAAGGAGAACCAACAGAGTTACACTCCCTCTGTCTTTCTCCCGACAGAGGTCATCATACAGGGCAACCAAGGCTGTTTCTGTACCAAACCCCGGCCAAAAGCCCGATTGACATGGATCCAGATAATCAGTTTCATCCAAGAGAGCCTGGGGCTGGTGAGCGACCACATGCTCTAAAACCTTGCCCAGGAACGGAACATTTGCTACCGGTCTATAGTTGTCAAGATTTTCAGGGTCCAAGGAGGGTTTCTTTAGGAGCGGTCTCACCACCGCCTGTTTCAGGCAGGGTGGTACCACTCCCTCTCGTAAAGAGGCATTGATCACCTCCTTGGCCCATCCGGCTGTTCCGTTCCTGCTAGCTTTTATTAGCCATGAGGGGCAAGGATCCAGAGCAGAAGTGGTCGCCCGCACCTGTCCAAGCACCTTGTCCACGTCCTCGAGCTGAACCAACTGAAATTCATCCAATAAAACAGGACAGGACTGTGCTCCGGACACCTCATTAGGCTCAACTGCTACAATATTGGAGTCAAGGTCCCGGCGGATGTTTGTGATCTTATCTTGGAAGTGTCTCGCAAACTCATTACAGCGGGCTATTGATGGTATTATTGCGTTCTGAGGACCAGAGTGCAAAAGTCCCCGAACAACCTTATAAAGTTCCGCTGGGCGGTTAGAAGATGACTGAATGGAGGCAGCAAAGTACTGCTTCTTCGCTGCCCTCACCGCCTTCACATAGAGCTTGGTAGAGATCTTCACAAGTGCAAGACCACAGCCGTCGGGAGTTCGTCTCCATTTGCACTCAAGCCGTCTCCTTTCTTGCTTCATCACTCTTAGCTCCGGGGTAAACCACGGAGCCAATTGAGCTCTGCAGAGGAGAGGGCGCACTGGGGCGATCGTGTCAACTGCCCAGGTCATTTCCGTATTCCACAGATTGACCAGGGTTTTGACAGGAGCGTCAGTTTTATCAGCCGTAAAGCTCCCCAGAGCCTTCTGAAAACCCTCAGGATCCATCAGTCTCCGGGGGCGGACCATCTTAATTGGTCCTCCACCCTTGCAGAGGGGAGAAAACATTGTGAGCCTACACCTCAATAGGTGATGATCTGTCCATGACAGAGGAATAGATGTAAAATCCCTCACTCCCAGATCACCATCCCCTGCTCCAGTAGCAAAAATTAAGTCTAGAGTGTGCCCCGAAATATGCGTAGGGCCAGTAACAAATTGAGACAGCCCCATGGCTGTCATGGAGGCCATGAAGTCCTGAGCCGCCCCAGACAAAGCGGTCTCGGCATGAATGTTGAGATCCCCCAATACCATAAATTTGGGGGATCGCAACACCAAACCCGAGACCACCTCCGTCAGCTCAGTTAGGGAGGCTGTTGGGCAGCAGGGTGGATGGTACACCAACAGTATTCCCAGTCTGTCTCGCTGACCCAACGTAATATGGAGACACTCCAGACCATTAGCTACCTGGATAGGGTGCCTAATGAGAGGGATGGAACTTCTATAGACCACAGCGATTCCCCCTCCCCGACCCTCGGATCTACCCAGATGCTGAACCGAGTACCCAGGTGGGCACAGCTGGGAGAGATTAATGCCTCCCAGATCGCTCACCCATGTCTCAGTAATAAACGCCAGATCGGCTGCCTCATCCACAATTAAATCATGGATGAGGGAAGCTTTATTATTTACCGATCTGGCATTAAGAAGCAGCAACTGGAGATCCGAGAGTTGGCTGATAGAACTACCAGCAATCCTGTGGATGTGGGGAGGACCGGAACACGGTACAGCCACCAATTGTCTGGGCCGAGTTCCCCTCAACCGGCATGTCCTCCTCACAACGCCATACCTCCCATTACCCGTCACTACGCTAACAGGGGCCCCCTCTGGTCCCCCCTCCCAATACCCTATCGTCCCACCCAGGCACATAATAAAATAAAATTAAAATAAAATAAAAATACACACACACTCACAACATACAGTCATACAAACATCCACTCATTCCATTCAGGTCTACACAACAACCACAGTCCCGTGCTCCATGCGCACCAATGCAGCTCTCAAACCGTTCTTCTTCCCGGGAAAAGCGCCACCTGGGGCTTGGTCCTGCAAGGTGCCCACGTGCAGAGCAGGAGCCCAAGAAGGAGAGAGCAGAGATGTTGGCCAAGCAGCAGCAGCAGCAAAGCAGGCAGATGGCTCTCCCTCCCTGGGCGGTGATGGTCCTCTTCCCTTGCAGGGAACCAAGTGTTCCCTTGATGGGAATGAAATGGACTTTAATGGAAAAGAGGAAAGGTGGAGCTGAGCTAATACATGAGAAGTCCACACTGCTGGCCACTGCTGCTGCCACTATTAGATCCAGCACAGTGCAGGAAATAAGAAACTGAAAACCATGTCCAGTTCTACAGCCTGATTGGAAAGCCTACATTGAGAAGACTTGCAGTTGAGCTGTCCTTGAGGGAAGGCAATTCTCAGCTACCTGGTCTGTCCCAGACAGTGGTCCTAACTGGGGCACAGTGTCCTAGCCCCGATGGGAGCTTGACCTAGGCACAGGGATGCCAACAGGATTTCCTAGACCTGGTACACGCTATGTAGATTGCCCCCCACATCCTCCCCATAATCTGTTAGTAAGAACTGGTGCTTATGTACATATATTACCAACATGAACAGTTATTTTGAATCCACAGTCTTGGTTTAAGAATTTGTTTAACAATTTTTTAACCTGCCTTTCATTGTTCCTGCCCTCGCAAGGCATTTTGCTATAATCATGTAACTATTAAATAACATTTAAAACATTAAAGTAACATTAAAAATGTAGGAGCAGCTAAAAAAAAACTTGTGTAGCTTGACTGAACCAACTCTCAGCCTAACCTGTCTCACAGGGTTGTTGGTAGGATAAAAGGTGGGAAGGGCCCAGGAAGAAGAGCAAGGTGCAAATACAGTATGTTATATTCACAAACCATGCAGTGAAAGGGAAAAACATACACAAAGGCAGCCCGCCCATTGCTTTAACTGCAACATTCCACAGTTCTGATATTTTACAGCAAAATACCAAAAACCCACAAAACATGTCAACACACAAATACTTTAAGCATGAGGAAGTGAACAGGCAGGCACACATGGCTGCTGCTGAATATTATAAACATACTTAACTTATGTGATGTGCAGACAAGCAGGAGAAGGCAGCTATTTTCAGGACTTGTATGGGGTTCTAGTTATTGCCTGGAGATAACAAATTCCTTATCAATCAAAACTCTGATTTCACTTATTGGCTAAAAACCTCAAAGGACAGGGATTGGAGCAGCCAGCTACCAACTCATTTAACAGAAGTTGTGGGAGCAGCAGCTGACATTTTGGTGTACATCTCTTGATCTAGAGCACTTGGGAACTAATTTTTTTAATGAAAGCTAAGTCTGGGGCACCTGGCAGCCTTGGGCAAAACAAACCCTTTCTACCCATCTATCAGCAACCCTGCCTAAGCACAGAGCCAAAGAACACCAGGTCATGTATTGCTTGTCCCAGTTCCAAGTCAGGTTTCAACAAGGCAAGGTCAGGCAAAGCAAAGGTCAAAGTCCTAAAGGCCAAAAAAAAATAGGGTAGTACCCTGAATAGATCTGAGCAGACTCTAGACAGCCTGACAAGTTTGAATGCTTTTCCAACAAGCAGCAATCCCAGAGTGAGCCTTAAATTGGGACTGCAGCATCCTCTGAGCTGCTAGCTCCACCCCTGATGAATAGTATTTCTAATCTTAAAGGGGCCCAGTCTGTTTTAGGAGCCATGGCCTCTGGCAACATGGAGAAAGCTGTGGTTCTCCGACCTTGAGTCCTCAAAACCAAAGATGGAAATGTGCAGTTTCTTCAGGGCTCCTCTGGTGTTATTGTTGTTGTTGTAGAATGTATCAGGTTCTTTCAAGAAGCTGGAGAATGAAATTTCCTATACAGGAGCTCAAGTGGTGGCTGGTACCCATTAGGACTGGTAGGGCTGAAGACAGAGAAGCCAACAGTAGATGGAGCTAGAGCCAATGACAGGCAGAGCCAACTAATTTTAATTTTGTCCCCATCCTCCTCCCTACAAGGGCAATACTGAAATTAAAAAAGAGGAAGCTAACAGCCATTACCAACTTCTGGACAGGTTGTAAGTATGGAGACAGATACATGGGAAGTAGCTGATGCCTTACAACAGACTGAGGTTGGTGGGGCAGTGCCCCTTTCACTCTAATGAACCAGTCTCCAGTGTGGAACTCTAGATATAAATGAAAATATATCAAGAAATTTAAAATGCCCAGCTGTTCTAGACAGTTAGAGTAGACTATCTTTAAGGAATCGTCCATAATGTGTCACTGAATCTAATTTATTTTACTTTTATTTCACACAAACCGTTGCTTATTTTATCATACGCCCTTTTTAAAAAATAACATATGTGCACATGGGGTGATTTATTTTAAACACAAAACAGGTCTGGAAGCAAAGCTCTAATGATTACCAGTATAATGTCTGGTGTTGTTTTAATTGGGCACTTTGCAAAGCCCTGCTTGTGACTCACAGGAGCAGTTTTATCAACTGGTGGTACCATATGTGTTATAATCATAATATGATGCACTAGAATTGGAGACAGAAGCTAGAATGGTTGCAAAGGGCACATATTTTGGACAACTGCCAACTTCTTCAGAGAACTAAAACATCAACAAAGAAAAAAAGTCCATAAGGCCTCCAATGTTTGGGCTTTTGCGAGGTTGGATGTTTCCTAAGGTGCCCTGCTCAAGAAGTGTTAAGAATACTATGGCAATTAAAAATTGGATAATATAAATGAGGAAGTTAGTGAACTGTATATCGTTAGAAATAGAATTTTAACCACTGGAGAGAAGGTAATTTGCATGTACCAGGCCCTGCCTCCTATGTTAACTTTGGATACATCAATCAAAGTACTAAAACAAAAGCCATATAACCCATGCCAGTTCCAGGTTTTAGGGGGTCCTAAGGCAAATTGCACTAGGCACATAAAGCCAGCTCCCTGCTGAAGCTAAGAAGGGTCAGGTGTAGTCAGTGCCTGGATGGGAGACTGCCTGGGAACCATAAGTAAGCCGCCTTAGGTTTCTATCATGGAAAGAAAGGCGGGGTATAAATGTAATAAATAAATAATAAATCCATTCTTCTTCTATGACCAATCTCCATGGCTGGGCCAGAGGGAGAGGGCAAAGAGAGCAGAGGCTGCTGTCCCTTCTTACTGCGCTTGCTCATTAAGGACCCATCCACACTATACATTTAGAGCAGTATCATACCTCTTTAAACAGTAGTTTAAACAAATTGCAGTTTGTTAAGGGTGCTGAGAGCTGTTGTTGTTGTTATGTGCCTTCAAGTTGATTACGACTTATGGCGACCCTATGAATCAGTGACCTCCAAGAGCATCTGTCATGAACCACCCTGTTCAGATCTTGTAAGTTCAGGTCTGTGGCTTCCTTTATGGAATCAATCCATCTCTTGTTTGGCCTTCCTCTTTTTCTACTCCCTTCTATTTTCCCAGCATTATTGTCTTTTCTAGTGAATCATGTCTTCTTATGATGTGTCCAAAGTATGATAACCTCAGTTTCATCATTTTAGCATCTAGTGACAGTTCTGGTTTAATTTGTTCTAACACCCAATTATTTGTCTTTTTCGCAGTCCATGGAATGCGCAAAGCTCTCCTCCAGCACCACATTTCAAATGAGTTGATTTTTCTCTTATCCGCTTTTTTCACTGTCCAACTTTGACATCCATACGTAGAGATCAGAAATACCATGGTCTGAATGACCCTGACTTTAGTGTTCAGTGATACATCTTTGCAGCATTTGAGGACCTTTTCTAGTTCTCTCACAGCTGCCCTCCCTAGTCCCAGCCTTCTTCTGATTTCTTGACTATTGTCTCCATTTTGGTCAATGACTGTGCCAAGGTACTGATAATCCTTGACAAGTTCAATGTCCTCATTGTCAACTTTAAAGCTACATAAATCTTCTGTTGTCATTACTTTAGTCTTTTTGACATTCAGCTGTAGTCTTGCTTTTGTGCTTTCCTCTTTAACTTTCATCAGCATTTGTTTCAAATCATTACTGATTTCTGCTAAGAGTATTGTATCGTCTGCATATCTTAAATTATTGATGTTTCTCCCTCCAATTTTCACACCTCCTTCATCTTGGTCCAATCCCACTTTCCATATGATATGTTCTGTGTATAGATTAAACAAATAGGATGATAAAATACACCCTTGTCTCACACCCTTTTCTATTGGGAACCAATCTGTTTCTCCATATTCTGTCCTTACAGTCGCCTCTTGTCCAGAGCTACAATTACCAGGTGGTTTAACAATCAATCCCTTTTCCCAGGGAACTCTGGGAATTGTAATTTTGTGAGCGGAAATAGGAGTCAGCTAACAATTCCCATTACCCTTAACAAAATACAGTTCTCAAGATGCTTAGGGGGAAGCCATGCCTGTTCAAAGTGGTGTGATACTGCTTTAAACGTGTAGTGCTGATAGCACCAAAGAGAGGGCACGTGACCAGGCAGCAACTGTAAGACAGAGTAGCTGCAGGAACAGAGAGTGATTAGGAATTAGGACAGGAGTTGCCAACATGGGCTGCATTCAGGCAGCAGCATATTCCATTTTACTGAAGCTTCCTCACCTGATATTTTCTGCATTTTATTTGATCTTTGACGCAATGTAGAAGTCACTTCTGGAAAACTAGTGGAAGTGTAGTGCTGATTCCTGTGTTAATTGCTTCTGGAAAAAATCTGTTTGCAACCCCGGCTGCTTTCACACTGCACTTTATTCTGTTATTCTGACAATTTCTTACCTGGTAATCTGCACGTTATATTTGATATTTCACACGATGTGCAAGCTAGCTCTGGAATTCAAGATTAGCACAATTTTCCGTGATAAATCCTACCAGAAATAATCATAGAATCATAGAGTTGGAAGGGGCCTTGTAGGAGCCTTGCTCACAGCAGGAAATCCACAGCTAGAGCATCTCCCGCAGATAGCTGTCCAGCCTCTGCTTGAAGACATCCAGCGAAGGGGATCCCACCACCTCCCTAGGCAGTCGGTTCCATTGCCGAACTGCCCTTACTGTCAAGAAGTTCCTTCTAATATCCAATCTGAATCTACGCTCCTGCAACTTAAAACCATTAGACCTAGTCCTACCCTCTGGGGCAGCAGAGAACAAATCTGTACCCTCCTCTATGTGACAGCCCTTCAGGTACTTAAAGAGTGCAATCATGTCACCCCTCAGCCTTCTCTTCACCAGACTGAACATGCCAAGTTTATTATTAATTTATTATTTATTTATTAATTCAATTTATATACCGCCCCATAGCCGAAGCTCTCTGAGCAGTTCACAACAAATAAAACATCTGATACACAATTAAAACCACATATCAACCAATTTAAACATACACTAATGATATCAAAAATTAAAGCATATGTATACACATACAAATGCATATTAAATATTAAAAGCTGAAATACTAAAATATTAAGATGCTAAAAGCTAAAAAACTAAAATGCCTGGGAGAAGAGGAAGGTTTTTACCTGACGCCAAAAAGATAGTAATGTTGGCGCCAGGCGTACCTCATCAGGAAGAATATTCCATAGTTCGGGGGCCACCACTGAGAAGGCCCTTTTTCTTGTTGTCACCTTCCGGGCTTCTCTCTGAGTAGGCACCCGGCGGAGGGCCTTCGATGTTGAGCGCAGTGTACAGGTAGGTTCGTATCGGGAGAGACATTCCATCAGGTATTGTGGCCCCGTGCCATGCAAGGCTTTATAGGTTAAGACCAGCACCTTGAATCGAGCCCGGAAACATATAGGCAACCAGTGCAAGCGGGCCAGAATTGGTGTTATATGTTCGGACCGCCTGGTCCCAGTTATCAGTCTGGCCGCTGCATTCTGCACGAGCTGCAGTTTCCGAACCATCTTCAAGGGCAGCCTTGAAGTTCCTTCAACCTTTCCTCATAAGACTTGTTCTCCATACTGGCTATCATCCTCATCGCCCTCTTCTGAACCCGCTCTAACTTGTCTATATCTTTCTTAAAATGAGGTGCCCAGAACTGAACGCAGTATTCCAGATGAGGCCTGACTAATGCAGAATATAGTGGGACTATTACTTCCCTCAACCTGGAAACTATAGCTCTGTTTATGCAGCCCAAAACCGTGTTTGCCTTTTTTGCTGCAGCATCACACTGCTGGGTCATGTTCAACTTGCGATCCACTACAATTCCAAGGTCCTTCTCACACGCACTACTGCTAAGCCGGGTATTTCCCATCCTGTACCCGTGCATTTTGTTTTTGTGGCCTAAATGCAGAATCTTGCATTTGTCTTTATCGAATTTCATTTTATTAATTTCAGCCCAATTTTCTAGTCTATCCAGGTCCCTTTGGATTTTATTCCTGTCTTCAATTGTGTTAGCTATCCCTCCCAGTTTCGTATCATCTGCAAACTTCATAAGGCTTCCCTCCACCCCATCATCTAAGTCATTGATAAAAATGTTGAAGAGTATCGGCCCCAGGACAGAACCCTGTGGCACTCCATTCAAAACCTCCTTCCAGTCCGAAGCAGAGCCACCGACGACCACTCTTTGAGTACGGTTTTCCAACCAGTTGTGAATCCACCTGACAGTATTTCCATCTAGTCCGCATTTGACCAGTTTGCTAATCAAAAGGTCGTGGGGGACTTTGTCAAACGCTTTGCTGAAATCTAGATAGATGACATCTACAGCATTTCCACCATCTACTAAGCTAGTGACCCAATCAAAAAAAGAGATGAGATTAGTTTGACAGGATTTTTTCTTGACAAACCTATGCTGGCTCCTACTAATCACAGCATTGTCATCTAGATAGTTGCCAACGGACTCTTTATTATCTGTTCTAATATCTTTCCCGGTATTGAAGTCAGACGGACCGGCCTGTAATTCCCCGGATCTTCTTTTTTACCCTTTTTAAAGAGCGGGACGACATTTGCCCGTCTCCAATCCTCCGGCACCTCTCCCGTTCTCCAGGATTTCTCAAAGATGATGGCAAGAGGTTCCGAGAGTACATCAGCAAGTTCCTTCAATACTTGGGGATGCAGTTCATCAGGCCCTGGAGATTTGAACTCATTCAGGTTAACTAGGTATTTCCTGACTATCTCCTTATCAATCTCGAACTGCAATCCCGACCCCTTACTGAGATTGCTACCGATGCAAGGTTGCACACTGTTCCCTTTTTGGGAGAAAATGGAAGCAAAATAGGCGTTGAGCAGTTCTGCCTTTTCCTTGTTATCTGTCAACATTTTGCCATCCTCATTGAGCAGCAGTCCCACCGTTTCCTTGGTCTTTCTCTTGTTTCGAACATATCTGAAAAACCCCTTTTTGTTGTTCCTCGCTTCCCTCACCAGCCTCAGCTCATTCTGGGTTTTAGCTTTCCTTACGCTATTCCTGCAAGCCCAAGCCGCTCGTCGGTACTCTTCCTTGGTGATACGTCCTTCCTTCCATTCTTTATACATGCCCTTTTTTATTTTTACCTCCTCCACCAGTCTTCTGTGTAGCCACATTGGCTTTTTCCGATGTCTTCCATTTTTCTTCCTCTTTGGAATTGTTTGCGATTGCACTTTTTGTAATACTTTCTTCATGAACTCCCACGCTTCTTGGGCTCCTTTTTTCTTTAGTCTATCTAGCCACGGGATCCTACCCATCATTTCCCTGTGCTTGCTAAAATCGGCTTTCCTGAAATCCAAGGTCCATATTTGACTATATTCTTCTTTGGCTTTTCCCAGAATCACGAATCCCAGCATTACGTGGTCACTTTCCCCCAAGGTACCGACCGCTTTAATTCCGGTGACCAATTCGTCCGTGTTAGTTAAGATCAGGTCCAGGATTGCCGATCCCCTTGTTCCTTCTTCTACTTTTTGAAAGAGGAAATTATCAGCAAGGCCCATCAGGAATTTGTTGGAGGCTTTGTGCTTCGCAGAGTTTGTCTCCTAGCAGATATCCGGGTAGTTGAAGTCCCCCATCACTACTACTTCTTGCCTCCTTGAGATTTCAGAGATTTGTTTGAGAAAGGCCTCATCTTGGCCAGGGGGTCTGTAGTAGACACCTACTACCATGTCGGTTTTATTTGTTTCTCCATTTATTTTTACCCAAATGGTCTCTATCGGACCACTTTGTTCGCTCTCTTGGATTTCCATAGAGGTGTATTTGTCTTTGACGTATAACGCTACTCCCCCTCCTTTTCTGTTGCTTCTATTCCTTCTGTAGAGTTTATATCCTTGAATGACTATATTCCTATCATGGGAGTCATCCCACCAATTCTCTGTTATCCCATGAAGTCATATTTGCCTTGATGCACTAAGACTTCAAGCTCCTCTTGCTTGTTTCCCAAGCTCCGCACGTTGGTATATAGACACCAGAAGTCTCTTTTGTCCTGATTAGATTCCCCCATTAATATACCGTGAGCTTTGCCGTGCATCCCTTTCTCTCTCCCAGTGTTTCCTGTACCCTTCAAATGTTGGTGTGTGCGGTAATTTGCGTGTTAGCGCGTTACTACTGAAGAGCAAGACATCCAGAAATCCACAGACAAAGAACTTGGTTTAAGAATCTTTTACTTCAGACATTAAGGCTTACAGCATGCAAGCGGTTTCACTTTCCCCCACGACACCTCCTAAAAAGAACCTCTCCACTCTGAAAAAAAAACCCCACAGAAGGCTGGCAGAACTTCCCAGCCTATATCTCTGTCAGTTGCCGTGACAGCAGGTGCTGGCCTTGACAGGCCGTGCCAAGGCTCTCTGCAAGGCCTTGCAAGCAGCTTAACCCCTGCTTTGCACTTCCTTGCTTCCAGGCTTGATGGAAAACTACTAGTGACAGTCCTGACTAAGGGTCAACAGTTCCCACCTTTCCATCAAGACTGCACATCAATACATTACAACTTTTACATTTCAGGTTCCAGTGATGTTTACACTTCAGTTACATTTCTATATATATCATTACAGACATTACATCTCAGTTGCATGTTTTATTTACATTTTACATTGGTTCCTTTAAACTTTATTAATCGAACTTCGGCTGTACACAGGTCAGATATAATGTTTCTGCATCCATTTCAACTTCTTTGCACACACCCGGGCCGCTGACTATATCCACTGTGAATCTGTCAGGCGGCTTCCCAATGTTAGCCCTCTCAGAGCACCTCAAGGGAACTGGAGCTTCCACTGCACCATTACCAGCCGCACTTGTACCTGGCATGGCTTCAGGTGATGTCAGATCGTCAGCCTTTCTTTTCTTTGTTTTACGTTTGCCCCAAATCAGTTCATTTAAAGCATCTTTTAGTGGAATTTGTGTGTCTTCTGTTTTCACCCCTTGTGTAGGTGCATTGTCTGACCCATTGAGCATAACTGTCTGGTTCTGGTCCCAAGGCTTGTCTGAAACTTTGATGCTCCTGCTCAGCACAACCTGTTGTGTCTTGGAAACCCACACCCTATAATAAGCATTCTGAAAACCCAGCACAAATCCTTCCTGTGCTCTGGGTGCCATTTTGCCACGTCTTTTCCCCTGTGGAATGTGAACCCAGCAGCGAGCTCCAAATCTCTCAATGTGTTGCACCCTCGGCTTTTTGCCTGTGAGTTTTTCATAGGGAGACATCCCAAGTGCACTGTGTAACACCCTGTTGTGTATGTAATTCGCATACAAAATACACTCTCTCCAGAAAGAGTTTCCTAAGCTGGAATCCCCCAACATGGCTCTCAATGCTTCCTGAAGCACCCTGTTTTTTCTCTCCGCAATCCCGTTACTGTACGGAGAAAATGGAGCTGTGAAATTCTGCTCTATTCCTTTGTTTTCCAGGAATTCATGTAACGCTTTGCTTGTGAATTCCCCCCCTTGGTCTGAGCGGATGCGCCTCACAGTAATGTTATGCTGTGTTTCAATCTTCTTTATAAACAAACGTAGCTTCTGTTCTGCCTCATCCTTTCTCTTGAGCAAATAAACATGACAGAACCTCGTAAAGTCATCGACCACGACCATAAAATACTTCGCACCCCCTCGTGAACTCTGTATTGGCCCTGATAGATCAACATGTATTAGCTGGTAGGGAGCGGTTGTGGTACTTTCCCCCTCCTTGTTTATGGGTGCAATTGTAGCCTTCGCTTCACGACAGGCATCACAATCCATCAACTGCCCACAATCTGTCAATTTCATGTTTTCACTATGTCTCGGGGTGTTTTTAATTGTGTCATAGTTAGCATGCCCCAGCCTTCTGCGCCACTCATGCACACAGCCTTTATGTGTCTGCGCCTCAGCACTCAACGCAGCACACCCTGCCTGATCGCTCTGTATAATGAACTGTGAATCTTTCAGGCTCCCTTGCATGCATACCTCACCCCCTTTTTGTACAATACATTTGTATTTTTCAAACACCACTGTAAATCCAATATTCACTAATTTCCTGACAGACAGAATATTATTGGCTAAGTCAGGTACATACAAAACATCAGTGAGAATGCCAATCTTATGTAATTTCACCGTTCCTCGTGCCATTACGGCTCTTCTGGAACCATCCGCTAATATCACAGAGTCCTGCACTGCTTTCGATGTGTGAAATAAACTGCGGTCTTTTAGGAGACAATGGGATGCTCCACTGTCACACACCCAATCCATCTCAATAGTTCGAGGCTTCTCTGCGCTGACAAAGTTCACACTCGATTGCCTCCAGCCTCCGTCTCTGTCTTTCTGCTTGCCTGCACAGTTCCTCTGGATATGCCCACGCGCTCCACAAAAATAACACGTTTAAGACCCTGCTGCTCCTTGAAGCTTGCCTGCTTGCTTCTGACAGCTTCTCTCAGCTCAGTCTTTTTCTTCTCTTGTCGTCTCTGCCATTCCTGGTTAAGTTTTTCTTCAACAAAGTCCAAATTTAAGCCCCCATCGGGCATCGCCTCCATGGACATCACAAGATTATTCCACGTCTCATCAAGTGAAGCCAACACTAAGTAGACTTTCTGAAGATTACTATGCTCCATCTCTCTGTCTTCCAATTCAGCAAATAAACGCCTGAACTCCGTGAGATGCTCAGCCATGGTGCTTTCCTCCATTAAACGCATCTGGTACAGCTTTCTTGCCAGACACAGTTTGCTCCCCACTGTCGTTTGAACATGAACATTCTGTAACACGTCCCACATACCTCTTGCTGTGGTTTCGTCTCTGACATAGAGCAATTGAGAGTCAGAGAGTGCCAAAGTAATAAACGCCTGTGCCTTTTCATCTTTGCGCGTCCAAGCCGCCTGCGGGACCGCCGGTGGGGTGGTGTCGATTACTTCAAATAAATCCTCTTTGATCAGGAAAGTTCTCATCCTCAGCTTCCAGCTGGCGTAATTAGTCCCTGTAAGCCTTTCCATCGGCATGCCTCCAGATATATTAACAGCTATCTCTCCTCACCTCTTCCAGGCACAATCAAGCAGCCTTCCGGAGCTCTGGCTCAGTCCTGAACAGACTTTACTCTGTTGTAGAGTGCGCTGGATCTGGGCCCATAACCCTGTTGGCGTGTGCGGTAATTTGTGTGTTAGCGCGTTACTACTGAAGAGCAAGACGTCCAGAAATCCACAGACAAAGAACTTGGTTTAAGAATCTTTTACTTCAGACATTAAGGCTTACAGCATGCAAGCGGTTTCACTTTCCCCCACGACACCTCCTAAAAAAAACCTCTCCACTCTGAAAAAAAAAACCCCACAGAAGGCTGGCAGAACTTCCCAGCCTATATCTCTGTCAGTTGCCTTGACAGCAGGAGCTGGCCTTGACAGGCCGTGCCAAGGCTCTCTGCAAGGCCTTGCAAGCAGCTTAACCCCTGCTTTGCACCTCCTTGCTTCCAGGCTTGATGGAAAACTACTAGTGACAGTCCTGCCTAAGGGTCCTTGCGTTTACAACCCACTGTCTTTGGATCGGTATTTAAGCTATCATCTCCATCCCCCAGAGGCTTTAGTTTAAAGCCCTCTTGATGAGTTTTGCCATACTTCTGCCAAAGAGATTCTTCCCAGTCCTCGTGAGGTGCAGCCCATCTCTTGCCAACAGTCCCCCCTCCAAGAAGCTTAGACTATGGTCCCAGAATCCAAACCTCTCCCGTCGACACCATGTGCATAACCAGTCGTTGACCTGCAGTATCTTCCTTTCCCTTTGTAGTCCTCTATCCTTCATGGGAACAATTGACAAGAAGACCACCTGCACCCCCAAATCCTTGACCTTCCTACCCAGAGCCTCATAATCTGAGGTGATCTGTTCCAAGGTGTTTCTGACCATGTTGTTTGTGCCCACATGAATGAGGAGAAAGGGGTACCTATCTTGGTTCCCAAAGAGCCTCATCAGGTTGTCAGTGATGTCCCGGATGCGTGCCCCAGGGAGACAACAGACTTCCCGATTCATTTTGTCCGGCTGGCATACCGGTGCCTCTACCTCCCTGAGCAACGAGTCTCCAACCACCAGCACCCTCCTCTTTTTGCCGCGAGCAGTGGTTGCATCAGCTTCCTTCTTCTGGGTTGTGGAGTCTTCCTTTGCAGCCAGTGGCTCTTGATGCAGGTGAGTTTGTTGAGGCTCTTCAGAGGTGCTGTCTGCCGAGAGACGCTGAAAGCGATTTGTTAGTTGCAGCAGTTCTGAATCCCTCCTGTTTTTCCTTGCCCTGACAGTGACAGTCCTCCATGGGGATTTGTTGCTGTTGCAGTCCTCTTCTTCCTTGTCGCTTTCTTCCTGTACTTCACGTCGTTCCCTTAATTCCTCTTGTGTTCTATCGAGGAAGTCCTCATCTTCTCTGATAAGTTGCAGGGTATCGATGCGTTGCTGCAGCCCTCTGACCTTTTCTTCTAGGAGCGCCACCAATCTGCACTTGCTGCAACTGTAATCTTGGATAGTTTCTGTCAAGAAGATGAACATAGCGCACACTTTGCAGGTGACAACAACTGATTGATCCCCCTCCATTTTCTGTTTGTTGTTTACTATTCCTGTTGTCAGTGGCAGTCTTGATATTCCTGTTGTCAGTGCCAGGAATTAGTTGAACGGATTGTAGTTTGTGTGTGTGTCTGTGTGTTTAATTCGCACGCCGTTAGGTGCGCGCCGCCAAGCCTGGTGGAAAAGAAAGTATGCAGATGAGCTGCTTACCTCACCAGAGCTCCTCCTCCTCTCTTGGTCAGCTGCCTCCCAAGTCTTTCAGGGTCAGGAATCCCGAGTCCCTTCTCCTCGCAGTGAGTGCCACTGAGCCTCACCAGAGCTCCTCCTCCTCTCCACTAGCAAGGGTGGGAACCCTGAAGATCACAGGAGTTTTTTGCTAGCTGCAGCCGCTCTTGAGACAAGCATCCCAGCATGCAGTGCATTCCCACCTTTTAGTTGCACAAGGGTTTTTTGCCTGAGAAAAATTGTACCGGTATTCCGGCATCAGCACAGATAGCAGCAGCATTTCCCACACACACCCCTGTGTTGATACAACTAAAATAATTTAAAAAGTCTAATCCTAAAGGGAGAGAGCTTGCATGGCCATGGGACACAGTGGTTAACAGTGTGCATGTGTATAATGGGTGAGGGATGAAAACATGCTGTGTGAAAGACAATTGTGTGAAATGCCAGTATACGGGCTGAAAAAGCTGCTGTTCCTTAATGCAAAAGGTACTGCAATGTGAAAGGGATTTTAGAAATCGGGACAGAAGCACTACCTTTTTAATCCATTAAACTAGTGCAATCAGCCCCATGTGTGAAAGCATCCCCCATTAACCCAGAAAATTGCAAAAGTAAAGTGATGAAATTTGGGGCTGTATACCGGCATACAGTTCTTTCCCGCTATTTTCATGGGAGAATTATGGGGGAACAGAAGTGCACATGTGCAGAAAGGATGGGGGAGTAGTGACATCTCCAAATGACATTTCCTGTTGTGTCACATCACACCCACTGGTGTGAATGAAATTTAGCACAACATGGCGGTATATCAGTCAAAAAGCCATAATTTCATAGAGCTAGTACCCTGAACATGCCCAATCTCGTCTGATCTCATAAGCTAAGCAGGGTGAGCCCTGGTTAGTACTTGGATGGGAGACCACCTGGGAATACCGGGTGCCATAGGCTTAGAGGAAGGCAATGGTCAACCACCTCTGAATATCTTTTACCATGAAAACCCTATGAATATATCCAAAAAGATTCATAGGGTCGCCATAAGTCGTAATCGACTTGAAGGCATATAACACAACAAAGTACTGCAGTGTGAAAGGTATGTTAGAAATCAGGACAGAAGCACTACCATTATAATCAGTAAAACTAATGTAATAAATCCCATATCTGAATGCAGCCATGGTGTCCATGGCTTGAGGTCTTCCCCTGCTGTTTGCAAAGCCACTTGCCCACCCCAGCCCCACTCCCTGCCCCCTTGGTCATGAAGTAGTGAGAGTAGTTACTTCTTTCTCCCTTGAGAAGGGCATAGAGTTTAAGAAGGAATTTGGAAAACTGATACTTTCCCCCACATACTGTTTTAGGTCTATGGGTTTTTCAGGGTTCAGATTAATTCTGCTGAATTCAACTTGTACCCAGTTTGCTTGGAAAAGTGAAGTTTCTTTGTCTGTGGGTGGGGGAAGTACTTCAGTATTAAATTTGTATCCCACCCTTTTTTCCCCCAAAGGAGCCCAGGGCAGCAAACATCAAAATGTTAAAATGATACAAATTAAGATAAAATAATTTAAAACAATTAAAAACATTGAAAAGCATTTATAACTTCTAAAAACTTGTAAAAGCAATCACATACACTAGCAGTTACTAATTTCAAGGTTGCCACGACCAATATCTTATCAGCTATCAAACGCTTGGGTCAACAGGAACGTCTTTGAATTTTTCCTGATAGCCAGTGATGAGGGAGATAATAATAATAATAATAAAATTTTATTTATGAGTCGCCTATCTGGCCGAATTAACGGCCACTCTAGGCGACGTACATTGATACAATAAAATACAATATAAAACCAGTAAAACCACAATCAATAATTAACCAAACACCACTCTACCAGTTAATCAATCAGTCAATCAACAGCATTAAAACTAACCCACCCCAGAGATCCCATAGGCCTGTCTAAACAGCCAGGTCTTCAGGGCTCGGCGGAAACTTATCAGGGAGGGGGCATGACGAAGATCGAAAGGAAGGGGATTCCAGAGGGTGGGGGCCACAATCGAAAATGCCCTCTCTCTAGTCCGAACCAGCCTAGCTGTTTTAACTGGTGGGACTGAGAGAAGGTCTTGTGTGGCTGACCTTGTCAGGTGGCATAATTGGTGATGCTGGAGGCGCTCCTTCAGATAAACTGGGCCAAAACCATATAGGGCTTTAAAGGTCAACACCAGCACCTTGAAGATAGACACACCTCGGCAGGGAGGGCATTTGGAATCATAGCCATGATGCAACCAGAAGGGGCAGCTCCCACAGCACTCATTCAACAATCCATATGTACCCATTGGCCTAAAAAGGTTGACAACCCCTGGCTTAGGAACATAGAAAGCTGTCCCCTCTAGCTCAGAACAATGACTGGCAGTAGCTTTTCAGGTTCAGAGCAGGGATGGATAAATCTATCAATACTGGTTTCTTTCACTTTCTCATTTTTCCAGTCTGAAGTTCAGTTCACCACATTTCCCACAGCAATTTGTGCTTTTGTTTTTAAATGCCCTCAAGAAACCTCATCAGCATTTTAGTGCACATTTCTCCTAATGAAGATACACATTTTGGTATGCAATCTTCCCTAATACACACATTCTTGAACGCAATTTCCATTAACATTATCCATTTTGCTGTGTTATTTTAACTAATATATGCATTTTAATACACATTTTCCTCCCAATATACACATTTTAATACACATTTTTGGTCAGAAAACTGCATCAGAACATTCGAAGAAGGGCAGATTTTGAAAAATAGCTGTGTTTCAGTTTGTACATTTTTTCAGGAACTGGGAATTAGGTAACTGAATTTCTTCCCCATCCTATCTCAGACAGAAGCCTTTTCCAGCCCACCTGGAAGCTTTCTGCATGCCTACCACTGAGCTGCACCCCATCCTTTAGAGGCCCACTGCTAGGGCATAGATCTCTGCACTTGCCCAATGATTCCAACCCATGGTGCTGACCTTACAGATGACATTGTCAGGCATGGGGTTTATTATTTTTAGTGGTGTTAAAAATGGTGCTGAAAAGCCCATTGCTCACCACGCCCCCTCGCTCTATGGGTTGGAATCAATCAAGAATCCAGAGAAGAATGAGTGGAACTCCACTCATGCTGTGGGACTTGCATGGCTCCTGTACCCACTACAGTCCCCTGCATCCTCCCAAGCTGCTTCTGAGGGTCATCAGACCCTCTGAAATGGTATAGGATGAGGTATGGGGGAGCTGCAGCAGGATGGGGAAACTGGAGACATTTCCACTTGCACAAGAGATCTCTGGATCACAGGCAACATACATGAAAACTCTGCCAGCTGTGGAATGGTTCACACACTTCCATGGCTTGGTATACCCTGGTGAAAGTACTCCCAGTTAATACTGTTGTTTTCTTTTTACATCTTTCTCAACAGTAAAGCTTGCCTGGGTTCTCCCTGGTCTCCCTCAAAAGAGCCTGTCTTCAGCAGAGATTACCGGTTTGCCAAGGAGACCGTGTAAATCAAAGAGGGCTAATATTCAACCCTATTATACACAATCCCAATTATGTATCAGTTCAAAAGCTACAGAACTAATCATCTCTGCCATTATACCATCTGCACTAATATATTAATAATGGCTTTCAAATGTTACTGTGCATTCTATAGTGGCTTCTTTTTATTACTACCATAGCTGTGCTTTGATGCATAGTTTATTATATATAGGTTTGAAAAGAGCAGTGCAGTCCGGAAAGAAAGCAGGTAACCCTCCCAAGTGTAACATATAAACACTCCTAGAGGCTCAGAAGTTATTGATTCTGCTCTTAAAATGGGGACAGTTGAAATACAAGAAGGTCCTATGCATGCTCAGAGATTTAGCTGACTTCACAGTTACAGAATTCCAATGCTGGAAATGACCTGAAAGGCCTTAGCACAGCCAACTGTAAACATTTCTAACATGAACAAGGAACAACAACAGGACACAATAACAGGAAGGCCACAGGAGCTATAACCTAGCTCAACCTTTTCCAATCCAGTGCCCTCCAGATGTTTTGGACTATATCTTCCATTAGCCCAGAAAGCACAACTATGCTTGCCAGGGCTGATGGAAGTTGTAATCCACAACATTTATTTATTTATTTTTATTTATTTAGTTTAATTTATATACCGCCCTAAGCCCGAAGGCTCTCTGGGCGGTGTACAAAAAGATAAAAACAAGCATAATATATAAATACAATAAATACAATAAATCAAGAAACAAAACAAACAAACAATAAAAGAACCAAACAGCGTCTAAAATACAGAAATGCTGTTAAAAACATCTGGATTATCAGGTTGGGAAAGGCTGATGTCACTTGTAACTCTGCGGAAAAGAGGGCTGCTATGAAGAACATGAGATGTGCATTTAACTCCAACTGCTATGAGACTGTAATGTGCTTTCTTTATGATAAGGACCCTTTCACCAAAGTTCCTGTAGCATTACTTGCATGTCCATATTAGTTCTCTAGTCATTGAGAGATTGATGTAGCTACATGAGATATGTGTTGCCTGGCTGGGACTTTTGTATACCTGATGTAGTGCCATGACTTCCAGATTGGATGACTGCAATGAGCTCTACATGGGGCTGCCTGTGAAGATGACTCAGAAACTTTAGGAGGTCCAAAATGCAACAGCCAGATTACTGGCTGGAGTTTCTTTTAGATCTCATATAACCCCTGTTTTCAAACAGCTACATTGGTTGCCAGTTCATTTCAGGGCCTAATTTAAGGTGCTTTCACTAGTGTTCAAACCCATAAATAACTTAGCTCCCAAATATCTGAAAGACCTCTTCCTTCCCTACAGACCCTCTTGGGCATTGAGACGAGCAGAGGAGGGGCTTTTGGTAGTTCCACCATCCTCAGAAGCTTGGGAGTTGGCCCAGGACAGGACATTATATGTGGTGGTCCCTATGTTGTGGAAGTTACTCCACACAGAGGTTTGCCTGGCAACTTCATTGTTCAGTTTTAGGCGAATCCTGAAGACGCACCTCTCTACCCTGGCCTTTGACATCTGAGACGTATATTTTTAGGGTGAAGGTGAGTAATAAATGTTCATAACAATAACAACTGACTGATTAACTCTTCCTTAATTAGAAGCTTATCCTCTGGCATGGTGAAAAGGGGTTCTGGCAGCTGGCCTCTCCACTGACTAGCCAGGAATGATTAGCCAGGTGCAGAGGGAAAGGATGATCCCTGAAGGAAGACAGGATTCTGAATACGCTCTATTCATCCCCCTGGCTCACCAATGCCAGTCCTCCCCCAGAATGGTTTCTGGAGGATCACATACTGCCTGTGCAGTGCTCTTAGTATGCCAGTATAATGTTGTGTGAAGCAGCTTGCCAGGTGGGGCGGAGCTGCTATGCAAGGTGCTCACTCAGCAGGTGGGTCACTGTTGTTTACCAGGAGGTGGAGGTGAGGTGGAGAGAAGGTCAATGGGATGCAAAACCACTGGTGAGCCAATCCAACACTCTTGCCAGAGGGTTTGGACCATGCTGACCTTCCCGACACTTCATTCCTCCCGCTCTCACTCACACCCAGTGGGAAGCTAATGTAGCAGCTCCATGCTAGATAGAGAGCTGTTTCTCTGTTATGCTGACTTAAAGTTGTTGTTTTTTTAATTTAGCAGTGATGCAGTTATCTCAATTAGAAGGCATAACTCAAGGAAAGGCTAGTTTTGTTTATACCATTATATTATACCGGTTCCTTGGGACTCTCAGTTTCTCATTTTTCCAATCTCAAATTCAGTTCTCCACATTTCTGCAGCAATTCTGTGATTTAAAAAAAAATTTTTTTCCCAGCATTTTATTATGAATTTCCTGTAATAAACACATTTTTGTATGCAGTTTTGACTAATGTACACCTTTTTGAAAACAATTTTCTCCTAACATAATGCATTCTTGTATGCTATTTTCACAAATATATAAATTTTTATGTACACTTCATTGTAATATATGCATTTTTGTAAACATTATTTGGCTGGAGAAATGCAGTGCAAAATTTGGATAAGTGTGAATTTCAAAGGAGGGCTGTGTTTCAATTGTCATATTGTTTTGGAAAGTGTGGATTTAATCAATTCAGCTTTAAATGAGAAATGTAAAATTTCTCCCACACTCTGCCAGTTCCTTCTAATACAAGCTGCTGCCATGCCAAAACATCATCCGAGTTTTCTGAAAAACAGAGGTTGCTGACTAATATAACATTAATCTGTATTATATAGTGATATATATCAATCATTTGGCACACTGATTTAAACACATATATAAGTAACATGTTGATTCTTCTTGTAAGATTTGCGTTTTTTTTAAAAAAATGAAAAAGTGAACAACATACCTTTTTTCATAGTTCTGTTCCCAGTTCAGCTGTTGACTTATTGACTGCTGTTTTTGTCACAGGTAGAATGTTCTGGAGGTATAAATTCTGCTTGACACATGTAAAGGGAAGTCATCCAAAAAACATTATCAGGCAGCTGGGAGTGGGTAGCAGCAAGCATTATAAATATCAAGAGCTAATTCATCTCCCAGTTTTCAAAGGGGAAAATTAAATCACTTAAGAATGCCAAAACCTTCAAAGAATTGGACCTGCTTGTGTGACTACAGAGTTTCCTTTGCAGTTAGCGACAATACACAGATAAATTAGCTCAGATTGGTTTTGACTTGCATTTCAGATAGCACTTACCAAATTTAATAAAACCCAGAACTTGCATTTAAGGTTGCCCCCTTTTAAACCTGGCAAATGGACCATTTGGCCATTCACCTCATCAATGGGGCAAAAAAGTAGGGCATGAAAGGATTCATGGTAACCACAGTGTGATCACAAGTAACTGGTCTTGTTTTGTTTTTAAATAATATATACTTATTAAATCCATAATTAGAAAACAGCTCATTAAAGTCTAATGGTCATTGTAGTACCTTTTTATCCTACACAGCAATTTGAATTCTCAGTGGGCATGGCAAACAAAAGAACACTGTGTATTGTATTTCTCTAAAGCAACTTGGCTTTATTCGTTTTTTTCTTTTGAAAACATACTTGCTGCTACTCTTAGCTGCCTCTAGAAGCTCTATTCCCCCCCCACACACACACACACACACATTTCCTGTACTCAAACACATTCTGAACCTTAAGCCGGGACTCACTGGAATATAGGAATCTGCCTTATATTGAGTCAACACTGACTGGTAGCAGCTCTCCAAGGTTTCAGACAGGGAACATTCACAACCCCATGTGGAAATGATGGGGACTGAGTCTGGGGCTTTCTGCATGATGTTCTACCACTGAGATACAGGCCTTTCCCACTGCCTGCAATTCTGACTTCACCAAAAATATAGGCAAACTTGACCAATAACAAGTTTTCTATTTATTATGCTCCCAAAATGGATAAAACTTCCAACAATTCTGAAGGCATCCCTACACATAACTTTTTGAATGATCTCCCTGAACAAAAGATGCATTGCGTCCAAAACTAGCTAGTTACAAAAGCATCCAAAAATGGGTCAAACAGCATAATGTTTCAAGTTTCTAGAATTAGAAATGGGCTTGAATCTTTCAGACCACAGGCCTGCAGAGATGCTACTTCAACTTTGGTATACAGTATGGGAATATCTAAATGCTCTGAGACCGCTGTGGCCTGCATGGCTCATATACAGTAACTGCAAGAATGGCAAGGATGGGGGAAGGTACAAACCACCTTGTGCATCTGCCAAGCTCTCAGATGTATGGTAGGGCATAATGGGACCATCCACATTCAGAAGCTTCTTATGAAGAGCAGTCCAATGTGAAAGGGAACCTGAGTTAGATGGAGACAGCATGTACCAAGGAACAAGAATAATTCTGCCACAAAAGTGTGAGTGTTCAGAGCAATCCTGAAACAAGAAATTTATTTCACGTGCAGAAGGTCTGATGCTTACATGTTTCCAAAAGGCAAAATAGCTTCATCATTCATTTCAGTGGAGAGAGTTGATATGTGTGCATGTTCCAATGCATATATGGAACTCTCAGCTGAAATAAACAGAGACCTCCATGCATGCAAGGAGTCTACATGGGTATGTGAGCATCTACAAATCTTTGGGTCAGAGTAGGGATTTTGGAGGAATCCACTAAAATTATTACTATCATGCAGATTTCCTTCCATCGGCCCATCCAATTCGATTCCTATCACAGCACATACTCTTGCTATGAATGCTTTTCACCTTTATTCTCTACAACAATTTTAACATGCACACATACATAAGTAGATGCACAAATGTCTCAGCGGATAAGCAGGTGTTCTTGCTTACAGTACTGCATATTTAACTGAGTTCAGCTGTGAGAACTAACTATCTCATGGCCTCTCAGACGCCCTAATTCAGGCAAGATGTCCCTGCCACAATTCCTTGCCACAGTCAGAACCATTTTAGAATCCAGGCATTCTTGACAGCACCTACCCTTTCAAATTCCCTCCCCTTACATATTAGACAGGCACCATCACTGTTATCCTTTCAGTGCCTACTGAAGCCCTTCCTCTTTCAACAAGAGTTTTAAGTAGAGACCTTATCCCAGTCTACATCTGTGTTGGAATTGCTTTTAAATATTTTTTTTAAGCTTTCCTAAGAAAGATGTTTTTAAAGATGTTTTGTTTTAATATATTTTAAAGTCTGTTTTATGATGTTTTAGAGTGTCTTTAGTGTTTTTGTTTGCTTCCCTGGGCTTCTACTGGGAGGAAGGTCAGGAGATATATAAAATAAATAAAGCAGCTCACAACACAAAAGAAAAAAATGCATATAACACTACAACAGTCCAATATCCTTTCAAACACAACACAACAATCCAAACAAATAATTCATCTTAATAATATAAATGTCACAACATTTAATATAGTTTATAAAATTATTATAATATATATATATATAATGGCAAATCTATCACATTCAATTTATTCTTTAAGAAATAGAAGTTAACATGAGAATCACAAAGTTTTGAAAAGTTTGACGACATTGATTTCACATGAGCATTTGCAGCCAGCTTCACATGCTCACTAAAGAAAACGGTGGTGATTAAACCATGAATTTCAAAATACCTGCTACCACTGGATATAAACTGAAAGCAAATATTGACTTTAAGGGTGTGGCCATGCCACCCGGCACAGGTAGGATGCTTTCAGTTATGTCTGTACAAAGGGCAGGTTGGTGTAGTCTTCAGTCTCAGTATCAGCAGTTCATCAGAAGATAAATTTTAATCTGCAACCAATCTTTTAAAATGTGTCCCATTGTGTTCAGTGGGGTTTATTCCTTAGGAAGTGCATTTAGGATTGCAGCTTGAAACATGCAGGTCTAGCCCTGCACCTTATAGTTTTAAGTTCTATTACTTGACTAGGGAAACATTGCTTGTTTCACTCACCAATTCCCCCCCAAACACACACACCCCAGGCACCCCCAAATACACACACACAGCAGGTAGCAGGCCCAGCACAAATGGACTGCCAGGTTGAGCACTGGCTGAAGGCCCCGGGCACTGAGAGGGACCCCCGCTGCTGTGGCTGGATGGGTGTAGCTTCCGCTCCACAATCTTCATTAGCATAAGGTTCTAGAGCATGTACCCCACAAGATGGTTGCAGGGGCCTCAACATTCCCATCTGCCATCTTCGGTGATGGTAGGTGTGTGCATGTAGCACACTAATACATGATGTGACCAGGCCTATATAAGCCCCTGGCAGTGGCAGTAGTACTGCTACCACCATGGGCCCTTGCAGGCTTGTGTCCAAGAGCCCCGGCAGGCTGGTGCTGGCCCTGCCAGGCAACCTCAAACACACACTTACACAGGGACTCCAAAACTCACACTAGTAAATGTGCCCCCAGGCAATCATATGTGCCCCCCAGATGCCCCCCAGGCACCCCACTCTCCTTGCCAACCCCTCCTCCCAGTTCCCCCCAGTGTCTCCAGGTGTTGGCGTGTGCCAACCACCATGGGCCTGCTAACACTCCTTGCATGTTCCTACACTGTGTTACTGCCCCCACTGCTGCCCTGCACCTCTGCTTCCCCCTTGACAGACTGCACTGCTGTGCAGCTCCACACAACGCATCTAGGCCACCTCTCCACCTAGGGGTTTACCTGCCTTCCGTCCAGGCTGCCATAGCTGCTGCCACTTGCCCCCGGGCTACTTGTCTCCCCCCCAGCCCCTTGCCTGCTTGCTCAACCCCCACCCACTTGCCTCATTTGCTCGCCTGCCCACCCCACAGCCATCCACTCACCTTGCTCGCCCTACACCTGACCACTCTGCCCGCTCATCCACCCACCTCCACAAGCCATCCTTGTTTCCCTCACTTCGCCTGCTGCCCTGTCCCCATGTCATGCTGCATGACAGTGTGACAGCTTAGGAAAATACACAGTTAGAAATGGCTCTAAGTAAAGATTATATTCACCAAGGTGCCATAAAGTCTGAAAAAATAAAAAGTAGCTAGAACAGGTTTTAGGAACATTGCAAAGCTGCTTGTGTGAATATGGGTTTTAGCAGTGGTTTACACTTGATAATCAGACTTTAATCTCATTAAGCTTTGTTGAAGTTAGTTTGCTAGGGCTGGGGGCTAAAATCAATCTTAAAAGGTTGTGATGCTGTACAGTTGCAGTTCAATAAATTATTATTCCGTAACTGTGGATCTTAATCAAATTGAAGAGCGTATCTAACGTTTATTACCATTGACATGTATTTTTTTTTATTTGCAAAGAGATGCCAGTGCTCCCAAAAGAGGACCAAGCCTGCCAAGCTAGCTGGCTAAGACCCCAAGATCCTTTTTTCCCAGCAGGCATAAGAGCAGTAGTTTCTTTAATGGTTTTTATTCTTCATTGGAAATAAACAGCTAAAGCAGGCAAATAATGTTCCTTCTCTAGGTCTTCCTTGCAGTAAAGAACATACCTCAGATAGGCCTGCCAAATTTCCAGGAAGCAACTACCAGTAGAACCTCCCATCACAGCAGGTGACTTGGATGGGGCTGTGGCGGGGAAAGTTAGCAGTGAGGTCAGGATTATGTGGATGCACCGGTGGAGCCAATCTGGTGCTCCTGCCTGTGCATCCATGCAGCCCCAAACTCACTGCTATCCTGCCACACCTCAGTGCCACTCAGGTAAGTGGCAGTGACAACAGCGACAGGAGGGCAGCTCTACAGCACCATCCAACCACACTGGTTGCTACTGGCAACAACCTTCATCTCAGCTGAATCACTGCCTTTTCTCTGTTACACAGTTCCATAGAGGAACTCTAGTGGTTCTCTAGGCTTGGACTGTTCTCTGGACCCCAATAAGACTTGAAGATTACATCAACCCCCAAAACAATGGAAATTTGTTTTTGCAGGTTTCTGCTCTATGAGCTGTCATTTGCCAATACAGAATTGGGTTTGAGTAAGAAGAAGTGAGGGAAGGCAGAAAATGTGTGCAAGGCAATGGAGATCAAAAAGAGACTGCACCTCAGTGGCAGGTTCAGTACGTTTTCCCCCTTCTTTACTTGCTCACACCTAGTCTCCGAATCGCATCTCCCTTCCAAAGCTATTTGGGAAAGTTGGTTGGCTCTTTTCCACCACTTAAAAACACATTGGTTTGTGAACCAAAATAACAGCTAACTGTGAAAAGCCATAACCGATCTGCATGAAGTGATCATGGGAATATGCTGCAATTTCCACATTTTCTTTGTTTCAAAAATTACTCATTGCTAATTAGACTGCTTCTTGCCCAAAATAATGCATGAGCCTACAGCCCCTCTCTACTTTATGAAAAGCTGCTCACTTGTAGGGTGGAAAACGAAGAATGCTTAGCCCAAATGCTAACTCTGCAGGTCCCTGCTCTCACCATTACATTCTGTCTCCACCTCTCCTGTTTATGCCTCTGCACTTTGCATTATTACTGAAAATTTATATTCCCTTTGACGTATCATTTGCCTCAGTCGGCATCCTCAAAATTGTCATGTCACTTTCCTTACTGTAGGAGCTTCAGATATAAATCAGTAGGCTGCCTTCAATATCAGCTCCAAATAGGTAATATTCTCTCATGCCATTTCTGTATTGTAAAATATCCCAGCACTTCCATACCACCTAATGGGGCACTTGCAGTCAACATATATTATTCATATCAAACAACAGAAGGCACCTCTCTTGAGAGCTTTAGGTACCATTGACAAACACTTAAAATTACAATACAGAAACAGAAGTGCTGATGGGGCAAAAAATGAATAAGGTCCGTCTAGATTATAGTAGCGTTGCCTTCTAATTTAGATGGCTATTAGTGATACGCAGCACAAATGCACCAGGCTGCACAAAAATAAGCCAACCCTCTCCCTTATCTTGCAAGCAGTAAGGTTCCTTCACTAAACAGCGTTGTTATGGAGTTCAGCCTCACTGCCGTTTTAAACTTCTCCCTAAACACCTAGACTCTAATAAGCTTAGGGAACCAGGAGAAGAGGAAACCAACACTGCACACTGGTGGGTTTTCTCCTTCAGAAGGTCCTCTAGAGCACTCTTCATGCTTTACTCTAAGTGAAAGCATATCGAAGGGGGCTTAGGGCTAGGCATTTAGCCCCACCCCCAAAGTCACAAGGCTCCTCCTGTCTCCATGCTTGCCATAGTTGTGTTGAGACTAATGGGTGGAATTCAATTTATGTCTCTCATTTCATCAGTGCAAGGATATTTCTTTGCACAATGGGACTTTCTCCCCCTTCCTCCCCCCATGCACCCCCTATATCTCTTATAGGGGTTCCCCCAACCCTCTGGAACAGTTTTATAGAGCGAGTGGGGCATGCACAAGGGCAGGAGAGGAGGAAAGTCCCATTGCACAAGTGGAAATCCTCGTACTGACAGGATGTGGTAGTTGACCACCACCCAATGCCTTTATTAAGTTAAAGGTAGGGAGAAAAATTGTTATATGTTAATGGCTGGAGATAAACACACTACATATAGAATTTAACACAGAAAATGTAGTTACTTGTGCCACAGATAAAGCCACCATTAAGAGCTACTATGTGTATTGTTATTTAACTTTTGCAGATTGTATTTTGTATTGTTTTATTGATACATTCTTATATTGTATTTTATATTTGTGTTTTTTGTATGCCACCTTGAGGGCCTTTGGGCAAAAGGCGGGGTATAAATAAACTAATAATAATATAAGATGTTTCTGTTTGCCTGAGAAGCTCTATGAATTAGACAACATTTCATTGTATAACATGGGGTCCAGTGTGCTGGGGACCACCAATGCTAAAATGTACCTCAATATTGTTTCTATTTCAATATTTTTGTGATGACCAATGCATTTTAGCAAATAAATTTGACTGACCAACTAACAGAGCAATCCTAACTATAGAAAGCTGGCACTATTTATGCCGGTGTAAATTACACTGGCATAAATTACCATTTTTCCAAACTACATTCAGTAGGGATTTGGAAGAATTTTATTTACACCACCCTTTTTGCTAGCCTATTCCTGCTGGGTTGCTAGGTCACGTGACTGAGCTGAAAGGGGTTTGAAATAGATGTAAATTCCTTCTTGCCCCATCCTGCCTCCACCATACCCCTGGAATGCCCCATTTAGGGGATTTATACCAGTATAAATTACTCCCAATTAAGTTCTGCTGGCTGAGCCAGAGTGACACTGCTGTATCTCTGGTTCAGCCAGGATGAGTGTAGCCCCACCCAAGATTTGCCAAATCCAAACTTTCCCATCCCAGTGGATCTTGGGTTTGGATTGCAATGTAAGTTAAAGGCAGCCTTATTTTATTTTTATTTTGAAAATCCTTTACTGTTCTCCAGCACCCTAAAGACAGTTTCCCTGCCACCTGCATTTCCTGAAATGCCCATGAAAGGATGTAATGAGATAACATCTTCCATGTCTACTCCTGGAAGTGCAGGGTGCCGAGGAGCACTAAAGAAAAGTGTAAAAAAATTTTTAAATAAAATAAAATACTGATGTGTGTTCAAGGACAAGTGATAACAATGCAAAGACTGAAATTAGTGAACTTGAAAAAATCTTTTCTTAACACAGGTAAAGTTACCCAATTGTGATATTTAAACTGTACTAATCATGATCACACTATCAGTTTTCTCACTATGGGTACCACTTGCTCTTGTGAATCAAATGTATATCCAATACTGGAAGATAACTCAAGAATATACTGGAAGAACGGCCATTGTCCTCTTTTGAAATCAGATCTGGATATCATAGAAACTGACTTTAGACATTCTGAAAATTATGGCACTCGTTGGATTCAATTAAATCATAATGATTCAACAAAAAAAGGTTTGTTTTGTCACCTTTGACATTTGGCACAGAAAACAACTACCAATTATTGTACAGGCAATAAAAACACATATGGTTGCCTTATGCCAAGTCAGACCATTGAGACATCCAACTTTGCAGTGCCTATATTGACTGACAGTAGCTTTCCAATTTCTCAGACAGTGGTCACATACAGCCCTGCCTACAAATTCCATTCTAAACATTCTTTACAAGTACATAGATATATCTATCTAAACATAGTTTCTCAAATGGGAGAGGTACAATATGAAGTTGTCTTGTTTTTGCAATCCATTCCATAGTACAAAATCCCCAAGATCTATTTGTCTGCAGTTTGGCAGGTTTGTTACCCAAGGGCACCTCTCTTTGCAATTTTCAGACTAAGTGTCCACAAAACATTAGGGGAGATTACGTGATTTCTTTTTCTAAACGAATTATACTGTAACAGCTGCCTTTACAAGAAAACCACTGCAGCAATACTGAAATTTGATGGCGTTCATGCCCTCAGAAAGGTGGCCATGGTTGCAAATTTCATCCAATTTTCCCCAAAATTAAAATGAGACATTTCCATTTTATAAAAAAAGGTCCAGCTCAAAAATCCTTATTTGTCTTAATTTGTCAGATTTAAACCAATCTGAAGGGGCTGCCATGCCTGCAAATTTCATCCACTTCTGTCAAAAAGACTATTTCCCATTGTGATATATACAGAACTAAACCAAATCTTATGGCTGGTGCACCCTTCCCCATTTGTCAGTTGTCTCATGCATTATTTCCATCTACAGACCTACAGCATCCACAGGTTGGAAAGCCTGTGTTTGCTTTGCAACATGTGTTTTATCCTAAGAAGCAATGGTAAGAGAGCTCAGTGCTACTCAGCTTCCCAGCCTCTCTATCTCCACCACATGCAGAGAAAAATCTGCATAAGTCTTATTACATACAAAAAGCCAGCATGGTACTACTTGTCAGAAAACAATAGCCAATTTGCACCTTGCCAGCACGCTGATAATAAATTATCTTTTGCTCACATTTTTACTAACCATATTACATGACAACAACAAAGTCATCTGAAAACTGTATGTGCTTGCTACTTTCTCTAGCCAACTATCCTTTTGTTGTTCACTGTCACTCAGTGGAAAGGAAAGATGCCCTATTCTCCAGGGTTTTTTTTTTTTTGTCATTCTGAATACCAAAAAGAAAAAAAAAATACAAACCAGTAATTCATCTATCTTTTTTTCTAAAGGCCTCTGACTCTGACTCTCTCCTCTCTCTCCGCTAAATTTAAATCTTCTGAGGATTTCAGGTCACTTTTTTATTAAGGAAGACTAGAGGAAATATATTGAAGGTTATCAAACATTATTTCAGTTAGATGCATAAACTTTAGAAACTAGAGGCTTGGGTTTGTGAAACATGGAACTGCAGTGCAACAAACGCATATAGAATGATTTCATGACTTATCATCATCATCATTTATTATCTGCCCTTCGCCCAAAGTACCAGGGCAGGTTTCAACCATTTTAAAATATGACTTTAAAAACAATTTTAAAACAACCTAAAATTCCAAAATAAGGTGAGTCCTAAAAATAGAGGTCTCAGGTCAGTGTCAAAGGCTAGGGTAAAGAGGTGCATCTTCAGCATTTGCCTAAGACTGTTCAGTGAAGTTTCCAGATGCACCTCGGTGGGGAGGACATTCCATAATTTAGGGGCACCACAGAGAAAGTCCTCTCCCAGTCCACTACCACCCCTAAACCTCTGAGGGTGGCAGAACTACCAAAAAGGCCTCCTCTTCTGATCTCAGCACCTGAGAAGGTCTATATTTACAGCAAGGGTGGCTAACCCTTTTCAGCCCAAGTACTGCACTGAATATCTTATTTTAATGTAGACTTTATATGTTTTTAATTATATGTATTTTTTATCTGGAAGCCGCCATGAGTTCCAGTTTTGGAAAAATGGCGGGGTATAAATAAAGATAATAATAATAATAATAATAATAATAATAATAATAACCAACCCCTAACAACTGAAACACAACCATCCTTCAAAATTCACAGTTCTTTGAATTTTGCAATGCAGTTCTATGCATATACATGCATATACTGGAGTAAAGTGTAAAAAGAAAATGTATATATTAGTGAAAATAACAAATAAAATGCATTATTTTAAAGGAAATTGCTTTGCAAAAATGTGTAGATTAGGAGAAATTCACATTAAGATGCTGGTGAATTTTCACGAGAACATAACCTGATGTTGAAATGTGAAAAACTGAAGACTGAGAAAATTAGAAAGCAAGAGAATCCAGAACTGACAGACTTGCTCATTCCTAGTCCTGAGAGTACCCTTTTACCTTCTCCTATATGAATGTATGGTTTTTGTTCACTTCTATGGGAAAGGGAAAATGCTGCGCTTGGGAACGCTGTGGCTATTTTGTTGTGGGAAGAGCAGAAACCCTGTGAAGTACTCCAGTGCCTAACAAGAACTCTCTATGGGCCCCCAGTCGCATGCAGGAGTCTATTCACGTTCAAGCAAATGCAAGTAGATGTCTCCTGCAGACCTTTTCCCGCACAACACAAGGAAGGTCAGGGGCTAAGGGGGGATCCAATGTGCATGAGGATGTTGAAGATGCATGCATGCATGCCCCTGCCTTTGTCCATACTTTGAACATTTGCATGTTCTGATGAACACCTGACATGCCTTTTGTGATTAGGGCAAAATCTGCTCCCATCCTAGACACTGGGTGGCACAATGTTCACTGACAGAAATCCTGTTGGGGGTTGCCATGTGATGGGCATTCAAGTAGGTTACCTTCTCCACTACATTTCCGGCCTTTCTTGATCCCTCCTATGGCTCTGCTTTGTTTCCCAGCCCAGCTTAAATTTGTACAGATGTTTCCAAATGTGTGTTTGCTAGAAACTAATTGCCAGTGTCCCCTATGGATCCTTTCAGAAGGAAGAGAGAGAGAGATTCAATTTTGCACTCAGGGCAGTAATGTACGCATGAACACCTCACATGATTATCTAAAGCAGGCAGGCTAATTAGGCACCATGAAAAAGGAGAAGTTGTTTGAAGTTAGAGAGAGATTAAAAATGAAATGTGGCTGAAGGCTCAGAGAGATCGTTATGCTTAGCTAAACTACTGGAGGCAACATAGCATTCAGCATATGATCTCAAAGCTAAAATGACATCAAGGTGAGATGACAGTTGAGGGGGGAAATCCAGCCTAAAAGGGGCTTAATGGTTTTAGATAGCCCCCCACGCTTTTCAATTTTAGTGATTGTCTTTTAAAGAAGACAGCAGTCACAAACAATGGGTGGTATTCAGTGCTAGTCCTACTCAGAGTAGATCCACTGAAGCTAATTAAAATAACTAACTTAGATTCATCAATATTAATAGATCTACTCCAAGTAGGACTTAGTTGAATACTTTGAAATGACCATAGCTTCATATAGGTAAATGGATTTGGCGTTTTCACAGAGCATAGCTTTATCTTAGGGCTATTAATTTATTACAGTAGGGCCCCGCTTATATGGCGGGTTAGGGACCAGGCCCCCACCATAAAGCAGAAATTGCCATAAAGCGGAACCCATTGACTATAATGGGTCGTGTGAAAATGCTGTGAAAATGCTGTGAAAATGCCGCAAAATGCCGCAAAAGCGCAAAATTGGCTTTAAAACTGGAAATTTCCCCTAATTGAAAGCCACCACATCAGCGGAACGCTGGAAAACGGAACGCCGTAAAGCGTGGCCCTACTGTATATGTCAATCCACCTTTCCTCCAAGGACCTAATGGTGGTAAACAAGGTTCTTCTCCCTCTGCCTCAAACACATGCACCCATTTTATCTTCACAATAATCACATTAGGTTAGACTAAGAGATAGTGACCGGCCTAAGATCAGCTAGTGAGCTTCATGGCTGAGTAGCGATATGGACGCAAGTCTTCATCCAACTAGAAATGCTAGAGGAATCAACACAGGACAAAATTCTTTTTGACCACAATGGTCACAACTACACCATACATTTAAGGCCCTCTTATACAGTCATGGAGAATCCTGGGAATTGTAGTTAAGGGTGTTAGGAATTGTAGGTCTATGAGATCAGCACCCTTAACAAAGAAAACTAAAAACCTATTTCCTATATGAATCTATGAAATCCGCACTTTCCGAAACAATATGAGTACCGACACACAGCCAGCCTTCAACATTTGCACTTATCCAAATTTTGTAATGCAGTTCTCTAATTATGAAAATGCATATAGTAGGGGAAAGTGTGCATAAATATGAATATATTTGTGAAAATAACTGCACAAAAATGTGTACATTAGGAGAAATTCACACTAAAATGCTGAAGAATTTTCATGAGACATTTTTTTTATCACCAATTGCTGCAGAATTGTAGAAAACTGAATTTAAGATTGGGAAAATGAGAAACTGAGATACAGTAACCAAAACTGACAGATACTTCAATCCCTACCTAGCAGTTACAGACAGGGATCCAGAAGCCAGATGTGTGGCTGCTGTTTTCATACATTCAGAGTCACATCTAGTGTGGCCCTGAGTGAATGCTATCACAGAATATTTACAATTATTTTCACCCAGAGCTAGGCAGGATGGTTAGCATGCATGGATGAGTTCCGTATTTCGTAATTATGAATATCTGTTGTTCATTACATCCAGGAAACTGGAAATGCTCCACAATCATTATTTTGTTTACCAAAGGCAGTCAACCTGCAAGCTTTGAGGGTGCCCTATGGAAATCTAGAGGCAGGAGCAGCTAAGCACAGACATTTTGAAAACCATGTAATTGTGTAGAAAGTTCATGTTTGGCTGTTGGCAAGCACCTTTAGATTTTACTCGCAGGGAATTAATTGAGAGACACAGACTGTTATTTCACATCTCAGAATTCTTCATTTTGAGCCAGGCAGCTTGATCCTATGCAAAGTTAAGCATGTTAAAACCCAGTGAAAATCAATGAGTTCAGGCACACCAAGCTCTGCATGGGATTGCAGCCTTAAAGGCACATACCACCTGCCCTATCGCTCATACATAACAGCAACTCTACAGATGTACCATGTATCTATGGGATTTCAGATTGTTGTCTATACAGAGTGAAAGCAACTGCCTGAGGTCTCTAAGCCAACCATCAATTTACTGCAGCTTTAAACAGAGGCTCCCCCTCCAAATCCCACTTCCTTGAAAGAATAAGAAATGTTATTTGTGATTTAAATTAGAGTCTTCACATAACTAGAAAATGGGGAAATGGCTTGCCATTCATAAAACATAAATAATATTGTATAATTTTCTCCAGTATCAAAAGTTGGACCCTTAGGATACTGTTTGCAAGCCTGGTAGGACTCAAAAATATATTTTAAAAACATCCTTCCCAGCAATGGTGAAAATGGCAAGCACCATATGCATATGTTATGTCTTAAAATGAATGTAATTATATTTCTTTAAATGAATTAAAATTAAACCCAGGGTTGAAACCGACCACATTGCAGCTCTGTTCATAACACTTTGTGATGTGGACTAACACATATGATGCAGCAATTGATTAGCTAACTGAGAGTAAGTCCAACTGAAGTCAGTGGGGCTTACATTTGAATGCCTAGGATCAGGCTGTAGGGTTCAGTTTAAGCCATAACTATCCATACCATACTATTTCAAATATGCATAGGTCAACAGATTAAAGCTTGTTAGTGGTTAATAGGGCAATCCTATACATGTCTCCATAGAAGTGAATCCTACTTGTTCAATGGTGATTGCTCCCAGGTAAGTGTGCATACCAAGAATTATTATTATTGTTGTTGTTGTTATTTAAACTTCTATTCTTCCCCTCCTCCCAGAAGGAGCCCAGGACGGCAAACAAAAGACAAAACACTAAACACTAAAAACACAAAAAAAATCTTAAAACATCTCAAAAACAAAACATCTTAAAACATTTTTAAAATAAAACATCTTAAAAACATATTTTAAAAAATATTTAGAAATATCTTAAAAAGCAATTCCAGAACAGACACAAACTGTGATAACATCTCTACTTAAAAGGCTTGTTGAACCATTTTTCTATTGAGAGCTGCATTTGCTCAGGGATAATCGTTTGGAGGCCACATGCCAGTGGCAGATGAAGCCAAAGATAGTGGTACCATCAGCTGACAGGATCAGATATGGAACTGGATAGGACAGTTCTTTTCTCTCACACTTTCTGCCCCACCCATTTTTGTTTTCCTCTTCTTGCCACTCACCTGAAATTAGGCCAAGGGCCAAATGAAATGAGATCGAGGGCCATAGGCTGCCTATCCCTGGTAATTAGAATTGCAGCCAAAGTCCCCTCAAGCAAATTCACCCACTTGCCCTCCTCTTAATGGGCAACCTTGTCTCATGTTTGCTAAATGTGCACATCACAAAATTGGATTGTCACGAAGCCAGTTTTGTGATATATGAGATGGCACATGTGCTCCCTTATATTAAATGAATAGTTGCCCATCACCATGGCTTCAGTCTATCCAGTGAAGCTTATCATTATTCTTCCTTGCAAGAGTGTTGTATGATTGTTGTTATAACCTTGAAATGTCTGAAAACCTGAAGAAAATGTTACCTTTGTTACTAGGTCTATTCATCTTCTGTAACAGGTTCCGCAGGCCAACTAAGGTCTGGTTTTGTTTTGATATTTAATGGCGATGGTATTAAGAAAATTCCCACCCACAAGCATCTTGATTCCATTTGAAAAGAAAAGCATAATGATGACATTTCCCAAAGTAATCTTTGAGGGCCATAATAAGGTTCACCGCAGCACTGCCTCTGCATGGTAATGGAAATTACCAGCCACTTTAGCCTGATTTTTCTAAAAATGTTCCCAACATATTCCACCCTCTGAAGAGTGGAAAGGACAAAAATGAAATCTCATTATCACACTGAATGAATGACTGTGGCAGAGAAACAATACTGGAGAAAGAAAAAGGAAATAATCCAAGATGAATTCTGTGGATGACCAAAAAATCAGAGGTGTTGTTGTTGTTGTTGTTATGTGCCTTCAAGTTAATATTCAAGTTGAATATTAACAGTTACCTAAATGAAATGTGTGTCCAACAAGCAGGAACATTCACCAGAGAATGGGAACATTCACAAAATTCATTTTCGGTTGTCTATATTCACATATGAATCCTGACACTAACCAAATTTTGGACCCTCTAATATATACCTTACACCAGGGGTTCCCAAACTGTGATCCATGGACCACCAGTGGTCCACATACTTCTTTCAAGTGGTCTACAGCATGTCTGTGAAGAGCACTTACAACGTGGAATTCGTGGGATTCAAATGGTAATACAATAAAATATAACAATATAGAACTAAAACAATTAAATATCATACAGCATCTAGCACAGCACATTACAATTTCTACAGCAAGTAGAAAAATCATTGAGTGGTTTACCGAGACCCCAATCCATTTCAAGTGGTTTGTGGGAGAAGAAGGTTGAGGAACCACTGCCTTACAGTGAACATCTGAAAACTGGGGAATGTTGTTATTCACTTATCCGTGTTGACAGTCCCAGACAAATGTTGTAAGCATCCAAACAACTCAGGGCCAAAGTACCTGTGACATTTAGCACATAGTCTGCCCTTGTGCTCAAGCTTGCTTTCTTTGCCAGGCTGTGTGTGTCCCCAATATAAATTGCAGGTGCAGGGGGCGATCTGGATAAGGACTTCAGCTGGGAACAAAGGGTTAAGGTCCCCTACCCCTGGATCTCACTCTGGATCATCTCCACTTGTGAAGGGAAAAGCTTGTACTCAAGGGCAGACTACATGATGTCCAGTCCAATTTCCATTTCACAATATCTCAGAGAGGAGGTCAGGTCTCCTGCTCCCCTGGTGCATTCACTATAGCTGCCCAGTTTCTCTGCTTTTTAAAATTTGATAGAAATATCTCTTGGCTATAGATACGTTCTTAAACTGCAAGATTTTTTGCCTATTTGTAAATATAAAAAACTGCCGCACCTATAATGAATGGAGAAGAAGTAAGACTAGACTCAACATTGTGGATAGACAGTGCAGAAAATCACCTTTCTGCATCAATTTAACTTTTTTAGGCTGAAATCCAGTGCATGTCTACTCTGAAGTAGGCTCCATTGGGTTCAATGCGACCTACTCCCAGGTAAGTGTGTATTGACTTGCAGCCTTAGCCATTATCATATAGCTCCCAGTTGTCTGAATCCACCATGTATCTCATCCTTTGTCTTTCTTTATAGTCTTTCTTGCTTCTGTAATTCTGCCAGAGTGGTTTAACAGTAAATCCTTCTTCCAAGGGAACTTTGGGAATTGTAGCTCTGTGAGGGGAATAGGATCACCTAACAACTCTCAGCACCCTTCACAAACTACACTTCCCAGGATTCTTTGGGGGAAGCCATGACTGTTTAAAGTAGAATAATAGTGGAATAAATGTATGGTGTGAATGTGGCCCTTCTGTTGGCTCTAGGGTTGCCAGGTTCAGGGCCTGAGACTGAACCTGTATCTTTAGGAGAAGAGAAAGTCAGCCAAGTGCAAGTGTTCTTGCAAAACTGTAATGGGAAAAACCACAAGGTGGAATTCTCTCTTCCCCCTGCACAACTTTTAAAGATACAGAAGACCTCTTGGAGGCCGAGGTCTTCTATATATTTAAAAGTTGTGCAGGGTCCACCTTGTGGTTTTTCTCATTACAGTGTTGCCAGAACACCTGCACTTGGCTGACTTTATCTTCTCCTAAAGATACAGGATCAGTCTCAGGACCTTAGGCTGGCAACCCTAGTTGGCTCCCTATACTTTTCTCCTAATCCTATATTGTTGATTTCTGTCATGCTGCTACCTGTGGCTGGCACAGCCTTCAAAATTCATACATCCATATCTATTGTGATCCTTGGACAGAACACCTAACCTGATGTAACTGATAATATCCCAAATAAACTGTTGCCACCTCTGTTGCTGTCAAATGAAGCCTGTATGGAAAGCAAATTAGGTCACTCAATCAACTCCCCTGGTATGTGTAGTCTCTTTGTCAAGAGCAGCTGAACCCAGTGCTTACCTGACCTCCCAGCAGCTGAGTCTCTGCTGCTGGTGAGGAGAGAGGAGTAGAGTGACAGGGAGGTCAGCATGGTGCAAGCACACCAGCAGGTTAGCTTTGAGATAAGAAGTGGAATGTGGGTGAGCTTAACCCTCCCTGCACCTACAGTAGCCACACACCAGCTATATTTCCCTGTGATGTTCTGGTTGCAAAGGAACAGGACGTGGAGATGGAAGCAAGCCTATCTAGACACCGGGGGAAGGCACTGCTACCAAGGAATCTGTTACAGCTTTCTTTGAAGGATATAGACTGTTATGCAATGATGGGACTCTATTGTGTATTTGTTCTCTCTCTTTCTCTCTCTCTCTCTCTCTCTCTCTCTCCATATCTATCTATCTATCTAGATTTTGCAGACTAGATTGATTTGATATTTCAGCCTGTTTTATGATATTTTGTATTATTTATTGATACTGTTGTAGTTTTTATTATTTCTGAATGGTTTTTATCACATTACTTTGTTCTTGCTATGGAAGCCGCTTTGAGGTCACCTGTTATTGAAAAGCAGCATACAAATATACAAAATAAATAAATAAATAAAGGCGCATAATTATGCATCGTTCCCACAATGAATTCTTAAACACTTATTTTCCTTGTAACAGGGGCTGCATACACACTATACATTTAAAGCACCATTATCAGGGCCGGCTCCAGAGGGCGGCCAGGTTGGCGCCTTGCTGAGGGTCCAATGGGCCTCTGAAGGGCCGCTCCTTAGGGTGGGAGGGTAGCTTTCCTGTTTCATGATACATAGCAGGGTCAGGAGCCGACCCTGCTGCAGATCACAGAAAGAGAGCTCCCAGGCAGCCACCCCCATACAACCGCACCGGCCCACAATGCTCACCTGCATGCCCCACCTACCACACATTGTGGTGAATGTTGTGTGTGCTGCGCGTGCATACCTATCATCAACCAAGATGGCAGCTGAGGCTTCCCCAAGGGGCTAATGCCCCTGCCACCATCTTGGTTGATGGCAGACATGTGTGTGCAGGTAGGACGCATGTATGCCATCAACCAAGATGGCAGCAGAGGCATCAGCCCCTTAGGGAAGCCACCCTCCATCTTGGTTGATGGCAGGCATGTGCACGTAGCACACCTAGCATTCACTGCAGTGGGAAAGGTAGGTGGTGCATGTGGGCAGGCGCTGCAAGCCTGGGGCAGGCTGATGCCCAAGGGCCCAGTCATGCCTGGCACCAGCCCTGGCCATTATTCCACTTTAAACAGTCATGCCTTCCCCAAAGTATCCTGGGAAGTGTAGTTCGTTAAGTTGTTAGATCCCTATTCCCCTCACAGAACTACAATTTCCAGGGTTTGTTGGGAAGAGGGATTGGTATTTAAACCACTCTGGGAAATGTAGCTCTGTGTGGGGAATAGGGGTCTCCTAACAACATTTATTCTACACATGCATTCATTCAAAAGAAGGCATTGGAGCAACCAAGTACAGACTACAGTCCAGTATTATTGCGAACAGTGGTAGCACTTTCTTTTGGTAAAGCTTAATTGTCCCTTAAATCCTCAAGATTCAGGATGCTAGTTAATCACCTAATGGCAGATTAGAAATAATTATTCCTTAGGGGGCAGTTCTCAACAGCTGGCCAGGTATTGCATTAATTGATGTACTTCCATAGGCTCTGAGCCAGCAGATTTTAACCACTATAAATTTAGAGAATAAACTATATACTTTTGGTTTATCAACTGAATTGTCACAAAGAAGACAGCAGGCACAAAATGGATTTAAGTAGGCTACAATTTTATCAGTGTGAAAAAGTGAATAATTATGACATTAATATAGCACCCCATTGTCTGCTCACACTCAGGGCACTTGACAAAACTCACAATCTCACTCAATTCCTGTTGCTTACTTAAAAAAAATACAATTACCATGCACTGGTACTATGCCAAAACCCACCCACCAATTATTCAAAAGTTTTCTTTTCCTCTGAAAGAGGTTTGGGGGGGGGTTGCTTTTGTTTTTTTTGCCTCATTCGCAGGACACTTTAGAATTTCAGTGAGTGCAGGTTGAGCTTACCTTGATTGTTGTGGGCTAGCCAAGGGTGGTATCTGTGTATGTGCCACCCATGCATTCTTTCAGGGCTCTGCAGCCTCTCTGGCTGCCCACACTTCCTGATTTGAAGGCGGAGGGGAAACATGGTAGGTGTTGCCTTCTCATGATGTCTTCTCCTTGGCTTTAATTAATTAAAGCAAAGGAAGCCTGGGAAGCTGGCTACCAAGTGCACTTGCTGATCTTGTTTTTCAGGAATGTATTTTCTTTTTCCTTTAAATAAATAAAAAAAAACCTTTCCACACCAATACTATTTTGGGGGTGGGGGCAGGATAATTAAAATAGTGATGCTGGGGAGTTTGGGTGCATGGCCTGAACTGTCAATCAGCATCACTGCCAGGATAGTCCTCCAGTCTGCTCACCTGCCCAGTAGTGGCTCAGCAGTGGCTAGAGATGAACAAATCTGTGAATTCTGATTTTTCATATTTTCTGATTTTATAGTTCTCCACATTTCTGCATCATTTTATTATTTTTTTTAAAAAGTCCTCATGATAATTTGTTAGCATTTTAGTGCAGATTTCCCCTAATAGACAAAGTTTTGCATGCAACTTTGCCTGATATACACGTTTTTGCAAGCAGTTTCCCCTAATATAATGCAGTTGTGTATGTTATTTTCACAGATATATGAATTTTTATGCACACTTTCCCCAAATATATGCATTTTGTATGCATTATTTGGGCAGAGAACATCATCACAAAACTCGGAGAAGTGAGAATTTCAAAGGTTAGCTGTGTTTTGATTCACATATTATTTTGGAAAGTACAAATTAAGTAGGTTCACAATGAAATTTAAACTAAACTGAATTTCTCCCTGATCCCTAGCAGCGGCAATAACCAGAGTTCTGACCCATGTGTCTGCATTTGCAGAACCATCCATCTTAATTATGCCAGCTCTGCCCTTGGCGTGTGCTCATTCAGGATTAGTAGCAAAAGCAAGATACCAGGGCTGGCAAGTTTAGCCACATAGCCCAGAGCTCTGGTCAACTCCACCCCCCCACAAACACACACACACACAGTTCCTGTAGTGGACAGACAAGTGGTTGCAGCTGCAGTGGGGCTAGCAACAATAGCAGTGGCCCCTGCTAGAAATGCTGGAATCTTGCACTTGCACCAGACCTGTAACAGATTTTGGGACAGATCCCTTCCTGGGGCTGTGGAGATCCACTGCCAATAAGAGTTGATAACGCTAGACAAGAGTCATATCCACACATTTAATGCATATTTAATGCACATGGCTTCCCTCCCAAAGAACTGTAGGAATTGTAGTTTGGTAAGAGTGATGGGAATATGAGTTCTGTGAAGGGTAAACTACAGTTCTAAGGCTTCTTTGGGGAAGCCATGTGCTTAAAATGCATGTTAAATGTAGGTGAGGATGTGACCTAGGTGGACAAATAGTCTGACCTGGTAGAAGCCAGCTTCTTTGAGCTGAGCATGTGACTGTTTGGTCAAATCTCCTATCCTCATACCATAAACCCACAATTGCATGGAACAGCTATATATAGCCCCAGAGGAGGTCTCATGAATGTCAAGCAAATGGAAAATGCAATTGCACAGGCATGAGTGTGGAGACTTCTATTATTATTGTTATTGGATTCTCAGCATTTTGGTGCGACTCAGGATTCACAGGTGCTATGAATTTGAATCAGACTGAGCAACTCCTGAACTGCTTATCTCCACATCACACAGAGTTGCACAGTTCCTTCCGTAATGAACACCTAGAACCGCTAGCAGGATGAATTTACTATTCCGTTGGCTGCATTGCACACTATTATTATTATTATTCATATATATTATTAATAATTCAAATGTATAGGACAGTATATCAGAGGTATTTAAAATAATGCAAACTTGCCACATTTTTATTCTGCTTCTAAATTGATTGTGGGGGCAGTGTTTTAAATGCACTTGGAGCCTGATATATATTTAATGACTGCTGAACTTTGTCATAACATCCATTTTTAATTATCAAGAATACTGCCCAACTTGCTAATATTTCTTAAGCAGATTTTATATATTGTCAAAGTAGTTAAATTATCAAAACACACTTCATTTTTCATTTCTTTTTTTTTAAAAACATAACATTCCAGGAGAGAGAGAGCTCTGCAGGGGGGATCTCTCCAAACAAGTGTTGGGGAGGTGCATGCATTAAGTGGCAGAAAGAAAATCTACAGAGATTGTTCTTTAAACAGACATATGGAGAAACAGGAGATCTGTGAACCTTTCTGGACAATGGAAGCAATGAGTGAAGAAATGTTTGCATCCATTTATATATGCTATGCATCATTGCATAGCATACTGACCCAGTCTGCAACTTAACATGTTGGTTTGATTGGCTGCTTTCGGAAGTAATGCTAACCTCTATTGTATTTTGTTTTAGAACTTGCAGAAAGCAATTAATTTCAATTGAATAGCCATATGTGCGTGTATGGTATGTATTTCCCCTATGGACAGGCCACTCTCAGGGCCATTTCAAAATTACAAATTTCCTGGTCTCCATCTCCCTTACTGAACTTGTGATTTCCACAGTTACTTCAAGGTGAGGTCTAGCAACTGGGATTGTGAAGCCTGGATACAGTCAACAGTGCATCTGCAAAAGTGAAACTGTTCAGGCATTTTGTGTTTGATTTAGTTAGAAATGGGTTGCTTTAGAAGCTGTTCTTGTCAGGAGGCTCAAAAGGTCAGCATAAGATCCTGAAATTTTGTCTGCAGGAGAGAAACCTAATCACTAGTGTTACAAATATTGCTGTCCGTTCCCCTTGGTAGGCTTTTTCTGATTTACCACCAAGAACGAGAAGTCAGTCAGTCGAGGGTTCAACCCAAGTTTATTCTGCAGAATAGAAACGCACTCACACGCTCATACGTAAAATTAAGCTGCCTGCATGTTACTGAGCAGGCCTGCTTTTTATACCTTATCTCAGTAATGCTATGTGGCAATAAAAAGTTACAAAGCTCAAGCAGTTTACATCTGCATAAACAAAACCAGAACTTCTAGCTAGTTACCTTATCCTTATCTCAGTACATTGCAATCTGTTCCCTGAGACATTCGATGTGGCTGTACTCTATTTCTGTTATACATTATAACACACTCTGTATTTTCTCAACACTAGCAGAACCAGAAATTAACGGGAACGCTAGCCTCCTGTTTGGTTAAGACTGAGGTTGTGCAGGCAGCGTTAAACTAGTGTATGCAAATAAAGCTGACCAGCAGGCAATTAATAGAACTAGGAAACAGAGGAATAAATCAGAATGGAAGGTGGTCTTTGGGCTGAAAATGATTTCCTCCCCTTGGGCTAAATTCTTATGCCCAGCCCTCCTCTGCTCTAAATCACACCCTTCCAGCACTGGTTTGCAGAGAAGGCATCAGAGATTTTGTACACAAGGTGACTGTGTAGTTTGTACTGCCAGATTAAAACTATGTGCAGTACTTGGCTTCTTCCAATGCTCCTGGATTAGAACCACATCCAGTGTGAATCCACGCAGGGTTATTATTGGGTTTCATTCACTCTTTGCCAAGAATTGGGCATTTGCAATTATCCACTCCTGAAAGCAAATAAGCAAGTTTTGTATTTCCTTCTATGTCCTTGGTTGGCAAGTGCTTTTTAATTAAGAAGTTGTATTTTGAATTGAGCAAGGAGGCCAGAAATAGTGGCGTAGCCACTGACTCACTCCTTTGTGAAACAGACACAGCCAAAGGGCTCTTTAACCCCTTTTTTCCCAGCTGGTAGTGAAGCACTGCAAGCCAATAGAGGCATCTGCACTGCTATTCCTTTTATGCATCTCAGCAGCTCCCTCCCATTTGACTTGTTTTGGCTAGCAAATGGAGTCAGCGACTCAGTCGTACAAGGGAGAACTTTGCCAAGGCTTCTGTTGCTGTTCATACTGGAAAGGAGGGGACTAAAGGACACTTTCCCTCATCTTAATAGAGGAGGAAACAAGTGGCATGCAAAATAAAGGAGAGCATTCAGGCTGAGTGCCTTTGAAGAACAAACTAGGCCAGACCTCTAGCTGCCTATCCTTATCTTATATTGTTTCTTATCATAAGGAATTGTCATTAATATGTACAATGTGCAAAGCATAATAAAGGGGGAAAGCCCAAATTTAACCCGTATTCATCACACTTTGAGCCAGAAACAGTGCAGCAGTGCCTAGTATTTGGTGGTTAACATGTAATGTTACACAGAAGCTGCGTCATGTTGAGTCAGGCTATTGGTCCACTGAGCCAGTTGCAGCACGTAAGGTGGAGCTGCAGAGCCACCTTTGAGGCAATGGAATCGCGGCAGCTTTCCTGGATAGAACTGGGGCAGGGCAGGATGGGGCGAGGTTGGGGCTGCGTCGATGCACTGAGAGGGTGCCCATACAGCCCCAGCCTCATCACTGCCCCACCCAGGTTAGCTGCAGTGAGGCCAGCATTGGGAGGGAAGCTCCACCCCACCCTACAGGCCACAACTGCACCTACCTCACTATTGTCTACAATGACTGGGGGTGGCCCTCCAGGGTTTAATAGAGGAATATTTCCCAGCTCTACCTGGGGATGTTAGAGGTTGAGCATGGAACCTTTTGCATCATAAAGCATGTGCTCCGCCACTGAGCCATGGCCCTTATTTTCTATCATATACCATTTGATACACAACACGGAACAGTGTTTACATAAGAACATGGGAAGCTGCCTTATACCATTGGTCCATCTAGCACAGTACTGTCTACACAGGCTTTCAGTGGCTCTCCAGGATTTCAGGCTGGCAGTAGCTTTCCCAGCTATACCCGGGGATTGAACTTGGAACCTTCTGCATGCAAAGCAGACGTTCTACCACTGAGCCACAGGCCTTTAGTATTTCACTGCATTTGATAGCTTAGGGTATTTGTTTATTACATGATTGTCAAAGCCATCCTCCAACATGTCTAAAATCCTCAAATTTCAAATTCTGAGTTAAAATAAAAGCAGAGGGAAGGGAGATGATGACAAACACATGACAAAACACACCCTCAGTCATAATGCTGAGGACCTCTGATCACAGAATAATAATAATAATAATAAAATAATAAAATTTTATTTAGCAGACGCCCATCTGTCCGACTGAACGGACACTCTGGGCGACGTACAATATAAAATACAATATAAAATACAATCTACTCATATACATAATCATCACATTATTAATATCATAACATCTCATCTGAAGACCATCTTACATTAATACAATGTAAAACCTAACCCACCCCAGAGATCCCATAGGCCTGCCTGAAGAGCCAGGTCTTCAAGGCTCGGCGAAAAGTCAGTAGGGAGGGGGCATGCCGAAGGTCAAAGGGAAGTAAGTTCCAGAGGGTGGGGGCCACGATCGAAAAAGCCCTCTCCCTGGTCTGCACCAACCTAGCTGTCTTAGTCGGTGGGACCGACAGAAGGTCCTGTGAGGCTGATCTTGTTTGGCGGCATATTTGGTGATACTGGAGGCGCTCCTTCAGATAAACTGGGCCAGAACCGTATAGAGTTTTAAAGGTTAAAACCAACACCTTGAATTGGGCCCGGTATACAACTGGCAACCAGTGTAATTCAATCAACACTGGGGTGACGTGATCGCGGCGGCGGGTCTGCTTTATTAAGCGTGCCGCCGCATTTTGTACCAGCTGGAGTTTCCGGACCATCTTCAAGGGTAACCCCACGTAGAGTGCATTACAGTAGTCTAATCGAGAGGAGATCAGGGCATGTATTACTCGTGGGAGCAGATGTATGGGAAGATAGGGTCGCAGCCTCTGTACTAGATGAAGTTGGTACCAAGCTGCCCGGCTCACTGCAGAAACCTGAGCCTCCATAGACAGCTGGGAGTCCAAGATGACCCCGAGACTGCGGACCTGGTCCTTCAGGGGCAAACTCACCCCATTAAGTATCAGGTCAAAATCACCCAACCTTCCCTTGTCCCCCACTAGTAATACCTCAGTCTTATCGGGGTTCAGCTTCAGCCTGTTCTCTCCCATCCATCCACTTACGGACTCCAGGCACTTGGACAAGGTATCCACAGCCAACTCTGGTGAAGATTTAAATGAGAGATAGAGAGAAACACTCCTCAAATTGATAAAGTCATTGCTGTAATCATTAGTCCTCTATTTGAAGCATTCAAGTTTAATTTAAAAATAAAGAACCATAAGAAGGGAGAGCAGGGGCCTTGGAGTAGGCAGTTAGCACCCCGACACAGTTCACAGTTAGCACCCCGACAGCAGACTGAGCAGGCACACAGTTCACTTCGTTGCAGTCTTTCCTGCTATGGTGAGGTGTACTGTATTTGTTTAAACTGTTTTCAGAATTTGCATCTATCCATATAACTTAGCATATGCAAATTGTATGCAGATCTATACCCCCTTTTGTTCCCCTTTTTAGTGAAGTGTTAACAGGACATCCTAGTAGTAATACTGGGCATACTGCACCCATTTTCTGATTACTGTCATGCTCATTTCTGACATGGAGGTAGACACCAACTCCTTGGAGGATGAAGCAGATCTCCCACAGCCAAAGACTTGAGGAAGCAGGAAGGGTCCACATTGCCAGCCTGGAGATCTTGAGAGTCTGAGAGAAGCCTCCCTAGGGCTGCCTCAGAAGATCCTATTGAAAGGCCCTTGAGGTGGATTCCAGTATAAATGCAAACAGATGAGCCCCTGGTGGAGTCCGAAGGAAAGATCAAGCCCCAGAGTTTCTTGGGAAGAGGGATTGATTGTTAAAGACCTCTGGAATTGTAGCTCTGTGAGAGGAATAGGGGTCAGACCCCAACAATCTTGATAGTCATATGCAAGCCTATATGGCTGGGGAGCAATCTGTTGCTCCAACATCACACAGGGGAAGTGGTCAGTGCAGGAGCGGTGCCAGTCAATCTACTGGTTGGAGCTCGGAGCGATCCGACTAGCACTCCAGGAGTTCCTACCTCTTATTTATCAGACACGTGCTAATACGCACCAACAACATCCCAGCCAAATCACATGTCTGCAAACAAGGGGGCATGAAGTTAGACACTCTTCAGGAGGAAGACAACGTGCTGTTCCAGTGGGCAGAAAGGCACCTGGCATCCATATCAGCCATACATGTGCTTGGATCCTGAACACGCAAGCCGATTGGCCAAGCCGGGAACAAGTTAACCCATTCTTGTCTGCTCCACTCTCCGCTGAGCAGAAGGACATTTCACTGTAAGTCTAACTTTCCGTTTACAAGTTATTCATTAAATCTTCGCAAATTCATTTCTTTTGACCCTACAGAACCTGTCAGGAATTACTCTGGCACAAGAGATATCTCCCTGCATGCAAGAACATCCTCTTCCTCAATCACAACCTGCAAGCCATCAAAATCATCTCTAGGGGAGGGGAGAACCCTCCAGAGCAGATTCTTAGAGCATTCATGGGGAGGAGAGGAAATGGAAGTCCTCTTGTGCCAGCAGAACCGCACTGATGCAGCATTGGATACAACCCTGTTTCTCCCCAATCCTACCTCACCCCAAAACAGATACCAATCTTTGATGATCATCTAGTAAAGACATACCCTTCCTTATGTATAATATAAAAGAAGGATCAGGCCACTTTCAGATTGTCACTATTTGCAACTGGTGGTCAATCACATTCTGACAAATTCAGGTGGCACAATTATAGTTTATGGGGTAGTCTTGTGCAACAAACCTACTTCCCAAAAAGGTTGGACTTTTTGTGATAAGGCATGTGACAGGAAAATGCTCTGGAAAGGGTGGAATTGCTCTTCCTTTGATGCAATGTCTTCTCACCTCCCCGCAAACAAATCAAACTGAATGCTCATTAAATAGCCAACATGGTCAAATCTCCCTGCAAACATATTAGGATGAATGCTCAGTATAGGTCCTCCGGAGCACCACAGGTTTCATAATGGGTGTAAGAGTGCATACATACAAGCAGGGATTTCTCTCCCACCACAGAATAACCAATAATCTATTAAAATATACCAAAAGAGGAGTGTCAGATTGTATTTTCTTGTGCTGAACCCCAAACAATTTTGGAGATCATGGTCATTTACACAGAGTCCCTTTGCAAGTAAATACGGGATAAGCAGAGTTCTGCGCTAGCTGCACTGGAATTTTTTTAAACAATTTTTATTATTTTTTATAAACAGGCTAGCTCTGCTGGATGCAGTTATTTTTCTTTCATGACTACAGTTTGAACAAGCTGCCCCAGGGAGTCATTATAGAAGCAGTTGCAATGTATATTATCAGTGCAGACAGCTTTTCTTACTCCTTTAGCAACAATCCATCATGCCCCCTTTGATTAGTCACTATTTCTCATTCACTCCCTTCGACGGAGCTGGAAGCCTTTCCTTTCCTTCCTCAAAACCAATGAAACATAGCAGTTTGAGCTCTGGAGCCTTATTTTTATTTATTTATTTATTTATTTATTTATTTATTTATTAGATTTATATCTCGCCCTTCCTCCCAGTAGGAGCCCAGGGCCTTCTGAATCCAAATGCATTTTAACTGAGGGAAAGAAACGATGTCATATATAATCCTCTCCCTTCATGAGGATATGTCCAATTTAACAAGGAAGCACCAGAGAGCAATCTCCTGTCAGAGCACCTTCTTCAAGACCACATGAAACCATGGCAAAAAAACTCACAATTGTTTCTGAAGCTCAAGCAAATATTCACAAATGTTTCTACTCAAGTTGGCTCCTAGACTTTGCATGTAAAGATTCAGAGATGGATCTGAACATGACATTTTACCTCAAAATGTAAGAACTATGTGAGAATTTCTGGATTGTACCCAATTGGGTATGCCATTATATCTCAACTATCAAATAGTTACATGTTACCCACTTATTGGAGAGATGAGTTCCAAGGGTATAGCACTTATCTATGTTTGGGTTCCCCTTGGAAGATGACCAGTGCAGGCTTCTTGCTGTTCCATAATATTTGTGTTTGTTTAAAAGTATAGAGGTTGACCATAGCTACACACAGCTTAAACACTCCGACATATTCCTGATGTTCACTGCTCCCATATCAGAGATCTTAGACAAACATATATCTCCCATATAGTTTTGCAGAGCTCAAATTCACTTGACTGTCTCTGATAATTTCTCAGTCTTTTCTTGTCCAAGCTTCAGCCTGTCCTTGTACAAACATACCTGAATTACCTTATCTTTGTGGGGGAAGGTTAATGTGCCTCAGACTCTGATGGTTCTACCTATTCAGAACATACATAATAAATTGTCCTTCATCAAGGAGCAATGTAGGGGTGCCAACAGGATTTCCTGGGCCTGGTATACTCTATGTAGTTTGGGCCCCCTACATTCCCACCCACCCCCTAACTTCTGGCAATTTATTGCCAAGAACTGCTGCTTATGTTCATATGTTACAATATGAACAGTTACTTTGAATCCACAGTCTTGATTTAAGATGTTTATATTTAACATATTTTTAATCTGCCTTTCAGAGTTTCTGCCCTCACAAGGCATTGTTTTCATATAATTGTTAAATAACATTTAAATATTAAAATAATATTAAAAAGATAGAGGCAGCTAAAAATCTTAAGCAGCTTGACTGAACCAACTCTCAGCCTAGCCTACCTCACAGTGTTTCTGTAAAGGTAAAAGGAAGAGGGAAGACCTAGGAAGAAAAGAGAGGTGCAAATATATCATGTCATATTCACAAACCATGCAATTAGGGTGAAAAACATGCACAAAGGCAGCTTCCCCAATTGCTTTAACTGCAACATTCCACAGCCCAGATATTTTACAACAAATTACAAAAATAAAAAGTGCCAACACACACACACACTCTCTCTCTCTCTTAAGCACATGCTGCTTGACTGAACCAACTCTCGGCCTAACCTACCTCACAGGGTTGGAAGACCACGCACACATACACACTAGGAAATGTAAAAATACATACACCCCATATAATACTTTATTGTCAAAACCAGGTGGTCATTGCAGAACTTTTTTTTTAAAGTATGAGTTTTCTGCCAATAACAGCAGTGACACCTAAGTAAGCCCTGCCTAACTGCCTTCAAGTAGGATTGGAGGGAGAGGAGAGAGAGAGAATCCTATGCTATGTCTTCTCAAAAGTCCCATTGATTTACAGCACAATCCTAACCAAGTCTACTGAAAAGTAAGTCCTATTGAATTTACTCCCAGGTGTGTGGGAGTTAGGATTGCAGATTTACTCCCAGAAAAGTAAGTATAGAATTAAAGCCTCAGGTTGGGAAGGTTTTCAAAACAGGCTATGAATTACACAAATAAATCACCCTGTTGTAGCCAATGTCCTGACTCAATTCACACAATGTGCACATGCACACCATTAACCAACATGCAGAGACATGCAGGAAAAGGCAGCTCTTTTCAGCACTTGCATGCATTTCTAGCTATTGTCTGGTGTTCAACAAGTCCCTTGTCAATCATACTACTAATTGGCTAAAAACCTGAAAAGGCAGGGATTAAACCAGCTGGATAGCTCATTTCACAGAAATTGTGGGAGGGGGTGGCTCACATATTGGTCTATAATGTTTTTACCAAAGCACTTAGAAACTTACATTTTTAATGAAAGCTAAGAGTCTGGGTTCCTTGCAGGCCTTGGGCCCAATAGAAATGGACCCTTTCTACCTGTCTGTCAGCTGCCCTCAGCAATTGGTTAACTGTCCAGTTCCCATTGCAACACATTGCCTGTAGTTTGCCTAACAAAGGAATTTGTCAAACCGGATCTTGTCTAGGAGATTTGCCAATTTCTCCCACTCCAAAGCTTACATTAGTATACTGTCAGATATAAAATTATGTTCCTTGCCAACTAAGAAATGAAAAAGATGTGTTTGATAGATGTACGCAAATGTAGGTGCAGTTGCAACTTGCGTTTTTTAGTAATACTTTTAATTAATTTTAGAACAATTTTCTAAAATGATACAGGTAACACACAATGTATTGGGGAGGGTAGATTCTGTCTTTATGCAACTTACAACTTTCTAAAGAAAATATATGACAACACAAAATCACCACAATATAAAAAGGGAACACAAACAAAAAAGAGAACAAAACAGGATTCCTGTGATATTGTGTAATGCAAGAATAAAAACAAAACAAAAAGTTATGACAGCCAGAGCTGTATATTTATTTATACAAAGTGATTTTGTTTCCAGATTTGAGTAAATGGTAGTAAAGTATTCCATCCACAAATTCTAGAAAGATATGCAAAACAGTTATCAGTCATGGTTTAGACAGCTTTTTGTAACAATGTACTGATGTGTTAATAGAATTATGGGACCACAGAGACAAATCTGTGTCTGGTCTTGATTGTAAATAGGTCTTGAAGTGTGCTCCTATTTCTGCTCAAGCTGCTGACAGGAGATAAGCAATTTGGTCTTTGTACAGAACTTTGGGAAGGGTTGTAGTTCAATGGTAGAGCATCTGCCTTGCATGCAGAAGGTACCAAGTTCAGTCCTCTGTATCTCAAGGTAGGTCTGGGAAAAACCCTATCTGAAATTCTAGAGAGTGCTGCCAGTCAGTGTAAACAATACTGAGCTAGATGGACTGCAGTGTAAGACAACCTCCTATGTTCCTATGAACCATTAATCTGGACCATGAAGATGTTTGTGATTGTGGGGGATCTAGACTTGTTACCTTGCCCCTTTTTGAGTTTTTTCCTGCTAATGGCATCCCTGTCTCATCACAGGCCTTGAGAAGCAGGCTGGCTATTTATGCCTTATCAAAAAAGAGGATACCAATTTGCATTAAATGTGCATATGTTAATTTATATGTATCAATTAAAATGTAGAAATGATATTATTATTAAGTAGAAATCTCACTATGGTGGGGGAGGACTGTGTCTAGGTGACACATGCCTGCTTAGTCTGTTGTTCTGGTGCTCAGCTGATTGGCAACTTCAAGGTCCTGATTTCCCTTCTTATGGTTCTTTGTTTTTAAGCTGGAATTTGGACCAAACAGCCCTTCGGATAGAGGGCTGTCCTAATAGGACACAGTGACACCCTACCAAGGCCTCATTAGATCTGTCCTTCCAGCCCTCTTCTTAAGATATTTCATATGCAGGTTCAACCTATGCATTTGGTCCTCAAGTCCGTCTGATTTCTATTTATTTTTGGCAGGTGATTCATCTTAATGCCCATTTGAAAGACCTCATTTAGCTGTAGCTGCCACCTCATCGAATTCAAATGCTTCCTAAGTGAAGGCATCACAGAAGCCAATTCCATTTTCCTTTTTGAAGAGGCCAAGCTGCTCTGTCATGGCAATTTCTTTAGTAAAAGAACTTAGTTTCTTTCAGCGCTGTCTGCTGTTTTGGTGCCATTGTTTTCTAGGCTGATCTTCATCCTCTCCTAAACCCGAAGCACATCATATTCTATAATGCTGAAATAAGCTTTGAGCCCTCTTGTTCTGGGAACAAAGAATCTCTGTCTCAAATCATGTTAAAATTTACCTATGCCAGAGCGGACCCATAACCCTTGGCTTTTTTTATTCAGTCAGGGCACAGATGTCTGGGATTAAGGTGTTATCTTGGCTGGATGATACCACACACACACACACACACACACACCTTCTTTAGGTTTTAGCAAACTATAACATTTGCAAGTGACCAAAACAAAATTGCACTTGGCAAGTGAACTTCAGTGTATAATGCACTGCAGTCTCTCTTCCCAGCTTTGTGCTACTGCCTGTTGATATCTGACACATTCAGGCAGCTGGCAGCGATCCAGGCCTCCGTTCGTAGTGACTGTGTGTGTAATATTTAGGGCAACTGTTCAGAAATCAATACTAATATTGTCTCTGAAAAGTAGATGAACTGGACAGGAGAGCAAATTGATTTGGGCACCAGTAATTACTTAAGAACTCATTAAAGCCTAGCTAGAATCACTTAATAAACCAGACATGGGGAGTTGTCTCAAAACTGTCGATCAGTGAGGGCAAAGGAGTCTGCCGTTCTTTCTCTTTCTCCTTCAGAGAAACACGTCCTGTGTAAAAGCATCCTCAGTGAATCAGCAATACTTGAAATTTAGAATGTTCAAATTATTTCACAGACATTATTTCATAATCCAGGGGTGAGAAACATGTGACTCTCCAGATTTTGTTTTATTACTGCTGCTTCTCATCCCTGGCTAGGGCTGAGAGCTGGAGTCCAACAACATCTGAAGGGCTGCAGGCTCCCAACCCCTCTTGTGGTCTGTTCAGCAATGCTGCATGGTTGGTCAACATTATTATCACCATATTCTACATATTGTGGGTGAAGGACCAAATAAAGAGTGACTTGCCAAAGGCAACGTAATCAGCTCATGGCAGAGATGAGCTTTGAACTCAGGACTGTCTGGTTCATAGATTAGGCTCATTATCACTATGCTATACCAGCACTCATAAAGCTGAGGGAATGGGTTTCAAAAGACCGTATGTTCTGCAGAAGTAAACAGTGTGATGTACTTTGTGTATCTCATGACCCCCTTTCCAGACTCGGAGGGGCAAAAGAAATTTCAATTAATTAATGTTGGTTAGAGTATTGGACTATGACCTGAGAGACCAGGGTTCGAATCCCCACACAGCCATGAAGCTCACTGGGTGACCTTGGGTCAGTCACTGCCTCAGCCTCAGAGGAAGGCAATGGTAAACCCCCTCTGAATACCGTTTACCATGCAAACCCTATTCATAGGGTCGCCATAAGTCGGAATCGACCTGAAGGCAGTCCATTTTCCATTTACAGAATTAAATTTTTTCTTTGTGAAGAATTTGGAGAAACATTTTATCTCTTTCCCCCAGTACCAAAAACTACAGGCAAATCAGCCCTGTATGACAGAAGTACAGGGAGTCCTTAGTCTCTTAGTCTGCACTTTCCTGTATGGATGTATGTGAAGGGGAGAGAATTTCTGTGCACACATTACACTGAATGGAGTGATGTCCACTATCCTTACCATGCTCCCTACACAATTTCAGCATAACTACTGAAAGAATCCATGCACATACAAACTGCATGTGCATAGGCTCTGTTCACACTATTGGAAACCCTGGAAAAGGCAGATCCCCAGTTGCACACAGTGCATGCACACATTCGTCATAAGGTGTGTAACAGTCCTGTCGGTTATAGTCCTGCTCCTTGCCATTTGCCATTATCACATATATAAAATCAACCTAGCAGTTATCTTCATGATCATTTCATTGTCCTTTCCAAAACAAAATGCTCAAAAATGAATGCTACACTAGATACACAGAGATTCTTCCAGCCCAGAGAAGTTGTTTTGAAGGGACTGGGAAGGCCTGCAGACCGTAGATGCACTTTTAACAATTTGCAGGACTTGAATATGAAAGAAACAAGACCTACTTCAAAGGACAGCTTGAACATCAAGTTCAAAGGACTGTAATCTAGTTGCATTATATTTCACTTAGACTGCTTCTCTGTGCATCCAAGGATGTTATATATAAAGAGAATGGATTTATCATTAAACAGCAGTAGGAATCAGGTCAAAACTAGTGAGGGTATATACTTAGGTTATTTATGTATTAATACCATATTTTTAATTCTTAAAACTATATATGTTTGATGTTTGTTATTATTTCCTCTCTTTATTATTGCAATTCAAGGATGAGCTAGTACAATACAATGAGCTTGCCCACTCCTCCTGCAAATATGGAGGTGATTATACAGCCACAAGAGTGGCTGTATACTATAGCCGGCATGGATTTTTCACATTCCACAGTGTTAAATTGAAAATACCCCCATGCCATTCTGATGCTTCCCATAAGTTCATTTCAAAATAAAACCTTACCAAACTTACAGTCCTGAACTCAGAAATGCTTGCTTAACAACCCTCTCAATTTTCATGGTGATATACAAAACAGTCACAGAGAATAGAGAGTTCAAAGTCTAAAAAAACAGGAAAAAACCCCAGAGCCTTTTTGGACTTTTTTCTCTGAGAGTTCTCTTAATCTGTTGAAATTCATTAAAAATCAGCCATGTTCACAGAGTACTTGTAATCTTGTTACTGACCTTGCCCCATACTCTGACCTTCATCTTCTGCAGTTTAAAAGTTTAAAAAATGCCTGGCTGATTTTTAATTAATTTAAGAAATTTTGGCTTGCAGCCAATGAAAACGCAGGGCATGCACAGTAACAACCAACTGTCAGTGTTCTAAAAGCCAGACTCCCAGCTGCTTGGCTTGGCTAATCAGGGGGCCACACCCACACCAGACTTTGATTTCACTTGAAACAGTCATGGCTTCCCTCAAAGAATCCTGGAAAGTGTAGTTTGTGAAGGGTGCTGAGAGGAGACTCCTATTCCCCTGAGAGAATGGTTAACAGTCAGCCACTCTGATTGAAGGTCTGTGAGGGAAACAGGGCGTCTCCTAGCAACTTTCAGCACCCTTCACTAACCACACTTCCCAGGATTCTTTGAGAGAAGCCATGATTGTCCAAAGTGTAATACAGGCCTGGTGTGGATGTGGCCAGGGACAGCTTTGTTTTAAATTTTGGGTGGGAGGCCACATGTGCCTGCTGTAGAATAAAAAAGGTGGGGGAAAGCCTGAAAAAGAATGATTCTGTTTACAATGTTTTCCTTTTGGAAAGGAAAGGGGCTTCCCTTCTGCCCAGTGCCCACCCACCCAATCTCCTCCCCTCACACCTCCCTGCCCCTCCCCCAGGTCAGTGTTGGACTGTGACCTGGGAGACCAGGGTTCAAATCTCCACACAGCCATGAATAGGGTTGCCATATTGCCCGGTTAGCTGGGTTTTACCCGGATTCTATGCATGCCACCCGGCGCCCGTCTAGTCCTTTAGGTGGCCCGGATTCTCAGCTTTAATTTAAAAAAAAAATTAAGTTTCTAGGTGGTCCGGTTCTCAAGATATACATAAAAACGTCAGCCGCCCCCGACTGTTAAATCTTTCTTTAAACAGTACTGTATAGCACTTCGTAGCTTTAACCCTGCCCGTTCAGGATTGCAGCCAATCAGGGATTGTGTTTCAGTTTCATTGACCTTAGGCAGTGTCTAGAAAACAAAATGGTGGTTTCACCCCCTGTTTATCTGAAAATCTCATAAATTGGGTAAGTATATACATTTCAGGTTTTTTTCCTCTTGTGTGCAGGAGTCAGATCTTGGGCAGTGTTTTGAAAACCTTCCCAATGCTTGCTTTTTATAAAAGCAATGCTAATCCCATATGCCCAGAGTAAATCCCATTGAATTCAATAGGACTTACTTTTGAGTAGACATGGTTATGAATGTGCTGAAAATCAATGGGACTTTGGAGTGAATGTAAAAAAGAATTGTGTTTGTGCCCTCCAGTCCTATTTTAAAGCAAGTAGGCAGGGCTTACTTAGGTATTACAGTTTTTATTCTGTTGGAAAGTAATACTGATTTTTTTAAAACTAATACTGATTTTTCTGCAATGACCAACTGGTTTGACAATAAACTATTATATGGGCTGTATGTATTTATACATCTGCAGTGTGTGCGTGTGCGTGTATGGAATCTTTCCAACACCCCTGTGAGGTAGGGTTGGAAACCAAGGCAGCTCACAACAAGAAATAAAGCCATTTAAAATCCAATAACCATAAAAACAAGTATAAACAGTTGCAAAACAGCGTAAAGTGGCATGATTCGGAATTTTGGGTTGTGTGAATGAAGTTGCTTATCACTTGAAGTTGCATTTCTGTCCCTTTTTGAGTAAGCCCCACTGAATACGCTGGGACTTGCTTCTGAATAAATAAACCTAGGATTGCACTATAAATATCTTTACAGTTTGTGTAAATAATAAATATATTTGATAGTCATGCTTTTATATAAATATTTGTTCATTTATCATATTTTTGGTTGTGTGATGCTTAGTTTTCTGCCTTACTCATAGAAATCTTGTTGTGGTTGGTATGGTATTACATTTAGGAAAGTGTTACTGCCTTTTGTGTTGTTTTTTTCCTATTTGCATTTCACTTATCTTTAACCTCACTCTGTTACAGCCATAGAAGCAACAGCAGCATATGCAAGATAATTAACTCCCATTAGTGATAAGAACAAGAATTTATAATTATTATTTCAATTAAAACAAGAGGCTTATCAATACTTTGAAGAGGACCAGATATTTATTTTCTTTCTGAGCCCAGGACTGGGTCTTTCATGATGCCTGGGGGGGGGGGGGAGCAGGAGAGTAGTCGATAAGACAGACATCCTGGCATTGGTAATCTAATTAGCAAGGTATGTGTGGGGTTGTTGCACACTTCCAGGCCCAGTTTCATTTTGAGTATGGAGGTGGAATCTGTGTAGATGTGGTTGATCAAAGGGAGAAGAAATTTTGAGTTAAGCAAAGCTCTGCTTTTATAAAACCTAAGAAACATACAGATACTTTGAATGTCTGAGTGCCTGCACCAGTGGAATACTGGAGGAACTTGTAAAGCTTGCTGCAACAGCATTTACAACTGAGCATGTGGTGTGAAAGACTCCTTTTCCTAACATTTGGCTTCTTGTTTTTCTCCACCCACCACATCTTTGAAATATATCGTATATGGTTAACCGTACTGTTGCCCTGACTTACTTTATGTTTGTTGCTATTTTGTGATTTTATTATGTTTTTATATTGATTGTGTATTTTTATTGTTTTTATTATATTTGTAAGCTGTGCTGAGCTCTGTTTTTAACAGCAAAAGGGCAGGATATAAATTCTCTTAATCAATACTCCATAGTGTTGGAAACTAGAGTCTAGGCATTTAAGGCTAAAAATGTTGCTTTTAAAAAAAAGATTTCTCACATCTTTCCCCAGTTTTTGGTGGTAATTCCTAGGCACAAAAAGAAAACAACTGGACAATCCAAGTATTAATATGCAAATATTTGCATAATATGCAAATAATACGCAAATAATTTGCATAATATGCAAATTAACCTGCCCGGATTTGTGGAACTGGAATATGGCAATCCTAGCCATGAAGCTCACTGGGTGACCTTGGGCCAGTCACTGCCTCTCAGCCTCAAAGGAAGGCAATGGTAAAACAAACCTCTGAATACCATTTACCATGAAAACCCTATTCAAAGGGTCGCCATAAGTCCGGTCAACTTGAAGGCAGTCCATTTCCATTTTCAAACATGATTGCACAGAAATAATTCCCATTGAACTCAAAAAGTATGCAAATGACCAAACCCACCCTCCCTCCTATCCCCTCCCTCTTGCCCCTTCCCTCCCCCTTCCTTTGCCCCTCCATCCCCCTCCCCTTCTAATCCTCTCCTTCCCCTTCCCCTTCCCCCTCCTCCCTTCCTCCTCCCCGTGGTCAGTTTTATCTATCTTAAGCATGATTGCACAGAAGTAAATACCATTGAACTCTATAAGCATGCAAATAATCAAGCCTCCCCTCCCCCTTCCATTGCCCCCCTCCAAAACACTCCTTCCCCTCCCCTTCCTCCTCCTCCATGGTCAGTTTTACCTATCCTAATCATGATTGCATAGGAGTAAATCCCATTGAACTCTATAAACATACAAATTATCAGACCTGCCTTTTTCCTCCTTCCCCTTTCCTCTCCCTTCCTTCTCCCCTCCCCTCTTCCTTCTTCCTCCTCCCCTGTCCACTTCAGCCCTCCTTCCCTCCCCCCCTGGTCAGTTTTACCTATCCTAAGCAAGATTGCATGGGAGTAAATTGCACTGAACTCAGTAAACATGCAAATGATCAAATCTGTCCTTCTCCCCTCCCCCTCCTGCCAGCTTCCATCCCAGTCCTCCCCTCTGCCTTTCCTCCAGGAGAGCAGGAGACCTGACCTCCTCTCTGAGATACTGTACTGCCCTACAAATTTGTCAAAATGCAAACACAATTTGGGTTGGTCTTTCAAAGTCCAATCCACTTCCTGTGTAGCTTGGAAGAATTTGGTAATATGTGCCTGCTCCCCTGGTGCATTCACTATAGCTTCCCAATTTCCCTGCTTTTTAAAGTTTGATAGAAATATCTGTGGGCTATAGGTACATTCTTGAACCGCAAGTTTTTTTGCCTGTTAGTGAATAATGGCTTATACCTTCTTGATGCTTCATTCCTTAGAGTTATATCCAATGCTAGTCCAACTTAAAGCAGACCCATTGAAATTAATGAATATGACTTAGCTTATGTCCATTAATTTCAATGGGTCTATTCTGAGTAAAATTTAATTGGACATAATCCTTGTTAATGTGCTGTATATATATATAATTTATGAATGTGACCTAGGCTGTCTGAAGCTGGACTCACCCCCCTCAGGGTGCTCTCGGTGCACTTTTAGCCTATGCTTTGTGGATTGTCTTATGATGGTAACTAGGACTGTGCTATGCATTCAGACAAATCATGACAAACAAATCGAATCGGACCTTTTCTGGACCTTTTCTTTTGATGTTACAAAGCAGGCTCAGTCATTCACAGCCTTGTACAGGATGGATAAAGCATTTCCAGATATTCGTTTAAAAATGAAGCCTATCCAGATTTAAAAGAAAAAGTTGCACTCATATCAACGTATCTGATTGTTTTGCTGGCTGTCGGGCTGTTACATTCCACACACACAGCACACTGAGATATGAATGGCTGAGGGGGAACACTGCATATTGAAAGCTCTTCCTGTAAATCATCAGAGAAAGCCCCTGTGGGAGAGAAGGGCTTGCCTCCCAATTGTGCTCTTGGATGGGATCACACCATGTAAAGAAAGTGCTAAGTGTCTCCCTTTCATTGACAGCTCTTCCTGCAAATCAGCAAAGAAAGCTCCAGAGGAGAGAGGGGCTTGCATTCCTACCATTATGCTCTTGGGTGGGATCACAGTCATACCATGTAAGGAAAAAGCAGAATCTCTAATTTTAATTGTCAGCTGTTCCTGCAAATCAGCACAGAGAAATGGTTGAGAGAGGAAGGAGAGTTCTTTGCTGTCCAGTCGTGCTTTGTGTGGCTGAATGAGACTGATTCTCTGCATGGCTCAGTCTGCTGTTAGTTCTCCTTCTAAGCAGAACACAATACTTTAGTAGAGCCCCTGCACTATAGCAATAAATATTGTCTCCTAAGACCATCTGCTTTATATTTTCCCTATTATAACTGTGTTAAACTCTCTGTGTGTGGGGGGGTAGGGTGGCATGTTTTTAAAGATTCATAAGCTTATATTTTCTTTTCCATCTACCCCCACTTCACTGTTTAATTATTATTATTATTTCAACTTGTGATATAGCCTAGGAGGGTTTTATTATTACCCAGTCAGCTAAATTTATTTATTTATTATTTATTTATTACATTTATATACCTCCCCATAGCCGAAGCTCTCTGGGCGGTTTACAGCGATTAAAAACAATAAAAACAAATATACAAATTTTAAAACACACACACAAAATTTAAAAACACAATTAAAAACAATTTAAAAACACAATTAAACACAATTTAAAAACACATGCTAATATGCCTGGGAGAAGAGGAAAGTCTTGACCTGGCACCGAAAAGATAACAGTGTTGGCACCAGGCACACCTCGTCAGGGAGATCATTCCATAATTTGGGGGACACCACTGAGAAGGCCCTCTCCCTTGTTGCCAGCCTCCCAGCTTTCCTCGGAGGAGGCACCCAGAGGAGGGCCTCAGATGTTGAGCGTTGTGTACGGGTGGCTTCATGTCGGGATAGGTGGTCCATCAGGTATTGTGGTCCTAAGCTGTGTAAGGCTTTATAGGTTAAAACCAGCACTTTGAATCGAGCTTGGAAACATACAGGCAGTCAATGCAAGCGGGCCAGAATCGGTTTTATGTGTTCGAACCGTCTGATCCCTGTTACCAATCTAGCTGCTGCATTTTGCACAAGCTGCAGCTTCTGAACCGTCTTCAAAGGCAGCCCCAAGTAGAGTGCATTGCAGTAGTCTATCTTGGAGGTTACCAGAGCATGGACAACAGAAGTCAGGTTATCCCTGTCCAGATACGGGCATAGCTGGGCCACCAACTGAAGTTTGTAGAAGGCACTCCGTGCCACCGAGGCTACCTGAGCCTCAAGTGACAGAGATGATTCTAGGAGAACCCCCAAGCTACGAACCTGCTCTTTCAAGGGGAGTGCAACCCCATCCAGGACAGGTTGGACATCCACTATCTGGTCACAAGAACCACCCACTATCAGCATCTCAGTCTTGTCTGGATTGAGCCTCAGTTTATTAGCCTCATCCAGTCCATTGTCACAGCCAGGCACTGGTTCAGCACATTGACAGCCTCACCTGAAGAAGATGAAACGGAGAACTAGAGCTGTATGTCATCAGCATACTGATGGCAACGCACTCCAAAGCTCCAGATGACTGCACGCAACGGTTTCATGTAGATGTTGAACAGCATGGGGGACAGAACTGACCCCTGCACAACCCCATACTGGAGAGTCCAGGATGCCGAGCAATGTTCCCCAAGCACCACCTTCTGGAGCTGACCAGCCAAGTAGGAGCGGAACCACCGCCATGCAGTACCTCCCACTCCCAACTCAGCCAGTCTTCTCAGAAGGATACCATGGTCGATAGTACTGAAAGCCGCTGAGAGATCAAGGAGAATCAACAGTCACACTCCCCCTGTCTCTCTCCCGACAGAGGTCATCATACAGGGCGACCAAGGCTGTTTCCGTGCCAAAACCAGGCCTGAAACCCAACTGAAAATGTTTCTTCTTAGCCTGAGAATTGGCCTGATTCAGCACAGTCACACACAGACTTGATTAAAAATCTTTTTTGGAAACACAAAGTTTAAAGGTGGCTAGGATGAACTCCCTAGAGCTACCCAGCTGAGGTTTGGTGGGGTTAGTCTCCTCCATAGAGGTTTCCATGTTTCCAAAGCTCATGTCCATGTGTGGAAAAAATAAAGTCATGCCATTTTAATTTTAAAACATTTTAAACAGTAAAGGTGTCTAACATGAAAACTCCTGGGTCTACCCAGCTGAAATTTATCAAGGTTAATCCCCTCTTTAGGGGCTACCATGTCCCCAAATTCCATGTATCTGTGTAAAAAAAAAAGAAACTTATTTTTGTTTTGCAATGTAAGTTAATGGAATTTCTGAATATTTGTAATATCCAGGTCCGGATCAGGTCAGAATGGCTACAAATATGTACAGATTGAATTGGGCTTTATTTATGTTTACAAATCAAGGCCACAAATTGGGCTGGGGGCTACATGCACAGCCCTAATGGTAACCCAATGTATGGATGGTATAGTACGGCAGGGCACTTGTAAACACATACAGTATTTGTGTACCTTAACTCAAGATTTTCACCAAGCTGTGCCCTAGAAATACCATGTTATAATTGAGGGAAGGGGTGGTGACCATTGCCTACACCTCTACCAGCTTGCCACCCTGGGCTCCTACTGGGAGAAAAGGAGTATATAAATCTAATAAATAAATAAAATAATAAATAAACTTGCTTATCCGCCTGTTAATTACCTGCTTTCAAATTTTGTATTTAAAATATGACTTCAATATTTTAAAAAATGATGACTGGATTCTAGATTAGAAATGGAAAGATCTGTCAGGTTCAATTCCTTCCATTTCTCTACACTTCTGCAGCTGTTTGTGCATTTGTTTTTAATCCTCATGAAAATGCTTCAGGATTGTAGTGCAAATTTCTCCTAATAAACACATTTTTGTCTGCAGTTTTGACAAATGTACACATTTCTGCAAGCAATTTCTCCTGAAATAATGCAATTGTGTATGTTATTTTCACCAACATGTTTATTTTTATGGACACTTCCCATAATAAATACTTTTTTGTAAACTTGGTAGGAGAACTTACATTGCAAAATTTGGATAAGTGCAAATGTTGAAGGATGGCTGTGTTTCACTTCTCATGTTTTGGAAAGAGCTAATTTGATAGATTTGGCGTTAAATGTGAACAGAATCAAATTTCTTCCCATCTCTACTAAAGACACATGATTACCCTGGCCACATAAATCCTTTGATGTCCTCCTTGTTTTTCTCCAGTAATTCATTGAATAGCTGGACTGTCCTTAATCCAAAAGTGGACATTCTGTTCATGTGTCAGGAAATGGGGAAACACTGCAGAAGTGAAACTCTTAGGCAGCCAGTTACATAATGAAAACAGCTGCTTTCACAATGTGGCAAGTAAGAAAAGCACTGTTACACCCATGGAAATTTACTTCTGAGAAGGAGACCATGAGAGAATAAAACCTTCTCTTCAGAGTACTGAAGATGAGAGGAAGGAGAGATAACAGGAGAGGAGGAGGGAAGCAGACCTGTTCCCAAATGGACTCCTACAAATAGTGTAAAAAAAAAATCAGGAACATCTTCAAAGTGTTGGCCAGGAGGCACAGAGACATCCACTGAAAAATGTAGGCTGGCCCACAAAGAGGCAGCATGCATGTTTCATGAGCTTCCATATCCTCTGCATTATTCTAACCTTCAAATATTTGCTGATTGAAATCCCCACATTTCTTCTAAAGCCTTTCTGCCATGGCTAAACAATATGAAGGAATGAATAATGGAGAAAGAGAAGCACTCTTGGATCTCAGCTCTCCCTTCTAACTCAGCACTAGATAATTGTGATGTTGGTTAACCAAGGCCAAATCTGGGAACTCACATGACAATAGAACTACATGTTCTATTTTACAGCTCCCATAGGATGCAGCAGTATGTTAGGATCCCTCCAGAGTTCCAAGTTTACAAAAATTTACAGAGAAGGCTTGGTGCTTTATTGGAGGAGGTCCAAGTCTCTTCTCATCATGCAGATTCCTAGTACAGTTTTAATTACTATGATATGCTTTCCATATCCATTTCTCTTCACCCAGGGTTTTTCCAGTGTCTAGGGCAGCCTTTCCCAACTAGTGGGCCACCAGATGTTGTTGGACCACAATTCCCAACTTTCCTGACCATTGGCAATGCTGGCTGAGGCTGATGGGAGTTGTGGTCCAACAACATCTGGTAGCCCACTAGTTGGGAAAGGCTGGTCTAGGGCTATGCATTTATTTCACATGCAGCCTTCTTCTTTTTTTTAACAAGTCCTACCTTAAGTCTATCTCATCTAGGTGGTGTTAGCTTCAAAGCTCTTTTCAGTAGTGCTGCTCTCTGCTGCTCCCTCTTTTTCCTCCTCCTAGCCCTCTTCTTATATCTAATAGGAAACTGATTCAGCTTCTTCAGGCTACTCTGGCAGCCATGCCCCATCCTCTCTGACACAGCTGTATCAGATCTGGCAAAGTGTGAGAGTTGGAGCTGTTTCCAGCTACCTTTCCACAACTATGAGATGTTGAATGAATAGGCAATTCACGCTCACAGGTATGCGGTAGTACGAGAGATGCTTCCTTGTGGAGCAATCCCTCAACCTGCACTATATGTATATATTCCAGAGCCACTCATGTGGGTCATAGAATCATAGAATAGTAGAGTTGGAAGGGGCCTATAAGGCCATCAAGTCCAACCCCCTGCACAATGCAGGAATCCAAATCAAAGCATTCCCGACAGATGGTTGTCCAACTGCCTCTTGAATGACTCCAGTGTCGGAGAGCCCACTACCTCTCTAGGTAAATGATTCCATTGTCGTATGGCTCTAACAGTTAGGAAGTTTTTCCTGATGTCCAGTCGAAATCTGGCTTCCTGCAACTTGAGCCCATTATTCCGTGTCCTGCACTCTGGGATGATCAAGAAGAGATCCCGGCCCTCCTCTATGTGACAACCTTTCCTGTACTTGAACAGTGCTATCATCTCCCCTCAGTCTTCTCTTCTCAAGGCTGCCCAGTTCTTTCAGTCTCTCCTCATAGGGCTTTGTTTCCAGTCCCCTGATAAATCCTTGTTGCCCTCCTCTGAACCTGTTCTAGTTTGTCTGCATCTTTCTTGAAGTGGGGAGATCAGAACTGGATGCAGTGTTCAAGATGAGGCCTAACCAGTGCTGAATAGAGGGGAGCTAATACTTCACGCGATTCAGAAACTATACTTCTGTTAATGCAGCCTAATATAGAATTTGCCTTTTTTGCAGCCACATCATATTGTTGGCTGATATTTAGCTTGTGATCAGTGACAATTCCAAGATCCTTCTCACATGTCGTATTGCTGAGCCAAGTATCCCCCATCTTATAACTGTGCATTTGGTTTCTTTTTCCTAAGTGTAGAACTTTGCATTTATCCCTGTTGAATTTCATTCTGTTGTTTTCAGCCCAATGCTCTAGCCTATCAAGGTCCCTTTGAATTTTCTTTCTGTCTTCCACAGTATTAGCTATGCCCCTGCAATTTTGTATCATCTGCAAATTTGATAAGCATGCTGTGTACCTCCTCATCCAAGTTGTTAATAAAAATGTTGAAGAGCACTGGGCCCAGGACTGAGCCCTGTGGTACCCCACTCGTTACTTCCACCCAGTTTGAGAAGGAGCCATTGATAAGCACTCTTTGAGTACGATTCTGGAGCCAACTGTAGATCCACCTGATAAGTTGTTTCAACCAACTTATCAGGTTGATTATTAGCTAGCTTGCTAATCAGAATATCATGGGGCACTTTGTCAAAAGCTTTGCTGAAGTCGAGGTATATTATGTCCACAGCGTTCCCATAGTCTACAAGGGAGGTTACCCGATCAAAAAATGAGATAAGATTAGTTTGGCAGGATTTGTTCTACACAAATCCATGTTGGCTGCTAGTAATCACTGCATTGCTTTCAAGGTACTTACAGATTGACTGCTTTATAATCTGCTCCAGAGTTTTTCCAGGGATTGATGTTAGGCTGACTGGTCTGTAGTTCCCTGGTTCCTCCTTTTTGCCTTTTTTGAAGATAAGGACAACATTAGCTCTCCTCCAGTCATCTGGCACTTCACCAGTCCTCCACGATTTTGAAAAGATTATAGACAGCGGTTCTAAGAGTTCTGCTTCCAGTTCCTGCAATACTCTAGGATGCAGTTTATCGGGCCCTGGAGATTTGAACTCGTTCAAAGTGATTAGGTATTCCTTGACCATTTGTCTATCAATCTCAAGGTCCAATCCTGCCCCTTCTACTTCATGTTTCCTGGGAGGGTCACAGATCCTTTTTTGGGAGAAGACTGAGCCAAAGTAGGAATTGAGGACTTCTGCCTTTTCTTTGTCATCTGTTATCATTTTGCCATCTTCACTGAGTAGCTGTGCCACCCTGTCTTTTCTCTGTCTTTTACTATGGCCATACCTGAAGAAAGCTTTTTTGTTGCTTTTAGCATCCCTCGCTAACGTCAGCTCATTCTCAGCTTTAGCCTTCCTGACATCATCCCTGCAATTCCGTGATACCTGCCTGTACTCTTCCTTTGAGGTCTGGCCTTCTTTCCACTTCCTGTATGTGTCCTTTTTTGTTTTCAGGTCATCTCTAAGCTTTTAGTGAAGCCACATTGGCTTCTTCTGTTGTTTCCCTCCTTTTTTCCTTCTTGGAATTGTTTGCCATTGCACTTTTAGAATTTCCTTTTTTTTTAGAAACTCCCACCCATCTTGGACTCCTTTTCTCATTAGGGTGGCTTGCCATGGAACCATACTTACAATTGTTCTGAGTTTATTAAAATCAGCTTTCCTGAAGTCCATAGTGCTCATATGGCTACTCTCAGTTTTTGCTTCTGTTAAAATCAAGAATTCATGTCTTTCCTACCTTATTGGTGGTTGGCCAGAAAAGAGGCCACTTTGTTCTATCAAAACCTGGAGCAAATTGTCCAGTTGCAATTTTGGTGTATGGTCAGTGAATAAAATCAGACCCCAGAGTACCTCTGTGCAGGACTGATCCAGGACTTACTATGAAGCAGTGCAAGAAATATTGCAAAATTCCTGTCATGTGAATGTACATTATACAGCCACAAGAGTGGCTGTATACATAGCCAGCATGGATTTTTCACATTCTGCAATGTTAAATTGGAAATAGCCCAATGCCATTCTGATGCTTCCTATAAGCTCGTTTCAAAACAAAACCTTATAAAACTTATAGTCGTGAACTCAAAACGCTTGCTTAACAACCCTCTAAATGTTCATGGCAATACACAAAATAGAGAGAATCAAAAGTTCAAAGTGTAAAAAGAGACAGAGAGAAACCAGACCCCTTTTGGACTTTTTTCTGTCAGAGTTCTCATAATGTGTTGAAATTAATTAAAAATCAGCCATGTTTATAAAGTACCTGTAATCCTATTACTGACCTTCATCTTCTGCAGTTTAAAGGTTTAAAAAATGCCTGACTGATTTTTAATTAATTTAAGAATTTTTACATGGAACTCAATGATAACTTCAGGCATGCTCAGCAAGAACCAACTGTCAGTGTTATAAAAGCCAGACTCACAGCTATTGGGCTTGCCAAATCAGGAGGCCACACCCACACCAGACCTTTATTTCACTTGAGACAGTCATGGATTCCTCCAAAGAATCCTAGGAAGTGTAGCTTGTGAAAGGTGCTGAGAGGAGACTCTTATTCCTCTGACAGAGCTCCAGTGGCCAGAGTGGTTTAATAGTCAGCCACTCTGATTGAAGCTCTGTGAGAGGAACAGAGCATCTCCTAGCAACTCTCAGTACCCTTCACTAACTACACTTCCCATGACTGTCTAAAGTGAAATAAAGGCCTGGTGTGGATGTGGCCAGGGACAGCTTTAGTTTAAATTTGAGTGGGAGGCTACATGTGCTTGCAAGAATTTGGAAGAATCTGAGCATATGGTGAGTGGTGGCAACACCTGAAATCAACCCAAATAACAGAAACAAGACACGTGCTGTGCTGATCTTGTTTTAGCAGGGAGGAAGTAACTTTATTAATACAGTTGACATAGTTCAGATAGTCACTTTAAATATGTCTGATTTACTTTGCAATTTCAGTGAAGTTTCCTATAGGAAATCATTTTCTTTTGCTTCTGTTTCTGTGAATATGTGAAGTACAGCAACACTTTGCAAAATATACACTAAAAAACTTCAAAAACAATTATGGAATAATGGCACTGACTATTCTGCAGAATAGTCTTCAGTGGACATTAGGAGTGTCTCAGTTTGCACAAGATAAAACAGTGGGAGGTGAAATATATTCTAGAAAAATTCTAGGTGTGCTCTATATTTTTAATTAACCATGTCCACCTTTCCTTAAATGAAGTGATTTAAACATAGCAGGCTGAAAACATGCATCTTGGGCAAGCCAAGTTTTTTTTTTGCAACAGCTAGAGTCATTGCTTAAGTAGCAACATATTGTAATCAGTCTGATTTTACATCAAACTGCAGTTTTAGGTTCAACTGTTAATACACTCAAAATAGAAATAGAATATTAACTCCAATTGTAAACACAAAAGGCTGTCTTCACCACCATATGACATTGACCAATAAAAAGGCTTTGAAATTAATAAAAATAAATTTAACACAGATTTCTAGGATGAATAATGAGAGAAATAAAATTTTCTAGATTAGATTCTCTGTAGAAAAAATACTGACTCAGGAAAGAAGCAAAGTAATAAGAACACCAACAAATATACAAAAATGTAATTCTCCATCTTTGGAGATGGCAGGTATTGCCACCACTCACCATATGCTCAGAGGCACATGTTACCAAATTCTTCCAAGCTACACAGCAAGTGGATTGGATTGTGAAAGACCAACCCAAATTGTGTTTGTATTTTGACAAATTTATAGGGCAGTACTATATCTCAAAGAGGAGGTCAGGTCTCCTGCTCCCCTGGTGCATTCACTATAGCTGCGCAATTTCCCTGCTTTTTCAAGTTTGATAGAAATATCTGTTGGCTATAGATATGTTCTTAAACCTCAAGGTTTTTTCCTATCAGTGAATATTAACATTAGTTGTCATTGGGGAAGCAGGAGGATGGCAAGCAATCACGGGTATTTTCCAAAGATTGTTTAGTAATAAGAAGGGTGCCATAGGATAGTAAACCACGTACAATCATCATCACATTTTTCATTTTGGTATTTGCCAACAACTGCAAATAAAAATAACATCTGAGGACCCAAAGAATCTTCTGTTTAGGATGTTACAATCTCTGGTTTCATGTATAAGAATACCACTCCAGTCTTTTTAGCCACACAACAGACTCTTGGTCCATTCTTCAACTAAATGCTTACACTAGTCTTGCTGAAAATCCCTGGTATTGGCCACAATCATTATTATGCATCTCGCAGCTTTAGGTGTTTCACTCAATGTAGAATCATAAGCCCACAGGTTAAGTTTATGTAGTTTGGATAGGCACACTGGAGGTGAGGTGAGATATCCCTTTCATTCTTCTTTGGCTATTCATTCTTATTATTGCAAGCTCAGGTGCTTTGGTCTGGTCTGGTATACAGAGCCATGTTATTATAGTAACCACACAGAGCAGAATAATATTTGCACACACAATAAGTGATAGGAAATGCCGTGTAAAAAGACAAGAATCCAGCTATGGCATGTTCAATATATACTAAACTACCCTCATGTGAAATGGAAACAGAATGTTGAATTTCACATAGTTGTGTTTAGATTTCACAATGCAGAGGTGTTATTTATATGGACAACTATAAAAATGACAGGGAAATTTCACCTTATGGTGACACTTCCCTTGATCATATAAACACACTCTGAGAGTTGGAAACATGAATCAAACAACAGTAGTTTTCTCCAAGAAACTTAGGCTGTAGTCATGTGGACAGGTACCTGGGAATAAGTCCCATTAAACTCAGTGGGACTTACTTCTGAGTAGACATGCATATGATTGCACAACTATACTAGAGTTATGAACGTGCCTCACAATTAGGAATGGAAGAATCTGTCAGTTTTGGGTCTCTCTGTTTCTCGTTGCTCCAATCTTTAATTCAGTTTTCCACATTTCTGCAGCAATTTGCATTTTTCAAAAAAATGCGAAAATTTCAATATTAGTGTAAATTTCTTCTAATAAACATGTCTGTATGCAGTTTTGACTAAGGTACACATTTTCAAGCAATTCTCCCAAATATAATCCATTTTGTATCTTATTTTTACAAACATCTTTTTATGCACACTTTCTTCTAATATATTCATTTTTGTGAACATTGGTTGGTTGGAGAGCTCCATTGCAAAATTCAAATAAGTGCGAATGTTGAAGGATGGCTGTGTTTTAGTTCTCATGTTGTTTCAGAAAATGCAAATTTGAAAGATGCACCTTTAAAATGTGAATTAGCAGTAGTAGTAGTAGTAAAGTCTAATACGGTCACAGACCAAATAGTTAAAATGTTAATTGAATCAAATTCCTGCCCCATCCCTACTCACAATAACTTTGCAATGTGACTTAGCTCAAGTGATAGTACTAGTTCCCCTCTGTTCGGCATTGGTTAGGCCTCATCTTGAGTACTGTGGCCAGCTCTGGACACTGCACTTTAAGAAGGATGCAGTCCAACTGGAACAGGTTCAGAGGAGGGCAATGAGGACGATCAAGAGACTGGAAACAAAGCCCTCTGAGGAGAGACTGAAAGAACTGGGCATGTTTAGCCTTGAGAAGAGAAGACTAAGGAGAGATACAACAGTACTCTTCAAGTACTTGAAAAGTTGTCACACATAGGAGGGCCGGGATCTCTTCTCAATCGTCCCAGACTGCAGGACACATAATAATGGGCTCAAGTCACAGAAAACCAGATTTTGACTGAACATCAGGAAAAACTACCTAACTGTTAGAGCGGTACAACAATGGAACCAATTACTTAGGGAGGTAGTGGGCTCTCCGACACTGGAGGTATTCAAGAGGAAGCTGGACAGCCACCTGTTGGATATGCTTTAAGTTGGATAACTGCATCAAGCAGGGGGTTGGACTTGATGACCTTATAGGACCGCTCCAACTCTACTATTCTATGATTCTATGACCTAAGCCTATGTTTGAATAATGTTTAGATCTCACTAGTAAATTTAGACTATCAGGACTGTTGGGAATGAATTTCAGCTAATGCCTCAAGGACTACAGAAAACAAAAACAGATCTGTGGTTAACTTAATTAATGCTCAGGAGTAATGTTACTATTTTTGTATAATAAGTGCTTTCCACTAACAATCATTTTTATTATTGCCACAGTAGACAGTAATGTACTGAAATGATAACCTCATTGCCTGTTATAGATGTGCTTTCAGAGCCTACTTCACATTACCAGAGTGTTTAATGCCCTTTTTAAAAAATGAAGATAAGTTAACTGGTGTGTTATTGCAAGGCTACTAACACACCTGCTTAGCCGCCCACAACAGTTTAAGAGAACAGCATGGTAGAGGGATTTGTTTGCTTTTTTTCCATACCAAACTGTGAACAGAAGCCTGCAAATGTTTCCGATAGCCCTTGGCCTATAACAGTTCTTACTGGAAACTCTTAATATTTACTCTGCACATTAGCAGTTGGGCAACAACCCAGACTTTATATTTGATTTCATCCTTATTTATGACTTCCAAAACTAAGGTAGAAAGAAACAGATGGGATGATCAGAAGCTTGATTCCGCTCCCCCCCCCCGGGTTACAGAGAGCCTAACAAAAAGCCTTGCAAAGCTGAGTCCATTTGGCAGATCCTGATCACATTGGGCATATTCTCTGAATACAAGGTGCCTGGGGAAGTACCTGCCACTGGTAACGAATCATTGTGAGAAGTGCCAACATCTGCGATTCAGTTTTGTCTTAACAGCACAGTTTGTACCTTTAGTTCCATGTCTACAGAACTGAGATTATTCCAAGTGTGCACCATTTGCAGCTTTTGCCATCCATCTACTCTAGTTTCTTACTTCTAACAAGCTCACCAACACTTTCCCATAGATAGTCCATTGAGGATCCAAACTAATATGGTGGTGGTGATGAATCTTCCAAGCTGTCTTCCCTGCCTTCCATCCCCTGTTGATCAGGTTACCTTGGGATCATCTTCAACTGCTCTCTTTTAAAACCAATTTATTATTATGCCCTTTCCTTCTCCCTCCATCTTTCCTCTTGTCTTTCTTTTTCCTTTTCTCCCTAAGTGTAGTGAAATGGCTAGTTCTGAGGACCAGACTACAGAAACTCTAAAACCGAAGCAGGAATACTTTTTTCCTATGGAAAGCCCAGAGCTTGGAAAAGTTACTTTTTTAAACTACAACTCCCATCAGCCCCAGACAACACGGCCACTGGATTGGGCTGATGAGAGTTGTAGTTCAAAAAAAGTAACTTTTCCAGGCTCTGGAAAGCCATTGCCCCACAGGAAAGGGCTGGAGACAACTGTAGGCAGATCTGGCACCAATGGTGGGTGGAGTTTGGAGCACTGCAGGATTCAAAGGTGGTAGGGAGGAAGTGGTAACAAGTTTGCCTTGAAGTGATTTTGAGAGTACGTGATAATCAGTAGTATAGTGGCAAATTCAGAAATGCAGGGTCCCTTCGTGTCGGTCACAGCCACCACCACACCTTTTTTTGCTGCTGGATTGAGAATGAGATCCTTATGCATGACTTCTCCCACAACAACAAACATCCCTAGGAGCCAATCAGCATGAAAGGAGGGAGTGAACATTTAAAGCTGATCCTATCACATTTGTACATTCTCAAACAATGAAAGAACTGAAACACTGTCATCCTTCAAAATCCACACTTATTCAAATTTTGCAATGCAGTTCTCCAAGCAAATAATGTCACCAAAAATGCATATATTGGGGGAAAGTATGAATAAAAATGAAAATATTAATGAAAATAACTTATAAAAATATATTATATTAGGAGACATTTCTTGCCCAGCAATGCAGCAAAGCAGCAGCAATAAATGGAATGTTAGCCTCCCCTCCAGCTATGTGCCAAAGGCCCAGACAAACAGATGTTTCAAGACTTCATGTGGCTACATTAGTCAAAACTGATACAAAAATTTGTTTCTTAGGAGAAATTCACACTACAAGGTTGAAGAATTTTCATGAGGGTTTTTTAATTAAAAAATTCACAGATTGCTGCAGAACTGCGGAGCACTGAATTTAAGACTGGAAAAATGAGAAACTGAGAGAACCGAAATTGACAGATTATTTGTCTCTAGATGTGTATTGTTTGTGGCTCCCAAAAGTCATTTATCAACAAAGCATATGTATGCAAGAAACTTGAAGAAAAATAGAATTATATTGCACTGTGAAATATTTTTGGTGCCAGAAACCTTTAGACACTGCACTGAAGTGGCAGAAAAGTTCAAAATGCATCGCCAGTGCTGGTTCATCGCTTTCAAAGTACCAATCTTCCAAGGGAAAGTGGTTCTCCAAAGGACACTGCTGCGTTGTTATTTTTTTCATTTATGATGCAGAGGCATTACAGGAACAGAAGGGAAAGCATTGAAATTCATGGTTTTATTTGTTTTTTCAAGGATATGCCTGTGTTAGTGGTTGCACACCATCCATTCTTTTGACTGCTACAGGCAGAGTGCCGTGCTGCCTACACTATTAAAGTAATGCAATTCAGCTTGCTTGAACGGGAAGTTGCACAGTGCAGCCAAATCGGATCTGGAGAAATATCAGGGAATATGACAGTGTCACAAAAGTCAGAGATTGGAAAACTAAATATCCAACAATAAAAAATCAAGACTTTTTAAATATAGTTTAGAGTGCACTCATTATTTTTTAGCTTGTCTATAATCATTATTGTATGATATCATTTAGAGGTCACTTATTATTTACTGAAAAGTAATTTGAAGTGATCTATTGTAATCTTTATGGTATGGTATTATTATGGTTGTGGTCCCTCTGGCAGGCATGGGAACATGAGGACCACAGGAAGATGAGGCAGGGCATTCTCTGTGGTAGCACACCTGTTGTGGAACTCCCTCCTGTTGGAAGTTCAGCTGTCTCCCACATGAAAACTTGAAGCATATCTGTTTGTCTGGGCCATTAGCACATAGCTGGAGGGGAGGCTAACATTTAATTTATTGCTGCTGCTGTGCTGTATTTTATTATTGTATTGTATTGTATTGTATATTGGTTTTAATCATTGCTTTATATTGATTTTATTTATATGGTTATTGTTAGCTGCTCTGGGCTCCTTTTGGAAGATGGTTGGGATACAAGAATAAATAAATAAGTTAAATACCAGTTGCTGGAAACTACAGGAGGGTCCTGCATGCGGACTGCCCATAGGCATCTGGTGACCGCTATCAGCCTCTTAGGCTGCCATCTTGGTTAATGGCAGGCATGCATGGGCAGCACAGGCAGCATTCACCACAACAGGAGAGGTAGGTGGGGTGTGCAGGCGGGCGTTGCAGGCCTGTGTGGTTGTAGGAGGGGTACCTGGAAGCTCCCTCTCTGTGATCTGCAGCAGGGTTGGGAGTCGATGCTGCCATGGATTGTGGAATGGGAGCACTATACAGAGGGACCCTTCAAGGGGCCCCTGCCAGGGCCTGACATGGCTGCCTTCTGGTGCCAGCCCTGCTTATAAGCATGAAACAAGTATTATGTGGCACTTGTAACAGCGCCTGTTCCACAGAGCAAAGTGCTCAAGTGAACACATACATAAATAAATCTGCCCAGATCCAATTCATGAACAATTACAGAGTTTTCCAGATGCAACTCATGGGCCCCCACATTGAACAAATACATGGTTAAAGAGTGTTGTTATGAAAAGAGAAAGCACAAATTTCTTGTTATTGCTTTTTTTAAGTGTTTCGAATCCATTCATGCTTAAGTGCAGTACACCTTGCATTTGGAAAATAACTATTGACCCATTCCTATAACCTACAGCACCCTTGGAGGGTTAAAAAGATCAGGTCATAGAGGAGAATTCCACCTTGTGGTTTTTCCCATTACAGTGTTGCAAGAAAACCTGCACTTGGCTGAATTTTCTCTTCTCTTAAAGATACAGAATCATTCTCAGGCCCTGAGCCGGGCAACTCTAGAAAACATGGAGAGCCACTGCCATTCATATAAGGATGGAGCAATGGCCTGAGGATATATTTGAATACTGCAGTTATGAAGTGCCCTCTTCTATTCATGTTTACTCAGAAATAAATAATATATTCTATTGAGTTCAGTGGGGCTCTCTCATAAATAAATAATAAATATATTTCAGTGCCTTGCATACAGAAGGTCCCGGGTGCAATCCACAGCATCTCCAGGTAGAGGTGGGAAAGGACCCCGTCTGAAACCCTGGAGAGCTGCTGCCAGACACCAAAGACCAGGAATGGGGACCCTCAGGCCCCAGGGCTGAATGTGGCCTTCCAGGCCTCTCTGGCCCTCGGAACTTTGCCTGGGCCACACTCCTCACCTGCCTCTGCTTCACATCCCAAGAGTTTTCCCCTGGCTGGAATGTGTCCTTGAACTCTGATCCTCTCCTGCCAGGAGGAAGGGCAGGATAGAAATCAAATAATAAATAAATAATGATGTTTGTTTGCCTGGATGGAGGACAGAGATGCGTGTGTGTGTTGAACAGGGATGGGATCTGTTGGCCAGTGCTGGTTCAAAAGCATTCCATTGACCTAACAGGCCAGTATTGATTCAACTTTGTTCTTTGTCCACTAGGCACTGCTTTTACCGAGCTGTTTTTCCCCCTTTTTCCAATATTTTAAAGGAAATATTGATAATAAAGGAAATATTGATAAAATGATCGTTCTTAATACCAATATTTCAGAGGTGGATTTTTCTTCAAAAACAGCCACAGAAAATTGCTACATAAAAATCCGAGCTGCAATGATAGAGAATAAGCAAATTAATGGAAAATTCAATACCAAATCCAAATTGGATGCAATTCTAGCACATCCCTAGTGTAGAAAGCTGCCTACTGTATAAAAGTAAGATGTAGATCTGTTGTTTTGTTCACTGGCCCTGCCCATTAATGGCATGTGGCCCTTGGAAGGTTACCCATAAGGAAATTCGGCCCTGAGGGTGATGAACATTCCCAATCCCCTGGTGTACCTAATACTGATCTGACTCAGTATAAGGCAGCTTCTTGTGACATTTTTAAAATCTTCTGACTGCTTCCACAGTAACACATTAACTCAAGCTGACACCCTTCTTACATTTAAAGGACAGTAGTGGGTTTCTACGAGCGCTAAAGAAAAGAAACAGTGTGAATTTTATCACCTTTGGGTCTTTTCACTGCAAGACTTGGGGGTATCTTTCTTAATCTCTCACACAAGGAAAACTTCATCTGAGTGACAGCCATTGGCTGTGGAAAGGGTATTGATTGCTTTGTGAGTAGAGCTGTCTTGTTACCAGTGAACTGCAAGCTCAGTACTTAGCTTTGATATCCTGTCTCGGCTGCTATTTGATAGGAGGAGAGAAGGGATAAAATGCATATCGTGGTAATATCTACATGTTTTCAAAAAACATAACCTTACCATTCTGTAGGGCTTTCCTTCAGAAAAATGCTTCCTATATATTATTTTAGACTGAAAGGTAGTAATTTATTGATTGGCACAAACAATACTTCCCCACCAGTTTCACAAATATGCTATGTTCTGGTAAATAAAACTTTAATAATGATGCTTTTTTCAAGCATAAGATAATAAAAACTCAAAGACAAATTTGGGACAAGGGGCCCAGATGTCATGAGCCCTCGAGTTCCAATAGAGTCTGGAGTGGCAGCGTTTGGCAGATGAAGAGGAGGAGGCAGAGGGGATGAGTGAGCTGGAGTCAGCCGGGGGGCAGGATAAGGACCCAGCCCCTTGGCCTCAGTTTGTTAGGCATGGAGTGATGGAGGTGACAGGTTTCATCCCCACCCTGCCCCCAGAGCAGGTTGCATCACTGAGTATGGAGGGAGCCACCAGCTTGAATGGAAGGGCAGCAGAGGAGGTGCCCCGGAGGCAGGTCACCAAGAACTTGGCACCACCCCAATGAAGCACTTGCCTCCAAGTGTTCCCATGTGGAAAGAGAATCCCACAAGTTAGCTCACTATGCCTTGCCCTTTTAAGCTAGGCAGGAATGGCGAGGAGACTCATCAGGACATCGTCAATGCTACCGTCCAGTCTTGAACACCAGATCCTGCTCTTAGACTCTTGATTTGAGACCCCAGTAATTTGAACCTTCAGCTAAACCTGTACTGAGCTTTCCTGGATAAATCTCTCTGTTGCATGAAAGAGAAGCTTTATTGTGGTGTTTTGGGATGGGAGCCAGGACACCTGCTAATCCTGATCCCACTAGAATTTAAGCAAATGTTTTTCTATGAGAAATGTGTGCTATCATCTTTACTAATGTTGAAGAAACCTGGATTAAAATGTTCTAAATTTTCCTTTTAAAACTCCCACACTATGTGCTGATAGCTCAGTGAAATACTTAAAGTCTCTCTAAATAACCTATACAGGTCCATCTCAAACCATTTTAATCCCCTTCTGTTGGGAGTAAAGCACTGACTATTGTAACAAGTAACCTGAATCAGTGGGGGGCACGATAGACAGAAAAGTAACTTATTCTTCCTTCACTGATTCCTTCTTTAGTGACTACTTGTTGATATGTAGTTCCTCTCCGCCTCAGGATTCGCTTCCTTCCTCCTTCTTCTTAGACAGTGTTAGTGTTAACCTCAAGACTCCATAATGGCCACAGGTAACTCTGTACTCAGAATGGCTTCATTTCCCAGGAGTAATAAACCTTAAGTATCTTTATTCTTTCAACCACCAGTCTTACCAAACTATTCATTTCTGCATTCTACTGCTATATATACCGGTCTAAAATACTGTCATCCTCCATTTCCAGTCCACATGTATATAGAAAGTATATTACATTGCAAAGCACAGAGGTACATTTCAACTATACTTCAGCTATACATGAAGTACCCATCTCATACTTGTACACTGTGGGATTTAAAAAATGGATTGTGTCTAACTTCTCTTATGCTGCTTCTGTTAGGGCGAGTTCTTAGTAATGATTAGCCTAAGTCTGTTGATTTAAATGGATGTACTCTGAGTATGATTCATTTGAATACAACCCAATATTTCTGCACATGCAGCCTACAGATGTGCTTGCTTGCAGCTGATGGGATTTGCAGTCCAAAACATCTGGAGAGTAACAGGTTGGTGACGGCTCTCCTACAGTCCCCAGTGCTGTCCCAAATCAGAGATCAAGAACTGACCCTAAGGATGGGTTAATCTGTCAATTTCTGTTTCTCTCAGTTTCTCATTTTCCCCATCTCTTAAATTTAATTCCCCTCATTCCACTTCAGTCTGGGATTTGTTTTTTTCAAAGACCTTATTGAAAAAAAGCAGCATTTTAGAGCAAATTTCTCCCAGTATACATATTTTGTATGCAATTCTGCAGAATATACACATTTTTGCAGGTACTTTTCCCTAACATAATGTATTTTAAAAATGATTCATGTAATGCATTTTTGTATGTTGTTTTCACTAAAATATGCATGTTTATCCTAGTATATGCATCTATGTTCACATTTCTTGGCTGGGAAATGCGCTGCAAATGCTGGAGAAGTACAGATTTCAAAGGATGACTGCCTTTCGATTTGCAACTTGTTTTGGGAAATGAGAATTAGAAAGGTTCACCTTTAAATGCACACTGAATCAAATTTCTCTCCCATCGCTCAATTAACCCTAACAGAAGCAGTATAACAGAAGTTAACATTCTTCTTGGGTCCAAAATAATAATAGTCAACTAAATAAAAGGCAAGTGCTCATTTGTATGTAAAGCAGCTAGTTATAGCAGGCCTATTTGTGTCTGCTGTGCCTTCCAGCTACAAAGATTTATGACTCAGAACCCAAGGGACCTTTAAATATCTATCCAAGTTCATGCATTTTCCCCATTAACCTGTGTACTAGCAACTTGTATAACATGGCAGGAAACAATGATGTACATTTTTTGCTTCTGTTCAGGCATGAATGGCAGGGAGGATGGTAACCTTTCTGACATTAGTTATGTGGGAGGCAGGAGCAGCCTTTGGGCCAGATCTAAGGTAGTTCGCCAAGGCATAATTCTGTTCAAAGCACAAGACTCTACCAGTCTTTTTGCCTGGTATGGTACACAATTTGATTCTCTCTCCTCGCCCCTTAACCACTACCCTTATCTTTTGCACATCCAAATGTTGCAGGGGTTCTGTACTGTTCCTACCATTTCCCTGGTGACAGTGCTCCAAGTAAAAGCAGATGTAATCAATTATGCCATTTAAAATAAAAATAAAAATAAACACATCTCCAAAGTGGAAACTTGAAAGATAAAAAGTTTATCTGTAGCCATTGTTAAACTCACAAAAAGTCCCGGTTGACATGAGACATAGAAAGCTAGAGGCACTGGGATAAAGCAGAGCTGATGCTGTCTAATGTTAACAATAAACACTTTTCATCTTCCAAACAGCTTTCAGACATAAACTAATTAATCTTCACATGTCATGTCTCAGTTAGGGAAGTAGCATTTTCCTCACTGTAGAGGCAAAGAAACCTAGTAAATGAGGCACCAAAACAAGGCATCTGTTCCCAGATATGTCCAGACCTTCAGCAGCTTCTGCTTCAAGCGCACCATCTTTTACCTTCACTTACAATCCACTGAAACCTTTACTTACACTCCACCTAAACCATCACTTACACTAATATAAGCATGACATTTGGCCTAGACATTTTAGAATCCCACCTCCATCTTGACTCTTATTGCTCTTGTGCTTTCTGAACTTCTTCAGAGTCTTGAGGGCCACACAAGCAGTGCCTCTCCCATGGCTCTGGAGTCAGTCTTGTCTGGCTCTAGCGAGACAAACATAGCCAAGTTGGAGTGGTCATGATGTCGCAGTTGCCTGTGTGCCAGCTTCCCAATTCCTCAAAGGTAGAGAAAAGAGAGAGAGCAAGGAGAAGAGTTGTGAGAAGAGGAGGAGCACTGTAGCAACACAGAGAAGGGAGGACAAGAGACTAGAGGAGGGGACCAACAGAGGACCTCCAGCATTAGATGCTACACATGCCATGATACAATAGGCCAGTGGACAGACAATGATGAGATGAACTACTTTTCTTTTGTAGTTACCACATAGTGAGTCAGCTGGCAAGAGCGTTGAGTTAGGGCTGTGACCTCTGAGGCACAGAAAAATATGCTGTGCACTGAACTTTCCCCACCTTTCCTGCTGATTCAGGACAAGAAAATTCTCCAAAACTAAAAAAGCAGGGGGTGTTCTGAGAGCTTTTTCAATATTTTAGAAAAGCTCAGATCATCTTGTGCTATCCATCTATTGTCACCTACCTTTCCTACAGCTGGTTCCCTTCTCTCTCCATCCTTTCGCTTTCCTTCCCACAAAATTTATTGTCCAACAGCAACAACTGGGTGTGCGTGTGTGTGGATGTGTATGAATGGGAAGGCTGTTCTTCAATCCTTTATTAGGCCCCAAAGCCTAACCAGCTTGTAGTACAAAGAGCTCTAGGAATTGTACTTTTCCAGAGCTTCTGGGTTCTTGAAGTGGGAGTTTCTTGTTGGTGAGCCTTTGGGAATTAATGAAGACCTGAAGAGCAGTTTTGTAGGAGCAAGGTAGATTTCAATGGCCCAAGCTTCTTTACAAACCTACCCCAAAATTCAGTGGGATATTCTTGGATCCAGCCATGAAAACTATTTCCAAACTGAGGTGTCATTTACAACTCTTCCCCTCCCACTTCTAATTCCAAAACTCAGCAATACCACTACTTGGACACCACTTTTTATTGGGTGTGCCAGATGAGTGAATCACTGGTGCATCTGCATAGCCACAGAATTGGTCAGGGAGGATCACATAGATGGAACCATGTCCAGCTAGCATATGTATACTGGTTCAAGATGTTAGAGGTAAGGCAAAAATATTACAGATGTGCCAGAGTCCAAGGAGAGGTGCTAGAAAGAATTCAAGATGTATGAACTGTCCTGGGCTTGATCTTGGCTTGGGATTGATGTTCTGAAATATCAGGAAAGCAGCTCACTTTTTTTTCTGAGGGTAACATCAAAGTAAAGAAACAAAACATAACGTCATGCTCCTGATCAGGTTTTTAAAAGTTCACATACTACAATAAAATAAAAGAAATGAAAGAAGCAATAAAATACAATTAAAAATCAATATGAGCATTTTAATGTGATGGATGTGACTGTTGCGTTAAACAAAGTTACACAATAAGACCACACTCAAGGGTGCCAATTTAGTGTGTATTACCAAGACCTGGGTGTGTGAACTGGGAGGAGTTTTATTTTATTTATTTATTTATTTTCATTTCTAGACGGCCCATAGCTAATAGCTTTCTGGGCGGTGTACAAAACGAGATTAAAATACAATATAGAATAAAATCAGTAACAGAAAGGAACACATTAAACTAAAACATTAAACATAAAACATTGAACATTAAAATGCCTGGGAGTACAGGAGTTGATCTGACCCAGCTTTGCCCACCTGGATACTCAGTATAACACCAGCACAGGCTGCAGGGATGGGGGGAGGGACTGCTGTGGTCTACAGAACTGCCATCTCTGTCACCAGGAAACCACTCTGTCTTGGAGCTGGCTATGAGAGCCTGCATCTGGTGTCGGGCCAAGGAGACAGTAAACTAGGGTAGCTGCTGGTGTACCGTCTACCCTGCTGCCCGGCAACTTCTCTGACTGAGCTGGCTGAGGGCATCTCGGCTGTGGTATTGGAGGAGCCCAGAATGATAGTACTGGGTGATTTCAATGTCCATGCTGAGGCTGCCTGTTGTGTTCCGGCTCGGGACTTCATGGCCTGCATGACGACCATGGGGCTGTCTCAAGTTGTCACCAGCCCGACGCATAGGGCAGGGCATACACTCGACTTGTTTTTAGCTCGATGGAGGAAGAGGTGGTTTGGAGATAGAGGGGGTGGATGTCACCCCATTGTCATGATCTGACCACTTCCTGGTGAAGTTTAGACTTATGGCTCTGATCCTTCCCTGCAAGGGTGGTGGACAGATTAAGATGGTCCACCCCCAGAGACTAATGGAATCTACTGGATTCCTGAATGCCCTGGGGGAGTTCCCAGTAGATAGAGCAGATGACCCTGTGGAACAGTAAGACATGTTGGGCTCTTACCCCTGAGCCCCTGAGCTCCCTCTCTAGTATTGTGGAGCATGTTTTGCACCTTGGTACACCTGTGAACTAAGAGCAATGAAACAGGCTAGACAACAGCTAGAACACAAACAGTGAAAGGCGCGCTGTGAGGCTAATTGGGCACAAACGAAACTTCATAACTGTGCCTACTATGTGGCACCATTGCACCCTCAAATAGCCATCCAGAGGAGCTTTTCTGTATTGTCAGGGGTCTGTTGACATCAGCTCCAGGAAACGGAGTTTTAGACCCTTTGGAGGCCCAATGTGAATTGTTTGCAAGGCACTTTGAGGGTTAATTTGCTTGCCTGTGTAGCAATGTTGATGCCCCATCCACATCTACTGTAGTCCCCAGTGAGGTGTCTAGTGCAACATCTGCTGCAACTTCTTGGGATCATTTTCAGTTGAAGCGGCCTCATGATGTGGACAAGGTGCTTGCAACAATGCAGCCAGCAACATGTCCTCTCGACCCTTGTCTTCCTTGGCTTATTAAAGCTTGTTGAGGGGGTTTGACCAAGTGGATCCAGGGTGTGGCCAATGCATCATTGCAGAAGGGAGTGGTTCCAGCCATCTTAAAAGAGGCTGTGCTCCGACCATTCTTGAAAAAGTCCAACCTGGATCCATTGGTTTGTGACAACTACCCCCTGGTTGCAAATACCCCCTTTTTAGGGAAGGTAATTGAGAGGGTTGTGGCACTGCAATTGCAAGTACTCTTGGATGAAACAGATTATCTTGACCCATCCCAGTCTGGGTTCAGGCCTGGTTATGGGACTGAATCAGCCTTGGTCACCCTGATGGGACCAAGACAGAGAAGGACAGAGGGAGTGTGACCCTGTTATTCTTACTTGATCTCTCAGCAGCTTTTGATACTATTGACCATGATATCCTTCTGACCTGACTTAGTGAGATGGGTTTTGGAGGCACTGTTTTACAGTGGTTTTGATCTTACCTCCAGGGTCATTTTCAGAGAAAATGTCTTTCGGCCCCCGGACAGTTATGCTGTGGAGTGCCGCAGGGTACCATCATGTCCCCAATGCTGTTTAACATCTATATGTGAGTCAAAATCTTGAACATTTGACCAGCCTATTTGACAGAATTGTATTTTCTTCATTTCCCCCTCCCTCAGTTCGCTTTTCACTGCTCTTCCTTGAACAGGATTACTGATAGGGTTTGTAGCTTCACATTGGAAATGGAGATGTCCTGGCTTACCACATTTGTAGCAGAGTTTCTCCTCCCTTTTAGGATACACAGACCCAAACTGAGGTGTCCTGTGCCCTTCTGATTTTATTTGAGGGTTTACTCTCTGTGGTACCACATCTCTTCTGCCATTATTATTTGGTTTTGATTTAAATTCTCTTGGTGTTTTCCCCATCCAACCAGATCGGTTTGGGGTAAAATGATCTGCCAGTTCCGCTGCCTCCTGCACAGACTTAGGGGAATGATCTTTGACCAGCAATCTAATTTCTGATGGCAATTGATGATATAATTGGTCTAATATCATGAGGCTTTTCACCTCTTCCACAGACTGAGCTTTAGCACTTGTCAGCCATTTTTCAAATATGTGCATCAGTTTTGCTCCCAACTCCACGAAAGACCTCCCTGTCTGTATCTGGCAGTTTCTGAAAAGTTTTCTGAAGTAATCAGGCCCCAGTCTGAATCTTTTAAACACTGCTTCCTTGAATTCAGCATATGTCTCTGGCCTGTCTGAGGGGAAATATTGATACACCTCAGCCAATTCCCCTTTAATTAAATTTGATAAATACTGCATGCATTTATCTTCAGGTAGCCCCCACATCTGAGCTGCCTTTTCAAACGTTGTGAGGTAAATTTGTGGATCTTGACCAGATCATACACAGCAAAGTCTTTTGGAGTGACTTTTATTTTTGCTTCATCTCTCTCTTTTCTTGTCTCCTCATAATGAAATTTCTCTCTTTCTAATTCCAACCTTTCAGTCTCCAGCATTCGCTGCTTTTCCTTCTCCTCAGCCTCCATTCTCACTCTTTCAGTATCCATTCTCAACCAGTCTCCAACATTCTCTGCTTTTCCTTCTCCTCAGCCTCCATTCTCACTCTTTCAGTATCCATTCTCAATTTCATCATCTCAATCTCTCTTTCCTTATCTTTTCCCCCAGCCTCCATTCTCAATCTTTCAGCCTCCAACTTTAACTTCTCTCTTAAATACTCCACATAGGCAGGATTACTTAAGCACCCTTCTGGGGTCTCTTCTCTTACAGGTTCTTTGGTTTGGATTGACGTATATGTTATTAATGCCACCCACAATTCATCCACCCCTTTACCCTCATGAGGTAAATGTAAAGCTATACACTTCTCCACCAGCTCTTCTCTCTTCATCTTTAAGAACTCAGCCATATTTCTTAAATCTCGCACACTTTACCACACACTCACAAGTAATCTTTATTTGTTATTTCCTTCACAGTCACACCACTTTATAGTGACTCTTTTTTGTTCGTATCCCACCGCTACAGCCACCACATGTAATGTTCCTCCCCTGGCACCACCTGTCAGGCTCCCACCCGTGGCTCCCACCAGGGAGAAACATAGTTTTTATTTTTCTTTAGCTCACCCTAGCACAGATCTCACAAAATCCCACTGCTAAGCAGCAGCACCAGCCACTCCCTGTAAACAATACTGCTAGAGACTTCGCCTAGTCTTCCTATGGCTTATTGTTACTTTGCGTCTGGGTACCCTTGCCGTCCACAACCCCCTTGTATCTTTGTCTATAAAGCATACAATCCTGGGTTGCTCTGGATACTTGATGATGTTACAATATCTCCCTTCACCACTGCCACCATTTATTTGATACTGTTTCCCTCCAGCCTTGGTAATTACCCTGCCCTCCCTTCTGGTCTGTGCATCCCCAGCCAAGGATCAGGCTTTTGGTAAACCAATAAAAGTATTTATTTGATAACACCAGGAAATAACAAGATTACTTTAGGAATGTTCAACAAGCATATGGTTTCATATAGTGTCACTCTTTATGTTTCCAGTCTTATATATTCTGCCTAAATACCAGGCAAATATAATCCAACCCACAACCAACTCCAATCCACACTCCACAACCAACCGCCAACAACTCCCCCACCAAACAGAACCCTGAACCAACGGCCAGCCTCTCATTTATACCTTCAGCCACTCACATGCTCAGCCAATCATCATACAGCATTCTCCAGCATTGTAGCCCATGTACTCCCTCCTCTCACTCAGTCACTTACCATATATCACTTAATAAACCCGCACTTACCATATTTACAGATATTAAAATACAGGGACATCACAAGCATCCATAGGAGCAGTCATCAGGAGATTTGGGGCAAGATGTCAGCAGTATGCTGATGATACCCAGCTCTATTTTTCTGTAACATCTGAATTGGGAGAGGCTGTGGAATCCCTGGACCAGTGGCTGGATGCAGGCCAATAAACTGAGTTTGAATTCTTACAAGGCAGAGGTGCTGTGGGTTGGTGGTTTCTGAGTTCAGATAATTGGTCAGTTGCCTGCTTTGGATGGGGTAATACTCACTTTGAAAGAGCTGGTTCATAGTCTGGGGGTGCTCCTGGATCCATCTTTGTTGCTAGAGGCCCAGGAAACCTCAGTGGCTAGGAGTGCCTTTTACCAGCTTTGACTGGTAAGACAGCTGCTGCCATTTCTGGACCAGGATAGCCTGACCACTGTTGTCAATGGTAACCTCCAGTTTGCATTACTATAATGTGCTATATCTGGCGCTGCCCTTGAGGTTGGTCCGGAAGCTGCAGATGCAGATTCAGATACAGTGGCATGAATGCTCACTGGGGCAGGGTATCGCCAACATGTCACCCCACTGCTGAAAGAATTGCACTGGCTGTGTATTAGCTACTGGGCTAAGTTAAAGGTTCTGGTTTTCGTGTACTAAGCCCTATACAGCTTGGGACTAGGATACCTGAAAGATTGTCTTATCCCTTATATACCCAGTCAATCACTACACTCTGCAGGTGAGGGCCTCCTGCAGATACCATCTTATCAGGAGGTCCATTCTGTACAACATAGGACACAGACCTTTAGTGTGGTGGCACCAACCCTTTGGAATTCCCTCCCCTTAAATATTAGACAGGCGCCATTTCTGTTATCTTGTTGGCACCTACTGAAGACCTTCCTCTTTCAACAAGACTTTTAAGTAAAGACCTTATCCCAGTCTGCATCTGTGCTGGAATTGCTTTTTAACAAGTTTTTAAAGCTTTTTGAAAAAGATGTTTTGTTTTAATATATTTTAAACTCAGTTTTTATGATATTTTAGAGCATTTTTAGTGTTTTTGTTGCCCTGGGCTATGACTGAGTGAAAGGGCGGGATATTAATCAAATAAATAAAGTTCGGTGTTATACTTGTCAGTTTGAGTCTCTTAGTTACTTCCTTTTTTTCCTCATTGTTTCCATCATTGCCATGTATTGACTCCACTCCTTTCAAGTGCCTTGTCAGCCTCTTTCCATGCTTGGGACCTTCCCCCGCCTTGCCACCAGCCACGGATCTATTCATCTGAGGAAGGCAGAGCCTCCTCTCTCCATCACTTCCAGTCTGACTCAGCTTCTAGATGGGCCTCCAGATTTTCAGAATGATGGAGCAGCTGCTGCACCCACCATTCCCCATACACACACAAACATACACAAAATTCTTCATACACATATAGCTATGCCACTCCACCGGGTCTCCACCGTGGACCACCTGAATAAAGCTCCCCAGACCACACTTAGGGAACCTCTGCCCTTAACTTTCCTGGCCTAATCTGGTGATTAAAGTAGCCATGTGTTCTACTTTAGAGAAGACAGATGTCTATTAGAAAAGCTGTCAGAGGACAGTCCTGTTTGAAGAAGTCCTCTGTCTGAAAGGCTGTCCAGTCTAAGTCTGGTTTAAAGATAAATAAGCTCTAAGAAGACAGAATAGGGGCCTTTAAGTTGTCCATCAATAATTCCCACCTGGGCAGCAGGCTCAGCAGACACAAACCAGTCACCTAGTCAAAGTCCCCCCCCCTTGGTGAAATGTGTTGCCTTCTTACTGACATTATGGCAACTAGTTCTATATTTGTATATATATAAATTAGCAGATGTGGCATTTAGGCAAATTGATGTCCTTTTTTGTCCTTTTCTTCTTTTTAAATGATGATCATGATGATGCATAAGTGCAGAGCTGGGAAAGCATTTTCAGCCCACAGTCTGTGTTTCCTTCTGGGCAATCTTTCAGGAACCACATGCCAATAGTGGGTAGGGCTGGAGCCAAAATGGGCAGAGCAACAAATTTATTTATTTATTATTTGATTTATATCCCACCCTTTCTCCCAGCAGGAGCCAACTGTAAATGTTACCTTTATACAGTAAGCTAGTTTCTACACACACTCAAACACACACCTCTCTATCCTCCATCCAGGCAAGCAAGTCGCAAGGTTCAAATTACTGAGGTCGCAAATCAAATTTTAAGAGCAGGATCTGGGGTTCAAGGCTGGACACTAGCAACAAAGATGTCCCGACAAGTCTCCTTGGGGTTCTCACCTAGCTTTAAAAGGGCAAGGAATTGAGAGATTACTCAAGGGATTCTCATCTGACTTGGAAAGACAGCAGTCAGAGACAGGTGCTTCAGCAAGGAGGAAGCTATAACTGGTTGTCCTGGTGGAAGCAGCACCAATTTCTTGGTAACATAACAGTGACTTGCCCCCTAAGTGCCTCCTCATCCTCCTGCTCTGCTGCCCCTCCTTTTGAGTGCCCAGTGAAGCATCATGCTCTGGGGGCAGGGCAGGAGTAAAAGCCAGCACCTCCGTCGCCCCATCCCTAACAACCTGAGGCAAGGGACTGGATCCTTGTCCTCCCTCCCCCCACCCCAGCTAACTCCAGCTCACCTGTACCCTCTGCCTTCTCCTCGTCATCTGTCAAATGCTGCCACTCCAGTCCAGACCCTGTTGGGACTGTGGGTCTAATGACAATGGGGTCCTCCAAATTTCTCTCTCTCTACTGTCATTATTGTTGTAGATGCTGCCACCACCAGGGCAGACTAGGCCAGGGCAGATAAGTGTGAGGGGAGCAGCAGAGTACAGTTTGGATTATGATCTAAGAAGGAGAAAACCTCACTGAGGTGCCAGTTGGTTGGGATACAGTTGAGCATTACGAGCTGGTCAAAGCAGATCTATATTCTGAAGAAGGCAATGACACCACCACCACCCCAGAATCTGGTAGCATCTCTAAAGTGAACACTAGCAGTTTCCTCTACTGTAGTCCCTTTTGTATCCTCTCACCTCTATGCATTCACCTCTGGTACATAATTCTGGTATATAATTCTGCTATTATATAGAATAGCATTTGTCTTTTCAATTTATTAAAACTCCATTCTAATCCAATGGAGGATCAATGAGACCAAATGTAGTTAAAAAAAAGTGTGGTAAGAAAACCTGGTAACACATAGCTACGGTTTATCCAAATGGCAGTTTCTCGCAGACCATGGCTAACTTTCTACCACTGTGCTAAACAATAAATAGGGATGGAAAGGGATAATAAAAAAGCAGTAACAGTTAAGATGTTGGGGAGATTGGCCAATTGCCACTCTTTTGGATGGTGTACTCACTAATCCTAATAGACTCCATTTTCCAGTGCTAGTGGGAAGTCTTCCTATCTATTCTTTGCTGCTTCTGCAGTTCACACACACACACACACACACACACACACACACACACACACACACACACACTGCTTACAAACACATAATTCTTATAGACACTGGCTCTTGGGAGGTGCCCTTCCTTATGCAAATCAGAAGCCTTAAAGCAGAGCTGTAAAACAAATGTAGTCATTGGGTGAGGAATATTGGACATAAATCTCTGTGTATGCTATAGCTTATTCCTTCACATCCTTGTGTAAGTTTTATGTTTAATAACACATGTTCAAGCAAGATGATCAATCTTGAGAGAAAAGGGCAGATACACACACACTTCATCTTAAACTTAAGCAATGGCCCACAACCATTTTTCTCACATTAAAAAATGGTGCTGAGCCTGAAGAATGCCACTGCTCTTGGAAGAGCAGGTCCGAAGTATTTTTGGTGTGTGTGGGGGGGGGGGGGAGAGACTGGGGCAAAAATCCACCCCTCTAAGATTGGATCAATCTGTGACAGGAGGGAAAACCTCAGACCATTTAGGTATTTCTTTAAAAAAAATGGCTGAGGGTTTTTCCTTTTTAAATAACAGAACCTTCATTGCCAGTTCAGGCAGCAGCTAGATTTCCCTCATGGTGTGACATTGTTCCAGTGGGGCATACTGTCCCAAATTAGAAGGTAGTGCTGGGCTAACCACTGCTTGAAGCTACCTGATAGCTCTGAGAATTCACCCTCATTGCTCAAAAGTCCGTTATTTCCCCCTCCACCTTTACCATGGTTTCTTTAAAAAAATTGGGGGGCAGAGTACTCTCAGATTAAAAACCTGTTCCTTCAGAGGAAGGGTAACCCCTCCCATATCAAGTTGTACACCTAATTCCCAGATAGCATTTCCATCGTATCAGGATTCAGCCTCAATTTTTTGGCGCCATCCAGCCCATCCTTCCAGTGCTTCCAGACACCAGTCTAACACCTTCACATTCTGATGGAAGGTAAAGCTAGAGCTGTATGTCATCAGCATACTGGGGGCACTGTGCTCCAAATCCCCAGACAACACCTCCCATATGGATGTTAAATAGCATAGGAGACAGTGTGGACCCTTGTGGGACTCCACAGCTCAGAAGCCATGGAGCTGAGCGACAGTATCCTGGTACTGCTTTCCAGTAGTGATCCTGCAGGTAGGAGCTGAACCACTGTAATACAGTACCTCCAACTCCCACCTTCAGTCGGTCCAGAAAATTATCATGGTCAATGGTGTCAAAAGCTGCTGAGAGATCAAGGAGAACCAAAAGGGTTGCATTCCCCCCTTCTCTCTCCTCATAGTCATCAATTAGGGCTGGCCACCACCCTCTCAATCACCTTGCCCAGGAAAGGAATATTACTGTATGGTAGTTTTCTAAAATCTGGATCCAGGGAGGACCTCTTCAAGAGGGGCCACACCACCACCTCTTTCAAGGCAGTGGGCATAACTCCCTCCAATAGTAAGGCATTGACCAGTTCCTGGACCCATCCAGTCAAGCCTCCCCTACTAGATTTTACCAACCATGATGGGCCAGGGCAGGGATCTGAAGAGCACATAGTCAGCCTCACAGCCACAAGTGTCCTCCCTGCATCCTTGGGCTGCAACAACTGAAATTAATCCCACAAGCTGTAATTCAGTGGCGCTCCAGGGGCCTCCAACAAGCCTGAATCAAGTAATTTTCCCCTCAAAGTAATGATATCTCACTGGTCTGGACCAACCTGTTCACCACTCTAAACAACTCTACTGGGATTCACTGAGGATACAATAGAGGCCAAGAGATTCACTGAGGATGCAATAGAGGCCAAGAGATGTGTTCTCTTTGCTGCAACCAATGTCATGTGTTTTAAACTACAGCTCCCATCAGCCCCAGCCAGCATGGCCACTGGATTGGGCTGATGGGAATTGTAGTTCAAAAAAGTAACTTTTCCAAGCTCTGGTTAGGCATGGCTATGTACTCTTACCTCTACTCAGTCAGATTCACACTAGGACTTGTGCCACCTGCACTCTAGCTGTTGTTCATCTGCTTCATCACCTGCGCTCCTCAATAAACCAAGGAGCCTCCATTACTCCCTGTGGCCAGATAGGGCACTTAGGAGCGATCATGCCAATGGCCCTTCCATCTCACTACTCCAGAGTAAAACTAGGGCCTCAACCAGAGCATCAGCCATGCTATCTGGAAAATTCAGAAATCCCTCAGATTTCATCAGTTTCTAGGAGCAAACTCATCTGGCCCTGTATGGGGGTGGGGTCAATCACAGCCAATCCAGACCTCACCAGGGCATGATCCATCCATGACAACAGGGCAATGTTCACACATACCACCCCCCAATCGCCAGATCCTTCCCAATGCCCTCTGTAGCAAAAAACAGATCTACGGTATAACCTGCAATATACACTGGGTGTATTGTGGCAGCCCTATGGTTGTCGTGGCAGCCACGAAGACCGAAGCCACTCCAGACAAGGCAACATCAACATAGATACTGAAATCCCTCAGAATGAACATTCTGGGATTCTCCAACACCAGATAGTAGACTGCCTCTGCCAGCTCAGTCAGGGAGGTGGATGGGCAGAAGGGTAGACAGTATAGATCCCTGTTCTGTCTCTGCCTCCCAATACTAAGTACAAATCCTCACATCCAACTGCCAGATAAACTGGCCTCCTGGTGAGAATGATGGATTTTTAATGGAACACTGCCACGCTCCCTCCCCATCCCTCCTACCTTGACTGATGCTGCACTGATGTTGATGTCGCCAGCCCATGCTGGCCATTGCTAGCTACTCTCTAGGTACACAGCTTGCACCATGGAGATTACTGCAGCCCTGACCTAGTCCTTGCCTCCTCTGCCACCAACTGGGGACCTTCAGTAAAGTCTGGAAGTGCTCTTGCAGCTTTACTGACTACACACCTCTCCTCATTACATACTGAAGCAGACTTCTAAATCATTATTAGCCAATCTGTATGACAACCCTAAAATATCCTTATCTTAGTTAAGACACATATTAGTCAACACAAGATAACAGAGGAAATCTGCAACAACTATTATATTCACTAGATTGCTTTCTCCCATTTTAATTTTTTTATTTCACTAAAAGCACACATCCAGTCTTAGGGTTGATCTCCAGCTTTTATTTTCTGCCTCAGTGGTCCCAATCCATGGCATATGAAGGAAATGTATGAATTCCACTTTAGGTTAATATGATTTGGATCCCCCTGTCAGGCTAACTAGTCAGCATTGTGATGCCAAAGGCTGTTTGTGAGATGCGCTATATTCTATTCATGCCCCATGCACAAGTGTGATGCAAGAAGCCAAGCTTTATATCTTCAGAGAGCTAATGAGAATTCACCTCCTTGGAAGGCTCAGCACACATTTGCTGAAGAAAATTAAGCACTACATCTTCCTCTGATAGACTCCTTTGCTCAGCAGCCAGCCATAACTCTTTATTTCCCCCCCCCCATCCCAGGATATGATATTTCGTACACTTTAACACTTAGAGACTAAATTAGGCCTCCAGGGGACAGTTCATTCTTAAAATTTAATTTAAATATTCATTAGATGGCAGGCTTCCACCTATGCCCATGCTTCTCAGCAGGACACGGGATAGGCTGATGGAATGACAGTCATACATAAGCTATTAATGCCTTGCTGTTGGGTTCCAAAACAGTATGAGGCCTCACTTCCTGTGCTCAATCAGCACGGTAATAGTCAGCGGTTGCCAGAACATCTAACATGAGATAGAAGAAAGTATAAATTGAACAAGAAGAAGAACAAAAACGTGACCTTCCCATAGCTGAAAGTCAACTGCCATACAACACTGGCCCACCTGGTGTCATTTCTATAAATATACCCTTCTTCACTCCCACCCTCTTCTGAAGGCCAGGTGGATCACACAGTTTTGCTGCATCTCCATGGAAACCAGGACAGAGGCTGTAGATATTAGCATTCACATTTTATAGCTTGAAGGGAAAGGGTTTTTTTTTTTAATTGAGGGTGGTTTATTTATTTATTTATTGGTTGAGGGTGTTGTGTATGGTGAGAGACTGCCATTTTGAACCAGAAGACTTTCTGATCATGTATGTAGAACAACTAGAAACTCAAAAAACTTTAACCAAATGGCATAAATATCCAGCTCCTTAAACCCTGTTACAATGCTCCTGGAGTATGTTAAAGATAAGATTAGGAAGAGATGGATCCTGTTAGCAAAAACATGGAGTATTCCAAGAACTGCTTGTTGGAAAAGGAAGATTTAGAACATCATAGTCATGAATAAAATCATCAGTTTTAAACAACTATGGAATGGAGGAACTCTGTTTATTTATTTATTTATTTGACCACTTTGAGGTTGCTTTGACAAAAAATGGCATATAAGCACAGTATTGTTGTTATGTTGTTGTTGTTGTTGTTGTTATTGGCAACTATTCATTTGACAAAGAGACTGGCTTGACCACTGCAGCAATTCCTTCTACTACAGAATCCCATCTCATAAATATAAAACCACAGGCTTGAAGAGGATCTGAAGATGACATCCAGACTACGCCCCCCCCCAAAAAAACACATTACAAGGGCACACCTATGTCATCACATCACTGTAAATTCCATATGCCATCATATAGTTATGCTAGCACTGGGAGACTTAGTTGCAATCCTATCCTCACTCAACTAGGTGAGTAACTCAACAATAGGATTGCACTGTTAGAGAAGAACATATGCCTTACTCTAAGTCAGCAAGTTGTTCTGTCTACCCCAGTATTTACTGCTCTGATTAGCAATAACTCTTAGGCAAAGATCTGTCCCAGCCCTTCTGCCTGTGAAATCTTTTCATTCAGGGGTGGGGGACCATCTTCAGTCTCCATGCCAGTGGTAGGTGGAGCCAGAGGCAAAATGGGGCAGAACCACAAATGTGAATTTTACCTTTGTACAGTAGGCTAGTTCCTACATGTGTTTGCACACCTCTCTATATCCTCCATCTAGACAAGCAAGAGGCAATATCAGAGTTCAAGAACATATTCCAGACAGGCAAAAACACTTGGGGTGTGAAGCAGGACCACTGAAGTGTGTGGCCTGGGGAGAGTCCACAGGGCCAGACAGACAGACCTGGAGGGCCACATTCAGCCCCCGGCTGAAGGTTTCCCATTCCTGTTTTAACTGGCATTGCCAATGATAAAAAGTGGGACTTTAAGCATGCAATGCATGTGCACTTACCACTTAGTTATGACCCCTTCTTAGAAGTCTGGGTATATCATGGTCTGCCCATAAATATATCCCCCAACTCCTGTAAGTGAGAAGAATATAAGATACAGAAATTTGTTTCCTAGAGAACAAGACGAATTCTCTTCTTCTCTCAGACTTCTCTTACCGCATCTCAACATCTCTCTCAGGTTTGACAAGAAAGGCATAGCTCTACTTAGCCTAGCTTTGTAGGTGTTCAGAAAACAGTGATTTTCTTGACTAAATGGATGGGAGAGTTACAGAACATGATGTCAGCTCACTAAGTGCCTCATCGCAGACTTACACACACAATTATTCTCTCTTAAAAAAAAAATCAAAGGCAATCCATCAATTACTGTCTTTTTAAACCCCCACCCCCATCCACTTTTCTATTATTTTGTACTTCTAAAATATTGCATGTATTAACGATGTGGAATTACAGCACATATATTGATTTTGCCTTTAATCTTGCTTTAGTTGAGAGTCTAAAAAAGTCAAACTGCCAATTTCTGCTGCAAGTCAAGCATGGGCAGTTGTTAACCAGACAATATCCCTGGTTGGTGGGTTGTAAAACAGTCTTTAACGACTTGATGTTCATGACATCCAGAGATAAAAGGGTCTTTGGGTGTCATATGAGCATAGAGGATTGGAGAATGTACAATGTAAAACACAATTAAATAGGCACAATTTAAACAAAGAAACAAAGCTTATGCTGGGAAATCAAACTTTAGTCCTGGGGCAGGGGGTAGGAATGTATATATGAGTGAATAAAATGAATATAATCACACTTTTTGAAAATTGCATATATGAAGATCAGAACTGGAATCAATATAGCTTTTTTGATAATGGGTTGGATCCATACTAGGTTAGATGAACTGAAGTCAATGGGACAAGTTTATCATTCACTAATAGGCAAAAAACCTTGTGGTTTAAGAATGCACCTATAGCCCACAGATATTTCTCTCAAACTTGAAAAAGCAGGGAAATTGGGCAGCTATAGTGAACACACTAGGGGAGCAGGAGACCTGACCTCCTCTCTGAGATATTGTATTGCCCTACAAATCTGTGAAAATGCAAACACAATTTGGGTTGGTCTTTCACAGTCCAATCTACTTCCTGTGTAGCTCTGAGCAAATGGTGAGTGCTAGCAATACCTGCCATCTTCAAAGATGGAGAATTACATTTTTGTATTCTCCATCGCTGTCCACTATGATAGTTGCTCCCTTATCACATTACAGGAGAGCAGACTACATGCTTCCTGTTTTGGGAGATGTTTTAAGCAGCCTTTTTAAAAAGCTTTAATAATTTCCTTATTGCTGTTGCAGAGTAGATCATTTAAACCACATTAAACACATATTTAAAGGACATGGCTTCCTGCAAAGAGACAGTCACATCCGTGCCATATATTTAATTTCCTCAAAGAATCCTGAGAACTGTAGTTTACCCTTCACAGAGCTACAATTCCCAGCACCCCTAACAAACTACAGTTCCCAGGATTCTTTGCGGAAAGGCATGTGTTTTAAATGTATAGCATGGATGTGACTGTCTCACCACATTGAAGAGACAGCTGTAAATTTTAAACTGGATCATCATCAGACATTTCTGGATACAACTGAAATAAGCAAGAAAGATGAGAGAGAAACAAAAGCAAACGTCTCAGGAAGGCCACTGAGCTTTTGGTTCCTTTAACCATTTTCTGTCTTTTTCAAGTAGTTATTCACTAATAGGCAAAAAACATTATGGTTCAAGAATGTACCTATAGCCCACGGATATTTCTATCAAACTTTAAAAAGCAGGGAAATTGCGCAGCTATAGTGAATGCACCAGGGGAGCAGGAGACCTGACCTCATCTCTGAGATATTGTACTGCCCTTCCAATTTGTCAAAATGCAAACACAATTTGGGTTGGTCTTTCACAGTCCAATCCACTTCCTGTGTAGCTTGGAAGAATTTGGTAACATGTGCCTCTGAGCATATGGTGAGTGGTGACAATACCTGCCATCTCCAAAGATGGAGAATTACATTTTTGTATGTTTGTTGGTGTTCTTCTTACTTTGTTTCATTCCTGTGTTACTATTGTTTCTACAGAGAATCTAATCTAGCAAATTTTATTTCTCTCATTATTCATCCTAGAAACCTGTGTTAAATTTATTTTTATTAATTTCAAAGCCTTGTTATTGGTCAGTGTCATATGATGGTGAAGATAGCCTTTTTGTTTCAAATTGGAGCTTATGTTCTATTTCTAGTTTTGGTGCATTAACAGTTGAATCTGAAACTGCAGTTTGATGTAAAATCAGACTGATTACAATATGTTGCTACTTAAACAATGACTCTAGCTGTTGCAAAAACAAACTTAGCCTGCCCAAGATGCATGTTTTCAGTCTGCTATGTTTAAACCACTTCATTTAAGGAAAGGTGGGCACAGTCAATTAAAAACATAGAGCACACCTAGAATTTTTCTAGAATATACTTCACCTCCCACTGTTTTATCTTGTGCAAATTGAGACACTCCTGATGTCCACTGGAGACTATTCTGCAGAATAGTCAGTGCCATTATTCCACAATTATTTTTGGACTTCTTTTAGTGTAAATTTTGCAAAGTGTTGTTGTACTGCACATATTCACAGAAATAGAAGCAAACGAAAATGATTTCCTGTAGGAAACTTCAGTAAAATTGCGAAGTAAAATTGCAAAGTAAATCAGACATATTTAAAGTGACTATCTGAACTATGTCAACTGTCTTAATAAAGTTGCTTCCTCCCTGCTAAAACAAGATCATCACAGCACATGTCTTCTTTCTATTCTTTGGGCTGATTGCAGATGTTGCCACCACTCACCATATGCTCAGAGGCACATGTTACCAAATTCTTCCAAGCTACACAGGAAGTGGATTGGACTGTGAAAGACCAATCCAAATTGTGTTTGCATTTTGACAAATTTGTAGGGCAGTCCAATATCTCAGAGAGCAGGTCAGGTCTCCTGCTCCCCTAGTGCATTCATTATGTGCCTTCAAGTCGACTATGACTTATGGTGACCCTGTGAATCAGCAACCTCCAATAGCATCTGTCATGAACAACCCCATGCTTTTTAACATCTATATGAAGCCGTTGGGTGCGGTCATCCGGAGTTTTGGAGTGTGTTGTCATCAGTATGCTGATGACATGCAGCTCTACTTCTCCTTTTCATCTTCTTCAGGTGAGGCGGTCGATGTGCTGAACCGTTGCCTGGACGCGACAATGGACTGGATGAGAACGAACAAGCTGAGACTCAATCCTGATAAGACTGAGATGCTGCTGGTGGATGGTTTCTCTGGTCAGACGGTGGATACATACCCTGTCCTGGACGGGGTTACACTCCCCCTAAAGGAGCAGGTTCGTAGTCTGGGAGTCGTTTTAGACTCTTCCCTATCACTCAAGGCTCATGTAGCCTCGGTGGCACGGAATGCGTTCTACCAACTTCGGTTGGTAGCCCAGCTACGTCCCTATCTGAGTAAGGAGGACCTTACATCAGTGGTACATGCTCTGGAAACCTCACATTTGGATTACTGCAACGCGCTCTACGTAGGGCTACCTCTGAAGACGGTTCGGAAGCTACAGCTAGTGCAAAATACAGCGGCCAGACTGCTAACAAGAACCAAGCGGTTTGAGCATATAACACCTGTTCTGGCTCGCCTGCACTGGCTTCCAATATGCTTCCGGGCCAGATTCAAAGTGTTGATACTAACCTATAATGCCTTATACAGCGCAGGACCACGATATCTGCTGGAACGCCTCTCCCGATACGAACCGGCTCGTACACTACGGTCTACTACAAAGGCCCTCCTCCGGGTAGTAACAAGATCTAGGGCCTTCTCAGTGGTGGCCCCCGAATTGTGGAATAGTCTCCCCGAGGAGGTACGCCTGGCGCCGACACTATTATCCTTTCGGCACCAGGTTAAAACCTTTCTCTTCTCTGAGGCATTTTAATCTAAGTTAATTTGAGTAAATGTTGTAATTTTATTTAAGATGGTGTACTTTTATATACTTCTTGTATTAGATCCTGTAATTTTATTATGTTCACCGCCCAGAGAGCTGTTTGCTAGTCGGGCGGTATATAAGCTTAATAAAATAAAAATAAATAAATAAACCCTGTTCAGATCTTTTAAGTTCAGGTCTGTGGCTTCCTTTATGGAATCAATCCATCTCTTGTTTGGCCTTCATCTTTTTCTACTCCCTTCTATTTTCCCAGCATTATTGTCTTTTCTAATGAATCATGTCTTCTCATGATGTGTTCAAAGTATGATAACCTCAGTTTCATCATTTTAGCTTCTAGTGACAGTTCTGGTTTAATTTGTTCTAACACCCAATTATTTGTCTTTTTCGCAGTCCATGGTATGCTCAAAGCTCTCCTCCAGCACCACATTTCAAATGAGTTGATTTTTCTCTTATCCGCTTTTTTCACTGTCCAACTTTCACATCCATACGTAGAGATCGGGAATAACATGGTCTGAATGATCCTGACTTTAGTGTTCAGTGATACATCTTTGCATTTGAGGAGCTTTTCTAGTTCTCTCACAGACGCCCTCCCCAGTCCTCGCCTTTTTCTGATTTCTTGACTATTGTTTCCATTTTGGTTAATGACTGTGCCAAGGTATTGATAATCCTTGACAACTTTAATGTCCTCATTGTCAACATTAAAGTTACATATTTCTGTTATCATTAAATTATTCTTTTTGATGTTCAGCTGTAGTCCTGCTTTTGTGCTTTCCTCTTTAACTTTCATCAGCATTAGTTTCAAATCATTACTGGTTTCTGCTAGTAGTATGGTATTGTCTGCATATCTTAAATTATATTGATATTTCTCCCTCTAATTTTCATACCTCCTTCATCTTGGTCTAGTCCTGCTTTCCGTATGATCTGTGTATAGATTAAATAAATAGGGTGACAAAATACACCCCTGTCTCACACCCTTTCCTATGGGAAACCAATCGGTTTCTCCATATTCTGTCCTTACAGTAGCCTCTTGTCCAGAGTATAGGTTACGCATCAGGACAATCAGATGCTGTGCCACCCCCATTTCTTTTAAAGCATTCCATAGTTTTTCATGATCTACACAGCCAAAGGCTTTGCTGTAAAGCACAGGGTGATTTTCTTCTGAAATTCATAGCTCTGTTCCATTATCCAAAGTATGTTTGCGATATGATCTCTGGTGCCTCTTACCTTTCTAAATCCAGTTTGGACTTCTGGCATTCTGGAGAGCTTTGCGCATACCATGGACTGCAAAAAGGACAAATAATTGGGTGTGAGAACAAATTAAACCAGAACTATCACTAGAAGCTAAAATGATGAAACTGAGGTTATCATGTTTTGGACACATCACGAGAAGACATGATTCACTAAAAAAGACAATAATGCTGGGAAAAGCAGAAGAGAGTAGAAAAAGAGGAAGACCAAACAAGGGACAGATTGATTCCATAACGGAAGTGACAGACCTGAACTTACAAAATCTGAACAGGGTGGTTCATGACAGATGCTACTGGAGGTCACTCATTCATAGGGTCGCCATAAGTCGTAATCAACTTGAAGGCACATAACAACAACAAAAACCTGGAGGTTGGTTCTGCAGTGAAGAAACCTGCTCCTCTGGTCCGATGAGTCTCTTTTGTTAGTCTAATGGAGTGTCCAGGTAACCTAATGGGTCTATCAAGTGTCCATTAACTGGGCCAGGGAGATCCCATTGTTATGGAAACTCTTCAGGAGAGCCCCCATTCCTGGGGCCTAAGAGAGGATTGTGTTTTTAGTTGAGTCTGAAGAAAGGCTGGGAACTGGACACACGCAGAGAGGCTGGCTCCCTGCACCATGGCTTTAGGATGCCTCCTGTAAGCCTGATGGAAAGCAAGATCTATTGAACTGCTGATGCTTTGAACCCCTCCATCCAAAGCTCAGGTTGGGATGTGTGTAAATAAATAAACCATATTTCATAAAGACACCAAGCTGACCTTCTTTCCAAGGAAACCAAACCCTGGGCAAGTGCAGGGACCCCGGGAGATCTGTCACCACTCAGAGATTGGGGTGGTGTGCAACACTGGTGTCAGGTGTGGGACTGAATTTACTAGAAGAAGCACTAGGTATGCCTGAGTCAAAATGGACGGAGAACCAGCAACCCTCCTGGAAGAGATAAAATTGATAAAACAAAACAGACTGAGAAAGATCTCCAGGAGGACCAGTAGCAAAGTGTTCCTGTATTTCCCCTTGACATTTTTTCAGGATACCCGTACACGTGGTGATTTTTGAAATCACCATGTGTAGACACTTTCTCAAGAGCAGCTATACCCAGGTACAGGGGGCTTTTACCTGGGTACAGAGTAACATGTGAATACCCCCCTTTTTTCAGGATACCTGTACACGTGGTGATTTTTGAAATCACCATGTGTAGACACTTTCTCAAGAGCAGCTGTATCCAGGTACAGGGGGCTTCTACCTGGTTACAGAGTAACGTGTGAATACCCCCATTGCCTTTGACATATCATGGAACTTGAAGGAGCTTCTGCACCTATCTGCAGGTGCCAATAATTGCCAGTCATGCTGATAAGTTCGATAGCAGCAGATACAATGATTTTCATGCAGAGCATTGCAAACAGAGCTTTAGAATGGCTTAGCTGTATGTTAAATGAACCTTTGAGCAGTCCTATTATTTCACACAGACATTATGCCAACCATGAGAGCTCAAAAGAGCAGGAAGAGGTAAGCTGTGGCTCTTTCTTTTCCTCCTCTGAGTATAGAAGATTTAGTATCAGAGGATATTAATTACATTTGCATATTGTGTCCGTAAGACAATGTAAGCATGGAAGAACAAGCAGAATCCTGTCAACAGTGGGGATATGCCAACCCTCATGTGGAAAATTCCAGGCCAGGATTCTTCTCTTCTTTTTTCAGTGGTTGGAAGGAAATAACAGACAGCATAGTAAGAATAGGGTTGAGAACTAATCGATAATAACATGTCGCACTCTTAGCAGGGCTATAATGTTATAGCTAAGAACTTTTCTTCCATCAGCCTAAAACTCCAGTGAGATCTGGTGGGAAGCCCACTTCTCATATTAGTCACAAAGACCATAAAGTGAATCTTCACATGACAGATATTTTGTGTGCTTGGTGGACTGCAATGCCATCATCCCAGAAACGGGTTGTATTCAAAGTAATGCCAAGTCAGGGTCCCTTCAGCACAAAGATTATCACTAGCACAATGGAATGTCTCCCCTCTCATTCCCTGCATGCCCCCTAAATCTGTTCTAGGTGTTCCTCCAAACCTCCAGAGCAGATTTGGGGAGGGTGTGGGGTATGGATGGGGAGAGGACGAGGCATTACCATTGTGCTAGCAATAATCCTTGCACTGATGAAATTAGTTGAGTATCACCCAGTAAACTCATTGCTGCTTACCAGGATGCTGTGGGGGCAGCAGGGTGGTCAGGGTTTCACAGGTGCACCAGCAGAATCTAACTAGTGCTTCTGCCATTTTATACGCACAGCCCCAACCTTGCATCCGCTCTGTCCTGTCTCAATAAATGGAAATGATACCACTCCTCAGGAGAGGGGTAGCAGAGAACCAGCCACCATGCCAGCCACTCCTGCATAGAGCTTCCCACTATATGAGGGTTCAAGCAAACATGAGAATGGTGACCATCATCTTTCATACAAACCTACCTTGGCACTCAGGTTTAAATCGAATGACCAGCACTGTGGCAACCAATCTAATATTAGTGCCATGGAAGATTGTGAAACATAGGAAGCTGTTCTATACCAAATCAGACCATTTAGCTCAGTATTGTCTACTATCACTTTTCAGAGTTCGCTTTCAGGTTTTCAGAGAGGGGTCTTTCCCAGCCCAACCTGAAGATGCTAGGATTGAACCTTCTACATTCAAAGCACATGCTTACCCTGAGTTGTTTCCTTCCTTAAATTATCTGCTTTTGATACCATCGACCATGGTATCCTTCTGGAGAGACTCGCGGAGTTGGGAGTCGGGGGTACTGCTTGGCAGTGGCTCCGCTCCTACTTGGCGGATCGTCTCCAGAAGGTAGTGCTTGGGGAGCATTGCTCGATATCCTGGACTCTCCATTGTGGAGTCCCTCAGGGATCGGTTCTGTCCCCCATGCTTTTCAACATCTACATGAAGCCTCTGGGTGCGGTCATCCGGAGTTTTGGAGTGCGTTGCCATCAGTATGCTGATGACACGCAACTCTATTACTCCTTTTCATCTTCTTCAGGTGAGGCTGTTGATGTGCTGAACCGTTGCCTGGCCACGATAATGGACTGGATGGGAGCTAATAAACTGAAACTCGATCCAGACAAGACTGAGACGCTGTTGGTGAGTGCCTTTTCCGCACAGATGGAGGATGTTCATCCGGTTCTGGATGGGGTTACACTCCCCCAGAAGGAACAGGTTCGTAGTTTGGGGGTTCTCTTCGATCCTTCCTTGTCACTTGAGGCTCAGGTAGCCTCGGTGGCTCGGAATGCGTTCTACCATCTTCGATTGGTAGCCCAACTACGCCCCTATCTGTGCGGTGACGACCTCGCCTCAGTTATTCATGCTCTAGTGACCTCTAGACTGGATTACTGTAATGCACTCTACGTGGGGCTGCCCTTGAAGACGGTTTGGAAGCTGCAGCTAGTGCAAAACGCAGCAGCCAGACTGTTGACGAGGACCAATCGGTCCTCACATATTACACCTGTTCTGGCCCGCTTGCACTGGTTGCCGATTTGTTTCCGGGCCAGATTCAAGGTGCTGGTATTGACCTATAAAGCCTTACACGGTGTGGGCCCACAATACCTGATGGAACGCCTCTCCCGCTATGAACCTACCCGTGCACTTCGTTCGACATCTAAGGCCCTCCTCCGAGTACTGACTCATTGAGAAGCTCGGAGGGTAATGACAAGATCCAGGGCCTTTTCGGTGGTGGCCCCCGAATTGTGGAACAGTCTCCCCGAGGAGGTACGCCTGGCGCCTACGTTGTTATCCTTTCGGCGCCAGGCTAAAACCTTCCTATTCTCCCAGGCATTTTAATGCATTTTATATATTTTAATGTTTTAATGTTTTAGTTATCTCAATACTGTTTAGTGTTATTATGTATCTGTATTTTATATCTAGTGATTTTTGTTGATTTATTGTATTGTATGTTGTACACCGCCCAGGGAGCCATTGGCTATGGGCGGTTTATAAATGAAATTAAATAAATAAATAAAATAATCTGAAGAACAGCAGATGGACACACAAGACAGGGGCTTCTCAGTCATGGCACCAGTCCTCCCTAATCTGTGGACCGCTGTCCTTAAAGAGGCTTGTCTGGCTTCATTGCAGCATGTTTTTCAGTGAGCAGCAATGACCAGACTTTCAGCAGCAATTTGGCTTGGAGACAAATGGTTTTTGTTGTCATCCTACTAATTTTAAAATGGTGTGATTTTGTATGTTGGCTGTGCCCTTTATGATTTATTCTGCTATGTTAATAATGATCTCTTGACTGTTTTTAATGTAATGATGTTAGCCACTTTCAGATTGAGAGACGGGACAGAAAGATTCTAATAGATGGGTGCATATGATACAATATGGGTTCAGTTTGCAGCTCAGAAACTGAATCACTTGTTGGTTTGGGCAAGGCACTGTTCAGCTATAAAGTGGGAATAACTGTAACCTCTCAAAAGGAGCCAGTGATAGAATCGTAGAGATGGAAGGGGCCTATAAGGCCATCGAATCCAACCCCCTGCTCAGTGCTGAATACAGTCCTGAAGCAACAGGTCAAAATCTACCCATCTGTTGGTCAGAGCCAATTAGGTAATTTGATACAGTAGAAATCATCTAGTGGGTGTCAGTTTGAAGAACAAAAAAATTGCTTTGGTCAAGCTGGTTGAGTAAATGTAATTGTCTAAAGAAGCAGTCCATAAAATAGTGCAAGAGAACAGCTGAGAGAGGATAGGATTGAACAGTGAAGAGAGGAACATAGGAGTTCTGATTTGCAGAACAAAGACAGGCTGTACATTCATTTCTAAAACAAATGAAGCATGAAATGGCTCTACCTCCATCAGTTTCTAATGAATGTCCGTGAAAACTGAAATATATATGTAGAATGAATGGAGGAAACAAACAACAATCCTTTAATTTCCTTTCTCCTATTTGTTTCTCATAGAAGAAATTCCTGAAACTGACAAGAGATATTGCATTGCATTGCTTAGCAAACTGATACCTATTGTTACATCCTGGAAACATTCTGTAGGGAAAGGGGAATCTTGAAGTGCTCTGAAACTGACAAGGCAAGAAAACTGTCTGAGCCAGAGAACAATGCAATGAGAGGCTTAGATAATGCCAGCCTTTTAAAAACTCCTTATAAAATGGGGATCTGTTGTCTAATTGTCTGAAACTTGGCAGTTTCAAGAAGTATTAGAACATTTGAACGTTTAAACTCCAAAGTTATAGGCAACAGAAAACAGGCTGGTTCTCCACTGTAACTGATGTAGAACCAAAAACAAATTTTTAAAGACCCAATGAAACAGTAACAAAAGAGAAATTAAATAAATGAGAAAATAAGCAATGGAAAATGGAACAATCAGGGCTGTCAGAAATGGAAAATGAATAAAATTACACACACACACAGTGCACTTCTCTAAAACTAAGGGTTGCTAGCCCATAAAGGTCTAAGACAGGGCTGGGGAACCTGTGGTTCACCAGATGTCTGCTGGACTCCAACTCCTATCATTCTTGACCATTGGCCATGCTGGAATTTGGAGTCCCATCACTTCTGGAGAGTTACAGGTTCCCCATCCCTGGCCTTGGGGATAGTTGCAGAAATCAGCATTTTTTCTGGTTAGTGTGTGAAGCTATTATTGGCCATCATCAAGGAGCAGCACCTAAGGAATGGGGAGGGTCATTACTGGGAGGCAAGTGGAGTTAGGAACTGCCTGAATGGGACAGTCAAGCATCTGTCATGCCAATGGCCAAGAGACCAGGCTCTGTGCAATGGACACAGAGGAGGATGAGGTTTTAGCTCTGTCCTTGGGGGAAGAACTGCCAGGACCATTTTCAGGACACTCCCAAATAATGGGCCCAGCCATACTACCTTCCTCTGATTCAGAGGAGGAGTATCCCGTGGTGCCCTTGTCTTCCCATCTATATAGAATGCAAAGGCTGTTAAATAAGGCCAGGGCCCTTTAATAACCAGCCAGTTCTTCTAGGGAGGTGAGGCTTACTGAACTATAGCCCAGATAACATATCTAAGATTTGAGTTTGCATAGCTCTTCCATCAGCACCCTAGGTGCTCTCCAAGGTCCTACAGGGATGCTAAACCCCTGCCTTAAGCTTTTGAAAGGATGCTGCTTGGCCCCAAGCTCCCATAGGACAGGACTGCACCTTAGCTGGTGGACTGTGCTCAGATTTGTGGAAGAACTTGTGTTCCTAGTGGAACAAATAGTGCAAGCCTGATCTCTATCTACTGGAAATTGGATATTGACCCCTGAAATGTATCCCCATGGAGAAGGCTGTATTTGTTTCAGCTGCTAGTTCTCCAACAATAACAGCCTTGCAGTACTCTGTCTCAAATGAGAATTCAGTCATTCCCCTGAACCGAAATATATCTTTTTTTTCCTTGATAGTTCTGTTGTTGTATTTGGATCCAGTGGGTATTTTACATTTTCCACAGAAAAATGAGATGGAGCTTGGCACTCATTCCAGAAATAATATGTCAAGAGAGAAATATCAAGTCTAGCACCATGCCAGGGAACATTTTTTTTCTATGTGAAGGTTAAATTATAACTTCTCTGACAGCTATAATAAGGAACATAACACCTCTGAAAATTAGCAGGTTTTTTTAGTTCTTCCTTAACTGTTAAAAAGCGGTTAGCATTCAGCAATATTCCTAACTGTACACTCCACCTTTAGTGGAAAGTAACCTAGCTAGAATCAGTAGAAATTAAAAAGAGTGGCATGATACCCATTTCAGATTTAAATTGTCTTAAAGGGCTCATTCTTGTATCAGTTACTCTGGTATACAAACCTAGGAGGAGAAAAAGTCAAAGGGAGCAGTAGAAATACAGCAGCAGATGATGTGGAGTGGGGTTCACCCAACTTCTGGCTGGTTGCATGACTGCTGCTTACTGGGAGGTAGAAGCGGAAACTGGTGCAGTGCAAACACACCAGCGTGATCACTGGATTGGCTCCATCAGTGCATTTCCACCACACGGACCTCCCCCTCTCCCTCCCAGAAAGCAACAGTGACCCACCTGCTGAGAAGCTAGCATAGCAGCTCCATCCCATCTGGCAAACGGCTTAGTAGGACCTATCCAGTAGGATGCATTTGTGTGGTCCCCCCCCCCAAATTTCCTGCTACTCCTTAGGTAGCCCTGGAGTTCAAAGTTTTGGGAATCATGGCAAAGGAATTGTTAAACAACCACAGTAGATTAGTCTCTGAGTTTGAATTTTGACCTCAGAAAGTCTGCCAGTTCTTTTGCATGTTAAGAAAAAATGTCTCATTTCTAAAGCTTATGACTTAGCAAGGAGGAGTGAGTGAAACCAGCTGGGGTGAAGGGTGAACCTTTCCTGCCAGCAAGTCTTATTCCCCCTGCTTCCAATCTATCTGGCCAGTGATAGCACTAAAAAAAAAAACTTGCTCCCCTAATATTTATTCAGATTTGTTACCTGCCCTCAGTAAATTATTCTGGAGTCACCCCTGTCAAGGGCACATTAACAGACATACTCAGTGGTAGCTCCCAGGTTACAAAATCCCCTCCAACAGAAGCTCATTTGGACCTGATATTTGCTATCTTCCAGAGTCATTGCAAAACGTTCGGGATTATATTTCTTTAGCTTAGTACATTTATATCTTTCTTCCATAAAACTCAAAGCATTGAGCATAAGGGTCCCACACAGTCTCCCATCCATTTGCTGCCTCCAAGGTCTTCATGCCATGCCCTAAGTCCTAAATGGCTAGTGATAAGGATAATGATAGATTTGATAAAGAGCCCAGGAGCTATGTTTTTAGGTGGGGGAATGGCACCTGACAATCAGTAATGAATATCTTGAAAATCATGTTTGTTCATAGAAGCAGGAAAATATGCATCTGCATTTTCTGGGGAATTCTGGGTTCTTCAGATGCTTGCCTGGATCACTCAATGGGAACATAGGAACACAGGAAACTGCCTTATACTGAGTCAGACCACTGGTTCATCTAGCTCAGTATTGCCCAACCCTAACTGGCAGCAGCTCTCCAAGATTTCAAGCGAGGTTCTCTCACACCCCTACCTGGAGATGCCGGAGATTGAACCAGGGACAAAGTACATGCTCTACTCTTGAGCTGTGGCTCTTCCCCAACATCATTGCAATCCCCAAAGTTAGCTTGTTCAACGTTGGTGCTCTTCCCTCCAATGTACAGCTACACGGCAGCATTAGATTGGATTGATGCTAGGGGCAGACCACGTCAGGTTAGAGGAACAAGGGATAGATGCGTAATATCCATCCCCTGTTCTGGGTCTGCCCAAACCCAGAAGTCAACTGGGAGATGCAGGATTCCTACCGACCTTCGACTGCTGCTGTGTAATGCCAGGTCTGTAACGCAAAAAACATCTATCCATGATATGATTCTGGATGAGTGTGCAGACCTGGTGTGTATTACGGAAACCTGGTTGGACGAGGCCTCAGCACCCATTCTTGGGGCCATGTGTCCACCAGGTTTCCATTATGCGCAGCAACCGAGGGTCGGAAGGCGGGGAGGGGGTGTGGCAGTCATCTACCGGGAGTCTCTGGTCTTCACCAGGCCTCCGCTCCCAAGGACCAAGTTTGTTGACTGCATGTACTGGAGGTTGGGCCCGAAGGGCAGTTTAGGGATCCTGCTTGTGTACCGCCCACCCCGCTGCACGGCAGACTCCCTGACCGAGGTGCTTGAGGTGGTCTCGGATGTACGAACGCTGTCCCCAGAATTGTTAGTATTGGGAGACTTCAACGTGCATGCCGAGACCACTCTCATTGGAGCCCCTCGGGATTTCCTAGAAACCATGGCTTCTTGGGAACTGTGCCTTAGTAATACTGAGCCCACACATGTAGCCAGTAATGCTCTCGACCTTGTATTTGTCCTGGGAGTGGAGGGGAGTGGTCTGAAGTTGGGGGCTATTTCTTCGACCCCTATGTCATGGTCAGACCACTATCTGGTGAACTTTGTTCTCTCAATGCCACACACCCTCCGCAGGGGCAAAGGACCTATTAAAATGGTCCGCCCCAGGCGCCTGATGGATCCTGATGGATTCCTGACTGCCCTTGGGGAATGGGAACCTGCTGAAGGTCGCCTGGTCGAAACACTGGTGACGGAATGGAATGAGGGAATCACCAGTGCATTAGACCAGGTGGCTCCGAAACGTCCTCTCCCCCTGAATAGAACTCAGACAGCACCGTGGTACACACCCCGGTTGCGTAGTCTGAGACAGGAGGTGAGACGACTAGAACGCCGGTGGCGGAAATCCCGTTCTGAAGATGTCCGAACACAGGTTAGAGCAGCAATAGCTACCTACCAGGTGGCAATAAAGGCAACAAAGAAGGATTTCTTTGCTGCCTCTATTGCATCCGCAGAGTGCTGTCCCAGGAAGCTGTTCCAGGTGGTCCGAAGCCTGGTCGGTCCAGTCGCTCAGGAACCCCTGGAATTCTAAGGCTTCCTGTGACAAATTGGCAAAGCACTTTGCGGATAAAGTCGAACACCTAAAGAACTCGATTCCGTACGCCGTGGATGCGGTAGATGATCCTGAGTTGGCCAGCTGCAATCCGGTTTCATGGGATCTGTTTCGGCCTCTTCCTTCTGAGGATGTGGACAAGGTACTTTCAACTGTAAAGCCTACCACCTGTCTGACTGATCCTGGCCCATCATGGTTCCTTGTGAACTGTAAAGAAAGATTGGGCAAAGGGATTAGGGCGGTGGTAAATGCATCCTTGAAGGAGGGTGTAATGCCACCGGCCCTCAAGGAGGCAATTGTAAGACCTATCTTGAAAAAGTCCTCCTTGCATCCCCAAGTTTTGAACAACTTTTGCCCTATTTCGAATTTACCATTCTTGGGCAAGATCATTGAGCGAGTGGTGGCAAATCAGCTGTCAGCACACTTGGAGGAAACGGATTATTTGGATCCATACCAATCGGGTTTCAGGACTGGACATGGTACTGAAACAGCCTTGGTCGCTTTGGTTGATGATATGAGGAGGGCTATGGATAGGGGAGAATTCACCTTCCTTGTCCTCCTGGATCTCTCAGCGGCTTTTGATACCGTTGACCACGGTATCCTGTTAGATCGCCTGGGAGGGTTGGGAATAGGAGGCACTGTTTTACAGTGGTTCCGTTCCTTTCTCTCTGACAGGCATCAACAGGTAGCATTGGGTGATGAGATTTCAGACCCTTGGCCTCTCACTTGTGGAGTGCCACAGGGTTCTATTCTCTCTCCCATGCTATTTAACATCTATTTAAAACCGCTGGGTGGTATCATCAGGAGATTTGGTCTGCGGTGTCACCAATATGCTGATGACATGCAGCTCTATCTCTCGTTTAAATCTTCATCGGAGTTGGCTGTAGGACCTTGTCCAAGTGCCTGGAATCCGTGAGTGGATGGATGGGAAGAAACAGGCTGAAGCTCAATCCTGATAAAACCGAGGTACTGCTTGTGGGTGACAGGGGAAAGTTGGGTATTGTTGACCTGGAACTCAATGGGGTAAGATTGCCCCTGAAGGATCAGGTCCGCAGCCTCGGGGTTATTCTTGACTCCAAGCTGTCCATGGAGGCTCAGATTTCGGCAGTGAGCCGGGCAGCTTGGTATCAGTTACACCTGATACGGAGGCTGCAACCCTACCTCCCTGCTCATCAGCTCCCACTGGTAGTGCATGCCCTGGTCACCTCTCGACTGGACTACTGCAATGCGCTCTACGTGGGGCTACCCTTGAAAACGACCCGGAAACTACAGCTGGTACAAAATGTGGCGGCCCGTTTACTTACAAATAGCCGCCGCCGTGATCACATTACGCCGGTGTTAGTTCATCTACACTGGCTTCCAGTTGCTTTCCGGGCCCAATTCAAGGTGTTGGTATTAACCTTTAAAGCCCTATACGGTCTTGGCCCAGTTTACCTGAAGGAGCACCTCCAGTACCACCAACTTAGCCGCCTGACTAGATCAGCCACGCAGGGCCTTCTCTCAGTACCACCAACGAAAACAGCTAGGTTGGTGGGAACTAGGGAGAGGGCATTTTCAGTGGCGGCCCCCACTCTCTGGAACTCCCTCCCGTTCGATCTTCGACATGCCCCTTCCCTGGATGCATTCCACCGAGCATTAAAAACCTGGCTCTTTGGACAGGCCTTCGGGACCTCCGGGGTGGGCTAAGCTTTTATTACTATTACTGAATGCCCGTTGTTTACATACTGTTTTATGCTGTAATTTAATCCTTTATTGTCGACTGTATTGTATTGCTATGTATTTTAAATTGTATTTTAAATTGTATTTTACTGGAATTTAATTGTGTACGTCGCCTAGAGTGGCCTTGGCCAGATAGGCGACACAAAAATTAAATTATTATTATTATTATTAGACATGCTCTTCAGCACATTGAGTTCATGTGGAATGATTGTGAAGCCAAACAGGACTGGCTGCTGATTTGCACAAACTAGAATATGCCCCTGCAATCTTCTGCACTGTGCAAAGATTTTATGGCAAGCGTGTAGGGCAGCCATCCCGACCTTAAAGCCCTCTAAATGTTTGGGGCCGCAACTTTCATAATCCTTGACCATTGGTCTGACTCATGTGAGTATCAAGGTCTTGAGCTTTGGTGTGTCTGTGTACTCTTGCTTAGTTTTTGCTCCTGTTCCCTGGTCTGTCCTCCAGCCCTGACTTGCTCTTCAGTCCTTGCTTCTTGACACAGCTTGCCCTGTGATTCCTACTTACACTTTGATCTTGGCTGGTCCCATGGCTCTTACTTCCCAGATCACCCCAGACAGCTGCCTCTAGCCCAGGCCTACACTAGTTCACAGGAAAATTTCCCTGGCGGTAGAGTTTGAAAACTACAGCATTGCCACATTTGGCAGTGGGGTGGTGGTGGCGATGATGGCTATCATTGAAATTTTAAAATGACTTTTCCACATTGCCTACATGCACTAGTGTGAAAAAAGCACCATTTATTAAAAGGACACTTTCCTACATGATGATGGTTTCCATGCCACTGGCTTCCCAGGATATGTTTTCATAGCAAAATAGATACTCAAGTGGCCTTAAATGTGATGATGTACATGTACACTTTTTTCCCTATATGGAAAGTACAAAAGAGATACATGGATGTGGGGAAATGACCAAGAGCACAATTAAAGCAACAGTGTATAGCAGGCATCTGAAAATCTGCTAAGCAAAGGCAGGTTTTGATAATATTCAACAGGGGTGGGCAACCCATGGCCCTCATGTGGCCCTCAGCTGCTCTTCCTGTGCCCTGCCAAGCCCCAGGAAGCCTCATTGATGCTTCCTCACTGCCCAGCTGCTCAGTCATAAACTGGACAGCAGGGGAAATGTTGCTGTTCCCACATGCAGTTTGCAAATGTTGCTGTTCCCACACTTGTGTATCTCTGCTGCGAGCAGAGGCTTTAACTTGCTAACAGCAGCACAGGTACAGTAATCGTCTGCATTTAAATGGGGAGATAGATATGCAGTGATTGTTCTCCCCTTTCAACAATTTCTCCATGAGTGTGTGTATACATGTGTATGTGTGTTGTCCAACCCTGAGTTACAACAAAGAGAAAAACTATAATATTGTTGCGCACACCCCAGTCTCCAAGCAGTGCAAGACTTCCAGGGGTTCCAGTGCTTACCTAGGGTTTGGTTGGAGACTGTGGTGTCTTTATGATATATGGTTTATTTTCACTATACAACCTGACTGTAAGATGGTGAAGTTCTTACCATCAACACCCCAAACAGATCTTGCTTTCCCATTAGGTTTCTAGGGGACTCCCCAAAGTCACAACTTCGGGTTCATCACACAGAGTAGTCAAGCTTCTCTGTGTCTTTCCAGCTCCCAGTTTCACCTCAGCACACACATACTGTACCTCCTGGCCCCAGGATGGCAGGGGCAATCACACTCCTGCCAGAGTTCCTATAGCAACAGGGCTTGTTTGGACCACATCTTTGGGTATGTAGATCAGCCCACAAAGTGAGCAAAGAAACTGGCTTGGCCAGGAACTGGTTTGACTAATCCCTCAGGTCTCTTTAATAGAAGCTGCATCTTTTACAGGAGCAAGATTATGGGCTGGGAGGAGACTCACAGATTTCATCCAGACTAACCCCACAATCCTATAACAATATTTTCTAGTATCCCCCTGGTTCTCTTTATCCCTTGTGTTCTTGGCTATTTTGTTCCCAGCTGCAAAGTTGGAAACATGACTACTTGAAAAACATTTGAAGCTGAGAAGGAGGTACAGAGGAGCAATAAAGTCTGGAAAAACCGCCACTTGTTCCTGTATAGTAAGACATCTAACATTGCTGTTATCACTTCAGTATTACAAGAAATGTTAACCTTGGTCTTTAACTTTATTTCCCTACATCCGCTCTGTTTTAGCAGCCACAACAACTACTAAGGCACCATCAAAAAGAATCTATAAAAGTGGTGATTTTTTTTTTCCTTCTCCAGAAAGAAAAAAATTCCATTCAAATTCTGGGGTGGCTCCTCCAGATCAATGTCATGCATAAAGGCAGAATACATTTAGAACAGCCTTCCCTGACCTGGCTATATGGATAAACAGGGGTTCTTTTTACATAAGGTTCATATAGCTGGAGACTACAGGGATGGCAGGGAAGCAAGGAATTTGGGCAGCAATGAGGTTAGCTATTGGTGATTATGTTGCAAACAATAAATCCGTGTCAGGAGAGTTTTTCTTTCCATCTCAGGAAATACCTGGGAAGCTGAGAACCACCAATGAGGTCAGTTGTCTCAGCCTCCTGTTGGTTTCATGTTTATTTAAAGGACCAACAAATTAAGCCAGCAACATGTTGCAGCATTTCATTAAAAGCGCTGGGCCACCATGTGCAGCAAGCTTCTGATGCATTTATTATATATCTCCTTGCTAGCTGCCTGTTCCCCTCTGTCTTTGCATCCCCTCTGGCTCTCCTTTTGTACTCTGTGCATTCTCAGCTCTTTCCCTTATTGCATCCCAGCCCCTATGCCCTCATCAATAGCTATGCCAAAGAATATATTACAGCCAGTCTCCTGTGTTTAAAACTCTTACAGCAATTGGAAGCAGAAAGTGCAATCTCAGTGCAGAGCCCTCTGAAATTACCTCTTAAATTCAGTGGCAGCCCTGTGTCCTGATATCATATGGGGATTGACCAGCCGATCCATTGCTCATCAGTGACTGGTGGTTGAGGCCACAGGCAATATAAGTGAGGGCTGGAATCTGATTGTTCTGGGGCTGCTGTGACATCCCAAAGATCAGAAGATACACAGACCAGGTACTCTGTTTAAACTCTTGCCTGAAATCTTTATTTAGCTCAGAGAGTCTTCCTTATATCATTATGCAGTGTTATATTGGTGAAAATGTTTTCTTCCCCAAGTACTGTTTACAGGAATTTTCACCAGCCAAGTTGCTGATTGCTTTGCTAGCTCTTCACTGCCTATTTAGCAAAAGATTATCTCCCTTAGCCATGAGAAATGAAAAGGTTTATGGATGTTAGTTCTTCCATTAAGTAGCTAATCTGACATCCCTAGGAGAGAAGATTTCAAGAGGAAATATCCCTGAAAGACATGGTGTTTGGGGCATTTAACATATCCACCCATATCCTGGCAACTAGCTGTTTATCATATGTAGAAAGTGTTTATAGTGAAATACCCTCTGTGAATCAATCACAAATGATGTCTACATAGAGTGGGATAGCCAACATGGTGCCTCCCAGATGTTGTTGGACTCCAACTCCCATCACTCCTGATCATTGACCACACTGGCTGGGGCTCATAGGAACAGAGTCCAACAACATCTGGAAGGCACCATGTTGGCTATCCTTGATATTGTTGTTGTTATGTGCCTTCAGGTCGATTACGACTTATAGCAACCCTATGAATCAGCAATCTCCAAGAGCATCTGTCATGAACCACCCTGTTCAGATCTTGTAAGTTCAGGTCTGTGGCTTCCTTTATGGAATCAATCCATCTCTTGTTTGGCCTTCCTCTTTTTCTACTTCCTGCTGTTTTTCCCAGCATTATTGTCTTTTCTGGTGATCCTTGATATAGAGGTTGCAAATTATTTCCTAGATGGAAGTGCTTTTTGGTGAATACCATATATCAACTGGCACATAGGGCAGTGCAGGGAGTCCACAAAGTCTCATTTCTGAAAAGCATATTTTCAATTTTCCACACCATTGTACTGTGCGACTCTTACTAGGTTTTACTACATTGATCACTTTAATGGGTGACATGAGCATTGGGATGACAGCAAGATCCACCCTGGGAGGAAGGGGAGGATATAGAACAAATAATATGATGAGGGCAGGTCTGAGACCCAACCAGCAACCTAGCCTTTTTTCATCATCATGGCAGAGGTAACAGCGGCTTCCTCCACCTGCTCCATCCTCCACAGAAGGCACTACTGATGCGGCGGCATGAAAATGGGTCAGGAGAGACCAGAGAGTCTGGAGGACAACAGAGTTTGGTCCCTTACCCCAGCTGAGTTGCTCTCCATCTCAGCGGAGCAGTTGCCTCTTGTTTGTCACTGAGGCTGCCGAGGAGGTCTCAGCAAGCGGAGGGGCGCCGGAGGGCCGATTTATCCTTGGCTGCTGCTGCTGTGACTCCACTCTTTGGGGAGCTTTTTCCTTGCAGAGAGGGGTGACACGAGGGAGACCGGTCTGCAGGTATGCCATCTCCAGCATGTGGGGGAGATGGTGGTGGCTCTCGGCCTGCTTCCCACGTTCATCTTTGTTACCTACTACCCCAGCACTACCCCAGCAGGACTCTTCTGGAGGCGCCAGTGCTATTGGTCACTCGATGCCGTGGCTTGAGATTGGGCCACCAGGGAAGAGCTACGGCGGGTGGTTAGTGGAGACTGGTGGAGTTTAAAAGGACTTTTTGTTACTAGAAGAATGAGACAGTGATTAACACCATGGGTGGGGTGGTTCTAGTAGCTAAGTTGAAGTTGATTGATTGCTAGAATATAAAACATCATAAGAAGTTAACAGTGCAAAAAAACTGTATAAAAAGTTAACAGTACAATAGACTGTATACTGATACATGGTCAATCTAAAACCAGTCTATAAGCTATGACAGTCGGGTTGGCACGTTTTTCGGTATTTAATGGCTGCATCACAAAAGCTCGCGACCTTAGTTGTAACTAAAGGATTTTTATCAGCTAGAAGATATTGTACATAGAAAACGGCATCTCTACCTGGGAATTTCTGCAGTATGGGGGTAATTAATCGGCATCGGAGGTCATGATAAAGAGAACATTCTAATAAAATGTGGCCCACAGTCTCTACTGCGCCAACATCGCATGGGCAGTAACGTTCTGCGAATGGGATTTTTTGGTATCTGCCCTCTAAAAGTGCCGATGGTAGGGCATTGTGTTTGGCCAGCGTGAAGGCTTTCCTAAGTCTGGGGATGTATAGGAAGGCCAGATAATGCGCAGGAGTAAAGGTTTTTGTAGAAAGGCAAGAGTTGGAGATGGAGCCAGCAAGAGGCAAATGGTTTTGCAATTCTATATTGAATATTCTTTGGGTGATAGCCGATTTCGCTTTGAAAAAACCACCCGAGAGGACACTAGCAGGAGAAAAGCCTAAAGATGAGAGTTTGGTGAGTAGTGATTTCTTCCATTTTGACTGAAACGCATCAGATAACACTAGTGGAGCCAAACCAACTGGTAGAAGATCAGTTTAAGCCAGTACTTAAACTTGAGCACCCACATACGACCTCGTAGGTTTTTTCTCTATTATTGTTGTATTATTTCACTTGAAATTGTTTTTGCCATTGTTTGACTTGCTGTAAGCTATTTCATATGCAGTTTGTTTTTGTTTTCCTTTTTGTACGTCACTTTGTGTCCTAATTTTGGAAAAAAGTGACTAACAAATGCTATAAATAAATAAATAATAAACAAATAAATAAATAAGATGGACTTATGTGGGCTGTAACTGAGTTGATAGTTAGTGTGCATGTGTACAAGCACATACAAACACACAATCACTTGCATGCACACACATGTTGGAGAATTTTTTCTCCATTGGGATCTTTTGCTGGGGATCCTTAAAAAAAAATTGAAGACACAGGCTTGAAGCAAAAAGGTAGGCCTTTATTCTTTACAAGCATATGCATATGCACATGCAGGGTCAGCCCCCCAGAAACATCCAGGAGAGACTGCACTGAGGCACTGTGTGCAAGCTCTTTTACAGAGTACAGTTACAGCATGTGACAATTTTTTTACCAATCTCATGAGTCCTTGCCTGCATAACATCACAGTTCCTCCTCTCTACAATCGTTCCAAACCAATCAGAACGCATTAGCTAACTCCAGTGGTGATTCCAAGATTCTGTCAATTTCGTTAATGTCTCCATTGTCCTACTGTCTTTTCAAGACTAATGAATTTTAGGACTAGTTGGAACAGTTACTATTGTGAATATGCTTTCAAGCATACTAGGTACATTCCATATGCCATTGTTTCCTGATCAGTCAGGCTGACCCAGGTACATCTGAAATATTTGGACAAGTTCCCTGTGTTAAGTTTGCCTCAACTCAGGGTGTTTGGGAATGTCTGAGCACCCCCAGTTATATTCCTTTGCCATAGGGCTTCTTATGTCCTTATATTTTCTCAGAAATCCCATTTCTTTACTTATAAAATACACAACTCATAGAGGATTTTGTTTAAACCCCTGAGCTACATTGTGAAACCACACAGACAAAGGAAAACTGGATGACTCTGGCTAACTAGTATCTTTTCAGCCTCAGAAATATAGAGGAGGCAGGCCATCCCAGAGTACCCTTTTCTTAATGAAAACACACTTATAAAATTATAAATATAATATAATACCCTGGGTTATTTTTAAAATCATTATTACATCTGACTATTTCTCTTATTTAAACATTTAATAATTATTACAGACTTTTCCCCTAGGTGGCATTATAGCTTTACCCAAGAATCAAACATTGGCAATTCCTACTTATTACATCAGTCATAGCTTCTCTCACAGGTTAAACGCTCCTTGATTCCAAACAACAGAGTAATTAATCTCAGCCAGTCATGTACCGGCCAGGTCTTGGCAAAGAAACAGAAGGTCCCTGTGACCGCTGCCATTTGCAACAGGTTTTCTTGCTTACACGTCTGAATTAAATGCTAAGATTTTAGGGTCTTCTATGAGCCTGAATCTCAGGTCTTAACAGGCCTACAAGCCTATGCATAACTTCTTATGATTATAAATCATATACCTTCCTAATATCTATGATTATATATGTGTGGATATATAGAATTCCCCATTACTCACACACTCACACACTGGATCCTGCTAATGATTTAGCATGAAATATACTAGGGATGTCCCCTTTATATAGCGTTCATAGATTTCGCCGCGGCATTCGACTCAGTGGATAGAGAGTTGCTGTGGCATAAATTGGGGCAATCAAATATAGACAAACGATTGGTTTGGTTAATTAGGTCCCTTCATCACTCTAATTATTTAAGAGTACGTTTGGGTAGAAACGGAGCTCTATCACGTGAAATTCCATCCTTGAGAGGAGTGAAACAAGGATGCATTTTGGCACCTTTTCTTTTCAATTATTTCATCAATGATATAATTCCAACGCTATCTTCATTTAAGTTCTTCCCTCCATCAATTGGCAATAAAAAAATATCTGTGTTGCTATACACAGACGATCTGGCTCTATTCTCCCTAAATAAGATCGGTTTAAATAGAATGCTAGCTTGCCTAGAGGAATACTGCCGGAATAACAGCCTACAGATAAACCACCCAAAATCTAAAATTATGGTTTGCGGGAAGAACAGGAAGTCCAAAAACAAATGGTCCCTCAATGGCATCCCTATAGAGCAGGTCCAATCTTTCAAATACCTTGGCATAATACTTAATAATAACCTTTCATGGAAACCCCAGGCAGAGGTTATCAAATTAGGTAGTGCCAGAATAACAGGCCAATTAAAAAAGTTTTTCTTCACCCGAGGTGGACAGTTAATCCCCCCGATGATAAAAATCTTTATCGCTAAAGCCCTTCCTAAATTGTTATACGGGGCAGAAATTTGGGGTTATGCTCTTAAGCCAACTTTAGAACCCATCCAAAATTTATTTTTAAAACAGATTCTGGGCCTTCCCCGAGGAACGCCTTCTGCTCATGTAAGAGCCGAGACGGGACTCTCCACATCCGCAGCGAAAATAGATTGCGCGATATTAAGGTTTTGGAGGAAAATTATCCATCTTGATGAATTTTCAATTGTAAAATCTTGCTGGCAAGAACAAATACAATCTGGAGGCTGGGCCCATACCACACTAACGCTAATTAATTTTTATAACCTTTCCCCCAGTAATCTTCTAACCCTTTCTCCAAAGGACTTGAGAAACTGGATCTTTAATTTCCATGAGGTCCAGGATAGGCTCTATATAGTGACATCTCCTTTCTCGAGATGGTTTCCATCTTTTAAATCAAATCACGTAATTGCCTCTTATTTTACTATACTCACTAACCCGAAGATACGGAAAGTTTACACTGAAATCAGATTCCAGACTATGAAAACAGCTTTTTTGGAGGGTAGATATAATGGGATTCCAAGAACTGAACGTTACTGTATTTGTGGTAATAAGGAGACCGAGGATCTAGCCCACTATTTGTTAAAATGTCCTCTATATAATGCTCCCAGACACAAGTTTTTATCTCCCTTTATTAACTCTAGAGCTGGGCTTTCCTCTGATGTTTTAATAGCCGACTTGTTGTCAGATAACTATGGAGTAATCACTATGGCTATAGCCAATTTTGCTCTTGCTGCAAAGCATATTAGAATTCAATATTGCAAAACCTAATTGCATTGAATTTTAAATCGTTTTATCTCATAGGGAAGCCAACAAAATTGTGTACTACATTGTATGGTTTATCTCTATTTTATTTATTTTATGGAAACATGTATGCTATGGCCCATGGCTAAAAGCGAATAAAGTGTTGTACTAGGGATGTAAACGTCCGACCATTTCGGTTCTCTCATTTTCTCATTTTTACTATCTTAAATTCAGTTTCCCACATTTCTGTAGAAATTTGCTATTTTAAAAAAATCCTCATGAAAATTCTCCAGCATTTTCATGTGAATTTCTCCTCATAAACTCATTTTTGTAGGCAGTTTTCATTAATGTACATATTTTGCAAGCAATTTTTCATCATATAATGGATTTTATGTTGTTTTCATTCATATATTCATTTTTAGGCCATCTTTCCCCTGACATATGCATTTTTGTGAATATTGTTTAGCTGGCAAACTGCATTGTAAAATTCAAATAAGTGTGAATTTCAAAGGACAGCTGTGTTTTGATTCTCATATTGTTTCAGAAAGTGCGAACTGGATAGATTTGGCTTGAAATGTGAACTGGATCAAATTTCTCACCCATCCCTAGAATATACCCAGAAGTTCATCTGGCAGCTTGGGGACAAGGCTTAGATCTCATGAACAAAAGTCACAAAGGAATATTTAACCCATATTTTGCTGTACACTAACAAAATGTGAGCATGTCATATGTTAAGTCATAGACTTGTGATTGATTTTGATTTTGATTTTATTTTGATTTATTACAGTCAAGTGACCAGCATATCATACAAATACAATTGAAATGCAATTAGAAAACATCATTAAAAATACAATTAAAAGACATCATTAAAAATACAATTAAAAAACATCATTAAAACAGCGACCTTAGGGCTATATAAGCATACACAGACAATACCCAGGACTAGTTGAAAATTGGTTCTCAGGTCTATGTCGGCTGATTGTTTAACAATGACCTGCAGCAAGCAATATCAGCAGCACAGAAGCTCGCTACCTTTAAGAACATAAGAACATAAGAAGAGCCTGCTGGATCAGGCCAGTGGCCCATCTAGTCCAGCATCCTGTTCTCACAGTGGCCAACCAGGTGCCTGGGGGAAGCCCGCAAGCAGGACCCGAGTGCAAGAACACTCTCCCCTCCTGAGGCTTCCAGCAACTGGTTTTCAGAAGCATGCTGCCTCTGACTAGGGTGGCAGAGCACAGCCATCACAGCTAGTAGCCATTGATAGCCCTGTCCTCCATGAATTTGTCTAATCTTCTTTTAAAGCCGTCCAAGCTGGTGGCCATTACTGCATCTTGTGGGAGCAAATTCCATAGTTTAACTATGCGCTGAGTAAAGAAGTACTTCCTTTTGTCTGTCCTGAATCTTCCAACATTCAGCTTCTTTGAATGTCCACGAGTTCTAGTATTATGAGAGAGGGAGAAGAACTTTTCTGTATCCACTTTCTCAATGCCATGCATAATTTTATACACTTCTATCATGTCTCCTCTGACCCGCCTTTTCTCTAAACTAAAAAGCCCCAAATGCTGCAACCTTTCCTCGTAAGGGAGTCGCTCCATCCCCTTGATCATTCTGGTTGCCCTCTTCTGAACCTTTTCCAACTCTAGAATATCCTTTTTGAGATGAGGCGACCAGAACTGTACACAGTATTCCAAATGCGGCCGCACCATAGATTTATACAACGGCATTATGATATCGGCTGTTTTATTTTTAATACCTTTCCTAATTATCCCTAGCATGGAATTTGCCTTTTTCACAGCTGCCGCACACTGGGTCGACATTTTCATTGTGCTGTCCACTACAACCCCGAGGTCTCTCTCCTGGTCGGTCACCGCCAGTTCAGACCCCATGAGCGTATATGTGAAATTCAGATTTTTTGCTCCAATATGCATAATTTTACACTTGTTTATATTGAATTGCATTTGCCATTTTTCTGCCCATTCACTCAGTTTGGAGAGGTCTTTTTGGAGCTCTTCGCAATCCCTTTTTGTTTTAACAACCCTGAACAATTTAGTGTCATCAGCAAACTTGGCCACTTCACTGCTCACTCCTAATTCTAGGTCATTAATGAACAAGTTGAAAAGTACAGGTCCCAATACCAATCCTTGAGGGACTCCACTTTCTACAGCCCTCCATTGGGAGAACCGTCCGTTTGTTCCTACTCTCTGCTTTCTGCTTCTTAACCAATTCCTTATCCACAAGAGGACCTCTCTTCTTATTCCATGACTGCTAAGCTTCCTCAGAAGCCTTTAGTGAGGTACCTTGTCAAACGCTTTTTGAAAGTCTAAGTACACTATGTCCACTGGATCACCTCTATCTATATGCTTGTTGACACTCTCAAAGAATTCTAATAGGTTACTGAGACAGGACTTTCCCTTGCAGAAGCCATGCTGGCTCTGCTTCAGCAAGGCTTGTTCTTCTATGTGCTTAGTTAATCTAGCTTTAATAATACTTTCTACCAGTTTTCCAGGGACAGAAGTTAAGCTAACTGGCCTGTAATTTCCGGGATCGCCTCTGGATCCCTTTTTGAAGATTGGCGTTACATTTGCCACTTTCCAGTCCTCAGGCATGGAGGAGGACCCAAGGGACAAGTTACATATTTTAGTTAGCAGATCAGCAATTTCACATTTGAAATCGTAATATAAGGAGATTGGTTGGACAATAGGTATTTAGTATAAAATATAATATCCCTACCCGGAATTTTTTTTAATAGCAGGAAGATAAAGGAAACACGAAGGTCACTATAAAAAGTACATGCTAATAAAACATGACCCACCAATTCTACAACACCCGCCTCACAGGGGCACACTCGTGCTTCCAATGGGATTTTCTGGTATCTCCCGTCTAAAAGAGCCAATGGAAGGACATTGAACTTGGCCAGCATAAAAGCTTTCCTAAGTCTGGGAGTGGGAAGGGGAGCCAGGTATGTAGCAGGCCCTAAGCTGAATCTGAGACCGGGGTTTGGGACAGTTTGTGAGATATTTTTTTTTATCATTAATTTTATTCAAATTTTCAAACACAAAACAAAACAAAACAAAAAAGAAACAGATTAAACAATAAAATAAAATGTTGACTTCCAATTTGTCGCAGATCAGTTATAGGTCTATGATATATAACAAACCTGTCTCTTAATATATTACAAAATCACTTTCCTCCAGTAGTTATCTTAATTAATCATCAAATCTCATTAACATCACTTTATTCTTTCCGCAAAAAGTCAAAGAGAGGTTTCCACTCCTTGAGAAATATATCCATCGATTTTTCTCCAAATAAACATGTCAATTAATCCATCTCATCAAGTCTGCTAGGTCCAGTAATTTCAATAGCCATTTTTCCATTATCAGTGTTAATTCCATCTTCCAACTTCCATCCTTGCACCCATAATAATCTTGCTGTCATAGTCATAGTCATATAGTAAGAGTCTGATGGGAATTTCCTTCATCACAAATATTTCCTTGCCGTCAATTCTGAATGTGTTGCTGAAATATTGTTGTAAAGTCATATCTCTGTTCCTCTTTTTTACGAAATGCACTAGCACATCTCTTGAGAGTTTTTCCATTGTCACATATCTGGAATTAATTCTATAAATTTTCTCTTTTTCAAGTTCCATCAAATCATTCCAATCCAGAAATTCCATCGAAACATTGATAACTTTATCTCTGATATCTTCATCAATTTCTCCAGGGACAACGCCGAATTCCAAACAGTAATCTTTATCTCCAGGATCCACAAACTCCAAATATTTTTCCAGTTCCACACTTGATATATCTGTTCCAATCTCCAGGACTTGCATCCTCCCTTTAATTTTTGCCATAAAGTCCAAATCTTTTTCCAATTCCACATTTAATATATCTGATCCAATCTCCAGAATTTGCTCCTTCCCTTTAATTTCTTTTTCATCTTCTATTGCTTGTCCATCTGCTCCTTTTCTCATATAATCCTTTATTTCTTTCAACTCCTGTTTCACTTTACCAAATTCAGTTGCCATCTCTTGTCTACTCTGTCCCAGTTCTTGTTTCGTTATCTTAATCTCATCCATTATCTTCTGAAACATATCCAGAGGGGAAAACCCTTCCAGGGATACATCCAGGGTCTCTGCCACTTCTTTGATTGTCATTCTTAAAGCCAAAGAAAAAACCCTTCAAATTTCCAATATAGCCACAATTCCCAAGCAAAGAGTAATTTGCTTCTTTTTCCAGCAATAAGGGGGTTAATATTCCAGGCCTGTTGACATCATCTGGCCAGCACAGTTCTTATCTCCCGCACGTCCAAGAATGCAAAACAAATTTGGTTCACAACGCCGAACAATTAGTAACATACACAAACAGCAGATTCGTCTAAAGAAAGTAGTCCAAGAAAAAGTAGTCCCAGACATATATCAATCAAATAATCATCTAGATCAGATTTTCTCTTCGGGTAAGTTGCCCCTCATCCGTTTTAATCTTTATAGTTTCCAAATTCAGGCCAGTTTTTGCCATAAAAAATAAGATAAGCTTTTTAAATTTTCTTTCCTCCTCCTTAATTCCTTGTATAAAAGAGAGAAGTGTAACTCACCCAGGTATCTTGATTTCTGATTCTTAAACAAATCTCTTTTACTGTAGTAATTTAAGCCAAATGATAAGATTAGACAGAAGGAAGCTCGCCCGTTGTGGATCGTTTAAAAGAAAAAAAGTCTCGCTTTTTTCAGCCCAGCTTGCTGGAAGTCCTAACTCCGTCCTCGGCTGCTAGGTATGCCTTCTTTTCCCAGGGAATTCCTGATCGATTCCAGCCACCAACAGCCTAATGAAGTTTCTGTGGATAATCTTCGGTTCACCCTTGCCTGGGAGAACATTTACACCAGTCAAAGTTCCCTTTTGACTGATTTTAAACTGAAAAAAGCTTCCTCTGAGACAGAGCTCATCTCAGAGGCAGCCACAGGCGGAGCAATCCTTCCGGGAAGGGACAGTTTGTGAGATATGATTCTGAAGGTCAACATCTAGAATGCGCTGGAGGATGGCCATCTTCGCTTTGGAGAAACCTAATGTATGGATTGCTGCAGGTGAGAAACATAAGCCCAAGAGTTTTGAGCCCAGGGATTTCTTCCAGTTCGACTGATAGACGTCTGATAGAACAAGCAGAGCCAAACCTACAGGACAAAACAGCATTTTCAGCCAAAACTTTAACCTGAGCATCCATGCTCGAGCCTCCAACGAAGGAAGCCCCGCTTCTAATCGAAATGAGAAATTAGGAACACAAGATGGTGTACCCATAACGGACCGTAAAAATTTTGTTTGGACAGCTTCATAAGAAAGATACTTGGTATAAACAATAAACTGGGAGCCATATAATATCTGGGGAATAACTTTAGCCACGAATACCCGAATGACAGATGGAACGTGTTGTCCCCCTTTAGAATAGAAAAATGCGAGTAAGGCTTTCGAACTCCTATACGCATTTGCAATAACACTTTTAACTTGGGGGAGCCAGGAACCCGTGGAAGAAAAAGTAACCCCTAGATATCTATACGATGTTACTTGAGCTATGGGAAGCCCATTCAGGCGTCAACGATGCTGGACCCGCTTCCTTCAGAATGCTACTATCTTCGATTTGTCATGATTGACGACCAGAAGTTCTTTATCACAAAACTTTGTGAACTCCCTCAATAAGCAACGAAGGCCAGTACAAGAGAGAGATAGCAAAACTACATCGTCCACATAGAGAAGAATGGATATCGGCCTGTTTGCCAACATAGGATGATGGGAGGGTATTCGAGTCAGATTCTTGACCAAGGAGTTGATGTAAAGGTGAACAGTGTGGGAACTAAAATGCAGCCTTGTTTAACTCCTTTGAATGTGGAGATGGGCCTGGAAAGGTTGCCAACATTATTACATTTTATACGTAGCCATGTATTTTGATGTAGGCAACATAGAAGTGTTAGCAACTGTCTGTCAATGTTTGTGTTCCCTAGTTTTTCCCAGAGCCTGTCTCTAGAGATAAGGTAAAACGCAGACTTGTGTGATATTCTGCTTTTTGATTAGGGTAACTAAATTGTAAGCAATTTATATCTGTTATATAGATTGAGCAGAACTGAGTTGGATACAACCCTCTGTTATTGAAATGAATGGACCGAAGTTCATGTCCAGTCATCTCAATGGGTCTTCTCTGAGCATGACTAATAATAATAATAATAATAAAATTTTATTTAGCAGACGCCCATCTGTCCGACTGAACGGACACTCTGGGCGACTTACAATATAAAATACAATATAAAATACAATCTACTCATATACATAATCATCACATTATTAATATCATAACATCTCATCTGAAGACCATCTTACATTAATACAATGTAAAACCTAACCCACCCCAGAGATCCCATAGGCCTGCCTGAAGAGCCAGGTCTTCAAGGCTCAGCGAAAAGTCAACAGGGAGGGGGCATGCCGAAGGTCAAAGGGAAGTAAGTTCCAGAGGGTGGGGGCCATGATCGAAAAAGCCCTCTCCCTGGTCCGCACCAACTTAGCTGTCTTAGTCGGTGGGACCGAGAGAAGGTCCTGTGAGGCTGATCTTGTTTGGCGGCATATTTGGTGATACTGGAGGCGCTCCTTCAGATAAACTGGGCCAGAACCGTATAGAGTTTTAAAGGTTAAAACCAACACCTTGAATTGGGCCCAGTATACAACTGGCAACCAGTGTAATTCAATCAACACTGGGGTGACGTGATCGCGGCGGCGGGTCTGCTTTATTAAGCGTGCCGCCGCATTTTGTACCAGCTGGAGTTTCCGGACCGTCTTCAAGGGTAACCCCACGTAGAGCGCATTACAGTAGTCTAATCGAGAGGAGATCAGGGCATGTATCACTCGTGGGAGCAGATGTATGGGAAGATAGGGTCGCAGCCTCTGTACTAGATGAAGTTGGTACCAAGCTGCCCGGCTCACTGCAGAAACTAACATTGGATGTAACTCATAGATATGTTGGGTCCAGGCCAGTCTTAAACTATATGGCACATCAGGTGGGGAGTATGTTTTATACTGCCTTCCATTTGTTAGACTTCTGAATTATTTGTTTTTGAATGGCTTTTTACCATAGCACATTACAAGACTCAATTGCACAATTTACATGCATGCTTTATCCTGATCACGTAAGACATGCACACAAATGCACATACTCACAGACACAGTGTTTGCTGAATGGGAGCTGATATTATCAAGCTTTCCATTAATAATAAAGAAAATTAAACACAATGGTGGCCTCACAGGTTAGTACTGCAAGCTTCACAAATGAAGCTGAACTGTTTATACTGTTTGTTTGAGCTGCTGAGTGGATCGTTCAGTCGATAGCCTATAACAGTTGGTCTCTAAGCTTGGGGGCCCAGACGCTGGTCTGCCATTAAATCTGGCCCCAGGGTGAACAGTCAGCCTCCCTGAGAAGAACCATAGCTCAGAGGAAAGGGCCATAGCTCCATGATAGAGCATTGGCTTTGCATGCAGAACATCCCAGGTTCAATCCTGGGCATCTTCAGGTAGGGCTGGGAGGTAAACTTCTTTGAAATCCTGGAAAGTCTCTGTCAGCCAGTATAGACAAGATGGACTAATGATCTGACTCCTATGCTGAAGGCTCATACATTGAACCATTTTCTGGCCCTGCTTTATACAGAGTCAGATCATTGGTCCATCTAGCTCAGTATTGTCCATACTGATGGGCAGTGGCTCTAGCCCTGTAGCCAGGGTGAAGCAAATAGGTGCACCTCCCCCCAGAGTTGTTCTTTGCCCCACCCCCAGATTTTTTTTTATTTTTTTTTATTTGTGACATGACAATGACAGCCTTCATTTAAAGAATAACAACTTGTTTTAAGAATAGGACTCTCTGAAAAATTCAGTAAATAAGGCAGGGCGGGGGCATTACAAAAGCTTCATCTGGAAGAGCCTCCAAAAGTCTGATCACTGAAGATTTTCCCTGACTGATCACAATCATCCTATAATTACTTAAGTGTAATTAACTGGTGGGGGGGAAACAGCCTGAATAATGACATGACCCTTGAAGAGTTACATATTACATCTTTGTCTTATGGGCTAGAATTGGACTCCACCACTTAGACTTTGCTCTGCTTTTCACTTTCAATTGTGTTGTCTACCAAGCCAGTAATAAAGAAGCATGTTTGTTTGGCTGAAGTAAGAAGTAAGAGTTTGTTTATTCTGCAGTTATAATGAGTACAGCAGGATTAGATGCTTATTGCTAAAGGGAGAAATAAAAAGATAACTTAAAGTGATCTGGAAAAAAATCTACCCTAAGTTACCTTTTACCCTTTTAAAGCACTCACTATACTCACAATCATAGTGGGCATTTTTCTTCTTTTTCTTGAGTACATGCTGGCAAAGGATGAAAACAGCCCTAGAGGAATAGAAACACTGTTGTGTATCCTACAGTTAGTTGGCTGGATGACCACTCATGCCTAATTTCTGATTTTCCCAAAGTGTGCAGCTCAGTATAAAGCCTTTTCAGAGTTTCTGGGCAGAAAAATCAACCCGGCAACCAGGAAAAAAAATCCAATTACTTTCCACAATTAGTTTCCAATTGCTTAGTTTCCAATTCCTTTATATAGCAACTAGTTAAAAGATTTTCCTTTGATTGTCCAACAGGAAGGAAAATTTGAAGGTCAAGAACAAGGCTAGAAGGAGTTAACAACTTTCAGATCCCCTTGTTCACTGTATCCTTAACATATTTTTTTCTTATGAAACAAAAAATATGCCAGTCATTTAATTCTTGGAGTTCATACGAAATTTTCTGTAAACGTAAACTTTTCTTAGCCTATTATATGTAACTTTATACAATCCCTGCATGGAAGAGGAAGGTCCCCTGGCCTGGCCTTCACATCCTCTCTGCTGGGGGGGGGATTGGTTGGCACTATGCACCTCCCCCCAAAAGATGACCCCCTGGAATGTGGCTGCCCCACCTAACAAAGATGGCTGACTACAGGAGTGAGCAGCTCTCAGACAGGGGACATTCCCAGCCCAAACTGGAGATGCCGGGGACTTAACCTGGGACCTTCTGCATGTAAACCTAGAAGTCTTCTTCTGATCTCCTTTTAACAAAAGCTTGATAGCCCACAAAGCTTGTAGATGGTGCTTTTCCCACCATTTATCTCCAAAGATAGTGGAGGCAGAGCCCCAAAGTGTGTCAACTCTTCCTCACTGGAATCTAGTAACAACTGAGGACAGTCAGCAAATCATAAACCAGGTGCTTCAAGGACCCTGGTGATCTCACTGAATGTTCTTTCTTCTTCTTTTAAATTGGTTTCAGCCTAGTTTTGCATTTGGAGCTGGGGAAGAAGCCAGAGGAAGGAAAGTGACAAAGCAGCACAGGGACTGCTGGGCTAAGACACCTTTTATTAAGCTGACATTTTGAGATGATGTGTTTGAAAAAGATTGTAAAAGCAAGGAGATAATAGAAGCTGCATGAAGGGGGGGGCGGGTGGAGCTGAATAATTGAAATGTGCATATAAAAGCTTCTGTCCTCCAGACACCTTGGGCACAATCTTACAGGTTTGTTTCCATTTCAATCCTCATTTTCCCTTTTTAACAAGTTCAATTCCTTCAACTTTATTTCTTTCTCTGATTACTGGGCCCTGTGAAACTCATCCCCAACACGAAGCTGTTACATTTCAGCCTCCATATTAGCAATAAAAGTGATCCAAATCCCCTCTCTTTGCTGCCCCCACCACATAGCAATCATGCCATGCTCTGAACATAATAGCTATAATAGCAGGAAGTTTTCATTCCAGCATGCAGACAAGAAAAATCACCTAGGGCTGCCTTTTCTGTTTACTACCCTGAGCTGTCAACTTCTGAAGATGCTTCGCTGTCAGTTTTATATATGTGTTCATAAGAGTCAAAAGAGCTGGTTCATAGATGCAAGTTCATTGTTTGATGACTCAAGTGATGTATTCCCTATATGAACCAACAGGCGTTGTCAGCAAAGTTTTTGCCTCACTCAATTTCAGCTCAAACTCAGTACTTTTCGATGGAGATTTCCCATGCAGGATTCACCCAAGCCTTTTTCAGGCATTCAGGATGGAAATAATGGAACTCCAATGTGACATGGTAAGTGGAGTGCTGAACTGGGGCCAGGGAGACTTGAGTTGGAATCATTTATCAGCCATGATATTCACTGGGTTACCTTGGGCTAGTCAGTCATTCTCTCCCAGCCTATACTACCTCACAGGGTTGTTGTGAGGATAAAATTGGGGGAGGGGAGAGAGAACCATGTATGCCTCTCTGAAATCAATTGAGGTAAGGTAGGATAAAAATTAAATCATGAACAAATGTACATAGAAAGGTGTCAGCATCTAGTAAAACCAGATGCTGGGAGGCAAGGAGTGGTGGCAGTGACATGTTGGAGGAAAGAGCTTCATGTTCAATGTGACCTTCCCTGGGCCTCCTAAGCTATCCTGTTACCTTCAGGTGGAGTGGAGGGTATTGTCCCATCACCAGTGTTGAAGTCCAGGGTCTAAAATTACCCAGGTGCACCAGTGTTTAGCCCTAGCATTTCATGCTCTGCTTCAGGCAGCAAAATCTATTGAATCAGCACTGCATATTAAAAATGCCTTTTGCAAACACAAGTACCAGATTGGGGTCTAGATCAGGTTGGATTAGAGCTGGATTGATCCAAACCAAGTCAAGACTGGATTAGGATCACCGAACAGGGTCTGAAATCAAGTCGGGGGTGGGGGCTTGCACAGCCCTAATGAAAAGATAAGGCATACAGAGTTTTCAGATGATTTAGTGAGACAAGTGGTGTGCTTCCATTGTAATTAGACAAGTCATCTCAAAGAATAAAGATGAGTATTTGTCATCTCTTAAATGACATGGTATCACACAAATCAGCTTTTGCAAATTACACAACTTTTTGATCTATACAGTATATGGCATCTGTTCCCTGGGACAAATTTGCAATGATTTCGATTTCAAATTCCTAAAATCTAGATTTCCAGGAAATTGCTCTTATTTTGTTTTTCAGCTAACCTGAAGTCAGCTGTGGATTTTGTAATTCTAAGGTTATGTCAGCAACCAGTTAACTCTTACTGTAACATAGAATGACAGGCTAATATTCAGCATCAATCCATATCCACTCCACCTGAGGCTGCTGAAGAGATAGCAGATGGTCTTTGACTTGCATGACTTTCATCTTGAGTGTAAGCTGTCATTGAGACTAGTGGGGGGGAAGCAAGATATACAACAGGAGTAACCGATTAGGTGCCTTCCAATTTTGGACTCTTATTCCCATCATCCCTGACCATTGGCCATGCTGCCTGGGGCTGATGGGAACTGAGACTCCAAATATATCGGGGGAGGCACCATGTTGGCTACCCTGGGATACATATTTTAAATAAAGAACTAATAATTAATAATAGAAAGCACATGTATCTTTGTTCCCACCCCACTCAATTGGTTTCCATTTGCAAGATGGGAGAAACTTTATATGTGGCAATGACTTGTCACAGATTTTCTGTTTCTACCCATTGGCTAAGATCCTAACCCAACTTACCTGGGAGTAAGCCCCACTGAATTCAGTAGGACTTACATCTAAGTAGACATGGTTAGGACTGCACTGATTATTTCTTTATTTTTTGTTCCTCATAGGAACATAAGAAGCACCTTATACACAGTCAGGCTATTGGTCCATCTAGCTCAGTATTGTCTAAACTAACCGGGCAGTGGCTCTCCAGGGTTTCAGACAAGGTTCTTTCCCAGCTTTTCCTGGAAATGCCAGGGACTGAACCAGGGATCTTAGGCATGCAAAGCCACTGAGCTACAGCCCTTCCCCTTCTCATCTACATTACTATGCCACCCTGACACTCTGAGTGGTTCACAAAATAAAGGATTAAACCATAACATACAAGAATATAAGAATAAGACATAATGTAAAATCTAAAAATGAATGAAAACAGCCACAGAAGTAAAAACCACCTGCAGAGGGCAATGGCAAAGATCTAAAAAGCACCTACACATTTTTAAAACTGAAAGTTTAAAATGTCTAAAAAAATCAAAAGAATTTAATCAGGCACCAAAAAGTCTACAATGTAGGCTTCTCCAAGAAGGAAATTCCACAACCAGGATGCTATGATGATGATGATGAACATTAACATTTATTACTCACCATTCAACCAAAGGTCCCAGGGAGTGTTACAACAATTTTAAAATACAGCATTAAAAACAAACCAAAATCACAAAATATGTTGTGTCCTAAAAATATACATTTCAGGTGTCAAAGGCCAAGGTAAAGAGACGCATCTTTAGCATTAGCCTAAACCTGTACAATGAAGCTGCTAGATACACCTCAGTGGGGAGCAAGTTCCACAATTTAGGGACTACCACAGAGAATGACCTCTCCTGGGCCACCAGCACCATCCCTGAGCTTCCAAGGGTGGCATAACAACCAAAAGGGTTCCCCCTGCTGATCTCAACACCCGAGAGGGTCTGTAAGGAAGGAGGTGGTCTTTCAGATATTTGGGGCCTAAGTTTTTAGGGCTTTAAATACTAACGTGAGTACTTTGAATTGGGCCCAGAAATGAACTAGCAACCAATGCAGCTATTTAAAAAAACAGGGGTTATATGAGATCTAAAGGGAACCTCAGCCAGTAATCTGGGTGATGCATTTTCGACCAGTCATCTTCAAAGGCAGCCCCACATAGAATGCATTGCAATAATCCAACCCAGAAGTTCCCAGAGCATGGAGTACTGTGGCCAAATCATCTCTGCCCAAAAGGGGCTGAAGCTGGTGAACCAACTGGAAAAAAGCACTCCTAGCCACTGAGGCCACCTAAGCCTCCAGTGAAAATGTTTGATCTAGGGGTATCCCCAAGTTGTTGACCTGTTCCTTCAAGTGGAGTGCAACCCTCTCCAGAACTGGCCATTTCCCCAACACCCAGACATCAGAACTCTGGACACATAACACCTCTGTCTTTTCAGGATTTAGCCTTAATTTATTGGCTCACATCCAGCCCATCACCATCTCAAAGCACCGGTCTAGCACCTCAACTGCATCTCCTGATTCCGATGGAACAGAAATACAGAGTTGGGTGTTATCTGCATATTGATGACACCTCACTCCAAACCTGCTGATAACATTACTAGAGAGAAGGCAACAATCACCCATCTTTCATTATCATCTAGTTCTGCCATGAGATATACCATTTATTTTTTAGAAAAAGTTTTTTATATCACCCTTCATGAATTAGATATCAAGGTGGTGTTCAACATAAGACCCAAATGCTAATACCACCATAGATGCAACCATAAAAGGTGTCATTAGTAAGCTGATGATATCCAGCTCGCCATTACATCTGAATCAGGAGAAACTGTGAAAGGTATGGAACGGTGCCTGGATGCAGTGGTGAACTGGATGAGATCCAATAAATTGAGTCTGAAACCTGGAAAGACAGAGGCTCTGTAATTTGGTGGTTGCCTGCTGTGGATGGGGTTGCAATCCCTATGAAGGATCAATGTAGTTTGGGGGTACTCCTGGAACCATCATTGTCACCTGAATTATAGATGGCCTCTGTGGCTAACACTGCCTCTTATCAGTTTCAGCTGCTATGCCAGCTACAGCCGTTCCTGCATAGGGGTAACCTGACTACTGTAGTCCATGCACTGATAATCTCAAGGCTGGATTACTGCAAAGTCCTCTGTGTGGGGCTACCCTTGGGTCTGGTCTGGAAGCTTCAGCTAGTCCATAATCCTACAACTAGACTGATGATACGAACAGACTACTGCCAACAATCACACCAGTGTTCAAAGATCTGACTGGCTTCGCACCTGCTGCTGGGCCAGGTTCTTGTACTAGTGTGCAAATCCTTGAACAATTTAGGCCCAGAATACCTTAAGGACCACCTTACTCTGTATGTCCCAAGCCTATCTCTGAGATCATGTGGGGAAGCACAGTTAGTAGTCCCCCATGAACCAGAAGCACAACTTATGTCAACAAAGAGTCATGCCTTCAGTGTACTAGAACTATCTCCCACTAGAGATCAGGCAGGCACCATCCCTAATTTTCAGGCATCTAGTTAAAATGGTTTTATTTCAGGAGGCCTTTGCATCATAAATGTTGTTCAGATGTTTCGATCACTGGTGTTTTAATTTCTGAAGTTTAATTTATGTTTTAAATTCTATATATTTTTTGTTTTTATTTTGTAAGCCACTTTGAGACCCAGATGCATTGAAAAGCGGGGTATGCATTTTTAAAATAAATAAAATCATAAAATCCAATCAAACAACTCTAATATGCTATAAAAGAAGCTTTGACCTTGCAGTGAGAGGATAACAGAGTCAGCGCTAATTGTACGTCTACATAGAAGGTATTCAGTTGGAGCTCTGTAACCGAGAAGGCTCCCACTAAACATGTATCTGGGTTCTGAGTGGAAGTCCCTGCACTCAAAGAAAGTCACTTAGGTCAGGTCAGACTTGTTGGAACTAGCCTTAGATGTCTTAGAATTCTGACTAGAACAAAAATAGGAGCAGAAATTGCCAGTGTTTGCTTATTTGTTCTATGTCCAGAACAGAAATCAATTCAGCAAATAAGATTGGTATTTGCTGTTGTTTTTGCTTTCAGTCCACAAATGATACATATTTCATTACATTCCCTTGCCCTATTTGCATTGCACTTCCTTTGCATTTAAATGAAGGGGGGGAATAACATAATGACAATGTAAGTTGTGTGATTTATGTAATTTATGTTAATTATGTAAGTTACATAATTTCACCACAGTGAACAGTGAGGCAAATAACGTAGATTTTGATGGAAGACAAACTGCAGCAGAACGGAAACAGTGCTGCATGTGACAAATGCTGCTTTCACACTGCACTTTATTCCGACAATTTCTCACCTGGTAATTTGCGCATTATATTTGATCTTTCACACAACATACGACCTAGTTCTGGAAATCTTGTGGAATGTAGTGCCAGTTTAGTGCAAATTTTCATGATGTATACTACCAGAAATAATCAATCTGCAAGCTTGGGAACCCAGAAAATCATGGGAGTTTTTAGCTAGCTGCAGCCACTCACATGACAGGCATCCCAACATGCAGTGCATTCCCGCCCTGTAGGCATGAGGGGGTTTTTTGCCTGATGAAAATTATGCCAGTATTCCAGCACAGGCGTAGGTAGCAGCAGCTTTCCCACACACACACACACACACACACACTAGTCTATACAACTAAATTTTTTAAAAAGTATATCAGATGCTAAAGGGAGAGGGGTTGCATGGTGACAAGATGAGATCTTAGACCTCCTGCACAGTGGAGAACTACAGTGAGCATGTTTATAATGGGTGAGGGACGTTCATTGCAGCCGGGTGAAAGACAGTTGCATGAAATTCTGGTATATTGGCTGAAAAAGCTACATGTAAATGTACTGCCTTCAAGTTGATTCCGACTTATGGCAACCCTATGAATAGGGCTTTCATGAGGCTGAGAGGCAGTGACTGGCCCAAGGTCACCCAGTGAGCTTCATGGCTGTGTGGGGATGTGAACCCTGGTCTTCCAGGTCATAGTTCAACACCTTAAATGCAACAGGTACTGCAGTGTGAAACAAATTTTAGAAACCAGGATAGAAGTGCTACCATTTTAATCCGTTAAACTAATGCAATATGTCCCATGTCTGAAAGCAGCCAAAGATAGGACAGAATGGGAAATGATGCTTTCTTCAATCCCTAATTTGGACTAAAGAAAAACATTCTCAGTCATTCAAAGGCTAAAGAGTGGCATCCAGCTTTCTTTTCAATTGTCTCTGGGATCCAAAGGGGAGGGAAGTCACACTGCATTATTCCAAAGATCATAATTTCTCTCTTCTATCTTCAGCAGATTTGTTGGTGCAAAGAAAATACATCCCCAAGTCTTAGCTATATTTTCCACCTCTGGACAGATTGCAACCCTCTATCTTTACTCGCAGGTACAATATGTTCTATCTCCCATCTGTCTCTGTGGGAAATGAAACAGAGGGAGAACATTAATATGCCGCTGACCCTTCCTCTCATTTTCAGACAGGGAGAGAAATCAATGAGAAAGTGCCAGAAGATCTCTGCAATGCACTTATGTTCAGGCAGTGCTAAATCCATCCACCTTATCCTTGGCTGACAGGCCAAGTCAGTAATACCACCTTTCCTGTTCACTAGAGGGGCTAGTCAGTTTGATGACAAAGGCAGCTAAGCCAGTATAACTGGATGATCCATTACTTTGAAGACTGTCACACCAGGGACCTTCATGTTTTAAAGTACAGGAACTTAGAGGCTGAACTAAGAAAATAAGCTTCTTCAGGTGAGTTCCATCAAATTCATTTAGTCTGTGCTATGCAGGAACAGAACAGAATTCATACCCCCTACCACAGTCTCTTACCTTCTTCACTAAGGCTGTGAGATGTGTAGCCCTAGAAAGTACCCCTCACTGCTGGAAAGTAGAAGAAAGAGTGGAGAGCTGGAGAACAATGGTTTCTAGTGAACCCTCAGCAGAGGTCATCAACCTTTTAAAGACTGTGGACACATTTGGATTTTTGAGCTAGTGCCATGGGCACCACTTCTTCTGGTCATTTCTCTTCCCCTCCCCTGGATCAGGCCCCCCTCCCGAAGGTGGACAAAGACAAAGTGTGTGCACACACTTTGCTTTTCCAAGGGATCTGGTAAAAGTCAGATCCAGCAGAATTAATCTGAGCCTTCAAAAGCACATAGAACTGGAAGTGAGGAACAGTGTCACTCTTCCAACTTCCTCCTTCAAGGTCAAGGTAGGAAAAGTCACCCACCCTCACCACCTCATGACCAGCTCAGAGACTTTGTGGGAAAGACCCAAAGGCACCATGTTAAAGCAAAATCCTATGGCAGCCTTTCCCAACCAGTGTGCCTCCAGATGTTGTTGGACCACAACTCCCATCATCCTCAGCCAGCATTGCCAATGGTCAGGAAAGATGGGAATTGTGGTCCAACAACATCTGGAGGCACACTGGTTGGGAAAGGCTGTCCTATGGGGTCACTGGCCTTACTGGAGTAGTCTCACCCAGCTCAACATGACCATGTAAATGCATGCTCCTGAAAGTCTACCTTCCAAAGTACTGTAAATACGGAGGTGGATGGGACATTTGATAGGGGAGAGCTGGTGGGCAGGAGGGAGGACTATTTAATCCTTGCTCTACATTCTATCTTTCCCCTGTAAGTGCCCTCCTGCTATGCTACCTTATGAGGAAAATTGGGGTTAGGAACCCTTTGTTTTCCTTTTGTCGCAAAACCCAGAGACAAAGCCAATGAGACCTGTGAACAATATAAGAAATAGTGGGTGTTATTGATGGAAATAACAATACACTGTAGTAACAGCAATACATAAACATACATCTTGATGATTCCCTTGGAAGAGTGCTGGTGTCAGTGAGGACAGCCAGCTGTGGAAATCCTGGAATACATAGTGCTGCAGTGCGGTCTGTACAGATTCAGTTATCCAAGACAGAAATTCATAGTAAAGTGGCAGGGGAACAAAAGGGGTTGAGAAGAGGACATACTGGCCTTTCTGCTTTGTTGCATATCCATATGGTCATGTTCAATCTAGCCAGCTGCCTAACTGCAGTTCTGTCTATTAAAAAGGAATGGGCCATATCCCAAATGTCTGACTGTGAGCATGATTCAGAAGAATGAAAATGGCGGCAGGGGGGGAGCCAGATAATAGGTGCTTGCTAACTTTGGGTTAAAGGGCCGAGTTAAATTATAGATATATGTAGCATTTAATTTTTTGGTGATGGGCTATTGTTTGTTAGTACTGCTGTAGAGAGGAAGGTCAGATGTACTGTTTTGTTTTTATCATACTCTGAGTGATTCTTTTTTTTGTATGGTTGATGGCCCTTGGCTAACCCTTTGGTATATAAAAACACGTGAAATTAATTACAACAAGGGTACATAAAAGCATAAATTCCATCTTATCAGGAGGTCCGTTCCGCACAACATAGGAAACGGACCTTTAGTGTGGCGGCACCTACTCTGTGGGATTCTCTCCCTTGAATATTAGGCAGGCTCCATCTCTGCTATCTTTTCAGAGCCTATTGAAGACTTACCTCTTTCAACAAGCCTCTTAGGTTGAGACCTATCCCAGTCTGCATCTGTGTTTGAATTGCTTTTTAATACGTTCTTAAACTTTCTTTTTTAAAATGTTTTTAATCTTAGATGTTTTCATACCTTTTTTTTAAGTAACATTTTTGAAGATGTTTTGTTTTAATGTGTTTTTTTTATCATTAATTTGTATTCAAATTTTCAAAGACAAAAAAACAAAACAAAACAAAAACAATTAAACAATAAAATAAAATGTCGACTTCCGATTTGTCGCAGATCAGTTATAGGTCTAGAATATATAACAATCCTATCTCTAAAATTATATTATAAAATCACTTTCCTCCAGTAATTATCTTAATTAATCATCAAATCCCATAAACATTATTTTATTCTTTCCACAAAAAGTCAAAGAGAGGTTTCAATTTCTTGAAAGATATATCTTTCAATTTTTCTCCAAATAAACATGTCGCTTAATCCATCTAATTCAAATCTGTTAGGCCCAATAATTTCAATAGCCATTCTTCCATTATCTATATTAACTCCATCTTCCATCTTCAATAATCCTGTTAAGTCCAGTAATTTCAGTAGCCATTCTTCCGTTATCAATATCCCATAATAATCTTGTTGTCATAGCCATAGTCCAAGTAAACATATCAATTAATCCATCTCGTCAAATCTGTTAAATCCAATAATTTCCATAACCATTCTTCCATTATCAATATTAATTCCATCTTCCATCTTCAATAGTCCTGTTAAATCCAGTGGTTTCAGTATCCATTCATCCATTATCAGTATCCCATGATGATCTTGCTGTCATAGCCATAGTCATATAACAAGAGTCTGATGGGAATTTCCCCCATCACAAATACGTCTTTGCCATCAATTCTGAATATGTTGTTGAAATATTGTTGTAAAGTCACATCTCTGTTCTGGGTGCATCTCTGCTCTGTCACATATTTGTAGTTAATTCCATAAATTTTTTCCATGTCAGGCCCCATCACATCATTCCAGTCAAGAATTCTGAATATGTTACTGAAGTATTGCTGCAAAGTCATATCTCTGTTCTTCTTTTTTACAAAATGCACTGGCTCATCTCTTAAGAGTTTCTCCACTGTCACATATCTGTAGCCAACTCCATAGATTTTTTCTATGTCAAACTCCATCACATCATTCCAGTCCAGAAAATTATCCAAGACATTGATAACTTTACCACCAAAATCTTCATTAATTTCTTCAGAGACAACGAATTCCAAACAGTCAACTTTATTTCTAACATCCATAAAATCCAAATCTTTTTCAAATTTCACATTTGTTCCAATCTCCAGGGCTTGTAGCTTCCCTATCCCATCAAACTCCTCTCTCACAGAATCCACTATTTCTTTAAGCTCCTGCGTCATTTTGTTAAGTTCAATTTTCATCTCCTGTCTACCCTGTCTCAGGGTTTGTTTCGTTATCTCAATCTCACCCATTATTTTCTGAAACATAATTTCTTCCATGGTCTCATTCACTTTCCTGGTTGTCATTCTTAAAACCACAGAGACAAAAATTATTTCAGCCACAATTGGGTTAATATTTCAGGCTTGCTTGTATCAGTGTAGACAATACAGCCTGCCTTATCTCTATGTGTTCAGGAATACAAAACAAACTTAGTTCCCGACATCAAAACAATTAGTGGCATCGTGAACAAGCAGATTCGTCAAAATGAAATAGACCAAAAAGAATTTTTTTCCCCCTCCTCGAAATAGAAATCCCTCTTCCATTGATATCTTTAGAATGCACCTACAGGACAGCTTTTTGCGATAAAAACAACGATAAGCTTTTTCGATTTCTTTCCTCCTTAATTTCGTTAGTGAAAGAGAAAAGCCAAAACTCACCTAAGAGTTCTTCACAGCTGATTCATTGACAAATCTCTTTTTTGCTGCACCAATTTAAGCCAAGTAAAAAAAGAAGATAGAAAGAAGGATGCTTATCTGCCTGTTAGAGTCCGTTTTCTTTAAAGAAAAGATAAACGTGTCGCTATAATCAGCTAGAGCTTGATGAAAGTCCATCCGGCATTGCAGTTTGAACTTTCTCTCATAAATAAATGAAATCCAGTCCTCCCCACAAAAAGAGGCTTTGGGGTTGATCTCTACGTTTCTCCCTGCCCGGGAGAAAATCTTTATCAGTCAAAAAGAACGTTGTGACTGATTTTAGAGCTGAAAAAGCTTCTTCTGAGACGAGAGCTCACTCAGAGGCAGCACAGGCAAAGCAACCCTTCCCGGAAGTCTGTTTTAATGTGTTTTAAAGTTTGTTTTTACGATGTTTAAATGTTTTTAGTGCTTTTGTTTGCTGCCCTGGGCTCCTGCTGGAAGGAAGGTTGGGTAATAATAATAATAATAATAATAATAATAATAATAATAATAATAATAACAATAATACATTGTAGCCAAAATGAAAACAAAAAACTGAATGAGCTGAAAATATAAAATTCATTCTAAGAAGCTGACTCTTACATGAAAATACTATGGAGTTGTTGACGAGATCTCTGAATTATATGTATCTCACTTCATTATTTTGTCAAAAACAACTTAGACACGGGGAATTTCTCCTGGCTGGCAGCTGAAAATAACTCTCTAGCCTCCTATGCATCACTTCCAAAATATGTTGCCTGATTTAAATCATCCAAGGTAACTTAACCAGCAGCACTTCCTAAACAGGACTTATCCTCAATCAAATCCCAATATTAGAAAGTGGCAGAGGGTTGCACAGTTTCTTGTGCTGTGATGCAAAGGATTGGTTTACTTGTTACTGTTACACTGATACTGAGGTGCTTTATGCTGTGCTAAAGATGGCAAAAATGAAGAGGCAGTCAGAGAAATGATAGCACAATTAATTGCATGCCAAGAGAGGGAGATAAGAATACACAAACAGTAATATGCTTACTGGGTGATATGAGATAAATCACATTGATGTAGGACAGCAGTAGGTAACTAAGGAACATAGGAAACAGCCTTGCATAGAATCAGGCCATTGGTGCTGTCTACACCGTCTGGCAGCAGCTTTCCATGGTTTCAACTAGGGCTTCCTCCCAGCCCCACCTGGAGATGTCAGGGATTGAACAGGGGACCTTCTGCATGCAAAGCAGATACTCTACCACTGAGCTATGACTCTTCCCAGGCAAACATCTCTCTATCAGGATTTATATCCTACTTTTCTGTTGACTCACGGGAGTCCTGCTGGCCATATACAACCCCTGAAGTACTTCTGTGTAGCCTATGGACTCCTGTTGAAATCTGAGATTATTTCACTGAACTTCTAGGCTTCCTAGCTGCAGACTTGTGTGAAAACTAAGAAAGGGTCAGCAAAAATATTAATTTTATTTATTTATTTATTAGATTTATGTCCCACCCTTCCTCCCAGTAGGAGCCCAGGGCGGCAAACAAAAATATTGTTGGACCTACAATTAGCCAAAGTGAGGCGGGCACCCCAGGTAGCTGATTTTAGGAAGAATGCAATGGGAGCAAAATATTAGCTATTTAATGTATTATCAGATTTTTCCTGCCAAGGAGGGGGAGAGGTGCCCTCAGGTTATCTGTCACACAAAAAATGACTTGGCTGCCCTCGGGTACCATCTACTTTGACTTGAATGAGGAAAAGGGCTCCATTTCCTATTCTGCCTCAAACAATGTGTCATCAAAGCCAGTCCTGAAGAGAGAATTAACCAAAAAAGCTGCATTCATAGCAGTGCTAAGTAGCTCTTTGTGCAAGCTGAACAACTTCTGGTTGCCCAATGGGGCATAGGATTATATTTTGATCCCCCCTCCTCCCCCCATGCACCCCCAAACTCTATTCTGGGGCTTCCCCTAACCTCTGGAGCAGATTTGGGAATGGTGCAGGGCATGCAGGGGAGGGAGAACAGAGGGAAAGTCCTGTTGCATAAGCAGGTGTTATTCTGCCCACGTAATTATTTAGTCAAATGCTGCCCATAGTCTCCAATTCAGATTATGATGATTTCTTTTTAAATTCCTCAATGCCAAGTTTTTGCCAAATGGCTGCCCATTTTCAGACAATCAGAAACTGTAGAAAGGAATCCCGTGGAGGGGGAACAAGATCCCACAGAGTCCCTGAATGTGTGGAGGCTGGGAATAGTGACCATGGGCACAGTCCCCTCCCATACATTCAGCTCACATGTTTTTGACCATGTGGGAAAGGCCTAACTGGGTGCCAAATTAGATATGACTTCAAATGTGTATTTTAATATGTCTTTATTTATTTATTTATTTATTAAATTTATATCCCACCCTTCCTCCCAGAAAGAGCCCAGGGCTGCAAACAGAAACACACACAAAATTCTAAAATATACTAAAACAAAACATCTTTAAAAACATCTTTTTAAAAAATCATTTTTAAAAACATCTTTAAAAGTAATTCCAACAAAGACGCAGACTGTGATAAGGTCTCTACTTAAAAGGGTTATTAAAGCAACTTTATCATGAGTTGCTGCAAAGTCTCCCAGAGCAGCTTACAAATGACATTGTGAAGACAGTCCTTGCCCTTAGGTTTAGAATTTAAAAGACATGATGCAAAAGGAAAAAGGAATTAGGAGGGAAGAGAGGAGAAAGAAATTCAGGAATTATTTCTTAGTTACATAATTCTTGTAAAGACCAGCTGGAATTGAAAGAGTTCGAGGAGAGGAGGAGGCAAAAGTTGCTGGTCTTTCCGCAGCACTGATGGAGATGGGTCCCTGCAATCTCCTCTCTCTCCTTCCCCTAGAGCCTAACAGAATATTTGCTGACAGATTACACTTGGGGGGGGGACTCTGCTGCCATTGAGAGCAGATTCATTTGTTGTTTGTGCTTGCATTTAACCTGCATGTTTTTGTTTATGGATTATTATTTTTAAAAAATTGAAACTACTGGCGGGGGGCTGATCATTACTGTGCATATTTATTTATTTGTTTGTTTGTTTATTTATTTATTTATTATTTGATTTATATCCCACCCTTCCTCCCAGCAGGAGACCAGGGCGGCAAGCAAAAGCACTAAAAACACTTTAAAACATCATAAAAACAGACCATAAAATACATTAAAACAAAACAACTTTAAAAACATTTTTTAAAAAGCTTTAAAGACATCTTTTAAAAAACGTTAAAAAGCCATATTCTTTTTATTTTTTAAAAAGGTTTTTAAGAAAACATATTAAAAAGCAATTCCAACACAGACACAGACTGGGATAGGTCTCAACTTAAAAGGCTTGTTGAAAGAGGAAAGTCTTCAAAAGGCATCAAAAAGATAACAGAGATGGCGCCTGTCTAATATTTAAGGGGAGGGAATTCCACAGGGTAGGGGCCACCACACTAAAGGTCCGTTTCCTATGTTGCGCAGAAAGGACCTCCTGATAAGATGGTATTTGCAGAAGGCCCTCACCTGCAGAGTGCAGTGATCGACTGGGTATATAAGGGGTAAGACGGTCTTCCAGGTATCCTGGTCCCAAGCTGTATAGGGCTTTGTACACCAAAACTAGAACCTTGAACTTGGCCCAGTAGCTAATACGCAGCCAGTGCAATCCTTTCAGCAATGGGGTGACATGCTGGCGATACCCTGCCCCAGTGAGCAGTCTCATCGCCACATGTTGCACCAGCTACAACTTCTGGACCAACCTCAAGGGCAGCCCCACACAGAGTGCATTACAGTAATCCAGCCTGGAGGTTACCAGTGTGTGAACAACAGTGGTCAGGCTATCCCGGTCCAGAAATGGCCGCAGCTGTCTTACCAGCCAAAGCTGGTAAAAGGCACTCCTAGCCACTGAGGTCACCTGGGCCTCTAGCAACAAAGATGGGTCTAGGATCACCTCCAGACTATGAACCAGCTCTTTCAGAGGGAGTACAACCCCATCCAAACCAGGCAACTGACCAATTATCTGAATTCAGGAACCACCAAACCACAGTGCCTCCGTCTTGCTAGGATTCAGACTCAGTTTATTGGCCCTCATCCAGCCCACCACCGAGTCCAGACAGCGGCCAAGGGCTTGCACAGCCTCTCCTGATTCAGATGTTGCAGAGAAATAGAGGTGAGTATCATCAGCATACTGCTGACCCCTGACCCCAAATCTTCTGATGACCACTCCCAAGGGCTTCATATAGATGTTAAACAGCATGGGGGATAAGATGGTACCCTGCGGCACCCCACAGCACAACTGCTAGGGGGCCGAAAGACAGTCACCCAATGCTATTCTCTGAGAGCGACCTTGGAGATAGGATCAGAACCACTGTAAAACAGTGCCTCTAGTACACATCTCACCAAGTCGGCCCAGAAGGATACCATGGTCAATGGTATCAAAAGCCGCTGAGAGATCGAGTAAGAATAACAGGGTCGCACTCCCCCTGTCCTTCTCCCGATAAAGGTCATCCGTCAGGGAGACCAAGGCCAATTCAGTCCCATAACCAGGCCTGAACCCAGACTGGGATGGGTCAAGATAATCTGTTTCATCCAAGAGTACTTGCAATTGCTGTGCCACAACCCTCTCAATCACCTTCCCAAAAAAGGGGTTATTTGCGATCGGTCAGTAGTTGTCACAAACCAATGGGACCAGGGTGGGCTTTTTCAGGAGTGGTCGGATCACTGCCTCTTTCAAGGTGGCTGGAACCACTTCCTCCCACAATGATGCATTGACCACACCCTGGATCCACATATCAGGTGCAGAGGACATATTTTACCCTTCCCCCCCCCCCATCCACAAAATATCACACCTCTGAATCAGGAATTTCCATTGGGAATAAGTCCCCCATAGGTGCCAATGGAAAGGGTTACATTCCACAGTTGAAGACAAGAGTGACCGAAAATATGCAATCTGTTTGCAGTTTGAAATTTATGAGAATAAATAAAATACACATGATATATTAATCAGTTGCCCACATATATCCAAATAGTTGCAAGCATTCACTTGTGGCAATTTTATTTTGTAAACAAGTTGTTTGACCTCAGAGGGTGTGTGTGTGTGTGTAACACCATGTATGTACAGAGAGAGAAAGACTCTCATGCCACTATGGATGCCTCTGCCAAATATCCTTGCAAATGGACAACAGGAGTTTTCTAGGAGGAAACAAACTCCTTATCTGAAAAGCAACAGCAAGTTAAATCTCGTGCCACAAATTAAAGAAAGGCAAGCAGAGGGAAATGATGGCTCCTTCCTGGGTGTTTTCTTTTGATGCCATAAAGCTTCAACAGCAGTTAGGGAAGGTGGTTCTCAAAATGAAGAGCCAGAAATGGAGGAAGAAAGAGAAGGCTGATTACAAAAAGAAAAGTAAATGTGTGTAATTGAAGAGGGATGCAGTCTGAAATTTCAGCTCTATTATTTAGTGGATGCTGATGAAATGAAATCAATCAAACCGAAAGCTTGAATTAAAGCCCACTTCGATTTGTTCAAAGGACATTTTTGCAGCTGCAGCCAAGAGGTATTCTGGGAAGGGAGCAACACTAAACTCTTGCTCTTTGGAATTTCTTTTCATTCACCACTTCTCTGGGGGAAACGGTGCAGTCAGAGAACCCAGATGAGAGCAGGGAAGGATGAGGTCACACTCTATCTTACCAGTTGCAAGACACTCTTAGGTTGGCCTTAGACCATACAGTGAAGTCTTTCAAAATTCTGCTGCATCTTTATTCAGTATTTTTCTCTCCCATTGCCTTTCCCTCCCCAACTCATTTTTTTTCCTTTTTGTTTCTTGCAAAAATGCATGAGATTAATTTTCCTTGGATCCCTTCTTTGCTCACACTGGAGAAATTTCCTATTAAGCGCTCTGCATCACATGTGCATTTTGCTGCCACTCTGCATCCGACCTCCCTTGGCTTTCACAGCAGCTGTGCTGTCTAGATACCTTTTTCCAAGTCAAGGCACTTGCATATATTGTCTCTTTTTTATCATGGTTTATGAAACATCTGCTGTTTCTGAATTATTTCCTTTGAATGCCATAATCTTTCTAGTTCTGTGCTCCAATAAGCAACTTTGAGCAGCTAGAAATTGCAGTAAGTAAGCATCATTCTCAGCTGGCTCTTCCTGCAAACTCCATCTGACCACAAAACAAGCCATTTTCCTCCCGTGTTAAATCCTTTGCAGAATGATCCCATCCCCAGTTTATCTTGGTTTGGGACAGGATCACTCCAAATTCTCCTGCTCTCAAGTGACCTCTGAAGATATAGCAGTACAGCAGTACTACACCAGAAATTAGCACCTAGGGATGGACAAATCTGTCGGTTCCTTCCAGTTCCTCTCAATTTCCCATTTTACCAATATTATCTTCAGTTCATCCCATTTCCACATCTGTTTGCAACCTTTAAAAAAAAGGTCCTTGTGAAAATTTGTACTAATTTTTGTGTGCATTTATCCTAATGCACATTTTTCAGAATAATTTCCCGATACAGTATAATGCACTTTTGTATGTTATTTTCACTAATATACATATTTTTGTGCATACCTTCCCCTTCCATTTTTTGGTTGGAGAACTGCACTGGAAAATTCAGTGAAAGGTGAATTTCAAAGGATAGCTGTGTTTCAGTTCACGTATTGGTTCCAGTAGTACAAATTAGGAAAGTTCACATTAAAATGCAAGCTGAGTGAATTTCTCCCCCATCCCTTCTAGTGCCATCAGAACTCATACGAACTTGTACAGTGGAGCTAGGTGGGAAAAATGACCAGAGGGGCAACATGGTAGAGGAGGACCAGAGTTTAGGAGGAATCCTAAGCTCCTCTAGGACTGGCAGTTTGGGGAAAACATGAACTGTTTTCACCACCCTCCATAATTCAGCCTCCATATTTCAGCAGGTTGCAACATTGTCCCTCCATTATTCAGCAGGTTGTAGCACTGCCACTCACACACATGGCATAGGATAAGTACGCACCATGCAAAAAGGATTCCTTGCTGCCAGCAAACCCATCAAAACAAAGTAAGTTCCCAGCATGCATTGGCACCAAGAACAGGAGCACTATTTTTTGCATCACTCTATTGCCACTGCGCCCAAAAGCTCTTGACTCATTAGGGGAAGGGCCATAGCTCAGCGGTAGAGCATCTCCTTTGCATGTGGAAGGTCCCAGGTTCAATCCCTGGCATCTCCAGGTAGGACCAGGAAACCCTGGAGAGCCACTGCCAGTCAGTGTAGACAATTCTGAGCTATGTTCTTGTGTTTTTCCTTCCAGAAGCTGGGACACATGGATAAACAATAGCTGGAGACAGACTTCCAAAACTACTCCCAGTAGCAGATTGCCTCAATGAATTGTCTCAGTGAATACATGATCTCCTCCAGCGGGTGAACCTTGGCATTTTTTGACATCAGAGTGACTACCACTGGGAGAGAAGGAAGTGGGGTAGAGCAGAAGAGCACCTAGATGGCAGCACCCTTTCTCAAACCCCCTTATGAAAATCTACCCACAGGGACTAACATTGCAGCTGCCGTTATATCCCCATCTCTCCCTCTTATCTCTCCAAAAGTGACCAGACAGCCTTTCTACATGTGCACAGGCAACGATGTTCCCCATCCCCAGAACCCACTCTACTACTGATATTATTCAGAGAACACCATGACAATTCCAGCTGTCTAGTTTTATTTAGCCAAAACTCCTCTGCCCTGCATATTACCCACCTGAGCTATATTAATGATGGGGCACATAAAATGTCCCACATGTAAACTAACCTACAAAAACAGCTTGGGTGCTATACACATTTCAGTAATCCAGAGATCTGAAATTAATCCACATGGTGTTGTAACCGTTTCTGAAATATACCCCCAATAGTTTGCAATCTCTATCTGGCCCTTTCTCCTATCCCATTCAACCATGCTTCCACCCTTAATGGCACACAGAGACAGGCCTCACCTTCTAATCTTAGGAAGCAGGCTGAATGATATGGGAATCAAGTGTATAGATTTCAAAATACATGGACATCTTTGAAAGCTCTGCTTCCCCACTGTCTGAGGAGAAGTGGGTGGTGTCTGGGGACAGAGCCTTCTTGGTTGTGGCATCCTGCTTATGGAATGATCTCCTGAAGGAGGCTCACCTGGTGATCTGGTTTTTCCCAGTACCAAGTAAAGAGGCCCAGGCATGAACATTCTGTGGTGTGAAATCTGTAATTGTTCATTTGCAAGTCCAAACATCAGTGATGTGCAAAAAAATTACATTATAGACATATATTTAGGTGCTAACCCAAGACTGAACAAGGTTGGACAAAAGGTTGGGTGCCATATTTTGGGATACTGTGCAAATCCAGTCACTTTCTCTCAGCCTATCTTACCTCACAGGTTTGTTGTGAGACACCCAGTGTGGTGTAGTGGTTATAGTGTTGTAGTGGGACATTGGGAGGCCAGCGTTCAAACAATGCTCACTGTCCTACCTCACAGGGTTGTTGTGAGTATAAAATCAGGAGGGGGAGAACCATGTTTGTAGGCCAACTTGAGCTCCTTCGAGAAAAGGTGGTTTATAAATGTAATAAATAAATAAACAAACATGGCATGCCATCAGTGGACATGAAAATTGACAACCTTAGCAGCTAATCTCACAGTCAATGTCCTCTGCACACACAAACTGTGGTCCCATCTCAGCTATAAATGTGTCTATGACTCAGGGCATTTTTTAAAGGAATTATTACTGGGTGTCCATTTTTTTTCATTCAAATGGCTTGCACGTGGAAGCCTCTCTACCATGTATAAACCTTGACATTTGGATTTAGGCAAAAGTAGTTCAGACTAAAAGGGGGGGGAGTGAATACAGCCTTGAAAATGCATTTACACAAGTTACTATCCTAGCAAAATTCTTACTAGCATGCCTACCCACCAGTAAATACATGAAATATCATCATCATCATCTTCTGTAAATCTCTAATTTCAGTACTTAGAAAAATTGATGAAAAACACAGCTGTTCTGATATTATAAATATATATTTGGTGATTATTTTTGTTTTTGTTTTGCAGTAACTTAAAGAAGTTATTTAAAAAACTGCATAGCACTCAAGAAAAACTACAAACACTCAATCCTCAGATGCCAGAACGTTAAGATCACAGAAGAATGGCTCTGGGATTAGACAGGACTGAAAATAAAATATCTGTTATTTCATTTTTATATTTTGTAATAGAAGAGCAATGCTTTGCATTTCTGGAAAAGGAGTTTACTTTCTTCCCAGCACCCTCCCCACACCGCAGCCCCCAACATCTATTATAATCCAATCTGAATTTGTGTTCTTGGTCCAGTGATTAAACTTTATGTATTCATTTGTGTCTACTGGATGTCCCATTTGGACAGACAAATATTACTTTAAAAATGCCTTGCTGTGACTACATGGGAAACCGGGTGTGTGTATCAGTCTGTGCTGAACAGTATATATTCACTCTGGCTGGAATGTGAAATGAATGCCAGCTTTCTCCATGTACAGCAAGGATGGGGAACCTCCCGATGTTGTTGGACTCCTATCAGCCACAGCCAGCATGGCCAATGGACAGGGATGGTGAGAGCTGTGGTCAAGCAACATCTGGAGGAACTCAGGTTCCCCATGGTGTCGCCGCACTTATAGTGCGAGTCGTTTCCGACTCTTAGGGTGATGTCTTGCAACGTTTACTAGGCAGACCGTATATATGGGGTGGGTTTGCCAGTTCCTTCCCCAGCCTTTCTTTACCCCCCAGCGTATGCCGGGTACTCATTTTATCGACCACGGATGGATGGAAGGCTGAGTGGACCTCGACCCCTTTTATCTGAGATCTGACTTCCCACTTCCGTTGGAATCGAACTCCGGACGTGAGCAGAGCTTCGGCTGCGTTACCGCATCTTACCACTCTGTGCCACAGAGGATCTCATGACTACTACATCCAACTTAATTTTTCCCCCAGCTTTTTGTTTGTTATTCTTTTTCCTCGTCTCTTCACAGCCCCCCGATACCACCTACCATCTTTGTGTAACATCTTGCCTGACAAAGAGTTCTGGAGAGCCTGAAAACTTACTCATTATTTTCTTGGTCCTAATAAAGGTATTGCCCAACTTTCAATTTAGAAGTTTCCCTTATGGACCAACATGTCTTTTTTATGTCCCTTGAAGAATACTGGGTCTAGTTTTCAGGAAGGAATCTACAACCAAAGGAAGATTGTTTTCATTTCTTCCACCTGAAAACAAGTTTGATGATTACATCCCCTCCAACCACTAGGTAACACACAACACACACAAATTAGCTTCAATGGACTCTTTTATCTGTTAACACCACCAGAGCCAGCACTATCATGAGGCAAACTGAGACAATTGCCTTAAGGGCAGAAGTGGCAAATTTGCACCTCCAGGTCCCCTCTCGCTTGCCTTGCCAGCTCATGCACTCACCTCCCTATCTGGCCCCTCTGCAGCTTCCCAGTATCTTGTTCGGAGGAAGAGATCATAGAATCATAGAGTTGGAAGGGACCTCTAAGGCCATCTAGTCCAATCCCCTTCCTCAGAGTGAGGCACTCTATGTGAGGTGGCCAGTAGTGTAGTGGCAAATTCAGAAGTGCAGGGGTCCTTCATCATCATCACAGCCACAACCCTCACCATTTTTGCTGAATAAGATCCTTGTTAACACCTTCTCCCACAACAACAGACTTCCCTGGGAGCCAATCAGCATGAAAGGGGAGTGTGTTATTGAAAAAAGTCTTCTTTCCAATCAGCAGGAAAGAGCAAGGGAGCATGTTAGAAGACTCTCCTCATGGCTAACACATTCCTCTTTTGTAGGATGCTGGAGACATAGGGACCCTATTGAGACCAGGGCTGGTTCTAAAGGGCAGCCAGGTGGGGCAGTGGCCCGAGGGCCCCTGGAGCTACAGGGGCCCATGAGGGGCCCCTCTGCTCACCTTCCACGATCAGCGGCAATAGCACGCACGCGTGCCATCAACCAAGATGGCAGTGGAGGCTTCATCCCCTTAGGGAACCTGTGGCCGCCATCTTGGTTAATGGCAATGCTAAAAGACAGGCAACAGGAAGGTGGGGCGTGCGCACAAACACACCAGGGCCTGGGGAAAGCTGATGCCCAAGGGCCCCGGCATACCTGGGGCCAGCCCTGGTTGAGACCCTGCTCCCAAAAAAGTAAAGGGACAAAGACCCCCAAGACCCTGGAAAACTGCACCTCTGGAGGTGCCCAGAAGAGCGCCTGTGCCATTAGGGCTTTGCTACAGCAGCTAGGAACAATTATTTTTAAATGAGTTAAAACTTTTTTTAAAAAAAATTAAGAACTGAACTTTTACCTACATTGAAAAGAAACCTTCCAGCCCTTCCAGCAAACTGGCCCTTACTCAGAGTGAGTCAGGGAAGCAGAGAGGCTGCCAATGCTGCTGCCACATTAGCAGCAGCACCACAGCAACTAAGTAGGTGGAGGATGCAAACAGGAGAGGAGGAGGAGGAAGAGCAGAGAGAAAGAGGGACAGGGCTGTCCACTTCAGGTGACACCATGCCTTGCACCAGCCCTGTACACCATCCCAAATTAATCTCTCTTTTCCCATATAAAGACTGCCTTGTTCCTCTTATTTCTGCTCTCTGTCCAACTAGAAACCAATGTGTTTCACTTAAGCCATGAGACAGATCTGGGGCTGCATACACACCATGGGTTGTATTCAAAGGAGCACTAAGGCTAAGGTGCTGCCAGTGCAAGTATTTATTCTTGTGTGGTGGAACTGTCTCTCCCTCTCCTACCCCCTCATCCTACCCCCCAAATCTCTTTTGGTGTAGGGGGAGGGGAAAATCTCCTTGCACTAGCACTAATCCTTGCACTAGTGCAAAAAAAGGTAGTTGAATATCACCCCATACATTTAAAGCACATTTCCACCCAAAGAATCCTGGGAACTGTTGTTTGTTATGAGTGCTGGGAATTGTAGCTCTGCGTGGGTAAACTTACAGTTCCTAGGGTTCGGGGGCAGGAGGTAATGTGATTTCGTTTGTGACAACTACCAACCGGTCACAAATACCCCCTTCTTTGGGAAGGTGATTGAGAGAGTTGTGACGCAGCAATTGCAAGTACTCTTGGAAGAAACAGATTATCTTGACCCATCCCAGTCTGGGTTCAGGCCTGGTTATGGGACTGAATCAGCCTTGGTCGCCATCATGGATGACCTTTATCAGGAGAAGGACAGGGGGAGTGCAACCCTGTTATTCTTTTTTGATCTCTCAGCAGCTTTTGATACCATTGACCAGGTATCCTTCTGGGCCGACTTGGTGAGATGGGTATTGGAGGCACTGTTTCGCTCTCAGAGAATAGCATTGGGTGACTGTCTTTCGGCCCCCTAGCAGTTGTGCTGTGGGGTGCCACAGGGTACCATCTTGTCCCCCATGCTGTTTAACATCTATATGAAGCCCTTGGGAGTGGTCATCAGGAGATTGGGGCAAGATATCAGCAGTATGCTGACAATACCCAGCTCTATTTCTCCATAACATCTGAATCAGGAGAGGCTGTGCAAGCCCTAGACCGGTGCCTAGACTCGGTGGTGGGCTGGATGAGGGCCAATAAACTGAGTCTGAATCCTAGCAAGACGGAGGTGCTGTGGGTTGGTGGTTCCCGAGTTCGGATAATTGGTCAGTTGCCTGGTTGGGGTCATACTCCCTCTGAAAGAGCTGGTTCATAGTCTGGGGGTGTTCCTGCATCCATCTTTGTTGCTAGAGGCCCAGGTGACCTCAGTGGCTAGGAGTGCCTTTTACCAGCTTTGGCTGGTAAGACAGCTGTGGTCATTTCTGGACCAGGATAGCCTGACCACTGTTGTTCACGCACTGGTAACCTCCAGGCTGGATTACTGTAATGCACTCTATGTGGGGCTGCCCTTGAGGTTGGTCCGGAAGTTGTAGCTGGTGCGAAATGCAACGGCGAGACTGCTCACTGGGGCAGGGTATTGCTTTTTAATATGTTCTTAAACTTTCTTTTCTTAGAAGCTGTTTTCAAACATTTTATTAAGAAACGTTTTTAAAGATGTTTTGTTTTAATGTCTTTTAAAGTTGGTTTTTATGATGTTTTAAAGTTTTTAGTGCTTTTGTTTGCCGCCCTGGGCTCCTGCTGGGAGGAAGTGCGGGATATAAATCAAATAATAAATAAAAATAAATAAATTTAAATGTACTTTAAATGTATGGTGTCTATGCAGCCTAAGTAACAGCTAGGCTTCCATTTTCCAGAATGTGAATCATCCATTTCTCTTATATTCCAGAATCCTAGTTGTAACCTGATGCAACAAGAGGCAGTCCGATGCCAGTCAGAGCTTCAGTGGTGAACTTTGGATTGATTCATCATCAGAGTTTGTCACATGTGTTCACACAGGATAACTGATATTCATGCAAACATGTGTATACAGAAGTTTTCCTTTTTCGTTGTTATTAAACACACTCCTGTGGGGGAAAAATAAAAGTCAATAAAGTGTTCTGTTTTTATTTTATTTATTAAGTCAATGTGTTATATTCAAATATCAAAGCACACTTGCCTAGTGCACCTTATTATTTATGACTTCTTTGATGGTTCTTTTTTGTTGTTTGTTTTTCAAAGTGCAAGGAAAGAAGCCAACTAAGCCTTTGGGGAGTTTTGAATCTTCTCCTGTTACTTATTAAAAAGAGATGATTGTAAAAGACAGTGGAATCAATATGGGTTTATCAGTGCCAACACTTCAAACACAGCATTCTGAGCCACATTGACATAAATCACTCCTCGCACCACCTTACGCACCTTGGTGCCCAACTCATAGCTAACCTGATATCTATTTTAGGCATTAGTTTTGTGAAATATTAGCAAGCAGAAAATAACTGATCAGTATATAAATATAGTAGTAGTACTGCCTTCAAGTCGATTCCGACTTATGGCGACCCTATGAATAGGGTTTTCATGAAGCTGAGAGGCAGTGACTGGCCCAAGGTCACCCAGTGAGCTTCATGGCTATGTGGGGATTCGAACCCTGGTCTCCCAGGTCATAGTCCAACACCTTAACCACTACACCACACTGGCTCTCAGTATATAAATAGTGGGAGTCATATCTCATCTGATTCTAAGGTAAACTCATATTTTGCACAGCTGATGAGCACAGGACAAACGTTATTCTGTGACACTGTTGCCTCACCCCCACCAAAAGTCAATCACCATTTGGGACTATGCTTGAAATTATTATTATATGCAAAAATGTGACATGTAAGGGAAATATTGGGTAGTATCAAGTGAATACAGCCACATTTTTAATAACTTGATTGCTTGAGTAATGGCTTCTGATCAGTGATGTAGTGGTCTGGGGTCTTGGGGGGTCTTAAACCCCTTACTTGTTTGGGAACAGGTTCCCAGCAGAGTCCCTACATCTCCAGCATTCTACGAGCCAATCAGCATGAAAGGGGAGTGGGTTAGCTGCTGAGAAGAGTCCTCTAAAATGCTTCCTTGTCCTGTCCTGATCGGAGCCAATCAGAGTGAAAGGAGGCAAGTCAGCCATAAAAAGACGCTTCTCATTAGCTAACACTGTCCCCTTTCATGCTTATTGGCTCCTAGGGACTTCTGTTGTTGTGGGAGAAGGCATTCACAAGGATCTCATTCTCAACTCCACAGCAAAAAAGGGGCTGCGGCTGTGACTGTGCAGGGGCCCTGCCACTACGCTACTGCTTCTGATGATCAGGACATATTTCTTAAATAAGTATTGATGGCTAATGTCTACAATATATTGGAGATAGGCAACCTTGCATACTACCACTAGGGGACAGGCTTTATTCATTATTATTGTTTATTTTTTAGATTTATATCCAGCCCTTTCTCCCAGTAGGAGCCCAGGGTGGCAACTTTACTACTGTACTAAAGTTTTTGCATGCTTTAGAACAGTAAAGGTGAAGGGCTGCCTCTGCCCAGATTGAGGATAATTCTATAGTTTACTATGATCTAGTTTGCTGTTCGTTTGCTGTTTCTCCCCTCCCCTTCCTTTGCAATGTCCTGTGCTGTCTTTAGTTTGGAGTAAGTCATAGAGGTTTAATCTTCAGGTTCATTTCCTACTTACAGCAACAAGCAGACTTTAGTTCTTCCCAGAGTCCCCCCTTGTCTTTCCATTCTAAGTCCTGGGACGGTCACACCAGTGATCAACCCAGGGCACTCTTAAAAATCTGCTTGGATCAGATAATGGATTATTCACAAACAGTGCATCCTGAAGTAATCTTTATGAGCATTCCTGTATAGCACGAGTAGGGAACCTACAGTCTTCTAGATGTTACCAGACTACAACACCCATCATCCCTAACCATTGGTCATGCTGTCTGGTATTTATGGGAGCTGGTCCAACAACATCTGGAGGGCCACAGTTTCTTCGCCTCTTGGGAGTGTGCATTTGTGTCAGACAAATCCCAAATCATCAGTCAAGGTGGGGTATCTTGGAGGGATTTTGTGCTAGTGAACCAACATCTTCACAAGGCTGCCCAAATCAGTGCAGGGACTCCTGAGGCACTTTGTGGTATCTTGGTGATCCAGACACCATCTGAGGTTCGGCAGAATTGACGTCCACAGGATAACTTTGCCTGAAAATTTCAGACATTTCTACCCAAACTAAAGTTATAGACATTACCCTTTTAAAAAAATTAAAAATTAAAGATGTCCATCACACACAAAAACTGAGCATATTTGTCTGTGATTTGGCAGGTGTTATCCACTTTAGAGGGTCTAATATGTCTACAAATTTCACCCACTTCTGTCAGAAGGGGGGAAAAGGTTATAGATTTTTTTAAAAAAATAATAAAATCCCAAAAGGCCTCAGATAGACCCCAAGCTTAATTGGGCAGCCTATAAAACACATGGAACCAAGGTAAGTTGTTTCCAAACACACTAAAAGAGTCCAAACTTCCTCTTGAAGTTAGTGGGCCCTCCTAGCTGCAATCTCTTTGACACAATAATTAAAGGTGCAGGAGTCCTCTCCCCTTTTGCATCTGGCCACCCAAACTGGACCTCAGCCATAGGAGGGTTGAACATGGCTGTATTCACTGGAATACTAATCCTGCTAAAGCTGTATTTATTCAGTCCCCCCAAAAAAAATAATGAAGTAAACAGTGATAACCAACAACGGAAGAAGGAACATTTGATTTTAAAGGATCTACTATGCAAATCCTGGCTTTTAGCAGCAGAACAAAGACATTCTTGCAAGAATTATACATGCACAGTTCTGAGCAAGATTGTACTTCAGTTTAATTTTCACCTGGTGAAGAGCTGATTCAGGTTTAAAATGTACTGGATGAATTTCCATAATGAATCTATGCATGCACCATATTACCGATTACAATTTCTTTGTTCCCTTTATCAACAAATTAACCATTTTCTTTTGAAACAGAGGCTCGGGCCTTTTCAAACTTCCACAGCTGGTACTTTGAAGCAATAGAGGCAAAAGGAAATATTATTAGGTACTTTTTCAACCTAAAAAAAAGAGAATGTGTAATGTAAATTGATTCTGCACCAACACAGTCCCTTCTCTTTCAACCATTGCTCCTGCCATTGTCCTTTATGATCGGTTCATTTATTGGACTAGCAGCCACGCTTGTGAAACTTGCTTAGCATAAGAATGTTCTAAAATGCTTCTCACCAAAGTTTCTTCATGGATTTTAGAGTTTCAAATTACATTATTTTGTTTCTGAAGCAACACTGATGTATTAGAAATTCTCTATTGCTCCATAAGAACATAAGATGAATCCTTCTATATCAGGCGAAAGGCCCATGAAGTCCACCATTCTGTTTTCACAGTGGCCACTCAGATGCCTATGAGAAGCCCACAAGCAGGATCCGAGTGCAACAGCACTCTCCCCTCCTGTGGTTTTCAGCACCTGGTATTGGGAAGCATACTGCCTCCAACAATGGAGGAAGTACAGCTTTCAGTTCCTTAATTTCATTGGTGTCTTTTCCACCTTCTACATTACCTGTGTGCATGTGTGCATCAATTAAACATTGCAAAAAAGCAATCTTGCTGTTTTTTTGTACAATTACATCCAGATTCTGTTTCTGCAGTGTTTTACATGCACTTGCGGGTATGGATAAAACACTAAAAGAAAAACAAAAAGAGTAAAAGAAATGGGTTGAATGTGGGATATATACATTAGATCAGCTGATAGACTAAGATAAAGAATTTTATTATTTCCTACTTTATAGCTTAAATATCAGTTACTGAGGACTGCAGAATAGCAAGATCTTCAATAGCAACATATGCTAATATCTGTTTATGGCCCATCTGCTCTGAGTGCTTTGGCATCTCCTAAATTGTTGGAGGGAATTATTGGGTCCTTTCAGAAAGCTAAATCCATAATAGTTGTTTATAAATGTTTCATAGATCTTTGTAAGGTAGAAGTTCAGGAACAAAGAGGTCTGGAACAGGGAATTGGGAACTGGAATGTATTATACTCCCTAAACAATGGAAAATTGCTTTAGAATCTATATGAAAGGTTTCCTTAGACCTGAAATTGAGATTGACTCAGCAAAAAATAATATTTTGAGTGGATGTTGGTGGTATAATCCTAAGAATGCCTCACTGAGGCACACGATATGGTTTGTCCAGCGATACATTCTTTCTGGTTCGAAGTTGTTATCTGTATTAATTTTGTACTGGCAAAATCCTTGACATTTACAGATGTTCATGCTCTGTGAAATTATATTCCTTTAGTATGGGGGTTAACAGCAAGACAACAAAAGTGGATTTTGTGAGCTCTTATGGTAGCTAAGAGATGTATACTTAGAGCCTGCAAGGATAAACACCCACCATCTATTACACGATGGACTGAGGGTCTCACTGCCCTGGCTACTTTGGCACATAGTTCAGGTAGATATCAATTTCAAGTGGATACCAATTTGGATATCTGGAGGGCTTTTATCAACTTACATGTGTAACACAATAGGCATGTGTTGATGGTAAATGTATCTGTACTGTAAGCTGATGGTGGTTTATTGTTATTATATTTATTTATACATTATTTCTTTTTCTTTTTGGACCCTTAATACTTTTATTTCATTTTGTTTCTTCTTTTTCTTTCATTGTTAAATATGCAAATAAAAACAATTTTTTAAAAAGAGTAAAATTTATGTGATTTTTCCTACAGTTGTATCAAGATTCATTTGTGTGGGCTTTTATGATTGTGTGTCGATTGTATGTGCACGTAGTCAAAACACCACACAAAATAAATCCTCATATAACTGTCTGCATGATCACATCAACATTGCTTTGGTACATAACATGGAGGTCAAAGTGCAGAGAGAGAGAGAGAGAGAGAGAGAGAAACGAACTAAAGCTTTTGGAAGCAGTTAAAAATTTTGCATGGTCCAAATCCGGAAAAAAAATACAGAAATTCTCTTAGATAAACCAGAATTTAGGGGTGTCATGCCAGGCAGAGCGAACAAGGGAAACAATAAAATAACAGACATGGGGAAATCTGCTCACCTTTAACCTACCCAGTCATTTTGCCAAATTCTGAGAAGAAAGGTTAGAACATTGCAGTTGTTCTCCCAATTGAGCAACCATCATCCAGTTTTCCTGTTTATGGAGCCTCTTGTCACTGTACACACTGCACTTTGTGGAATGTACCCACTAGGGGTGTAGAACCTTTTTCAGCCCAAGGGCTACATTCTTACATGGGCAAATGTCTGGGGGATCACATGCTAGTGGTGGGCATGGTGAAAGGCAAAAGGTGGGTGCATGCTATATCCAAGCCATGCAAAATCTGGAAGTTTCTACACACACTTTTCTCCATCCAGGCAAGTAAGGGGCATTGGGCTGTATTCAACATAGCACTAAGGGGATTGTTCCGTCAGCGCAAGCCTATCTGCTTGCCTGACAGAACGATCTACACACACACTGTTCGGGGGGAGTGTTCTCCTGACCCTCCACAGCAGATTTGGGGAGGGTGCAGGGGCACACATGGGAAGGAGAGAGGGAGAAAGTCCCATTGCACTAATGGAAATCATTATGCTGGCTTCCACTGGCAAAATGAGTTAGTTGAATATGACCCATTATCACAGCTTGAAGACACATCATCCTAGCCAGTCAAAAGCCCTCAAGGATGGGATGGAGCAGAACCAGTGAGGAGGATGGCCTGGGATGGGCATAGCCTGGGGAATGTATGGAGAGCAGTATTTGGCCCCCAGGGATGAAGTTCCCCACTCTTGGTGTTCACTCTGCTTTAGGTAGCCTACCGTTCACTTGATTGCATTTACAGGTGCAGGTGAAAGTTATATTCAGCCTCAATGTGTATTACAGAGGACTGAGAAATGTCACGGGTGCTCTCACAGCCATCGCACCGGAAAGAATCAGAGAACATGATTTCCCCAACTGCATGGGATCAGCTCCCAGGTATAGGAACACAGCTTTGTCCAGTATATAAACCAGAGATTAACCCTGGCTCAGTTTCTCCTACTTCTGATTATATACATATTAAAGGAGAAGACTACATGGGAATCTGCCTTGAAGAAAAGCCATGCTGGCTGTGCATTTGATTTTCTGTCTCAGAAAATTTTCATCAGCTTACAGAGCAATTCGTGGGATCTCTTTTGTTCAGTGGTTTAGTATGTAATGAGCATCTCTTATAGGGCAAAGCTTGTTGCATTTTTAATGGTGGCATTATGACTTCACTGCTGCATTTTTATCATCTCCCCTTGTTTTTAACACTTTTTTCCACTGTGCAGCTGTTGAAAAAGAAATAAAAAATGATAAAAATGAATTAAAACATCTGGAAAGATCAAGATGGTTTATGCAAGCAATGCAACTAAGCCTTAACTTGCAGGATTAATAGCAAACTGGAAGAAACAGAGGACTTACTTTTCTTTTTCAGGGGGAAAGCTAGCAACATGGATTATAATTTGCATCATTCTACCCATAATACTGTGGACAAAAGATTTTACAAGATGCCAACTGGAATACACCGTAGACTCATTTCTGTCCTGTAAACAATATGTTGGACTAGAACATATTGCAGTGAATTTCCTGTAAGTTTCATTAGCACAGCTGCACAAACAGTGATTAGAATGGTCAGAGCCAAATCTGCAATGCTCCTCCATTGACAAGGTGTCATTTTGCAGCAAGGGAAAGCAAATGAGAACACCATGAAAAGCCACAGGCAGAAAGCTCTCCTTAAGCCAGTTTCACGGTCTTTGACAAGTGTTGAATATGGTCTCATCTACACCATACATTGAAAGCACATTAAAGCACATGGCTCCCCCCAAAGAACCCTGGATACTGTAGTTTGTTAAGGGTCCTGGGAATAGTAGCCCAGTGAGGATTTCCAGGATTCTTTGGGGAAAGTTATGTGCTTTAAATGTGCTTTCAATGTATGGTGTGGATGTGAACTATGTTTCACAGTGAAGGAATAAGAAAGCACCAGGATGCAGTGGGTCCAGGCTGGTGCCAGCTCCTGACATCCTTGGACAGCTGCCAGGGCCCCAGAACCCTAGCAGTATCCAGAGCTGATATCTGCCTCTGCCCCACTTCATTTCTTTTTCTGGCCTGGCACTCCAGGAGGCTGAATCTAGTCACCCTTTTAATTTCCAGCAACGGTCCTGGCATAATTCCAGAACATTGTGGAAAATTAAAAAGATGGCTAAATGCAGCCACCCAGTGCTGCAGCTGCTTGATGTGATGCCTGTGCTGCTTGGAGCACTCTGTCATCACAGTCAGATAAGCCTGCCAGTGCTTACTGACAGTGTGGAGGGGACACCAGAGGACACTTTGCCCAGGGGCCACTCAGGCCTGGACCTGCACTGGGTTCTGGTGCCCTTAGTTATGAATGAAAGGTTGGCATGTTCACACACACTAGCCAGTTTTAAGTGTTATATCCTAAACAGTACCAACAGCAGCTTGCACAGTCTGTGGCATGATCTGTTGGATGCGTATTCTGCTGCTGGGATTATATGGTGCACACACACCCTTAAAGATAGGTATCCACTTTAATGTGGTATCCCTTAACCCTAGTAATAACTGAATGATACTTAATATTTGACACTACGTGATAGATGACATAGAATGTCATGTAGTATTTGTCCGTTTACAGCTTAGGAGATTTCAGTGCTAGTGCAAGACTTCTTGGGGTCCTTGGCACAGTGCCGCCACCTCCACAACACAAACACACACCAATGTGATTGCCCTTTTTTTCTCTTCTGCTTCCATTGCCAGAGCAGCAGCAACACCACTTATCACCCAGGTGGTGTTTTAGCTGTGGGTAAGTGGTGGTGCCACTTTTGAACAGGAGTCAAGCTTGGCTCCCATCCATAGGCTAGATCATTGCATTTAGGGTAAATTAAAATGGTGGCTGGTCACCATAGATGAGATTTAAGCATGGATCTCATTCAGAAGTGTTACCATCCACCCACCATCTGCTAAATGTACTGTCCAGGGGGGCAGCGAAGCAGGTGAAAAGGCAGTACAGCTGGGTCGGTATGGTCAGGAGCTCTTTGGGGCTGCTAGGGCCCACCTCCAGTGCCAGTGCCGGGCTTGTGAGACAATGTGTTTCATGCACATCAAAATCAAAATAATAAAGAGATCTTCAGTTTAAAACATTCAATTTTCACTTTCAGAGCTCAGATTGTGAATCTCACATTTAGTTTGAATGGCACCATTTAAAATGTTGGCAAGTTTAGAATTTATGCAGGATTTTGTTTTCAGTTCTGTTTAAAAATCAATATGAATTCCCATTTGTACTTGGAGGAGATTGTCTGGGTAGGGCACTAGAACTCACCATCTGCACTCTTCTCCTTGCGGACTAGAAAATGGGAGGCATGTTATTTCTAACAGCATAAAGATCTTGACATTTCGATTAAAGATAGCCTGTGCTACTGTGGCATTACTGGACAAGCACGGGAATTTAAAGAAACAATTGTGGATCTCTCATGAAAATAGCTAGTAGAGTTAACATCTGTAATGTAATGTTGAAGGCTGGAAACACTGAATAGGTTTAGGAGGCAGTTGTCCTAACACCTCCTCTCTCCAGGCCACACCACTTACTGGTGCTGCCTCCCACCCTCCTTTGAGTGTTTCTGCCTGGCTCAAATGTGTCCTTGAACTCGGATCATGCCTCGTGTTTGCATGGATAGAGGATAGAGACTGGCGTGTGAGTGTGCATAGAAATGAGCCGACTGTACAACGGTAACGTTTACATTCATTGCTCTGCCCACTTTTCTCTGTGGCCCCACCCACCACTGGCAAGGTTGCCTAGCAGGAAATGCAGAAAAGGTACTCCACTCCTGGGCTAGAAGCGGGAAGCCTCAGCTCTTTGTGCAGCATCCCCTTATGTGGACTATCAGAGCTGCAGCTTGGAGAGTGGTATTCTCAGGTTCTGGATTGGCACCCACCCATCCAGACAGTCTGTCAGGCCCTCCTGACAGGAAGAGCATTAAAAACTTCCAAAATGGAGACAATAGTCAAGAAATCAGAAGAAGGCTAGGACTGGGGAGGGCAGCTATGAGAGAACTAGAAAAGGTCCTCAAATGCAAAGATGTATCACTGAACACCAAAGTCAGGATCATTCACACCATGGTATTCCCGACCTCTATGTATGGATGTGAAAGTTGGACAGTGAAAAAAGCGGATAAGAGAAAAATCAACTCCTTTGAAATGTGGTGTTGGAGGAGAGCTTTGCGCATACCATGGACTGTGAAAAAGACAAATAATTGGGTGTTAGAACAAATTAAACCAGAACTATCACTAGAAGCTAAAATGATGAAACTGAGGTTATCATACCTTGGACACATCATAAGAAGACATGAAATTAAAAATCAGCAAAGCCTGTAGTTCTACATATTCCTGAAATATCAGTCTGAAGCAGAGCTGTATAGCCACAGGTAACCCAAAGAGACCTAGATGTGTACAGGATTAACAGCTAAACAGAGCAGTCATTGGCAATATATATGTCTGCAAAGAGGTCCCTACTGCAATACAATTATTTAGAAGATTTCCAAAAATTTCCTAGAAAAGACCATAATGCTGGGAAAAACAGAAGGGAGTAGAAAAAGAGGAAGTCCAAACAAGAGATGGATTGATTCCATAAAGGAAGCCACAGACCTGAACTTACAAGATCTGAACCGCGTGGTTCATGACAGATGCTCTTGAAGGTCACTGATTCATAGGGTTGCCATAAGTTGTAGTTGACTTGGAGGCACATAACAACAACATTTGGGCTGTCTGGGACCTTGCCCAGGCAAGAAGGACTTTGCTGGCTCCCCTCAGATACCTGCCCACATCTCAGCTTTCACAGAGTTCTTGCGCTATTGCCAGCCAGTAGCTAGGTAGACCAGTGGCCTAACTTAGTGTAAGGGACCTTATGTAATCAGAACTGAAGACAGAGACTTATCGAATCTTTCAAAAAGTGTTTTATTTCCTTTTAATAAACTTTTAAAACACAGACCTTTCCAAACCTACTCCAGTAATGCTGTTCTTTTTTAATGAATGCCAATGGACTTGCTTTTTATTTGGTACCTTATGCATTTACATATAAATTGCTACATAATAGCTCTGCCCTCTATCTCTTTAGCATTTGATGTTAATGAGCTGGAAGAAAGGTCATTGGCTTGAGATTAATGATGTTTTGGGGCAATGGTAAGAGCTCCGTCCCGGAGAAAAGGCTTCACCAAAACAGTGCCCGCCGCCTCAAAAACCATGACCTCCCCAAATACAAGCATAATTTTATTATTACTGTGCAGGCATGTCAGTAAAACCAACTGTCATCCAAGGCAAACAATCTATGAAAAGGTTGATAAGTACTGGGAGGATAACAAAGTGCAAAGCCCAAAACTGGAGTAGGAGATGGGTCTATCCAACTTGCCTTCATTAAGCAGTCGGGAAGCAGTCAGAACAGCTGTGTGGGGGAAATTGTATAACCACCTCCACTTTGTAAAACAGCATTTGCTTGCCCCGGAAAAAGATCTCTAGATTGGAGCATAGTAGATAGAGCAAACTGCCTGCCACTGATCATAGAATCATAAAGCTGAAAGGGGCCTATAAGGCCATCAAGTCCAATCCCCTGCTCAATGCAGGAAACTAAATTAAAGCATATCCAGTAGGCAGCTGTCCAGCTGCCTCTTGAAGGCCTCCAGCGTCGGAGAGCCCACTACCTCCCTAAGTAATTGGTTCCATTGTCATACCACTCTAACAGTTAGGAAGTTTTTTCTGATGTTCAGCTGAAACCTGGCTTCTTGCAACTTGAGCCCATTATTCTGTGTTCTGTACTCTGGGACAATCAAGAAGAGTTCCTGCCCTCCTCTGTGTGGCAACCTTTCAAGTACTTGGAAAATGTTGATGGTGGACTGGTTTAAGAATCCATGTTGGGGCTGGATTAATGTTGGGAGTAATTGCCCATGGTCTCGGGTGGTCTGAGACCCCTTACTTTTTTGTAGCAGTGTCTCGCAGGATTCCAATCAGAGCAAAAGGAGGTGAGTCAGCCAGTGAGAAGACTCTTCTCAGTAGCTAACACTCTCCCCTTTCATGCTGATGGGCTTGTAGGGATGGCTGTTGTTGGGGGAGGAGGCATTAACAAGGACTTCATTCTCAACCCAGCGGCAAAAAAGTGGGACGTGGCTGTGACTAACATGAAGGGACCCTGCACTTCTGAATTTGCCACTATACTACTGATGCCAAGTACACTAAAGTTACTAGATATAGTACAGAATAAAGGCCCAGCTTCAAGCCTCTGGTGCAATGAAATGTGTGAGCCCCTTCCACAGATGTACTATTTCTTTAGCATTCTCCATTGCTGTCCGCTAGGATAGTTGCTCCGTTATCACATTACAGGAGAGCAGATTACATGCTTCCTGTTTTGGGAGATGTTTTAAGTAGCCTTTTAAAAAAGCTTTAATAATTTCCTTATTGCTGTTAACACATATTTAAAGCACATGGCTTTCCCCAAAGAAACCTGGGAACTGTAGTTTACTCTTCACAGAGCTACAATTGCCAGCACCCCTAACAAACTACAATTCCCAGGATTCTTTGAGGAAAGGCATGTGTTTTAAATGTATAGCATGAATGTGACTGTCTCACCACATTGAAGAGACAGCTGTAAATTTTAAAATCAGGCATTTCTGGATACAACTGAAGTAAGCAAGAAAGACGAGAGACAAACAAAAGCAAACATCTCAGGAAGGCCAATGAGCTTTTGGTTCCATTAACCATTTTCTGTCTTTTTCAAGTAGTTATTTTTTCTCACAGTACAGTGGGTATTAATTAAAAGCTGTTCCTTTCCAGCAATTACTTCTGAAATTTTTTATCCATCTCTGTTCTCAGATCTGGGTATCTTCTTTGTAGAAATCTTCCAGAGAGGAAGATAGCTGGATGGCTTCAAAATGTGTTTTGCCTTTAAAATGTTTCTTATGAATGTAAAAGTGCTATTCAACTGTGGAAGTGGATGGTCAGCTGTCCTGTTTTAGAAGATAATTTTCATAGATGTTAACTTTTGGCAATAAATAAGTCAGAAGAGAAGCACAGTCTCCAGCTTTCTGGGAGTAAAACAATGTATTGATTATATTTATTTATTTAATCCATTTAATTCCTGTTAATTTCAGTTAAGAGGAATTCTCATAGAGAAAGGAACGGCAGTAAAAAAAACTAAACATGGGGTGGATCCAGTCTAAAGCCCCTTTCAAGTGTTCCTTTCTCTGCATGGTTAATAAAGTAGAGCAGGGACAAGCACACTTACCTCTTTCACCTGCATCATCCTGCATAAGTTGAAAGGTGAATGTGGGGAGCCTACTCAACTCATGTAGGATTTCTATGAGTTTTAGAATCCTGATTTTTCCATGCTCCCCACTGATGAGAGCTTAAGTTAGCCGTGTTTAAGGATAGTCCAAGACTGAAGAACCTATGGCCCTCCAGATGTTGTTGGATGGACTTCCAGCTCCCATAAGTCCCAGCCAGCATAGACAGTGTTCTCAGATGATGGGAGCTGGAGTACCAACACATCTGGAGGACCACAGGTTCCCCATCCCAATGTAAGTCCCATCAAGAGTTTGCTTGTTGCAACAAAAGCAACAAAGAGTTTTATAGTTGTTAAAGACTAACAGGTTTATTATGGCCTAAGTGTTTATGGACTAGACTTCATCAGATGCAAGCTTTTGTTGCAATATACTTTTTAGTCTTTAAGATGCCACAAGACTCTTTGTTTTTAATGGGACTTTAATTAGTCATGACTAACTTGGGCCTCATTCACACCATACATTTTTTCCACTATTATTCCACTTGAAACAGTCATGGCTGACCCCCAAAGAATCCTGGGAACGTGAAGCTACAATTCCCTGAGTGGTAACCATCAGTCTCTCTTCCCATAGAACTCTGAGAATTGTAGCTCTATGAGGGAAATAGGAGTTTTCTAACACCTCTCAGCACCCCTCACAAACTACAGCTCCTAAGATTCTTTGGGAGAAGCCATGACTGTTTGAAGTGGAATAAATGTATGGTGTGAATGTGGCCTTGGTCTTGATTTCAGTGGGACATACAGTGCAAGCCTACACATGTCTACTCAAAAGGTCTCAGATCCAGGTAAGTTTACATAGGATGAATGAAACTTTATTTTTACCCCGCCTTTTTTCCAAACTGGAACTCAGGGCGGCTTACAAATAAAACTACATGTAGTTAAAAACATAGAAAAACATACAATTTAAAATACAATTAAACAATGCACAACCTTAAAACCTTAAAAGGCACTTAAAAATCTAAAAACAATTTAAAATAATACAAATAATAATATAAAACAATAAAACAACCCTTGTAAAGCCCAATCCTAAACACCTTCTATCCCAAAAGCCTGTCGGAATAAAGAACTCTTTACTTGCCGACGGAAGGATGGCAAGGAGGGGGCCATTCATGCTTCCCTAGGAAGGGAGTTCCAGAACCTAGGAGCAGCCACTGAGAAGGCCCTATCTCGCGTCCCCACCAATCGCACTTGCGAGGGTGTTGGGACTGAGAGAAGGGCCTCTCCTGAAGATCTCAGGGCCCGGGCAGGCTCATACAGAGAGATACAGTCTGACAAATAGCCTGGACCTGGGCCGTATAGGGCTTTAAAGGTCAAAACCAGCACTTTGAATTGTGACCAGAAACAAACTGGCAGCCAGTGGAGCTGTTGTAACAAGGGAGTTGTATGGTCCCTGTAACCAGCCCCTGTTAACACTCTGGCTGCAGCTCTTTGTACCAGTTTAAGTTTCTGAACAGTTTTCAAAGGCAGCCCCACGTAGAGCGCGTTACAGTAGTCTAAACGGGATGTAACTAAGGAATGTAGCCTATGGCATGACTTAGTCTGGATCCAACCCATAATTTTAAACAGCAGATCATATCAATACATAACCGCATCAGCAGCCATAAGGAATGTTATTCATCATTAAATCTCCTCAACCATAAGGGATTAAAAAAAACCCAATTCAGATAAAATCTCCCTGTGTTAAAATATGTAAATGCTTGCCTAAACAAAGAATATTTTTGATAGCACATATCTGGCAAATATCTGGTAGCCGGTTCCTTAAGACACAAGACTACAGTAAAAAATGATATTAGCTACTGCTTCTGCATTCAGGACTAACTGACGTTTCTAAACAGCCTTCAGACAATTGTACAGCAGTTGTCTAGATTACCACAGAATGCACATGATAGAAAGATGATAGTGAATCAGCCAAAGCTGATCAAATATGCTCCTGGCAGCAGTTTCCCCTGAGAATCAAGGTGATGGACAGCTATCAGTCAGGGATGCTGATTGCATCCTGCACTACAGTTCCTGCATTGAGCAGGGGGCTAGCCTAGATCATTTCCAAGGTCCCTTCCAACCCTAATTCTGTGATTCTATAAATTTTAGTGCTTACGAAAACAAATGCAAGAGAATACTAATAATCTGGAAGTGCATTCATGTTGGCAGTGCTTTGCTGATGGAATAACCCCACCACTGCCACTACTTTAGTACTCAGATCTGAACAAGATAGTCATGTATTAAATAGCTATAGAAAAATGAGGGAAGTAATGTATTGCTGCTTCCCTTGAGAAGTTTGACAGATGGTGGAAAGGCTTACGTTGTTAACTACTTCTGTCCTAACAAGCAGAAAGAGTTAGAGTGGTCTTTTCAAACAACTTTCTGTATTCAATGCAAGGAACTGTGACACAGTCACAACTGTTCTTCACAGTAATAGGAACCCACCACACCCAAAGAAGAAAAACTGAAGTGATGTACAGTATGGGAAATTAATTTATGGAATTGCTGGCATAGGGTGTAGATTGTAGGAAGCTGCTTTAGACCAAGTCAACCACTGGACCATCTAGTTCTGTATTGCCCACACCAAATAATGGCAATCTGTTGCCCTTCAGTGTCGGGACTTCCAACTTCCATCAGCCCCAGCCAGTGTGGCCCATGATCGGGGGTATGGGAGCTGAAGTCAGAAAAGTATCCCCCCCCAGTCTACAGTGACTGGCAGCAGCTCTTCAGGGTTTTGGGCAGGTGTCCTTCCCAGCCCTACCTGGAGACACCAGAGACTGGATCTGGGACCTTCTGCATGCAAAGCATGTACTCTGCCATTGAGCTATGGCCTCATGCCAGCTGATAGTCATTCCACTAGAAATGTTGGCTGCTGACGTTTGCCACCCACATTCCCCCTACTTTGAAAAAGCCAGGAAGGTGACCTATTTTCTCTGAGAAGGGCTTGTCACTAGAACTGGATAAGGCTGCCTTTGATCAAAGCAGGACTTTGTGAGTCAAGTAATCCTTAGTCCATAAAGAATTAGCAAACAGAAAGGGAAGGATGGGAGAAAGTTGTGTGCAAAAAGGGAATGGAAATAAATTCCATTAAGGGTGATTGGCTTTGATGTGACAGAACAAGAAGGTCTGTGCCACTGTAAAAGAGCACCAATATAGCTCTGTCATGAGAGCAAGAAAAGCAAGAGTCACTGAGTATTAGGGCTTCAGCTATCAAACATCTCTAAAGGCAAAGAGGTGCTCTTTCTTCCCATTATTGCCATCGCAAGACAGGGGATTCTTGATCACCTATATCAATATCTTCCCTTTGCAGATGAGTACAGTTCTTGAATACTTACACCTATGACATCTCTCTCCAGAAATCTTTCTCATCACTATTTGTACTTCAGGCACATCAACACTACACATCTTCAGACTCAGTTTATTGTTTGTTGTTAGAACACAACTCCTATCACCATAGCCAATGGTCAAGAACAATGGGAGTTGTATTCCAAAATATCTGGAGGGCATCATATTGCCTACCCCTAACCTAAGCATTTGCTCCATCTGAGATTTCATGAGTCTTTTCCTAATATAAAATAAAGGAATGTTTGTTTCCTAACTATGTCTACTCAGAAGTTAAGTCCTATTGAATTCAGATAACTGAAGTTGGGATTGCCGTCTAAGAGTCTAAATATTAGACAACAGCTGGTCACAACACCCAGAGAACTAGGATTCAATATGGCAGCTTTTGCCAACCGGATGCCCTCTAGATGTTTTGGATTACAACTCCCCAGAGCTTGGAAAAGTTACTTTTTTGAACTACAATTCCCTTCAGCCCCAGCCAGCATGGCCACTGCAACTCCCATCAGCCCCAGCCAGTATCTGGACAACAGCAGGTTGCCAAAGACTGCAATACAGCAACAGTGTAACTATGAGCTGATTTCCCCCCCAACCTCTGCTTGAAAATGGGTACTGGTAATCTTTTCATATTGTTATTAGTCATATTTTCACATATTAATAGAGACATCTGTCTCTGGGTAGATAAAAAGGATGATACATATGGTTCTTTCTCTGCTCACATAGGCTTTATTCTTACTGCAATTTAGGTTTGTCCTGGTAAAAGCTAGAAGAGAAAGAATAACTTGGTACATAAAAGAACAGGGTGACATTATGCCAAAGACATTGTTCCTTGCTATAGCTGGTAGAATCAATAAGGAAACTTGTGGACTTTACTTATCATTAAATAACCCATAGAAGAACCTTAAACCCAGGGATGAAAAATAGTTGTTTTTATTCTTTTAATAAGAAAGAGACTATCTCCACTCAACCATCTCCACTCAACCTGATCAAATGTTTCCAATTATGATCTAAAGCTTCAGCCTTGGTGCTAACGAAAGGAATTTTTTTAAAATGTGCCATTCTATTAAAGCGACAACATTATTTCAGGGTCCTTTTTTTCTGTTCCTGCCAGGCAGAGAGAGAAAGAAATCTGTCAAATGCTTTAAGAGGGTGATATTTTCCTTCCATTCTCCTTGCTGCAACACTGTCAGAAGCTGTCAAGAGAAGAACAAGATTTGTTCTTGCCCGTTTTGTGCTTGTGTATCACTTGTTAGTTTAGTGTCTAGAACCATGTCCCCAGGTTCTGGCTGGTCTCAACCATAGATGTATCCTATTGTTGGGATAGCCTCTCTGTCAGAAGTTATCTTCTTTGCTCAGTTCCCAGCTCCTGAGGCACAGTTAGCTACCAGGCAGCTCAAAATATTACTTTGTATGCCCCACTGCCCAGCAACCCTGGACAGAGCCAAGGTCTGGTAAAGAGGAAGAAAAGAGTGTCATTCAATTCATAACAATGGCCCACTCCAGTCAAGTGTAGAGATGGAGAAGCAGTGGCCCTCCAGGTATTGTCTGGACTCCAGCTCCCATAATCCCCCTCCAACATGGCCAGTGGTTAGGGGCGATGAGAGCTGTAGTCCAACACCATGTTGAGCCTCGGCTCTCCGTGAAGGAGCAGGGAGGGGAGAGGCATGAGTTTCAGGCGCCTCAGCTGCCAGAAGGTGCGGAAGACCAAGGAGTTATTGAGTCTGCTCGGGGCCTTGGGGGGAGCAGTGAACTTGAACTCCAGCCAATTCCCACGGGTAGCGCTAGCTCCGTAGAGGAGAGTGCGTCGCCCCCAGTCGTTCCCGAGGGCCTGTCAGGGGACATCCCAGAGGTTGTACCAGCTCGTCCCTTGCCATGCAGTTCCCAGGACGCTTCCAGCATGATGCCTCCTCCTGATCTCGAGCCTGCAGCCCAAGAGCAGGTGTCTTCCGACGAGCCATTGGAAACACACACACCCTCGCCTTGTGCCCGCCGCCGTAAGAAACGGACAGGGCAGAGACAGGACTTACAAAGGAGTCAGAGATCACAATTGAAAACATTTCCTATATAAGCTGGCCTCTCAAAGAGGGGAGTTGCTGAGTCAACTTCCTTCACGCGCCACAGAGCATGTCTAGAGTGTAGTTAGGGGTTTCTAGTGAGTAAGGCAGGTTTCTATATGAAGTGCAATGTCCTAGATGTATCCATTACTCTAATAAAGCAAGATTTAATTGCACCCGTGTCTCCGTCTCGTGGTTCCAGCTCTGGATGGGACACACCATCTAGAGGGCCACAGGTTCCCCATCCATGTACTCGACTGACCTAGACGCTAGGAGGCTTGTGTCCAAAACCCACCAACACCCTAGGACAAGAGAACAAGGTCTGGTATGGTACCAAGAATTCCACACAATCCACATTTAGACAATTTACATAACATTCTAGAGGCAGCACTTACCTGAGATTGGTTGCCTTTGGAGGAAGATACCATTGGAGACTTAAATGTCTCTATAATAGTTTACTTACAGATATACAAGGTAAGCAAAAGTAGGAGGATATAGCAGCAAAATGCACTGCTCCCAAGTCAAATTCCCAGAGAGGTATTTGCATCACCATATACTGTCAGCTTATGCAGTTCAAAAACTCAACTCAGCCCTCCTGCCGCTTTCTCAAAAATACAGTTTCTCTTATTTTTGTTTGTTGACACATGATAACACATCGTCCTTAACTAGGAGAGGGGGGAAGTTATATTCACCCATTCAGAAAAAAGCAGTCTAGGACCTTCCTGCTATTTTAAGCCATTGAGAAAGCATCCATTGTGCATTTAGCTAGCAATCTCCCTAATTAAGGAAAATATAGTTAGACCTGGCCAGAAGGTATGACCATCTTTAAGCAATCCTTCCAATCTCACAAAGGCTCTCCTGTCTAAACTCCCAAACTTACAACAGTGTTTTGGCAGCCTTCTGGACAGCCTTCTTCCACCTTGCAGTTGTCGTCCAAGTGGGCCCCTTCCCCCTCCTTCACAAAATGCTTGTTCACCCAAAACAGATGACAGCCCTAGGAGTGGAAGGATCTGTCCATTTTGGTTCTCTCAGTTTCTGTTTTTTCCAATCTTAAATTCAGTTCTCAAGGTTTCTGCAGCAATTTGTAATTGTTAAAAAATTCTCCGGTATTTTAATGCAATTTTTTCCTAATCAGCACATCTGTATATGCAGCTTTGACTGATGTACACATTTTTGCAGCAATGTCTCCTAATAATATACTGCATTTTTGTATGTTATTTTCACTAATAAATTTATTTTTATGCACACTTTAATATATGCGTTTTATGGGTTGGTTGAAGAACTTCACTGCAAATTCAGGTAAGGGCAAATTTCAAAGGATGGCTGTGTTTCAGTTGTCATATTGTTTTACAAAGTTTTTGTTTTTCATTTTTATTACATTTATATCAAACCTTTCCTCCAAGGAGCTGAAAAGGGTATACAAACATGGTTATTCCCCTCCCTCTCTTATCCTCACAAAACTCCTGTGAGGTAGGTTAGATTATGAGACAATGACTGGCCCAAGATCACCCAGTGAGCTTTCTTGGCTGAGTGGGGATTTTAACCCTGGTGTCCCAGGTCCCAGTCTGATACTCTAACCCAGCCTTTCCCAACCAGTGTGCCTCCAGATGTTGTTGGACCACAATTCCCATCAGCCTCAGCCAGCATTGCCAATGGCTGAGGCTGATGGGAGTTGTGGTCCAACAACATCTGGAGGCACACTGGTTGGGAAAGGCTGCTCTAACCACTACACCACACTGGTGCAAATTTGATCAGTTCCGCTTCAACTGCAAACTGAATCCAGTTTCGCTCCCATCACTATGATATCTAAGTCCTCTCACTTGTTTGCTTTCACTTACTGACAAACTCTAAACATAAGCTATACTTGTGAACCTCAACAACATGGACCCCTCAGAGTTTAGAGAAATTTTCTCAGTTTAATAATAATAATAATAATTTAATTTATGTGTCGCCTATCTGGCCAATGGCCACTCTAGGCGACGTACAAATCAGTTGCAGTAAATGCAGCACAATAAAATACACATAAAATACAATATAACAAGGAAACTATAAATAGGAATGATAACAGTTCAGAGTAATAGGTAAATAGTCCTGAAAATTAACCCTCCCCGGAAGTCCCAAAGGCCTGTCTGAAAAGCCAGGTCTTCAAGGCTTTGCGGAATACATTCAGGGAAGGGGCATGCCGAAGATCGTACGGGAGGGAGTTCCAGAGAGTGGGGGCCACCACTGAAAATGCCCTCTCTCTAGTCCCCACCAACCTAGCTGTTTTAGTTGGTGGGACTGAGAGAAGGCCCTGAGTGGCTGATCTTGTCGGGCGGCATAATTGGTGACGCTGGAGGCGCTCCATCAGGTAGACTGGTCCAAAACCGTGTAGGGATTTAAAGGTTAGTACCAACATCTTGAATTGAGCCCGGAAAATAACTGGAAGCCAGTGTAGATCGAATAACACTGGAGTGATGTGTTCCCGGCGGCGACAATTTGTAAGTAGTTGAGCCGCAGCATTTTGTATAAGTTGTAATTTCCGGACCGTTTTCAAGGGTAACCCCACATAGAGCGCATTGCAGTAGTCTAAACAAGAGGTGACCAGGGCATGTACTACCAGTGGAAGCTGATGAGCAGGGAGGTAGGGTTGCAGTCTACGAATGAGGTGTAATTGATACCAGGCTGCCCGGCTCACTGCCGAAATCTGAGCCTCCATGGACAGCCTGGAATCAAGAACAACCCCAAGGCTGCGGACCTGGTCCTTTAGGGGCAATCTTACCCCATTGAACATCAGGTCAACATCTCCCAACCTTCCCTTGTCTCCCACAAGCAGCACCTCAGTCTTATCGGGATTCAACTTCAACCTGTTCCTTCCCATCCATCCACTCACAGATTCCAGGCACTTGGACATGGTCTCCACAGCCAACTCTGGTGAAGATTTAAACGAGAGATAGAGCTGAGTGTCATCCGCATATTGGTGACACTGCAGCCCAAAATCTCCTAATGATTGTCCCCAGCGGCTTCATATAGATATTAAATAGCATGGGAGAGAGGATAGTTTAATTCTTGTTCACTTCATGTTTCAGTTTGTATGCTGTTTATTGTACAACCACATTGGTGTGGTTGTTGTTGCAGTAGTACAATGGCAGTTTGTGTCTTGAAAATGGCAGGGATTCAAACAAGGAGCCCTCCTGGTCTCTATAGTGGCACCCCTTGTAGTGAGTTGCTCTAAAGCTGCAAGGTAGAAAATTGGTAATATTGTGTCCCTAGGTCTGCCCACTTTTACAGGCCATTGGTTTGTTTATTTATTTATTTATTTATTTGTTTGTTTGTTTGTTTGTTTGTTTGTTTGTTTGTTTGTTTGTTTGTTTGTTTGTTTGTTTGTTTGTTTGTTTGTTTATTTATAATTTGATTTATATCCCGCCCTTCCTCCCAGCAGGAGCCCGAATGGCTTGCCTACAGATACTTCCAGGTTAGATCTGGCTATTTGCTTAAGTAATGAAGGCAAATTAGACCATGGTATCAGGTCGGACACAGCATTTGTTTTCAATGCAATACATTCTTCCACCCCTAGATATACATTAAGAATACTTTTCTCTATGGAGAACATCACACCGATCCCTTTAAAACTCTAAAGAAACCAGTAGTGTAGTGCTGTCAGGTCACTCCGGATTGTCCTCTTATTGGGGGGGGCAGTGTCCCTGCTGGATCTCTGGGTCTCCAGTGCTGCAGCCAATTGGCATGAATTCCCTTTCATGCTGATTGGCTCCTACCATCTCTTTTTGTTGGGAAGAGACAGTCATGAGGACAAGGAAAGACACAAGGAGGGTGGTTCTCTCTCCCCAACCATTTAAGGAGATGCCTGCTGCTGCCAGTGAGAGAGAGAAGTTTACAGGTATTTACTTTCTTTAATTTTTTAGGCAGAGGTTCCCAAACTGTGGTCCACACCTCCTTCACTTCCATTTAAAAAAAACAACTGTGCTGGGGTTAACTGGAGGAAGGGGGGCGTGAAACAGGGAAAGAGTGGCAAGGATATTGTTGCAAGCTTAGGCTGCCAGCCTGCCAGCTAGCAGCAGGCATCTCCTTAAAAGGTTAGAAAAATGGGGCTTGCTTTTAAAAAAAACAGTTGTAGAGGGAAGGGCGACGCTCAGACTGCTGTTGTCTGCCAGCAAGGTAGAGCTGGTGGCAGGTGGTTCCTTTGCCTCAGGGAGGAGCTTTTCTGAAAGGGAGGGTGGTTGTTCAGGTAATAAAATGGACAAAGTCTGGTACATACAGGGACTACAGTGCTGGATTTAACCAGCCTAACCTTGTATCATTGTAGCCCTGGACTCTATAAACCGCTAACAGTGTGATCCTATACATGTTACCCAGTCAGAAACCATCCCACCTGAGTTGTGGTGGTGGGTCAAGTAAGTATATACAGAATTGCAGTCTAAACTTGTTTTTTAACATGATAAGATGCACTCCTGTCTCAGCATCACAAAGTTGCTTTCTGTAACACTCTTGAATTTGCAAATTCACTTGTGCAGTTATGTCATAACAGTTAAAAGTTTCAAAAAAGTTTTGCCCAAGCCTCATCTCCAAATAAGCAATAACACATAATGAAATAACTTGCAGTGTATTTCCTCAGACGTTTCTTCTTCAGATAACTAGAATGTTAATTAATTCCATATTGTCATGTTTGCTTGGTCTGTATGTAGTGAACTGAAGTAAGAAGCACCATCAGTGAAACAAGAATTCCAGTAGCCTGTTTCAACCATGTTTTTCATTCTGTGCAATGGAGTTGATAAGCTCATGTTTCCTAAAACTTTCCAGTCAGTAATGCTACACCTGTTTTTGCCCAAACCTATCCACTTGCTAACCTTATCAAACAAGTGCAGGACTAAGCTTGTGTGTGTTGTGTGTATGTGTGCTTGAGAGAAGTATATATGTGTGTTTTGTGTGAAGAAGGGAAAGCTGCATTTGTGTGTGGGGGGTGATGGAGGGAGAGAGGGACAGATCTATATGTTGTCTGTGTGCATGTGAGAGAAAATGAGATATGTATTTGTTTGGTCTTGAGGGGAAGAGGTGCACTTGGACAGAGATGGAGAGATCTGTGTGTAGTGTGTCTGCATATATGAGAGAGAGAAAAGGAGGAAGGCTTGTGTGAAATGCAAAAGATGTGGCTCTGAGGTGAGGTGGCTGCATCAAGGAGGCATAGCATGACTCACAAAGGGACCCTGCACTTCAAAATTTGCCACTACACTACTGGCAGAAACAGGCTATTTCCAGAAGTATCTCCTAAGAAGAATGGAATGAAGGAAAGAAGGAAAATCTGCAAACAATATTGCAAAAGGTACCAGCAATTAAGTACAATTTAGAAGACAACCTTATCCAAGACCATTAAATTCTCCAGACCAAAAGGAAACGTTGAAAGAAGGAAGGAGACTGTAACTGACTAAACAATGTTCTTTCAGTCCCAGCAGGAACACTATTTCTCTCTTTTTATCACTGCTATCCTATACTGTCATACAAATAGCTACAAGAAGAAACAAAATGTTTGCCCAGTTCAATTGACAAAACTTCTGCTGTAGCATGTGGGAGCAGGTGGTTTTGTTGGCGCTGCTTTGACTATTGTCAGATAAGCCTCAAGGGGAACCCATGTCTCTTTCTGTTGGGAGAAAATGGCAGGCATGACTCATAACACAAACTTTACAAGCCTTATTATTAGTAGCACAGTTGTATCTACACATCAATATAAAGCCCCAGAGTGCTACATACTGTCTGGACAAAAAGAGGCATAGCCTCTGCCACAAACCAATTACACTATTAAACCCTGGAGAAGAAGAAACAATATCTTCTTGAATAAACCGTTGACCCAAAGTTTATTAGAGTTTATAGCACATTATGAATGAACTGTTATACCACAAGATTCATTGGATGCACAACCTTAGAACAGAACCGTAAGAGCGTCAGAAGATGGGAATAAGTAAGGAGGCATGAACATTTGGCAGAAGTGCAAAGTCATCTTCAGCATTTCTGAACGTATTTTTATTTGGATGCAGAGCTGTTACAATTTCTCACAGGGGATAGGCCAAAACAGATACTTCCTTCACCAGCTCATTCATAGATGGCAAATTGTGGATGGCCATTTTGGTTCCACTTGATGGGGCAGGGGATGCAATTTGCAACACTCAAAATGTTTTCAGGGGGTGAAATGGGAACTACCAGTTTTGGCATGGTGGCCTCCCTCCCACATCTTTTTTCTTCTTTTGGTTTTTTTTCTTTTTTCTTAATTTCCAATGGTTTCACAATTGCAGCAACAGAGAAGCTCTAGACAGCACTGGTGATAGCCCACTAACACAGAGGCATTTTGGGAAAGAGGCATGGGCTAGAATCATAGAATAATAGAGTTGGAAAGGGCCATTAGGTCCAACCCATTGCTCAATGCAGGAATCCAACTTAAAGCATACCGGACAGGTGGCTGTCTAGCTGCCTCTTAAATGCCTCCAGTGTTGAAGATGCCACCACCTCCCTAGATAATTGCTTCCATGGTCATACCGCTCTAACAGTTAGGAAGTTTTTCCTGATGTTCAGCCAAAATCTGGCTTCCGGTAATTTGAGCCCATTATTCTGTGTCTTGAAGTCTGGGATGATCGAGAAGAGGTCCTGGCCTTCCTCTGTGTGATAGCCTTTCAAGTACTTGAGGAGTGCTATCATATCTCCCCTCAGCCTTCTCTTCTCAAGGCTAAACATGCCCATTCTTTCAGTCTCTTTTCATAGGGCTTTGTTTCCAGTCCCCTGATCATCCTTATTGCCCTCCTCGGAACATGTTCCAGTTTGTCTGCATCCTTCTGAATGCCCTGCCACCTAAGCAGCTGGCTTTCAAAAGCTGTGGGGTTTTTTTACAAAGGGGGGAGGGAGAGAAATTAAGAAGTACCAAAAGAATATAGTGAAAGGGGAAAAAATGAAAATGAACAGAGAACCCTTAGAGAGACCTTTGACCAGGAAGCCCTTTCCATCTCCACTTCATGGGTAGTGCTCATAGGCTGCTCCTGTGCCAGTTTCATATGTTATGAAAAAGAGCTACATGTTGGGATTTTGTATTTCAGAGTTTCTTCCCTAGAGATTAACACTTTTTTACAATTAATGAGGAGCAAAATGTGATTGGACATTCTTGTGCTATTTTCATTGGCTGAGAGAAACTGCTGCATGTCAGGATTTCCTCACTGGTTTGAACATTTTGCTAAACCATGGTTAATGTTAACATTAACCATAATTAATAAATCATAGCTGAGGCATCTGGCAGACAATCACTTACACTTTGCTTTATTACATCACAGAATAGTTAAAAGCACTAGTGAGAGCAACCAAGCCTTGAGAATGGTCTGAATTTTTTGCTACTCATCTTCACTCATGGCTTACAGCTTTTGAGCAGTGACTGCTCCTTAACTATAGTTAAAGAGGAGGTCTTGGTTCACATGTAACATTAAGCTGTGGTTAGCATTAATTAAGGTTTATAAACCAACTACAAACCTTGGTTAAGGAGCAGCAACCTTTAACCATAGTTCTGCTGCTGGACTATGTACATACATAATGCTAAGCCATGGTTTAATAAACCATAGTTTAATAAACCATAGTTTAGTATTATGCCTCTATCTCCAACTTTTGAACAACCATAGAAAATATGGTAGCTGGGTTTCTGGGGTTTTTTTTTACAAACAAACAGAAACAAAACAGCCCACCATGATCTCCTATTTGAACACCAGCTCTTTCTCTAGTTCAGGAGCAGTAAATCTGTATAGAGGGCATATTTTCTGGTTTGGTAGGCAGTCAGAAATTGCTGCATACCCGGATCTCTTGGCTGGAACACCATCACTCTCTCTCCTTGGCATAGAAAAATGTGGTTGCTGATTGTCAAAAATCTGTACTTGTCAGGATACTGGGATACTAACTCCTTCTCCATCTCAGGATCTCATATCTGGAACAATATCTCCCTCTCCAGGTTAGGCACAGACATATACAAATATAATTGTGTAAATCATGTCTGAGCCAGAAATTGCAAAACTTGACAATGGGGGACCTAGAGTCCTAATATACCCATTCAACTTGTACTTTGTTTCACCATACTAAACCAAAAGGTTTAGCTTTAATTCTGAGCCTTTTTGATATATATATATATATATATATATATATATATATATTAAAAGGCAAAAAAAATTATATTGTGTATTTTTAAAACTAATATACACCCTTGCCCCATTCCGTAAACCTGAACATGATGTGCTTATATCCACCACCATTCACTAATTCTTAAAATGATTTGAATAATATGTAAATCAGTAAGTAAGTCACAGTGCAATCCTAACCATGTCTACTCAGAGAAGTAAGTCCTATTGACTTCAGTGGGGCTGACTCCCAGGTAAGGGTAAGGGAGATTAGGATTTCACCACTACTCTCTTGCAGACCAATTGCTCTAAAACTGAGTGTCTAATCACTTCATCTTCATTACATCTACTTCTATCAGGGTGCCTCCAGACTGTCACTGTTTTGTAGGAGAGATTCAAACACATATCAGATATTTAGCTATGCGCCTAGAGCAGGATCCCCTCTACATACTTGTCCCCCAATGTGTGACAGCAACAGCAGAGACACAATGGGGAGAGTGACTCTGTTCTCCTTTCATAAGATTGTGAATCATGTGAGGGAAAACATCCAAATAGGGCTAAATATTACGCTAACAGGTAATCCTAAGTATCGGAAGCTAGCAGAATTTATGCTGGCTTAAGCTAGTGTGAACTGCTGCTATTCCAAACTCTTTCAAGACTGAGGCTACTACCTGATGAGCCAGCCTGAGCCTGGAAGGGGGAAAACAAGCCTTTAATACAGAATTTGACTTATACCACCCTATTTGCCAGCATAAGTTCCACTGGTTGCCCAATGACACAACTGAGCTGAAAGAGGCTTGGAATAGGTGTAAGTCTCTCTTTGCTCCATCCCACCCTTGCCACTCCCCTGAAATGCCCCCTTTGGCAGGGACCTATCACTTAAGTTCCTCTGGTTGAGCCCCAACTAAGCTGGCAGAGGCCCAGCTGAGCTGGGGTGAAGGACTCACCAGCTTATCTTTGACTCAGCCAAGGTGAGGGATTTACACCGGCTTAGCTCCAGCTGGATCCAAACTCTCATCCGGCGGATCTTGGGTTTGGATTGTGCTGTAAATGTGTTAGGAAGACATATCATCTTCAAGTTTCTTACACATACACATAGGAACAAAGGAATCTACCTTCGTATTGGTCCATCTAGGTCAGTATTGTCTATACCATTGGTCCATCTAGGTCAGTATTGTCTATACTGACTGACAGCAGCTCTGCAGGGTTTCAGACATTCCCAGCCTACCTGGAGATGCCGGGGACTGAACCTGGGACTTTCCACACAAAAGGCAGACACTCTAACACTGAGCTATGGCCCTTCCCCAAAGGTAAGCTTTACTAATGCTCTAACCCTTAAGCCTCATCTGTCTTCATTGGAAAGATTACAGAGCCATCTGCTACACTATACAAAAGGCAAGTCTATCTTATGGCCTTCCAAGGTGGATGCAGCCTACAAGGCTGCCCTAGTAATATGAAGACAGGGTAGAAAGTCCAAAATTCAATATATGGCTGTACTGAAGTATGATCACCTTGGTGGGTCACAAATTAGGCAGATCACAACTTAGGCATGCCTCCTATAGGATATTTCTGTGAAACGTTCTTGCATTTTGGCACATCTGTAGGGGCCCCTATAATCTTATCTGTATCACTTACTGTTACCAGTCTGCACAACTTGGATCCATTGTGTTTTTAAGAGACCTCAGTTGTAGATTTGCCTGTCGAGTTTCTTTACACAAAAATGAAGGACATGAAGCAATGCCCTAAGATTTAATGTGGAGTGGTGAGTTGATCCGATCCCAGTTCCTTAACCATAAGTTAAGAATCAATGAGAGATCAATGAGACTGCTGAAGGCATTATGCTTGAGCGTACCTTGTGCCAAAATGAAGCTTTGGGCCATACACACATCTAGGGCATTTCATAGTGGCCAGACTTCCATCTGAACAGAAGTCTCATACAGGATGAGCCAGCCTTTTTTTTTTTTTGGTGCACTCTATTCAAACCAAACTTCTTATCCAATCACTAGCTGAATCAATATGATTTGGGGGATGCTTGAGAGCCCTTTGCACCTAAATTATGCTTCAGGAGGGCATGCTGCAGACACAGTATCCCACTGTATAGGGCACAGTATCTATCCCACTCGCATGAATGTATGATTTGGGATGGCCCAAACCTTGTTTTGGGATGCAGTGCTTTCTAATTCTAGTTCCTTATTCGAGCTGAATTGGCACCCCTGAATTAATAAGGAACTAGAAACCAGCTTCAACTTCCTTGTATATCCCAACCCTTAAAGTTATCCTTTCTCCAGTCCTTGCCAGGTACTTGTTCTGTTTCTCAATGAAAAAACAAACCTAAATTCTTTCAGTCCTTCCTCGCCTGCTGAGAAAAAACCTCTTTGTACAGTAATAAATGAGCACAATTCACAGCAATTAGTATTTCCACAGCAGGTAGTTAACCTTCAGAATAAAGTGTGATTCTCTCCAGTTTCTCTTATTCTGTTATGAATTCAGAACAGGCACTTTATAAAGCTTTCTCTATATATAAATCTCTTGTGGGTTTTTTTCCTTACCTCACCTCCAGAACAGCCATCATCACTCACAGCCTGATGCCAAGAAGACTAGTTATGCTAAGAGGCCCTCTGCCTGCGCATGTGCCTTATCCAATTCACTCATTATTTTGTAGCAGATTACATTTGCCCCACATATTACAAATGTAAAATTTCAGTGACAGAAGGAAAAATTCTACCACACAGCTGTCTAAAACATACGGCTGAACATGTAGAAAGTAATGCATGTAGTGGGAGGAGTGAATGAGAGGAGAGTACAAAGGGAAGAGTTGAAGGTGTCTGTGACGCCCTTCCCTGGCTCTCCCTGTCAGGTTCCTACCTGCTCGTGGCTACTGCCTGTCACTAGGCACCACCAGGGACTCCACCAGTCCGGACTGTCCTTTTTTATGGTTTCTCTCTCCGCTCTAGCACAGACCTCATCAGATCCCCCTGCTAGGCAGCACCACCAGTCATGTCCTATAACCAGTATTCCCAGAGACTCTGCCTGAGTCTCTCTATCAGGTTACCTCTGTGACTATGTGCTTAAGCTGTCCCCCATCCCTTTGATCTTTATATGAAAAGCATACAACTCTGGGTTGCTCTGGATACTTGTGGTGTTATATTCTTCCCTTCACCGCTGCCACCAATTGTTACAGTTTCCCTTCAGCCTTGGTAAGCACCTTGCCCTCCCTTCTGGTCTGTATATTCCCCAGCCAAGGATCAGGCCTCCGGTAAACCAAAATAGTGTTTATTAAATATTAGAAATAACAAGATTACTTTATAAAGGCACATAAGCATATGGTTTCATCTATTCCTGTGATACTTGTCTTAGTATTAATCCGAACTCCACACTTTCCTCACATCCACCAACTCTCCACACAATCTCCTCTCAAAAACCTCACCAAACACCTCTCAAACAACCCACCAACGTCCACCCAGATTCAACTGTCATCCTTCCATTTATACTCTCAGCCATCCAAACACTCAGCCAATCATCCAGCATTCTATTGCTCATTTACTCCCCCCTCCTCTTTCATTCCACTTACCACATATCTTCTATACAAACAGCACTTACCATATATACATTAATACATCACAGTGTCCACTAGATGGAATTCACAGGAGCACATACAGATCCAAGATCTTAGATCTGAAATACTATGAAAAGTACAGTTCAAGCCTATGAATGTCTACTCAGAAATAAGTCCCACTGAGTTCAAGTGGGGTCCTGCTCCCAGGTGAGTGTAGTAAGGATTATAGCTTTATTGTGCAGAGCTTGGAAAAGTTACTTTTTTGAACTACAACTCCCATCAGCCCAATCCAGTGGCCAAGCTGACTGGGGCTGATGGGAGTTGTAGTTCAAAAAAGTAACTTTTCCAAGCTCTGTTATTGTGGCATAAACTGCTGATTAAAGGGTTGTTTTGCAATGTGAGATAAAAAGACGAACATATCCTGGCCTGGTTTACACATCACACTAAGCAAAACCATAGTTTATCATGTACGTGTGATAGGGTTGCCAGGCTCAGGGCCTGAGACTGATCCTGTATCTTTAGGAGAAGAGAAAGTCAGCCAAGTGCAGGTGTTCTGGCAACACTGTAATGGGAAAAACCACAAGGTGGAATTCTCCCTTCCCCCTGCACAACTTTTAAAGATACAGAAGACCTCTTGGTTGCCAGGCCCAGCCTCCAAGAGGTCTTCTGTATCTTTAAAAGTTGTGCAGGGGAAAGGGAGAATACCAGAGAGGAGACTGCAGTTGCTTTGCTTCTTCCCGGTTGTTTTGCTGCTGCACCGCAATGGCTTAGCTTACCTTGTCATCCAAATCCAAACTCATGGTTTAGCTCTCTCCAGACTCCCCACAAGCTGTAACTAAGGTTTGTCCTATAGTTTTGGCTCATAGTTTGTTTGGTAGAGCTAAGCCGTGGCAGATCCCAGCAGCAGCATGGAAGAGGAGCAAAGCAGTTATGAACTCCTCTCCAGAAGCATGCATGCTCAAGCATTCATGCTAAGCTATGGTTTGACTTAGTACAATGTCTGAACCAGACAAATGAAGTTGGATATCATGTAAGTGTAACAACTGAAGTTACAAGATTCAGTTCCCAGCCCACATATGCAGATGTGTCCAGGTACATTCAACCCTTGATGCTCAATTTGCATGATAACATATGTGAGTAATTACTGATTTAGGCTGCAATCCAATATACACTTACCTGGGAGTAAGTCCCATTTAACCCAATGGAGTTTACTTCTGAGTAGACATGTAATGCCCCAAACTCTCAGCTGCATTTATTTTATTTCTTTACTTATTTCAGGATTTTATTCCCTTCCATTAGTTCCCAGGGCAATCTTATAATTGCAATCAACTAAATTACAACAGAAATATTAAAACACCATAATATAAAATATATAAAATAAACCAACAGAAATAAAATAAATCCAAAGGAACATTAAAAATTAACTACAGTTCAATAGCTTTGTGCTTGATCCACCCTCTTTTACTTAAGCACTATGATTTTGGGCTGAACTGTACAATATGTTAAATGTATATGTGTATTTGACCGTGTGTGTGCACGCGTGTATATTTTTAAATAGCAGCAGTGGCAACCCTGATGGGTGGAGGGATTTTTAACCCTTTCCAGTGTGCAATTCCCATGGAAATCTCTCCATTTGTTATTGTCTAGGAAAGAAGCTGCTAGTTACTAGGAATGTCAGATAATTCCAGGGAAAATTACTGATGTTCGCTTATTTGTTCCGTGTCCAGAATGGAAATCCATCCAGCAAATATGGTCTGTATTCACTGTTGTTGCTGCTTTCAGTCTGCAAATGATGTGTGATTTATTACATTTTCTCCCATTTGCATTGTTTCCTTTGCAATGAAATAAATGAGGATGGAATAATGTAAAGACAATGTAATTTATATAATTTGTGTAATTAAATATGTAAGACAACATAACTTTGCCACAGTGGACAGTGAGACAACTAACATAGTTTTTGATGAAAGACAAACTGCAGCAGAGTGGAAACAGGGCTGCATGCGATGGGATGACTGGGGAGGAGAGAGAAATAGTGTTAGTTGCTTGTGTGCCTTTGACCATACTGTAATTTGCTGCAGAAACCAGTAAGTGAAGTTTTTTATGCTATTGTGAGAACTGGGGGAAATCTTTGCACATGCTGGAGGTATATGTGTACCTCAGAGCACCCCTAAGCAAAAGATGCCCCTGGAACAGGTGGTATGCCACAAATATATGCCCAGTACAATGCTATATATACGATACACAGTTCAGAACATCGTAAAACCTTATCTCTGAATCCCAGGCATTCAAACATTTGAGTGTGTTTTTATTTTTCAGCTTAAAATTCCTCAAGTTTCCAACATCATTTTTCTTCTTTTATAGCTACTTATGCTAATAAGACTTGTTGTTGTTTTTTCTACCAAAAGTAATTGATCTATCTTTACAACTTTAACTCTGTTCCTAATACAGCCATTTGTCTAGAAATAATAATTTATAGCATCAACAGATTGTTTCCAACTCTATCTCCAGATTATAAATGTTCTTCAACAGCTGGCTGTGATCTCGACTGCTTCAGCTTGCAATACATTAACATCAAACAGCCGTGATGAAAAAACCCATTGCTTCAGCTACTTAAAACCATGTTGGGCAAAAGTATTGGTGAGTTACTCAATTAACCCTGAACTGACCAAGAGGAGTACTCAGGATCTATTAGTAGTAACAAAAGGCAATTTCTCAAGTAGAAACAAAAGCAGGGAATAGGCCCAGTGCCAGCAGGCAGCCAGGTGGGGCACAGGCTGAAAGCCCTAGCCATCCTGAGGGCCCCAGCTGCTCCAGAGGGGCCCCTGCCTAGACTAGGGCTGGGAGGGTGGAGCTCCGCAATCTGCAAAAGCATTGGGGTGTGAAGAATGCTTTGTGGCTACAAATCATGCCCTGCAACCCAATACTTATCACAGAGCAGCTACTCCATTACCCTTCGAGACAACACACACACACAGTCAGCAAGGGCTTCTGCATCATCACGGCAGCACATGCTGATGTCACAACATGGGAGGCTGGGCAGCCACGGAGAGGAGGGCATTGGTGCCCAAGGGCCCACCCCAGCCAGGGGATGGGCCTGTCAGGGAACATGCTTCTTCAACAGAAATGGTTTTTTCTCCTTTTCCCTGCAAATGGCAGCATGGCCATCCCTTTTGCAGCAAGGTTGTTAACCCTCATCACCATCCCATCATGCATAAAAAAATGTTGCAACCTTTTGCACAGCTATCACAGGGAGAAGGGGATTTGGAGAAGTCTTGCACAAGAGCTAATGTGCCATTCAGACATGTGTCAGCTGGTAGTACTGAAAAACCCATAGTGGATAGAATAATCCAGAGGTGGGAAACCTGTAACCCTCATCAGCTTCATCTGTAGTGCATCTGTAGTCTAGAGGGCCACAGATTCCTGCGGTGGAATAAGAAAAAGGTTACTGTCTCCTTCTGTCTAGACATGATTGTCAGATGACTGTCACCCACTCAAGGTCATGGATTGGGGGAGTCAGCAGTTATGCCAGTTTGCACTAGTTAAGCATTATTATTAGAGGAAATGGAAAAACCCACCATCAGAGTGTAACTGACCTTCTCATGAACTTGTGCTTGGTCAGCAATAGTGCTAGTCTGATCTGGGTTGGGTTGGAGTGCAACAGGCATCTTGGTAAACAAGTTATGATTGGTTAATAATAAATGGCTATAAGGGAAAAGGGGGAAGATGGTAATTGGATACAATTTGCCACAGTATTGAGGTGGAACTATGTAACAGGTTGAGAAGTGGTGCAGCATGACATGTTAAGGAGTATAACTGCCTCTGCAATCAATGTTGAGATACAGAGTTTTTCTTTTTGTTCTGTCCTGCAATGCATCGCTGAATAAAATATGTTTTACTCTTTGAACTATTATTTGAGCCTCCATGCTTGAACCCTTCATTGGCTAATTTTTCCACGACATTCCCCACCTCTGGCATAACGCTTCTTTATTTACCGCACTTTCTTCATCAGGGTGAAAGAAACCTACCTGTCTGAACACGTTGCTAAACTAATAAGTTCATTTTGCAATGGAATTTGAATTCCACACATATATATACAGAAGAATTATTTTTCACCCTATTGACTTCTGCAGGAAAAGAGAAGTCTGCAGCCATAAGTAGCAATGAGTTGGGGGCCTGTTAAAACCAGGCCAAGGAAGGATATAACCAAATCTGGAACATGCATTCTCTGGCCCAGGGTCTTTGATGCTACAACGAATCAAGGCATTTCTTTGTTATCAAGGAAGAGGTGGGACTACAAATAAGGCTCCTAGTATTCATAGCAGGACCCTGTTGTCATCTGTTCATTTAGCTCAGCCTTTCCCAACCAGTGTGCCTCCAAATGTTGTTGGACCACAACTCCCATCAGCCTCAGCCAGCATTGCCAATGGTCAGGAAGATGGGAGTTGTGATCCAACAACATCTAGAGGCACACTGGTTGGGAAAGGCTGATTTAGCCTCTATAGCTGTAGCACTGAAGAGCAGCCTGATGTGCAAGAATTAGCATTTGGAGCACTTCAAAATATGAAGGTCAGCATTATCTTCTGTAAATTACCAGACGAGTTACAGAACTCATTGGTTGGAAAGCTGGCAACAATATGGTTACATCAAACAACTCAACATCAGAAATGAAAATATACATAAAGAAAAAGAAAAGGGCATGAAGGCAAAGGGTATGAAGGGAGGTGGAAAAGGGGGTGAGGGCAGGGAATAAGGCATCATACTGTTTTATTGTAATGTGAAAACCTAATAAACTATACATTAAAAAAAGTTTCTGGTGGCCATGTTTCGGTAATCATTGTTTAAGGCTGCCATAGCATGTGTGCACATATATGCACATGGACACATATATTAGAAGTGTTCACATGTGATGTTCAATGAGTGTACAATCTAAGAACCTCTGTGTGCAAACAATTGAGCTGTACACTCATCCAGTTATCCATATGTAATATTCAATGAGTGTGCAGTCTGTACCTTTGTACACAATAGCTGAGCTGTACAAATCAACTGTACACTCTTTCACACAAACACTTCAAGATGTGTAGAGACAGCTTGTACCTGTGTTCAGTGTAATGTGTGAACAAACCTGTTATCTTTACTATTCCAGGAAACCATTCTTAAATTGCCCTTCATAGAAAAGATCCCCATTCACAGCCAGAATTACTAACAAAGTTTTATGCAGATGTTACACAGCACATACATATACACACAGAGACTTCAGTCTTTCTCCAGCCCTCCCTAGATATGCACTCTGGAAGCATCTCACAGAACAGCAGCTGTCATTAATGGGATACCATCACTGGCCAATTATCTGGCTCCATTTCATAGTACCTTTTCCAGCACAAGGAAAACCTGATGGAACAGTGCAATGTACTCAGCTTCTGTCTGCCAGTCAGGCTTGGCCTTGGTAACCCTACCTCTCTTGCCATCATTCACACGTTGCACTCTTACTTAGAGCCACTCAATTCTTTGCCTCTTCCAGCCTCCTCTTTCCCAGCTGTCAGCTATGGGCAACTTTCTAGACTGATTACCTGGAGTTGTACTTCTTAATATTATTCACACTCTTCCCCTCTGTGCCCTTGACTATAAGCATAGAAAGACCATTTTGCTCCTGCTTACCTTCATGCCCATGGCGGTTGATAAATGGGTTTGCCTGCTGGGTAGAAGGGAAAGGTGGAACCACTAAGTTGATGCAGTCCATGTGGCATATATGGTGGCCCACCAGAGCTTGATAAACCTCTAGCTTTTGCTGCCTCCCACAGCTTTGACAAGCATCTAGTAGGCCAGCATAGATGGCTGCTGAGCTGTGTTTGTCTTGATTAGAGAGGGGAGAGAAACTTGCTCTAGTTCAGATTTTAATGTGAACCTTCCTAACTTACACTTTCCAAAACAATATGCAAACTGAAACACAGCTATCCTTTGACATTCTTACTCTTCCAGATTTTGTGATGAAATTCTCCAACCAAAATGTGTATGTTAGAGGAGTATGCATAAAAATGCATATAGTAGTAAAAAAAAATAACATACTAAAATGAATAATATGAGGGAAACTCGCTTGAAAAATATGTATCTGGCAAAACTGCATACAAAAATGTGTATATTAGGAGAAATGAAATTATACTGCTTTAAATGTATAGTGCAGATGAGGCCCTTGTTTGTTCACCATTTCCTCTTCTTGTTATGGGGATTTTGTTTTGGTTTCTTTTCTTTTCTTTTTTTTTGTCTTTTTTGTCCTTGTTTTGTGTTCTTGAAAATAAAGTTTTTTTTTTAAAAAAAAGAAGTCTTGCTCCAGTCGCCAGAGTGGTTTAACAGTCAACTGCTCTGATTGAACGTCTGTGAGGGGAACAGGGCTTCTCCTAGCAACTCTCAGCACCCTTCACTAATTACACTTCCAAGGATTCTTTGGGAGAAGTCATGACTGTCTAAACTGGAATAAAGGTCTGGTGTGGATGTGGCCAGGGACAGCTTTGGTTTAAATTTGGGTGGGAGGTTACATGTGCCTGCTATAGAATAAAAAGGTGAGGGAAATGCTGAAAAGCAATGATACTGTTCACAATGTTTCCCTTTTGGAAAGGAAAGGGGCTTCCCCTCTGCCCAGTGCTAACCAACCCAATCTCCTCCCCTCCCCCTCCCCCTCCTCCTCCACTCCCTGTCCCTCTCCCAGATCTGTTTCACCTATCCTAAACATGATTGCACAGAAATAAATCCCATTGAACTCAAAAAGTATGCAAATGAGCAAACCCAGTCTTCCTTCTCCTTCCCCCTTCCTTTGCCCCTCCCTCCTCCTCCCCTTCCCCTTCCCCTTCCAATCTCCCCCTTCCCCTTCCAATCTCCTCCTCCTCCTTCCCCCTCCCTTGTGGTCAGTTTCACCTATCCTAAGCGTGATTGCAGGGGAGTAAATCCCACTGAACTCAATAAGCATGCAAATGATCAATCCATTCTCAGCAAACTTGCACAGGATCCCATTTCTTACATCCTGGATGAAAAAGCAGAGAAATTCACTAATAGGCAAAAAAACCTTGCTGTTTAAGAATGTACCTATAGCCCATAGATATTTCTATCAAACTTTAAAAAGCAGGGAAATTGGGCAGCTATAGTGAATGCACCAGGGAAGCAGGAGACCTGACCTCCTCTCTGAGATATTGTACTGCCCTACAAAGTTGTCAAAATGCAAACACCATTTGGGTTGGTCTTTCACAGTCCAATCTACTTCCTGTGTAACTTGGAAGAATTTGGTAACATGTGCCTCTGAGCATATGGTGAGTGGTGGCAACACCTGCAACCAGCCCCAATAATAGAAACAAGACATGTGCTGTGCTGATCTTATTTTAGCAGGGAGGAAGCAACAATATTAAGATACAGTTGATATAGTTCAGATAGTCACTTTAAATATGTTTGATTTACTTTGCAATATAAGTGGTTTCCTATAGTAAATAATTTTCTTTTGCTTCTGTTTCTGTGGATATGTGAAGCACAGCAACACTTTGCAAATATACACTAAAAAATTCCAAAAACAATTGTGGAACAATAGCACTGACTATTCTGCAGAATAGTCTCCAGTGGACATTAGGAGTCTCAGTTTGCACAAGGTAAAACAATGGGAGGTGAAATATATTTTAGCAAATTTCTAGGTGTGCTCTATGTTTTTAATTGACCATGCCCACCTTGCCTTAAATGAAGTGGGTTAAACATAGCAGACTGAAAACATGCATCTTGGGCAGGCCCAGTTTGTTTTTTCCAACAGCTGACTCATTGCTTAAGTAGCAACATATTGTAATCAGTCTGATTTTTCATCAAACTGCAGTTTCAGATTCAACTGTTAATACACCCTAATTAGAAATAGAACATAACCTCCAATTTGAAACACAAAAGGCTATCTTCACTATCATATGACATTGACCAATAAAAAGACTTTGAAATTAATAAAAATAAAGATGATACCGTTTTTTAGGGTGAATAATGAGGGAAATAAAATTTTCTAGTTTAGATTCTCTGTAGAAACAATAGTAACACAGGAAAGAAGCAAAGTAAGAACACCAACAAACATACAAAAATGTAATTCTCCATCTTTGGACATGGCAGGTGTTGCCACCACTCACCATATGCTCAGAGGCACATTACCAAATTCTTCCAAGTTACACAGGAAATGGATTGGACTGTGCAAGACTAACCCAAATTGTGTTTACATTTTCACAAATTTGTAGGGCAGTACAATATCTCAGAGAGGAGGTCAGGTCTCCTGCTCCCCTGGTGCATTCACTATAGCTGCCCAATTTCCCTGCTTTTTAAAGTTTGATAGAAATATCTGTGGGCTATAGGTATGTTCTTAAAGCACAGGGGGTTTTGCCTATTAGTGAATTCCATCCTTAATTCAACCTGTTGTAGCTGCATTTGTAAAAAAATATTGTCATGAAACGTGTATCTGGAAAGGCCACTGCAGTAAAAGAGATATATAGTAAGGCAAGGGATCTAGAAAGTTACCTTGAGGCAGATTTTTTCCCTGTTCTGTGTTAAAAAAAGAAAGGGAACACAGCAATCTCTAGATGAAAACAAAATAATAAGCTACTTAGAGATATCGTTGGTGCTGTTAAGCAAAATGTCCCCATCTATCCTCATCACTGTCACTTATTGGGCAACCTTTAAAGGCTGGCAGCCTTTAAAAATAAGGCCTGATTTCAATGAGAATTTTTGCACATTGCAGAGACTGCTGGATAGCTTCAATTACTGCCTGCTTGCTGCTGCTGAGAGCTATTAAAGAGCCAGATATAGAAACACTTTCACTAGAATTGGTGGGGCATTGGGAAACAGCAGAAGGGCATGAGAAAATAAGAAAGGACATGAAGTGTCAGTATCAGGAAAGTCTGCATATTCTTTGGAGTACTTTATAACACAGGAAAAACTCCCTGCTAGCATGCTGCAACCATCATTATTTTTTAAACATCAGAGGTTTTTTTATTTAATCAAGTGCATCAGTTTTGAGAATGGGAAATGAAGCAAAGCTGGAACTATTTAGTTCAGAAATAGGAATGTATCAATAAATAAATAAATATGCAAAGATATATATGTATATAGGTTATATATATACATATGAACGTAATTGTGATTAACCAAACAGAGGTTTTTATTATATTAACAAAACGTTTCAGCTTCTGCCTTCATCAGCTGCTAACATTATATATATATATATATTGGGTGGGTCATATTTATGTATGTTTATGTATAAACTGTGTTTATGTATATGTTTATGGATATGGATATTGTTTATGTATATTGCTTTGTAAACTAATTTGATATGGTTTTTTTATTGTACCTTGTGTATTCTATTGTAAACCGCTTTGAGATCTTTTCAATGGTAAGCAGTCTATAGATGGAAATAATAATAATATCTGCTGACCTGCATCCCTGCCAGCTTCTCCTATCTAGGCAATGGGGAAATTCTGTAAAAGGAAGTTTGCAGTATTGGAAGGGCTGTATCTCAGTAGCAGAGCATTTGTTTTGCATGCAGAAGATCCCAGTTTAATCCCTGGCATCTCCAGTTATGGCTGGGAGAGACTCCTGTCAAAACCTGGACGGCTGCTGCCATTCAATGTAGGTAATACTGAGTTAGATAAACCAATTGTCTGACTCAGTATAAAGCAGGTTCCAGTTGTTGTATGCCACCCCAATCTCTGAGCAGCGCAAGACTTCCAAGGGTTCCTGCACTTACTCAGGGTTTGGTTTCCTTGGAAAGAAGATCAGCTGACACTGTGCTGTCTTTATGATATATGGTTTATTTACACATATTCACAATCCAAGCTTAAGATGGAGGGGTTCACAGCATTAACATTCCAATAGATCAGGCTTGTAGGGAGGCACCCCAAAACCATGGTGCAGAGAGCAGGCTTCTCTGTGTGTCTTCCTAGTTCCCAGCTTCTCCAGACTAGACGAAAAATAGAAGCCTCCCTTTGGCTGCAGATTGAGGGGAGGCGGGTCTCTCTCCTGAAAAGAGTTCTAGTAGCACCAGGATCTCTCTTGGCCACATCCCTTGGATATGCAAATGAACCACTCAAAAACCCATTAACTCACAGGTTGACTTGGCCACTCTATTAGATTAGCAAAAGGAAACTCGTGTGGCCAGTACAGAAGGTTTCTTGCTTGCAGATTGTCTCTCTTACAGCCACATAATTATAAACTAGAAGGGGTCTCACATATATCATCCCAACCCACCCCCACAATCCAATACACTATGGGCAATCAAGGTTCCCAGTCACAGGCAAAGCCATGTATAGCAGTCTACCTTTTACAGGTATCCCCACTCTAATGTGTAGAGGAAATACCTGAATAGCTCTATAGTTTAACATCTATAAGGACTGTGACAATGCTTATGACAACCAACTATATGAACAGACAAAAAGTGGGTCTGAAGCTATGGCAGGGATGGGGAACCTGTGGCTCTCCAGGTGTTATTGGACTCCAATTCCCATCAGTCCCAGCCAGCATGCCCAATGGTCAGGGATGATGGGAGTTATAGCCCAACAACATCTGGAGGGCCACAGGTCCCCTACCCCTGAGCTAAGGGAATTTAGCCCTGGAATGGGGATTGGTCATGAATGCAAACTAAATCCTAGTGGTGTCAGGAAGTCAGGTGTTTCAAAGTTATATGGCCCATCACTTTGAAACACAATAACAAAGCAAAAAAGAAGGAAAGAAATTGTTTTCAGTTGCCAAACAACATAATGCATGGTAAAAGCATACTTGCAAAGGCTTCATGGTTCAGTCAGGATTTGAACCCAGATCTAGTCCACTACTCTAATCACACCACCACGCTGGCTCTCAGATATGTATGGCATCCCTTTAATCTTATGGGAGAAAGTAAAGGGATGAAGTCCTGGGTACAACTGAAGGGAGTATCCTACCCGAAACCAATGAAGACAGACTTGGACGTGCAGGATGAGGGTGGCTGGGCCGACTCAGAAGAGTCCTCTTCAACAGGAAGGGGAGGGCTAAGTGGCGGTGACAGCAGAATGGGCAGAGGAATGGGGAGAGAGATGGGCAGAGAGTAGTCCTCTTGGTGGGGATGGGCTTTCTTGCTGGTAACTGGATCTGCAGAGGCAAAGCTGTCACTGTCCACAGTGTGGGACAATCCACAGGCTGCTGTGTGCCTAAAGACATGTCACTGGTGTCGTCTTCCCATTCAAAGTCCTCCTCCTCCTCCTCATTGCCTCCACCCCACACCCTTCCCATGGGGCTCATGGCAGGGAGGAAGCTAAATGTGCTTACGGTTGGTAAGCTCAGGAAGCCCATGCATTGAGAATGAAGCCTGCTTCTAACTTCACAGCTCTACCCTGTTTCTTGGACTGTGGACATCCTATATTAATTGATGAAATTAGTTACACCATTGGTCCATCTAGCCTGGTGCAGTCTACTCTGACTGGCAGCTTCACCAGGGGTATCAAGACAGGGGTTTTCCAAGCCCTGCTGTCTAAGATCCATTTAACTAGAGAAGCCAGGGATTAAAACTAAGGCTTTCACACCACACTTTATTCCATTATTCTGACTATTTCTTTCACACAATGTAAAAGTCCGTTCTGGAAATCTAGTGCAATACAGTGGAAGTTTAGCACTCATATCCATGATAAATGATTCTAGAAATAATCCATTTGAAAGCTTGGGAACCTGGGAAATCGCAAGAGTTTTGCGCTAGCTGCATCTGCTCATGTGACAGGCATCCCTGCATACAATGTGTTCCTGCTCTTTAGGCACATACTGGTCTGAAGAAAATTGTACCGGTTTTCCAGCATATGTGTGGGAAGCAGCTTCCCCTTCCTCCTTTTCCCACCCTCACTCCTGTGTCCAGAAACTAACTCACACAGTAAATTATGGGGCAACTACAGCGCACATGTGTATAATGGGTGACAAAGCCAAGACGTTGTTTGTTGCAGCAGTGTGAAAGACATTTGAGCAAAATGCTGGTATATTGGCCAAACAAGCCATAGTTCCTTAATGCAACTGGTACTGCAGTGTGAAAGGAATTTTAGAAATTGGGACAGAAGTGCTACCATTTCAATCCACAAAACTGGCGCAATAAGCCCCATGTGTGAAAGCAGCCTAAGACCTTCTGCATACAAATCATGTGCTTTACCACTAAGCTATCGTCCCTCCCCACTGAAGAGAAGAGGAGGAGGAGGGAATATCTACCACTTTTAAATAACCCATACAGGCCCTAAATTTAACAGATTTGCTCCTCCATCCCATTCTCCTACCCCCACATCTCCCCCACACATATAGGCATTTCCATTCAGCCAACCGGCCTTCAATCTGCACAAGATAAAGCTGCCTTTTGAATTGTAATTTGTTGTTTTGTTACAGCCATTTTCTATATCAATTTTATATGGCATCAAAAAGCCCTTTCATATGTTAAACCCTCCTATTCATATGCTAATGCCTAATCTACAACAAGGTAATTATTTTTAGTTGAATTTATTAGTAGGCATTTTTTCCTGGGGGGGGGCAGAAAACAGAGAAGCAATGGCTCATTCTCTGCTAGGGATGAATAGGAGCAAACCTGCCTGGACCTTTCTATTGCTTAGGTGCAAATAGTTGTGAGCACAAAGCAATTATGTTGCCAAGGAACACAAGGGAAAACGAGCAAGCCTCTGGCTGTCTAACCAGATATTTAACCTTTCCCCTCTTACTGTAATGGTCCTTACCTTTGATCAATAAGCACATCCCACATTTTCTGGCTTTTATTTCAACTAATGTTCCTGTAAATGAAACCCCCAAAACTCCTGTGCCATTCACGATATTACCAGGTACACCTTGAGAATTAGATTCACCAGCCACTGAGCTAAATCTTTTAGAAAATTATGAGTAGTGCTATATCCATCAGGGTTGGCAGAAGCATTTTCTGCCTGAGGTTGTTGAGAGTAAAGCACCAATGCTTGTAACAAGTAACCTGAACCGGGGGGGGGGGGCATAGAAAGGCAACCTATTTTTCACTGGCTGATTCCTTCTTCAGTCACTATTTGTTGTTACATTTCCTAGACACATTTACCTGGCCCACATCTTGGCTATCTTTTAGGTATTGGGTAAAGTCCATCCTCTTCTTTCATGCTTTTAATATTGCTTTGGCATTATACTTCTGTTGTATTGTGTTGCTTTTAATTGTTTCTATTAGTTAATGGGCATTGCCGTGAGACTGTTCAGAAGAATCTCTCCAAACTGGATGAAGGGACATTAAAATGGCAAATGTGACTCAATGTGAGCATGTGAAATGATGCACATTGAGGCAAAGAAAGAAAAAAAAAGCAACCCCAACCCTTCACATATACACTAATGGGGTCTGAACTATTATAATAAAATAATAGTGGACTATAAAGTGAAAGGTTGGGTATAAATTCAATAAATAACAATCTATACCTATGTATCCATAATTCCAGGTTTGAGGAACTACACATTCAAATAGGCCACACCAATATGCAGTGGAGGCTGGTGGCGCCGATATCAGTGGGGCAGTGAATCTGCTCCAGGTTTTAGCCCAAACACTGAAAGTCCGCACTATAACCTGAAGCGGATTCACTACCCCACTGACATTGGAGCCACCAGCCTCCCCTGCCAGTATGGCATGCCATGTACATATTTGGGTGACTAGCCGATCTAATTAGCACCATTAGGTGCACATCAGCCAGATGGCTGCCTTGTAAAAGGAAAGAGCTGGAAAATAAAATAAAAAGAAGAGATTTAATATTGTTCAATTTTATTTGTTTTATGATGTCCATTGAAACAATGCGGTCGTAATCTGAATAATTATTCACACATGTCGCTTCTGCTGTCAGGAACAGCAATCCGAAAGGAGGGGGGAAGGAGGAAGGTGATTCAAACTGTGAAATTCAAACAGTGGAGGCTGATCCATTAGGGCAAGTGGGGTGGTGCCCCATGAAGCTCAGTCTGCCTTCAGCCAGCAGACACCTGTCAGTCTTCTGCCTGGCCTGCCTTACTTACAACCAGTCTAGGGAGTGGCACTACTTGCCATCTTCCTCCTGCGCGTTCCTCATTGTTGCCCTTGTAGAACTCAGCAGGGAAGAGGAGGAGAAAGAGGAGAAAACTAGAATTAGTTGGTGCTGCCTGTCATTGGCTCTGGCTGCACCAGCTGTTGGGCACCCTAACATCCACCCTACCAGTCCCATCGGGCACCAGCCACCACTGAATCCAAAGCACTTCCACCAGGCTGCAGAAACATGAAGAGCTGCCTAAGAAACCTAAAAGAGAAAAGCTGTTTCTTTTTTAGATTATTAACTTGGTGCTTTTATTAGTATTATTTCATGCTGAAGCTTCTGGGTGACTGAAAAGTATAGAATTAGCTTCTTGAGGTCTTCGCTTATTGGTAACATTTAACAAAATTAATGAAATCAGGCAAATCCTGGCCAGCCAAGGATCAATTAGTCATTCGCTGGGGATGCCTCCAGCTTAGTCTAAAGGTCTAACAAAATGTTTGTTTACAGGTGTAACGAGAGTATAAATCAGAAGGGTGCCTGTGCAACCAGGCTCAGAGGCAAGTGCTGAAAGCATGATATTGTGAGTGTGTAGCCTCTGTCTGAGTGGATCCCATGGGATTTAGGCAGGATAAAACTTGCAGATAGTGAAAGCGAACCAAAATTCTCTAGTCAGAACCACAATTATACAAAGCTTTACAATTATACACAGCAATTGCCCACAAAGAGCTAAATGCATAAGTAATTGGTTTAACACATGAGTAATGCAATGATCCCTCTGAGCCTAAAGAGAAAATTAGATGTGCAAATCATTTAATCTAACTGAAACTTTCCTTTAATCCACCAAGGCACTAGTCAGTTCAGACTTGCTTTCCCCCCCCCAAATAACTGGGCAGAGCAATCCAAATGTTGGGGAGCCGGCGGAAGGGGGGCCTGCAGAAGAGAAGCTGGTGGAAAGCGCCTCAGGATTCACCTCCCACTCAAGGGTGCTGGCCCTGCTGAATGCTCCATTGGCAGACACGCACACAAGCTGACTGAGAAGTGCCAGTTCCCACAAATCGGCCTCCTGGGGAGTAAGTAACTTTTTACTGTGCTGACCTTTTGGATCGGGACCCAGGGGAAGAGAATCTCACATATGTTTACCCCCCCCTGCAGTTCCACTCCCGTTTGGGGGGCTTCCACCAGCTTCCTCTGGCCTTCCATCCACTGGGCTGGCCCACCCTGGCAGACCACCAGCAGTGCCAGCAGGCTCCTGGCAGCACTGTGGCTCAGGTGAGGCTTAGGGCGGAGGCCAGCAGAGGCCAGCAGAGCTGGGATCCTGCTAGCACAGCTGGAGTCCCTGGCATCCAACTCCCCCCAGTCCAGCCGAAAGGTAAATTGGATTGCGCCCTTAATCCCCAAATGACAGGACAACCATGGCATCCGCCACCACTGAAAAGAATAACTGGCAGCATGAAGGACATACCCAACATAGGAAGCTGCATTTTACCAAGCTGGACCTTTGGTCCATCTAGCTAAGTGGTTCCCATACTTTTTTCCCCACTGACCACTTGAAAATTGCTGTGGGTCTTGGTGAAGTGCCTGGTGATTTTTCTGCTTGTTGTAGCAAATGTAATTCACTGTGCTAGATGCCTCATGATTTTTAATTGTATTTGTATTTATTCTTTTGTTGATTAGATATTTTATTTTATTCTATTCCACAGGATTCAAATTCCAATCCAATAAAATACAATCTAAGGAACAAAAGAAGCAATAAAAGTACAGTTTCAAATCAATATGAATATGTCATGTACCACTTCACGTCTTCAACCACAAATCCACAGCTTTTAAATTAAAGTTGCCTCAGGAAGGAGTGAATTCAAGATGTACCATGTAGCTGCTAGTTTGTTAGTTTGTTTTTTCTGTGTGCGTCTGCCCAATGTAAGGGTAGAAACACGCTCACTGTTCTGAGGGTTCCAGTGCATCTCTACCTCTCTCTTCTGAAAACCGGGGCACACAATGCTACTCAAACCCCACCCCTTTTTCTGTAAAACTTGGTGGGAGCCGCTTGAGTAGGGGGTTTTTTTAGTTCGCTTTTAAGAGATTTTGCAACTGATCGGCAGATAAACCCATTAGCTCTCCAGGTGTGGCTAATGGAAACACTTTGATCCGGCGACTAGTGTGTTTACAGCCTCAATATCATTCCATCACGATTCCAGAATATTGCAGTCATCAAACTGCTTTTTCTCCTATTGCAAAAAGTCTGATATTGTGAAAGATCCAGAATGGTTCTACAATATTTTTATTGTGTGGAAGGTGTTTTGTGCAATTTCCTGAATTCTGTGTGGCATTTGGGGTGTGTGGTTTAAGCAACTTCTGTTTCGTACCTTTTCCCCCCTCATCTGCCTTTTTTAACAGGAGCAAAACAGCAAACTTAAGGAGTCCCCGCCTTCTAATTTCTTGATCTCTCTCATGAACAGAATTCTGGACTGCCAGGTGTGAAGTACCCCCTCGCCATAACTCTGCATCTCTGGCAATTACTGGTCAAGGAATAAGGGAACAGGTATGGTGTGACTTACAGCCACAGAACTCTTCTCAATCCAAACAGATCCCATTGTTGGTGTAGATGGAAAATCCACAATCACCCTTCAAAAAACAGTGGCCTGCAACCAGTGGTGTGGACAGTCTACTACAGTTTTGCTGCAACATATATCAGAACAATCAGTAGCTATAGTGCTATAAATGGTACATCTCAAAGGGCCCTTAAAGTGAAGGAGCAGCAGGGGTGCTTTTCCCTTACTCCACCTGCTGCTTCTATGCTTCAGCTTACCTTTGCAGCTGCTTTTACCAGCAGGGTTCCAAATGAATGTTTGGGGGCAGGCAAAACATTAATTTCATAGGGGGAAAAGTGACTTGGCTTACGGTACTGTTTGGACAGTAGAAGCAGCAGGCAAGCAAAGTGTGTCTGTTCACATGTAAATGTGAACGTGTATCTTAAACACATGTTCACTGAAGCATAATTGTGGGGATCTAATCCGGAGACAGTTCCATACCACAGTGGTTATTGCACTAGGTTCCTATCAATTTAGACAAGTCAATATATTCACGCATCCTTGGGGAATTAGCAAGAAACAATGAATGTCAATATAAATGCAGACAAAATGTATTTTTACACAAAATGGTGGAAATGAGTAAAATGGTTCTGCAGCTTGAAACTGCAATACAATAGTATAAAATAGCAAGATGTTACGAGCTGCGCAAGCTATCCAAATCCATGTGGACAATAAGCTTAATCAGTTCCTACTATAGAGACAAAGAGAAGAGAGCTGGCTTATCTGGAGTGAGTATGGGTGCAGAGAACTGTAGATTTGCAGTGAAATCCTAAATGCACCAGGAAGAAAGCTGGAATGCAAATGACTGCAGTTTGGAGAATGCAAAGGTTGCAAGGCAGCAAGGGAAGGGATGTGTGACAAATAGAGATAGGAAGTCATGAAATAAAATGCAAATAATTACCTGCCTGGAGGAAGGGAGAGTAAAGAGTATAGCTTCTTGAGTTTCACTGTGACGTGACTTGCAGTGACACAGTCTCACACAGCTAACTCAAGGGTTTCTGGCACTGATTCAGTTGATTCAGGTGGTGGGTTCTTTCAAGATAAGTTACACTTGCAAGACTCCTGAAAAGGCAACCAATGGGCTCAGGTGAGGATGTGGTGGCCAATAAGCAAGCCCTCAGACCAAAGTCTGACTCTCACCCTGGCTTTCTTCAAACCCTCCAAATGTAGTGGCAAACATAGAAAGATCTTTCCTTTTAGGGTTAATTAATTAATTAATTCCCACCCATCTTCTCCCCAAGGAGCTCAAGCTCATACAAACATTGTTCATCCCCTCCCAATTTTATCCCCCTCCCAATTTTATCCTCACGCCAACCCTGTGTGGTAGATTAGGCTGAGAGACAGTGACTGGTCCAAGGTCACCCAGTGAGCTTCATAGGTGAGTGGGGACTTGAGGGAAGTGGTCTTACACGTCCCAGTCCACTACATTGCACTGGCTTGTGCTTACTACAAGGGTCCTGACTAACCTGAATAAAATAACAAACACATCTGAGCGGCAAGGAAAGGAGGCAAGAATAACGGATCTAGCTAAGGCTTAAGAAGTCATCTTGCTCCTGCAGGCATCCTCAGGACCGGAGCAAGGTTGGAACAGATCAGTATGAACAAAAGGGATGTCTAGTTATAGGAAAGAAGCTAACAGGCATTACCTCTAACACAAACGGGTGATCACCTTAACGATAGGACTGGATGGGAGAGGGCACTGAATGCTGGCTAATTAAGAGCAGCCCACGTGGTGGGGCAGGGTCACAACAGCTGCCTTCCAACAGCAGTGTTGTCGCTACATACTGGAAGAGAGAGGGGGAAAGTGTCTGTTTGGTCAGGGCTGTATGGATGCATTGGCAGGAGTGCCAGATTGGCTTAGCTGTTGCATCCATAATCCCTGACCTCACTGACACCTTGCCCCTCCACCTCCTGATGCACAGCAGCGACACTGTTGCCAAGAGGCTATTGTTTATTATTTATGTATTTGTTATTTTATTTTATTTATATCCTGCCCTTTCTCCCAGCAGGAGCCCAGGGTGGCAAATTGTTGCAGCTCTGCCCCACCAGGAGAGCCACACATATGAATACAAGTTTCCTGCTGTTGAGTGGCAGGGATGTCATACGGGTGGGGGGACTCTGGCCAATCAGAGCTCGCAGCCAGGTGAGTGAAGTGGCCCTCATGGGGAAAGACGATGACATTTTCACAAGAAATGCAGATTTGGGCTCAGTCTAATTAGTGGTGAAAGATGCTTGCTAGATTAAGTCCTCAGGGCCCAATAAGGGTGTATGCTTGCATTCGATAAGGCAAAGATTCCAGGGACTAATACTTTTTGCACCTGTGTCCTAGTCTGTTCAGTCCTGCATTTAGCAGCTGTTATGGAGAATACCCTGCTGAAACCAGCATTGCTCTTACTTTGCAATGGCACTGCCCTCACTGCTCAGAGCAAAACCAAACTAGATATATTTCTGGGGCATGTGCAGAGTTCCAGATTAACTGAGCTGCTTAATAATAAGTGTGCACACATCCTCACTGTCTCTCTGTTTTGGGGGAAAGCAGCCATCACACTTTTGACACAGGTTTGTGTGTAATGTGTAGTTAGATAAGCCAGTCAGTAGCAAGTGTCTCTAATCTGTTGGAGCAAGACTAATGCCCTACAAAGCTCAGGCACTCAAGTCACAGAGCATTTGGCAAGTCAGCTATCACAGTGGCTTTGTGAACTATAACTCTGCATCATAGGAGGAAAGGGATGCAGCAACATAATGAAAAATGTAACAGACCCAAATGACACTAAGCAACCCTACTTTGTTACTCACTATATTCAGAGCAAACTTTCATGTTGGCTTCTACTTGGCTCAGAGGTTCATTTATATTTCACTTCCAAAATGATTTATTGAAGGTGGAACAAGCGGAACTTTGGAGAATTGGCAGGAGGGGGTGAAATGTGATCTTTAACACTTTAACTGACAAGAGCCCAGATCAATTAAACGAGAGGGCTTCAGACACAGGTTAGGAGAACAAAGACTGAAGACAAACCCATTGGCAGATCATATTCTCTCTCTTAGCCAGCTGCACTGAAACAGCACTGAAAACTCCCAATAAAGCTTTCTCTGCAGTAGCATACAACTACTTCCTCCCCTTTGTTTGTTTGTTTGTTTTACTAATGCAGCTTAACACTGTAATGTGAATCTGCTCTCCAAAACAGATTTCATACTCCTCTGTACAGGAGGCACAATAAATACCAGATTAGGGTCACAGCTGTGTCTCAGACGGTAAACCCCACAATGCATGCTGGACCAGAGAATGTGCTTGTATTATGTATTTTCCACAGCTATATCTGGTATATCCAATTATAACACTGTATAATAATTGCCAGGGAAGGGCCAGAAGAAGGGAAAGAAGCACTTAACTCTCCTTCTGTGCCAGCTCTGTAGGAATATTGGTGTAGAAATCAACAGCACAATCACAGACAAGGATCTTCAGAGCCCCTAGGTATCTCTCATTTTCAGTGACCACCTGGTGAGCCCTGCACTCTCTGAGCTTGGATGCTCTTGTCATCATAATACCCTGCACTTTGTTCACCTATTTTCTGTAGTGTAAGGTCTCTGCCTGCTTGCACCAATTATCCTCTCCCTTTTTGCACACTGCTGGGGTTACCTGCCCCAGACCTTCTCCTATCATCCTTCTGCCTGCCTGTCTCTTTTCTGTTTCTCTCTGGGATAAGGCTTCCCACTTAGAGTTGCCAGGCCCAGCCTCCAAGAGGTCTTCTGTATCTTTAAAAATTGTGCAGGGGGAAGAAAGAATTCTACCTTGTGGTTTTTCTCATTGCAGCATTGCAAGAACGCCTGCACTTGGCTGACTTTCTCTTCTCCTAAAGATACAGGATCAGTCTCAGGCCAAGAACCTGGCAACCCTATCCCACCTCCATTCCTTCATCTCATCCTCTTCCTCTCTTCTCTCTTTCCCCCTCTTCTCTTCCACATATCTGCCTCTGGCCTCTTCTCTACTTTCTCCTTCATTATTCCAAGGCTTCATCCGTGCCATCTCCCCCTTCCCCAAGTTCCTGCCCATCCAATTCACCTTCCAGTCAGCCCATGGAAAGAATGGAGCAATGAGTGGCCAGCCATGCCACCAGCTCCCAACAGCCACTTTTTGGGGCATAGCCCACAATAGGCAGCTTGCCTATCATAAAACTATGATACGTTTCAAAACAAATGAGGCAACTTAAATGGCAGGAGTACAAAATTATTTAAAAACACAGACCAGTAAAAAATAAAATAAAAGAGCAGCATAGATTCCAGCAGTTTAAAAAGCTATTAAACAGCTCTCTAATTTAATCTTGTAAAATAAAGGCCTAAATTAGGGGAAGGTGGCCTGAAATAAATTCATTTTTAAAAGTTTTTAAAGGCAGTGAGGCTATCCACACTTCTGTGGGAAGGGACTTTCACTATCCAGGGGGCTGCCATGGAAATGTCCCTGTCCCTTGTGTCTTAGATGATACTGAGCTAGATGGACAAATGGTCTGACTCTGTATCAGGCAGACTCCTATGTTTCTGTGTAGGAAGTTGCAGGGAGAAGGGAACTGGCAAAAAAGAGAGTCTTCCTCCCCATTCCACTAACCAAAGACTCTGGTGGATCAAAGAACATTCTGTAACTAGGAGGGACACCTTTGGATGCAATCCTCACTGTTTTCTTCTGTAGTACCAACTCCCTTCAAAAGTGTCCAATGCCATCAAAGTAAGATGCAGCATAGTGTAGTGTGCAACTTTGGCAAATTCTCAGCTCAGTGATGAAGCTCACAGTGTGACCTTGGACTACCATCTCTCAGCCTAACTGGGAGACAAGTTTGTTGTGAAGTTAACATTGCAGAGGAAAGCACAGATACACAGCCCTGATCTCCTTGGGGAAGTACAAGGTACAAATGTGATAAAATACGTTAGTCTCTCTTACAGTGAGATTGATCTAAAGTTACATAGGAAAGTCAGCATTTCATAATGGTATGAGCATTGTGTTTTGCTCCAGGAATCCCAGGTTCAAAGCCCTGCTCAGCTGTTAAGTTCATTGTGTGGCCTTGACATCATCACTTTCTCTTGTTGTTGTTATGTGCCTTCAAGTCCATTATGACTTATGGTGACCCTATGAATCAGCAACCTCCAATGGCATCTGTTATAAACCACCCTGTTCAGATCTTGTAAGTTCAGGTCTGTGGCTTCTTTTATGGAATCAATCCATCTCTTGTTTGTCCTTCCTCTTTTTCTACTCCCTTCTGTTTTTCCCAGCATTATTGTCTTTTCTAGTGAATCATGTCTTCTCATTGTATGTCCAAAGTATGATAACCTCAGTTTCATCCTTTTAGCTTCTAGTGATAGTTCTGGTTTAATTTGTTCTAACACCCAAATATTTGTCTTTTTCATGGTCCATAGTATCTGCAAAGCTCTCCTCCAACACCACTTTTCAAATGAGTTTCTTCTCTTATCCGCCTTTTTCACTGTCCAACTTTCACATCCATACATAGAGGATATACTTGAAATGTTGCAAGAACTGCAGTACTTGCTCAAGGTCTGGCTAGTCCAGAATTCAGTCTTCACAGCGGCTGAGCAGATTTGGAAAGCCCACACAACCACGACACAATGATGATGGCATCAAGTTGTAAGAGGTAAGGTCTATTTTTAGCTGTTGAAGCTAATAGCTGTCAATAGATCTGCCATCCAAGTCTATATTGCCTCTTCTTAACCTCTGTTAGAACAAAACTCTGAATCACCTTCTTCAGATATAGGAGAGGTATTATTCATTTCAGATCACCCTGCACTGTTCTGAAGATCTTGCGACAGACACGTGAGAGAAAGGGAAGCTGTGGGGGCAGAGGAGTAGGAAGTGCGAGCATATGCTAAACAGAAAAACATGATAGCAGTTTAGTCTTTACCATTTCTCTAACAGTCTATTTTCTGCTTGGAGAAGCAGGTGCTCTTCTTATCCTTCTAACATCAAGCAGCTGACAGGCTGTCAAAGGTGTGATGGTTCCCGGACATATATATTGCCTTGAATTGCACATTCTTGACACATCTGATAATTATGCCAAATGAGCTCACCTCATCTTTAGACTTCTGAGTTACACATATTAAATTAAGTGAAGGTAGTTACCTACACTACAAAAAAAGGGGGGAGGATGCAAGCCACACTCTTGACATGTGCCAGGAGCCAGGTATGCCTCTGACATTCTGACATGAGTATTACAGTGACAAAAAGATTGATGGTCTGAAGAGGAAAATCTAAAGTGCTTTAATCTGTCATATAGACCAGGGTCCTATCCACTTGCTGAGTATTTCCTGTCGCTAAATGTCAGTAGTTACTGCTAGCAACATGATCAAGATAGAAAGATTGCTTTGTTCTCCTGTCTGAGCAACCGTCACAAGCTTCTACAGGTGTGCAAAATTTATTGCAACAATTCTAGTCCCAGTGCATTTCAGGTAGAATGCTCTTCTTCAGGATAAAGAGCATGATCAAATTGCTAAAAGAAAAAAAAAGGGGGAAGGGAAAGAATGTCCTTAGTATGTTTCTTTATATCAAGGATGAGAGACCTGTGCCCTCCAGCTGTTGCTGGATTGGCCATGGTGGCTGGCTGGGGGTGATGGAGAGAATTCAATAACATCTGGAGGACCACAGATTCCCCACCTCAGCTGTATAAGGAAGGATTCATGTACACCACCATTATGACATTCTTGTCTGCTGACTTGTTGGTTCAGGGGGCGTACCTACCTGCCCTTGAGAAGTTTCCCTTTACAGTCGGAAATCAGGCAAATAAAGTATTGTAAAAAAAAAATCCTATTTTTTTTTTACTAACAAGCTCATGTTTGTTGACTGGGTGGGAAAACAGAGAGATGAAGACTCAGACAGAAAGATCAAGTCCACTGGGTGACTCCAGACTCTCAGTATTTTGTGGGAGGGATTCAAGTGCATTCCGAGAAAGTTAGGTTCACACAATTAAAATGGATTAAAATGCTCCATCGCGCTAGTGCAACTAATCCACTTTAAAAAATCTAATCTTTGCATAATAAATGCTCAATAAATAAGTCATCTGGAAGAACCTTCTGTTGCAATCTTCTCTTAAAGACATGGTCACATATTGCAATAATTTTTCCAGTGAGAGGTAAGGAAGAGTTGCAGCCAAATCCTTAAACTAATTGGGCAAGAAGTGTTTGTGGAACACACCCACAACAAACCATATTACAGTGGTCTTCAATGGCCTGTTCCAGAAATAGATTGTAAGGCAAGTTTGGGGCAGTTTGGACACCCCCTGCTTCATATTCTTTGAAGTCTCTGGTGCAACGAAAGAACAGTGTTGGTACTGTACATTTTTATTTATTTATTTATTATTTGATTTATATCCCGCCCTTCCTCCCAGCAGGAGCCCAGGGTGGCAAACAGAAACGCTAAAAACACTTTAAAACATCATAAAAAGACCTTAAAATACATTAAAACAAAACAATGTTAAAAACATTTTTTAAAAAAGCTTTAAAAACATTCATTCACTAAATATTTCAGAGCATGCAAAAATAGACCTGGCACAGCTTGAAGATGTTCCAAGGCCTTGCTAGATCACATCTTGCATGCCTGGAGGCTTCTAATGCAGTAAACTTGCTCATTGTATCTGCCTATACCTTCTCTGCAATTACCAAGTAATATCAAGTTCTCTGCACACATGCTACTGTTACTTGTTTCCCATAAAATGTTCAGCACATCATCAAGAAATTCAACAGCCAAGATTTTCTGAGTATAACTGAGATCTGTGTACTTACAACAATGCTGCAAAGCAGCAGGAGTTTTTTTTGGGGGGGGGATAACCTTCTACTAGACTTTGATTTGTCATTGTTTAATCACCAATGGTGATCTCTCTTCATGTATCATTGTGTGCATATGATCATTGATCTCTGCATGTATCTTTTTATATCTGTTTTTGGCCAAGAATTCTTCTTTCTTCTCTTGATCTGCATTTTGTCCTTGACTACTGCTGATAATGATGTGACCAGGTGATCTTTCACTCTGCAACCTCATACAATTGAGGTTCTATTCTTCATTGCTGATTATTTACTCCACAATTGTCTTGATTCTGCCTTCATCTTTTTATTACATATATAATCTATCCACACCATGACTCACATTTTTATAGCACAAGTTTTCTTAATGGATTGCAAGTTTTGACTTTGCCCAGGATAATGTCACAAAATTGAAATTGGTCTTGAACATCTCAGAATTAGGGCCACACCATGTATTACATTGGATGATATCCAATGTTAGCCTTTCTCAGATTAGGCCCATTTGAATCAATAGTTCACTGATTTCAATGGATCTACTCTGTGTATGGTTTAGATGGGTATCATCCATTATGTCTAAAAGCTATGCAAGCATTTTATGTGGCAAGACTGTGGACAGGTAGTAAAAGTTTGTCTACAACTTTACCCATTTCTGTGGCTTCACTTATTTGACCTCATGGTATTCCATATTCATGACATATTCTTCTTTTTGCTTTTGCTTATCCCTTGCAAGGTTATTTTTAAAAAGTAAAAAAATTGACCTGAATTTTTTTTTTTAAAAAAAAAATCATGTTTCAAAACGTTGATAAAGTTCAGTGTTCAATATCATAGCTTTTCATATGACAAGAAAAAGAGATAGTATAATTATAATTATTGCTTCCAGGGTTAAACAACTGAACAAAATTGAAGATTTCATTATTCACACAAATGTTTTTCAGGATAATAACATAAGATCATAAGAAGAGCCTGTTGGATCAGGCCAATGGCCCATCTAGTCCAACATCCTGTTGTCACAGTGTCCAACCAGATACCTATCAGAGGCCCTCAAGTAGGACCTGAGGGTGAGAGCACTCTCCCCTCCTGCGGCTTCCAGCAACTGGTATTTGGAACCATACTGCCTCTGACTCTGGAGACAGAGCACAGCCATCATGGCTAGTAGCCATTGATAGCATCTTCCATGAATCTGTCTAATCCTCTTTTAAAGCCCTTCAGGTTGGTGGCTATCACTGCCCCCTCTGGGAGCGAGTTCCATAGGATATTTTTTTCTCAATCCAGCTGACTTTTTTCAGTCAACTTCGGCCTTGTTTACATGGGGCCCCAGATCCACTTTAAACATGCTTCTTTTTCCATCGGGATTGATTTTGACAGTTTACATACTTCCGCCCTCACTACGAATAAATTCTTTGTAGCATTCACACACGCGTGCGTTTATTGCTATCAGCGTTTCCTTGTTGTCACACCCACACATTAGCATGTTAACTGCGGAGGAGGGGAAGGGGCGGTATTTCCCTAAATGAAGGAATAGGCACTTGAAAGAAAGGGAAGAGAAAATCGCAGACACTGGCCCCAGTTGGGTTTCTCATTTAGTTTTGTTTTGTTGCCCAACAACTTCAGACAGGAGCAGTTTACATGAGCAGTGAGAACTTGGAAAAGTCTGGCAATGACAGCATATGAAGCATATTAATTCAGAAACGCTGAATGGGGCTCTTTGCCAAAGTGTGCATGGCGATTGCAGTCGTACAATGCAATCCTCTGCAGCAGAGGCTAGAGGCTCTCATGTTTATTCAAAAGAGGTTGAAGAGGTCCTCCACACACACACACACGGGGAAGGAAATGTATTGGGGGGGGAAGTGGGAGAATGCGGGAGAAAGGAAGGCGCATAGCCCGGGGCTCCAGCATCCCGAAAATGCAAGTGCAAAGACACACACACACGCTTTTGCCCCGGCTCTCGCCCCCACTCCAGGAAACGGAGGCGGCCGGTAAAGGAGCCAGCCCGAGCAAGCCTGCATCCCACAGTTTTTTTCTTTCGGTCTTCAGAGCTCAGGAGGGGAGAGCAGATCACGGGGGCGGGGGGAGGAGGAAGCGCAGGCAGGCAGGATCCAGAGAAATCACCAGAGGCATCCGGCACATGCAGACGTGTGGGCGCCTGTGTACCTGTGTGCATGTTGCAGCACCTCTTGGCTCACAAAAGTCCAGCTCCTGCTTTCAGAGCCTGGGCTTCGCAGGTTGATCTTCACCGTAACGTGGTCTCCGATCTGACTGTTCTGCACTAATGGCAGTCCTGCCTTCACGAGAGCAACCGGAAGTTGCTTCGTCAAGGGCCGGAAACAAAATGATGCCCAGGGACAGTTAAAGGGGCAGCAACAAGGGAGGATCTAATGCTGAAGAAACTGCACAGCCAAAAAAGGCACTTTAAAGGTAATACACGGTAGTAGCAGAAGCGGATTTTAAAAGCAAATGCCGGTTTTTATTGCATCCATTTAATCCGGAGTTAAAGGCAAAAACAGTAGTATGCATGCGGGTTGGGAAAAATGTCAAGTAAATGGTCCAAATTAAAAGGATCTGCATTTTGCGCCAGATGCACATTTTCTTGGCATGTAAACAGGCCCTTTGTCTGAGTATGCGGGGGTATATTATGTGATTGCTTAATCACATGTTCAGATAATGGAACAAACTCTGCTCTGAAGTCCTCAATCATTCCCAGGACAGGGGTGCATATCTAGACTAAGTTGCCTGAAATATTGAGCCTTGAATGAAAACAAAAATAAGGGGGCTTGCAAAATCTTTAATTAGGGTTTAAAACTCTAATTAAACATGCTGTGGCAGGGGAAGAAGGGGACCCATGCAGGCTGCCTGTGTGCATATCCTCCTGCCCCCAAACACACAACCCTAATCTTCATTTACTTTGCAAGGCCCCTGATTTGGTTTGGGGCCTGGATCCAGGTTGGGTCAGCCCTGGATCATCCTAGTTCAGATCAGGCCCCAAATCAGATTGGGAGGGCCATGCAAGCCCTAGTCCCCACCTGTGCTGCCCAGGGTGTGAGGCACGAGATGGAGACAAGGATGAAAGCAATTCCTGTTTTATTAGGGTAACTGAAACACCAAAAGTAGCACGCTTCATTAACTCTACTAAACTAACTCACTGCAATCCCTAACTAAGCATACTCTGCAGCATATGAAGGACATTGACTCAGCACCCTGGTCGGGGGAGCGCAACCTTAAATAGAAAAGGTCTTCGCCCGTAATCTCTCACTCCTTCGAAGAACCTCCCTCTGACCGGTGCGCTTCTTGTGATGTCTGACGCGGGGTGAAAGAGGGCACACCTCCGATGGCTCATCTGACAATACCGACTGGATAGGTGCAGGCTGGAGGTCAGGAGGCAGGGAAGCATTTGAAGTGTCAAGAGGGGGATCCAGGGGGGTTGGAATTGGCAGGCATGCCAGAGAGTCCCCCAACGGTTCTGTTGGCGCGTCTTCTTCAGCAGGAGCACTGTCCGTGGGAACTGGCACAGTGTCAAGCACACTCCCTCCCCCAGCGTCCTCGAAAGTCTCAAATTCCTCTGGCTCTGCCCCTTGCTGCTCTAGCTGAGGGGGCTGAAGCTCCTCCAGCCCCCTTCCTTGATTGCCCTGAAAGACCTGGGGCTTGACACCACCCCTGAATTAGAGAAAAAGGGATAGGACAAGGGGTGAAACTCTTCCTTCATGCTGCCTGCCTGAAAAATGTGACTAGCCTTCCGCTAGTTCAGGGATATCCAATGTGGTACTTTCCAGTTGTTGTATTTCAGTGGTCAGTGATGATGGGCGTCAGCCTGGCATCCAGCAGCATCTGGAAAGCACCACGTAAGTTACCCCTGTGCTTATAATAAATGTATTTTGTGGTGCACTGAATACCATGGGATGTTTTGTTCCATCCACTGAGCCAGGGAGGCTGTTTTGTTTTGCTTTCCATTTTACTTCATGTATATCTTGCCCTTCTTCCATCACAGAATTCAAGGCAGCATACACAGGGTTCCAGGAGATTCCCAATCCAGGCACTGATAAGACCCAGGCCTGCTTAGCTTTAGCAAGGTTGCTGCATTATGTGCCTTTCCACCATGCCTGTAGACTCTTCTAACAGATCTAACCTATTGTTTTCAGCGGGGGTGCATTTGCAGATGATACCGGACCCTTTTTCCAAACAGAAGCTCCAACACCTAAAGGAGGATGGCAACACATGGTGCCAGAATAGTTCCTGTGCCTTTGCTGCACAGCAAAGGGGAGTGCCTCCTCTCACTGCAAGACTGGGAGGTGTGTGTTCCATGGTTGGATATAATGGATTTCTTTCCCCACCTTACTTTTCTAATCAGTGTGTGCTTGTCACATTTATTCCAATGACATTAACAAACCAAAATGAAGCAGTAACTCCCTCCGGCTAAATGCTGCATTCATTCATTTTATAATCCTTAGATAAAAGCTTTGAAGCTAGAATATTCATTACCAAGCCAAGACTCTTCGATCAGCCTGGGCAGTAATGGAATGGAGCAGATTTGACACAAGGGACGCTGCAACAGAAATTACCCTGTCATAAGATTACAGGGACTAAGTGTTATTGGGTGATAAGGTGTGATGTGTTAATACAAAATTATCTTGCCAGCAAAAAAAACACCAAAAAAACCCAGCAACTGATGAAATTCACGTTTATTAAAAGTCTGACTGTGATATTAAAAGATCTCAGATAAGCCAGTTTATTTCTGCTCCACAGAGCAAATTGAAAGAGTTCTCCAGCAGGAATTTCTTTAAATGAAAGATTACAACAATAAAACAAAAAGCTTTTCAGGAACATTACATGGCATAAGAAGGCTGAGAAAACCTCAAACCACTCTCCTCAGAGGGGATTAATTATTAACCTCTTGGCTCTTTCATTAGGGCATCAAAACAAGGATTAGTGTTGAAACCTTGAATGCAATAGGATATGGTACACAGTCACACACACAATTTTCCCTATATGTATATAGAGAGGAGGGATTAAGTATGCCCATCTGTACGACATAAGGCTAAGGTATTAGCAAAGGTTTCTGCCTAAATTATAAACCACCAACAGGAAGCTTAAGCCATTTTTCCATGGCTTAAGGAGACAAGAATAGAGACCTACAATATCTGCTGTTTTTTTAAAGCATTTGATTTGTCACCAGTCAGAAAGCGGCAAATAAAATTGACACCTCATGTGCATTTATTTCAAATCCAAAAGTTTACACTACATCATGTCTGGGTTAATCCACCTGGCTGTTTGATCCAACATGGCAACAACAAGGAATGATAGGGGAAATTTTAAGTCATGGAAGAATCAGAGTAAACATTAGGAAATTGATTTATTGGAATGCCAAATGAGATAAGGAGAGGAAAGCATAGGCTAGAGCTATAGATCCCCTGCAGACATAGAGAGCTGTCGCATATCAAGTCAGACCATTGGTTCATCTAGCTCAGTATTGTCTACACTGACTGGCAGTGGCTCTCCTGGGTTTCAGACAGGAGGTTTCTTTCATCCCTTGAGATGCCAGGGGCTGAATCTGGGAACTTTTGCATGTAAAGCTTGCGCTCTAACACTGAACCATGGCCTTTCTCCAAAAGAGGAGGAAAAGCAGGCTGAATTTCTGGTAGCTCCATGGCTCTCTGTCTGTTGGTCTCTGGAAGGCTACTATGTATGCTTCAGTCACTTTGGAAGGCTTTGAGAAAACACTTTGAGGAGGCCCATTCACGAGCTGGTTTTTGGTTGGCTAAGAGGCTTTTGGAGGTTTTCTTGCAAATATTATGTAAACTTTGTTTTATAGATGGCTTATTGCTGTGAAGGGGGAGTGTAGTAGTCTGTGTTTGTTTTTTATCCTTTGTATTATTGATATTGGGTCAAGTCCAACAAAGTCATTGCTCAGTCAGAACACCTCACCACCTCCCCCCACGCCCCCTGCACACTCCCCTGTTCTGCTCCAGAACCCTCAGTACTGATTTGGGAGGATGGGGTACAGGAAGAAAAGATGTGGGGGGCAGTGGGGAGTTCTGCTGTGCAAGTGGAAGTCATTTGCTTTTCATACTTTTTGTAAGCCCCCTTGAAAGGATGGTACCCTTAAAGGTCACCTATAAACGTTTTAAAATAAATAAAGTTCTGCAATCCATGGGCATTTTAATCTAGCCTCTGACTAGACAAACATTTCACCATTAGCCAAGATGAAATTTGACCACCAAGAAAGAGTGCCCAGAATACAACAGAACAGTGAAATGGCAGTTAAGTGTCATCAGCCATGTCCCAAATAAGGAAGGAGCTAGCTGAGAGAAAACGGTTAAAGAGAGAAGGAAAGCAAAAGCAAAAGGAGATAGAAACATGGTCAGAACCCTAAATGCAACTATATAACGACTAGTACATAGGGACAAAGAGAACTATTACAATAGTTATTGTATAGAAATAGAAAAGGACAACAAAATGGGAAGAAAAAGAGCCCTATTCCAAAAGATTAGAGAAATGAAGGGGAAATTTAAACGACGAGTAGGGATGTTGAATAATCAACAGGGGAACACACTGACTGACTGAGATGAAATAAAAGGAGGATGGACGCAATACACTGAAGAACTCTATTAAAGAGATGCAAGGATGACAGATTCATTCATGGAGGAACTGCATGATGAACAACCAGAAATTTTAGAATGTGAAGTGAAAGCTGCTCTTAAAATTCTTGGAAAAAACAAATCATCAGGAACAGATGGCATTCCAATAGAGTTGCTACAAGCTACTGAGACCGAATCTGTCCAAATTTTGACAAAAATTTCTCAAGAAATATGGAAAACTAAACAATGGCCCACAATCTGGAAGCGTTCAATATACATCCCAATTCCAAAGAAAGGGGATCCCAGGGAATGCAGTAATTATCAAACTATTGCCTTAATATCCCATGAAAGTAAAGTAATGCTCAAGATTCTACAACAAAGGCTCTTACCATATATGGACCGAGAAATGCCAGACGTCCAAGCTGGATTTAGAAATGGAAGAGGCATCAGAGATAATATCACAAACATACGTTAGATAATGGAACGGACCAAGGAATTTCAGAAGAAAATCACCCTCTGCTTTATGGACTACAGCAGCCTTTCCCAACCAGTGTGCCTCCAGATGTTGTTGGACCACAATTCTCATCTTTCCTGACCATTGGCAATGCTGGCTGAGGCTGATGGGAGTTGTGGTCCAACAGCATCTGGAGGCACACTGGTTGGGAAAGGCTGGACTACAGCAAAGCCTTTGACTGTGTAGACCATGAAAAACTATGGAATTGTTTAAAAGATATGGGGGTGCCACAGCATCTGATTGTCCTGATGCGCAACCTATACTCTGCACAAGAGGCTATTGTAAGGACAGAATATGGAGAAACCAATTGGTTCCCCATTGGAAAGGGTGTGAGACAGGGGTGTATTTTATCACCCTATTTGTTTAATCTGTATGCAGAACATATCATACAGAAAGCGGGATTGGAGCAAGATGAAGGAGGTGTGAAAACTGGAGGGAGAAACATCAATAAGTTAAGATATGCAGACGATACAATACTCTTAGCAGAATTCAGAAATGATTTGAAACGAATGCTGATGAAAGTTAAAGAGGAAAGCACAAAAGCAGGACTACAGCTGAACGTCAAGAAGACTAAAGTAATGACAACAGAAGATTTATGTAACTTTAAAGTTGACAATGAGGACATTGAACTTGTCAAGGATTATCAATACCTTCGGCACAGTCATTAACCAAAATGAAGACAATAGTCAGGAAATCAGAAGAAGGCTAGGACTGGGTAGGGCAGCTGTGAGAGAACTAGAAAAGGTCCTCAAATGATGTATCACTGAACACCAAAGTCAGGATCACTCAGACCATGGTATTCCCGATCTATGTATGGATGTGAAAGTTGGACAGTGAAAAAGGCGGATAAGAGAAAAATAAACTCATTTGAAATGTGGTGTTGGAGGAGAGCTTTGCACATACCATGGACTGCAAAAAAGACAAATTATTATTATTATTATTATTATTATTATTATTATTATTATTATTATTATTTGTTAAATTTTTATACCGCCCCACTAGCATAGCTCTCTGGGCGGTGTACAACAAAGAAATACAAATATATACAATAAAATCCCATAATAAAATACAACAACAATATAAGAGAGTAAGAAAACTAAAAACAGTTACAGCACATGTTAAAACTAGATTAAGTTAGATTAAAATGCCTTGGAAAAGAGGAAGGTTTTGACTTGGTGCCGAAAACATAGTAATGTCGGCGCCAAGCACACCTCATCGGGGAAACTGTTCCACAGTTCGGGGGCCACCACTGAGAAGGCCCTAGTTCTTGTTACCACCCTCCGAGCTTCTCTATGAGTCGGAACTCGGAGGAGGGCCTTCGATGTAGAACGTAGTGTACGGGCAGGTTCATATCGGGAGAGGCGTTCTAGCAGGTATTGTGGTCCCGCGCCGTATAAGGCTTTATAGGTTAAAACCAGCACTTTGAATCTGGCCCAGAAGCATATTGGAAGCCAGTGCAAGTGAGCCAGAACAGGTGTTATGTGTTCGGACCGCTTGGTCCACATTATCAGTCTGGCCGCCGCGTTTTGCACGAGCTGTAGCTTCCGAACTGTCTTCAGAGGCAGCCCTACGTAGAGCGCATTGCAGTAATCCAATCATGAGGTTAATAATTGGGTGTTAGAACAAATCAAACCACAACTGTCACTAGAAGCTAAAATGGTGAAACTGAGGTTATCATACTTTGGACACATCATGGGAAGACATGATTCACTAGAAAAGACAATAATGCTGGGGAAAAACAGCAGAGAGTAGAAAAAGAGGAAGGCCAAACAAGAGATGGATTGAATCCATAAATGAAGCCACAGACCTGAACTTACAATATCTGAACAGGGTGGTTCATGACAGATGCTCTTGGAGGTCACTGATTCATAGGGTCGCCATAAGTCATAGTCGACTTGGAGGCACATAACAACAACATAGTTTTCAGTACATTTTTATGCATGCATGTCAAGAACTTGTGAGACTCACTTGATCTACTCAAAAGAGATATCAGAGCAGGGATGAGAAACACTGTGGCCCTCCAGATATTGTTGGACTCCAACTCCCATCAGCCCCTGACCATAGCGAAGGATGATGGGAGTTGTAGTGTAGCAAGATCTGGAGGGCCATGGAGTCCCCATTCCTGTATTAGTGCAAAACATGAAACAGCACTGGGCTGGACACTCAATGTTCAAGCTCTAGATATTCCTGGGTTTATTTATTTATTTTTATTATTTGATTTATATCCCACCCTTGCTCCCAGGAGGAGCCCAGGGCGGCAAACAACAGCACTAAAAACACTTTAAAACATCATAAAAACTTTAAAATACATTAAAACAAAACATCTTTAAAAACCTTTTTAAAAAAATGTTTCCAAGGCATCTTTAGAAAAAAGGGTTTAAAAACATATTAAAAAGCAATTCCAACACAAAAGCAGACTGGGATAAGGTCTCAACGTAAAAGGCTTGTTGAAAGAGGAAGGTCTTCAATAGGCACCAAAAACATAACAGTTGTCTTATATTCAAGGGGAGGGAATTCCACAGAGTAGGTGCCGCCACACTAAAGGTCCGTTTCCTATGTTGTGCGGAATGGACCTCCTGATAAGATGGTATCTGCAGGAGGCCCTCACCTGCAGAGTGCAGTGATCAACTGGGTATATAATGGATGAAGTTGATGTGGATCACTCTCAATCAGATTAGGCAGCCATATTGTATGATCCCATTGATCTTACTGGACTTCTCTACAGGTTTTGATCACCAAATCCTCCTGAAACAGTTCCATCATCAGAGAAGTTCAAGGGGCATTGCTCTGCCATAAGTCCACTCTTACCTGACCTGAAATTCACATAAAGTGACTTTGGGTGACTAACACTCATTCCCCAGAAAATTGTCCTATTGGGTTTCTCTCCAATACTAATTGACATTTGTATGAAACCACTGTGCGAAATCATCCAAAGTTTTGGAATGAGGAATAATCAATATGCTGATGACACCCAACTCTATATTTCTTTATCATTGAACAGGAGCAGCATTCTCGACTGTGAACCAATGCCTGGAGTCTGGTTGAGGGTGAATAAACTGAGACCGAGTAACAGCTGTCATGAAGTGGTAGAACACATGCTTTCCATTCAGAAGGCTCAATCTTTGGTGTCTCCATCGAAGGCTGAGAAACACTCCTGTTTGAAACCCTGGAAAACTGCCACCAGACACTGTAGACAACACTATGGTGGATGGATCAATGGTCTGACTCATTATAAGACATTGTGTAGATAGAGTACTTATGGTCACTGGTGATTCTGCGATCTTAGAGAGAGTATGGAACCAACCAATCAATCAATCATTTATTATTATGGTCAAGGACCAGCACTATAAAATATTAAAACAATAAAATGATAAAAGATATCAATATTATACAGAGAAGGAAACAAACAGCAGCTTCATGAGATAATATGGCACTAATAGTGTTGAATAAATACATCAATGTGCAATAGCCCCCCAAGATTATATATTATTGTTATTTGCCGTCATCACTCTCCTACAGGTAACAGCTGAAGCACTGAATCTTGCCACATTTAACTGTGACCCGCGGGTTCCTATCTGAGAGTAAATATTCTAAATAAAATGCATCAGACCACCCTGCGATTTTTTGAAGAATTGGGTTAATGAGATCAAATCGGAAGTCTTGATAAAAAGGACAATACCGCAACACATGAGCAGCAGTTTCCACGTTTCCCATATCACAGGGGCATAAGCACTCCTGTACTGGCACCTTACTAATTCTACCTTCTAAAAGCACAGAAGGTAAAACATTGAGTCTAGCAAGCATAAAAGCTTTTCTATACTTAGGAATTGACAAATTTCTCATATAATTTGTTGCTATAAACTTTCTCACATAATCTCCATAGTTAGAACAGAGTGCGGCCAAGCTCAAATGAGTTTGTAAATCAATGTCCATGATTTGCTGGGAGACAGCCTTTTTGGCTTGAGTAAAACCTAATGCCATAATAGTGGGAATAGAAAAACCCACATACGACAATTTCATCGACAATTCTCTTTTCCGTATAGATAGAAAAGTATCTACCAGAGTTAAAGGAGCTAAACCCACTGTGAAAAACATTAGTTTTAGCCAGAAGTTTATCTTGTATATCAATGCATGAGCCTCTACAGAGATTCTCCCTTCCCCCTGCACAACTTTTAAAGATACAGAAGACCTCTTGGTTGCCAGGCCCGGCCTCCAAGAGGTCTTCTGTATCTTTAAAGGTTGTGTAGGAGGAAGGGAGAATTCCACCTTGTGGTTTTTCCCATTACAAGGGTTGCAAGAACACCTGCACTTGGCTGACTTTCTCTTCTCCTAAAGATACAGGATCAGGCCCTGAACCTGGAAACCCTACTGACTGGCGTGGCCCACATTAGACCAGGCTACAGTACTATTTTGCTGTTTTAAAAAAATGAAAGGGAAAAAATAATGAGAAGAAATCAGTAATTAAAGCCCCACAGGGAACAAGTAGTAACTAAGACACAACTAAGAGCCTATTTATCAGGACTGCTGCTGCCACACTAAACAGGAAGCAATACATGGAGCAGAAGCAGCAAGGAGGAAGTTACTAATTAACACTGCAGGAGACTTTTGCTGAACAGAACTTACTTCTTAGTAAGCCTGAAACAGTAGTATAGTGGCAAATTCATAAGTGCAGGGTCCCTTCATGTTAGTCACAGCCATGCCCCCCCTTTTTTTTGGCTGCTGGGTTGAGAATGAGATCCTTGTTAGTATCCTTTCCCATAACAACAGACATCCCTAGGACTCAATAAGCATGAAAGGGGAGAGTGTTTGCTATTGAGAAGGGTCTTCTCATTTGCTGACTCATCCCTTTTCACTCTGATTGGCTTCAATCAGCAGGAAAGGTCAAGGAAGTATGATAGAAGACTCTTCTCACTGGCTAACACTCCCCTTTCATGCTGATTGACTCGTAAGATCCTGGAGACAGAGGGACCATGTTGGGACCCTGCTCCCATAAAAGTAAGGGGTCTTAGACCCCCTAAGACCCTGGATGACTACACCCCTAGTCTGGAACCTTCAGCAGGTGCAGAATGCCACAGCCTGAGTGGTGAGTGGTGCACCTTATTCGGCACATATCACATCAGTGCTGAGGAATCTGTACTAGCTGCCTATTAGCTGATGAACCAGTTTTAAGGTTCTGCTACTTACATACAAAGCCCTAAATAACTGTGGACCAGGATATCTGAAAAACCGTCTTCCAGTCCATTGCCTGGTGCCTGATAAGGGCATTAAGATTAACAAATGGATAATGATAATCACTCTAATGATAGTCAGCTTGCAATAACATGTTGGCACCAGTGTTGTGGAGTGCCCTCCCTACTGAAATAGGAGAGGCCCCATCTGTATTAGCATTCTGCCGGTTCTTGCAGACACAGCTATATATAGGCAAGCATTCCCCTGAACTTGAACTTCTGATCCTACTGTTTTAACTGTTTTGTAACTGTTTTAATTGTCATGTTTTTTTAACTGGCTCATTTTACTACATATTTTAATTAAGGAAGTTACGATGCTCTGATGGAATTGTTGTACACTTTAATTATGCAAGGATACTATAATTAATTTTATAGTTGTAAACCACTTAGAAGCCATGTTGACATTTGAGCAATATATACATTTAATGATGATGATGTAAACATAGAGGTAGAAACTTATATTAAGTGTTGTTTGGCAACTCTATTTTAATTCCACACCCAGCTTTTTATAAAAAAAAGCAATGCCTTAGCAGCACTAAAGAGCTCTAGTGTAGATACAACCTAGAATTCCCTTTGGGGCTGTGAATCAATAAATGATTGTTGTCAGTTCCACTTTCTCTTGTTTTTTTTTTAAATGTATTTGAAATGTATTTTTAATTGTACATCATCTTGGGTAGTATCCTATCCTAGAAAGACAGCTGATCAATTTTAAATAAGTGAATGAATGAAGCAGATCAGTTATAATGCACAAAGCAGCCCTATTTCAGATGAGCCTCTTGCCTGTCTCATTTCAAGCTGCAAAGCAGACAGGCAGCTTTACAAGCTCAGGCAGCCTTACAAATGCCTTCAAATGAAAGAGTTTGTGGCATGCCAATTTACAGATCTTGTGTTCCTTAGAGGCAGAGCAACTGCCTATAGGAGCTTGTACTTGGAGGAGTATTTACATCCAGCTCATATGGCATTTGATGAAAAATAAAAAAGCTATTAAATAAATGATGCAAATAAACTACAGAGATAGAAGTCCTAGGAATGAAATTAACTGAGGATACTGGGCATTGTGTATTTCATTCTGCAAGCAGGGGAAACTGTCCGTATCCTGAAAAGAAAGTGATTGACTGGGACAAAGAATCAGTATGTTATTAAATGAAAATGACATCTACACAGTAGGTTAACTCACTTCTCTTTGGTGCTTTGCTTGCTTTTATGACTGTGGATATGAAATCCTTCTTGTGAGGGAGATGAGGGTATCCCAGCACTTCTTTTCTTTTATGCACAGGGTGCAAGCATCTTCCCTCCAGATTATGTTTCTATTGCTGTTTCTCCAGCACACACACCAGGATACACATCTGGTGCTTTAATGCAGTTCTTCCTCCACTTAGCATCTTCATTGCCATGAAATTAATATGTTTATGATGTGATTGTGTGACTGCCAGGGACACCAGGTCGGAGAGTGCCCATGACATTGCTGCTGATAATAAGACAAGCATTTCCTTCCATCATGTCTATGCAGTTATGGTTCTGTCAGGATTAATGTTTTTTTACCAACAACTTATTTCCACAGCAAGCTCCCCTCTGTAATGGGACCTTGCGGAAGACCGTTGTAATATTGAGAAGTTAGTATGGTGTTATACAATTGTTGCCTTCAGTGCCTGTTTCTCCTTCTGTCTTGGCATTTGTAGCAAGCCAGCTAGCTACATGCAAGAAGTTTTCCTGACAACTTCAGTCAAGCAACTTCTTATCTGTTGTTTATAGTTAGGAGGGGTTTCAAAGCCAGCAGCCCCCTCCATTATCTGATGTGTCTGCTTATCCCAGTCATGGGGGTGCTTGTGATGGCCTAGGAAAGATCTTAGTCTCTGGGAAACTCAGTTTAACATGTAGGAGCTCCATCTTCCTCTGCAAGCACCCTGTCCATGTGACTACTGGTTTGGAGTGTTTGCACCTTATGTTGGGTCAGCGGGACAGACTGGGGATTCTGTTGGTGTACCGCCCACTCCGTTGCCCAACAGACTCCCTAGCTGAGCTGATGGAGGTGGTCTTGGGTGTACTGTTGAGATCCCCCAGACTGTTGGTTCTGGGGGATGTCAACATCCATGCCGAGGCCACTTTATCCGGGGTGGCTCAGGATTTCATGGTCTCCATGACAACCATGAGACTGTCCCAATATGCCATTGGCCCAATACATGTAGCAGGGCATACTCTAGATTTGGTTTTTGCATCTGGACATGGAGTTGGTGATCTGAATGTGGGGGGCCTTACATCAGTCCCTCTGTCATGGACAGATCACTGCTTGCTGAAGTTTAGACTTACAGCGGCTTTTCCCCTCTGCAAGGGTGGGGGACCTACTAAGCTGGTCCGCCCCCAGAGACTAATGGATCCAGATGGTTTCCAAAGGGCTCTGGGGGGTTTTCTGGCTGATAGGGCTGGTGCTCCTGTCAAAACCCTGGTTGAACTGTGGAATACAGAAATGACCCGGGCGGTTGACATGATTGCTCCTGAGCACCCTCTCCTGTGTAGAGCTCGTACGGCTCCATGGTATACCCCAGAGCTGAGAGTGATGAAACCATATAGGAGACGGCTTGAGTGCAGATGGAGACAATCTCCTAGTGGATGCAATTATACACTGGTAAGTGCCTATGGTAAGCTGTATTTAGGGGCAGTAAGGGCAGCAAAAAATGATATTTTGCTGCCACTATCAAATCATCAATCTGCTGCCCAGCGGAGCTCTTCAGAATTGTCCTGGGGCTATTACATTCTGGCCCCAGGGGCATGGTAGAACCATCTGAGGCCCGCTGTAATGAATTTGCTAGGCACTTCCGGGATAAAATCTTTAGCATCCACCAGGACTTAGACTCCAGTGCTATAGCAGGTGAATCAAGCGAGGTATCCAGAGCACAGCCTTGTCCCGATTTCTTGGATGAGTTTCAGTTGATACAGCTTGAGGACGTTAACAAGGTGCTGGGACAGGTTCATGCAACCACTTCTGTGCTGGATCCTTGCCCTTCTTGGCTAATAAAAGCTAGCAGGGATGGAACAGCTGGCTGGGTCAGGGAAGTGATTAATGCCTCTCTGTGAGAGGGGGTGGCCCCTGGCTGCCTGAAAGAGGCAGTAGTGAGACCACTCCTGAAGAGGCCCTCCCTGGACCCAGAAAATCTTAATAACAATAGGCTGGTAGCAAATGTTCCATTCCTGTGCAATGTCCTGGAATGAGTGGTTGCAGGCCAGCTCCAGACACTCTTGGATGAGACCGATTATCTTGGATTAGACCGATCCATTTCAGTCGGGTTTCAGGCCTGGTTTTGGCACTGAAACAGCCTTGGTCATCCTGTATGATGACCTTTGTCGGGAGAGAGACAGCGGGAGTGTGATTCTATTGATTCTCCTTGATGTCTCAGCGGCTTTCAATACCATCGACCATGGTATCCTTCTGGGGAGACTGGCTGACTTGGGAGTGGGAGGTACTGCATTGCGGTGGTTCCGCTCCTACTTGGCAGGTCGCCTCCAGAAGGTGGTGCTTGGGGGACATTGCTCAGCATCCTGGACTCTCCAGTATGGGGTTCCACAGGGGTCACTTCTGTCCCCCATGCTGTTCAACATCTACATGAAACCGTTGGGTGAGGTCATCCGGAGCTTTGGAGTGCATTGCCATCAGTATGCTGATGACACGCAGCTCTATTTCTCCTTTTCATCTTCTTCAGGTGAGGCTGTCAATGTGCTAAACCGGTGCCTGGCTGCAACAATGGACTGGATAGGGGCTAATAAACTCAGGCTCAATCCAGACAAGACTGAGATGCTGCTAGTGGGTCATTCTTCTGACCGGATGGTGGATGTCCAACCTGTCCTGGATGGGGTTGCACTCCCCCTGAAGGAGCAGGTTCGTAGCTTGGGGGTTCTCCTAGAACCATCTCTGTCACTTGAGGCTCAGGTAGCCTCAGTGGCACGGAGTGCCTTCTATCAACTTTGGTTGGTGGCCCAACTACGTCCCTATCTGGACAGGGATAACCTGGCTTCAGTTGTCCATGCTCTGGTAACCTCCAAATTAGATTACTGCAATGCACTCTACGTGGGGCTGCCTTTGAAGACGGTTTGGAAACTGCAGCTTGTGCAAAATGCAGCGGCCAGATTGGTAACAGGGACCAGATGGTCGGAACATATAAAACTGATTCTGGCCCGCTTGCATTGGCTGCTTATATATTTCCGAGCTCGATTCAAGGTGCTGGTTTTAACCTATAAAGCCTTAAACAGCTTGGGACCACAATACCTGATGGAATGCCTCTCCCGATACGAACCCACCCGTACACTACGTTCGGGATCAAAGGCCCTCCTCCGGGTGCCTACTCCAAGGGAAGCTCGGAGTGTGGCAACAAGGGAGAGGGCCTTCTCAGTGGTGGCCCCCAAATTATGGGATGATTTTTGTGACAAGGTGCGCCTGGCGCCAACAGTGTTACCTTTTCAGCGCCAGATCAAGACGTTCCTCTTCTCCCAGGCATTTTAGCATGTGTTTTATATTGTTTAAATTTTTAATTGTGTTTTAAATTGTTTTTAAAATATGTGTTTTAAATTGTATATTTGTTTTAATGTTTTTGGTTGCTGTAAACCGCCCAGAGAGTTTCAGCTATGGGGCGGTATACAAGTGCAATAAATAAATAATAAATAAATAAATGTACCCTTATAGTATAAAATAGGTGGGGAAACTTTGCTTGGGGAACCTCTCAGTAGATTTGGACCAGTATGCGCCACAATCTATTGGCCCTGGAGCTCATCTGTTGCAGTTGGGGATTCCCAGTAACTGAAGGGATGTAAGCTGTCTTGCCTTTCCCTTTTTCTTTGTTGCCTTTTCATCATCCTCTGAAAAAAATGATTACAAAGGAACAACCCAGTGTGCTCATTGCCTTGTCTCAATCCTCACAAAACACTGTTCCTTACAAAACACTCTCATAGGACTATATAAGGGCTCAGTTATTTAGGCTGAGAATATTTTTTTAAAAATGCATGTGTGTGCTATTTTTCACTATAAATATTTCCAGGTACATGGGAGCCTTTATTATACTATGTTAGACTATTTGTACATCTAGCCTAGATTGCAGTGTCTATGCAAAGGTCTTTCCCATCACCTATGCGACCTTATCCCTTTAACTCAGGAGTGGAGAACCTGAGGACCTCAGATATAATCCATTGTATCCCATTGTAATGTAATGACCCTCCTGGCTTGCCATACCAGAAAAGTTGTTTTGTTTATGCATCCCCTCTGTAGCATCCTCTTTATGATACTCGTCCCCATCATCCCTGACCATTGGTCATTCTGGCGGGGGTGGATGGATAAATCAACAATCTGAAGGGCTACTAGTTTCCTTTCCCTGTTTCAATCGGAGAGGCCAGAGATTGAATCTGGGACTTCCTGACTGCACAGCATGTGCTTTATTACCAAATGATGGTTCTTCTAAGAACCATCTTACAAAACTGAAAAACAAAAACCTCCACTAACAACAGTTAATGCACCCTTTAAGAGAAAACCAAAATAGCATAAATGATATTACCCCCTTTGCTCGCAGCAATTCCTGCTAAGAAAGAACCATTCCTCTTTAACTTTAAGTTTTAACTTTAAGTTTCTTAGGACTTCTATCTCTGTAGTTGTTTATTTGCATCATTTATTTAGCTTTAACTTGAAGTTTTTCCTCAGGAGAATGTACATGTCTCAATGTACTGGCTCCTAGAGCAAAGCTCTCCTTTCTTCAGCAAGTCTCTCCACAATTATATCTGACCATTTTACTAAATATAGATGCAGGACGATGGCTTAAGCACTGAAAACATTATGAAGGAAATAAATGAATGCTCAAAAGAAATAAATGCCAGTCCCTCAAAATACTTTTCTCTAGTTACAGACTTCATCCAGTATTCTTCGCTGTACTGCTGTCTGCTTCCTCCTCCCACTCTCTGGCAGCCATTCCTCCAATTCATACTCTCATCTCCCATCCCTCTACCATACAACTTCCTACACCATTCAACTGCCCACGTGTCTGTCCATGAAAGAAATCTCCTTTCCCATTGTCATTTTTCCTCAAAATCAGCTGCCTAAGTATTAGGGATGGGCCCCGACCACAAGATCTGCCTTGTATCTGTAGAGTTTGGAAGAAGCTCTGTGTCATTCCAATTCAATTCATTATTTGGGTCCAAATCTGATCCGTTAAATCCAACGCTCTGTTTCACCCATCTACTATATATTGGAAAGTGTTTGTCTGTTCACTATGCATCTAGACACTTCTTAAGAGGAGGTTTCTATCCCTGCCTGGACGCCATGTGGAATCATTTTAACAACCAATTTCAAAACTGTACTGATTGTTTTGGTTTCTTAGAATTCCTAATGCCCCTCCAGAGTTAATTAAGTCTGCCAAATTTCAGGCAGATCCATTCCCTCATTCATTCCCCATACCTTTTATTTCTTTTGTCTTTTAGAATGTAAGCCTGTCTTGTTTGGTATTTGATCTTTGTAACCCACTCGGGGGCCTCCTCAGCAGAAGAGCCAGGTAAACATGTTTTAAAATAAATAAATAAATAAATAAATGGGTGTTGGAACTTCCTTACATGTCTTTGTATGCAACATGCAGTTTGCCCCTTGGAGCAAATTTAGGCTCATTTTTTCTGTTCCTTGACTTATTCTCCCACTATTCATGGTCTTCCTGACCCCGCTTCCAACTCTTACCTTGTCCATCTATTGTAGGCTTTCAGTATGCAACCATGCATTTCTGTGTTCTGGATACATCTAACAAAAAGACATGTATTTTACAGTACACTATAATATTAATTAATCATGTAGCCACTCAGAGAATATTTGACATCAACATTTGCAAGAGAGAATTTTGGGCAGAATTTTTAGGATCAAATTGCTTTGCTTTCTGCTGAATATGTTTCTTGGCATAGGGTGGGCGAAATAAGAACATTGCAGTCTTTGGCAATGGATGCCTAAGCTAGTATCACATTATCATGGTCTGTGCCTTCCACCCCCATCTCCAATCCACACTTTTACTGTATTATCCAACAAGGTCAGTAGGAAATCAACTGCAAATGTTCTGATTATATCTTAAGCAGAAGCGTCAGCAGGCTCTCAGCATGTATGACCTTGTGGATTTTATCATCCATCAGATAAGTAATCCCTTTTCACTAGAGCAATATAACTCTGTATATGGAGAAGAGAGTGAGGTTGGGGGCATCCTGGATGCCCGGTCATAATCTTTGCACTAACAGGCAGAGTCAGAGCCAGCTGCGCTCTCCCTTCCCACCATGAGCTGTCAGCACAGCCTTTGTCCCTTCAGCTCAACTTGCTCCAACATAGAAAAACCTGTGTTGATTTAGATCTTCAACACCTTCTCAACATGCCACAGTAACTAATTACATTCCTTCCAAACTTGGTTCTGACATGAACATGTGCAAACGTTATGAATGGGGAATACTATTAATACTATTAAGCTTGGGCAAACTGAATCAGTGCACTCTAAAACAAATACAAATCGACATAGAATGAACACATGCAAAAGAGGGAGAGCAGCATCAAGGCTATTGGCCTGGCCCCTCGTCCTCCATGTACTCATTCATAGGTCAGAGCAGAGCCTATGCATGTAAGCTACCTACACACAACTGGACAGTATGCAAAATGCAGTGTAATTGCATGTAAACAGCCTGTGTAGCTACAAGCTGTATAAGCAAAGAATCTACTCCAACCTTGGAATGAATATGTAAAGGGGGAACAGTAAGTGACAATCCTGATCTCCCTTTCACATGGTCATTTTGCATGTATTTGTTGTATGTGGTGTAGTGGTTGAGGTGTTGGACTATGACCTGGAAGACCAGGGTTCGAATCCCCATACAGCCATGAAGCTGACTGGGTGACCTTGGGCCAGTCACTGCCTCTCAGCCTCAGAGGAAGGCAATGGTAAACCCCTTCTGAATCCTGCTGACTTTGAAAACCCTATTCATAGGGTCGCCATAAGTCGGAATCGACTTGAAGGCAGACCATCCATCCATCCATGTTGTATGAAACAGCTTCCATTTAGTACCACACTGGTATAGGATGCCAGAAGAGCTCTGATTTAGTTTTAAAGTACCCTTCACTAGAACAACCAACACTAGTTTTAATCTTTTAATTGTATCTCTCCAACCTTCATTAGCTTGAAAGACAGCCTTTGGGCTGATGGATCTACTCCAATTGGTTCATGCCTACTTATGAACATCCGTCCCTAGTTTGACAGTTACCTCTGACTCTCAAAGTCTGAAGGATATGAATACAAATGTGCATGAGGGGATACCAAGAGCAGACACTTTGGTTTCCTGCAGAGAGCATGCATTGCTATCCAGTTTTTCCCTCCTCATCACCTAGTACTTCTTATCCCCTATGCTACAGATACCCAATCTGGTACCCTTCAAATGTTGTTGGAAAACAGGGCCCATTGTCCTTGACTATTGGCCATGCTGGTTGGAGCTGATTGGAGTTGGATTTCAACTATTTCAGGAGTTCACCAAATTGACTTCCCCTGCTCTATATAGTCATCAAGCACCTTCTGTTTTAACTTTTAAACACCTGCTGAAAACCTTCCTGTTCTGCCAGGCTTATCCAGGCAATTAAAAATATGTCTTTTCATAATAGTTGACCTTTGTTTTTATTGTATGTTGAATGTTGTTATTGTATGTTTGTTGTTTTTCTTAACTTGTAAACAGCTTTGATGTTTTTAACTAAATACAAATATATTTTTAAATAAATACCAAGGTCAGATTGCTTGCTTGCTTGATCCCCATGATTAGGTTATAAAAGGAACTGATTTCTACCAAGTTAAGCCAATGATCTACCTAGCTGTAAAGTGAACAGGCTGGCACCAGTTTTCCAGCGCCTCAAGCAAAGATAATTCCCCAAGGTCCTGGTCCCTGAGGATCTCCTCTTAATTATGATGACAGGAATTAAACCCTGGACTTTACTTGTAAAGCATATGCTCTACAAACTGTCCGTATTTTGTGGGAATGATACAGTTGCATACCAGAACTTTAGGTTTGCACATTCAAAATAGACTAAAGCACTCTATTAACTGAGCACAACAGAACCACTTAAAAAAAACCCTAACCTTTTGCAGTCTGAAAAGTAACAAGGAAATGCAGTGAAAAGGGTTGATGAACAAATGACAGGAAAACATGTAAATACCCACAAGCAAATCAGGATGAACGTAGGATGAATGCTGTTTGTTGCATAATTGCCCCATTATGCAAATCGGAAGGAATGCTCAATAAAGACCAGATATATGATATAACCTTTGCCCAAGCTTTATCCAGGCAAATCAGAATGAATGCTCAATAAACTGATTGCCAGGAGAGGCCCTGAGTAATGGCCCTTTCCTGAAGAGAAGCAGAAACCAGGACCCAGTTTAATTTGGGGAGGTATTCTAAGAGAAAACGTGCCTCAAGGATGTTTCCAGCAGGTTTGGTTATTCTCCTACCAAGAGCACAGAAAGACACTGTCCAGACATGATCTTACCCATCAACAGATATTCCATTAGTATGCTTTTTAAACTAGCATATTTGAGGTTTACTTTGTCATTCAGCTAGGACAGCCAAGTCAAGAGCAATTTAAAATTCACCTCCACTGAAATGAATGGCCAAATGAAATATAATAAAACAAATCTGATAGTGTTAAGGATCCCCCCACCCTTGCTGCTGCCACCCTCTTAGAGAAGTGGTAACCCTACTAAACAGTTTTCACATTTGTATGCATGATCCTCACTGATTCTTCAACAGAGCTAAAGCCTCCTTTGATGGCTATAGTTCAGTGGTAGATCCCATGCTTTGTGTGGAAAAAGTCCCAGATTCAATCCCCAGCTTAGAGAGCTGCTGCCAGTGAGAGTAGATACTGAGCTAGGTGGACTAATGATGGCTGCTGCTTCTTCATCATCTTCTTCTCTTCCTCCTCCTCTCCCTCCTCCCCCTCCTCTTTCTCCTCCAAAGAGGAACTCAAATTTTGAGTGTCTGTGACCAACTGAAGCTTAGAGATATGGGAGAAGAAGAGTGAGTTCAAATTAAAGTAAGTTATCCATTATTAGTAAAGATTCCTCATATAACCCTATAATAAGGAAAATTGAAGGGTTGCCTTATTTTGTTCAAAATCATAACCTGTTGAGATCAATAACCTTCAGTCTTTTCAGATTAGGCCCACATTTAAATATAACCTTGTGGAGGAATTCACTCGGAGGCTTTTATAACTGAAGCAGATTTCAAGTTTATTCAAACCATGCAGAGCTGGAAAGCCAAGCAGAAAACTGCATCTGACTCTGACTCTGTACAAAAATGGCGCAGGCCTTTATAGTTTTTTCAAAGACCAAAGACTTCAGCAAATGAAACTGTCACATTTTGAGCATGAGTAATACACATGAAATTGTATTAATTCAAAGTATTCTGATAATCTATAAATTGCTAGGACAGGTTGTTAGAGAGTACCAGGCCATGTTGCTAAGGGAGTACTTGCTAACTAGAGTTGTTGTTGTTGTTGTTGTTATTTATTTATTTGTTTATTTATTTATTTTGTATCCCGCCCTTCCTCCCAGCTGGAGCCCAGGGCGGCAAACAAGGCACCAAAAACACTTTAAAACATCACAAAAACAAATCCCAAAACACATTAAGACAAAACAGCATTAAAAACATTTTAAAAACTTTTTAAAAAGCGTTAAAAACATTATTAAAAACATATTAAGCAATTCTCACACAGACACAGACTGGGATAGCTCTCAACTTAAAAGGCTTGTTGAAAAAGAAAAATCTTCAAAAGGCGCCGGAAAGAAAGCAGAGATGGCACCTGCCTAATATTCAAAGGGAGGGAATTCCACAGGGTAGGTGCTGCCACACTAAAGGTCCGTTTCCTATATTGTACAGAACGAACCTCCTGATAAGATGGTATCTGCAGGAGGCCCTCACCTGCAGAGCGCAGTGATCGACTGGGTATGTAAGGGATAAGACAGTCTTTCAGGTATCCTGGTCCTGAGCTGTACAGGGCTTTGTACATCAAAACTAGAACCTTGAACTTGGCCCGGTAGCAAATGGACAGCCAGTGCAATTCTTTCAGCAGCGGGGTGACATGTTGGCAATACTCTGCTCCAGTGAGCAGTCTCGCTGCCGCATTTTGCACCAGCTGCAGCTTCCGAACCAACCTCAAAGGCAGCCCCACATAGAGTGCATTACAGTAATCCAGCCTGGAGGTTACCAGTGAGTGGACAACAGTGGTCAGGCTATTCCGGTCCAGAAATGGCCGCAGCTCTCTCACCAGCCAAAGCTGGTAAAAGGCACTGCTGGCCACTGAGGTCACCTGGGCCTCTAGCAACAAAGATGGATCCAGGAGCACCCCCAGGCTACGGACCTGCTCTTTCAGAGGGAGTACGACCCCGTCCAAAGCAGGCAACTGACCAATTATCCGAACTCGGGAACCACCAACCCACAGGGCCTCCATCTTGCTAGGATTCAGACTCAGTTTATTGGCCCTCATCCAGCCCACCACCAAGTCCAGGCAGCGGTCCAGGGCTTGCACGGCCTCTCCTGATCCAGATGTTACAGAGAAATAGAGCTGGGTATCATCAGCATACTGCTGACCCCTGACCCCAAAGCTCCTGATGACTGCTCCCAAGGGCTTCATATAGATGTTAAACAGCATGGGGGACAAGATGGTACCCTGCGGCACCCCACAGCACAGCTGCCAGGGGGCCAAAAGACAGTCACCCAGTGCTATTCTCTGAGAACAACCCTGGAGATAGGATCAGAACCACTGTAAAACAGTGCCTCCAATACCCATCTCACCAAGTCGGCCCAGAAGGATACCATGGTCAATGGTATCAAAGCCACTGAGAGATCAAGTAAGAATAACAGGGTCACACTCCCCCTGTCCTTCTCCCAATAAAGGTCATTCATGAGGGCGACCAAGGCCAATTCAGTCCCATAACCAGGCCTGAACCCAGACTGGGATGGGTCAAGATAATCTGTTTCATCTAAGAGTACTTGCAGTTGCTGCGCCACAACCCTCTCAATCACCTTCCCTAAAAAGGGAGTATTTGCAACCGGTCGGTAGTTGTCACAAACTAATGGGTCCAGGGTGGGCTTTTTCAGGAGTGGTCGAATCACCGCCTCTTTCAAGGCAGCTGAAACCACTCCCTCCCACAATGATGCATTGACCACACCCTGGATCCACTCGGTCAGACCCCCTCGGCAAGCTTTAATAAGCCAAGAAGGGCAAGGGTCGAGAAGACACATTGCTGGCCGCATCATCGCAAGCACCTTGTCCACGTTAATGGTTGTTTGCTCTGGTTTTAGAACTTTTTCCCATGGGAGATTGACCTAGTTCCTAATCTCCTTGGATGCATTAGGACAAAGCTGTTAACCTAAGCTTTTGGCTGATGATCAATATATTGTTGCTTTGGTTAGTGCTGGTTATGATGAATGGATAGCTAATACTTCTTGCTTTTTGTTGCTGCTTTAGGCTCTGGGTTTTATCTCCTGCTGCAGGGTTTCTGCTACTATTGAATCTGAGTTTTATTATTCTTATCTTGCTGTGAGCTACCTTTAGGAACATAGGAAGCTGCCTTATACCGAGTCACACCACTGGTCCATCTAGCATGGCATTGTCCTTGGCTCTCCTGATTGTCAGACAAGGATCTTGCTCAACCCTGCCTGGAGATGTTGGGGACTGAATCTGAAACCTTCAACATACTAAGCAAATGCTCTCGCATGGAGCTATGGCCCTATCCCTTTAAGGCCACTAAGAATGGGGGAGAAATTCAGATTCAGTTTGCATTTAAAGTTGCATCTATCAAATTCTCACTTCCTGACACAATATGAGAACCAAATCACAGCCATCCTTCAAAATTCACACTTATCTGAATTTTGTGATGCAGTTCTTCAATCAAACAATGTTTACCAAAAAAGCATATTTCAGGGGAAAGTGTGAATAAAAATAAATATATTCGTGGAAATAACATACAAAAATGCATTATATTAAGAGACATTGCTTGCAAAAATGGGTACATTTGTCAAAACTGCATACAAAATGTGTTTAAGAGAAATTAATACTAAAATGCTGAAAAATTTTCATGAGGATTTTTTTTTTAAATCGCAAATTCCTGCAGAAATGTGAGAACTGAATTTAAGTTTGGGAAAATGAGAAACAGCAGGAATTCTAAGGCAGACCTTAGGTAGGTGCAGCATATCTTGCAGAAGTAAGAAAACCAACATCACTGGAAATATCCTGTCCTACACAAATATTAAAGGTACAGGAGCCTGTCCTCCTTTCCACGTGTTATTATCCTTTCTCTCTGAATTTCTCTTCTTTCTTTTTTAACCAACACAAGAACAATGTTATTGTGGAAATGCCACTGCTATGAGTCACCTTAGGTTTGGGCATGGCCTACTTAAGTTGGGGCATGAGCATGACCAGTGGAACACCAATGCATTAGGTAAGTTTCATTTCCCATCAAAATGCTTGTTACAGGACTCATAACAAATTCTCTCATGCACTTAAGAGTCCATCTACTCCCCATAATGCCTTAGGACACATTTGGTGTGAACCTGCATCATAAAAGTAAGCAGAGCCCTGGATTCCTCCAGGTGGCCAGAATGAGCTGGAAAAGAAATGAGTCTTCTGCCTCTATCAAAAAATATTTTACTGCAAATGGTATTGATTATTTCTGTAATCAACAACTTGTTTCTAAAACCAAAAATCCTTTATTACAGGATTTATAAACATAATTCTAGAATGGAAGAGCAACAAAAATAATCTGTAGAAAAAATAATAGAAAGCTGTCCTGGTTTTGGTTGTTATCATGTTTACACAGTGCCATCTACAGGTAGGAACTAGATATGGTAATACATCAACCTAGAATGAAACTGGAAACGGACTGCCTTCAAGTCAGTTCCGACTTATGGTGACCCTATGAATAGGGTTTTCATGGTAAGCGGTATTCAGAGGGGGTTTACCATTGCCTTCCTCTGAGGCTGAGAGGCAGTGACTGGCCAACGAGCTTCATGGGTGTGTGGGGATTCAAACCCTGGTCTCCCAGGTGGTAGTCCAACACCTTAACCACTACACCACACTGGCTCTCTGAATAAATGCTGCTATTTTTTCAGAAACCAAAAAAGAAGGAGGGGTATGATTATATAAGACTATTTCATGTATTACATGGGTGATCATAGGAGGAAGGTATAACAGTGTGAAATACCAGGTCCATGGACTGTATATGCATACATTTTGCCACACTTCCAGAAGCCATTATATTCCAGAAGCCAACCCCGCCTATCATCACCAAAGACCCCCTTCCAAGCCACACCACCGCCAAGGGGCAAGCTGCAGCCACTGTGGCCACTATGTAGCTCACCAGCTCACTCAGCAGTCTTTGCCACTGCCCCCACCCCTGCTGTGACATCAGGACAGTGAGACAGTGTGACAGTGTGAGGTCTTACATTTTTATTATATAGGAAGATTATATATATATATATATATATATTGTTATGGGTTTGAGGTTGAGATGGATGATTTCTAGGGTCCCCTTCCAGCCTGATTTGGAACCTTGCACCTGGGGGTGAGAAACCCGCTCTGCTGGCCAGATGAGTTCCCTTTGTCAGTCTAATAGAGTGGCCAGGTGAGTTAATGAGCCTATCAAGTGCCCATTAAGTGGGCCAGGGAGATCCTATTGTTATTGAAACTCTTCAGAAGAGCCTCCCCCCTTCCTGAGACCAAGGAGAGGTTTGTGGGTTTTTTTAGTAGAGTCAGAGAAAAGGCTGGGGACTGGAGGCAGGCAGAGAGGCTGGCTCTCTGCACCATGGGTTTAGGGTGCCTCCTGTAAGCCTGATGGAAAATGCAAGATCTGTTGGACTGCTGATGCCTTGAACCCCTCCATCCTAAGCTCAGGTTGTAATGTGTATAAATAAACAAACCATATTTCATAAAGACACCACAGACTCCACTGACCTTCTTTCCAAGGAAACCAAACCCTGGGCGAGCACAGGGACCCCTGGAAATATCAAAGATAGGGGTAGCGTACAATAATATGTATCAGAATAAAATGTATACAATCTTTACACATAACAAAGTGCACATACATACTTTGTCCCATGACCAGAACTAGATTTCCATGCATCTCTCTGCCATACCCATGGCTTCACCATTGCAATAGACAACCTCAACTCCTCTCTCATCCTCCCACCCCACCACCCAATAAGGAGCTACTATTGGCAGAGGGACAAGAGGACAGGACCTGCATGCAGCCGGCAAAGGAAGTGATGACAACACCTGTAGCATCATGGATGGAACAAGAGAAAGCAGTGTTGCAGCTTGGGAAGGAGAACAAGGGACAGTTGAGGCAGCAGTTGGTAGTGGCCCAACCATGCCACGTGGTGCCACTAGGCCTGCTTTCTTCTGTACCCATCAGATCTTAAAGTGATAAGCTGAGGAATGTCAGGTAAAAACTCAGTCTGTGTGCCACCAGCTGGCTCTGGGTAAAAGAGGAGATGAGCCAAGTCACCCAAGGAAATCTTTCTGCACCAATAGGCCAGAATGAATCAGGTGGTACTCTCTGACTCCTTTACAAGCCTTCAGATGGTCTTTACCTTCTGCTGAATGTGAGCTGGGTCTGAAACCCCATAGGGAAGCCCAGACAGCCAAATCAAGATACAATTTAATATGCTCTGTCAAACAGACATGCATATACATGCCAGATTGACTACTAGCTGCAATGACTATGTTCCCCTCTACTGTCAGAGGCATTATGCCTTTGAATACCAGTTGCTGGGGATCACAACTGGGGAGACGGATCTTATGCTCAGGTCCTGTTTTGGGGCTTCCCATAGGCATCTGGGTGACCACTGTGAGAAAAGGACGCTGGACTAGATGGGCCTTTAGCCTGATCTAGCAGATCTTAGATTTACAGTTATCTTGTGAGGGAGTGGAAGGAGCACCATAGTCATACAGCTTAGCATGGTGGGCTTTGGATAATTGTATTTCATAACTTTTCTCCTCCCCTATAGGCAGTAGGGCTACTTTCTCCCTTGCCAGCTCTGTGGCATCTGGTGGCTGACAGTAGTAACCCTGAGGAGGCAAGAAGAAAGCCAGGTGTCAGTGGGTACTTTTACTAGAATGACTCATGCAAGAACTATAGCTTAGTCAAGTTGCACGAAAAACACAAAGACTGTTGTGATTAGAGGTTACCGAGTTTATTACGGCATGATTTTTCTTCAGTATATGGGAAGGTGATACATACAAGCAAGCACACAATCAATCAGTTAGGCAGTGATGAGATACAGTGGAGGATAAATCAAATTAAAAAGAGGAGTACTAGAGTAAAAGGTGTGATACATTGATGTGCTGCTGTACATAATCTAATCAGTTGCCTGAGCATCAACACATACAAATTATACATTTATTTGTTACAATAATAAATAGAAAGCGATATATTTTGGTATTAAGAGAACCACCCACAGTCCTTATCCAAATCCTGGAAAATAATGTCAGATTGTTTGCTCTTCATATGTTATGGCTGTGGAGTAGGAGATGCTCCACCCCATCCCATTTGCTGTTTCATACCATGCTGCTCTTGTAATGTTTGAGTTCTGTCCCTTCCCACAACACTTTTGGCCAGTTGCTATCAAGGACAACTACCTAACAGAAAAGACCTGTGCAACTGATTCCACCCACGTGGTGCTGCTGGGCAATTAGAGTGAATGGAAGCGGCATAGCCTGAATCTATCGCTAAGAAGCTTCCACATTACTGCTATTACATTTATTTGTTCACTCATTCATTTTAAGCATCTATACATCACTTTTCAGGCGCACAACCTTCTAAAGTGATTTACAAAATGTGAAATGATAGACATTTTGTTGTCTCAAAAATGTGTACAGTAAAACAAACAAGACACTTTCAAAAAAGCACAGAAAAATAAACTAAAACATCATTCAGTTCTTGGGGAGGAAATGCCAAGATTAACATTTGTAATATCTTTGGTGCCATTAATTAACAGACAGCCTCCACTTCCCTTCAAATAAATATTTAGCTCTCTCCCCTTGCTGAAATTAACTACATGAATTAGCCAACCATAAGAAATGTATTCGAGGCTCTCTTAAGTCCGTCATCCATTAAAACTCCAGAACTCTTTCATTTACTGGTAATTTCAATTCTTGCCATAATAATTAGATTAGTCTGATCAGTGTCTATTCATTCTCTTGTGTAAGAACAGCCCTGTTTGTGCTTCTTCTTACTGAAGAAGACAGGAGTGCATGACCTATGTTGAAGGTCATTAAGTATTCGTCATCATTATGTTGCAGGTTACAAGATGCGCTGCACTGTTGAGACCAAGGATGGGGAACTTGAGGCCCTCAAGTTGGCATGGATCTACAACTCCCATCATCTCTAAACATCAGCCATGCTGGTTGGGGCTGATAGTAATTAAAGTCCAACAATATCTAAAAGGCCACAGGTTCCCTGTCAGTAACACAGAGTCAGGGAACCATGGATTCTGAAGGAATTCACATATTTTATGCAGAGAGAATGTATTATCACTGCAAATAGCTCTTCACCCATGAAATATGCAGTTTTGCAAAATTCTGCATGATATTCTGGTCACAGAATTTAAGATCATAAGAACTACCTTGCCGGATCAGATCAAAATCCATCTTGTCCAGCAGTTGTTAGTGTGCTGCCAAAGCTTTCTGTAGCTGTTATGGGGGTAGTGGTGGTGGTGGGGGTTTAATTTGTTTTATGGTATGATACATTTACTTTTGTTTTTAACAAAGCATCCTGTAAGTTGCTTGGAAACCTTTGGGTAACAAGCGACTAATAAATCTAAATAACCACAACAATAACAGTAATCATAATCATAGCAACAACAGCACCTATCCAGGTGGCTGTGGAAGCTGGAGAAGCTAGGCATGAAAATCATGGTAGCTATCTCCTGTATTTGAGTGGGAATGCACTGCCTTCAAGTCGATCCCGACTTGTGGTGACCCAATGAATAGGGTTTTCACGGTAAGCGGTTATTCAGAGGTGGTTTTACCATTGCCTCCCTCCGAGGCTGAGAGGCAGTGACTGGCCCAAGGTCACCCAGTGAACTTCATGGCTGTGTGGGGATTCAAACCCTGGTCTCCCAGGTCATAGTCCAGAACCTTAAATTTGGGGTTCTCTTCATGTGAACATTTGGAATATATTAGATCAAAAACCTTGGGCCCTTGCTTGGTCCTACTAAAACCCAAATGCAACCAATACTGTCAATTCTGTCTTGCTTAACTGATGATCTTGCCAGCAGCCTGCATGAGAGACTGTTGGATGACATGTAGATTTCTGTAAATAACCAACTCTCTGCACAGGGCTTTGTTGTGGTAAGATGTTGTGGTGGTAAGATGGATGGATGGAAATGGCCTTCAAGTCAATCCCGACTTATGGCGACCCTACAAATAGGGTTTTCATGGTAAGCGGTATTCAGAGGTGGTTTACCATTGCCTTCTTCTGAAGCTGAGAGGCAGTGAGTGGCCCAAGGTCACCCAGTGAACTTCATGGCTGTGTGGGGATTTGAACCCTGGTCTCCCAGGTCCTAGTCCAACACCTTAACCACTACACCACACTGGCCCTCTTTAGCACATCTAAACCCTGCAAATCAAACATGCCCTGAGCCACTCCCATGCTGAACTGCATGGACTGCATGCAGAAGGGGACAAAGGCCAGGCTAGGATAGGCTGCACCATATGCCTGAATAGAGGAGTGATATCTCCCATGTGTTATTATTAAGGAATACAAAAGGTTGTAATGTGGAGTGTTCCTGTTCAAGGTTCGAGCCAACCAGCCACACTCTCTTCCAAGATACTCCATTGCAGGGTTCTTGAATCTTAGGTCCCCCGATGTTGATGGACTACAGCTCCCATCAGCCCTGACCATTGACCATGCTGTCTGGGGACCCAAGCCTGAAGAAAAGTGCTCCATTCCATTATTCCTGCCCCCACTCTCAGTTTTCAATTCACACACACAGAGAGAAAGAGAGCATTCTATTCCCACTGAGCATGCTCTATCCTCATTAGGCTGGTCCCCCCCAAAAAAGATATTATATACTTCTGCAAACTTTGGGATTCCCCAGAGCCAGCTGATCATACCTTCTTCTTGTGAGTGGGGGATTAATGCTGTTTTGGCTACATAAGGACAGGCACTCAGAGGATCAGTTCATTATTAGTATATAGATTTCCCTAGAACTCCCAAGCCATGCGTGCGTGCGTGCGTGTGTGTGTGTGTGTACATGCACACACGCACAAAGGAATCTGCCACTGTAGGCTTCTCCAGACATCCTTTTTATTGTGCATTCATGGTTATTTGTGCTCATGATGGTATTGGGGCAGCTATATGCAATCCTGCTTTCAATACTGTTCATGCCTGAAAAAGTTTTGGAGTGGACATAATGCTTCGTTTGCAGCTGGTGCATCTCCTGCAGCTTCCAGCTGAAATCCTGTAACTTTTGATACCACAAATGTTCCAGTTCTTGTTTTTGTCTTTGTCTCACTTTTGTTGTGCTGTAATGCAAGACAGTCCCTCCAGCTGGCAATAATGCGGTAACACTGGGGAAGCATTGCTAAACAGCATATAAAGTGGGATGATGTGTGGAAGGTCCACTATCAATCTGCCACTAATGCACTCTTATTACAACAATGACATCCTACAGAATATACATGCAAAAGAAAATAGTCTTGATGGGCCCTGTATCTAACCTGTCAAAGTAACGTAAGTACTCAACATGGCAATATCGAGACAACTAATCAAAGCAAGTTCCGCAGCACATTACAAAAATACCTTTATTTGCCAGACTCTATATAATTGGAGGTGATTTTTTTTTGTTGGCAGAATATTCCCTGATGAGACATAGTAATGGAGACTGAGTGAATCTGATTGTCAGCTCACATACATCGGTATAATACTGGAGAGCCGCCACAAAAAAAGACTTCTGGTGCTGATAAGAAAAAAAGAGGAAAACTTTCACTTTTTATGAGCTGGAGGCAGACATAGAACACGCAATGGAAGCATCATTTTTACTGAGCAGAAAAGGTCCTCTAAGTACTGATTTAGGGCCAGGGCCGGTGTAACACAGTAAGCAAGGTAAGCATGGCAGGAGGGCGCAATGCTTGAGGGGCGACAGGGGAAAAATTAAAATGCCTGGAAAAACGCTCTTCTCATGCTCCCTCCCTTGCTTCTGCCTCTCCTCTCCGCAGTCGTTCCAGCTCCCGCACTACCGCCGCCAGCCCCCTCCGGTGGCTCCTGACATCAGCATTGCCTTCTCCAGGGTTTGCCGGAGCAGATGGGGGGCGGAACGCTGGAAGCGCCTCATCCCAGTCCTAGGAGCACATCCCCTTGGCGGCCGTCTGCAGCCTTGGGGCGTGCGGGCCTCTCTGTCTGTCTCACTGGGCAGAGGCTGCTTGCCAGCTGGTGTGCGCTTTGCACGTAGGCAGGAGCGGAGGCGACATCAGGAGAGAAGGAATGGGGAAGGTAAAGGGGGGGAGGGAAGAGACCTGTACCTTGGGGAGATCAGGGGTGGGGCCTCTTCACGTTTCAAACGGCAGGACCCTCGGCTCAGAAACACGTGCCTCTCTGAACCTGTGCCTCTGGGAATGTGCAGAGACAGTCAGTCGAGCCACCAGGTTTCGGTGAAGCGTCTGGGTTCCAGCTTTCTTCTGAGGGCCAAACTAGATGGACCAGGGTGATCGATCGCTTTGTCTCTGGTTCAAAGCAGCTGTTTGAGCCGAGGTTGGGATTTAGATCAGGGTCGCAGCACTGGGGAAGAATCTGCCAACCCTTTCTCTCTCCGTGGTGGGACAGTGTTTGAAATGCTGTGTACGGTTCTGGTCGCCTCACATCAAAAATGATATTATTGAGTTGGAAAAGGTTCAGATGAGGGCAACCAAAACGATCAAGGGGATGGACTCTCCTATGAGGAAAGGTTGCAGCATTGGGGGCTTTTTAGTTCAAAGAAAAGGTCAGTAAGAGGTGACATGATAGACATGTATAAAATTATACATGGCATTGAGAAGGGAAAGTTTTTCTGCCTCTCTCATAAAACTAGAACTTGTGGACATCCAAAGAAGCTGAATGTTGGAAGATTCAGGACCAGTAGTGTAGTGGCATATTCAGAGGTGTGGGGTCTCTTCTCTTCACAACCACGCTCCTCCCCCCATTTTTTGCTGCTGGGTTGAGAATTACATCCTTGTTGACTTCCGGGAAGGATTGCTTCGCTTGTGCCTGCCTCTGAGACGAGCTCTCGTCTCAGAGGAAGCTTTTTCAGTTTTAAAACCAGTCAAAAGGTTTTTTTTGACTGGTAAAAACTTTCTCCCAGGCAAGGGAGAAATGAAGAAATCATCCACAAGCTTCGTTGTGTTTGTTGGGGGACTTGAATTCATTAGGATCGCCTATGAACAAAGGACCAGCCAGCAACGTCGGATGGAGCCAGGGAATTCCAAGCAAGCTCAAACTGATTAAGCGAGACGTTTTTCTTTTCTTCAAAGAAAAACAGATTTTAACAGGCAAGCATTCTTCTGTCTATCCTTATCATTTGGCTTAAATTGTTGCAGTAAAAGAGATTTGTTAAAAGAATCAGCAGTAAAGAATCCCTGGGGGAGTTATAACTTTTCTCTTTTATACACGGAATTAAGGCAGAAGGAAATCAAATAGCTTATCTTTGTTTTTATTGCAAAAAGCTGGCCTGGAATTGAGCATTATAAAGATACAAACGGATGAGGGGCATCTAATCTGAGGAGAAAAATTTTGATTTATATGAACTTTTGAGTATTATATGTCTGGGACTATTTTTTCTGGTCTACTTCATTTTGACGAATCTGCTTGTTCTTTATGCCACTAACTATTTGGATGCTGTGAACTAAATTTGTTTTGCATTCTTGGACACATAAGAGATAAGGCAGTTTGTGCTGTCTACATTATGATGTCATCAGGTTTGGAATATTAACTCCTTTGTTGCTGGAAAAAGAAATAAATTGCTCTTTGCTTGGGAATAGTGCTATATTGGAAATTGAAGGGTTTTTTTTCTTCTTGGCTTTAAGAATGACAATTAAGAAAGTGGCTGAGATCCTGGATGTAAATATGTTTCAGAAAATAATGGATGAGATTGAGATAACGAAACAAGAACTGAGACATGGCAAACAAGAGATGAAAATTGAATTTGGCAAAATGAAGCAGGAGTTGAAAGAAATAGGGGATTTTATGAGAGAGGAGGTTGATGAGATCAAAGATATAACTAGACAAGCAATAGAAGAAGAAAGAAAAATTAAAGGGAAGATGCAAGTCCTGGAGATTGGAACAGATATATCAAATGTGGAACTGGAAAAAGATTTGGAGTTTATGGACCCTAGAGATAAAGATTACTGTTTGGAATTCAGCGTTGTCCCTGAAGAAATTGATGAAGATATCAGAGATAAAGCTATCAATGTTTCAAAAAAATTTCTGGACTGGAATGATGTGATGGAGCTTGAAATAGAGAAAATTTATAGAATTAATTACAGATATGTGACAACGGAAAAATTCTCAAGAGATGTGCTGGTGCATTTCGTAAAAAAGAGGAACAGAGATATGACTTTACAACATTTCAGTAACACATTCAGAATTGATGGCAAGGAAATATTTGTGAGGAAGGAAATTCCCATCAGACTCTTACTATATGACTATGACTATGACAGCAAGATTATTATGGGTGCAAGGATGGAAGATGGAAGATGGAATTAACACTGATAATGGAAGAATGGCTATTGAAATTACTGGATATAAATAATATAATATCAGATATAATAATATCCGATATAATAATGCCATTGTATAAATCTATGGTGCGGCCGCATTTGGAATACTGTGTACAGTTCTGGTCGCCTCATCTCAAAAAGGATATTATAGAGTTGGAAAAGGTTCAGAAGAGGGCAACCAGAATGATCAAGGGGATGGAGCGACTCCCTTACGAGGAAAGGTTGCAGCATTTGGGGCTTTTTAGTTTAGAGAAAAGGCGGGTCAGAGGAGACATGATAGAAGTGTATAAAATTATGCATGGCATTGAGAAAGTGGATACAGAAAAGTTCTTCTCCCTCTCTCCTAATACTAGAACTCGTGGACATTCAAAGAAGCTGAATGTTGGAAGATTCAGGACAGACAAAAGGAAGTACTTCTTTACTCAGCGCATAGTTAAACTATGGAATTTGCTCCCACAAGATGCAGTAATGGCCACCAGCTTGGACGGCTTTAAAAGAAGATTAGACAAATTCATGGAGGACAGGGCTATCAATGGCTACTAGCCATGATGGCTGTGCTCTGCCACCCTAGTCAGAGGCAGCATGCTTCTGAAAACCAGTTGCCGGAAGCCTCAGGAGGGGAGAGTGTTCTTGCACTCGGGTCCTGCTTGCGGGCTTCCCCCAGGCACCTGGTTGGCCACTGTGAGAACAGGATGCTGGACTAGATGGGCCACTGGCCTGATCCAGCAGGCTCTTCTTATGTTCTTATGTTCTTATGGACCTAGCAGACTTGATGAGATGGATTAATTGACATGTTTATTTGGAGAAAAATCGATGGATATATTTCTCAAGGAGTGGAAACCTCTCTTTGACTTTTTGCGGAAAGAATAAAGTGATGTTAATGAGATTTGATAATTAATTAAGATAATTACTGGAGGAAAGTGATTTTGTAATATATTAATATTTTGTAATATATTAAGAGACAGGTTTGTTATATATTATAGACCTATAACTGATCTGCGACAAATCGGAAGTCAACATTTTATTTTATTGTATTAGTTATTAATTTGTTTTGTTTTGTTTTGTTTTGTTCTCTGAAACTTTGAATAAAAATTAATGATAAAAAAAAGAGAATTACATCCTTGTTAACACCTTCTCCCACAACAACAGAAGTCCCTAGGAGCCAATAAGCAAGAAAGAGAAGAGTGTTAGCTACTGAGAAGAGTGTTCTCAGTGGCTGACTTACCTCCTTTAACTCTGATTGGCTCCAATCAGCAGTAAAGGGCAAGGAAGCATGTTAGAAGACTCTTCTCACTGGATAACACATTCCCCTTTCAAGCTGATTGGCTCGTAGGATGCTGGAGACACAGGGACCCTGCTGGGAGCCTGATCCCCAAAATATAAGGGGTCTAAGACTCCCTGAGACCCTGGACAACTACACTCCTGTTTAGGCAGAAAAAAGAAAGTATTTCTACACACAGAGCATAGTTAAACTATGGCATTTACTCCCACAGGAGGCAGTGATGGCCACCAACTTGGATGGCTTTAAAAGACGATTAGACAAATACATGGAGGATATGGCTGCTTATGGCTACTAGCCATGGTGGTTATGTTCTGCCTCCATGGCCAGAGGCTGTATGCTTCTGAATAGAGTTGCTGGAAATAGCAGGAGGGGAGAGTGCTGTTGAACTCGAGTCCTGCTTGTGGGCTTCCTATGGGTATCTGGTTGGCCACTGTGAGAAGAGGATACTGGACTAGATGGGCCATTGGCCTGATCCAACAGGGCTTGGTTCTTATGTTCTCTCTATGTGTGGCTTCGCTGACTTAAATTGCTCCCACCCACCTGAAGCTACTACAAGCAGCAGAAGGCTGATGGTGGTAGACAAGTACCTGTAGTTTATTTGCCTCCCCGCCCCCATTAATAGATTTAACAGAAAACCTGTCAACATAACCATCATCCAAGTCTATGCTCCAACAGCATAACACAGAAGAAGAGGAAATGGAGAGATTTTAAGCAGAAGTACAGGAAGAAATTGATCACACACCAAAGCAAGATGTGCTGATAATCATGGGGGACTGGAAAGGAAAAGTAGGGAGCAGACAAGAACTAGAAATTGTGGGAAAATGGGGCTTAAGAGACAGAAATGAGGCAGGAGAAACACTTAGTGAGTTCTGTGAAGCCAATAATTTGTTTCTTGCAAACACCGTTTTGATCAACCAAAAAGACCACCGTACATGTGGACATCACCAAATGATCAATATAGGAATCAAATTGATTATATAATTGGGAGCAGAAGATGGAGAAGTTCCATACTTTCTGCAAAAACAAGACCAGGAGCAGAGTGCGGTACAGATCATGAACTGGTCATATTGAACATCAGAGTAAAGCTAAAGAACAACAACAAAGCAATCATAATGCCAAAATACAATTTAAATAACATCCCAGAAGAATATAACAATCAAATAAAGAACAGATTTGAGGCTTTAAACTTAGTCGACAGAGAACCAGAACTATGGAGTGAAGTCAGAGACATCATCAGGGAAGAATGCAGAAAGACAATACCTCTAGTTAAAAAGAGAGAAAGACCTCAATGGATGACTGAAGAAACTCTTAAAATGGTTAAAGAGAGAAGGAAAGCAAAAGCAAAAAGAGATAGAAACATAGTTAGAACCCTAAATGCAACAATACAGCAGCTAGTATGTAGGGACAAAGAGAACTATTACAATATTCTTGTGTAGAAATAGAAATAGAAGACAACAAAAAGGGAAGAACAAGAGCCCTATTCCAAAAGATTAGAGAAATGAAAGGGAAATGAAAGGGAAATTTAAACCGAGAATAGGGATGTTGAACAATCAACAGGGGAACACACTGACTGACCGAGATGAAATAAAAGGAAGATGGAAGAACTCTATAAAAGAGATGCAAGGATGACAGATTCATTCACCGAGGAACCTTATGATGAAGAACCAGAAATTTTAGAATGTGAGTTGAAAGCTGCTCTTAAAATACTTGGAAGAAACAAATCACTGGCCAAGAAGATGCCAGCATGGTTAACGAGCAAAGTCAAGGAAGCTCTTAGAGGCAAAAAGTCTTCCTTCAGAAAATGGAAGTCTTGTCCGAATGAAGAAAATAAAAAAGAACACAAACTCTGGCAAAAGAAATGCAAGAAGACAATAAGGGATGCTAAAAAAGAATTTGAGGAGCACATTGCTAAGAACATAAAAACCAACAACAAAAAATTCTATAAATACATTCAAAGCAGGAGACCATCTAGGGAGGCGATTGGACCCTTGGATGATAAGGGAGTCAAAGGTGTACTAAAGAACGATAAGGAGATTGCAGAGAAGCTAAATGAATTCTTTGCATCTGTCTTCACAGTGGAAGATATAGGGCAGATCCCTGAACCTGAACTAACATTTGCAGGAAGGGATTCTGAGGAACTGAGACAAATAGTGGTAACGAGAGAGGAAGTTCTAGGCTTAATGGACAATATAAAAACTGACAAATCACCAGGCCCGGATGGCATCCACCCGAGAGTTCTCAAAGAACTCAGATGTGAAATTGCTGATCTGCTAACTAAAATATGTAACTTGTCCCTTGGGTCCTTCTCCGTGCCTGAGGACTGGAAAGTGGCAAATGTAACGCCAATCTTCAAAAAGGGATCCAGAGGGGATCCCGGAAATTACAGGCCAGTTAGCTTAACTTCTGTCCCTGGAAAACTGGTAGAAAGTATTATTAAAGCTAGATTAACTAAGCACATAGAAGAACAAGCCTTGCTGAAGCAGAGCCAGCATGGCTTCTGCAAGGGAAAGTCCTGTCTCAGTAACCTATTAGAATTCTTTGAGAGTGTCAACAAGCATATAGATAGAGGTGATCCAGTGGACATAGTGTACTTAGACTTTCAAAAAGCTTTTGACAAGGTACCTCACCAAAGACTTCTGAGGAAGCTTAGCAGTCATGGAATAAGAGGAGAGGTCCTCTTGTGGATAAGGAATTGGTTGAGAAGCAGAAAGCAGAGAGTAGGAATAAACAGACAGTTCTCCCAATGGAGGGCTGTAGAAAGTGGAGTCCCTCAAGGATCGGTATTGGGACCTGTACTTTTCAACTTGTTCATTAATGACCTAGAATTAGGAGTGAGCAGTGAAGTGGCCAAGTTTGCTGACGACACTAAATTGTTCAGGGTTGTTAAAACAAAAAGGGATTGCGAAGAGCTCCAAAAAGACCTCTCCAAACTGAGTGAATGGGCGGAAAAATGGCAAATGCAATTCAATATAAACCAAGTGTAAAATTATGCATATTGGAGCAAAAAATCTGAATTTCACATATACGCTCATGGGGTCTGAACTGGCGGTGACCAACCAGGAGAGAGACCTCGGGGTTGTAGTGGACAGCACGATGAAAATGTCGACCCAGTGTGCGGCAGCTGTGAAAAAGGCAAATTCCATGCTAGCAATAATTAGGAAAGGTATTGAAAATAAAACAGCCGATATCATCATGCCGTTGTATGGTGCGGCCGCATTTGGAATACTGTGTACAGTTCTGGTCGCCTCATCTCAAAAAGGATATTATAGAGTTGGAAAAGGTTCAGAAGAGGGCAACCAGAATGATCAAGGGGATGGAGCGACTCCCTTATGATGAAAGGTTGCAGCATTTGGGGCTTTTTAGTTTAGAGAAAAGGCGGGTCAGAGGAGACATGATAGAAGTGTATAAAATTATGCATGGCATTGAGAAAGTGGATACAGAGGACTTCCGGGAAGGGTGACTTAGCCTGTGCCTGCTTTTGAGACGGGCTCCTGCCTCAAAAGAAGCTTATTCAGATATATCAGTCAGATTTTTTTTTTTTTGACTGATTAAACTTCTCCCGGGTAGGGAGAAACGAAGAGATTAACCTCAAAGCCTATTTTTGTTGGGACGACCAGATCTCATTAATTTATGGGACGAGGTCCAGCCGACGAAGGTGGGACGGATTTTCAACAACAAGCTCTATCTGATAAAGCGAACGTTCATCTTATCTTCTAAGAGAGAACGCACTAACAGGCAAGCACCCTTCTTTCTATATTTTTCTTTTACTTGACTTAAATTGTTGCTGCTTAAAAGAGATTTGCCAGATTGATCGGTTTTTGACATCTCACTGGGGAGCCATAACTTCTCTCTGCTACTCACTAATTAATAGCTTATCTCTGTTTTTGTTGCAAAAAGCTGTCCTGGATTTGCATTCTAAAGATATACACAGAAGAGGGATTTCTATTCCAGATTTTTATTTTGAAGAATATTATATTGTCTGAGACTACTCTCTTTTTGGTCTATTTTATTTTGACGAATCTGTTTCCTGACGACCGCCATTAATTGTTTCGATCCTGGGAACTGCATTTTGTTTACTTAAGCATGGAGAGATAAGGCTGTCTGCTCTGTTTATACTGTGATGTCACCAAGTTTGGAGTATTAACCCAATTGTTGCTGAAATAAGAAGTGGTTTTCCTATATTTTTCTTTTAAAATGGCAATTAAGAAAGTGGCTGAGAATCTGGAAATATCTATGTTTCAGAAAATAATGGATGAGATTGAGATAACGAAACAAAACCTGCGACAGGGTTGTAAGGAGCTGAAAATTGAATTGAGTAAAATGAAGCAGGAGATTAAAGATATAGGGGTCCCTGTGAGAGAGGTGACCCTGGAAGGGGTCCCTGTGAGAGAGGAGACCCCGGAGATTGGAACAAACGTGGAACAGGAAAAAGATTTGGAGTCTATGGACTTTAGAAACAAAATCTATTGTTTGGAGACACAGGAGATTAAAGACATAGGGGTCCTTGTGAGAGAGGAGACCCTGGAGACTGGAACAGGGGTCCCTGTGAGAGAGGAGACCCTGGAGACTGGAACAGGGGTCCCTGTGAGAGAGGAGATCCCGGAGATTGGAACAAACGTGGAACAGGAACAAGATTTGGAGTCTATGGACTTTAGAAATAAAATCAATTGTTTGGAACTCAATGTTATCTCTGAAGAAATTAATGAAGATTCTAGAGATAAAGTTATCAATGGCATGGATAATCTTCTGGACTGGAATGATGTGATGGAGCCCAATATAGAGAAAATCTATGGAATTAACTGCAGCCATGTGACAATGGAAAAACTTTCAAGAGATGACCCAGTGTATTTTGAAAAAAAGAACAGAGATATGATTTTACAGCAGTATTTCAGCAACCTATTCAGAATGGATGGCAAGAAAATATTTGGGATAGAGGTAATTCCCATCAGACTCTTACTATATGACTATGGCTTTGACAGCAAGATTATTATGGAATACTGATAATGGAAGATTGGATACTGAAATTACTGGACTTAACAAGACTACTGAAGATGGAAGATGGAAAATGGAACTAATAGGGATAATAGAACAATGGCTACTGAAATTACTGAACCTAACAGATTCTGATGTGATGGATTAATTGAAATGTTTATTTTGACTATGGTTATGACAATAAGATTATCATAATTAGTAATGAGATGGATTAATCGATATGCTTATCTGGAAAAAAAAATTGATAGATATATTTCTTAAAGAATTGAAACCTCTCTTTGACTTTTTGTGGAAAGAATAAAGTAATGTTTATGAGATTTGATGATTAAGTAAGATAACTACTGGAGGAAAGTGATTTTATAATATGACTTAAGAGACAGGATTGTTATATATTATAGACTTATAACTGATTTGATCTTTGACAAATGGGAAGTCAATATTTTACTCTTTATTTTTTATTTTTGTTTTTTTTTTCTTTTTTTTCTTTTTGTTTAACTATTTTTGATTTTGTTTTTTGTCTTTGAATGTTTTATGATTTCGTCTTGTATGTTTTATGAAAATCTGAATAAAAATTATTGAAAAAAAAAAAGAGAAAGTGGATACAGAAAAGTTCTTCTCCCTCTCTCATAATACTAGAACTCGTGGACATTCAAAGAAGCTGAATGTTGGAAGATTCAGGACAGACAAAAGGAAGTACTTCTTTACTCAGCGCATAGTTAAACTATGGAATTTGCTCCCACAAGATGCAGTAATGGCCACCAGTTTGGATGGCTTTAAAAGAAGATTAGACAAATTCATGGAGGACGGGGCTATCAATGGCTACTAGCCGTGATGGCTGTGCTCTGCCACCCTAGTCAGAGGCAGCATGCTTCTGAAAACCAGTTGCCGGAAGCCTCAGGAGGGGAGAGTGTTCTTGCACTCGGGTCCTGCTTGCGGGCTTCCCCCAGGCACCTGGTTGGCCACTGTGAGAACAGGATGCTGGACTAGATGGGCCACTGGCCTGATCCAGCAGGCTCTTCTTATGTTCTTATGTTCTTAATAGATGGCATACCAATAGAGTTGCTACAAGTTACTGAGACTGAATCTGTCCAAATTTTGACAAAAATTTGTCAACAGATATAGAAAACTAAACAATGGCCCACAGACTGGAAGCGTTCCATATACATCCCAATTCCAAAGAAAGGGGATCCCAGAAAATGCAGTAATTATTGAAGTATTGCCTTAATATCCCATGCAAGTAAAGTAATGCTCCAGATTCTACAACAAACGCTCTTACCATATATGGAGCGACAAATGCCAGATGTCCAAGCTGGATTCAGAAAGGGAAGAGGTACCAGAGATCATATTGCAAACATACACTGGATAATGGAACGGAGCAAGGAATTTCAGAAGAAAGTCACCCTGGGCTTTATAGATTACAGCAAAGCCTTTGATTGTGTAGGTCACAAAAAACTATGGAATGCTTTAAAAGAAATGGGGGTGCCACAGCATCTGTTTGTCCTGATGCGCAACCTATACTCTGGACAAAAGTCTACTGTAAGGACAGAATATGGAGAAACCCATTGGTTCCCAATAGGAAAGGATGTGAAAATGATGTGTGTTCCCAATTAAACATTAGTGAACTAATTCATAAGTTCGCCAATGAATGAAAATTCGTAAGTTCACAAACATGAAAGCATGTAAGGCTAAATTTGTGTAACTATGTGTCTTTGCATAAAGGCAATACAAAAAGGTTGTTTTCTTTTTACTTTATTTTACTATTCACACAAAACATTTTCCTACTCCATAATGATTTTCTTATTTGTCCTTATTTGCTTTGTTACATTTTTTTTAACATTTGAATTGAAAAATGAACAAAAAAAAATTATAAAAGGTAAGGGCGCCGATTTATAATTTGCAGGGGGGCGCCAAACACGCCAGCTCCGGCCCTGTTTAGGGCAGTATTCCACTAAATAATTGCACTAGCAGGGCAAAGATTAGTGCTAGTGTAACCCCCACAATCTTGTTTTAGTTGGTTCAGTCTGGTGGGTGGGATTTCATAGCAGAAAAGCCCTGTTTGAAGAAGAAAGCAAGTGTGGAGCAGAAAAGTTGGTCCTGGGTGTGGCTGCTGGGGAAGCTATTATTTAGTTGGTCTTTAACCCCTTGATTAAGGTACATATGTATATCTGTATTGTACAGAAGTAGGGAAGGGTATGAGGAGCATATATATATTTGAATGGTGGTTATTTGTATATCTGTTCTTTAATCATAGGACCTTGCTGAATCTGTGGCCTTTCCGGGCCTAGCTGAAGCTGCAGTGGTTCAGGGCAGCAGGATAAAGCTATTCATCTCCTGAAGATTAAGAAAAAGAACTTTTCAGTTGATTGCAAAGATATTTTGCCAAAAAAAAAGAGAAAGGACACATAGACAAGGATTTTTTAAGTATTTGGAAACTGAGAACCATATAAAACTGTGTTATATTTAATGTTATGTTTTCTTTACAAAAAAAAAGTTCACAAGTTATTCATGGAATCTTTGCAAATTCATTTCATTTTTGGCCCGTAAGAACCTGCAAGGGATTACACTAGCGCAACATCATCCCTGGTCTCAGAGGAAGGCAGGTTTGTCCTCACGCCTCCTCTTCAGTAAAAAAGACTATGGTGGTTTCTCTCTAACGGATGGGTGAGGGAGGGGCCACATGAAGGCCAATCAGCCAATAAGGAAAGGGGAGAGTGAGGCTTATATAAGCCTGTTCCACCCCTTAGCCTTCCTCTGTGCAGTTTTTGCTGCACCCTCCTTCCCTCACTCCCTATATGCACTGTGAGCTGTGCTAGTTGCCTGTTTAAAGAGCTGATTAGGAATAGGAGGCATCCTTCCTTTTTTCGCTCCACACACTGTTGAGATGGAATTCAATTGGCTTTCAGGGAGTGGTGTGGTTGGCTTGCCTATTTGGCATAGAGTTTGGGCAGGTGAGGAAGTTGTGGGGAAAATAAGAGGTACACTGAGGCATTCTTGGGTTGAGAGCACCCTTTAGGGATCTGCCTGTGCTTCATGCCTAGGGGGGCCTGGGGGAACGGCCTTGCGACCTGATATGCACATGTTGGGTGAACGCCGGTACAGCAGGGCCCAGACGCATATGTTGGGATCATATCCAAGGCAGAGGAGGAGGAATTCCTTCTCCATGCTTTGCGAAAGCCACAGCTTGCAGCTGTATCACATGCTCAGTGGTCTGAAGGGATGATTCCCCATCAGAGTAAGTTGAAATCCTCACCTGCCCATGTAGTTTGAATTTGGTTGATTTGGTTTGCAGATTCTCCAAGTTGTTATATTTTAATAAATATAACATTATTTCAAAGTTGAGTCTCAAGAGTCTTGGTTCTGGGTGTGAGGGCAATGGGACTTTCCCCTCTCTCCTCCCCCTGTGGACACCCCATGTAGTCCCCAAACATGCTCCATAGGTTTTTCGGGGGGAACCCAGAACAGATTTAGAGAGTGCACAGGAGAAGGAGAAGACATTTCATTGTGCCAGGAAACATCCTTGCTCTGATGGAACCAGTGACTTAGCGCTACCCTGAATACAATCCGTAGGTCTCAGAGGTGGGGAATATTTTGAGCAGCAAAGACTTGGCCAACATTTTTTATGATTGGTTTTGCTCAACATCCACAGCCCTGCAGTGTGTGGACACGCACATCATCTGATTGGGTGCCACCCCCCATTCTCCCCCCCCCAGTAGACATGTGGAGGATAGCAGAGACGGGCAGCACTTAGAGGAGTTTTTGGGTTCACTTTATTGTTTTCGTAACAACCATCCTCTGTCCCAGAGGATTGGGTCATAGCTTATTTCTTTCTGTCTTAAACTATCCTAACAGTGATGGAGGCAGGAGGGGTGGGTGGGAGGAATCCAACATAAACTACAATCGAAAGGCACTTAGAAACATTTTAAAATACCGACTGCCTGGGAGGGATGACAATAGACAGAAAATTAAGTGGACACGTTCACTGGCTCATAGGCCTGGTCTATTAGCAAGGCATGCTGGGCCCCCAGAGTGCTGTGCTCCTGTCCAGCCTGAGCTGTTTGCACATGCATGCACAGCCTTCCACCGTGTGCCTGGCCAAAATTCTTTTGTTATCCCAGGGCTGCAGTTTAATTGCACATTTTGTCTACACATGATGTAACTTCCACAAACATTTCCCAATAGATGTGTGCTAGGCCACAGCTGAGAGATACAGCATCCGATGTTTAAAAAGGCAACAGCTAGGCCAATGACAAACTAAGAAAAAAATCCTCATGAAGGAAGAACAGCATGATACAGGAAAACATTATTCCAACATTGAGAAGCACCATTCCACTGATGGCTGCTAGTTGAGATGGCTGTGTTCTCCACTGTCAGAGGCAGTATGCCTCCAAATAAGACCTGCTGGCATCACAAGTGGAAGAGCGCTAGTGCACTTATGTCCTGTTTGTGAGCTTCCAGTGCGCATCTAATTGGCCAGCGTGAGACTAGGATGCTGGACTAGATGGGTCTTTGGGTCTGATCCAGCATGGTTTTTCATATGAATGAGACAAATATTTAACTAGGGGCATCTTATGGAGAATCTAAGTCCCTATGACACTTATCATCACCATTTTATTTATCTACTAACATTTTATTCATTCCCCTCTTTTACCTGCTGTTTCATTTTGATTGCTAATTTAGTCAACTGTTCCTTATGTGATTTGCATATCCTGGGGGTAGTGCTTTGGTAGGGAGGGCAGAAGGTTGCTAAAGAAGGGACCTGAATTTCTATAAGGAAGGGTTGGGAAAGGGATGGGTTAACAATTCATATTAGGCTAAATGTTTTGGAATGCAAGTTTTTTTGTTGTATTGTTACTTTTCAGATCATTTTTTAAAAAATTGAATAATTCCTTATGTGTGTTTTCTTTTACATCAGCTCTCGTGGCTCCTGAAGTCCCCAAGGAATGCCATGGCCCCAGTGCTGAACAACAGCCAAGACTCAGATCTGGAAGGCAAAGGGCAAGTCAAGTCTTTCTTCCATGCATTGATCCTTGGCCTCAAGCCCAAACCCCTGGATCAGGACCCCTGGAGACAGCTCACACCAGACACTTCCTGTTCCCCACTACCTGCTCTCTGGCATGAGAACACCCCAGATGTGAAGTAATGGAAAGGCACCAAAGGACTAAGCTTTAGGTCTGGAAGTTGTCCCTTTATGGTTCTCCACTCCTCAGACATGTGAGCGGAGCCTGGGGAAGGGTAGTCACCGTTTGGAAGGCATCATTTCCAGAAATGACTCTGTTGGAACAAATTCTTTGCACCCAGTGATCTGTCCATGGTTCTGCAAGCCTTGTGTCTGGGAGCCGAACATAGGGCCAAATTACTGTGGAACATAGGAATATAGGAAGTTGCCTTATACTGAGTCAGACCATTGGTCCATTTAGCTCAGTATTGCCTACACTGACTGGCAGTATCTCACCAGGGTTTCATGAAGGAAGATGCCTGGAGATGCCAGGGATTGAATTTGGGACCTTCTGCATGCAAGGCAGATATTCTACCACTGAGTTACAGTCCTTCTCCATTATTCCCCTGTGCACCATTATTTTTTAAAAGCCCTATGACTTCACATGATCCTGACTACAGTGATATCCTTCCACAGATGGGAAGAACTGAAGCTAGATTTCTTCATAGGATTTGATTTTTTTACTAAGTAAAAATAGGGCTGCGATAAGATTGCATGGGTGGGCATGAACATCTAAAAACAAACTATAAAGTGATAAACATCAGTAGGACCAATTAAACATTTATCAAGGACTATGACATGGAAAGAGAATCAATCACGTAAGCCTTGGATTCAAATGACAGCTTGAAGATTTTTCAAGTACTTCGGCAAAGAATCTATCATTTTTACTTGCAATAGATGTCACCTGTAAGTGAAGGAATCACCTCAAGTACGGGCAAGATAACTAGTCAAACATAGTATTGCAAAGTGCAGACTCTGGATATTTTATCCTAACTCTCCAATCGTTTATGTTCGTGTAATGCCTAAAGCATAAACTCCAAATGGTCAGGAATCTGATTACTCTCTTGGGCCTGGGTTTTCTTTTCCCTTGTGTTGTAAAGTTCCCATTCCTTAAGTAGTATAGAAGTTGTAAGAATTTGCCAGCTAAATGAAAACTTTGTAGTGCAAATGAAAAGAAAGACTGGGTGCCATTTAACACCTGAACAATTGGGAAAACACAGCATGGCTCCAAATGGAATTAACAGCACACACATTTAGCACTAGTACAATTCTCTATATTGTGTGATTTGCTATCACATCACCTACTTATAGAGTAGTATCATCAAACTGGATGCAGTAAATTCCAGCAGGTTGTATCAACTTCACCATAGTTACTTGAAGAACTTAAAATGGAATGCATGCAAAATAAAAACTTGCTGAGATATACAACACCACAGTGCTACTCATGGGATAAGAAAAATGTTGATTTAGCAAATCATTAATTTTACAGGTGATTAAAGAGGCAACAAAATGGTGGTTCATGGTATGGGAGATATGTATATGCTGGGTTTTTGCATTGTAAGAAATGGATGAGGAGCATGGTGTTGTGGCCTGGACTTCATACTCAGTGTAAACCACGTCTGAGGCTCCTGTACCACCAACTGGGATATTGGACCAGGCTCCTGGTGGGTTTTGAGCCAACAGAGCCCAAGGCTGATGATTTGGAGCCCATGGAACCTGAGGATGGTGGTCCAGAACTCCCAGATCCTGAGCCAGGACCATCACAGATGTCATCCCAAGCCTGACTTGCCCAAGGAGTGGAGTGCTCCCACACTATCCAATTACCTACCCAGTGGCACAGGGAGCACACCAGGTGGGAGGTCACAGAAAGACAAAGAAATGCTTATCTTCACATTAGGAGTTGGCCTTTTTAGATCCACAGTCTTTAAGCCAAGGGGGTGGCCTTCGGGGAATATGGACTGGAGGAAGATGTCACGAACTACAGCCACCAAACAGGCCATCCATGCAGTCCCAGGACCCAATTCCCAACCCAGGGCAATTGATCCTGGCAAAATATCTCCCTTTGCCAAGGCTGGGCAAACCAACAACAGCCCTGCAAGGTAGGTAGACTGCCACCACCCCTTAAACCGAGTAACCACTCTGAGTCAGGGGAAACCCAGAGCCCAGAAATAGTTCTGGCAGGGATTCCAAAAGACAAGAGCCAAACAGGCACTTCTCATCCTGGAGCCCCAAGCTATCCCAAAACACGGTAGTCAGTGGCCAAAGTACAGAATTCAGAGCCAAATTCCCCCTCCTGCAAAGAACACACATGGATAAATAAGAAGTAGCTTTATTTGAATAAAATATAAGTGCACAAGTAATAGCGGCAAACAGTTCCTTAAAACCTACACCCACAGAAGGGGCTGGGTAAAATACAAACAAAGAGTTCAGACACAAACCAAAGTAACAAAACTAACTAACCTATTCTACTTACTGAAGAGGTAGTTGTTGCAAAGTCTCACCTCTCCTCAGAGAGGCATAGCATGGGTAGTAAAAGGCACTAGAACGCCAGTCAGGTAACCACCTGTCCAGATGAAACCCAGAGGAAAAAAGGCTATAGGTTTCACCCCCTATACTTAAGGAAAAGAACCTAGTAACAGACCATATTCATTTAGCCAATCAGGGGGCTTTCTTGTGAGGTAATGCTTCTCAAGGCTTCTCCAGTCTTTGCGCCTAACAGGCCCCTTCCTCCCCTCTGTTCTCAGGCCAGTTTGACCTTGGTCCCAGGCTCACATCAGATAAACAGGTGTCTCTTCACAGGCCTCCTAATGAACTGCAGCTGAGAAACGAAACTAGGATTTTCCCACTCACTTCATCTCTGCACAAGACGAAATCCCCACAATTCTTTGCATCAAAGTCATGTTACATTGAACCATTCTGACAAGTTCTTGACAGAAGAGAATAATGAGCTTGTCCAGATTTGAGCTGGTCTCACTTGGAATCCATATTTTCTCAATTCAGATTTTACCGCATTAGTTCACATGCACATGTGCATTTGCAGTTGCAGACCAAACCTGCTTGTTCCCATCCTTACCAGTAGGCGTTTCCTTTTGGCTTTCTCCCTGCCTTCCAATTTGTTGATTTGAATGCATTTATTTTGCACTAACAGGGCATGTGCACAGGCATAAGCTGAGCAGTGCTTACACCTTTAAAAATTATATCCAGAAATTGCACAGCAGCACACATCTAGGAATTCCCAGTTCAATACAAGCTTGCCTGTGTACGCTTTACTTTATGTTCAATCCAAAAATGACAAGTATTTCCCTTTCCAAAACAGGAAGATGGTTATGGGAGAAATCAATACAGTGAAATCAAACTAAAGAAATCTTTGTTTTCTGATTTTCCTGTATTGCACAAATCTGATTGCTTGAAAAAGAGCAACAACATGCACACACAGCTGCAGAGCATAGGCATCACTGTTGCCAGAACAGAACTGGTGTTAGAGGAATGGCTGTGTATGTATAGGGGAGTAGCAACAATGGATGCTTGATCTCATGGAGGACAGGGCTATCAATGGCTACTAGCCATGATGGCTGTGCTCTGCCACCCTAGTCAGAGGCAGCATGCTTCTGAAAACCAGTTGCCGGAAGCCTCAGGAGGGGAGAGTGTTCTTGCACTCGGGTCCTGCTTGCGGGCTTCCCCCAGGCACCTGGTTGGCCACTGTGAGAACAGGATGCTGGACTAGATGGGCCACTGGCCTGATCCAGCAGGCTCTTCTTATGTTCTTATGTTCTTATCTACCCCCGGGGAAAAATCCAAGGCAATGAATCTGCTGTTTCAAGTGGAGCAGTTTGGAGTCACATTTTTTTTCAAAACTTGATTATCCTGGCATCAAGGAAGTCCGAATTTACAGGGGGAAACCAGCAGGAGCTTTTGAGAGGGTCATCATGTGGATGACATTGCTTAAATGAGGGTGTGAACAGCTTCACAAACATTACACTAAGTTGTAGACAAGCTCTAATAAGGTCTCCATTCACCGCCAGGGTTTGTCAGAGCTAGTCACTCACCTGGAGCTCTCCATGGTGCTGCTTGGCCCTGCAAGTACTTGATATGGACAGATCAGAACAGATTGCAGAACCCAAGAGCCAATGCCTTCCTCAAAAAAACCTGTGACATACATTAAGATGACCAATCCCCTCCCACCTACACACCTCCAGAGAGGATCTCCATAATGTTGGTAAAGCCTTTTCCTTAGTTCTGCAGATCTTGAGTCAGATGCATTTTATTCTGTGTGCATTACAGAAACAGTTCCATACCTTTCATAGAAGTAAACAGTGGTCCTATTCCTGTCCAGACCCCAGCATGCAGCCTACCTGTGTTCAGTACCATTCCTGAGATTATGGCAGAAAGGCTGTCCTGCTCTTAAAAGAATCCTGAATGCAGATCAGCCTGTTTATTCTTATTTTTAGACAATAGGGTGATTAGGTTCATAATAAGGCAACATTAAAGCACAATTCATACAACAGAAAATCCAGTCGCATCTTTCTAAGATAGATTTATTAACACCAGCTACACTACTTTTAAGTGCTGGTCGTAAGCTTTGGCCAGACCCAAGCAAATAAATTAGAACTTTAAAGGAGGCCAACCCGAGAATGCATTTCTCAGTATTCATTGAACTAAGAACTAAAGTTGAGAGCATTTGTCCAAGCACATTAATGAGGCTTGTGTCAAACCTGTCACTATGGGATGCAAGAAAACCTGCAGGGCTATGTCTCAGCAGGAGCTCAACTTTCCCCCCCTCCTTGATGATATCTTGGTTTCTTGCATCTGGGTCATTTCCACTTAGTGAGGTGTTGCTCCTTACAACATATTTTTATAATTCTATCTGGTCTATTTCTGCATTTCCTCAGAAATTACACTGAGTTGTCAGGGTTAGTCTTGCCTCTCTTTCACTCTGAGAGCAACCCGAACACATCTATGTGTTCTTTATATTTTTATTTTACTCCGTGCATTTAATAACAATTCAACATCTTTAAGAACCACAAATTAATTTCTTTTCCCAGTAGTGTTTGTCATCCCATGTCCTGATGTAGCCAAGTTCTTCTGGAACAGCTACTGGCGATATCCCATAAACAAGAGATGTGCAGAAGTTCTAGCAACCAGGTCCCTTCCCCAGTACCATCTGCCAGGCCTTCCTCTTGGTCTATTTTATCATACATTGTGACTCTTCTTTGCCATCTCATTTGCCATTGCACCAGCTCTCTCCAGGTTTCTACAGATTGATTTTTGCTATGATTTGTTTACTGTTTTAAAGCTTATTTGTAACTGTGAGTGAATAATACAACATGAAAAAACGATGTATAAACTTAATCAACAGAACACAGTCACTAAGGCTACAAAATAAGAGCATAAGAAGATCAGAACAAAGGCCCATCTAGTCCAGCATCCTGTTCTCACTATGGGAAGCTTACAAGCAGGACACAAGTGCACTAGCACTGTCCTGCTCATGATCTCCATTAGCTGGTATACAGAAGTATCCTGCCGTCAAGAGTGGAGGTAGACCATAGTCACCACGGCTACCAACACAAGCTAGACTCAAGTTGGACTGCTTTCAGATTAATAAACAGAATTGTTTAATTGACAGACTGTGTGGCAAAAGTAAAACATAGTAGTCAGAGATGTTACTGGGTCACATCAAGCAGGCTAAGCAGATTATCAGATTTGCATGCAATGCGCTCATTTGGGCAGTGAAATGGAACTTTTGCTTGTATCAACAGGAGAGCAGATTTGTGGACAATGAAAAAGGACAGAAGGGTATTTTCCCTTCAAAGGAAATGTTGACGGGTATTTTAAAAGAGAGATGGGAGGGGAGGCAGTTGAAGAAAAGCTAGGCAGAGAAAGAGAGTGAGGAGGAAATGAAGGAAAGGGGAACAGAGAGAAAGCAGACCTAGCTGTGGACAGAGCATGTTAGAAGTCTAGCATAAAAAACAGACAGAGACTGGATTTAAGACATGTAACATCATCCTTGATGGTATGAAACAGTGGGGATATCACAAAGCAAGAGAACTGAAATGAACTGGGGGGAAGAAGGAAGGAAGGAAGAAATTGCTTTTCACATAAGTCTCCAGGTGATTTACAATAATAAAAAAGCAAATATACTAGGTCTTAAAACAATGCAAATAAAACATCCAAGGCAGACACCCCCCACCCACCCCAAATCCCTCCAAATAGTGGCTGCTTATGGTATCTCAGCACCAATGTTCTTCAGTATGAGGGTCAGCACACACAAGTGGACAAAAACTTGATCCAAGATGGGTCACACCACTAGCAACATAACTTTTAATGAATAAATGAGTGAGTGAGAGGATGCATCTACTCTGTAGAATTATACTGGCTCAATACAATTTGAACTGTCACAGCTTCCTTCCTCTTCTGCCTCCCTCCAAATCTTGGGAGCTGTAGTTTAGTGTAGGTGCTATAAGTAGTGTGTGTCTGAGAGAAGGTGGGGGGTCCCTAGAGAGAAGGAACAACTGTTAGATGCAATGCAGATAAATCATGAAAAAGATGGAAGGAAAAGGAGAGAGGTTAAATTGGATCACGTTACAGGTAAGGGTTAGCTTTGGGTTCCAGATCTGAACAGGACAGCGATGACTACAATATGAGACAAATTCCAAAGTTTTGGAAATGAATTGCAATAATGTAAGTTGTTAGGGCAGCCTTTCCCAACCAGTGTGCCTCCAGATGTTGTTGGACCACAATTCCCATCTTTCCTGACCACTGGCAATGCTGGCTGAGGCTGATGGGAGTTGTGGTCCAACAACATCTGGAGGCACACTGGTTGGGAAAGGCTGTGTTAGGGTATAGACTAGCTTTTGTTCAGCTTGTTTCATTAATAAGCCCTGGATTTAT